>NC_091810.1:7388333-8682500 GCF_041296235.1 Equus asinus
TAGTTTTCCATTGCCATGGCTTTCACCTGTTTTGCTAAGTTTCTTCATAGAGATCTCATCCTTCTCACTGGCATGCAGTTGTTCACTTTTTCTTTTCAGCTTCAGTTTCTCTATGCTTTGCAACTTTGAATCGGTTTTGCTCTGGCAGAAGTGCATCGCTGAGCTCACATCTGCTGGCAATGCTCCTGTATTTGCTGTGGAAGTCTGGCCCTGGCTAACGTCCCTTCCCATCTGCCTCTACACTACCTCGGACGCCTGCCCCAGAATGCCTGAAGCAGTGGTGAGCAGGCCCACCCGAGGGTCCACCCGGCCCACCCCGGGCCACCGACCCAGAAGGTGCGGACCTCACCGCTGCACCACCGGCCGGCCCCTTTCATGTTCCGTTGGCAACCTGCAGTTGAGGGCAATGGGACTTGAATATGCTACTTGAGCCCAACTCTGGCACTGTGTAGATGAGGCCAGGTTGTTTTTCGGGTCCACTGCGATGTCAGAGGATTGGTCATAATCGTGTCTCTGCTGTCCCGGCAAGCTCCACGGACACACGGTTTCCTGGCCCGCTCGGAGCAGTCTCAAAACTCACCCTTCCCACTTAGCCCAGCCTTGACCTTCGCTGCCGTCTTTTGGCTTGTGAATTTCTCTGCCTTTCAAACGTTCCAGCAGAGTCTGTCTAAAGACGGACATCATCTTTCATTGTGGATTATCCAGGGGTGATTTCTGTTCGCCTTCCATTTTCTGGGACCTTTGTCTCTTTTCCATAGGAGAATCGTCATGGTATTTCTCAGCTATCCCCCTTAGACATGCTTATCAGTCCGTTCCCCTTCATTCCAAGTGATTCATTTTGCATTTCTGGAATCACCGTATGTTCTCTAGGCCGAGGTGTGAGTGCTTTCGTGACTCTTGGTTGTTGTCTTTGAATTTGCACCGGTCACTTGAAGGAGTCTTTGCTGTCCTAGCCTGGGTCAAACTAAGCACTGGGAACACGTGGTCATCTGGGTTGGTTTGCCATCCTGAGGTCACAAACTCCAAACTCGAGGTGGTCCTGGCATCCCCCTTCACGGACACAATGTTTCCAAGACAAATTAGACGAATCTGATGAATCCCTCTCTCCAGGAAAGATATTTTTCTGTCTCCTTTCCGGATTTGGGAAGTTTCGAACTTCACCCCTGATCCTGGGACGTTCCCCCAGGTGCCGTCTAGATACGGGCTTACTTTATTTCTATAGGCTGTGCCATTTGTTTGCCTTACATCCTCAGCCCTGGCCTGTTTATTTTTCTTGAAACAGAATTGTAATGTTCTCATTTTCAGCCCACTTCCTTACATGTGGTGTCAAAACACATAATCAATAATCCTTCTACGGCAAGAGGTAGGGGGAGAGAATTTCGATGGAGGCAAACTGAGCACACTAGCCTGGGCGGGCAGCCTTCACGAAGGAACGAAGCCCTGTGGAAAAGGGTGCTTTTCAGCACCCTTGTAGAGCACTTCCAAACAAAGAGACGTAGCCCAAGCGTGACGGGGCTCCATTCCTTCAAGGCTTCCAAGACATCTCTTGGGACACATTAGCATGTACCCGGTGGGCCCCCGTGACGCCAGAGCTATGGAAAGTGAGACTGATCTGCAAAGAATGCCAGGGGCCTAGGAAAGGAGGCATCGAGTCTTCTCTTCAACGTCCTCAAGCCCTCATTCTTGACTTTGGCTTATGCTTAAGGCAGAAGGACCACGTAGGTCTGATAAGGCCCAAGTCCGGCCTCTTGCTTCCAATCAAGTTGCAAGCTTGAATCAGCATGGCCTCCCCATAGACTTGAATAGATGACAACGTTCTCCTCTCGGGGCTTGTCCCTCTATTCTCGCTTCTTGCCAAGGATCCCTTTCTTACCCCTCGAATCAGCGTCTGTTTTATGTCTTCCAGTTTCTGTGTCCGCTTTCTGTTTCTCAAAGCTGTTTCTGGGTATCCCTCCCTGTAATAGCCTAGCCTAGGCCAATCCTCGGTCTGTAACCGTGCGGCCATCTTGGCGGACAGGATCCTCGTGATGTCATAAACAACCTCAAAATTCGAAGTTGTCCTGACAACCTGCGTGCACACAGAGTTTCAGAGCCATCTCAGGCCAGTCCGACTCCTCACCCTTTCCTGGTAGGATAGCTTTCCTTTTTCTCGATTTCTTGTCGGTTTCTGTCTTGCTCCTCGAACTTTGGAAGGCCTGCTACATTCTCTCTAGACACTGGTTTCTGTCCTGTAAGATTATCCTGGGTTTTACCTCTTACATTTTATGTAGATGGCCAAGTGGGTGGACGTTCCCCAGAGAAAGTCCTGGACTCCCTCCCAAGTTGAAGTTGCCCGGGCAGTCCTCTGATGCGCAGTGATCGTGCCATCTCCTAGCACTCTGCCGATTCCACCTTGGCAGGTCCCATGTTTTCCTTCCTTCTTCCTCTGGGGAAGTGTACCAGATGCGTTCATGGATTGTAAAAGCCTCACGGTTCTTTTTCTGGTGCGTATTGCTAAGGTGACCTCACCATTGCTACCTAGTTTATGATTCCTGTCCGCACCGTACCATGAAATCTGTATGTCCTAACACTGCCAATGTGATCTGCACCCGTGATGTGAAACAGTGAGGCCTGGGCCGGCCAAGCGGAACGTGGGCACTTACCCGCTCCGCCACAGGGCCGGCCCTGAATTGGACGTTTGGACCAACCTTTTGCCTGAGCTTGGCAACACGTGGGCCTGTTTGCATTATTCGTGAAGGTGATTGGTAGTAACATCCTGGACGGTAACCTTTTCCGTTGGTGCATGGGTTTAGCAGGCAGCATGTTCTGTGGGTAGTATTCCTCTTCATCTATTTGGAAGGGTCTACCTTTCTGTAGCATCAGTACGCATTTTGAGGTGATTTTCCAGCCTTGGAAGTTCACCCTCTCTAATCTCTTTCAGCCCCAAAGATTTATGCCGTCATTCTGGACCCCATTTTGGATTTTTTTTGCTTTTAGGTGAATTTATTGCCGCAACCCTGCATTAGAACATCCTATATCTTTCCGATTTGCATCCTCATCGATGTAGACTTCCGTGTAGCTTACATCATCTTCCCCTGCGTAAGCCTAATAGCAGGCCCTCACCACACACTTGTGCCTCATCATCTGTTTCACCCTCTCACACCTCCCCGCTTTGTCTCTGGGAACCCCCAATCAAATGTCCCGTGCCACCTGTTCCTGACCGCTTGTTTTTCCTTCTCCTCTTAAGTGAGGTCCTACGGTACTTGCCTTGCTCCCTGGGGCTTGTTTCACTTCCCTAAAACCCTCACAGCCATTCTGGTGGTCACAAGTGGCTGGATTGCATCCTTGGTTCCGGCTGACTGGTATGCCATTGCGTGGCTATAGCCCATCTTCCTTCTGCACTCGTCCCTTGCTGGGCTCCAGGGAGGCTTCCAAGTCTTGGGTAGTGGGAGCGACGCTGTGGTGAACTCAGCGGTGCACATGTCTTTAGGCAGGAGTGTTTCCGAGTTCTTTGGATCAACATGCCGCAGAGGAATAGCTGGATCATATGGGACATGGATTCTTAAAGTTCTGAGGCAGTTCCACACCGCTTGGCGTAGTGGCTGCACCGGTCTGCACTCCCACCAACGGTGCAGGAGGCTTCCCTTCTCTCCACCTCCTCTCTGACACTTGTGGCTTCCTGTCTGCTTCCTTATAGCCATTCTGACCACAGTGAGCTGCTGTGCCCTTGCAGTTTGCATTTGCATTGGCCTGAGACTTCATGACGGTGAACAAGTGTTCATGCACCCGTTGGCCCTCTTTCGATCTTCTTGGCAGAAATCTCTGTTTCCATCTTCTGCCCAGGTTTTCATTGGCTTGTTGTTTTTTTTTTTCTTGTGGGGACGTGCGAGTTGATTGCATCTTTGGGCTTTTCACCCCTTGTCCGATGTGTGGTTTGCAAACATCCTCCCCCAGTCGTTGTGCTATCTTTGCATTCAGTCGATGGTTTCCTTCACTGGGCAGAAGCGTCCGCATTTGACGTGGTCCCGTTGGTTTCTTGTTGACTTGGTTGCCCTGGCCCAGCCGGACTTGCTTCTTCCAAACAGGCGGCTCAGACCGATGGCAAAGAGCACTCTGCCTAGGTCTTCTGCTACAAGGTTCACGGTTTCAAGTCTGCCATTCAAGGCTTTGATCCATTTCAGGTGGTGTGTGTGCCAGGTGTAACATCATGGTGTACTGTCGTTGTGTTCCAGGTGGCTGTGCAGGCTTCCCAGCACCGTTTATGGTAGAGACTCTCCTTTCTCCGCTGTCTCCTCTTGGCTCCCTGGTCGAAAATGGGCTGTCCATGTACGTTTGAGTTGGGCTCTGGGTTCTCGATTCTGTTGCATGGGTCTGTGTGCCTGTTTTGGGGCCCAGACTGTGCCGTCTCAGTACCTAGTGCTTCGTCCTATATGTTGAAATCGGAAAGTGTGCCACGTCCTGCTTTTTTCGTTTTCCTGAGGATTCCTTTGCCTAGTCAGGGTCTCTTGTTGCTGGCTAGAAGCTTTAGGATGCCCTCTTCTGTCTCTGTGGGAAACATTGCTGCAACTTTGACTGGGATTGCATGGAATCCAGAGATTCCTTGCTCCGGTAGGGACGTTTCCAGTGTGTTGCTGCTTCCACTCCTAGATCCTGGAATCTCCTTCTTTCTCCTTGTGTCTTCTTGAATTTCTTTCCCCCAACGTTTGTTAGTTTTCCATTGCCATGGCTTTCACCTGTTTTGCTAAGTTTCTTCATAGAGATCTCATCCTTCTCACTGGCATGCAGTTGTTCACTTTTTCTTTTCAGCTTCAGTTTCTCTATGCTTTGCAACTTTGAATCGGTTTTGCTCTGGCAGAAGTGCATCGCTGAGCTCACATCTGCTGGCAATGCTCCTGTATTTGCTGTGGAAGTCTGGCCCTGGCTAACGTCCCTTCCCATCTGCCTCTACACTACCTCGGACGCCTGCCCCAGAATGCCTGAAGCAGTGGTGAGCAGGCCCACCCGAGGGTCCACCCGGCCCACCCCGGGCCACCGACCCAGAAGGTGCGGACCTCACCGCTGCACCACCGGCCGGCCCCTTTCATGTTCCGTTGGCAACCTGCAGTTGAGGGCAATGGGACTTGAATATGCTACTTGAGCCCAACTCTGGCACTGTGTAGATGAGGCCAGGTTGTTTTTCGGGTCCACTGCGATGTCAGAGGATTGGTCATAATCGTGTCTCTGCTGTCCCGGCAAGCTCCACGGACACACGGTTTCCTGGCCCGCTCGGAGCAGTCTCAAAACTCACCCTTCCCACTTAGCCCAGCCTTGACCTTCGCTGCCGTCTTTTGGCTTGTGAATTTCTCTGCCTTTCAAACGTTCCAGCAGAGTCTGTCTAAAGACGGACATCATCTTTCATTGTGGATTATCCAGGGGTGATTTCTGTTCGCCTTCCATTTTCTGGGACCTTTGTCTCTTTTCCATAGGAGAATCGTCATGGTATTTCTCAGCTATCCCCCTTAGACATGCTTATCAGTCCGTTCCCCTTCATTCCAAGTGATTCATTTTGCATTTCTGGAATCACCGTATGTTCTCTAGGCCGAGGTGTGAGTGCTTTCGTGACTCTTGGTTGTTGTCTTTGAATTTGCACCGGTCACTTGAAGGAGTCTTTGCTGTCCTAGCCTGGGTCAAACTAAGCACTGGGAACACGTGGTCATCTGGGTTGGTTTGCCATCCTGAGGTCACAAACTCCAAACTCGAGGTGGTCCTGGCATCCCCCTTCACGGACACAATGTTTCCAAGACAAATTAGACGAATCTGATGAATCCCTCTCTCCAGGAAAGATATTTTTCTGTCTCCTTTCCGGATTTGGGAAGTTTCGAACTTCACCCCTGATCCTGGGACGTTCCCCCAGGTGCCGTCTAGATACGGGCTTACTTTATTTCTATAGGCTGTGCCATTTGTTTGCCTTACATCCTCAGCCCTGGCCTGTTTATTTTTCTTGAAACAGAATTGTAATGTTCTCATTTTCAGCCCACTTCCTTACATGTGGTGTCAAAACACATAATCAATAATCCTTCTACGGCAAGAGGTAGGGGGAGAGAATTTCGATGGAGGCAAACTGAGCACACTAGCCTGGGCGGGCAGCCTTCACGAAGGAACGAAGCCCTGTGGAAAAGGGTGCTTTTCAGCACCCTTGTAGAGCACTTCCAAACAAAGAGACGTAGCCCAAGCGTGACGGGGCTCCATTCCTTCAAGGCTTCCAAGACATCTCTTGGGACACATTAGCATGTACCCGGTGGGCCCCCGTGACGCCAGAGCTATGGAAAGTGAGACTGATCTGCAAAGAATGCCAGGGGCCTAGGAAAGGAGGCATCGAGTCTTCTCTTCAACGTCCTCAAGCCCTCATTCTTGACTTTGGCTTATGCTTAAGGCAGAAGGACCACGTAGGTCTGATAAGGCCCAAGTCCGGCCTCTTGCTTCCAATCAAGTTGCAAGCTTGAATCAGCATGGCCTCCCCATAGACTTGAATAGATGACAACGTTCTCCTCTCGGGGCTTGTCCCTCTATTCTCGCTTCTTGCCAAGGATCCCTTTCTTACCCCTCGAATCAGCGTCTGTTTTATGTCTTCCAGTTTCTGTGTCCGCTTTCTGTTTCTCAAAGCTGTTTCTGGGTATCCCTCCCTGTAATAGCCTAGCCTAGGCCAATCCTCGGTCTGTAACCGTGCGGCCATCTTGGCGGACAGGATCCTCGTGATGTCATAAACAACCTCAAAATTCGAAGTTGTCCTGACAACCTGCGTGCACACAGAGTTTCAGAGCCATCTCAGGCCAGTCCGACTCCTCACCCTTTCCTGGTAGGATAGCTTTCCTTTTTCTCGATTTCTTGTCGGTTTCTGTCTTGCTCCTCGAACTTTGGAAGGCCTGCTACATTCTCTCTAGACACTGGTTTCTGTCCTGTAAGATTATCCTGGGTTTTACCTCTTACATTTTATGTAGATGGCCAAGTGGGTGGACGTTCCCCAGAGAAAGTCCTGGACTCCCTCCCAAGTTGAAGTTGCCCGGGCAGTCCTCTGATGCGCAGTGATCGTGCCATCTCCTAGCACTCTGCCGATTCCACCTTGGCAGGTCCCATGTTTTCCTTCCTTCTTCCTCTGGGGAAGTGTACCAGATGCGTTCATGGATTGTAAAAGCCTCACGGTTCTTTTTCTGGTGCGTATTGCTAAGGTGACCTCACCATTGCTACCTAGTTTATGATTCCTGTCCGCACCGTACCATGAAATCTGTATGTCCTAACACTGCCAATGTGATCTGCACCCGTGATGTGAAACAGTGAGGCCTGGGCCGGCCAAGCGGAACGTGGGCACTTACCCGCTCCGCCACAGGGCCGGCCCTGAATTGGACGTTTGGACCAACCTTTTGCCTGAGCTTGGCAACACGTGGGCCTGTTTGCATTATTCGTGAAGGTGATTGGTAGTAACATCCTGGACGGTAACCTTTTCCGTTGGTGCATGGGTTTAGCAGGCAGCATGTTCTGTGGGTAGTATTCCTCTTCATCTATTTGGAAGGGTCTACCTTTCTGTAGCATCAGTACGCATTTTGAGGTGATTTTCCAGCCTTGGAAGTTCACCCTCTCTAATCTCTTTCAGCCCCAAAGATTTATGCCGTCATTCTGGACCCCATTTTGGATTTTTTTTGCTTTTAGGTGAATTTATTGCCGCAACCCTGCATTAGAACATCCTATATCTTTCCGATTTGCATCCTCATCGATGTAGACTTCCGTGTAGCTTACATCATCTTCCCCTGCGTAAGCCTAATAGCAGGCCCTCACCACACACTTGTGCCTCATCATCTGTTTCACCCTCTCACACCTCCCCGCTTTGTCTCTGGGAACCCCCAATCAAATGTCCCGTGCCACCTGTTCCTGACCGCTTGTTTTTCCTTCTCCTCTTAAGTGAGGTCCTACGGTACTTGCCTTGCTCCCTGGGGCTTGTTTCACTTCCCTAAAACCCTCACAGCCATTCTGGTGGTCACAAGTGGCTGGATTGCATCCTTGGTTCCGGCTGACTGGTATGCCATTGCGTGGCTATAGCCCATCTTCCTTCTGCACTCGTCCCTTGCTGGGCTCCAGGGAGGCTTCCAAGTCTTGGGTAGTGGGAGCGACGCTGTGGTGAACTCAGCGGTGCACATGTCTTTAGGCAGGAGTGTTTCTGAGTTCTTTGGATCAACACGCCGCAGAGGAATAGCTGGATCATATGGGACATGGATTCTTAAAGTTCTGAGGCAGTTCCACACCGCTTGGCGTAGTGGCTGCACCGGTCTGCACTCCCACCAACGGTGCAGGAGGCTTCCCTTCTCTCCACCTCCTCTCTGACACCTGTGGCTTCCTGTCTGCTTCCTTATAGCCATTCTGACCACAGTGAGCTGCTGTGCCCTTGCAGTTTGCATTTGCATTGGCCTGAGACTTCATGACGGTGAACAAGTGTTCATGCACCCGTTGGCCCTCTTTCGATCTTCTTGGCAGAAATCTCTGTTTCCATCTTCTGCCCAGGTTTTCATTGGCTTGTTGTTTTTTTTTTTCTTGTGGGGACGTGCGAGTTGATTGCATCTTTGGGCTTTTCACCCCTTGTCCGATGTGTGGTTTGCAAACATCCTCCCCCAGTCGTTGTGCTATCTTTGCATTCAGTCGATGGTTTCCTTCACTGGGCAGAAGCGTCCGCATTTGACGTGGTCCCGTTGGTTTCTTGTTGACTTGGTTGCCCTGGCCCAGCCGGACTTGCTTCTTCCAAACAGGCGGCTCAGACCGATGGCAAAGAGCACTCTGCCTAGGTCTTCTGCTACAAGGTTCACGGTTTCAAGTCTGCCATTCAAGGCTTTGATCCATTTCAGGTGGTGTGTGTGCCAGGTGTAACATCATGGTGTACTGTCGTTGTGTTCCAGGTGGCTGTGCAGGCTTCCCAGCACCGTTTATGGTAGAGACTCTCCTTTCTCCGCTGTCTCCTCTTGGCTCCCTGGTCGAAAATGGGCTGTCCATGTACGTTTGAGTTGGGCTCTGGGTTCTCGATTCTGTTGCATGGGTCTGTGTGCCTGTTTTGGGGCCCAGACTGTGCCGTCTCGGTACCTAGTGCTTCGTCCTATATGTTGAAATCGGAAAGTGTGCCACGTCCTGCTTTTTTCGTTTTCCTGAGGATTCCTTTGCCTAGTCAGGGTCTCTTGTTGCTGGCTAGAAGCTTTAGGATGCCCTCTTCTGTCTCTGTGGGAAACATTGCTGCAACTTTGACTGGGATTGCATGGAATCCAGAGATTCCTTGCTCCGGCAGGGACGTTTCCAGTGTGTTGCTGCTTCCACTCCTAGATCCTGGAATCTCCTTCTTTCTCCTTGTGTCTTCTTGAATTTCTTTCCCACAACGTTTGTTAGTTTCCCATTGCCATGGCTTTCACCTGTTTTGCTAAGTTTCTTCATAGAGATCTCATCCTTCTCACTGGCATGCAGTTGTTCACTTTTTCTTTTCAGCTTCAGTTTCTCTATGCTTTGCAACTTTGAATCGGTTTTGCTCTGGCAGAAGTGCATCGCTGAGCTCACATCTGCTGGCAATGCTCCTGTATTTGCTGTGGAAGTCTGGCCCTGGCTAACGTCCCTTCCCATCTGCCTCTACACTACCTCGGACGCCTGCCCCAGAATGCCTGAAGCAGTGGTGAGCAGGCCCACCCGAGGGTCCACCCGGCCCACCCCGGGCCACCGACCCAGAAGGTGCGGACCTCACCGCTGCACCACCGGCCGGCCCCTTTCATGTTCCGTTGGCAACCTGCAGTTGAGGGCAATGGGACTTGAATATGCTACTTGAGCCCAACTCTGGCACTGTGTAGATGAGGCCAGGTTGTTTTTCGGGTCCACTGCGATGTCAGAGGATTGGTCATAATCGTGTCTCTGCTGTCCCGGCAAGCTCCACGGACACACGGTTTCCTGGCCCGCTCGGAGCAGTCTCAAAACTCACCCTTCCCACTTAGCCCAGCCTTGACCTTCGCTGCCGTCTTTTGGCTTGTGAATTTCTCTGCCTTTCAAACGTTCCAGCAGAGTCTGTCTAAAGACGGACATCATCTTTCATTGTGGATTATCCAGGGGTGATTTCTGTTCGCCTTCCATTTTCTGGGACCTTTGTCTCTTTTCCATAGGAGAATCGTCATGGTATTTCTCAGCTATCCCCCTTAGACATGCTTATCAGTCCGTTCCCCTTCATTCCAAGTGATTCATTTTGCATTTCTGGAATCACCGTATGTTCTCTAGGCCGAGGTGTGAGTGCTTTCGTGACTCTTGGTTGTTGTCTTTGAATTTGCACCGGTCACTTGAAGGAGTCTTTGCTGTCCTAGCCTGGGTCAAACTAAGCACTGGGAACACGTGGTCATCTGGGTTGGTTTGCCATCCTGAGGTCACAAACTCCAAACTCGAGGTGGTCCTGGCATCCCCCTTCACGGACACAATGTTTCCAAGACAAATTAGACGAGTCTGATGAATCCCTCTCTCCAGGAAAGATATTTTTCTGTCTCCTTTCCGGATTTGGGAAGTTTCGAACTTCACCCCTGATCCTGGGACGTTCCCCCAGGTGCCGTCTAGATACGGGCTTACTTTATTTCTATAGGCTGTGCCATTTGTTTGCCTTACATCCTCAGCCCTGGCCTGTTTATTTTTCTTGAAACAGAATTGTAATGTTCTCATTTTCAGCCCACTTCCTTACATGTGGTGTCAAAACACATAATCCATAATCCTTCTACGGCAAGAGGTAGGGGGAGAGAATTTCGATGGAGGCAAACTGAGCACACTAGCCTGGGCGGGCAGCCTTCACGAAGGAACGAAGCCCTGTGGAAAAGGGTGCTTTTCAGCACCCTTGTAGAGCACTTCCAAACAAAGAGACGTAGCCCAAGCGTGACGGGGCTCCATTCCTTCAAGGCTTCCAAGACATCTCTTGGGACACATTAGCATGTACCCGGTGGGCCCCCGTGACGCCAGAGCTATGGAAAGTGAGACTGATCTGCAAAGAATGCCAGGGGCCTAGGAAAGGAGGCATCGAGTCTTCTCTTCAACGTCCTCAAGCCCTCATTCTTGACTTTGGCTTATGCTTAAGGCAGAAGGACCACGTAGGTCTGATAAGGCCCAAGTCCGGCCTCTTGCTTCCAATCAAGTTGCAAGCTTGAATCAGCATGGCCTCCCCATAGACTTGAATAGATGACAACGTTCTCCTCTCGGGGCTTGTCCCTCTATTCTCGCTTCTTGCCAAGGATCCCTTTCTTACCCCTCGAATCAGCGTCTGTTTTATGTCTTCCAGTTTCTGTGTCCGCTTTCTGTTTCTCAAAGCTGTTTCTGGGTATCCCTCCCTGTAATAGCCTAGCCTAGGCCAATCCTCGGTCTGTAACCGTGCGGCCATCTTGGCGGACAGGATCCTCGTGATGTCATAAACAACCTCAAAATTCGAAGTTGTCCTGACAACCTGCGTGCACACAGAGTTTCAGAGCCATCTCAGGCCAGTCCGACTCCTCACCCTTTCCTGGTAGGATAGTTTTCCTTTTTCTCGATTTCTTGTCGGTTTCTGTCTTGCTCCTCGAACTTTGGAAGGCCTGCTACATTCTCTCTAGACACTGGTTTCTGTCCTGTAAGATTATCCTGGGTTTTACCTCTTACATTTTATGTAGATGGCCAAGTGGGTGGACGTTCCCCAGAGAAAGTCCTGGACTCCCTCCCAAGTTGAAGTTGCCCGGGCAGTCCTCTGATGCGCAGTGATCGTGCCATCTCCTAGCACTCTGCCGATTCCACCTTGGCAGGTCCCATGTTTTCCTTCCTTCTTCCTCTGGGGAAGTGTACCAGATGCGTTCATGGATTGTAAAAGCCTCACGGTTCTTTTTCTGGTGCGTATTGATAAGGTGACCTCACCATTGCTACTTAGTTTATGATCCCTGTCCGCACCGTACCATGAAATCTGTATGTCCTAACACTGCCAATGTGATCTGCACCCGTGATGTGAAACAGTGAGGCCTGGGCCGGCCAAGCGGAACGTGGGCACTTACCCGCTCCGCCACAGGGCCGGCCCTGAATTGGACTTTTGGACCAACCTTTTGCCTGAGCTTGGGAACACGTGGGCCTGTTTGCATTATTCGTGAAGGTGATTGGTAGTAACATCCTGGACGGTAACCTTTTCCGTTGGTGCATGGGTTTAGCAGGCAGCATGTTCTGTGGGTAGTATTCCTCTTCATCTATTTGGAAGGGTCTACCTTTCTGTAGCATCAGTACGCATTTTGAGGTGATTTTCCAGCCTTGGAAGTTCACCCTCTCTAATCTCTTTCAGCCCCAAAGCTTTATGCCGTCATTCTGGACCCCATTTTGGATTTTTTTTGCTTTTAGGTGAATTTATTGCCGCAACCCTGCATTAGAACATCCTATATCTTTCCGATTTGCATCCTCATCGATGTAGACTTCCGTGTAGCTTACATCATCTTCCCCTGCGTAAGCCTAATAGCAGGCCCTCACCACACACTTGTGCCTCATCATCTGTTTCACCCTCTCACACCTCCCCGCTTTGTCTCTGGGAACCCCCAATCAAATGTCCCGTGCCACCTGTTCCTGACCGCTTGTTTTTCCTTCTCCTCTTAAGTGAGGTCCTACGGTACTTGCCTTGCTCCCTGGGGCTTGTTTCACTTCCCTAAAACCCTCACAGCCATTCTGGTGGTCACAAGTGGCTGGATTGCATCCTTGGTTCCGGCTGACTGGTATGCCATTGCGTGGCTATAGCCCATCTTCCTTCTGCACTCGTCCCTTGCTGGGCTCCAGGGAGGCTTCCAAGTCTTGGGTAGTGGGAGCGACGCTGTGGTGAACTCAGCGGTGCACATGTCTTTAGGCAGGAGTGTTTCCGAGTTCTTTGGATCAACACGCCGCAGAGGAATAGCTGGATCATATGGGACATGGATTCTTAAAGTTCTGAGGCAGTTCCACACCGCTTGGCGTAGTGGCTGCACCGGTCTGCACTCCCACCAACGGTGCAGGAGGCTTCCCTTCTCTCCACCTCCTCTCTGACACCTGTGGCTTCCTGTCTGCTTCCTTATAGCCATTCTGACCACAGTGAGCTGCTGTGCCCTTGCAGTTTGCATTTGCATTGGCCTGAGACTTCATGACGGTGAACAAGCGTTCATGCACCCGTTGGCCCTCTTTCGATCTTCTTGGCAGAAATCTCTGTTTCCATCTTCTGCCCAGGTTTTCATTGGCTTGTTGTTTTCTTTTTCTTGTGGGGACGTGCGAGTTGATTGCATCTTTGGGCTTTTCACCCCTTGTCCGATGTGTGGTTTGCAAACATCCTCCCCCAGTCGTTGTGCTATCTTTGCATTCAGTCGATGGTTTCCTTCACTGGGCAGAAGCGTCCGCATTTGACGTGGTCCCGTTGGTTTCTTGTTGACTTGGTTGCCCTGGCCCAGCCGGACTTGCTTCTTCCAAACAGGCGGCTCAGACCGATGGCAAAGAGCACTCTGCCTAGGTCTTCTGCTACAAGGTTCACGGCTTCAAGTCTGCCATTCAAGGCTTTGATCCATTTCAGGTGGTGTGTGTGCCAGGTGTAACATCATGGTGTACTGTCGTTGTGTTCCAGGTGGCTGTGCAGGCTTCCCAGCACCGTTTATGGTAGAGACTCTCCTTTCTCCGCTGTCTCCTCTTGGCTCCCTGGTCGAAAATGGGCTGTCCATGTACGTTTGAGTTGGGCTCTGGGTTCTCGATTCTGTTGCATGGGTCTGTGTGCCTGTTTTGGGGCCCAGACTGTGCCGTCTCGGTACCTAGTGCTTCGTCCTATATGTTGAAATCGGAAAGTGTGCCACGTCCTGCTTTTTTCGTTTTCCTGAGGATTCCTTTGCCTAGTCAGGGTCTCTTGTTGCTGGCTAGAAGCTTTAGGATGCCCTCTTCTGTCTCTGTGGGAAACATTGCTGCAACTTTGACTGGGATTGCATGGAATCCAGAGATTCCTTGCTCCGGTAGGGACGTTTCCAGTGTGTTGCTGCTTCCACTCCTAGATCCTGGAATCTCCTTCTTTCTCCTTGTGTCTTCTTGAATTTCTTTCCCCCAACGTTTGTTAGTTTTCCATTGCCATGGCTTTCACCTGTTTTGCTAAGTTTCTTCATAGAGATCTCATCCTTCTCACTGGCATGCAGTTGTTCACTTTTTCTTTTCAGCTTCAGTTTCTCTATGCTTTGCAACTTTGAATCGGTTTTGCTCTGGCAGAAGTGCATCGCTGAGCTCACATCTGCTGGCAATGCTCCTGTATTTGCTGTGGAAGTCTGGCCCTGGCTAACGTCCCTTCCCATCTGCCTCTACACTACCTCGGACGCCTGCCCCAGAATGCCTGAAGCAGTGGTGAGCAGGCTCACCCGAGGGTCCACCCGGCCCACCCCGGGCCACCGACCCAGAAGGTGCGGACCTCACCGCTGCACCACCGGCCGGCCCCTTTCATGTTCCGTTGGCAACCTGCAGTTGAGGGCAATGGGACTTGAATATGCTACTTGAGCCCAACTCTGGCACTGTGTAGATGAGGCCAGGTTGTTTTTCGGGTCCACTGCGATGTCAGAGGATTGGTCATAATCGTGTCTCTGCTGTCCCGGCAAGCTCCACGGACACACGGTTTCCTGGCCCGCTCGGAGCAGTCTCATAGCTCACCCTTCCCACTTAGCCCAGCCTTGACCTTCGCTGCCGTCTTTTGGCTTGTGAATTTCTCTGCCTTTCAAACGTTCCAGCAGAGTCTGTCTAAAGACGGACATCATCTTTCATTGTGGATTATCCAGGGGTGATTTCTGTTCGCCTTCCATTTTCTGGGACCTTTGTCTCTTTTCCATAGGAGAATCGTCATGGTATTTCTCAGCTATCCCCCTTAGACATGCTTATCAGTCCGTTCCCCTTCATTCCAAGTGATTCATTTTGCATTTCTGGAATCACCGTATGTTCTCTAGGCCGAGGTGTGAGTGCTTTCGTGACTCTTGGTTGTTGTCTTTGAATTTGCACCGGTCACTTGAAGGAGTCTTTGCTGTCCTAGCCTGGGTCAAACTAAGCACTGGGAACACGTGGTCATCTGGGTTGGTTTGCCATCCTGAGGTCACAAACTCCAAACTCGAGGTGGTCCTGGCATCCCCCTTCACGGACACAATGTTTCCAAGACAAATTAGACGAGTCTGATGAATCCCTCTCTCCAGGAAAGATATTTTTCTGTCTCCTTTCCGGATTTGGGAAGTTTCGAACTTCACCCCTGATCCTGGGACGTTCCCCCAGGTGCCGTCTAGATACGGGCTTACTTTATTTCTATAGGCTGTGCCATTTGTTTGCCTTACATCCTCAGCCCTGGCCTGTTTATTTTTCTTGAAACAGAATTGTAATGTTCTCATTTTCAGCCCACTTCCTTACATGTGGTGTCAAAACACATAATCAATAATCCTTCTACGGCAAGAGGTAGGGGGAGAGAATTTCGATGGAGGCAAACTGAGCACACTAGCCTGGGCGGGCAGCCTTCACGAAGGAACGAAGCCCTGTGGAAAAGGGTGCTTTTCAGCACCCTTGTAGAGCACTTCCAAACAAAGAGACGTAGCCCAAGCGTGACGGGGCTCCATTCCTTCAAGGCTTCCAAGACATCTCTTGGGACACATTAGCATGTACCCGGTGGGCCCCCGTGACGCCAGAGCTATGGAAAGTGAGACTGATCTGCAAAGAATGCCAGGGGCCTAGGAAAGGAGGCATCGAGTCTTCTCTTCAACGTCCTCAAGCCCTCATTCTTGACTTTGGCTTATGCTTAAGGCAGAAGGACCACGTAGGTCTGATAAGGCCCAAGTCCGGCCTCTTGCTTCCAATCAAGTTGCAAGCTTGAATCAGCATGGCCTCCCCATAGACTTGAATAGATGACAACGTTCTCCTCTCGGGGCTTGTCCCTCTATTCTCGCTTCTTGCCCAGGATCCCTTTCTTAGCCCTCGAATCAGCGTCTGTTTTATGTCTTCCAGTTTCTGTGTCCGCTTTCTGTTTCTCAAAGCTGTTTCTGGGTATCCCTCCCTGTAATAGCCTAGCCTAGGCCAATCCTCGGTCTGTAACCGTGCGGCCATCTTGGCGGACAGGATCCTCGTGATGTCATAAACAACCTCAAAATTCGAAGTTGTCCTGACAACCTGCGTGCACACAGAGTTTCAGAGCCATCTCAGGCCAGTCCGACTCCTCACCCTTTCCTGGTAGGATAGTTTTCCTTTTTCTCGATTTCTTGTCGGTTTCTGTCTTGCTCCTCGAACTTTGGAAGGCCTGCTACATTCTCTCTAGACACTGGTTTCTGTCCTGTAAGATTATCCTGGGTTTTACCTCTTACATTTTATGTAGATGGCCAAGTGGGTGGACGTTCCCCAGAGAAAGTCCTGGACTCCCTCCCAAGTTGAAGTTGCCCGGGCAGTCCTCTGATGCGCAGTGATCGTGCCATCTCCTAGCACTCTGCCGATTCCACCTTGGCAGGTCCCATGTTTTCCTTCCTTCTTCCTCTGGGGAAGTGTACCAGATGCGTTCATGGATTGTAAAAGCCTCACGGTTCTTTTTCTGGTGCGTATTGATAAGGTGACCTCACCATTGCTACTTAGTTTATGATCCCTGTCCGCACCGTACCATGAAATCTGTATGTCCTAACACTGCCAATGTGATCTGCACCCGTGATGTGAAACAGTGAGGCCTGGGCCGGCCAAGCGGAACGTGGGCACTTACCCGCTCCGCCACAGGGCCGGCCCTGAATTGGACTTTTGGACCAACCTTTTGCCTGAGCTTGGGAACACGTGGGCCTGTTTGCATTATTCGTGAAGGTGATTGGTAGTAACGTCCTGGACGGTAACCTTTTCCGTTGGTGCATGGGTTTAGCAGGCAGCATGTTCTGTGGGTAGTATTCCTCTTCATCTATTTGGAAGGGTCTACCTTTCTGTAGCATCAGTACGCATTTTGAGGTGATTTTCCAGCCTTGGAAGTTCACCCTCTCTAATCTCTTTCAGCCCCAAAGCTTTATGCCGTCATTCTGGACCCCATTTTGGATTTTTTTTGCTTTTAGGTGAATTTATTGCCGCAACCCTGCATTAGAACATCCTATATCTTTCCGATTTGCATCCTCATCGATGTAGACTTCCGTGTAGCTTACATCATCTTCCCCTGCGTAAGCCTAATAGCAGGCCCTCACCACACACTTGTGCCTCATCATCTGTTTCACCCTCTCACACCTCCCCGCTTTGTCTCTGGGAACCCCCAATCAAATGTCCCGTGCCACCTGTTCCTGACCGCTTGTTTTTCCTTCTCCTCTTAAGTGAGGTCCTACGGTACTTGCCTTGCTCCCTGGGGCTTGTTTCACTTCCCTAAAACCCTCACAGCCATTCTGGTGGTCACAAGTGGCTGGATTGCATCCTTGGTTCCGGCTGACTGGTATGCCATTGCGTGGCTATAGCCCATCTTCCTTCTGCACTCGTCCCTTGCTGGGCTCCAGGGAGGCTTCCAAGTCTTGGGTAGTGGGAGCGACGCTGTGGTGAACTCAGCGGTGCACATGTCTTTAGGCAGGAGTGTTTCCGAGTTCTTTGGATCAACACGCCGCAGAGGAATAGCTGGATCATATGGGACATGGATTCTTAAAGTTCTGAGGCAGTTCCACACCGCTTGGCGTAGTGGCTGCACCGGTCTGCACTCCCACCAACGGTGCAGGAGGCTTCCCTTCTCTCCACCTCCTCTCTGACACCTGTGGCTTCCTGTCTGCTTCCTTATAGCCATTCTGACCACAGTGAGCTGCTGTGCCCTTGCAGTTTGCATTTGCATTGGCCTGAGACTTCATGACGGTGAACAAGCGTTCATGCACCCGTTGGCCCTCTTTCGATCTTCTTGGCAGAAATCTCTGTTTCCATCTTCTGCCCAGGTTTTCATTGGCTTGTTGTTTTCTTTTTCTTGTGGGGACGTGCGAGTTGATTGCATCTTTGGGCTTTTCACCCCTTGTCCGATGTGTGGTTTGCAAACATCCTCCCCCAGTCGTTGTGCTATCTTTGCATTCAGTCGATGGTTTCCTTCACTGGGCAGAAGCGTCCGCATTTGACGTGGTCCCGTTGGTTTCTTGTTGACTTGGTTGCCCTGGCCCAGCCGGACTTGCTTCTTCCAAACAGGCGGCTCAGACCGATGGCAAAGAGCACTCTGCCTAGGTCTTCTGCTACAAGGTTCACGGCTTCAAGTCTGCCATTCAAGGCTTTGATCCATTTCAGGTGGTGTGTGTGCCAGGTGTAACATCATGGTGTACTGTCGTTGTGTTCCAGGTGGCTGTGCAGGCTTCCCAGCACCGTTTATGGTAGAGACTCTCCTTTCTCCGCTGTCTCCTCTTGGCTCCCTGGTCGAAAATGGGCTGTCCATGTACGTTTGAGTTGGGCTCTGGGTTCTCGATTCTGTTGCATGGGTCTGTGTGCCTGTTTTGGGGCCCAGACTGTGCCGTCTCGGTACCTAGTGCTTCGTCCTATATGTTGAAATCGGAAAGTGTGCCACGTCCTGCTTTTTTCGTTTTCCTGAGGATTCCTTTGCCTAGTCAGGGTCTCTTGTTGCTGGCTAGAAGCTTTAGGATGCCCTCTTCTGTCTCTGTGGGAAACATTGCTGCAACTTTGACTGGGATTGCATGGAATCCAGAGATTCCTTGCTCCGGTAGGGACGTTTCCAGTGTGTTGCTGCTTCCACTCCTAGATCCTGGAATCTCCTTCTTTCTCCTTGTGTCTTCTTGAATTTCTTTCCCCCAACGTTTGTTAGTTTTCCATTGCCATGGCTTTCACCTGTTTTGCTAAGTTTCTTCATAGAGATCTCATCCTTCTCACTGGCATGCAGTTGTTCACTTTTTCTTTTCAGCTTCAGTTTCTCTATGCTTTGCAACTTTGAATCGGTTTTGCTCTGGCAGAAGTGCATCGCTGAGCTCACATCTGCTGGCAATGCTCCTGTATTTGCTGTGGAAGTCTGGCCCTGGCTAACGTCCCTTCCCATCTGCCTCTACACTACCTCGGACGCCTGCCCCAGAATGCCTGAAGCAGTGGTGAGCAGGCTCACCCGAGGGTCCACCCGGCCCACCCCGGGCCACCGACCCAGAAGGTGCGGACCTCACCGCTGCACCACCGGCCGGCCCCTTTCATGTTCCGTTGGCAACCTGCAGTTGAGGGCAATGGGACTTGAATATGCTACTTGAGCCCAACTCTGGCACTGTGTAGATGAGGCCAGGTTGTTTTTCGGGTCCACTGCGATGTCAGAGGATTGGTCATAATCGTGTCTCTGCTGTCCCGGCAAGCTCCACGGACACACGGTTTCCTGGCCCGCTCGGAGCAGTCTCATAGCTCACCCTTCCCACTTAGCCCAGCCTTGACCTTCGCTGCCGTCTTTTGGCTTGTGAATTTCTCTGCCTTTCAAACGTTCCAGCAGAGTCTGTCTAAAGACGGACATCATCTTTCATTGTGGATTATCCAGGGGTGATTTCTGTTCGCCTTCCATTTTCTGGGACCTTTGTCTCTTTTCCATAGGAGAATCGTCATGGTATTTCTCAGCTATCCCCCTTAGACATGCTTATCAGTCCGTTCCCCTTCATTCCAAGTGATTCATTTTGCATTTCTGGAATCACCGTATGTTCTCTAGGCCGAGGTGTGAGTGCTTTCGTGACTCTTGGTTGTTGTCTTTGAATTTGCACCGGTCACTTGAAGGAGTCTTTGCTGTCCTAGCCTGGGTCAAACTAAGCACTGGGAACACGTGGTCATCTGGGTTGGTTTGCCATCCTGAGGTCACAAACTCCAAACTCGAGGTGGTCCTGGCATCCCCCTTCACGGACACAATGTTTCCAAGACAAATTAGACGAGTCTGATGAATCCCTCTCTCCAGGAAAGATATTTTTCTGTCTCCTTTCCGGATTTGGGAAGTTTCGAACTTCACCCCTGATCCTGGGACGTTCCCCCAGGTGCCGTCTAGATACGGGCTTACTTTATTTCTATAGGCTGTGCCATTTGTTTGCCTTACATCCTCAGCCCTGGCCTGTTTATTTTTCTTGAAACAGAATTGTAATGTTCTCATTTTCAGCCCACTTCCTTACATGTGGTGTCAAAACACATAATCAATAATCCTTCTACGGCAAGAGGTAGGGGGAGAGAATTTCGATGGAGGCAAACTGAGCACACTAGCCTGGGCGGGCAGCCTTCACGAAGGAACGAAGCCCTGTGGAAAAGGGTGCTTTTCAGCACCCTTGTAGAGCACTTCCAAACAAAGAGACGTAGCCCAAGCGTGACGGGGCTCCATTCCTTCAAGGCTTCCAAGACATCTCTTGGGACACATTAGCATGTACCCGGTGGGCCCCCGTGACGCCAGAGCTATGGAAAGTGAGACTGATCTGCAAAGAATGCCAGGGGCCTAGGAAAGGAGGCATCGAGTCTTCTCTTCAACGTCCTCAAGCCCTCATTCTTGACTTTGGCTTATGCTTAAGGCAGAAGGACCACGTAGGTCTGATAAGGCCCAAGTCCGGCCTCTTGCTTCCAATCAAGTTGCAAGCTTGAATCAGCATGGCCTCCCCATAGACTTGAATAGATGACAACGTTCTCCTCTCGGGGCTTGTCCCTCTATTCTCGCTTCTTGCCAAGGATCCCTTTCTTACCCCTCGAATCAGCGTCTGTTTTATGTCTTCCAGTTTCTGTGTCCGCTTTCTGTTTCTCAAAGCTGTTTCTGGGTATCCCTCCCTGTAATAGCCTAGCCTAGGCCAATCCTCGGTCTGTAACCGTGCGGCCATCTTGGCGGACAGGATCCTCGTGATGTCATAAACAACCTCAAAATTCGAAGTTGTCCTGACAACCTGCGTGCACACAGAGTTTCAGAGCCATCTCAGGCCAGTCCGACTCCTCACCCTTTCCTGGTAGGATAGTTTTCCTTTTTCTCGATTTCTTGTCGGTTTCTGTCTTGCTCCTCGAACTTTGGAAGGCCTGCTACATTCTCTCTAGACACTGGTTTCTGTCCTGTAAGATTATCCTGGGTTTTACCTCTTACATTTTATGTAGATGGCCAAGTGGGTGGACGTTCCCCAGAGAAAGTCCTGGACTCCCTCCCAAGTTGAAGTTGCCCGGGCAGTCCTCTGATGCGCAGTGATCGTGCCATCTCCTAGCACTCTGCCGATTCCACCTTGGCAGGTCCCATGTTTTCCTTCCTTCTTCCTCTGGGGAAGTGTACCAGATGCGTTCATGGATTGTAAAAGCCTCACGGTTCTTTTTCTGGTGCGTATTGATAAGGTGACCTCACCATTGCTACTTAGTTTATGATCCCTGTCCGCACCGTACCATGAAATCTGTATGTCCTAACACTGCCAATGTGATCTGCACCCGTGATGTGAAACAGTGAGGCCTGGGCCGGCCAAGCGGAACGTGGGCACTTACCCGCTCCGCCACAGGGCCGGCCCTGAATTGGACTTTTGGACCAACCTTTTGCCTGAGCTTGGGAACACGTGGGCCTGTTTGCATTATTCGTGAAGGTGATTGGTAGTAACATCCTGGACGGTAACCTTTTCCGTTGGTGCATGGGTTTAGCAGGCAGCATGTTCTGTGGGTAGTATTCCTCTTCATCTATTTGGAAGGGTCTACCTTTCTGTAGCATCAGTACGCATTTTGAGGTGATTTTCCAGCCTTGGAAGTTCACCCTCTCTAATCTCTTTCAGCCCCAAAGCTTTATGCCGTCATTCTGGACCCCATTTTGGATTTTTTTTGCTTTTAGGTGAATTTATTGCCGCAACCCTGCATTAGAACATCCTATATCTTTCCGATTTGCATCCTCATCGATGTAGACTTCCGTGTAGCTTACATCATCTTCCCCTGCGTAAGCCTAATAGCAGGCCCTCACCACACACTTGTGCCTCATCATCTGTTTCACCCTCTCACACCTCCCCGCTTTGTCTCTGGGAACCCCCAATCAAATGTCCCGTGCCACCTGTTCCTGACCGCTTGTTTTTCCTTCTCCTCTTAAGTGAGGTCCTACGGTACTTGCCTTGCTCCCTGGGGCTTGTTTCACTTCCCTAAAACCCTCACAGCCATTCTGGTGGTCACAAGTGGCTGGATTGCATCCTTGGTTCCGGCTGACTGGTATGCCATTGCGTGGCTATAGCCCATCTTCCTTCTGCACTCGTCCCTTGCTGGGCTCCAGGGAGGCTTCCAAGTCTTGGGTAGTGGGAGCGACGCTGTGGTGAACTCAGCGGTGCACATGTCTTTAGGCAGGAGTGTTTCCGAGTTCTTTGGATCAACACGCCGCAGAGGAATAGCTGGATCATATGGGACATGGATTCTTAAAGTTCTGAGGCAGTTCCACACCGCTTGGCGTAGTGGCTGCACCGGTCTGCACTCCCACCAACGGTGCAGGAGGCTTCCCTTCTCTCCACCTCCTCTCTGACACCTGTGGCTTCCTGTCTGCTTCCTTATAGCCATTCTGACCACAGTGAGCTGCTGTGCCCTTGCAGTTTGCATTTGCATTGGCCTGAGACTTCATGACGGTGAACAAGCGTTCATGCACCCGTTGGCCCTCTTTCGATCTTCTTGGCAGAAATCTCTGTTTCCATCTTCTGCCCAGGTTTTCATTGGCTTGTTGTTTTCTTTTTCTTGTGGGGACGTGCGAGTTGATTGCATCTTTGGGCTTTTCACCCCTTGTCCGATGTGTGGTTTGCAAACATCCTCCCCCAGTCGTTGTGCTATCTTTGCATTCAGTCGATGGTTTCCTTCACTGGGCAGAAGCGTCCGCATTTGACGTGGTCCCGTTGGTTTCTTGTTGACTTGGTTGCCCTGGCCCAGCCGGACTTGCTTCTTCCAAACAGGCGGCTCAGACCGATGGCAAAGAGCACTCTGCCTAGGTCTTCTGCTACAAGGTTCACGGCTTCAAGTCTGCCATTCAAGGCTTTGATCCATTTCAGGTGGTGTGTGTGCCAGGTGTAACATCATGGTGTACTGTCGTTGTGTTCCAGGTGGCTGTGCAGGCTTCCCAGCACCGTTTATGGTAGAGACTCTCCTTTCTCCGCTGTCTCCTCTTGGCTCCCTGGTCGAAAATGGGCTGTCCATGTACGTTTGAGTTGGGCTCTGGGTTCTCGATTCTGTTGCATGGGTCTGTGTGCCTGTTTTGGGGCCCAGACTGTGCCGTCTCGGTACCTAGTGCTTCGTCCTATATGTTGAAATCGGAAAGTGTGCCACGTCCTGCTTTTTTCGTTTTCCTGAGGATTCCTTTGCCTAGTCAGGGTCTCTTGTTGCTGGCTAGAAGCTTTAGGATGCCCTCTTCTGTCTCTGTGGGAAACATTGCTGCAACTTTGACTGGGATTGCATGGAATCCAGAGATTCCTTGCTCCGGTAGGGACGTTTCCAGTGTGTTGCTGCTTCCACTCCTAGATCCTGGAATCTCCTTCTTTCTCCTTGTGTCTTCTTGAATTTCTTTCCCCCAACGTTTGTTAGTTTTCCATTGCCATGGCTTTCACCTGTTTTGCTAAGTTTCTTCATAGAGATCTCATCCTTCTCACTGGCATGCAGTTGTTCACTTTTTCTTTTCAGCTTCAGTTTCTCTATGCTTTGCAACTTTGAATCGGTTTTGCTCTGGCAGAAGTGCATCGCTGAGCTCACATCTGCTGGCAATGCTCCTGTATTTGCTGTGGAAGTCTGGCCCTGGCTAACGTCCCTTCCCATCTGCCTCTACACTACCTCGGACGCCTGCCCCAGAATGCCTGAAGCAGTGGTGAGCAGGCTCACCCGAGGGTCCACCCGGCCCACCCCGGGCCACCGACCCAGAAGGTGCGGACCTCACCGCTGCACCACCGGCCGGCCCCTTTCATGTTCCGTTGGCAACCTGCAGTTGAGGGCAATGGGACTTGAATATGCTACTTGAGCCCAACTCTGGCACTGTGTAGATGAGGCCAGGTTGTTTTTCGGGTCCACTGCGATGTCAGAGGATTGGTCATAATCGTGTCTCTGCTGTCCCGGCAAGCTCCACGGACACACGGTTTCCTGGCCCGCTCGGAGCAGTCTCATAGCTCACCCTTCCCACTTAGCCCAGCCTTGACCTTCGCTGCCGTCTTTTGGCTTGTGAATTTCTCTGCCTTTCAAACGTTCCAGCAGAGTCTGTCTAAAGACGGACATCATCTTTCATTGTGGATTATCCAGGGGTGATTTCTGTTCGCCTTCCATTTTCTGGGACCTTTGTCTCTTTTCCATAGGAGAATCGTCATGGTATTTCTCAGCTATCCCCCTTAGACATGCTTATCAGTCCGTTCCCCTTCATTCCAAGTGATTCATTTTGCATTTCTGGAATCACCGTATGTTCTCTAGGCCGAGGTGTGAGTGCTTTCGTGACTCTTGGTTGTTGTCTTTGAATTTGCACCGGTCACTTGAAGGAGTCTTTGCTGTCCTAGCCTGGGTCAAACTAAGCACTGGGAACACGTGGTCATCTGGGTTGGTTTGCCATCCTGAGGTCACAAACTCCAAACTCGAGGTGGTCCTGGCATCCCCCTTCACGGACACAATGTTTCCAAGACAAATTAGACGAGTCTGATGAATCCCTCTCTCCAGGAAAGATATTTTTCTGTCTCCTTTCCGGATTTGGGAAGTTTCGAACTTCACCCCTGATCCTGGGACGTTCCCCCAGGTGCCGTCTAGATACGGGCTTACTTTATTTCTATAGGCTGTGCCATTTGTTTGCCTTACATCCTCAGCCCTGGCCTGTTTATTTTTCTTGAAACAGAATTGTAATGTTCTCATTTTCAGCCCACTTCCTTACATGTGGTGTCAAAACACATAATCAATAATCCTTCTACGGCAAGAGGTAGGGGGAGAGAATTTCGATGGAGGCAAACTGAGCACACTAGCCTGGGCGGGCAGCCTTCACGAAGGAACGAAGCCCTGTGGAAAAGGGTGCTTTTCAGCACCCTTGTAGAGCACTTCCAAACAAAGAGACGTAGCCCAAGCGTGACGGGGCTCCATTCCTTCAAGGCTTCCAAGACATCTCTTGGGACACATTAGCATGTACCCGGTGGGCCCCCGTGACGCCAGAGCTATGGAAAGTGAGACTGATCTGCAAAGAATGCCAGGGGCCTAGGAAAGGAGGCATCGAGTCTTCTCTTCAACGTCCTCAAGCCCTCATTCTTGACTTTGGCTTATGCTTAAGGCAGAAGGACCACGTAGGTCTGATAAGGCCCAAGTCCGGCCTCTTGCTTCCAATCAAGTTGCAAGCTTGAATCAGCATGGCCTCCCCATAGACTTGAATAGATGACAACGTTCTCCTCTCGGGGCTTGTCCCTCTATTCTCGCTTCTTGCCAAGGATCCCTTTCTTACCCCTCGAATCAGCGTCTGTTTTATGTCTTCCAGTTTCTGTGTCCGCTTTCTGTTTCTCAAAGCTGTTTCTGGGTATCCCTCCCTGTAATAGCCTAGCCTAGGCCAATCCTCGGTCTGTAACCGTGTGGCCATCTTGGCGGACAGGATCCTCGTGATGTCATAAACAACCTCAAAATTCGAAGTTGTCCTGACAACCTGCGTGCACACAGAGTTTCAGAGCCATCTCAGGCCAGTCCGACTCCTCACCCTTTCCTGGTAGGATAGCTTTCCTTTTTCTCGATTTCTTGTCGGTTTCTGTCTTGCTCCTCGAACTTTGGAAGGCCTGCTACATTCTCTCTAGACACTGGTTTCTGTCCTGTAAGATTATCCTGGGTTTTACCTCTTACATTTTATGTAGATGGCCAAGTGGGTGGACGTTCCCCAGAGAAAGTCCTGGACTCCCTCCCAAGTTGAAGTTGCCCGGGCAGTCCTCTGATGCGCAGTGATCGTGCCATCTCCTAGCACTCTGCCGATTCCACCTTGGCAGGTCCCATGTTTTCCTTCCTTCTTCCTCTGGGGAAGTGTACCAGATGCGTTCATGGATTGTAAAAGCCTCACGGTTCTTTTTCTGGTGCGTATTGATAAGGTGACCTCACCATTGCTACTTAGTTTATGATCCCTGTCCGCACCGTACCATGAAATCTGTATGTCCTAACACTGCCAATGTGATCTGCACCCGTGATGTGAAACAGTGAGGCCTGGGCCGGCCAAGCGGAACGTGGGCACTTACCCGCTCCGCCACAGGGCCGGCCCTGAATTGGACTTTTGGACCAACCTTTTGCCTGAGCTTGGGAACACGTGGGCCTGTTTGCATTATTCGTGAAGGTGATTGGTAGTAACATCCTGGACGGTAACCTTTTCCGTTGGTGCATGGGTTTAGCAGGCAGCATGTTCTGTGGGTAGTATTCCTCTTCATCTATTTGGAAGGGTCTACCTTTCTGTAGCATCAGTACGCATTTTGAGGTGATTTTCCAGCCTTGGAAGTTCACCCTCTCTAATCTCTTTCAGCCCCAAAGCTTTATGCCGTCATTCTGGACCCCATTTTGGATTTTTTTTGCTTTTAGGTGAATTTATTGCCGCAACCCTGCATTAGAACATCCTATATCTTTCCGATTTGCATCCTCATCGATGTAGACTTCCGTGTAGCTTACATCATCTTCCCCTGCGTAAGCCTAATAGCAGGCCCTCACCACACACTTGTGCCTCATCATCTGTTTCACCCTCTCACACCTCCCCGCTTTGTCTCTGGGAACCCCCAATCAAATGTCCCGTGCCACCTGTTCCTGACCGCTTGTTTTTCCTTCTCCTCTTAAGTGAGGTCCTACGGTACTTGCCTTGCTCCCTGGGGCTTGTTTCACTTCCCTAAAACCCTCACAGCCATTCTGGTGGTCACAAGTGGCTGGATTGCATCCTTGGTTCCGGCTGACTGGTATGCCATTGCGTGGCTATAGCCCATCTTCCTTCTGCACTCGTCCCTTGCTGGGCTCCAGGGAGGCTTCCAAGTCTTGGGTAGTGGGAGCGACGCTGTGGTGAACTCAGCGGTGCACATGTCTTTAGGCAGGAGTGTTTCCGAGTTCTTTGGATCAACACGCCGCAGAGGAATAGCTGGATCATATGGGACATGGATTCTTAAAGTTCTGAGGCAGTTCCACACCGCTTGGCGTAGTGGCTGCACCGGTCTGCACTCCCACCAACGGTGCAGGAGGCTTCCCTTCTCTCCACCTCCTCTCTGACACCTGTGGCTTCCTGTCTGCTTCCTTATAGCCATTCTGACCACAGTGAGCTGCTGTGCCCTTGCAGTTTGCATTTGCATTGGCCTGAGACTTCATGACGGTGAACAAGCGTTCATGCACCCGTTGGCCCTCTTTCGATCTTCTTGGCAGAAATCTCTGTTTCCATCTTCTGCCCAGGTTTTCATTGGCTTGTTGTTTTCTTTTTCTTGTGGGGACGTGCGAGTTGATTGCATCTTTGGGCTTTTCACCCCTTGTCCGATGTGTGGTTTGCAAACATCCTCCCCCAGTCGTTGTGCTATCTTTGCATTCAGTCGATGGTTTCCTTCACTGGGCAGAAGCGTCCGCATTTGATGTGGTCCCGTTGGTTTCTTGTTGACTTGGTTGCCCTGGCCCAGCCGGACTTGCTTCTTCCAAACAGGCGGCTCAGACCGATGGCAAAGAGCACTCTGCCTAGGTCTTCTGCTACAAGGTTCACGGCTTCAAGTCTGCCATTCAAGGCTTTGATCCATTTCAGGTGGTGTGTGTGCCAGGTGTAACATCATGGTGTACTGTCGTTGTGTTCCAGGTGGCTGTGCAGGCTTCCCAGCACCGTTTATGGTAGAGACTCTCCTTTCTCCGCTGTCTCCTCTTGGCTCCCTGGTCGAAAATGGGCTGTCCATGTACGTTTGAGTTGGGCTCTGGGTTCTCGATTCTGTTGCATGGGTCTGTGTGCCTGTTTTGGGGCCCAGACTGTGCCGTCTCGGTACCTAGTGCTTCGTCCTATATGTTGAAATCGGAAAGTGTGCCACGTCCTGCTTTTTTCGTTTTCCTGAGGATTCCTTTGCCTAGTCAGGGTCTCTTGTTGCTGGCTAGAAGCTTTAGGATGCCCTCTTCTGTCTCTGTGGGAAACATTGCTGCAACTTTGACTGGGATTGCATGGAATCCAGAGATTCCTTGCTCCGGTAGGGACGTTTCCAGTGTGTTGCTGCTTCCACTCCTAGATCCTGGAATCTCCTTCTTTCTCCTTGTGTCTTCTTGAATTTCTTTCCCCCAACGTTTGTTAGTTTTCCATTGCCATGGCTTTCACCTGTTTTGCTAAGTTTCTTCATAGAGATCTCATCCTTCTCACTGGCATGCAGTTGTTCACTTTTTCTTTTCAGCTTCAGTTTCTCTATGCTTTGCAACTTTGAATCGGTTTTGCTCTGGCAGAAGTGCATCGCTGAGCTCACATCTGCTGGCAATGCTCCTGTATTTGCTGTGGAAGTCTGGCCCTGGCTAACGTCCCTTCCCATCTGCCTCTACACTACCTCGGACGCCTGCCCCAGAATGCCTGAAGCAGTGGTGAGCAGGCTCACCCGAGGGTCCACCCGGCCCACCCCGGGCCACCGACCCAGAAGGTGCGGACCTCACCGCTGCACCACCGGCCGGCCCCTTTCATGTTCCGTTGGCAACCTGCAGTTGAGGGCAATGGGACTTGAATATGCTACTTGAGCCCAACTCTGGCACTGTGTAGATGAGGCCAGGTTGTTTTTCGGGTCCACTGCGATGTCAGAGGATTGGTCATAATCGTGTCTCTGCTGTCCCGGCAAGCTCCACGGACACACGGTTTCCTGGCCCGCTCGGAGCAGTCTCATAGCTCACCCTTCCCACTTAGCCCAGCCTTGACCTTCGCTGCCGTCTTTTGGCTTGTGAATTTCTCTGCCTTTCAAACGTTCCAGCAGAGTCTGTCTAAAGACGGACATCATCTTTCATTGTGGATTATCCAGGGGTGATTTCTGTTCGCCTTCCATTTTCTGGGACCTTTGTCTCTTTTCCATAGGAGAATCGTCATGGTATTTCTCAGCTATCCCCCTTAGACATGCTTATCAGTCCGTTCCCCTTCATTCCAAGTGATTCATTTTGCATTTCTGGAATCACCGTATGTTCTCTAGGCCGAGGTGTGAGTGCTTTCGTGACTCTTGGTTGTTGTCTTTGAATTTGCACCGGTCACTTGAAGGAGTCTTTGCTGTCCTAGCCTGGGTCAAACTAAGCACTGGGAACACGTGGTCATCTGGGTTGGTTTGCCATCCTGAGGTCACAAACTCCAAACTCGAGGTGGTCCTGGCATCCCCCTTCACGGACACAATGTTTCCAAGACAAATTAGACGAGTCTGATGAATCCCTCTCTCCAGGAAAGATATTTTTCTGTCTCCTTTCCGGATTTGGGAAGTTTCGAACTTCACCCCTGATCCTGGGACGTTCCCCCAGGTGCCGTCTAGATACGGGCTTACTTTATTTCTATAGGCTGTGCCATTTGTTTGCCTTACATCCTCAGCCCTGGCCTGTTTATTTTTCTTGAAACAGAATTGTAATGTTCTCATTTTCAGCCCACTTCCTTACATGTGGTGTCAAAACACATAATCAATAATCCTTCTACGGCAAGAGGTAGGGGGAGAGAATTTCGATGGAGGCAAACTGAGCACACTAGCCTGGGCGGGCAGCCTTCACGAAGGAACGAAGCCCTGTGGAAAAGGGTGCTTTTCAGCACCCTTGTAGAGCACTTCCAAACAAAGAGACGTAGCCCAAGCGTGACGGGGCTCCATTCCTTCAAGGCTTCCAAGACATCTCTTGGGACACATTAGCATGTACCCGGTGGGCCCCCGTGACGCCAGAGCTATGGAAAGTGAGACTGATCTGCAAAGAATGCCAGGGGCCTAGGAAAGGAGGCATCGAGTCTTCTCTTCAACGTCCTCAAGCCCTCATTCTTGACTTTGGCTTATGCTTAAGGCAGAAGGACCACGTAGGTCTGATAAGGCCCAAGTCCGGCCTCTTGCTTCCAATCAAGTTGCAAGCTTGAATCAGCATGGCCTCCCCATAGACTTGAATAGATGACAACGTTCTCCTCTCGGGGCTTGTCCCTCTATTCTCGCTTCTTGCCAAGGATCCCTTTCTTACCCCTCGAATCAGCGTCTGTTTTATGTCTTCCAGTTTCTGTGTCCGCTTTCTGTTTCTCAAAGCTGTTTCTGGGTATCCCTCCCTGTAATAGCCTAGCCTAGGCCAATCCTCGGTCTGTAACCGTGCGGCCATCTTGGCGGACAGGATCCTCGTGATGTCATAAACAGCCTCAAAATTCGAAGTTGTCCTGACAACCTGCGTGCACACAGAGTTTCAGAGCCATCTCAGGCCAGTCCGACTCCTCACCCTTTCCTGGTAGGATAGTTTTCCTTTTTCTCGATTTCTTGTCGGTTTCTGTCTTGCTCCTCGAACTTTGGAAGGCCTGCTACATTCTCTCTAGACACTGGTTTCTGTCCTGTAAGATTATCCTGGGTTTTACCTCTTACATTTTATGTAGATGGCCAAGTGGGTGGACGTTCCCCAGAGAAAGTCCTGGACTCCCTCCCAAGTTGAAGTTGCCCGGGCAGTCCTCTGATGCGCAGTGATCGTGCCATCTCCTAGCACTCTGCCGATTCCACCTTGGCAGGTCCCATGTTTTCCTTCCTTCTTCCTCTGGGGAAGTGTACCAGATGCGTTCATGGATTGTAAAAGCCTCACGGTTCTTTTTCTGGTGCGTATTGATAAGGTGACCTCACCATTGCTACTTAGTTTATGATCCCTGTCCGCACCGTACCATGAAATCTGTATGTCCTAACACTGCCAATGTGATCTGCACCCGTGATGTGAAACAGTGAGGCCTGGGCCGGCCAAGCGGAACGTGGGCACTTACCCGCTCCGCCACAGGGCCGGCCCTGAATTGGACTTTTGGACCAACCTTTTGCCTGAGCTTGGGAACACGTGGGCCTGTTTGCATTATTCGTGAAGGTGATTGGTAGTAACATCCTGGACGGTAACCTTTTCCGTTGGTGCATGGGTTTAGCAGGCAGCATGTTCTGTGGGTAGTATTCCTCTTCATCTATTTGGAAGGGTCTACCTTTCTGTAGCATCAGTACGCATTTTGAGGTGATTTTCCAGCCTTGGAAGTTCACCCTCTCTAATCTCTTTCAGCCCCAAAGCTTTATGCCGTCATTCTGGACCCCATTTTGGATTTTTTTTGCTTTTAGGTGAATTTATTGCCGCAACCCTGCATTAGAACATCCTATATCTTTCCGATTTGCATCCTCATCGATGTAGACTTCCGTGTAGCTTACATCATCTTCCCCTGCGTAAGCCTAATAGCAGGCCCTCACCACACACTTGTGCCTCATCATCTGTTTCACCCTCTCACACCTCCCCGCTTTGTCTCTGGGAACCCCCAATCAAATGTCCCGTGCCACCTGTTCCTGACCGCTTGTTTTTCCTTCTCCTCTTAAGTGAGGTCCTACGGTACTTGCCTTGCTCCCTGGGGCTTGTTTCACTTCCCTAAAACCCTCACAGCCATTCTGGTGGTCACAAGTGGCTGGATTGCATCCTTGGTTCCGGCTGACTGGTATGCCATTGCGTGGCTATAGCCCATCTTCCTTCTGCACTCGTCCCTTGCTGGGCTCCAGGGAGGCTTCCAAGTCTTGGGTAGTGGGAGCGACGCTGTGGTGAACTCAGCGGTGCACATGTCTTTAGGCAGGAGTGTTTCCGAGTTCTTTGGATCAACACGCCGCAGAGGAATAGCTGGATCATATGGGACATGGATTCTTAAAGTTCTGAGGCAGTTCCACACCGCTTGGCGTAGTGGCTGCACCGGTCTGCACTCCCACCAACGGTGCAGGAGGCTTCCCTTCTCTCCACCTCCTCTCTGACACCTGTGGCTTCCTGTCTGCTTCCTTATAGCCATTCTGACCACAGTGAGCTGCTGTGCCCTTGCAGTTTGCATTTGCATTGGCCTGAGACTTCATGACGGTGAACAAGCGTTCATGCACCCGTTGGCCCTCTTTCGATCTTCTTGGCAGAAATCTCTGTTTCCATCTTCTGCCCAGGTTTTCATTGGCTTGTTGTTTTCTTTTTCTTGTGGGGACGTGCGAGTTGATTGCATCTTTGGGCTTTTCACCCCTTGTCCGATGTGTGGTTTGCAAACATCCTCCCCCAGTCGTTGTGCTATCTTTGCATTCAGTCGATGGTTTCCTTCACTGGGCAGAAGCGTCCGCATTTGACGTGGTCCCGTTGGTTTCTTGTTGACTTGGTTGCCCTGGCCCAGCCGGACTTGCTTCTTCCAAACAGGCGGCTCAGACCGATGGCAAAGAGCACTCTGCCTAGGTCTTCTGCTACAAGGTTCACGGTTTCAAGTCTGCCATTCAAGGCTTTGATCCATTTCAGGTGGTGTGTGTGCCAGGTGTAACATCATGGTGTACTGTCGTTGTGTTCCAGGTGGCTGTGCAGGCTTCCCAGCACCGTTTATGGTAGAGACTCTCCTTTCTCCGCTGTCTCCTCTTGGCTCCCTGGTCGAAAATGGGCTGTCCATGTACGTTTGAGTTGGGCTCTGGGTTCTCGATTCTGTTGCATGGGTCTGTGTGCCTGTTTTGGGGCCCAGACTGTGCCGTCTCGGTACCTAGTGCTTCGTCCTATATGTTGAAATCGGAAAGTGTGCCACGTCCTGCTTTTTTCGTTTTCCTGAGGATTCCTTTGCCTAGTCAGGGTCTCTTGTTGCTGGCTAGAAGCTTTAGGATGCCCTCTTCTGTCTCTGTGGGAAACATTGCTGCAACTTTGACTGGGATTGCATGGAATCCAGAGATTCCTTGCTCCGGTAGGGACGTTTCCAGTGTGTTGCTGCTTCCACTCCTAGATCCTGGAATCTCCTTCTTTCTCCTTGTGTCTTCTTGAATTTCTTTCCCCCAACGTTTGTTAGTTTTCCATTGCCATGGCTTTCACCTGTTTTGCTAAGTTTCTTCATAGAGATCTCATCCTTCTCACTGGCATGCAGTTGTTCACTTTTTCTTTTCAGCTTCAGTTTCTCTATGCTTTGCAACTTTGAATCGGTTTTGCTCTGGCAGAAGTGCATCGCTGAGCTCACATCTGCTGGCAATGCTCCTGTATTTGCTGTGGAAGTCTGGCCCTGGCTAACGTCCCTTCCCATCTGCCTCTACACTACCTCGGACGCCTGCCCCAGAATGCCTGAAGCAGTGGTGAGCAGGCTCACCCGAGGGTCCACCCGGCCCACCCCGGGCCACCGACCCAGAAGGTGCGGACCTCACCGCTGCACCACCGGCCGGCCCCTTTCATGTTCCGTTGGCAACCTGCAGTTGAGGGCAATGGGACTTGAATATGCTACTTGAGCCCAACTCTGGCACTGTGTAGATGAGGCCAGGTTGTTTTTCGGGTCCACTGCGATGTCAGAGGATTGGTCATAATCGTGTCTCTGCTGTCCCGGCAAGCTCCACGGACACACGGTTTCCTGGCCCGCTCGGAGCAGTCTCAAAACTCACCCTTCCCACTTAGCCCAGCCTTGACCTTCGCTGCCGTCTTTTGGCTTGTGAATTTCTCTGCCTTTCAAACGTTCCAGCAGAGTCTGTCTAAAGACGGACATCATCTTTCATTGTGGATTATCCAGGGGTGATTTCTGTTCGCCTTCCATTTTCTGGGACCTTTGTCTCTTTTCCATAGGAGAATCGTCATGGTATTTCTCAGCTATCCCCCTTAGACATGCTTATCAGTCCGTTCCCCTTCATTCCAAGTGATTCATTTTGCATTTCTGGAATCACCGTATGTTCTCTAGGCCGAGGTGTGAGTGCTTTCGTGACTCTTGGTTGTTGTCTTTGAATTTGCACCGGTCACTTGAAGGAGTCTTTGCTGTCCTAGCCTGGGTCAAACTAAGCACTGGGAACACGTGGTCATCTGGGTTGGTTTGCCATCCTGAGGTCACAAACTCCAAACTCGAGGTGGTCCTGGCATCCCCCTTCACGGACACAATGTTTCCAAGACAAATTAGACGAGTCTGATGAATCCCTCTCTCCAGGAAAGATATTTTTCTGTCTCCTTTCCGGATTTGGGAAGTTTCGAACTTCACCCCTGATCCTGGGACGTTCCCCCAGGTGCCGTCTAGATACGGGCTTACTTTATTTCTATAGGCTGTGCCATTTGTTTGCCTTACATCCTCAGCCCTGGCCTGTTTATTTTTCTTGAAACAGAATTGTAATGTTCTCATTTTCAGCCCACTTCCTTACATGTGGTGTCAAAACACATAATCAATAATCCTTCTACGGCAAGAGGTAGGGGGAGAGAATTTCGATGGAGGCAAACTGAGCACACTAGCCTGGGCGGGCAGCCTTCACGAAGGAACGAAGCCCTGTGGAAAAGGGTGCTTTTCAGCACCCTTGTAGAGCACTTCCAAACAAAGAGACGTAGCCCAAGCGTGACGGGGCTCCATTCCTTCAAGGCTTCCAAGACATCTCTTGGGACACATTAGCATGTACCCGGTGGGCCCCCGTGACGCCAGAGCTATGGAAAGTGAGACTGATCTGCAAAGAATGCCAGGGGCCTAGGAAAGGAGGCATCGAGTCTTCTCTTCAACGTCCTCAAGCCCTCATTCTTGACTTTGGCTTATGCTTAAGGCAGAAGGACCACGTAGGTCTGATAAGGCCCAAGTCCGGCCTCTTGCTTCCAATCAAGTTGCAAGCTTGAATCAGCATGGCCTCCCCATAGACTTGAATAGATGACAACGTTCTCCTCTCGGGGCTTGTCCCTCTATTCTCGCTTCTTGCCAAGGATCCCTTTCTTACCCCTCGAATCAGCGTCTGTTTTATGTCTTCCAGTTTCTGTGTCCGCTTTCTGTTTCTCAAAGCTGTTTCTGGGTATCCCTCCCTGTAATAGCCTAGCCTAGGCCAATCCTCGGTCTGTAACCGTGTGGCCATCTTGGCGGACAGGATCCTCGTGATGTCATAAACAACCTCAAAATTCGAAGTTGTCCTGACAACCTGCGTGCACACAGAGTTTCAGAGCCATCTCAGGCCAGTCCGACTCCTCACCCTTTCCTGGTAGGATAGCTTTCCTTTTTCTCGATTTCTTGTCGGTTTCTGTCTTGCTCCTCGAACTTTGGAAGGCCTGCTACATTCTCTCTAGACACTGGTTTCTGTCCTGTAAGATTATCCTGGGTTTTACCTCTTACATTTTATGTAGATGGCCAAGTGGGTGGACGTTCCCCAGAGAAAGTCCTGGACTCCCTCCCAAGTTGAAGTTGCCCGGGCAGTCCTCTGATGCGCAGTGATCGTGCCATCTCCTAGCACTCTGCCGATTCCACCTTGGCAGGTCCCATGTTTTCCTTCCTTCTTCCTCTGGGGAAGTGTACCAGATGCGTTCATGGATTGTAAAAGCCTCACGGTTCTTTTTCTGGTGCGTATTGATAAGGTGACCTCACCATTGCTACTTAGTTTATGATCCCTGTCCGCACCGTACCATGAAATCTGTATGTCCTAACACTGCCAATGTGATCTGCACCCGTGATGTGAAACAGTGAGGCCTGGGCCGGCCAAGCGGAACGTGGGCACTTACCCGCTCCGCCACAGGGCCGGCCCTGAATTGGACTTTTGGACCAACCTTTTGCCTGAGCTTGGGAACACGTGGGCCTGTTTGCATTATTCGTGAAGGTGATTGGTAGTAACATCCTGGACGGTAACCTTTTCCGTTGGTGCATGGGTTTAGCAGGCAGCATGTTCTGTGGGTAGTATTCCTCTTCATCTATTTGGAAGGGTCTACCTTTCTGTAGCATCAGTACGCATTTTGAGGTGATTTTCCAGCCTTGGAAGTTCACCCTCTCTAATCTCTTTCAGCCCCAAAGCTTTATGCCGTCATTCTGGACCCCATTTTGGATTTTTTTTGCTTTTAGGTGAATTTATTGCCGCAACCCTGCATTAGAACATCCTATATCTTTCCGATTTGCATCCTCATCGATGTAGACTTCCGTGTAGCTTACATCATCTTCCCCTGCGTAAGCCTAATAGCAGGCCCTCACCACACACTTGTGCCTCATCATCTGTTTCACCCTCTCACACCTCCCCGCTTTGTCTCTGGGAACCCCCAATCAAATGTCCCGTGCCACCTGTTCCTGACCGCTTGTTTTTCCTTCTCCTCTTAAGTGAGGTCCTACGGTACTTGCCTTGCTCCCTGGGGCTTGTTTCACTTCCCTAAAACCCTCACAGCCATTCTGGTGGTCACAAGTGGCTGGATTGCATCCTTGGTTCCGGCTGACTGGTATGCCATTGCGTGGCTATAGCCCATCTTCCTTCTGCACTCGTCCCTTGCTGGGCTCCAGGGAGGCTTCCAAGTCTTGGGTAGTGGGAGCGACGCTGTGGTGAACTCAGCGGTGCACATGTCTTTAGGCAGGAGTGTTTCCGAGTTCTTTGGATCAACACGCCGCAGAGGAATAGCTGGATCATATGGGACATGGATTCTTAAAGTTCTGAGGCAGTTCCACACCGCTTGGCGTAGTGGCTGCACCGGTCTGCACTCCCACCAACGGTGCAGGAGGCTTCCCTTCTCTCCACCTCCTCTCTGACACCTGTGGCTTCCTGTCTGCTTCCTTATAGCCATTCTGACCACAGTGAGCTGCTGTGCCCTTGCAGTTTGCATTTGCATTGGCCTGAGACTTCATGACGGTGAACAAGCGTTCATGCACCCGTTGGCCCTCTTTCGATCTTCTTGGCAGAAATCTCTGTTTCCATCTTCTGCCCAGGTTTTCATTGGCTTGTTGTTTTCTTTTTCTTGTGGGGACGTGCGAGTTGATTGCATCTTTGGGCTTTTCACCCCTTGTCCGATGTGTGGTTTGCAAACATCCTCCCCCAGTCGTTGTGCTATCTTTGCATTCAGTCGATGGTTTCCTTCACTGGGCAGAAGCGTCCGCATTTGACGTGGTCCCGTTGGTTTCTTGTTGACTTGGTTGCCCTGGCCCAGCCGGACTTGCTTCTTCCAAACAGGCGGCTCAGACCGATGGCAAAGAGCACTCTGCCTAGGTCTTCTGCTACAAGGTTCACGGCTTCAAGTCTGCCATTCAAGGCTTTGATCCATTTCAGGTGGTGTGTGTGCCAGGTGTAACATCATGGTGTACTGTCGTTGTGTTCCAGGTGGCTGTGCAGGCTTCCCAGCACCGTTTATGGTAGAGACTCTCCTTTCTCCGCTGTCTCCTCTTGGCTCCCTGGTCGAAAATGGGCTGTCCATGTACGTTTGAGTTGGGCTCTGGGTTCTCGATTCTGTTGCATGGGTCTGTGTGCCTGTTTTGGGGCCCAGACTGTGCCGTCTCGGTACCTAGTGCTTCGTCCTATATGTTGAAATCGGAAAGTGTGCCACGTCCTGCTTTTTTCGTTTTCCTGAGGATTCCTTTGCCTAGTCAGGGTCTCTTGTTGCTGGCTAGAAGCTTTAGGATGCCCTCTTCTGTCTCTGTGGGAAACATTGCTGCAACTTTGACTGGGATTGCATGGAATCCAGAGATTCCTTGCTCCGGTAGGGACGTTTCCAGTGTGTTGCTGCTTCCACTCCTAGATCCTGGAATCTCCTTCTTTCTCCTTGTGTCTTCTTGAATTTCTTTCCCCCAACGTTTGTTAGTTTTCCATTGCCATGGCTTTCACCTGTTTTGCTAAGTTTCTTCATAGAGATCTCATCCTTCTCACTGGCATGCAGTTGTTCACTTTTTCTTTTCAGCTTCAGTTTCTCTATGCTTTGCAACTTTGAATCGGTTTTGCTCTGGCAGAAGTGCATCGCTGAGCTCACATCTGCTGGCAATGCTCCTGTATTTGCTGTGGAAGTCTGGCCCTGGCTAACGTCCCTTCCCATCTGCCTCTACACTACCTCGGACGCCTGCCCCAGAATGCCTGAAGCAGTGGTGAGCAGGCTCACCCGAGGGTCCACCCGGCCCACCCCGGGCCACCGACCCAGAAGGTGCGGACCTCACCGCTGCACCACCGGCCGGCCCCTTTCATGTTCCGTTGGCAACCTGCAGTTGAGGGCAATGGGACTTGAATATGCTACTTGAGCCCAACTCTGGCACTGTGTAGATGAGGCCAGGTTGTTTTTCGGGTCCACTGCGATGTCAGAGGATTGGTCATAATCGTGTCTCTGCTGTCCCGGCAAGCTCCACGGACACACGGTTTCCTGGCCCGCTCGGAGCAGTCTCATAGCTCACCCTTCCCACTTAGCCCAGCCTTGACCTTCGCTGCCGTCTTTTGGCTTGTGAATTTCTCTGCCTTTCAAACGTTCCAGCAGAGTCTGTCTAAAGACGGACATCATCTTTCATTGTGGATTATCCAGGGGTGATTTCTGTTCGCCTTCCATTTTCTGGGACCTTTGTCTCTTTTCCATAGGAGAATCGTCATGGTATTTCTCAGCTATCCCCCTTAGACATGCTTATCAGTCCGTTCCCCTTCATTCCAAGTGATTCATTTTGCATTTCTGGAATCACCGTATGTTCTCTAGGCCGAGGTGTGAGTGCTTTCGTGACTCTTGGTTGTTGTCTTTGAATTTGCACCGGTCACTTGAAGGAGTCTTTGCTGTCCTAGCCTGGGTCAAACTAAGCACTGGGAACACGTGGTCATCTGGGTTGGTTTGCCATCCTGAGGTCACAAACTCCAAACTCGAGGTGGTCCTGGCATCCCCCTTCACGGACACAATGTTTCCAAGACAAATTAGACGAGTCTGATGAATCCCTCTCTCCAGGAAAGATATTTTTCTGTCTCCTTTCCGGATTTGGGAAGTTTCGAACTTCACCCCTGATCCTGGGACGTTCCCCCAGGTGCCGTCTAGATACGGGCTTACTTTATTTCTATAGGCTGTGCCATTTGTTTGCCTTACATCCTCAGCCCTGGCCTGTTTATTTTTCTTGAAACAGAATTGTAATGTTCTCATTTTCAGCCCACTTCCTTACATGTGGTGTCAAAACACATAATCAATAATCCTTCTACGGCAAGAGGTAGGGGGAGAGAATTTCGATGGAGGCAAACTGAGCACACTAGCCTGGGCGGGCAGCCTTCACGAAGGAACGAAGCCCTGTGGAAAAGGGTGCTTTTCAGCACCCTTGTAGAGCACTTCCAAACAAAGAGACGTAGCCCAAGCGTGACGGGGCTCCATTCCTTCAAGGCTTCCAAGACATCTCTTGGGACACATTAGCATGTACCCGGTGGGCCCCCGTGACGCCAGAGCTATGGAAAGTGAGACTGATCTGCAAAGAATGCCAGGGGCCTAGGAAAGGAGGCATCGAGTCTTCTCTTCAACGTCCTCAAGCCCTCATTCTTGACTTTGGCTTATGCTTAAGGCAGAAGGACCACGTAGGTCTGATAAGGCCCAAGTCCGGCCTCTTGCTTCCAATCAAGTTGCAAGCTTGAATCAGCATGGCCTCCCCATAGACTTGAATAGATGACAACGTTCTCCTCTCGGGGCTTGTCCCTCTATTCTCGCTTCTTGCCAAGGATCCCTTTCTTACCCCTCGAATCAGCGTCTGTTTTATGTCTTCCAGTTTCTGTGTCCGCTTTCTGTTTCTCAAAGCTGTTTCTGGGTATCCCTCCCTGTAATAGCCTAGCCTAGGCCAATCCTCGGTCTGTAACCGTGCGGCCATCTTGGCGGACAGGATCCTCGTGATGTCATAAACAACCTCAAAATTCGAAGTTGTCCTGACAACCTGCGTGCACACAGAGTTTCAGAGCCATCTCAGGCCAGTCCGACTCCTCACCCTTTCCTGGTAGGATAGCTTTCCTTTTTCTCGATTTCTTGTCGGTTTCTGTCTTGCTCCTCGAACTTTGGAAGGCCTGCTACATTCTCTCTAGACACTGGTTTCTGTCCTGTAAGATTATCCTGGGTTTTACCTCTTACATTTTATGTAGATGGCCAAGTGGGTGGACGTTCCCCAGAGAAAGTCCTGGACTCCCTCCCAAGTTGAAGTTGCCCGGGCAGTCCTCTGATGCGCAGTGATCGTGCCATCTCCTAGCACTCTGCCGATTCCACCTTGGCAGGTCCCATGTTTTCCTTCCTTCTTCCTCTGGGGAAGTGTACCAGATGCGTTCATGGATTGTAAAAGCCTCACGGTTCTTTTTCTGGTGCGTATTGATAAGGTGACCTCACCATTGCTACTTAGTTTATGATCCCTGTCCGCACCGTACCATGAAATCTGTATGTCCTAACACTGCCAATGTGATCTGCACCCGTGATGTGAAACAGTGAGGCCTGGGCCGGCCAAGCGGAACGTGGGCACTTACCCGCTCCGCCACAGGGCCGGCCCTGAATTGGACTTTTGGACCAACCTTTTGCCTGAGCTTGGGAACACGTGGGCCTGTTTGCATTATTCGTGAAGGTGATTGGTAGTAACATCCTGGACGGTAACCTTTTCCGTTGGTGCATGGGTTTAGCAGGCAGCATGTTCTGTGGGTAGTATTCCTCTTCATCTATTTGGAAGGGTCTACCTTTCTGTAGCATCAGTACGCATTTTGAGGTGATTTTCCAGCCTTGGAAGTTCACCCTCTCTAATCTCTTTCAGCCCCAAAGCTTTATGCCGTCATTCTGGACCCCATTTTGGATTTTTTTTGCTTTTAGGTGAATTTATTGCCGCAACCCTGCATTAGAACATCCTATATCTTTCCGATTTGCATCCTCATCGATGTAGACTTCCGTGTAGCTTACATCATCTTCCCCTGCGTAAGCCTAATAGCAGGCCCTCACCACACACTTGTGCCTCATCATCTGTTTCACCCTCTCACACCTCCCCGCTTTGTCTCTGGGAACCCCCAATCAAATGTCCCGTGCCACCTATTCCTGACCGCTTGTTTTTCCTTCTCCTCTTAAGTGAGGTCCTACGGTACTTGCCTTGCTCCCTGGGGCTTGTTTCACTTCCCTAAAACCCTCACAGCCATTCTGGTGGTCACAAGTGGCTGGATTGCATCCTTGGTTCCGGCTGACTGGTATGCCATTGCGTGGCTATAGCCCATCTTCCTTCTGCACTCGTCCCTTGCTGGGCTCCAGGGAGGCTTCCAAGTCTTGGGTAGTGGGAGCGACGCTGTGGTGAACTCAGCGGTGCACATGTCTTTAGGCAGGAGTGTTTCCGAGTTCTTTGGATCAACACGCCGCAGAGGAATAGCTGGATCATATGGGACATGGATTCTTAAAGTTCTGAGGCAGTTCCACACCGCTTGGCGTAGTGGCTGCACCGGTCTGCACTCCCACCAACGGTGCAGGAGGCTTCCCTTCTCTCCACCTCCTCTCTGACACCTGTGGCTTCCTGTCTGCTTCCTTATAGCCATTCTGACCACAGTGAGCTGCTGTGCCCTTGCAGTTTGCATTTGCATTGGCCTGAGACTTCATGACGGTGAACAAGCGTTCATGCACCCGTTGGCCCTCTTTCGATCTTCTTGGCAGAAATCTCTGTTTCCATCTTCTGCCCAGGTTTTCATTGGCTTGTTGTTTTCTTTTTCTTGTGGGGACGTGCGAGTTGATTGCATCTTTGGGCTTTTCACCCCTTGTCCGATGTGTGGTTTGCAAACATCCTCCCCCAGTCGTTGTGCTATCTTTGCATTCAGTCGATGGTTTCCTTCACTGGGCAGAAGCGTCCGCATTTGACGTGGTCCCGTTGGTTTCTTGTTGACTTGGTTGCCCTGGCCCAGCCGGACTTGCTTCTTCCAAACAGGCGGCTCAGACCGATGGCAAAGAGCACTCTGCCTAGGTCTTCTGCTACAAGGTTCACGGCTTCAAGTCTGCCATTCAAGGCTTTGATCCATTTCAGGTGGTGTGTGTGCCAGGTGTAACATCATGGTGTACTGTCGTTGTGTTCCAGGTGGCTGTGCAGGCTTCCCAGCACCGTTTATGGTAGAGACTCTCCTTTCTCCGCTGTCTCCTCTTGGCTCCCTGGTCGAAAATGGGCTGTCCATGTACGTTTGAGTTGGGCTCTGGGTTCTCGATTCTGTTGCATGGGTCTGTGTGCCTGTTTTGGGGCCCAGACTGTGCCGTCTCGGTACCTAGTGCTTCGTCCTATATGTTGAAATCGGAAAGTGTGCCACGTCCTGCTTTTTTCGTTTTCCTGAGGATTCCTTTGCCTAGTCAGGGTCTCTTGTTGCTGGCTAGAAGCTTTAGGATGCCCTCTTCTGTCTCTGTGGGAAACATTGCTGCAACTTTGACTGGGATTGCATGGAATCCAGAGATTCCTTGCTCCGGTAGGGACGTTTCCAGTGTGTTGCTGCTTCCACTCCTAGATCCTGGAATCTCCTTCTTTCTCCTTGTGTCTTCTTGAATTTCTTTCCCCCAACGTTTGTTAGTTTTCCATTGCCATGGCTTTCACCTGTTTTGCTAAGTTTCTTCATAGAGATCTCATCCTTCTCACTGGCATGCAGTTGTTCACTTTTTCTTTTCAGCTTCAGTTTCTCTATGCTTTGCAACTTTGAATCGGTTTTGCTCTGGCAGAAGTGCATCGCTGAGCTCACATCTGCTGGCAATGCTCCTGTATTTGCTGTGGAAGTCTGGCCCTGGCTAACGTCCCTTCCCATCTGCCTCTACACTACCTCGGACGCCTGCCCCAGAATGCCTGAAGCAGTGGTGAGCAGGCTCACCCGAGGGTCCACCCGGCCCACCCCGGGCCACAGACCCAGAAGGTGCGGACCTCACCACTGCACCACCGGCCGGCCCCTTTCATGTTCCGTTGCCAACCTGCAGTTGAGGGCAATGGGACTTGAATATGCTACTTGAGCCCAACTCTGGCACTGTGTAGATGAGGCCAGGTTGTTTTTCGGGTCCACTGCGATGTCAGAGGATTGGTCATAATCGTGTCTCTGCTGTCCCGGCAAGCTCCACGGACACACGGTTTCCTGGCCCGCTCGGAGCAGTCTCATAGCTCACCCTTCCCACTTAGCCCAGCCTTGACCTTCGCTGCCGTCTTTTGGCTTGTGAATTTCTCTGCCTTTCAAACGTTCCAGCAGAGTCTGTCTAAAGACGGACATCATCTTTCATTGTGGATTATCCAGGGGTGATTTCTGTTCGCCTTCCATTTTCTGGGACCTTTGTCTCTTTTCCATAGGAGAATCGTCATGGTATTTCTCAGCTATCCCCCTTAGACATGCTTATCAGTCCGTTCCCCTTCATTCCAAGTGATTCATTTTGCATTTCTGGAATCACCGTATGTTCTCTAGGCCGAGGTGTGAGTGCTTTCGTGACTCTTGGTTGTTGTCTTTGAATTTGCACCGGTCACTTGAAGGAGTCTTTGCTGTCCTAGCCTGGGTCAAACTAAGCACTGGGAACACGTGGTCATCTGGGTTGGTTTGCCATCCTGAGGTCACAAACTCCAAACTCGAGGTGGTCCTGGCATCCCCCTTCACGGACACAATGTTTCCAAGACAAATTAGACGAATCTGATGAATCCCTCTCTCCAGGAAAGATATTTTTCTGTCTCCTTTCCGGATTTGGGAAGTTTCGAACTTCACCCCTGATCCTGGGACGTTCCCCCAGGTGCCGTCTAGATACGGGCTTACTTTATTTCTATAGGCTGTGCCATTTGTTTGCCTTACATCCTCAGCCCTGGCCTGTTTATTTTTCTTGAAACAGAATTGTAATGTTCTCATTTTCAGCCCACTTCCTTACATGTGGTGTCAAAACACATAATCAATAATCCTTCTACGGCAAGAGGTAGGGGGAGAGAATTTCGATGGAGGCAAACTGAGCACACTAGCCTGGGCGGGCAGCCTTCACGAAGGAACGAAGCCCTGTGGAAAAGGGTGCTTTTCAGCACCCTTGTAGAGCACTTCCAAACAAAGAGACGTAGCCCAAGCGTGACGGGGCTCCATTCCTTCAAGGCTTCCAAGACATCTCTTGGGACACATTAGCATGTACCCGGTGGGCCCCCGTGACGCCAGAGCTATGGAAAGTGAGACTGATCTGCAAAGAATGCCAGGGGCCTAGGAAAGGAGGCATCGAGTCTTCTCTTCAACGTCCTCAAGCCCTCATTCTTGACTTTGGCTTATGCTTAAGGCAGAAGGACCACGTAGGTCTGATAAGGCCCAAGTCCGGCCTCTTGCTTCCAATCAAGTTGCAAGCTTGAATCAGCATGGCCTCCCCATAGACTTGAATAGATGACAACGTTCTCCTCTCGGGGCTTGTCCCTCTATTCTCGCTTCTTGCCAAGGATCCCTTTCTTACCCCTCGAATCAGCGTCTGTTTTATGTCTTCCAGTTTCTGTGTCCGCTTTCTGTTTCTCAAAGCTGTTTCTGGGTATCCCTCCCTGTAATAGCCTAGCCTAGGCCAATCCTCGGTCTGTAACCGTGCGGCCATCTTGGCGGACAGGATCCTCGTGATGTCATAAACAACCTCAAAATTCGAAGTTGTCCTGACAACCTGCGTGCACACAGAGTTTCAGAGCCATCTCAGGCCAGTCCGACTCCTCACCCTTTCCTGGTAGGATAGCTTTCCTTTTTCTCGATTTCTTGTCGGTTTCTGTCTTGCTCCTCGAACTTTGGAAGGCCTGCTACATTCTCTCTAGACACTGGTTTCTGTCCTGTAAGATTATCCTGGGTTTTACCTCTTACATTTTATGTAGATGGCCAAGTGGGTGGACGTTCCCCAGAGAAAGTCCTGGACTCCCTCCCAAGTTGAAGTTGCCCGGGCAGTCCTCTGATGCGCAGTGATCATGCCATCTCCTAGCACTCTGCCGATTCCACCTTGGCAGGTCCCATGTTTTCCTTCCTTCTTCCTCTGGGGAAGTGTACCAGATGCGTTCATGGATTGTAAAAGCCTCACGGTTCTTTTTCTGGTGCGTATTGATAAGGTGACCTCACCATTGCTACTTAGTTTATGATCCCTGTCCGCACCGTACCATGAAATCTGTATGTCCTAACACTGCCAATGTGATCTGCACCCGTGATGTGAAACAGTGAGGCCTGGGCCGGCCAAGCGGAACGTGGGCACTTACCCGCTCCGCCACAGGGCCGGCCCTGAATTGGACTTTTGGACCAACCTTTTGCCTGAGCTTGGGAACACGTGGGCCTGTTTGCATTATTCGTGAAGGTGATTGGTAGTAACATCCTGGACGGTAACCTTTTCCGTTGGTGCATGGGTTTAGCAGGCAGCATGTTCTGTGGGTAGTATTCCTCTTCATCTATTTGGAAGGGTCTACCTTTCTGTAGCATCAGTACGCATTTTGAGGTGATTTTCCAGCCTTGGAAGTTCACCCTCTCTAATCTCTTTCAGCCCCAAAGCTTTATGCCGTCATTCTGGACCCCATTTTGGATTTTTTTTGCTTTTAGGTGAATTTATTGCCGCAACCCTGCATTAGAACATCCTATATCTTTCCGATTTGCATCCTCATCGATGTAGACTTCCGTGTAGCTTACATCATCTTCCCCTGCGTAAGCCTAATAGCAGGCCCTCACCACACACTTGTGCCTCATCATCTGTTTCACCCTCTCACACCTCCCCGCTTTGTCTCTGGGAACCCCCAATCAAATGTCCCGTGCCACCTGTTCCTGACCGCTTGTTTTTCCTTCTCCTCTTAAGTGAGGTCCTACGGTACTTGCCTTGCTCCCTGGGGCTTGTTTCACTTCCCTAAAACCCTCACAGCCATTCTGGTGGTCACAAGTGGCTGGATTGCATCCTTGGTTCCGGCTGACTGGTATGCCATTGCGTGGCTATAGCCCATCTTCCTTCTGCACTCGTCCCTTGCTGGGCTCCAGGGAGGCTTCCAAGTCTTGGGTAGTGGGAGCGACGCTGTGGTGAACTCAGCGGTGCACATGTCTTTAGGCAGGAGTGTTTCCGAGTTCTTTGGATCAACACGCCGCAGAGGAATAGCTGGATCATATGGGACATGGATTCTTAAAGTTCTGAGGCAGTTCCACACCGCTTGGCGTAGTGGCTGCACCGGTCTGCACTCCCACCAACGGTGCAGGAGGCTTCCCTTCTCTCCACCTCCTCTCTGACACCTGTGGCTTCCTGTCTGCTTCCTTATAGCCATTCTGACCACAGTGAGCTGCTGTGCCCTTGCAGTTTGCATTTGCATTGGCCTGAGACTTCATGATGGTGAACAAGCGTTCATGCACCCGTTGGCCCTCTTTCGATCTTCTTGGCAGAAATCTCTGTTTCCATCTTCTGCCCAGGTTTTCATTGGCTTGTTGTTTTCTTTTTCTTGTGGGGACGTGCGAGTTGATTGCATCTTTGGGCTTTTCACCCCTTGTCCGATGTGTGGTTTGCAAACATCCTCCCCCAGTCGTTGTGCTATCTTTGCATTCAGTCGATGGTTTCCTTCACTGGGCAGAAGCGTCCGCATTTGACGTGGTCCCGTTGGTTTCTTGTTGACTTGGTTGCCCTGGCCCAGCCGGACTTGCTTCTTCCAAACAGGCGGCTCAGACCGATGGCAAAGAGCACTCTGCCTAGGTCTTCTGCTACAAGGTTCACGGCTTCAAGTCTGCCATTCAAGGCTTTGATCCATTTCAGGTGGTGTGTGTGCCAGGTGTAACATCATGGTGTACTGTCGTTGTGTTCCAGGTGGCTGTGCAGGCTTCCCAGCACCGTTTATGGTAGAGACTCTCCTTTCTCCGCTGTCTCCTCTTGGCTCCCTGGTCGAAAATGGGCTGTCCATGTACGTTTGAGTTGGGCTCTGGGTTCTCGATTCTGTTGCATGGGTCTGTGTGCCTGTTTTGGGGCCCAGACTGTGCCGTCTCGGTACCTAGTGCTTCGTCCTATATGTTGAAATCGGAAAGTGTGCCACGTCCTGCTTTTTTCGTTTTCCTGAGGATTCCTTTGCCTAGTCAGGGTCTCTTGTTGCTGGCTAGAAGCTTTAGGATGCCCTCTTCTGTCTCTGTGGGAAACATTGCTGCAACTTTGACTGGGATTGCATGGAATCCAGAGATTCCTTGCTCCGGTAGGGACGTTTCCAGTGTGTTGCTGCTTCCACTCCTAGATCCTGGAATCTCCTTCTTTCTCCTTGTGTCTTCTTGAATTTCTTTCCCCCAACGTTTGTTAGTTTTCCATTGCCATGGCTTTCACCTGTTTTGCTAAGTTTCTTCATAGAGATCTCATCCTTCTCACTGGCATGCAGTTGTTCACTTTTTCTTTTCAGCTTCAGTTTCTCTATGCTTTGCAACTTTGAATCGGTTTTGCTCTGGCAGAAGTGCATCGCTGAGCTCACATCTGCTGGCAATGCTCCTGTATTTGCTGTGGAAGTCTGGCCCTGGCTAACGTCCCTTCCCATCTGCCTCTACACTACCTCGGACGCCTGCCCCAGAATGCCTGAAGCAGTGGTGAGCAGGCTCACCCGAGGGTCCACCCGGCCCACCCCGGGCCACCGACCCAGAAGGTGCGGACCTCACCGCTGCACCACCGGCCGGCCCCTTTCATGTTCCGTTGGCAACCTGCAGTTGAGGGCAATGGGACTTGAATATGCTACTTGAGCCCAACTCTGGCACTGTGTAGATGAGGCCAGGTTGTTTTTCGGGTCCACTGCGATGTCAGAGGATTGGTCATAATCGTGTCTCTGCTGTCCCGGCAAGCTCCACGGACACACGGTTTCCTGGCCCGCTCGGAGCAGTCTCATAGCTCACCCTTCCCACTTAGCCCAGCCTTGACCTTCGCTGCCGTCTTTTGGCTTGTGAATTTCTCTGCCTTTCAAACGTTCCAGCAGAGTCTGTCTAAAGACGGACATCATCTTTCATTGTGGATTATCCAGGGGTGATTTCTGTTCGCCTTCCATTTTCTGGGACCTTTGTCTCTTTTCCATAGGAGAATCGTCATGGTATTTCTCAGCTATCCCCCTTAGACATGCTTATCAGTCCGTTCCCCTTCATTCCAAGTGATTCATTTTGCATTTCTGGAATCACCGTATGTTCTCTAGGCCGAGGTGTGAGTGCTTTCGTGACTCTTGGTTGTTGTCTTTGAATTTGCACCGGTCACTTGAAGGAGTCTTTGCTGTCCTAGCCTGGGTCAAACTAAGCACTGGGAACACGTCGTCATCTGGGTTGGTTTGCCATCCTGAGGTCACAAACTCCAAACTCGAGGTGGTCCTGGCATCCCCCTTCACGGACACAATGTTTCCAAGACAAATTAGACGAGTCTGATGAATCCCTCTCTCCAGGAAAGATATTTTTCTGTCTCCTTTCCGGATTTGGGAAGTTTCGAACTTCACCCCTGATCCTGGGACGTTCCCCCAGGTGCCGTCTAGATACGGGCTTACTTTATTTCTATAGGCTGTGCCATTTGTTTGCCTTACATCCTCAGCCCTGGCCTGTTTATTTTTCTTGAAACAGAATTGTAATGTTCTCATTTTCAGCCCACTTCCTTACATGTGGTGTCAAAACACATAATCAATAATCCTTCTACGGCAAGAGGTAGGGGGAGAGAATTTCGATGGAGGCAAACTGAGCACACTAGCCTGGGCGGGCAGCCTTCACGAAGGAACGAAGCCCTGTGGAAAAGGGTGCTTTTCAGCACCCTTGTAGAGCACTTCCAAACAAAGAGACGTAGCCCAAGCGTGACGGGGCTCCATTCCTTCAAGGCTTCCAAGACATCTCTTGGGACACATTAGCATGTACCCGGTGGGCCCCCGTGACGCCAGAGCTATGGAAAGTGAGACTGATCTGCAAAGAATGCCAGGGGCCTAGGAAAGGAGGCATCGAGTCTTCTCTTCAACGTCCTCAAGCCCTCATTCTTGACTTTGGCTTATGCTTAAGGCAGAAGGACCACGTAGGTCTGATAAGGCCCAAGTCCGGCCTCTTGCTTCCAATCAAGTTGCAAGCTTGAATCAGCATGGCCTCCCCATAGACTTGAATAGATGACAACGTTCTCCTCTCGGGGCTTGTCCCTCTATTCTCGCTTCTTGCCAAGGATCCCTTTCTTACCCCTCGAATCAGCGTCTGTTTTATGTCTTCCAGTTTCTGTGTCCGCTTTCTGTTTCTCAAAGCTGTTTCTGGGTATCCCTCCCTGTAATAGCCTAGCCTAGGCCAATCCTCGGTCTGTAACCGTGCGGCCATCTTGGCGGACAGGATCCTCGTGATGTCATAAACAACCTCAAAATTCGAAGTTGTCCTGACAACCTGCGTGCACACAGAGTTTCAGAGCCATCTCAGGCCAGTCCGACTCCTCACCCTTTCCTGGTAGGATAGCTTTCCTTTTTCTCGATTTCTTGTCGGTTTCTGTCTTGCTCCTCGAACTTTGGAAGGCCTGCTACATTCTCTCTAGACACTGGTTTCTGTCCTGTAAGATTATCCTGGGTTTTACCTCTTACATTTTATGTAGATGGCCAAGTGGGTGGACGTTCCCCAGAGAAAGTCCTGGACTCCCTCCCAAGTTGAAGTTGCCCGGGCAGTCCTCTGATGCGCAGTGATCGTGCCATCTCCTAGCACTCTGCCGATTCCACCTTGGCAGGTCCCATGTTTTCCTTCCTTCTTCCTCTGGGGAAGTGTACCAGATGCGTTCATGGATTGTAAAAGCCTCACGGTTCTTTTTCTGGTGCGTATTGATAAGGTGACCTCACCATTGCTACTTAGTTTATGATCCCTGTCCGCACCGTACCATGAAATCTGTATGTCCTAACACTGCCAATGTGATCTGCACCCGTGATGTGAAACAGTGAGGCCTGGGCCGGCCAAGCGGAACGTGGGCACTTACCCGCTCCGCCACAGGGCCGGCCCTGAATTGGACTTTTGGACCAACCTTTTGCCTGAGCTTGGGAACACGTGGGCCTGTTTGCATTATTCGTGAAGGTGATTGGTAGTAACATCCTGGACGGTAACCTTTTCCGTTGGTGCATGGGTTTAGCAGGCAGTATGTTCTGTGGGTAGTATTCCTCTTCATCTATTTGGAAGGGTCTACCTTTCTGTAGCATCAGTACGCATTTTGAGGTGATTTTCCAGCCTTGGAAGTTCACCCTCTCTAATCTCTTTCAGCCCCAAAGCTTTATGCCGTCATTCTGGACCCCATTTTGGAATTTTTTTGCTTTTAGGTGAATTTATTGCCGCAACCCTGCATTAGAACATCCTATATCTTTCCGATTTGCATCCTCATCGATGTAGACTTCCGTGTAGCTTACATCATCTTCCCCTGCGTAAGCCTAATAGCAGGCCCTCACCACACACTTGTGCCTCATCATCTGTTTCACCCTCTCACACCTCCCCGCTTTGTCTCTGGGAACCCCCAATCAAATGTCCCGTGCCACCTGTTCCTGACCGCTTGTTTTTCCTTCTCCTCTTAAGTGAGGTCCTACGGTACTTGCCTTGCTCCCTGGGGCTTGTTTCACTTCCCTAAAACCCTCACAGCCATTCTGGTGGTCACAAGTGGCTGGATTGCATCCTTGGTTCCGGCTGACTGGTATGCCATTGCGTGGCTATAGCCCATCTTCCTTCTGCACTCGTCCCTTGCTGGGCTCCAGGGAGGCTTCCAAGTCTTGGGTAGTGGGAGCGACGCTGTGGTGAACTCAGCGGTGCACATGTCTTTAGGCAGGAGTGTTTCCGAGTTCTTTGGATCAACACGCCGCAGAGGAATAGCTGGATCATATGGGACATGGATTCTTAAAGTTCTGAGGCAGTTCCACACCGCTTGGCGTAGTGGCTGCACCGGTCTGCACTCCCACCAACGGTGCAGGAGGCTTCCCTTCTCTCCACCTCCTCTCTGACACCTGTGGCTTCCTGTCTGCTTCCTTATAGCCATTCTGACCACAGTGAGCTGCTGTGCCCTTGCAGTTTGCATTTGCATTGGCCTGAGACTTCATGACGGTGAACAAGCGTTCATGCACCCGTTGGCCCTCTTTCGATCTTCTTGGCAGAAATCTCTGTTTCCATCTTCTGCCCAGGTTTTCATTGGCTTGTTGTTTTCTTTTTCTTGTGGGGACGTGCGAGTTGATTGCATCTTTGGGCTTTTCACCCCTTGTCCGATGTGTGGTTTGCAAACATCCTCCCCCAGTCGTTGTGCTATCTTTGCATTCAGTCGATGGTTTCCTTCACTGGGCAGAAGCGTCCGCATTTGACGTGGTCCCGTTGGTTTCTTGTTGACTTGGTTGCCCTGGCCCAGCCGGACTTGCTTCTTCCAAACAGGCGGCTCAGACCGATGGCAAAGAGCACTCTGCCTAGGTCTTCTGCTACAAGGTTCACGGCTTCAAGTCTGCCATTCAAGGCTTTGATCCATTTCAGGTGGTGTGTGTGCCAGGTGTAACATCATGGTGTACTGTCGTTGTGTTCCAGGTGGCTGTGCAGGCTTCCCAGCACCGTTTATGGTAGAGACTCTCCTTTCTCCGCTGTCTCCTCTTGGCTCCCTGGTCGAAAATGGGCTGTCCATGTACGTTTGAGTTGGGCTCTGGGTTCTCGATTCTGTTGCATGGGTCTGTGTGCCTGTTTTGGGGCCCAGACTGTGCCGTCTCGGTACCTAGTGCTTCGTCCTATATGTTGAAATCGGAAAGTGTGCCACGTCCTGCTTTTTTCGTTTTCCTGAGGATTCCTTTGCCTAGTCAGGGTCTCTTGTTGCTGGCTAGAAGCTTTAGGATGCCCTCTTCTGTCTCTGTGGGAAACATTGCTGCAACTTTGACTGGGATTGCATGGAATCCAGAGATTCCTTGCTCCGGTAGGGACGTTTCCAGTGTGTTGCTGCTTCCACTCCTAGATCCTGGAATCTCCTTCTTTCTCCTTGTGTCTTCTTGAATTTCTTTCCCCCAACGTTTGTTAGTTTTCCATTGCCATGGCTTTCACCTGTTTTGCTAAGTTTCTTCATAGAGATCTCATCCTTCTCACTGGCATGCAGTTGTTCACTTTTTCTTTTCAGCTTCAGTTTCTCTATGCTTTGCAACTTTGAATCGGTTTTGCTCTGGCAGAAGTGCATCGCTGAGCTCACATCTGCTGGCAATGCTCCTGTATTTGCTGTGGAAGTCTGGCCCTGGCTAACGTCCCTTCCCATCTGCCTCTACACTACCTCGGACGCCTGCACCAGAATGCCTGAAGCAGTGGTGAGCAGGCCCACCCGAGGGTCCACCCGGCCCACCCCGGGCCACCGACCCAGAAGGTGCGGACCTCACCGCTGCACCACCGGCCGGCCCCTTTCATGTTCCGTTGGCAACCTGCAGTTGAGGGCAATGGGACTTGAATATGCTACTTGAGCCCAACTCTGGCACTGTGTAGATGAGGCCAGGTTGTTTTTCGGGTCCACTGCGATGTCAGAGGATTGGTCATAATCGTGTCTCTGCTGTCCCGGCAAGCTTCACGGACACACGGTTTCCTGGCCCGCTTGGAGCAGTCTCATAGCTCACCCTTCCCACTTAGCCCAGCCTTGACCTTCGCTGCCGTCTTTTGGCTTGTGAATTTCTCTGCCTTTCAAACGTTCCAGCAGAGTCTGTCTAAAGACGGACATCATCTTTCATTGTGGATTATCCAGGGGTGATTTCTGTTCGCCTTCCATTTTCTGGGACCTTTGTCTCTTTTCCATAGGAGAATCGTCATGGTATTTCTCAGCTATCCCCCTTAGACATGCTTATCAGTCCGTTCCCCTTCATTCCAAGTGATTCATTTTGCATTTCTGGAATCACCGTATGTTCTCTAGGCCGAGGTGTGAGTGCTTTCGTGACTCTTGGTTGTTGTCTTTGAATTTGCACCGGTCACTTGAAGGAGTCTTTGCTGTCCTAGCCTGGGTCAAACTAAGCACTGGGAACACGTCGTCATCTGGGTTGGTTTGCCATCCTGAGGTCACAAACTCCAAACTCGAGGTGGTCCTGGCATCCCCCTTCACGGACACAATGTTTCCAAGACAAATTAGACGAGTCTGATGAATCCCTCTCTCCAGGAAAGATATTTTTCTGTCTCCTTTCCGGATTTGGGAAGTTTCGAACTTCACCCCTGATCCTGGGACGTTCCCCCAGGTGCCGTCTAGATACGGGCTTACTTTATTTCTATAGGCTGTGCCATTTGTTTGCCTTACATCCTCAGCCCTGGCCTGTTTATTTTTCTTGAAACAGAATTGTAATGTTCTCATTTTCAGCCCACTTCCTTACATGTGGTGTCAAAACACATAATCAATAATCCTTCTACGGCAAGAGGTAGGGGGAGAGAATTTCGATGGAGGCAAACTGAGCACACTAGCCTGGGCGGGCAGCCTTCACGAAGGAACGAAGCCCTGTGGAAAAGGGTGCTTTTCAGCACCCTTGTAGAGCACTTCCAAACAAAGAGACGTAGCCCAAGCGTGACGGGGCTCCATTCCTTCAAGGCTTCCAAGACATCTCTTGGGACACATTAGCATGTACCCGGTGGGCCCCCGTGACGCCAGAGCTATGGAAAGTGAGACTGATCTGCAAAGAATGCCAGGGGCCTAGGAAAGGAGGCATCGAGTCTTCTCTTCAACGTCCTCAAGCCCTCATTCTTGACTTTGGCTTATGCTTAAGGCAGAAGGACCACGTAGGTCTGATAAGGCCCAAGTCCGGCCTCTTGCTTCCAATCAAGTTGCAAGCTTGAATCAGCATGGCCTCCCCATAGACTTGAATAGATGACAACGTTCTCCTCTCGGGGCTTGTCCCTCTATTCTCGCTTCTTGCCAAGGATCCCTTTCTTACCCCTCGAATCAGCGTCTGTTTTATGTCTTCCAGTTTCTGTGTCCGCTTTCTGTTTCTCAAAGCTGTTTCTGGGTATCCCTCCCTGTAATAGCCTAGCCTAGGCCAATCCTCGGTCTGTAACCGTGCGGCCATCTTGGCGGACAGGATCCTCGTGATGTCATAAACAACCTCAAAATTCGAAGTTGTCCTGACAACCTGCGTGCACACAGAGTTTCAGAGCCATCTCAGGCCAGTCCGACTCCTCACCCTTTCCTGGTAGGATAGCTTTCCTTTTTCTCGATTTCTTGTCGGTTTCTGTCTTGCTCCTCGAACTTTGGAAGGCCTGCTACATTCTCTCTAGACACTGGTTTCTGTCCTGTAAGATTATCCTGGGTTTTACCTCTTACATTTTATGTAGATGGCCAAGTGGGTGGACGTTCCCCAGAGAAAGTCCTGGACTCCCTCCCAAGTTGAAGTTGCCCGGGCAGTCCTCTGATGCGCAGTGATCGTGCCATCTCCTAGCACTCTGCCGATTCCACCTTGGCAGGTCCCATGTTTTCCTTCCTTCTTCCTCTGGGGAAGTGTACCAGATGCGTTCATGGATTGTAAAAGCCTCACGGTTCTTTTTCTGGTGCGTATTGATAAGGTGACCTCACCATTGCTACTTAGTTTATGATCCCTGTCCGCACCGTACCATGAAATCTGTATGTCCTAACACTGCCAATGTGATCTGCACCCGTGATGTGAAACAGTGGGGCCTGGGCCGGCCAAGCGGAACGTGGGCACTTACCCGCTCCGCCACAGGGCCGGCCCTGAATTGGACTTTTGGACCAACCTTTTGCCTGAGCTTGGGAACACGTGGGCCTGTTTGCATTATTCGTGAAGGTGATTGGTAGTAACATCCTGGACGGTAACCTTTTCCGTTGGTGCATGGGTTTAGCAGGCAGCATGTTCTGTGGGTAGTATTCCTCTTCATCTATTTGGAAGGGTCTACCTTTCTGTAGCATCAGTACGCATTTTGAGGTGATTTTCCAGCCTTGGAAGTTCACCCTCTCTAATCTCTTTCAGCCCCAAAGCTTTATGCCGTCATTCTGGACCCCATTTTGGATTTTTTTTGCTTTTAGGTGAATTTATTGCCGCAACCCTGCATTAGAACATCCTATATCTTTCCGATTTGCATCCTCATCGATGTAGACTTCCGTGTAGCTTACATCATCTTCCCCTGCGTAAGCCTAATAGCAGGCCCTCACCACACACTTGTGCCTCATCATCTGTTTCACCCTCTCACACCTCCCCGCTTTGTCTCTGGGAACCCCCAATCAAATGTCCCGTGCCACCTGTTCCTGACCGCTTGTTTTTCCTTCTCCTCTTAAGTGAGGTCCTACGGTACTTGCCTTGCTCCCTGGGGCTTGTTTCACTTCCCTAAAACCCTCACAGCCATTCTGGTGGTCACAAGTGGCTGGATTGCATCCTTGGTTCCGGCTGACTGGTATGCCATTGCGTGGCTATAGCCCATCTTCCTTCTGCACTCGTCCCTTGCTGGGCTCCAGGGAGGCTTCCAAGTCTTGGGTAGTGGGAGCGACGCTGTGGTGAACTCAGCGGTGCACATGTCTTTAGGCAGGAGTGTTTCCGAGTTCTTTGGATCAACACGCCGCAGAGGAATAGCTGGATCATATGGGACATGGATTCTTAAAGTTCTGAGGCAGTTCCACACCGCTTGGCGTAGTGGCTGCACCGGTCTGCACTCCCACCAACGGTGCAGGAGGCTTCCCTTCTCTCCACCTCCTCTCTGACACCTGTGGCTTCCTGTCTGCTTCCTTATAGCCATTCTGACCACAGTGAGCTGCTGTGCCCTTGCAGTTTGCATTTGCATTGGCCTGAGACTTCATGACGGTGAACAAGCGTTCATGCACCCGTTGGCCCTCTTTCGATCTTCTTGGCAGAAATCTCTGTTTCCATCTTCTGCCCAGGTTTTCATTGGCTTGTTGTTTTCTTTTTCTTGTGGGGACGTGCGAGTTGATTGCATCTTTGGGCTTTTCACCCCTTGTCCGATGTGTGGTTTGCAAACATCCTCCCCCAGTCGTTGTGCTATCTTTGCATTCAGTCGATGGTTTCCTTCACTGGGCAGAAGCGTCCGCATTTGACGTGGTCCCGTTGGTTTCTTGTTGACTTGGTTGCCCTGGCCCAGCCGGACTTGCTTCTTCCAAACAGGCGGCTCAGACCGATGGCAAAGAGCACTCTGCCTAGGTCTTCTGCTACAAGGTTCACGGTTTCAAGTCTGCCATTCAAGGCTTTGATCCATTTCAGGTGGTGTGTGTGCCAGGTGTAACATCATGGTGTACTGTCGTTGTGTTCCAGGTGGCTGTGCAGGCTTCCCAGCACCGTTTATGGTAGAGACTCTCCTTTCTCCGCTGTCTCCTCTTGGCTCCCTGGTCGAAAATGGGCTGTCCATGTACGTTTGAGTTGGGCTCTGGGTTCTCGATTCTGTTGCATGGGTCTGTGTGCCTGTTTTGGGGCCCAGACTGTGCCGTCTCGGTACCTAGTGCTTCGTCCTATATGTTGAAATCGGAAAGTGTGCCACGTCCTGCTTTTTTCGTTTTCCTGAGGATTCCTTTGCCTAGTCAGGGTCTCTTGTTGCTGGCTAGAAGCTTTAGGATGCCCTCTTCTGTCTCTGTGGGAAACATTGCTGCAACTTTGACTGGGATTGCATGGAATCCAGAGATTCCTTGCTCCGGTAGGGACGTTTCCAGTGTGTTGCTGCTTCCACTCCTAGATCCTGGAATCTCCTTCTTTCTCCTTGTGTCTTCTTGAATTTCTTTCCCCCAACGTTTGTTAGTTTTCCATTGCCATGGCTTTCACCTGTTTTGCTAAGTTTCTTCATAGAGATCTCATCCTTCTCACTGGCATGCAGTTGTTCACTTTTTCTTTTCAGCTTCAGTTTCTCTATGCTTTGCAACTTTGAATCGGTTTTGCTCTGGCAGAAGTGCATCGCTGAGCTCACATCTGCTGGCAATGCTCCTGTATTTGCTGTGGAAGTCTGGCCCTGGCTAACGTCCCTTCCCATCTGCCTCTACACTACCTCGGACGCCTGCACCAGAATGCCTGAAGCAGTGGTGAGCAGGCCCACCCGAGGGTCCACCCGGCCCACCCCGGGCCACCGACCCAGAAGGTGCGGACCTCACCGCTGCACCACCGGCCGGCCCCTTTCATGTTCCGTTGGCAACCTGCAGTTGAGGGCAATGGGACTTGAATATGCTACTTGAGCCCAACTCTGGCACTGTGTAGATGAGGCCAGGTTGTTTTTCGGGTCCACTGCGATGTCAGAGGATTGGTCATAATCGTGTCTCTGCTGTCCCGGCAAGCTTCACGGACACACGGTTTCCTGGCCCGCTTGGAGCAGTCTCATAGCTCACCCTTCCCACTTAGCCCAGCCTTGACCTTCGCTGCCGTCTTTTGGCTTGTGAATTTCTCTGCCTTTCAAACGTTCCAGCAGAGTCTGTCTAAAGACGGACATCATCTTTCATTGTGGATTATCCAGGGGTGATTTCTGTTCGCCTTCCATTTTCTGGGACCTTTGTCTCTTTTCCATAGGAGAATCGTCATGGTATTTCTCAGCTATCCCCCTTAGACATGCTTATCAGTCCGTTCCCCTTCATTCCAAGTGATTCATTTTGCATTTCTGGAATCACCGTATGTTCTCTAGGCCGAGGTGTGAGTGCTTTCGTGACTCTTGGTTGTTGTCTTTGAATTTGCACCGGTCACTTGAAGGAGTCTTTGCTGTCCTAGCCTGGGTCAAACTAAGCACTGGGAACACGTGGTCATCTGGGTTGGTTTGCCATCCTGAGGTCACAAACTCCAAACTCGAGGTGGTCCTGGCATCCCCCTTCACGGACACAATGTTTCCAAGACAAATTAGACGAGTCTGATGAATCCCTCTCTCCAGGAAAGATATTTTTCTGTCTCCTTTCCGGATTTGGGAAGTTTCGAACTTCACCCCTGATCCTGGGACATTCCCCCAGGTGCCGTCTAGATACGGGCTTACTTTATTTCTATAGGCTGTGCCATTTGTTTGCCTTACATCCTCAGCCCTGGCCTGTTTATTTTTCTTGAAACAGAATTGTAATGTTCTCATTTTCAGCCCACTTCCTTACATGTGGTGTCAAAACACATAATCAATAATCCTTCTACGGCAAGAGGTAGGGGGAGAGAATTTCGATGGAGGCAAACTGAGCACACTAGCCTGGGCGGGCAGCCTTCACGAAGGAACGAAGCCCTGTGGAAAAGGGTGCTTTTCAGCACCCTTGTAGAGCACTTCCAAACAAAGAGACGTAGCCCAAGCGTGACGGGGCTCCATTCCTTCAAGGCTTCCAAGACATCTCTTGGGACACATTAGCATGTACCCGGTGGGCCCCCGTGACGCCAGAGCTATGGAAAGTGAGACTGATCTGCAAAGAATGCCAGGGGCCTAGGAAAGGAGGCATCGAGTCTTCTCTTCAACGTCCTCAAGCCCTCATTCTTGACTTTGGCTTATGCTTAAGGCAGAAGGACCACGTAGGTCTGATAAGGCCCAAGTCCGGCCTCTTGCTTCCAATCAAGTTGCAAGCTTGAATCAGCATGGCCTCCCCATAGACTTGAATAGATGACAACGTTCTCCTCTCGGGGCTTGTCCCTCTATTCTCGCTTCTTGCCAAGGATCCCTTTCTTACCCCTCGAATCAGCATCTGTTTTATGTCTTCCAGTTTCTGTGTCCGCTTTCTGTTTCTCAAAGCTGTTTCTGGGTATCCCTCCCTGTAATAGCCTAGCCTAGGCCAATCCTCGGTCTGTAACCGTGCGGCCATCTTGGCGGACAGGATCCTCGTGATGTCATAAACAACCTCAAAATTCGAAGTTGTCCTGACAACCTGCGTGCACACAGAGTTTCAGAGCCATCTCAGGCCAGTCCGACTCCTCACCCTTTCCTGGTAGGATAGTTTTCCTTTTTCTCGATTTCTTGTCGGTTTCTGTCTTGCTCCTCGAACTTTGGAAGGCCTGCTACATTCTCTCTAGACACTGGTTTCTGTCCTGTAAGATTATCCTGGGTTTTACCTCTTACATTTTATGTAGATGGCCAAGTGGGTGGACGTTCCCCAGAGAAAGTCCTGGACTCCCTCCCAAGTTGAAGTTGCCCGGGCAGTCCTCTGATGCGCAGTGATCGTGCCATCTCCTAGCACTCTGCCGATTCCACCTTGGCAGGTCCCATGTTTTCCTTCCTTCTTCCTCTGGGGAAGTGTACCAGATGCGTTCATGGATTGTAAAAGCCTCACGGTTCTTTTTCTGGTGCGTATTGATAAGGTGACCTCACCATTTCTACTTAGTTTATGATCCCTGTCCGCACCGTACCATGAAATCTGTATGTCCTAACACTGCCAATGTGATCTGCACCCGTGATGTGAAACAGTGAGGCCTGGGCCGGCCAAGCGGAACGTGGGCACTTACCCGCTCCGCCACAGGGCCGGCCCTGAATTGGACTTTTGGACCAACCTTTTGCCTGAGCTTGGGAACACGTGGGCCTGTTTGCATTATTCGTGAAGGTGATTGGTAGTAACATCCTGGACGGTAACCTTTTCCGTTGGTGCATGGGTTTAGCAGGCAGCATGTTCTGTGGGTAGTATTCCTCTTCATCTATTTGGAAGGGTCTACCTTTCTGTAGCATCAGTACGCATTTTGAGGTGATTTTCCAGCCTTGGAAGTTCACCCTCTCTAATCTCTTTCAGCCCCAAAGCTTTATGCCGTCATTCTGGACCCCATTTTGGATTTTTTTTGCTTTTAGGTGAATTTATTGCCGCAACCCTGCATTAGAACATCCTATATCTTTCCGATTTGCATCCTCATCGATGTAGACTTCCGTGTAGCTTACATCATCTTCCCCTGCGTAAGCCTAATAGCAGGCCCTCACCACACACTTGTGCCTCATCATCTGTTTCACCCTCTCACACCTCCCCGCTTTGTCTCTGGGAACCCCCAATCAAATGTCCCGTGCCACCTGTTCCTGACCGCTTGTTTTTCCTTCTCCTCTTAAGTGAGGTCCTACGGTACTTGCCTTGCTCCCTGGGGCTTGTTTCACTTCCCTAAAACCCTCACAGCCATTCTGGTGGTCACAAGTGGCTGGATTGCATCCTTGGTTCCGGCTGACTGGTATGCCATTGCGTGGCTATAGCCCATCTTCCTTCTGCACTCGTCCCTTGCTGGGCTCCAGGGAGGCTTCCAAGTCTTGGGTAGTGGGAGCGACGCTGTGGTGAACTCAGCGGTGCACATGTCTTTATGCAGGAGTGTTTCCGAGTTCTTTGGATCAACACGCCGCAGAGGAATAGCTGGATCATATGGGACATGGATTCTTAAAGTTCTGAGGCAGTTCCACACCGCTTGGCGTAGTGGCTGCACCGGTCTGCACTCCCACCAACGGTGCAGGAGGCTTCCCTTCTCTCCACCTCCTCTCTGACACCTGTGGCTTCCTGTCTGCTTCCTTATAGCCATTCTGACCACAGTGAGCTGCTGTGCCCTTGCAGTTTGCATTTGCATTGGCCTGAGACTTCATGACGGTGAACAAGCGTTCATGCACCCGTTGGCCCTCTTTCGATCTTCTTGGCAGAAATCTCTGTTTCCATCTTCTGCCCAGGTTTTCATTGGCTTGTTGTTTTCTTTTTCTTGTGGGGACGTGCGAGTTGATTGCATCTTTGGGCTTTTCACCCCTTGTCCGATGTGTGGTTTGCAAACATCCTCCCCCAGTCGTTGTGCTATCTTTGCATTCAGTCGATGGTTTCCTTCACTGGGCAGAAGCGTCCGCATTTGACGTGGTCCCGTTGGTTTCTTGTTGACTTGGTTGCCCTGGCCCAGCCGGACTTGCTTCTTCCAAACAGGCGGCTCAGACCGATGGCAAAGAGCACTCTGCCTAGGTCTTCTGCTACAAGGTTCACGGTTTCAAGTCTGCCATTCAAGGCTTTGATCCATTTCAGGTGGTGTGTGTGCCAGGTGTAACATCATGGTGTACTGTCGTTGTGTTCCAGGTGGCTGTGCAGGCTTCCCAGCACCGTTTATGGTAGAGACTCTCCTTTCTCCGCTGTCTCCTCTTGGCTCCCTGGTCGAAAATGGGCTGTCCATGTACGTTTGAGTTGGGCTCTGGGTTCTCGATTCTGTTGCATGGGTCTGTGTGCCTGTTTTGGGGCCCAGACTGTGCCGTCTCGGTACCTAGTGCTTCGTCCTATATGTTGAAATCGGAAAGTGTGCCACGTCCTGCTTTTTTCGTTTTCCTGAGGATTCCTTTGCCTAGTCAGGGTCTCTTGTTGCTGGCTAGAAGCTTTAGGATGCCCTCTTCTGTCTCTGTGGGAAACATTGCTGCAACTTTGACTGGGATTGCATGGAATCCAGAGATTCCTTGCTCCGGTAGGGACGTTTCCAGTGTGTTGCTGCTTCCACTCCTAGATCCTGGAATCTCCTTCTTTCTCCTTGTGTCTTCTTGAATTTCTTTCCCCCAACGTTTGTTAGTTTTCCATTGCCATGGCTTTCACCTGTTTTGCTAAGTTTCTTCATAGAGATCTCATCCTTCTCACTGGCATGCAGTTGTTCACTTTTTCTTTTCAGCTTCAGTTTCTCTATGCTTTGCAACTTTGAATCGGTTTTGCTCTGGCAGAAGTGCATCGCTGAGCTCACATCTGCTGGCAATGCTCCTGTATTTGCTGTGGAAGTCTGGCCCTGGCTAACGTCCCTTCCCATCTGCCTCTACACTACCTCGGACGCCTGCCCCAGAATGCCTGAAGCAGTGGTGAGCAGGCCCACCCGAGGGTCCACCCGGCCCACCCCGGGCCACCGACCCAGAAGGTGCGGACCTCACCGCTGCACCACCGGCCGGCCCCTTTCATGTTCCGTTGGCAACCTGCAGTTGAGGGCAATGGGACTTGAATATGCTACTTGAGCCCAACTCTGGCACTGTGTAGATGAGGCCAGGTTGTTTTTCGGGTCCACTGCGATGTCAGAGGATTGGTCATAATCGTGTCTCTGCTGTCCCGGCAAGCTTCACGGACACACGGTTTCCTGGCCCGCTTGGAGCAGTCTCATAGCTCACCCTTCCCACTTAGCCCAGCCTTGACCTTCGCTGCCGTCTTTTGGCTTGTGAATTTCTCTGCCTTTCAAACGTTCCAGCAGAGTCTGTCTAAAGACGGACATCATCTTTCATTGTGGATTATCCAGGGGTGATTTCTGTTCGCCTTCCATTTTCTGGGACCTTTGTCTCTTTTCCATAGGAGAATCGTCATGGTATTTCTCAGCTATCCCCCTTAGACATGCTTATCAGTCCGTTCCCCTTCATTCCAAGTGATTCATTTTGCATTTCTGGAATCACCGTATGTTCTCTAGGCCGAGGTGTGAGTGCTTTCGTGACTCTTGGTTGTTGTCTTTGAATTTGCACCGGTCACTTGAAGGAGTCTTTGCTGTCCTAGCCTGGGTCAAACTAAGCACTGGGAACACGTGGTCATCTGGGTTGGTTTGCCATCCTGAGGTCACAAACTCCAAACTCGAGGTGGTCCTGGCATCCCCCTTCACGGACACAATGTTTCCAAGACAAATTAGACGAGTCTGATGAATCCCTCTCTCCAGGAAAGATATTTTTCTGTCTCCTTTCCGGATTTGGGAAGTTTCGAACTTCACCCCTGATCCTGGGACGTTCCCCCAGGTGCCGTCTAGATACGGGCTTACTTTATTTCTATAGGCTGTGCCATTTGTTTGCCTTACATCCTCAGCCCTGGCCTGTTTATTTTTCTTGAAACAGAATTGTAATGTTCTCATTTTCAGCCCACTTCCTTACATGTGGTGTCAAAACACATAATCCATAATCCTTCTACGGCAAGAGGTACGGGGAGAGAATTTCGATGGAGGCAAACTGAGCACACTAGCCTGGGCGGGCAGCCTTCACGAAGGAACGAAGCCCTGTGGAAAAGGGTGCTTTTCAGCACCCTTGTAGAGCACTTCCAAACAAAGAGACGTAGCCCAAGCGTGACGGGGCTCCATTCCTTCAAGGCTTCCAAGACATCTCTTGGGACACATTAGCATGTACCCGGTGGGCCCCCGTGACGCCAGAGCTATGGAAAGTGAGACTGATCTGCAAAGAATGCCAGGGGCCTAGGAAAGGAGGCATCGAGTCTTCTCTTCAACGTCCTCAAGCCCTCATTCTTGACTTTGGCTTATGCTTAAGGCAGAAGGACCACGTAGGTCTGATAAGGCCCAAGTCCGGCCTCTTGCTTCCAATCAAGTTGCAAGCTTGAATCAGCATGGCCTCCCCATAGACTTGAATAGATGACAACGTTCTCCTCTCGGGGCTTGTCCCTCTATTCTCGCTTCTTGCCAAGGATCCCTTTCTTACCCCTCGAATCAGCGTCTGTTTTATGTCTTCCAGTTTCTGTGTCCGCTTTCTGTTTCTCAAAGCTGTTTCTGGGTATCCCTCCCTGTAATAGCCTAGCCTAGGCCAATCCTCGGTCTGTAACCGTGCGGCCATCTTGGCGGACAGGATCCTCGTGATGTCATAAACAACCTCAAAATTCGAAGTTGTCCTGACAACCTGCGTGCACACAGAGTTTCAGAGCCATCTCAGGCCAGTCCGACTCCTCACCCTTTCCTGGTAGGATAGTTTTCCTTTTTCTCGATTTCTTGTCGGTTTCTGTCTTGCTCCTCGAACTTTGGAAGGCCTGCTACATTCTCTCTAGACACTGGTTTCTGTCCTGTAAGATTATCCTGGGTTTTACCTCTTACATTTTATGTAGATGGCCAAGTGGGTGGACGTTCCCCAGAGAAAGTCCTGGACTCCCTCCCAAGTTGAAGTTGCCCGGGCAGTCCTCTGATGCGCAGTGATCGTGCCATCTCCTAGCACTCTGCCGATTCCACCTTGGCAGGTCCCATGTTTTCCTTCCTTCTTCCTCTGGGGAAGTGTACCAGATGCGTTCATGGATTGTAAAAGCCTCACGGTTCTTTTTCTGGTGCGTATTGATAAGGTGACCTCACCATTGCTACTTAGTTTATGATCCCTGTCCGCACCGTACCATGAAATCTGTATGTCCTAACACTGCCAATGTGATCTGCACCCGTGATGTGAAACAGTGAGGCCTGGGCCGGCCAAGCGGAACGTGGGCACTTACCCGCTCCGCCACAGGGCCGGCCCTGAATTGGACTTTTGGACCAACCTTTTGCCTGAGCTTGGCAACACGTGGGCCTGTTTGCATTATTCGTGAAGGTGATTGGTAGTAACATCCTGGACGGTAACCTTTTCCGTTGGTGCATGGGTTTAGCAGGCAGCATGTTCTGTGGGTAGTATTCCTCTTCATCTATTTGGAAGGGTCTACCTTTCTGTAGCATCAGTACGCATTTTGAGGTGATTTTCCAGCCTTGGAAGTTCACCCTCTCTAATCTCTTTCAGCCCCAAAGCTTTATGCCGTCATTCTGGACCCCATTTTGGATTTTTTTTGCTTTTAGGTGAATTTATTGCCGCAACCCTGCATTAGAACATCCTATATCTTTCCGATTTGCATCCTCATCGATGTAGACTTCCGTGTAGCTTACATCATCTTCCCCTGCGTAAGCCTAATAGCAGGCCCTCACCACACACTTGTGCCTCATCATCTGTTTCACCCTCTCACACCTCCCCGCTTTGTCTCTGGGAACCCCCAATCAAATGTCCCGTGCCACCTGTTCCTGACCGCTTGTTTTTCCTTCTCCTCTTAAGTGAGGTCCTACGGTACTTGCCTTGCTCCCTGGGGCTTGTTTCACTTCCCTAAAACCCTCACAGCCATTCTGGTGGTCACAAGTGGCTGGATTGCATCCTTGGTTCCGGCTGACTGGTATGCCATTGCGTGGCTATAGCCCATCTTCCTTCTGCACTCGTCCCTTGCTGGGCTCCAGGGAGGCTTCCAAGTCTTGGGTAGTGGGAGCGACGCTGTGGTGAACTCAGCGGTGCACATGTCTTTAGGCAGGAGTGTTTCTGAGTTCTTTGGATCAACACGCCGCAGAGGAATAGCTGGATCATATGGGACATGGATTCTTAAAGTTCTGAGGCAGTTCCACACCGCTTGGCGTAGTGGCTGCACCGGTCTGCACTCCCACCAACGGTGCAGGAGGCTTCCCTTCTCTCCACCTCCTCTCTGACACCTGTGGCTTCCTGTCTGCTTCCTTATAGCCATTCTGACCACAGTGAGCTGCTGTGCCCTTGCAGTTTGCATTTGCATTGGCCTGAGACTTCATGACGGTGAACAAGCGTTCATGCACCCGTTGGCCCTCTTTCGATCTTCTTGGCAGAAATCTCTGTTTCCATCTTCTGCCCAGGTTTTCATTGGCTTGTTGTTTTCTTTTTCTTGTGGGGACGTGCGAGTTGATTGCATCTTTGGGCTTTTCACCCCTTGTCCGATGTGTGGTTTGCAAACATCCTCCCCCAGTCGTTGTGCTATCTTTGCATTCAGTCGATGGTTTCCTTCACTGGGCAGAAGCGTCCGCATTTGACGTGGTCCCGTTGGTTTCTTGTTGACTTGGTTGCCCTGGCCCAGCCGGACTTGCTTCTTCCAAACAGGCGGCTCAGACCGATGGCAAAGAGCACTCTGCCTAGGTCTTCTGCTACAAGGTTCACGGTTTCAAGTCTGCCATTCAAGGCTTTGATCCATTTCAGGTGGTGTGTGTGCCAGGTGTAACATCATGGTGTACTGTCGTTGTGTTCCAGGTGGCTGTGCAGGCTTCCCAGCACCGTTTATGGTAGAGACTCTCCTTTCTCCGCTGTCTCCTCTTGGCTCCCTGGTCGAAAATGGGCTGTCCATGTACGTTTGAGTTGGGCTCTGGGTTCTCGATTCTGTTGCATGGGTCTGTGTGCCTGTTTTGGGGCCCAGACTGTGCCGTCTCGGTACCTAGTGCTTCGTCCTATATGTTGAAATCGGAAAGTGTGCCACGTCCTGCTTTTTTCGTTTTCCTGAGGATTCCTTTGCCTAGTCAGGGTCTCTTGTTGCTGGCTAGAAGCTTTAGGATGCCCTCTTCTGTCTCTGTGGGAAACATTGCTGCAACTTTGACTGGGATTGCATGGAATCCAGAGATTCCTTGCTCCGGTAGGGACGTTTCCAGTGTGTTGCTGCTTCCACTCCTAGATCCTGGAATCTCCTTCTTTCTCCTTGTGTCTTCTTGAATTTCTTTCCCCCAACGTTTGTTAGTTTTCCATTGCCATGGCTTTCACCTGTTTTGCTAAGTTTCTTCATAGAGATCTCATCCTTCTCACTGGCATGCAGTTGTTCACTTTTTCTTTTCAGCTTCAGTTTCTCTATGCTTTGCAACTTTGAATCGGTTTTGCTCTGGCAGAAGTGCATCGCTGAGCTCACATCTGCTGGCAATGCTCCTGTATTTGCTGTGGAAGTCTGGCCCTGGCTAACGTCCCTTCCCATCTGCCTCTACACTACCTCGGACGCCTGCCCCAGAATGCCTGAAGCAGTGGTGAGCAGGCCCACCCGAGGGTCCACCCGGCCCACCCCGGGCCACCGACCCAGAAGGTGCGGACCTCACCGCTGCACCACCGGCCGGCCCCTTTCATGTTCCGTTGGCAACCTGCAGTTGAGGGCAATGGGACTTGAATATGCTACTTGAGCCCAACTCTGGCACTGTGTAGATGAGGCCAGGTTGTTTTTCGGGTCCACTGCGATGTCAGAGGATTGGTCATAATCGTGTCTCTGCTGTCCCGGCAAGCTTCACGGACACACGGTTTCCTGGCCCGCTTGGAGCAGTCTCATAGCTCACCCTTCCCACTTAGCCCAGCCTTGACCTTCGCTGCCGTCTTTTGGCTTGTGAATTTCTCTGCCTTTCAAACGTTCCAGCAGAGTCTGTCTAAAGACGGACATCATCTTTCATTGTGGATTATCCAGGGGTGATTTCTGTTCGCCTTCCATTTTCTGGGACCTTTGTCTCTTTTCCATAGGAGAATCGTCATGGTATTTCTCAGCTATCCCCCTTAGACATGCTTATCAGTCCGTTCCCCTTCATTCCAAGTGATTCATTTTGCATTTCTGGAATCACCGTATGTTCTCTAGGCCGAGGTGTGAGTGCTTTCGTGACTCTTGGTTGTTGTCTTTGAATTTGCACCGGTCACTTGAAGGAGTCTTTGCTGTCCTAGCCTGGGTCAAACTAAGCACTGGGAACACGTGGTCATCTGGGTTGGTTTGCCATCCTGAGGTCACAAACTCCAAACTCGAGGTGGTCCTGGCATCCCCCTTCACGGACACAATGTTTCCAAGACAAATTAGACGAGTCTGATGAATCCCTCTCTCCAGGAAAGATATTTTTCTGTCTCCTTTCCGGATTTGGGAAGTTTCGAACTTCACCCCTGATCCTGGGACGTTCCCCCAGGTGCCGTCTAGATACGGGCTTACTTTATTTCTATAGGCTGTGCCATTTGTTTGCCTTACATCCTCAGCCCTGGCCTGTTTATTTTTCTTGAAACAGAATTGTAATGTTCTCATTTTCAGCCCACTTCCTTACATGTGGTGTCAAAACACATAATCCATAATCCTTCTACGGCAAGAGGTACGGGGAGAGAATTTCGATGGAGGCAAACTGAGCACACTAGCCTGGGCGGGCAGCCTTCACGAAGGAACGAAGCCCTGTGGAAAAGGGTGCTTTTCAGCACCCTTGTAGAGCACTTCCAAACAAAGAGACGTAGCCCAAGCGTGACGGGGCTCCATTCCTTCAAGGCTTCCAAGACATCTCTTGGGACACATTAGCATGTACCCGGTGGGCCCCCGTGACGCCAGAGCTATGGAAAGTGAGACTGATCTGCAAAGAATGCCAGGGGCCTAGGAAAGGAGGCATCGAGTCTTCTCTTCAACGTCCTCAAGCCCTCATTCTTGACTTTGGCTTATGCTTAAGGCAGAAGGACCACGTAGGTCTGATAAGGCCCAAGTCCGGCCTCTTGCTTCCAATCAAGTTGCAAGCTTGAATCAGCATGGCCTCCCCATAGACTTGAATAGATGACAACGTTCTCCTCTCGGGGCTTGTCCCTCTATTCTCGCTTCTTGCCAAGGATCCCTTTCTTACCCCTCGAATCAGCGTCTGTTTTATGTCTTCCAGTTTCTGTGTCCGCTTTCTGTTTCTCAAAGCTGTTTCTGGGTATCCCTCCCTGTAATAGCCTAGCCTAGGCCAATCCTCGGTCTGTAACCGTGCGGCCATCTTGGCGGACAGGATCCTCGTGATGTCATAAACAACCTCAAAATTCGAAGTTGTCCTGACAACCTGCGTGCACACAGAGTTTCAGAGCCATCTCAGGCCAGTCCGACTCCTCACCCTTTCCTGGTAGGATAGTTTTCCTTTTTCTCGATTTCTTGTCGGTTTCTGTCTTGCTCCTCGAACTTTGGAAGGCCTGCTACATTCTCTCTAGACACTGGTTTCTGTCCTGTAAGATTATCCTGGGTTTTACCTCTTACATTTTATGTAGATGGCCAAGTGGGTGGACGTTCCCCAGAGAAAGTCCTGGACTCCCTCCCAAGTTGAAGTTGCCCGGGCAGTCCTCTGATGCGCAGTGATCGTGCCATCTCCTAGCACTCTGCCGATTCCACCTTGGCAGGTCCCATGTTTTCCTTCCTTCTTCCTCTGGGGAAGTGTACCAGATGCGTTCATGGATTGTAAAAGCCTCACGGTTCTTTTTCTGGTGCGTATTGATAAGGTGACCTCACCATTGCTACTTAGTTTATGATCCCTGTCCGCACCGTACCATGAAATCTGTATGTCCTAACACTGCCAATGTGATCTGCACCCGTGATGTGAAACAGTGGGGCCTGGGCCGGCCAAGCGGAACGTGGGCACTTACCCGCTCCGCCACAGGGCCGGCCCTGAATTGGACTTTTGGACCAACCTTTTGCCTGAGCTTGGGAACACGTGGGCCTGTTTGCATTATTCGTGAAGGTGATTGGTAGTAACATCCTGGACGGTAACCTTTTCCGTTGGTGCATGGGTTTAGCAGGCAGCATGTTCTGTGGGTAGTATTCCTCTTCATCTATTTGGAAGGGTCTACCTTTCTGTAGCATCAGTACGCATTTTGAGGTGATTTTCCAGCCTTGGAAGTTCACCCTCTCTAATCTCTTTCAGCCCCAAAGCTTTATGCCGTCATTCTGGACCCCATTTTGGATTTTTTTTGCTTTTAGGTGAATTTATTGCCGCAACCCTGCATTAGAACATCCTATATCTTTCCGATTTGCATCCTCATCGATGTAGACTTCCGTGTAGCTTACATCATCTTCCCCTGCGTAAGCCTAATAGCAGGCCCTCACCACACACTTGTGCCTCATCATCTGTTTCACCCTCTCACACCTCCCCGCTTTGTCTCTGGGAACCCCCAATCAAATGTCCCGTGCCACCTGTTCCTGACCGCTTGTTTTTCCTTCTCCTCTTAAGTGAGGTCCTACGGTACTTGCCTTGCTCCCTGGGGCTTGTTTCACTTCCCTAAAACCCTCACAGCCATTCTGGTGGTCACAAGTGGCTGGATTGCATCCTTGGTTCCGGCTGACTGGTATGCCATTGCGTGGCTATAGCCCATCTTCCTTCTGCACTCGTCCCTTGCTGGGCTCCAGGGAGGCTTCCAAGTCTTGGGTAGTGGGAGCGACGCTGTGGTGAACTCAGCGGTGCACATGTCTTTAGGCAGGAGTGTTTCCGAGTTCTTTGGATCAACACGCCGCAGAGGAATAGCTGGATCATATGGGACATGGATTCTTAAAGTTCTGAGGCAGTTCCACACCGCTTGGCGTAGTGGCTGCACCGGTCTGCACTCCCACCAACGGTGCAGGAGGCTTCCCTTCTCTCCACCTCCTCTCTGACACCTGTGGCTTCCTGTCTGCTTCCTTATAGCCATTCTGACCACAGTGAGCTGCTGTGCCCTTGCAGTTTGCATTTGCATTGGCCTGAGACTTCATGACGGTGAACAAGCGTTCATGCACCCGTTGGCCCTCTTTCGATCTTCTTGGCAGAAATCTCTGTTTCCATCTTCTGCCCAGGTTTTCATTGGCTTGTTGTTTTCTTTTTCTTGTGGGGACGTGCGAGTTGATTGCATCTTTGGGCTTTTCACCCCTTGTCCGATGTGTGGTTTGCAAACATCCTCCCCCAGTCGTTGTGCTATCTTTGCATTCAGTCGATGGTTTCCTTCACTGGGCAGAAGCGTCCGCATTTGACGTGGTCCCGTTGGTTTCTTGTTGACTTGGTTGCCCTGGCCCAGCCGGACTTGCTTCTTCCAAACAGGCGGCTCAGACCGATGGCAAAGAGCACTCTGCCTAGGTCTTCTGCTACAAGGTTCACGGTTTCAAGTCTGCCATTCAAGGCTTTGATCCATTTCAGGTGGTGTGTGTGCCAGGTGTAACATCATGGTGTACTGTCGTTGTGTTCCAGGTGGCTGTGCAGGCTTCCCAGCACCGTTTATGGTAGAGACTCTCCTTTCTCCGCTGTCTCCTCTTGGCTCCCTGGTCGAAAATGGGCTGTCCATGTACGTTTGAGTTGGGCTCTGGGTTCTCGATTCTGTTGCATGGGTCTGTGTGCCTGTTTTGGGGCCCAGACTGTGCCGTCTCGGTACCTAGTGCTTCGTCCTATATGTTGAAATCGGAAAGTGTGCCACGTCCTGCTTTTTTCGTTTTCCTGAGGATTCCTTTGCCTAGTCAGGGTCTCTTGTTGCTGGCTAGAAGCTTTAGGATGCCCTCTTCTGTCTCTGTGGGAAACATTGCTGCAACTTTGACTGGGATTGCATGGAATCCAGAGATTCCTTGCTCCGGTAGGGACGTTTCCAGTGTGTTGCTGCTTCCACTCCTAGATCCTGGAATCTCCTTCTTTCTCCTTGTGTCTTCTTGAATTTCTTTCCCCCAACGTTTGTTAGTTTTCCATTGCCATGGCTTTCACCTGTTTTGCTAAGTTTCTTCATAGAGATCTCATCCTTCTCACTGGCATGCAGTTGTTCACTTTTTCTTTTCAGCTTCAGTTTCTCTATGCTTTGCAACTTTGAATCGGTTTTGCTCTGGCAGAAGTGCATCGCTGAGCTCACATCTGCTGGCAATGCTCCTGTATTTGCTGTGGAAGTCTGGCCCTGGCTAACGTCCCTTCCCATCTGCCTCTACACTACCTCGGACGCCTGCCCCAGAATGCCTGAAGCAGTGGTGAGCAGGCCCACCCGAGGGTCCACCCGGCCCACCCCGGGCCACCGACCCAGAAGGTGCGGACCTCACCGCTGCACCACCGGCCGGCCCCTTTCATGTTCCGTTGGCAACCTGCAGTTGAGGGCAATGGGACTTGAATATGCTACTTGAGCCCAACTCTGGCACTGTGTAGATGAGGCCAGGTTGTTTTTCGGGTCCACTGCGATGTCAGAGGATTGGTCATAATCGTGTCTCTGCTGTCCCGGCAAGCTTCACGGACACACGGTTTCCTGGCCCGCTCGGAGCAGTCTCATAGCTCACCCTTCCCACTTAGCCCAGCCTTGACCTTCGCTGCCGTCTTTTGGCTTGTGAATTTCTCTGCCTTTCAAACGTTCCAGCAGAGTCTGTCTAAAGACGGACATCATCTTTCATTGTGGATTATCCAGGGGTGATTTCTGTTCGCCTTCCATTTTCTGGGACCTTTGTCTCTTTTCCATAGGAGAATCGTCATGGTATTTCTCAGCTATCCCCCTTAGACATGCTTATCAGTCCGTTCCCCTTCATTCCAAGTGATTCATTTTGCATTTCTGGAATCACCGTATGTTCTCTAGGCCGAGGTGTGAGTGCTTTCGTGACTCTTGGTTGTTGTCTTTGAATTTGCACCGGTCACTTGAAGGAGTCTTTGCTGTCCTAGCCTGGGTCAAACTAAGCACTGGGAACACGTCGTCATCTGGGTTGGTTTGCCATCCTGAGGTCACAAACTCCAAACTCGAGGTGGTCCTGGCATCCCCCTTCACGGACACAATGTTTCCAAGACAAATTAGACGAGTCTGATGAATCCCTCTCTCCAGGAAAGATATTTTTCTGTCTCCTTTCCGGATTTGGGAAGTTTCGAACTTCACCCCTGATCCTGGGACGTTCCCCCAGGTGCCGTCTAGATACGGGCTTACTTTATTTCTATAGGCTGTGCCATTTGTTTGCCTTACATCCTCAGCCCTGGCCTGTTTATTTTTCTTGAAACAGAATTGTAATGTTCTCATTTTCAGCCCACTTCCTTACATGTGGTGTCAAAACACATAATCAATAATCCTTCTACGGCAAGAGGTAGGGGGAGAGAATTTCGATGGAGGCAAACTGAGCACACTAGCCTGGGCGGGCAGCCTTCACGAAGGAACGAAGCCCTGTGGAAAAGGGTGCTTTTCAGCACCCTTGTAGAGCACTTCCAAACAAAGAGACGTAGCCCAAGCGTGACGGGGCTCCATTCCTTCAAGGCTTCCAAGACATCTCTTGGGACACATTAGCATGTACCCGGTGGGCCCCCGTGACGCCAGAGCTATGGAAAGTGAGACTGATCTGCAAAGAATGCCAGGGGCCTAGGAAAGGAGGCATCGAGTCTTCTCTTCAACGTCCTCAAGCCCTCATTCTTGACTTTGGCTTATGCTTAAGGCAGAAGGACCACGTAGGTCTGATAAGGCCCAAGTCCGGCCTCTTGCTTCCAATCAAGTTGCAAGCTTGAATCAGCATGGCCTCCCCATAGACTTGAATAGATGACAACGTTCTCCTCTCGGGGCTTGTCCCTCTATTCTCGCTTCTTGCCAAGGATCCCTTTCTTACCCCTCGAATCAGCGTCTGTTTTATGTCTTCCAGTTTCTGTGTCCGCTTTCTGTTTCTCAAAGCTGTTTCTGGGTATCCCTCCCTGTAATAGCCTAGCCTAGGCCAATCCTCGGTCTGTAACCGTGCGGCCATCTTGGCGGACAGGATCCTCGTGATGTCATAAACAACCTCAAAATTCGAAGTTGTCCTGACAACCTGCGTGCACACAGAGTTTCAGAGCCATCTCAGGCCAGTCCGACTCCTCACCCTTTCCTGGTAGGATAGCTTTCCTTTTTCTCGATTTCTTGTCGGTTTCTGTCTTGCTCCTCGAACTTTGGAAGGCCTGCTACATTCTCTCTAGACACTGGTTTCTGTCCTGTAAGATTATCCTGGGTTTTACCTCTTACATTTTATGTAGATGGCCAAGTGGGTGGACGTTCCCCAGAGAAAGTCCTGGACTCCCTCCCAAGTTGAAGTTGCCCGGGCAGTCCTCTGATGCGCAGTGATCGTGCCATCTCCTAGCACTCTGCCGATTCCACCTTGGCAGGTCCCATGTTTTCCTTCCTTCTTCCTCTGGGGAAGTGTACCAGATGCGTTCATGGATTGTAAAAGCCTCACGGTTCTTTTTCTGGTGCGTATTGATAAGGTGACCTCACCATTGCTACTTAGTTTATGATCCCTGTCCGCACCGTACCATGAAATCTGTATGTCCTAACACTGCCAATGTGATCTGCACCCGTGATGTGAAACAGTGGGGCCTGGGCCGGCCAAGCGGAACGTGGGCACTTACCCGCTCCGCCACAGGGCCGGCCCTGAATTGGACTTTTGGACCAACCTTTTGCCTGAGCTTGGGAACACGTGGGCCTGTTTGCATTATTCGTGAAGGTGATTGGTAGTAACATCCTGGACGGTAACCTTTTCCGTTGGTGCATGGGTTTAGCAGGCAGCATGTTCTGTGGGTAGTATTCCTCTTCATCTATTTGGAAGGGTCTACCTTTCTGTAGCATCAGTACGCATTTTGAGGTGATTTTCCAGCCTTGGAAGTTCACCCTCTCTAATCTCTTTCAGCCCCAAAGCTTTATGCCGTCATTCTGGACCCCATTTTGGATTTTTTTTGCTTTTAGGTGAATTTATTGCCGCAACCCTGCATTAGAACATCCTATATCTTTCCGATTTGCATCCTCATCGATGTAGACTTCCGTGTAGCTTACATCATCTTCCCCTGCGTAAGCCTAATAGCAGGCCCTCACCACACACTTGTGCCTCATCATCTGTTTCACCCTCTCACACCTCCCCGCTTTGTCTCTGGGAACCCCCAATCAAATGTCCCGTGCCACCTGTTCCTGACCGCTTGTTTTTCCTTCTCCTCTTAAGTGAGGTCCTACGGTACTTGCCTTGCTCCCTGGGGCTTGTTTCACTTCCCTAAAACCCTCACAGCCATTCTGGTGGTCACAAGTGGCTGGATTGCATCCTTGGTTCCGGCTGACTGGTATGCCATTGCGTGGCTATAGCCCATCTTCCTTCTGCACTCGTCCCTTGCTGGGCTCCAGGGAGGCTTCCAAGTCTTGGGTAGTGGGAGCGACGCTGTGGTGAACTCAGCGGTGCACATGTCTTTAGGCAGGAGTGTTTCCGAGTTCTTTGGATCAACACGCTGCAGAGGAATAGCTGGATCATATGGGACATGGATTCTTCAAGTTCTGAGGCAGTTCCACACCGCTTGGTGTAGTGGCTGCACCGGTCTGCACTCCCACCAACGGTGCAGGAGGCTTCCCTTCTCTCCACCTCCTCTCTGACACCTGTGGCTTCCTGTCTGCTTCCTTATAGCCATTCTGACCACAGTGAGCTGCTGTGCCCTTGCAGTTTGCATTTGCATTGGCCTGAGACTTCATGACGGTGAACAAGCGTTCATGCACCCGTTGGCCCTCTTTCGATCTTCTTGGCAGAAATCTCTGTTTCCATCTTCTGCCCAGGTTTTCATTGGCTTGTTGTTTTCTTTTTCTTGTGGGGACGTGCGAGTTGATTGCATCTTTGGGCTTTTCACCCCTTGTCCGATGTGTGGTTTGCAAACATCCTCCCCCAGTCGTTGTGCTATCTTTGCATTCAGTCGATGGTTTCCTTCACTGGGCAGAAGCGTCCGCATTTGACGTGGTCCCGTTGGTTTCTTGTTGACTTGGTTGCCCTGGCCCAGCCGGACTTGCTTCTTCCAAACAGGCGGCTCAGACCGATGGCAAAGAGCACTCTGCCTAGGTCTTCTGCTACAAGGTTCACGGTTTCAAGTCTGCCATTCAAGGCTTTGATCCATTTCAGGTGGTGTGTGTGCCAGGTGTAACATCATGGTGTACTGTCGTTGTGTTCCAGGTGGCTGTGCAGGCTTCCCAGCACCGTTTATGGTAGAGACTCTCCTTTCTCCGCTGTCTCCTCTTGGCTCCCTGGTCGAAAATGGGCTGTCCATGTACGTTTGAGTTGGGCTCTGGGTTCTCGATTCTGTTGCATGGGTCTGTGTGCCTGTTTTGGGGCCCAGACTGTGCCGTCTCGGTACCTAGTGCTTCGTCCTATATGTTGAAATCGGAAAGTGTGCCACGTCCTGCTTTTTTCGTTTTCCTGAGGATTCCTTTGCCTAGTCAGGGTCTCTTGTTGCTGGCTAGAAGCTTTAGGATGCCCTCTTCTGTCTCTGTGGGAAACATTGCTGCAACTTTGACTGGGATTGCATGGAATCCAGAGATTCCTTGCTCCGGTAGGGACGTTTCCAGTGTGTTGCTGCTTCCACTCCTAGATCCTGGAATCTCCTTCTTTCTCCTTGTGTCTTCTTGAATTTCTTTCCCCCAACGTTTGTTAGTTTTCCATTGCCATGGCTTTCACCTGTTTTGCTAAGTTTCTTCATAGAGATCTCATCCTTCTCACTGGCATGCAGTTGTTCACTTTTTCTTTTCAGCTTCAGTTTCTCTATGCTTTGCAACTTTGAATCGGTTTTGCTCTGGCAGAAGTGCATCGCTGAGCTCACATCTGCTGGCAATGCTCCTGTATTTGCTGTGGAAGTCTGGCCCTGGCTAACGTCCCTTCCCATCTGCCTCTACACTACCTCGGACGCCTGCCCCAGAATGCCTGAAGCAGTGGTGAGCAGGCCCACCCGAGGGTCCACCCGGCCCACCCCGGGCCACCGACCCAGAAGGTGCGGACCTCACCGCTGCACCACCGGCCGGCCCCTTTCATGTTCCGTTGGCAACCTGCAGTTGAGGGCAATGGGACTTGAATATGCTACTTGAGCCCAACTCTGGCACTGTGTAGATGAGGCCAGGTTGTTTTTCGGGTCCACTGCGATGTCAGAGGATTGGTCATAATCGTGTCTCTGCTGTCCCGGCAAGCTTCACGGACACACGGTTTCCTGGCCCGCTTGGAGCAGTCTCATAGCTCACCCTTCCCACTTAGCCCAGCCTTGACCTTCGCTGCCGTCTTTTGGCTTGTGAATTTCTCTGCCTTTCAAACGTTCCAGCAGAGTCTGTCTAAAGACGGACATCATCTTTCATTGTGGATTATCCAGGGGTGATTTCTGTTCGCCTTCCATTTTCTGGGACCTTTGTCTCTTTTCCATAGGAGAATCGTCATGGTATTTCTCAGCTATCCCCCTTAGACATGCTTATCAGTCCGTTCCCCTTCATTCCAAGTGATTCATTTTGCATTTCTGGAATCACCGTATGTTCTCTAGGCCGAGGTGTGAGTGCTTTCGTGACTCTTGGTTGTTGTCTTTGAATTTGCACCGGTCACTTGAAGGAGTCTTTGCTGTCCTAGCCTGGGTCAAACTAAGCACTGGGAACACGTGGTCATCTGGGTTGGTTTGCCATCCTGAGGTCACAAACTCCAAACTCGAGGTGGTCCTGGCATCCCCCTTCACGGACACAATGTTTCCAAGACAAATTAGACGAGTCTGATGAATCCCTCTCTCCAGGAAAGATATTTTTCTGTCTCCTTTCCGGATTTGGGAAGTTTCGAACTTCACCCCTGATCCTGGGACGTTCCCCCAGGTGCCGTCTAGATACGGGCTTACTTTATTTCTATAGGCTGTGCCATTTGTTTGCCTTACATCCTCAGCCCTGGCCTGTTTATTTTTCTTGAAACAGAATTGTAATGTTCTCATTTTCAGCCCACTTCCTTACATGTGGTGTCAAAACACATAATCCATAATCCTTCTACGGCAAGAGGTAGGGGGAGAGAATTTCGATGGAGGCAAACTGAGCACACTAGCCTGGGCGGGCAGCCTTCACGAAGGAACGAAGCCCTGTGGAAAAGGGTGCTTTTCAGCACCCTTGTAGAGCACTTCCAAACAAAGAGACGTAGCCCAAGCGTGACGGGGCTCCATTCCTTCAAGGCTTCCAAGACATCTCTTGGGACACATTAGCATGTACCCGGTGGGCCCCCGTGACGCCAGAGCTATGGAAAGTGAGACTGATCTGCAAAGAATGCCAGGGGCCTAGGAAAGGAGGCATCGAGTCTTCTCTTCAACGTCCTCAAGCCCTCATTCTTGACTTTGGCTTATGCTTAAGGCAGAAGGACCACGTAGGTCTGATAAGGCCCAAGTCCGGCCTCTTGCTTCCAATCAAGTTGCAAGCTTGAATCAGCATGGCCTCCCCATAGACTTGAATAGATGACAACGTTCTCCTCTCGGGGCTTGTCCCTCTATTCTCGCTTCTTGCCAAGGATCCCTTTCTTACCCCTCGAATCAGCGTCTGTTTTATGTCTTCCAGTTTCTGTGTCCGCTTTCTGTTTCTCAAAGCTGTTTCTGGGTATCCCTCCCTGTAATAGCCTAGCCTAGGCCAATCCTCGGTCTGTAACCGTGCGGCCATCTTGGCGGACAGGATCCTCGTGATGTCATAAACAGCCTCAAAATTCGAAGTTGTCCTGACAACCTGCGTGCACACAGAGTTTCAGAGCCATCTCAGGCCAGTCCGACTCCTCACCCTTTCCTGGTAGGATAGTTTTCCTTTTTCTCGATTTCTTGTCGGTTTCTGTCTTGCTCCTCGAACTTTGGAAGGCCTGCTACATTCTCTCTAGACACTGGTTTCTGTCCTGTAAGATTATCCTGGGTTTTACCTCTTACATTTTATGTAGATGGCCAAGTGGGTGGACGTTCCCCAGAGAAAGTCCTGGACTCCCTCCCAAGTTGAAGTTGCCCGGGCAGTCCTCTGATGCGCAGTGATCGTGCCATCTCCTAGCACTCTGCCGATTCCACCTTGGCAGGTCCCATGTTTTCCTTCCTTCTTCCTCTGGGGAAGTGTACCAGATGCGTTCATGGATTGTAAAAGCCTCACGGTTCTTTTTCTGGTGCGTATTGATAAGGTGACCTCACCATTGCTACTTAGTTTATGATCCCTGTCCGCACCGTACCATGAAATCTGTATGTCCTAACACTGCCAATGTGATCTGCACCCGTGATGTGAAACAGTGAGGCCTGGGCCGGCCAAGCGGAACGTGGGCACTTACCCGCTCCGCCACAGGGCCGGCCCTGAATTGGACTTTTGGACCAACCTTTTGCCTGAGCTTGGGAACACGTGGGCCTGTTTGCATTATTCGTGAAGGTGATTGGTAGTAACATCCTGGACGGTAACCTTTTCCGTTGGTGCATGGGTTTAGCAGGCAGCATGTTCTGTGGGTAGTATTCCTCTTCATCTATTTGGAAGGGTCTACCTTTCTGTAGCATCAGTACGCATTTTGAGGTGATTTTCCAGCCTTGGAAGTTCACCCTCTCTAATCTCTTTCAGCCCCAAAGCTTTATGCCGTCATTCTGGACCCCATTTTGGATTTTTTTTGCTTTTAGGTGAATTTATTGCCGCAACCCTGCATTAGAACATCCTATATCTTTCCGATTTGCATCCTCATCGATGTAGACTTCCGTGTAGCTTACATCATCTTCCCCTGCGTAAGCCTAATAGCAGGCCCTCACCACACACTTGTGCCTCATCATCTGTTTCACCCTCTCACACCTCCCCGCTTTGTCTCTGGGAACCCCCAATCAAATGTCCCGTGCCACCTGTTCCTGACCGCTTGTTTTTCCTTCTCCTCTTAAGTGAGGTCCTACGGTACTTGCCTTGCTCCCTGGGGCTTGTTTCACTTCCCTAAAACCCTCACAGCCATTCTGGTGGTCACAAGTGGCTGGATTGCATCCTTGGTTCCGGCTGACTGGTATGCCATTGCGTGGCTATAGCCCATCTTCCTTCTGCACTCGTCCCTTGCTGGGCTCCAGGGAGGCTTCCAAGTCTTGGGTAGTGGGAGCGACGCTGTGGTGAACTCAGCGGTGCACATGTCTTTAGGCAGGAGTGTTTCCGAGTTCTTTGGATCAACACGCCGCAGAGGAATAGCTGGATCATATGGGACATGGATTCTTAAAGTTCTGAGGCAGTTCCACACCGCTTGGCGTAGTGGCTGCACCGGTCTGCACTCCCACCAACGGTGCAGGAGGCTTCCCTTCTCTCCACCTCCTCTCTGACACCTGTGGCTTCCTGTCTGCTTCCTTATAGCCATTCTGACCACAGTGAGCTGCTGTGCCCTTGCAGTTTGCATTTGCATTGGCCTGAGACTTCATGACGGTGAACAAGCGTTCATGCACCCGTTGGCCCTCTTTCGATCTTCTTGGCAGAAATCTCTGTTTCCATCTTCTGCCCAGGTTTTCATTGGCTTGTTGTTTTCTTTTTCTTGTGGGGACGTGCGAGTTGATTGCATCTTTGGGCTTTTCACCCCTTGTCCGATGTGTGGTTTGCAAACATCCTCCCCCAGTCGTTGTGCTATCTTTGCATTCAGTCGATGGTTTCCTTCACTGGGCAGAAGCGTCCGCATTTGACGTGGTCCCGTTGGTTTCTTGTTGACTTGGTTGCCCTGGCCCAGCCGGACTTGCTTCTTCCAAACAGGCGGCTCAGACCGATGGCAAAGAGCACTCTGCCTAGGTCTTCTGCTACAAGGTTCACGGTTTCAAGTCTGCCATTCAAGGCTTTGATCCATTTCAGGTGGTGTGTGTGCCAGGTGTAACATCATGGTGTACTGTCGTTGTGTTCCAGGTGGCTGTGCAGGCTTCCCAGCACCGTTTATGGTAGAGACTCTCCTTTCTCCGCTGTCTCCTCTTGGCTCCCTGGTCGAAAATGGGCTGTCCATGTACGTTTGAGTTGGGCTCTGGGTTCTCGATTCTGTTGCATGGGTCTGTGTGCCTGTTTTGGGGCCCAGACTGTGCCGTCTCGGTACCTAGTGCTTCGTCCTATATGTTGAAATCGGAAAGTGTGCCACGTCCTGCTTTTTTCGTTTTCCTGAGGATTCCTTTGCCTAGTCAGGGTCTCTTGTTGCTGGCTAGAAGCTTTAGGATGCCCTCTTCTGTCTCTGTGGGAAACATTGCTGCAACTTTGACTGGGATTGCATGGAATCCAGAGATTCCTTGCTCCGGTAGGGACGTTTCCAGTGTGTTGCTGCTTCCACTCCTAGATCCTGGAATCTCCTTCTTTCTCCTTGTGTCTTCTTGAATTTCTTTCCCCCAACGTTTGTTAGTTTTCCATTGCCATGGCTTTCACCTGTTTTGCTAAGTTTCTTCATAGAGATCTCATCCTTCTCACTGGCATGCAGTTGTTCACTTTTTCTTTTCAGCTTCAGTTTCTCTATGCTTTGCAACTTTGAATCGGTTTTGCTCTGGCAGAAGTGCATCGCTGAGCTCACATCTGCTGGCAATGCTCCTGTATTTGCTGTGGAAGTCTGGCCCTGGCTAACGTCCCTTCCCATCTGCCTCTACACTACCTCGGACGCCTGCCCCAGAATGCCTGAAGCAGTGGTGAGCAGGCCCACCCGAGGGTCCACCCGGCCCACCCCGGGCCACCGACCCAGAAGGTGCGGACCTCACCGCTGCACCACCGGCCGGCCCCTTTCATGTTCCGTTGGCAACCTGCAGTTGAGGGCAATGGGACTTGAATATGCTACTTGAGCCCAACTCTGGCACTGTGTAGATGAGGCCAGGTTGTTTTTCGGGTCCACTGCGATGTCAGAGGATTGGTCATAATCGTGTCTCTGCTGTCCCGGCAAGCTTCACGGACACACGGTTTCCTGGCCCGCTTGGAGCAGTCTCATAGCTCACCCTTCCCACTTAGCCCAGCCTTGACCTTCGCTGCCGTCTTTTGGCTTGTGAATTTCTCTGCCTTTCAAACGTTCCAGCAGAGTCTGTCTAAAGACGGACATCATCTTTCATTGTGGATTATCCAGGGGTGATTTCTGTTCGCCTTCCATTTTCTGGGACCTTTGTCTCTTTTCCATAGGAGAATCGTCATGGTATTTCTCAGCTATCCCCCTTAGACATGCTTATCAGTCCGTTCCCCTTCATTCCAAGTGATTCATTTTGCATTTCTGGAATCACCGTATGTTCTCTAGGCCGAGGTGTGAGTGCTTTCGTGACTCTTGGTTGTTGTCTTTGAATTTGCACCGGTCACTTGAAGGAGTCTTTGCTGTCCTAGCCTGGGTCAAACTAAGCACTGGGAACACGTGGTCATCTGGGTTGGTTTGCCATCCTGAGGTCACAAACTCCAAACTCGAGGTGGTCCTGGCATCCCCCTTCACGGACACAATGTTTCCAAGACAAATTAGACGAGTCTGATGAATCCCTCTCTCCAGGAAAGATATTTTTCTGTCTCCTTTCCGGATTTGGGAAGTTTCGAACTTCACCCCTGATCCTGGGACGTTCCCCCAGGTGCCGTCTAGATACGGGCTTACTTTATTTCTATAGGCTGTGCCATTTGTTTGCCTTACATCCTCAGCCCTGGCCTGTTTATTTTTCTTGAAACAGAATTGTAATGTTCTCATTTTCAGCCCACTTCCTTACATGTGGTGTCAAAACACATAATCCATAATCCTTCTACGGCAAGAGGTAGGGGGAGAGAATTTCGATGGAGGCAAACTGAGCACACTAGCCTGGGCGGGCAGCCTTCACGAAGGAACGAAGCCCTGTGGAAAAGGGTGCTTTTCAGCACCCTTGTAGAGCACTTCCAAACAAAGAGACGTAGCCCAAGCGTGACGGGGCTCCATTCCTTCAAGGCTTCCAAGACATCTCTTGGGACACATTAGCATGTACCCGGTGGGCCCCCGTGACGCCAGAGCTATGGAAAGTGAGACTGATCTGCAAAGAATGCCAGGGGCCTAGGAAAGGAGGCATCGAGTCTTCTCTTCAACGTCCTCAAGCCCTCATTCTTGACTTTGGCTTATGCTTAAGGCAGAAGGACCACGTAGGTCTGATAAGGCCCAAGTCCGGCCTCTTGCTTCCAATCAAGTTGCAAGCTTGAATCAGCATGGCCTCCCCATAGACTTGAATAGATGACAACGTTCTCCTCTCGGGGCTTGTCCCTCTATTCTCGCTTCTTGCCAAGGATCCCTTTCTTACCCCTCGAATCAGCGTCTGTTTTATGTCTTCCAGTTTCTGTGTCCGCTTTCTGTTTCTCAAAGCTGTTTCTGGGTATCCCTCCCTGTAATAGCCTAGCCTAGGCCAATCCTCGGTCTGTAACCGTGCGGCCATCTTGGCGGACAGGATCCTCGTGATGTCATAAACAGCCTCAAAATTCGAAGTTGTCCTGACAACCTGCGTGCACACAGAGTTTCAGAGCCATCTCAGGCCAGTCCGACTCCTCACCCTTTCCTGGTAGGATAGTTTTCCTTTTTCTCGATTTCTTGTCGGTTTCTGTCTTGCTCCTCGAACTTTGGAAGGCCTGCTACATTCTCTCTAGACACTGGTTTCTGTCCTGTAAGATTATCCTGGGTTTTACCTCTTACATTTTATGTAGATGGCCAAGTGGGTGGACGTTCCCCAGAGAAAGTCCTGGACTCCCTCCCAAGTTGAAGTTGCCCGGGCAGTCCTCTGATGCGCAGTGATCGTGCCATCTCCTAGCACTCTGCCGATTCCACCTTGGCAGGTCCCATGTTTTCCTTCCTTCTTCCTCTGGGGAAGTGTACCAGATGCGTTCATGGATTGTAAAAGCCTCACGGTTCTTTTTCTGGTGCGTATTGATAAGGTGACCTCACCATTGCTACTTAGTTTATGATCCCTGTCCGCACCGTACCATGAAATCTGTATGTCCTAACACTGCCAATGTGATCTGCACCCGTGATGTGAAACAGTGAGGCCTGGGCCGGCCAAGCGGAACGTGGGCACTTACCCGCTCCGCCACAGGGCCGGCCCTGAATTGGACTTTTGGACCAACCTTTTGCCTGAGCTTGGGAACACGTGGGCCTGTTTGCATTATTCGTGAAGGTGATTGGTAGTAACATCCTGGACGGTAACCTTTTCCGTTGGTGCATGGGTTTAGCAGGCAGCATGTTCTGTGGGTAGTATTCCTCTTCATCTATTTGGAAGGGTCTACCTTTCTGTAGCATCAGTACGCATTTTGAGGTGATTTTCCAGCCTTGGAAGTTCACCCTCTCTAATCTCTTTCAGCCCCAAAGCTTTATGCCGTCATTCTGGACCCCATTTTGGATTTTTTTTGCTTTTAGGTGAATTTATTGCCGCAACCCTGCATTAGAACATCCTATATCTTTCCGATTTGCATCCTCATCGATGTAGACTTCCGTGTAGCTTACATCATCTTCCCCTGCGTAAGCCTAATAGCAGGCCCTCACCACACACTTGTGCCTCATCATCTGTTTCACCCTCTCACACCTCCCCGCTTTGTCTCTGGGAACCCCCAATCAAATGTCCCGTGCCACCTGTTCCTGACCGCTTGTTTTTCCTTCTCCTCTTAAGTGAGGTCCTACGGTACTTGCCTTGCTCCCTGGGGCTTGTTTCACTTCCCTAAAACCCTCACAGCCATTCTGGTGGTCACAAGTGGCTGGATTGCATCCTTGGTTCCGGCTGACTGGTATGCCATTGCGTGGCTATAGCCCATCTTCCTTCTGCACTCGTCCCTTGCTGGGCTCCAGGGAGGCTTCCAAGTCTTGGGTAGTGGGAGCGACGCTGTGGTGAACTCAGCGGTGCACATGTCTTTAGGCAGGAGTGTTTCTGAGTTCTTTGGATCAACACGCCGCAGAGGAATAGCTGGATCATATGGGACATGGATTCTTAAAGTTCTGAGGCAGTTCCACACCGCTTGGCGTAGTGGCTGCACCGGTCTGCACTCCCACCAACGGTGCAGGAGGCTTCCCTTCTCTCCACCTCCTCTCTGACACCTGTGGCTTCCTGTCTGCTTCCTTATAGCCATTCTGACCACAGTGAGCTGCTGTGCCCTTGCAGTTTGCATTTGCATTGGCCTGAGACTTCATGACGGTGAACAAGCGTTCATGCACCCGTTGGCCCTCTTTCGATCTTCTTGGCAGAAATCTCTGTTTCCATCTTCTGCCCAGGTTTTCATTGGCTTGTTGTTTTTTTTTTCTTGTGGGGACGTGCGAGTTGATTGCATCTTTGGGCTTTTCACCCCTTGTCCGATGTGTGGTTTGCAAACATCCTCCCCCAGTCGTTGTGCTATCTTTGCATTCAGTCGATGGTTTCCTTCACTGGGCAGAAGCGTCCGCATTTGACGTGGTCCCGTTGGTTTCTTGTTGACTTGGTTGCCCTGGCCCAGCCGGACTTGCTTCTTCCAAACAGGCGGCTCAGACCGATGGCAAAGAGCACTCTGCCTAGGTCTTCTGCTACAAGGTTCACGGTTTCAAGTCTGCCATTCAAGGCTTTGATCCATTTCAGGTGGTGTGTGTGCCAGGTGTAACATCATGGTGTACTGTCGTTGTGTTCCAGGTGGCTGTGCAGGCTTCCCAGCACCGTTTATGGTAGAGACTCTCCTTTCTCCGCTGTCTCCTCTTGGCTCCCTGGTCGAAAATGGGCTGTCCATGTACGTTTGAGTTGGGCTCTGGGTTCTCGATTCTGTTGCATGGGTCTGTGTGCCTGTTTTGGGGCCCAGACTGTGCCGTCTCGGTACCTAGTGCTTCGTCCTATATGTTGAAATCGGAAAGTGTGCCACGTCCTGCTTTTTTCGTTTTCCTGAGGATTCCTTTGCCTAGTCAGGGTCTCTTGTTGCTGGCTAGAAGCTTTAGGATGCCCTCTTCTGTCTCTGTGGGAAACATTGCTGCAACTTTGACTGGGATTGCATGGAATCCAGAGATTCCTTGCTCCGGTAGGGACGTTTCCAGTGTGTTGCTGCTTCCACTCCTAGATCCTGGAATCTCCTTCTTTCTCCTTGTGTCTTCTTGAATTTCTTTCCCCCAACGTTTGTTAGTTTTCCATTGCCATGGCTTTCACCTGTTTTGCTAAGTTTCTTCATAGAGATCTCATCCTTCTCACTGGCATGCAGTTGTTCACTTTTTCTTTTCAGCTTCAGTTTCTCTATGCTTTGCAACTTTGAATCGGTTTTGCTCTGGCAGAAGTGCATCGCTGAGCTCACATCTGCTGGCAATGCTCCTGTATTTGCTGTGGAAGTCTGGCCCTGGCTAACGTCCCTTCCCATCTGCCTCTACACTACCTCGGACGCCTGCCCCAGAATGCCTGAAGCAGTGGTGAGCAGGCCCACCCGAGGGTCCACCCGGCCCACCCCGGGCCACCGACCCAGAAGGTGCGGACCTCACCGCTGCACCACCGGCCGGCCCCTTTCATGTTCCGTTGGCAACCTGCAGTTGAGGGCAATGGGACTTGAATATGCTACTTGAGCCCAACTCTGGCACTGTGTAGATGAGGCCAGGTTGTTTTTCGGGTCCACTGCGATGTCAGAGGATTGGTCATAATCGTGTCTCTGCTGTCCCGGCAAGCTTCACGGACACACGGTTTCCTGGCCCGCTTGGAGCAGTCTCATAGCTCACCCTTCCCACTTAGCCCAGCCTTGACCTTCGCTGCCGTCTTTTGGCTTGTGAATTTCTCTGCCTTTCAAACGTTCCAGCAGAGTCTGTCTAAAGACGGACATCATCTTTCATTGTGGATTATCCAGGGGTGATTTCTGTTCGCCTTCCATTTTCTGGGACCTTTGTCTCTTTTCCATAGGAGAATCGTCATGGTATTTCTCAGCTATCCCCCTTAGACATGCTTATCAGTCCGTTCCCCTTCATTCCAAGTGATTCATTTTGCATTTCTGGAATCACCGTATGTTCTCTAGGCCGAGGTGTGAGTGCTTTCGTGACTCTTGGTTGTTGTCTTTGAATTTGCACCGGTCACTTGAAGGAGTCTTTGCTGTCCTAGCCTGGGTCAAACTAAGCACTGGGAACACGTCGTCATCTGGGTTGGTTTGCCATCCTGAGGTCACAAACTCCAAACTCGAGGTGGTCCTGGCATCCCCCTTCACGGACACAATGTTTCCAAGACAAATTAGACGAGTCTGATGAATCCCTCTCTCCAGGAAAGATATTTTTCTGTCTCCTTTCCGGATTTGGGAAGTTTCGAACTTCACCCCTGATCCTGGGACGTTCCCCCAGGTGCCGTCTAGATACGGGCTTACTTTATTTCTATAGGCTGTGCCATTTGTTTGCCTTACATCCTCAGCCCTGGCCTGTTTATTTTTCTTGAAACAGAATTGTAATGTTCTCATTTTCAGCCCACTTCCTTACATGTGGTGTCAAAACACATAATCCATAATCCTTCTACGGCAAGAGGTAGGGGGAGAGAATTTCGATGGAGGCAAACTGAGCACACTAGCCTGGGCGGGCAGCCTTCACGAAGGAACGAAGCCCTGTGGAAAAGGGTGCTTTTCAGCACCCTTGTAGAGCACTTCCAAACAAAGAGACGTAGCCCAAGCGTGACGGGGCTCCATTCCTTCAAGGCTTCCAAGACATCTCTTGGGACACATTAGCATGTACCCGGTGGGCCCCCGTGACGCCAGAGCTATGGAAAGTGAGACTGATCTGCAAAGAATGCCAGGGGCCTAGGAAAGGAGGCATCGAGTCTTCTCTTCAACGTCCTCAAGCCCTCATTCTTGACTTTGGCTTATGCTTAAGGCAGAAGGACCACGTAGGTCTGATAAGGCCCAAGTCCGGCCTCTTGCTTCCAATCAAGTTGCAAGCTTGAATCAGCATGGCCTCCCCATAGACTTGAATAGATGACAACGTTCTCCTCTCGGGGCTTGTCCCTCTATTCTCGCTTCTTGCCAAGGATCCCTTTCTTACCCCTCGAATCAGCGTCTGTTTTATGTCTTCCAGTTTCTGTGTCCGCTTTCTGTTTCTCAAAGCTGTTTCTGGGTATCCCTCCCTGTAATAGCCTAGCCTAGGCCAATCCTCGGTCTGTAACCGTGCGGCCATCTTGGCGGACAGGATCCTCGTGATGTCATAAACAACCTCAAAATTCGAAGTTGTCCTGACAACCTGCGTGCACACAGAGTTTCAGAGCCATCTCAGGCCAGTCCGACTCCTCACCCTTTCCTGGTAGGATAGTTTTCCTTTTTCTCGATTTCTTGTCGGTTTCTGTCTTGCTCCTCGAACTTTGGAAGGCCTGCTACATTCTCTCTAGACACTGGTTTCTGTCCTGTAAGATTATCCTGGGTTTTACCTCTTACATTTTATGTAGATGGCCAAGTGGGTGGACGTTCCCCAGAGAAAGTCCTGGACTCCCTCCCAAGTTGAAGTTGCCCGGGCAGTCCTCTGATGCGCAGTGATCGTGCCATCTCCTAGCACTCTGCCGATTCCACCTTGGCAGGTCCCATGTTTTCCTTCCTTCTTCCTCTGGGGAAGTGTACCAGATGCGTTCATGGATTGTAAAAGCCTCACGGTTCTTTTTCTGGTGCGTATTGATAAGGTGACCTCACCATTGCTACTTAGTTTATGATCCCTGTCCGCACCGTACCATGAAATCTGTATGTCCTAACACTGCCAATGTGATCTGCACCCGTGATGTGAAACAGTGAGGCCTGGGCCGGCCAAGCGGAACGTGGGCACTTACCCGCTCCGCCACAGGGCCGGCCCTGAATTGGACTTTTGGACCAACCTTTTGCCTGAGCTTGGGAACACGTGGGCCTGTTTGCATTATTCGTGAAGGTGATTGGTAGTAACATCCTGGACGGTAACCTTTTCCGTTGGTGCATGGGTTTAGCAGGCAGCATGTTCTGTGGGTAGTATTCCTCTTCATCTATTTGGAAGGGTCTACCTTTCTGTAGCATCAGTACGCATTTTGAGGTGATTTTCCAGCCTTGGAAGTTCACCCTCTCTAATCTCTTTCAGCCCCAAAGCTTTATGCCGTCATTCTGGACCCCATTTTGGATTTTTTTTGCTTTTAGGTGAATTTATTGCCGCAACCCTGCATTAGAACATCCTATATCTTTCCGATTTGCATCCTCATCGATGTAGACTTCCGTGTAGCTTACATCATCTTCCCCTGCGTAAGCCTAATAGCAGGCCCTCACCACACACTTGTGCCTCATCATCTGTTTCACCCTCTCACACCTCCCCGCTTTGTCTCTGGGAACCCCCAATCAAATGTCCCGTGCCACCTGTTCCTGACCGCTTGTTTTTCCTTCTCCTCTTAAGTGAGGTCCTACGGTACTTGCCTTGCTCCCTGGGGCTTGTTTCACTTCCCTAAAACCCTCACAGCCATTCTGGTGGTCACAAGTGGCTGGATTGCATCCTTGGTTCCGGCTGACTGGTATGCCATTGCGTGGCTATAGCCCATCTTCCTTCTGCACTCGTCCCTTGCTGGGCTCCAGGGAGGCTTCCAAGTCTTGGGTAGTGGGAGCGACGCTGTGGTGAACTCAGCGGTGCACATGTCTTTAGGCAGGAGTGTTTCCGAGTTCTTTGGATCAACACGCCGCAGAGGAATAGCTGGATCATATGGGACATGGATTCTTAAAGTTCTGAGGCAGTTCCACACCGCTTGGCGTAGTGGCTGCACCGGTCTGCACTCCCACCAACGGTGCAGGAGGCTTCCCTTCTCTCCACCTCCTCTCTGACACCTGTGGCTTCCTGTCTGCTTCCTTATAGCCATTCTGACCACAGTGAGCTGCTGTGCCCTTGCAGTTTGCATTTGCATTGGCCTGAGACTTCATGACGGTGAACAAGCGTTCATGCACCCGTTGGCCCTCTTTCGATCTTCTTGGCAGAAATCTCTGTTTCCATCTTCTGCCCAGGTTTTCATTGGCTTGTTGTTTTTTTTTTCTTGTGGGGACGTGCGAGTTGATTGCATCTTTGGGCTTTTCACCCCTTGTCCGATGTGTGGTTTGCAAACATCCTCCCCCAGTCGTTGTGCTATCTTTGCATTCAGTCGATGGTTTCCTTCACTGGGCAGAAGCGTCCGCATTTGACGTGGTCCCGTTGGTTTCTTGTTGACTTGGTTGCCCTGGCCCAGCCGGACTTGCTTCTTCCAAACAGGCGGCTCAGACCGATGGCAAAGAGCACTCTGCCTAGGTCTTCTGCTACAAGGTTCACGGTTTCAAGTCTGCCATTCAAGGCTTTGATCCATTTCAGGTGGTGTGTGTGCCAGGTGTAACATCATGGTGTACTGTCGTTGTGTTCCAGGTGGCTGTGCAGGCTTCCCAGCACCGTTTATGGTAGAGACTCTCCTTTCTCCGCTGTCTCCTCTTGGCTCCCTGGTCGAAAATGGGCTGTCCATGTACGTTTGAGTTGGGCTCTGGGTTCTCGATTCTGTTGCATGGGTCTGTGTGCCTGTTTTGGGGCCCAGACTGTGCCGTCTCGGTACCTAGTGCTTCGTCCTATATGTTGAAATCGGAAAGTGTGCCACGTCCTGCTTTTTTCGTTTTCCTGAGGATTCCTTTGCCTAGTCAGGGTCTCTTGTTGCTGGCTAGAAGCTTTAGGATGCCCTCTTCTGTCTCTGTGGGAAACATTGCTGCAACTTTGACTGGGATTGCATGGAATCCAGAGATTCCTTGCTCCGGTAGGGACGTTTCCAGTGTGTTGCTGCTTCCACTCCTAGATCCTGGAATCTCCTTCTTTCTCCTTGTGTCTTCTTGAATTTCTTTCCCCCAACGTTTGTTAGTTTTCCATTGCCATGGCTTTCACCTGTTTTGCTAAGTTTCTTCATAGAGATCTCATCCTTCTCACTGGCATGCAGTTGTTCACTTTTTCTTTTCAGCTTCAGTTTCTCTATGCTTTGCAACTTTGAATCGGTTTTGCTCTGGCAGAAGTGCATCGCTGAGCTCACATCTGCTGGCAATGGTCCTGTATTTGCTGTGGAAGTCTGGCCCTGGCTAACGTCCCTTCCCATCTGCCTCTACACTACCTCGGACGCCTGCCCCAGAATGCCTGAAGCAGTGGTGAGCAGGCCCACCCGAGGGTCCACCCGGCCCACCCCGGGCCACCGACCCAGAAGGTGCGGACCTCACCGCTGCACCACCAGCCGGCCCCTTTCATGTTCCGTTGGCAACCTGCAGTTGAGGGCAATGGGACTTGAATATGCTACTTGAGCCCAACTCTGGCACTGTGTAGATGAGGCCAGGTTGTTTTTCGGGTCCACTGCGATGTCAGAGGATTGGTCATAATCGTGTCTCTGCTGTCCCGGCAAGCTTCACGGACACACGGTTTCCTGGCCCGCTTGGAGCAGTCTCATAGCTCACCCTTCCCACTTAGCCCAGCCTTGACCTTCGCTGCCGTCTTTTGGCTTGTGAATTTCTCTGCCTTTCAAACGTTCCAGCAGAGTCTGTCTAAAGACGGACATCATCTTTCATTGTGGATTATCCAGGGGTGATTTCTGTTCGCCTTCCATTTTCTGGGACCTTTGTCTCTTTTCCATAGGAGAATCGTCATGGTATTTCTCAGCTATCCCCCTTAGACATGCTTATCAGTCCGTTCCCCTTCATTCCAAGTGATTCATTTTGCATTTCTGGAATCACCGTATGTTCTCTAGGCCGAGGTGTGAGTGCTTTCGTGACTCTTGGTTGTTGTCTTTGAATTTGCACCGGTCACTTGAAGGAGTCTTTGCTGTCCTAGCCTGGGTCAAACTAAGCACTGGGAACACGTCGTCATCTGGGTTGGTTTGCCATCCTGAGGTCACAAACTCCAAACTCGAGGTGGTCCTGGCATCCCCCTTCACGGACACAATGTTTCCAAGACAAATTAGACGAGTCTGATGAATCCCTCTCTCCAGGAAAGATATTTTTCTGTCTCCTTTCCGGATTTGGGAAGTTTCGAACTTCACCCCTGATCCTGGGACGTTCCCCCAGGTGCCGTCTAGATACGGGCTTACTTTATTTCTATAGGCTGTGCCATTTGTTTGCCTTACATCCTCAGCCCTGGCCTGTTTATTTTTCTTGAAACAGAATTGTAATGTTCTCATTTTCAGCCCACTTCCTTACATGTGGTGTCAAAACACATAATCCATAATCCTTCTACGGCAAGAGGTAGGGGGAGAGAATTTCGATGGAGGCAAACTGAGCACACTAGCCTGGGCGGGCAGCCTTCACGAAGGAACGAAGCCCTGTGGAAAAGGGTGCTTTTCAGCACCCTTGTAGAGCACTTCCAAACAAAGAGACGTAGCCCAAGCGTGACGGGGCTCCATTCCTTCAAGGCTTCCAAGACATCTCTTGGGACACATTAGCATGTACCCGGTGGGCCCCCGTGACGCCAGAGCTATGGAAAGTGAGACTGATCTGCAAAGAATGCCAGGGGCCTAGGAAAGGAGGCATCGAGTCTTCTCTTCAACGTCCTCAAGCCCTCATTCTTGACTTTGGCTTATGCTTAAGGCAGAAGGACCACGTAGGTCTGATAAGGCCCAAGTCCGGCCTCTTGCTTCCAATCAAGTTGCAAGCTTGAATCAGCATGGCCTCCCCATAGACTTGAATAGATGACAACGTTCTCCTCTCGGGGCTTGTCCCTCTATTCTCGCTTCTTGCCAAGGATCCCTTTCTTACCCCTCGAATCAGCGTCTGTTTTATGTCTTCCAGTTTCTGTGTCCGCTTTCTGTTTCTCAAAGCTGTTTCTGGGTATCCCTCCCTGTAATAGCCTAGCCTAGGCCAATCCTCGGTCTGTAACCGTGCGGCCATCTTGGCGGACAGGATCCTCGTGATGTCATAAACAACCTCAAAATTCGAAGTTGTCCTGACAACCTGCGTGCACACAGAGTTTCAGAGCCATCTCAGGCCAGTCCGACTCCTCACCCTTTCCTGGTAGGATAGTTTTCCTTTTTCTCGATTTCTTGTCGGTTTCTGTCTTGCTCCTCGAACTTTGGAAGGCCTGCTACATTCTCTCTAGACACTGGTTTCTGTCCTGTAAGATTATCCTGGGTTTTACCTCTTACATTTTATGTAGATGGCCAAGTGGGTGGACGTTCCCCAGAGAAAGTCCTGGACTCCCTCCCAAGTTGAAGTTGCCCGGGCAGTCCTCTGATGCGCAGTGATCGTGCCATCTCCTAGCACTCTGCCGATTCCACCTTGGCAGGTCCCATGTTTTCCTTCCTTCTTCCTCTGGGGAAGTGTACCAGATGCGTTCATGGATTGTAAAAGCCTCACGGTTCTTTTTCTGGTGCGTATTGATAAGGTGACCTCACCATTGCTACTTAGTTTATGATCCCTGTCCGCACCGTACCATGAAATCTGTATGTCCTAACACTGCCAATGTGATCTGCACCCGTGATGTGAAACAGTGAGGCCTGGGCCGGCCAAGCGGAACGTGGGCACTTACCCGCTCCGCCACAGGGCCGGCCCTGAATTGGACTTTTGGACCAACCTTTTGCCTGAGCTTGGGAACACGTGGGCCTGTTTGCATTATTCGTGAAGGTGATTGGTAGTAACATCCTGGACGGTAACCTTTTCCGTTGGTGCATGGGTTTAGCAGGCAGCATGTTCTGTGGGTAGTATTCCTCTTCATCTATTTGGAAGGGTCTACCTTTCTGTAGCATCAGTACGCATTTTGAGGTGATTTTCCAGCCTTGGAAGTTCACCCTCTCTAATCTCTTTCAGCCCCAAAGCTTTATGCCGTCATTCTGGACCCCATTTTGGATTTTTTTTGCTTTTAGGTGAATTTATTGCCACAACCCTGCATTAGAACATCCTATATCTTTCCGATTTGCATCCTCATCGATGTAGACTTCCGTGTAGCTTACATCATCTTCCCCTGCGTAAGCCTAATAGCAGGCCCTCACCACACACTTGTGCCTCATCATCTGTTTCACCCTCTCACACCTCCCCGCTTTGTCTCTGGGAACCCCCAATCAAATGTCCCGTGCCACCTGTTCCTGACCGCTTGTTTTTCCTTCTCCTCTTAAGTGAGGTCCTACGGTACTTGCCTTGCTCCCTGGGGCTTGTTTCACTTCCCTAAAACCCTCACAGCCATTCTGGTGGTCACAAGTGGCTGGATTGCATCCTTGGTTCCGGCTGACTGGTATGCCATTGCGTGGCTATAGCCCATCTTCCTTCTGCACTCGTCCCTTGCTGGGCTCCAGGGAGGCTTCCAAGTCTTGGGTAGTGGGAGCGACGCTGTGGTGAACTCAGCGGTGCACATGTCTTTAGGCAGGAGTGTTTCCGAGTTCTTTGGATCAACACGCCGCAGAGGAATAGCTGGATCATATGGGACATGGATTCTTAAAGTTCTGAGGCAGTTCCACACCGCTTGGCGTAGTGGCTGCACCGGTCTGCACTCCCACCAACGGTGCAGGAGGCTTCCCTTCTCTCCACCTCCTCTCTGACACCTGTGGCTTCCTGTCTGCTTCCTTATAGCCATTCTGACCACAGTGAGCTGCTGTGCCCTTGCAGTTTGCATTTGCATTGGCCTGAGACTTCATGACGGTGAACAAGCGTTCATGCACCCGTTGGCCCTCTTTCGATCTTCTTGGCAGAAATCTCTGTTTCCATCTTCTGCCCAGGTTTTCATTGGCTTGTTGTTTTTTTTTTCTTGTGGGGACGTGCGAGTTGATTGCATCTTTGGGCTTTTCACCCCTTGTCCGATGTGTGGTTTGCAAACATCCTCCCCCAGTCGTTGTGCTATCTTTGCATTCAGTCGATGGTTTCCTTCACTGGGCAGAAGCGTCCGCATTTGACGTGGTCCCGTTGGTTTCTTGTTGACTTGGTTGCCCTGGCCCAGCCGGACTTGCTTCTTCCAAACAGGCGGCTCAGACCGATGGCAAAGAGCACTCTGCCTAGGTCTTCTGCTACAAGGTTCACGGTTTCAAGTCTGCCATTCAAGGCTTTGATCCATTTCAGGTGGTGTGTGTGCCAGGTGTAACATCATGGTGTACTGTCGTTGTGTTCCAGGTGGCTGTGCAGGCTTCCCAGCACCGTTTATGGTAGAGACTCTCCTTTCTCCGCTGTCTCCTCTTGGCTCCCTGGTCGAAAATGGGCTGTCCATGTACGTTTGAGTTGGGCTCTGGGTTCTCGATTCTGTTGCATGGGTCTGTGTGCCTGTTTTGGGGCCCAGACTGTGCCGTCTCGGTACCTAGTGCTTCGTCCTATATGTTGAAATCGGAAAGTGTGCCACGTCCTGCTTTTTTCGTTTTCCTGAGGATTCCTTTGCCTAGTCAGGGTCTCTTGTTGCTGGCTAGAAGCTTTAGGATGCCCTCTTCTGTCTCTGTGGGAAACATTGCTGCAACTTTGACTGGGATTGCATGGAATCCAGAGATTCCTTGCTCCGGTAGGGACGTTTCCAGTGTGTTGCTGCTTCCACTCCTAGATCCTGGAATCTCCTTCTTTCTCCTTGTGTCTTCTTGAATTTCTTTCCCCCAACGTTTGTTAGTTTTCCATTGCCATGGCTTTCACCTGTTTTGCTAAGTTTCTTCATAGAGATCTCATCCTTCTCACTGGCATGCAGTTGTTCACTTTTTCTTTTCAGCTTCAGTTTCTCTATGCTTTGCAACTTTGAATCGGTTTTGCTCTGGCAGAAGTGCATCGCTGAGCTCACATCTGCTGGCAATGCTCCTGTATTTGCTGTGGAAGTCTGGCCCTGGCTAACGTCCCTTCCCATCTGCCTCTACACTACCTCGGACGCCTGCCCCAGAATGCCTGAAGCAGTGGTGAGCAGGCCCACCCGAGGGTCCACCCGGCCCACCCCGGGCCACCGACCCAGAAGGTGCGGACCTCACCGCTGCACCACCGGCCGGCCCCTTTCATGTTCCGTTGGCAACCTGCAGTTGAGGGCAATGGGACTTGAATATGCTACTTGAGCCCAACTCTGGCACTGTGTAGATGAGGCCAGGTTGTTTTTCGGGTCCACTGCGATGTCAGAGGATTGGTCATAATCGTGTCTCTGCTGTCCCGGCAAGCTTCACGGACACACGGTTTCCTGGCCCGCTTGGAGCAGTCTCATAGCTCACCCTTCCCACTTAGCCCAGCCTTGACCTTCGCTGCCGTCTTTTGGCTTGTGAATTTCTCTGCCTTTCAAACGTTCCAGCAGAGTCTGTCTAAAGACGGACATCATCTTTCATTGTGGATTATCCAGGGGTGATTTCTGTTCGCCTTCCATTTTCTGGGACCTTTGTCTCTTTTCCATAGGAGAATCGTCATGGTATTTCTCAGCTATCCCCCTTAGACATGCTTATCAGTCCGTTCCCCTTCATTCCAAGTGATTCATTTTGCATTTCTGGAATCACCGTATGTTCTCTAGGCCGAGGTGTGAGTGCTTTCGTGACTCTTGGTTGTTGTCTTTGAATTTGCACCGGTCACTTGAAGGAGTCTTTGCTGTCCTAGCCTGGGTCAAACTAAGCACTGGGAACACGTCGTCATCTGGGTTGGTTTGCCATCCTGAGGTCACAAACTCCAAACTCGAGGTGGTCCTGGCATCCCCCTTCACGGACACAATGTTTCCAAGACAAATTAGACGAGTCTGATGAATCCCTCTCTCCAGGAAAGATATTTTTCTGTCTCCTTTCCGGATTTGGGAAGTTTCGAACTTCACCCCTGATCCTGGGACGTTCCCCCAGGTGCCGTCTAGATACGGGCTTACTTTATTTCTATAGGCTGTGCCATTTGTTTGCCTTACATCCTCAGCCCTGGCCTGTTTATTTTTCTTGAAACAGAATTGTAATGTTCTCATTTTCAGCCCACTTCCTTACATGTGGTGTCAAAACACATAATCCATAATCCTTCTACAGCAAGAGGTAGGGGGAGAGAATTTCGATGGAGGCAAACTGAGCACACTAGCCTGGGCGGGCAGCCTTCACGAAGGAACGAAGCCCTGTGGAAAAGGGTGCTTTTCAGCACCCTTGTAGAGCACTTCCAAACAAAGAGACGTAGCCCAAGCGTGACGGGGCTCCATTCCTTCAAGGCTTCCAAGACATCTCTTGGGACACATTAGCATGTACCCGGTGGGCCCCCGTGACGCCAGAGCTATGGAAAGTGAGACTGATCTGCAAAGAATGCCAGGGGCCTAGGAAAGGAGGCATCGAGTCTTCTCTTCAACGTCCTCAAGCCCTCATTCTTGACTTTGGCTTATGCTTAAGGCAGAAGGACCACGTAGGTCTGATAAGGCCCAAGTCCGGCCTCTTGCTTCCAATCAAGTTGCAAGCTTGAATCAGCATGGCCTCCCCATAGACTTGAATAGATGACAACGTTCTCCTCTCGGGGCTTGTCCCTCTATTCTCGCTTCTTGCCAAGGATCCCTTTCTTACCCCTCGAATCAGCGTCTGTTTTATGTCTTCCAGTTTCTGTGTCCGCTTTCTGTTTCTCAAAGCTGTTTCTGGGTATCCCTCCCTGTAATAGCCTAGCCTAGGCCAATCCTCGGTCTGTAACCGTGCGGCCATCTTGGCGGACAGGATCCTCGTGATGTCATAAACAACCTCAAAATTCGAAGTTGTCCTGACAACCTGCGTGCACACAGAGTTTCAGAGCCATCTCAGGCCAGTCCGACTCCTCACCCTTTCCTGGTAGGATAGTTTTCCTTTTTCTCGATTTCTTGTCGGTTTCTGTCTTGCTCCTCGAACTTTGGAAGGCCTGCTACATTCTCTCTAGACACTGGTTTCTGTCCTGTAAGATTATCCTGGGTTTTACCTCTTACATTTTATGTAGATGGCCAAGTGGGTGGACGTTCCCCAGAGAAAGTCCTGGACTCCCTCCCAAGTTGAAGTTGCCCGGGCAGTCCTCTGATGCGCAGTGATCGTGCCATCTCCTAGCACTCTGCCGATTCCACCTTGGCAGGTCCCATGTTTTCCTTCCTTCTTCCTCTGGGGAAGTGTACCAGATGCGTTCATGGATTGTAAAAGCCTCACGGTTCTTTTTCTGGTGCGTATTGATAAGGTGACCTCACCATTGCTACTTAGTTTATGATCCCTGTCCGCACCGTACCATGAAATCTGTATGTCCTAACACTGCCAATGTGATCTGCACCCGTGATGTGAAACAGTGAGGCCTGGGCCGGCCAAGCGGAACGTGGGCACTTACCCGCTCCGCCACAGGGCCGGCCCTGAATTGGACTTTTGGACCAACCTTTTGCCTGAGCTTGGCAACACGTGGGCCTGTTTGCATTATTCGTGAAGGTGATTGGTAGTAACATCCTGGACGGTAACCTTTTCCGTTGGTGCATGGGTTTAGCAGGCAGCATGTTCTGTGGGTAGTATTCCTCTTCATCTATTTGGAAGGGTCTACCTTTCTGTAGCATCAGTACGCATTTTGAGGTGATTTTCCAGCCTTGGAAGTTCACCCTCTCTAATCTCTTTCAGCCCCAAAGCTTTATGCCGTCATTCTGGACCCCATTTTGGATTTTTTTTGCTTTTAGGTGAATTTATTGCCACAACCCTGCATTAGAACATCCTATATCTTTCCGATTTGCATCCTCATCGATGTAGACTTCCGTGTAGCTTACATCATCTTCCCCTGCGTAAGCCTAATAGCAGGCCCTCACCACACACTTGTGCCTCATCATCTGTTTCACCCTCTCACACCTCCCCGCTTTGTCTCTGGGAACCCCCAATCAAATGTCCCGTGCCACCTGTTCCTGACCGCTTGTTTTTCCTTCTCCTCTTAAGTGAGGTCCTACGGTACTTGCCTTGCTCCCTGGGGCTTGTTTCACTTCCCTAAAACCCTCACAGCCATTCTGGTGGTCACAAGTGGCTGGATTGCATCCTTGGTTCCGGCTGACTGGTATGCCATTGCGTGGCTATAGCCCATCTTCCTTCTGCACTCGTCCCTTGCTGGGCTCCAGGGAGGCTTCCAAGTCTTGGGTAGTGGGAGCGACGCTGTGGTGAACTCAGCGGTGCACATGTCTTTAGGCAGGAGTGTTTCCGAGTTCTTTGGATCAACACGCCGCAGAGGAATAGCTGGATCATATGGGACATGGATTCTTAAAGTTCTGAGGCAGTTCCACACCGCTTGGCGTAGTGGCTGCACCGGTCTGCACTCCCACCAACGGTGCAGGAGGCTTCCCTTCTCTCCACCTCCTCTCTGACACCTGTGGCTTCCTGTCTGCTTCCTTATAGCCATTCTGACCACAGTGAGCTGCTGTGCCCTTGCAGTTTGCATTTGCATTGGCCTGAGACTTCATGACGGTGAACAAGCGTTCATGCACCCGTTGGCCCTCTTTCGATCTTCTTGGCAGAAATCTCTGTTTCCATCTTCTGCCCAGGTTTTCATTGGCTTGTTGTTTTTTTTTTCTTGTGGGGACGTGCGAGTTGATTGCATCTTTGGGCTTTTCACCCCTTGTCCGATGTGTGGTTTGCAAACATCCTCCCCCAGTCGTTGTGCTATCTTTGCATTCAGTCGATGGTTTCCTTCACTGGGCAGAAGCGTCCGCATTTGACGTGGTCCCGTTGGTTTCTTGTTGACTTGGTTGCCCTGGCCCAGCCGGACTTGCTTCTTCCAAACAGGCGGCTCAGACCGATGGCAAAGAGCACTCTGCCTAGGTCTTCTGCTACAAGGTTCACGGTTTCAAGTCTGCCATTCAAGGCTTTGATCCATTTCAGGTGGTGTGTGTGCCAGGTGTAACATCATGGTGTACTGTCGTTGTGTTCCAGGTGGCTGTGCAGGCTTCCCAGCACCGTTTATGGTAGAGACTCTCCTTTCTCCGCTGTCTCCTCTTGGCTCCCTGGTCGAAAATGGGCTGTCCATGTACGTTTGAGTTGGGCTCTGGGTTCTCGATTCTGTTGCATGGGTCTGTGTGCCTGTTTTGGGGCCCAGACTGTGCCGTCTCGGTACCTAGTGCTTCGTCCTATATGTTGAAATCGGAAAGTGTGCCACGTCCTGCTTTTTTCGTTTTCCTGAGGATTCCTTTGCCTAGTCAGGGTCTCTTGTTGCTGGCTAGAAGCTTTAGGATGCCCTCTTCTGTCTCTGTGGGAAACATTGCTGCAACTTTGACTGGGATTGCATGGAATCCAGAGATTCCTTGCTCCGGTAGGGACGTTTCCAGTGTGTTGCTGCTTCCACTCCTAGATCCTGGAATCTCCTTCTTTCTCCTTGTGTCTTCTTGAATTTCTTTCCCCCAACGTTTGTTAGTTTTCCATTGCCATGGCTTTCACCTGTTTTGCTAAGTTTCTTCATAGAGATCTCATCCTTCTCACTGGCATGCAGTTGTTCACTTTTTCTTTTCAGCTTCAGTTTCTCTATGCTTTGCAACTTTGAATCGGTTTTGCTCTGGCAGAAGTGCATCGCTGAGCTCACATCTGCTGGCAATGCTCCTGTATTTGCTGTGGAAGTCTGGCCCTGGCTAACGTCCCTTCCCATCTGCCTCTACACTACCTCGGACGCCTGCCCCAGAATGCCTGAAGCAGTGGTGAGCAGGCCCACCCGAGGGTCCACCCGGCCCACCCCGGGCCACCGACCCAGAAGGTGCGGACCTCACCGCTGCACCACCGGCCGGCCCCTTTCATGTTCCGTTGGCAACCTGCAGTTGAGGGCAATGGGACTTGAATATGCTACTTGAGCCCAACTCTGGCACTGTGTAGATGAGGCCAGGTTGTTTTTCGGGTCCACTGCGATGTCAGAGGATTGGTCATAATCGTGTCTCTGCTGTCCCGGCAAGCTTCACGGACACACGGTTTCCTGGCCCGCTTGGAGCAGTCTCATAGCTCACCCTTCCCACTTAGCCCAGCCTTGACCTTCGCTGCCGTCTTTTGGCTTGTGAATTTCTCTGCCTTTCAAACGTTCCAGCAGAGTCTGTCTAAAGACGGACATCATCTTTCATTGTGGATTATCCAGGGGTGATTTCTGTTCGCCTTCCATTTTCTGGGACCTTTGTCTCTTTTCCATAGGAGAATCGTCATGGTATTTCTCAGCTATCCCCCTTAGACATGCTTATCAGTCCGTTCCCCTTCATTCCAAGTGATTCATTTTGCATTTCTGGAATCACCGTATGTTCTCTAGGCCGAGGTGTGAGTGCTTTCGTGACTCTTGGTTGTTGTCTTTGAATTTGCACCGGTCACTTGAAGGAGTCTTTGCTGTCCTAGCCTGGGTCAAACTAAGCACTGGGAACACGTTGTCATCTGGGTTGGTTTGCCATCCTGAGGTCACAAACTCCAAACTCGAGGTGGTCCTGGCATCCCCCTTCACGGACACAATGTTTCCAAGACAAATTAGACGAGTCTGATGAATCCCTCTCTCCAGGAAAGATATTTTTCTGTCTCCTTTCCGGATTTGGGAAGTTTCGAACTTCACCCCTGATCCTGGGACGTTCCCCCAGGTGCCGTCTAGATACGGGCTTACTTTATTTCTATAGGCTGTGCCATTTGTTTGCCTTACATCCTCAGCCCTGGCCTGTTTATTTTTCTTGAAACAGAATTGTAATGTTCTCATTTTCAGCCCACTTCCTTACATGTGGTGTCAAAACACATAATCCATAATCCTTCTACGGCAAGAGGTAGGGGGAGAGAATTTCGATGGAGGCAAACTGAGCACACTAGCCTGGGCGGGCAGCCTTCACGAAGGAACGAAGCCCTGTGGAAAAGGGTGCTTTTCAGCACCCTTGTAGAGCACTTCCAAACAAAGAGACGTAGCCCAAGCGTGACGGGGCTCCATTCCTTCAAGGCTTCCAAGACATCTCTTGGGACACATTAGCATGTACCCGGTGGGCCCCCGTGACGCCAGAGCTATGGAAAGTGAGACTGATCTGCAAAGAATGCCAGGGGCCTAGGAAAGGAGGCATCGAGTCTTCTCTTCAACGTCCTCAAGCCCTCATTCTTGACTTTGGCTTATGCTTAAGGCAGAAGGACCACGTAGGTCTGATAAGGCCCAAGTCCGGCCTCTTGCTTCCAATCAAGTTGCAAGCTTGAATCAGCATGGCCTCCCCATAGACTTGAATAGATGACAACGTTCTCCTCTCGGGGCTTGTCCCTCTATTCTCGCTTCTTGCCAAGGATCCCTTTCTTACCCCTCGAATCAGCGTCTGTTTTATGTCTTCCAGTTTCTGTGTCCGCTTTCTGTTTCTCAAAGCTGTTTCTGGGTATCCCTCCCTGTAATAGCCTAGCCTAGGCCAATCCTCGGTCTGTAACCGTGCGGCCATCTTGGCGGACAGGATCCTCGTGATGTCATAAACAACCTCAAAATTCGAAGTTGTCCTGACAACCTGCGTGCACACAGAGTTTCAGAGCCATCTCAGGCCAGTCCGACTCCTCACCCTTTCCTGGTAGGATAGCTTTCCTTTTTCTCGATTTCTTGTCGGTTTCTGTCTTGCTCCTCGAACTTTGGAAGGCCTGCTACATTCTCTCTAGACACTGGTTTCTGTCCTGTAAGATTATCCTGGGTTTTACCTCTTACATTTTATGTAGATGGCCAAGTGGGTGGACGTTCCCCAGAGAAAGTCCTGGACTCCCTCCCAAGTTGAAGTTGCCCGGGCAGTCCTCTGATGCGCAGTGATCGTGCCATCTCCTAGCACTCTGCCGATTCCACCTTGGCAGGTCCCATGTTTTCCTTCCTTCTTCCTCTGGGGAAGTGTACCAGATGCGTTCATGGATTGTAAAAGCCTCACGGTTCTTTTTCTGGTGCGTATTGATAAGGTGACCTCACCATTGCTACTTAGTTTATGATCCCTGTCCGCACCGTACCATGAAATCTGTATGTCCTAACACTGCCAATGTGATCTGCACCCGTGATGTGAAACAGTGAGGCCTGGGCCGGCCAAGCGGAACGTGGGCACTTACCCGCTCCGCCACAGGGCCGGCCCTGAATTGGACTTTTGGACCAACCTTTTGCCTGAGCTTGGCAACACGTGGGCCTGTTTGCATTATTCGTGAAGGTGATTGGTAGTAACATCCTGGACGGTAACCTTTTCCGTTGGTGCATGGGTTTAGCAGGCAGCATGTTCTGTGGGTAGTATTCCTCTTCATCTATTTGGAAGGGTCTACCTTTCTGTAGCATCAGTACGCATTTTGAGGTGATTTTCCAGCCTTGGAAGTTCACCCTCTCTAATCTCTTTCAGCCCCAAAGCTTTATGCCGTCATTCTGGACCCCATTTTGGATTTTTTTTGCTTTTAGGTGAATTTATTGCCACAACCCTGCATTAGAACATCCTATATCTTTCCGATTTGCATCCTCATCGATGTAGACTTCCGTGTAGCTTACATCATCTTCCCCTGCGTAAGCCTAATAGCAGGCCCTCACCACACACTTGTGCCTCATCATCTGTTTCACCCTCTCACACCTCCCCGCTTTGTCTCTGGGAACCCCCAATCAAATGTCCCGTGCCACCTGTTCCTGACCGCTTGTTTTTCCTTCTCCTCTTAAGTGAGGTCCTACGGTACTTGCCTTGCTCCCTGGGGCTTGTTTCACTTCCCTAAAACCCTCACAGCCATTCTGGTGGTCACAAGTGGCTGGATTGCATCCTTGGTTCCGGCTGACTGGTATGCCATTGCGTGGCTATAGCCCATCTTCCTTCTGCACTCGTCCCTTGCTGGGCTCCAGGGAGGCTTCCAAGTCTTGGGTAGTGGGAGCGACGCTGTGGTGAACTCAGCGGTGCACATGTCTTTAGGCAGGAGTGTTTCCGAGTTCTTTGGATCAACACGCCGCAGAGGAATAGCTGGATCATATGGGACATGGATTCTTAAAGTTCTGAGGCAGTTCCACACCGCTTGGCGTAGTGGCTGCACCGGTCTGCACTCCCACCAACGGTGCAGGAGGCTTCCCTTCTCTCCACCTCCTCTCTGACACTTGTGGCTTCCTGTCTGCTTCCTTATAGCCATTCTGACCACAGTGAGCTGCTGTGCCCTTGCAGTTTGCATTTGCATTGGCCTGAGACTTCATGACGGTGAACAAGCGTTCATGCACCCGTTGGCCCTCTTTCGATCTTCTTGGCAGAAATCTCTGTTTCCATCTTCTGCCCAGGTTTTCATTGGCTTGTTGTTTTTTTTTTCTTGTGGGGACGTGCGAGTTGATTGCATCTTTGGGCTTTTCACCCCTTGTCCGATGTGTGGTTTGCAAACATCCTCCCCCAGTCGTTGTGCTATCTTTGCATTCAGTCGATGGTTTCCTTCACTGGGCAGAAGCGTCCGCATTTGACGTGGTCCCGTTGGTTTCTTGTTGACTTGGTTGCCCTGGCCCAGCCGGACTTGCTTCTTCCAAACAGGCGGCTCAGACCGATGGCAAAGAGCACTCTGCCTAGGTCTTCTGCTACAAGGTTCACGGTTTCAAGTCTGCCATTCAAGGCTTTGATCCATTTCAGGTGGTGTGTGTGCCAGGTGTAACATCATGGTGTACTGTCGTTGTGTTCCAGGTGGCTGTGCAGGCTTCCCAGCACCGTTTATGGTAGAGACTCTCCTTTCTCCGCTGTCTCCTCTTGGCTCCCTGGTCGAAAATGGGCTGTCCATGTACGTTTGAGTTGGGCTCTGGGTTCTCGATTCTGTTGCATGGGTCTGTGTGCCTGTTTTGGGGCCCAGACTGTGCCGTCTCGGTACCTAGTGCTTCGTCCTATATGTTGAAATCGGAAAGTGTGCCACGTCCTGCTTTTTTCGTTTTCCTGAGGATTCCTTTGCCTAGTCAGGGTCTCTTGTTGCTGGCTAGAAGCTTTAGGATGCCCTCTTCTGTCTCTGTGGGAAACATTGCTGCAACTTTGACTGGGATTGCATGGAATCCAGAGATTCCTTGCTCCGGTAGGGACGTTTCCAGTGTGTTGCTGCTTCCACTCCTAGATCCTGGAATCTCCTTCTTTCTCCTTGTGTCTTCTTGAATTTCTTTCCCCCAACGTTTGTTAGTTTTCCATTGCCATGGCTTTCACCTGTTTTGCTAAGTTTCTTCATAGAGATCTCATCCTTCTCACTGGCATGCAGTTGTTCACTTTTTCTTTTCAGCTTCAGTTTCTCTATGCTTTGCAACTTTGAATCGGTTTTGCTCTGGCAGAAGTGCATCACTGAGCTCACATCTGCTGGCAATGGTCCTGTATTTGCTGTGGAAGTCTGGCCCTGGCTAACGTCCCTTCCCATCTGCCTCTACACTACCTCGGACGCCTGCCCCAGAATGCCTGAAGCAGTGGTGAGCAGGCCCACCCGAGGGTCCACCCGGCCCACCCCGGGCCACCGACCCAGAAGGTGCGGACCTCACCGCTGCACCACCGGCCGGCCCCTTTCATGTTCCGTTGGCAACCTGCAGTTGAGGGCAATGGGACTTGAATATGCTACTTGAGCCCAACTATGGCACTGTGTAGATGAGGCCAGGTTGTTTTTCGGGTCCACTGCGATGTCAGAGGATTGGTCATAATCGTGTCTCTGCTGTCCCGGCAAGCTTCACGGACACACGGTTTCCTGGCCCGCTTGGAGCAGTCTCATAGCTCACCCTTCCCACTTAGCCCAGCCTTGACCTTCGCTGCCGTCTTTTGGCTTGTGAATTTCTCTGCCTTTCAAACGTTCCAGCAGAGTCTGTCTAAAGACGGACATCATCTTTCATTGTGGATTATCCAGGGGTGATTTCTGTTCGCCTTCCATTTTCTGGGACCTTTGTCTCTTTTCCATAGGAGAATCGTCATGGTATTTCTCAGCTATCCCCCTTAGACATGCTTATCAGTCCGTTCCCCTTCATTCCAAGTGATTCATTTTGCATTTCTGGAATCACCGTATGTTCTCTAGGCCGAGGTGTGAGTGCTTTCGTGACTCTTGGTTGTTGTCTTTGAATTTGCACCGGTCACTTGAAGGAGTCTTTGCTGTCCTAGCCTGGGTCAAACTAAGCACTGGGAACACGTCGTCATCTGGGTTGGTTTGCCATCCTGAGGTCACAAACTCCAAACTCGAGGTGGTCCTGGCATCCCCCTTCACGGACACAATGTTTCCAAGACAAATTAGACGAGTCTGATGAATCCCTCTCTCCAGGAAAGATATTTTTCTGTCTCCTTTCCGGATTTGGGAAGTTTCGAACTTCACCCCTGATCCTGGGACGTTCCACCAGGTGCCGTCTAGATACGGGCTTACTTTATTTCTATAGGCTGTGCCATTTGTTTGCCTTACATCCTCAGCCCTGGCCTGTTTATTTTTCTTGAAACAGAATTGTAATGTTCTCATTTTCAGCCCACTTCCTTACATGTGGTGTCAAAACACATAATCCATAATCCTTCTACGGCAAGAGGTAGGGGGAGAGAATTTCGATGGAGGCAAACTGAGCACACTAGCCTGGGCGGGCAGCCTTCACGAAGGAACGAAGCCCTGTGGAAAAGGGTGCTTTTCAGCACCCTTGTAGAGCACTTCCAAACAAAGAGACGTAGCCCAAGCGTGACGGGGCTCCATTCCTTCAAGGCTTCCAAGACATCTCTTGGGACACATTAGCATGTACCCGGTGGGCCCCCGTGACGCCAGAGCTATGGAAAGTGAGACTGATCTGCAAAGAATGCCAGGGGCCTAGGAAAGGAGGCATCGAGTCTTCTCTTCAACGTCCTCAAGCCCTCATTCTTGACTTTGGCTTATGCTTAAGGCAGAAGGACCACGTAGGTCTGATAAGGCCCAAGTCCGGCCTCTTGCTTCCAATCAAGTTGCAAGCTTGAATCAGCATGGCCTCCCCATAGACTTGAATAGATGACAACGTTCTCCTCTCGGGGCTTGTCCCTCTATTCTCGCTTCTTGCCAAGGATCCCTTTCTTACCCCTCGAATCAGCGTCTGTTTTATGTCTTCCAGTTTCTGTGTCCGCTTTCTGTTTCTCAAAGCTGTTTCTGGGTATCCCTCCCTGTAATAGCCTAGCCTAGGCCAATCCTCGGTCTGTAACCGTGCGGCCATCTTGGCGGACAGGATCCTCGTGATGTCATAAACAACCTCAAAATTCGAAGTTGTCCTGACAACCTGCGTGCACACAGAGTTTCAGAGCCATCTCAGGCCAGTCCGACTCCTCACCCTTTCCTGGTAGGATAGTTTTCCTTTTTCTCGATTTCTTGTCGGTTTCTGTCTTGCTCCTCGAACTTTGGAAGGCCTGCTACATTCTCTCTAGACACTGGTTTCTGTCCTGTAAGATTATCCTGGGTTTTACCTCTTACATTTTATGTAGATGGCCAAGTGGGTGGACGTTCCCCAGAGAAAGTCCTGGACTCCCTCCCAAGTTGAAGTTGCCCGGGCAGTCCTCTGATGCGCAGTGATCGTGCCATCTCCTAGCACTCTGCCGATTCCACCTTGGCAGGTCCCATGTTTTCCTTCCTTCTTCCTCTGGGGAAGTGTACCAGATGCGTTCATGGATTGTAAAAGCCTCACGGTTCTTTTTCTGGTGCGTATTGATAAGGTGACCTCACCATTGCTACTTAGTTTATGATCCCTGTCCGCACCGTACCATGAAATCTGTATGTCCTAACACTGCCAATGTGATCTGCACCCGTGATGTGAAACAGTGAGGCCTGGGCCGGCCAAGCGGAACGTGGGCACTTACCCGCTCCGCCACAGGGCCGGCCCTGAATTGGACTTTTGGACCAACCTTTTGCCTGAGCTTGGCAACACGTGGGCCTGTTTGCATTATTCGTGAAGGTGATTGGTAGTAACATCCTGGACGGTAACCTTTTCCGTTGGTGCATGGGTTTAGCAGGCAGCATGTTCTGTGGGTAGTATTCCTCTTCATCTATTTGGAAGGGTCTACCTTTCTGTAGCATCAGTACGCATTTTGAGGTGATTTTCCAGCCTTGGAAGTTCACCCTCTCTAATCTCTTTCAGCCCCAAAGCTTTATGCCGTCATTCTGGACCCCATTTTGGATTTTTTTTGCTTTTAGGTGAATTTATTGCCACAACCCTGCATTAGAACATCCTATATCTTTCCGATTTGCATCCTCATCGATGTAGACTTCCGTGTAGCTTACATCATCTTCCCCTGCGTAAGCCTAATAGCAGGCCCTCACCACACACTTGTGCCTCATCATCTGTTTCACCCTCTCACACCTCCCCGCTTTGTCTCTGGGAACCCCCAATCAAATGTCCCGTGCCACCTGTTCCTGACCGCTTGTTTTTCCTTCTCCTCTTAAGTGAGGTCCTACGGTACTTGCCTTGCTCCCTGGGGCTTGTTTCACTTCCCTAAAACCCTCACAGCCATTCTGGTGGTCACAAGTGGCTGGATTGCATCCTTGGTTCCGGCTGACTGGTATGCCATTGCGTGGCTATAGCCCATCTTCCTTCTGCACTCGTCCCTTGCTGGGCTCCAGGGAGGCTTCCAAGTCTTGGGTAGTGGGAGCGACGCTGTGGTGAACTCAGCGGTGCACATGTCTTTAGGCAGGAGTGTTTCCGAGTTCTTTGGATCAACACGCCGCAGAGGAATAGCTGGATCATATGGGACATGGATTCTTAAAGTTCTGAGGCAGTTCCACACCGCTTGGCGTAGTGGCTGCACCGGTCTGCACTCCCACCAACGGTGCAGGAGGCTTCCCTTCTCTCCACCTCCTCTCTGACACCTGTGGCTTCCTGTCTGCTTCCTTATAGCCATTCTGACCACAGTGAGCTGCTGTGCCCTTGCAGTTTGCATTTGCATTGGCCTGAGACTTCATGACGGTGAACAAGCGTTCATGCACCCGTTGGCCCTCTTTCGATCTTCTTGGCAGAAATCTCTGTTTCCATCTTCTGCCCAGGTTTTCATTGGCTTGTTGTTTTTTTTTTCTTGTGGGGACGTGCGAGTTGATTGCATCTTTGGGCTTTTCACCCCTTGTCCGATGTGTGGTTTGCAAACATCCTCCCCCAGTCGTTGTGCTATCTTTGCATTCAGTCGATGGTTTCCTTCACTGGGCAGAAGCGTCCGCATTTGACGTGGTCCCGTTGGTTTCTTGTTGACTTGGTTGCCCTGGCCCAGCCGGACTTGCTTCTTCCAAACAGGCGGCTCAGACCGATGGCAAAGAGCACTCTGCCTAGGTCTTCTGCTACAAGGTTCACGGTTTCAAGTCTGCCATTCAAGGCTTTGATCCATTTCAGGTGGTGTGTGTGCCAGGTGTAACATCATGGTGTACTGTCGTTGTGTTCCAGGTGGCTGTGCAGGCTTCCCAGCACCGTTTATGGTAGAGACTCTCCTTTCTCCGCTGTCTCCTCTTGGCTCCCTGGTCGAAAATGGGCTGTCCATGTACGTTTGAGTTGGGCTCTGGGTTCTCGATTCTGTTGCATGGGTCTGTGTGCCTGTTTTGGGGCCCAGACTGTGCCGTCTCGGTACCTAGTGCTTCGTCCTATATGTTGAAATCGGAAAGTGTGCCACGTCCTGCTTTTTTCGTTTTCCTGAGGATTCCTTTGCCTAGTCAGGGTCTCTTGTTGCTGGCTAGAAGCTTTAGGATGCCCTCTTCTGTCTCTGTGGGAAACATTGCTGCAACTTTGACTGGGATTGCATGGAATCCAGAGATTCCTTGCTCCGGTAGGGACGTTTCCAGTGTGTTGCTGCTTCCACTCCTAGATCCTGGAATCTCCTTCTTTCTCCTTGTGTCTTCTTGAATTTCTTTCCCCCAACGTTTGTTAGTTTTCCATTGCCATGGCTTTCACCTGTTTTGCTAAGTTTCTTCATAGAGATCTCATCCTTCTCACTGGCATGCAGTTGTTCACTTTTTCTTTTCAGCTTCAGTTTCTCTATGCTTTGCAACTTTGAATCGGTTTTGCTCTGGCAGAAGTGCATCGCTGAGCTCACATCTGCTGGCAATGCTCCTGTATTTGCTGTGGAAGTCTGGCCCTGGCTAACGTCCCTTCCCATCTGCCTCTACACTACCTCGGACGCCTGCCCCAGAATGCCTGAAGCAGTGGTGAGCAGGCCCACCCGAGGGTCCACCCGGCCCACCCCGGGCCACCGACCCAGAAGGTGCGGACCTCACCGCTGCACCACCGGCCGGCCCCTTTCATGTTCCGTTGGCAACCTGCAGTTGAGGGCAATGGGACTTGAATATGCTACTTGAGCCCAACTCTGGCACTGTGTAGATGAGGCCAGGTTGTTTTTCGGGTCCACTGCGATGTCAGAGGATTGGTCATAATCGTGTCTCTGCTGTCCCGGCAAGCTTCACGGACACACGGTTTCCTGGCCCGCTTGGAGCAGTCTCATAGCTCACCCTTCCCACTTAGCCCAGCCTTGACCTTCGCTGCCGTCTTTTGGCTTGTGAATTTCTCTGCCTTTCAAACGTTCCAGCAGAGTCTGTCTAAAGACGGACATCATCTTTCATTGTGGATTATCCAGGGGTGATTTCTGTTCGCCTTCCATTTTCTGGGACCTTTGTCTCTTTTCCATAGGAGAATCGTCATGGTATTTCTCAGCTATCCCCCTTAGACATGCTTATCAGTCCGTTCCCCTTCATTCCAAGTGATTCATTTTGCATTTCTGGAATCACCGTATGTTCTCTAGGCCGAGGTGTGAGTGCTTTCGTGACTCTTGGTTGTTGTCTTTGAATTTGCACCGGTCACTTGAAGGAGTCTTTGCTGTCCTAGCCTGGGTCAAACTAAGCACTGGGAACACGTCGTCATCTGGGTTGGTTTGCCATCCTGAGGTCACAAACTCCAAACTCGAGGTGGTCCTGGCATCCCCCTTCACGGACACAATGTTTCCAAGACAAATTAGACGAGTCTGATGAATCCCTCTCTCCAGGAAAGATATTTTTCTGTCTCCTTTCCGGATTTGGGAAGTTTCGAACTTCACCCCTGATCCTGGGACGTTCCCCCAGGTGCCGTCTAGATACGGGCTTACTTTATTTCTATAGGCTGTGCCATTTGTTTGCCTTACATCCTCAGCCCTGGCCTGTTTATTTTTCTTGAAACAGAATTGTAATGTTCTCATTTTCAGCCCACTTCCTTACATGTGGTGTCAAAACACATAATCCATAATCCTTCTACGGCAAGAGGTAGGGGGAGAGAATTTCGATGGAGGCAAACTGAGCACACTAGCCTGGGCGGGCAGCCTTCACGAAGGAACGAAGCCCTGTGGAAAAGGGTGCTCTTCAGCACCCTTGTAGAGCACTTCCAAACAAAGAGACGTAGCCCAAGCGTGACGGGGCTCCATTCCTTCAAGGCTTCCAAGACATCTCTTGGGACACATTAGCATGTACCCGGTGGGCCCCCGTGACGCCAGAGCTATGGAAAGTGAGACTGATCTGCAAAGAATGCCAGGGGCCTAGGAAAGGAGGCATCGAGTCTTCTCTTCAACGTCCTCAAGCCCTCATTCTTGACTTTGGCTTATGCTTAAGGCAGAAGGACCACGTAGGTCTGATAAGGCCCAAGTCCGGCCTCTTGCTTCCAATCAAGTTGCAAGCTTGAATCAGCATGGCCTCCCCATAGACTTGAATAGATGACAACGTTCTCCTCTCGGGGCTTGTCCCTCTATTCTCGCTTCTTGCCAAGGATCCCTTTCTTACCCCTCGAATCAGCGTCTGTTTTATGTCTTCCAGTTTCTGTGTCCGCTTTCTGTTTCTCAAAGCTGTTTCTGGGTATCCCTCCCTGTAATAGCCTAGCCTAGGCCAATCCTCGGTCTGTAACCGTGCGGCCATCTTGGCGGACAGGATCCTCGTGATGTCATAAACAACCTCAAAATTCGAAGTTGTCCTGACAACCTGCGTGCACACAGAGTTTCAGAGCCATCTCAGGCCAGTCCGACTCCTCACCCTTTCCTGGTAGGATAGTTTTCCTTTTTCTCGATTTCTTGTCGGTTTCTGTCTTGCTCCTCGAACTTTGGAAGGCCTGCTACATTCTCTCTAGACACTGGTTTCTGTCCTGTAAGATTATCCTGGGTTTTACCTCTTACATTTTATGTAGATGGCCAAGTGGGTGGACGTTCCCCAGAGAAAGTCCTGGACTCCCTCCCAAGTTGAAGTTGCCCGGGCAGTCCTCTGATGCGCAGTGATCGTGCCATCTCCTAGCACTCTGCCGATTCCACCTTGGCAGGTCCCATGTTTTCCTTCCTTCTTCCTCTGGGGAAGTGTACCAGATGCGTTCATGGATTGTAAAAGCCTCACGGTTCTTTTTCTGGTGCGTATTGATAAGGTGACCTCACCATTGCTACTTAGTTTATGATCCCTGTCCGCACCGTACCATGAAATCTGTATGTCCTAACACTGCCAATGTGATCTGCACCCGTGATGTGAAACAGTGAGGCCTGGGCCGGCCAAGCGGAACGTGGGCACTTACCCGCTCCGCCACAGGGCCGGCCCTGAATTGGACTTTTGGACCAACCTTTTGCCTGAGCTTGGCAACACGTGGGCCTGTTTGCATTATTCGTGAAGGTGATTGGTAGTAACATCCTGGACGGTAACCTTTTCCGTTGGTGCATGGGTTTAGCAGGCAGCATGTTCTGTGGGTAGTATTCCTCTTCATCTATTTGGAAGGGTCTACCTTTCTGTAGCATCAGTACGCATTTTGAGGTGATTTTCCAGCCTTGGAAGTTCACCCTCTCTAATCTCTTTCAGCCCCAAAGCTTTATGCCGTCATTCTGGACCCCATTTTGGATTTTTTTTGCTTTTAGGTGAATTTATTGCCACAACCCTGCATTAGAACATCCTATATCTTTCCGATTTGCATCCTCATCGATGTAGACTTCCGTGTAGCTTACATCATCTTCCCCTGCGTAAGCCTAATAGCAGGCCCTCACCACACACTTGTGCCTCATCATCTGTTTCACCCTCTCACACCTCCCCGCTTTGTCTCTGGGAACCCCCAATCAAATGTCCCGTGCCACCTATTCCTGACCGCTTGTTTTTCCTTCTCCTCTTAAGTGAGGTCCTACGGTACTTGCCTTGCTCCCTGGGGCTTGTTTCACTTCCCTAAAACCCTCACAGCCATTCTGGTGGTCACAAGTGGCTGGATTGCATCCTTGGTTCCGGCTGACTGGTATGCCATTGCGTGGCTATAGCCCATCTTCCTTCTGCACTCGTCCCTTGCTGGGCTCCAGGGAGGCTTCCAAGTCTTGGGTAGTGGGAGCGACGCTGTGGTGAACTCAGCGGTGCACATGTCTTTAGGCAGGAGTGTTTCCGAGTTCTTTGGATCAACACGCCGCAGAGGAATAGCTGGATCATATGGGACATGGATTCTTAAAGTTCTGAGGCAGTTCCACACCGCTTGGCGTAGTGGCTGCACCGGTCTGCACTCCCACCAACGGTGCAGGAGGCTTCCCTTCTCTCCACCTCCTCTCTGACACTTGTGGCTTCCTGTCTGCTTCCTTATAGCCATTCTGACCACAGTGAGCTGCTGTGCCCTTGCAGTTTGCATTTGCATTGGCCTGAGACTTCATGACGGTGAACAAGCGTTCATGCACCCGTTGGCCCTCTTTCGATCTTCTTGGCAGAAATCTCTGTTTCCATCTTCTGCCCAGGTTTTCATTGGCTTGTTGTTTTTTTTTTCTTGTGGGGACGTGCGAGTTGATTGCATCTTTGGGCTTTTCACCCCTTGTCCGATGTGTGGTTTGCAAACATCCTCCCCCAGTCGTTGTGCTATCTTTGCATTCAGTCGATGGTTTCCTTCACTGGGCAGAAGCGTCCGCATTTGACGTGGTCCCGTTGGTTTCTTGTTGACTTGGTTGCCCTGGCCCAGCCGGACTTGCTTCTTCCAAACAGGCGGCTCAGACCGATGGCAAAGAGCACTCTGCCTAGGTCTTCTGCTACAAGGTTCACGGTTTCAAGTCTGCCATTCAAGGCTTTGATCCATTTCAGGTGGTGTGTGTGCCAGGTGTAACATCATGGTGTACTGTCGTTGTGTTCCAGGTGGCTGTGCAGGCTTCCCAGCACCGTTTATGGTAGAGACTCTCCTTTCTCCGCTGTCTCCTCTTGGCTCCCTGGTCGAAAATGGGCTGTCCATGTACGTTTGAGTTGGGCTCTGGGTTCTCGATTCTGTTGCATGGGTCTGTGTGCCTGTTTTGGGGCCCAGACTGTGCCGTCTCGGTACCTAGTGCTTCGTCCTATATGTTGAAATCGGAAAGTGTGCCACGTCCTGCTTTTTTCGTTTTCCTGAGGATTCCTTTGCCTAGTCAGGGTCTCTTGTTGCTGGCTAGAAGCTTTAGGATGCCCTCTTCTGTCTCTGTGGGAAACATTGCTGCAACTTTGACTGGGATTGCATGGAATCCAGAGATTCCTTGCTCCGGTAGGGACGTTTCCAGTGTGTTGCTGCTTCCACTCCTAGATCCTGGAATCTCCTTCTTTCTCCTTGTGTCTTCTTGAATTTCTTTCCCCCAACGTTTGTTAGTTTTCCATTGCCATGGCTTTCACCTGTTTTGCTAAGTTTCTTCATAGAGATCTCATCCTTCTCACTGGCATGCAGTTGTTCACTTTTTCTTTTCAGCTTCAGTTTCTCTATGCTTTGCAACTTTGAATCGGTTTTGCTCTGGCAGAAGTGCATCGCTGAGCTCACATCTGCTGGCAATGGTCCTGTATTTGCTGTGGAAGTCTGGCCCTGGCTAACGTCCCTTCCCATCTGCCTCTACACTACCTCGGACGCCTGCCCCAGAATGCCTGAAGCAGTGGTGAGCAGGCTCACCCGAGGGTCCACCCGGCCCACCCCGGGCCACCGACCCAGAAGGTGCGGACCTCACCGCTGCACCACCGGCCGGCCCCTTTCATGTTCCGTTGGCAACCTGCAGTTGAGGGCAATGGGACTTGAATATGCTACTTGAGCCCAACTCTGGCACTGTGTAGATGAGGCCAGGTTGTTTTTCGGGTCCACTGCGATGTCAGAGGATTGGTCATAATCGTGTCTCTGCTGTCCCGGCAAGCTTCACGGACACACGGTTTCCTGGCCCGCTTGGAGCAGTCTCATAGCTCACCCTTCCCACTTAGCCCAGCCTTGACCTTCGCTGCCGTCTTTTGGCTTGTGAATTTCTCTGCCTTTCAAACGTTCCAGCAGAGTCTGTCTAAAGACGGACATCATCTTTCATTGTGGATTATCCAGGGGTGATTTCTGTTCGCCTTCCATTTTCTGGGACCTTTGTCTCTTTTCCATAGGAGAATCGTCATGGTATTTCTCAGCTATCCCCCTTAGACATGCTTATCAGTCCGTTCCCCTTCATTCCAAGTGATTCATTTTGCATTTCTGGAATCACCGTATGTTCTCTAGGCCGAGGTGTGAGTGCTTTCGTGACTCTTGGTTGTTGTCTTTAAATTTGCACCGGTCACTTGAAGGAGTCTTTGCTGTCCTAGCCTGGGTCAAACTAAGCACTGGGAACACGTCGTCATCTGGGTTGGTTTGCCATCCTGAGGTCACAAACTCCAAACTCGAGGTGGTCCTGGCATCCCCCTTCACGGACACAATGTTTCCAAGACAAATTAGACGAGTCTGATGAATCCCTCTCTCCAGGAAAGATATTTTCTGTCTCCTTTCCGGATTTGGGAAGTTTCGAACTTCACCCCTGATCCTGGGACGTTCCCCCAGGTGCCGTCTAGATACGGGCTTACTTTATTTCTATAGGCTGTGCCATTTGTTTGCCTTACATCCTCAGCCCTGGCCTGTTTATTTTTCTTGAAACAGAATTGTAATGTTCTCATTTTCAGCCCACTTCCTTACATGTGGTGTCAAAACACATAATCCATAATCCTTCTACGGCAAGAGGTAGGGGGAGAGAATTTCGATGGAGGCAAACTGAGCACACTAGCCTGGGAGGGCAGCCCTCACGAAGGAACGAAGCCCTGTGGAAAAGGGTGCTTTTCAGCACCCTTGTAGAGCACTTCCAAACAAAGAGACATAGCCCAAGCGTGACGGGGCTCCATTCCTTCAAGGCTTCCAAGACATCTCTTGGGACACATTAGCATGTACCCAGTGGGCCCCCGTGACGCCAGAGCTATGGAAAGTGAGACTGATCTGCAAAGAATGCCAGGGGCCTGGGAAAGGAGGCATCGAGTCTTCTCTTCAACGTCCTCAAGACCTCATTCTTGACTTTGGCTTATGCTTAAGGCAGAAGGACCACGTAGGTCTGATAAGGCCCAAGTCCGGCCTCTTGCTTCCAATCAAGTTGCAAGCTTGAATCAGCATGGCCTCCCCATAGACTTGAATAGATGACAACGTTCTCCTCTCGGGGCTTGTCCCTCTATTCTCGCTTCTTGCCCAGGATCCCTTTCTTAGCCCTCGAATCAGCGTCTGTTTTATGTCTTCCATTTTCTGTGTCCGCTTTCTGTTTCTCAAAGCTGTTTCTGGGTATCCCTCCCTTTAATAGCCTAGCCTAGGCCAATCCGCAGTCTGTAACCGTGCGGCCATCTTGGCGGACATGATCCTCGTGATGTCATAAACAACCTCAAAATTCGAAGTTGTCCTGACAACCTGCGTGCACACAGAGTTTCAGAGCCATCTCAGGCCAGTCCGACTCCTCACCCTTTCCTGGTAGGATACTTTTCCTTTTTCTCGGTTTCTTGTCGGTTTCTGTCTTGCTCCTCGCACTTTGGAAGGCCTGCTACATTCTCTCTAGACACTGGTTTCTGTCCTGTAAGATTATCCTGGGTTTTACCTCTTACATTTTATGTAGATGGCCAAGTGGGTGGACGTTCCCCAGAGAAAGTCCTGGACTCCCTCCCAAGTTGAAGTTGCCGGGGCAGTCCTCTGATGCGCAATGATCGTGTCATCTCCTAGCACTCTGCCGATTCCACCTTGGCGGGTCCCATGTTTTCCTTCCTTCTTCCTTTGGGGAAGTGCACCAGATGCGTTCCTGGATTGTAAAAGCCTCACGGTTCTTTTTCTGGTGCGTATTGATAAGGTGACCTCACCATTGCTACTTAGTTTATGATCCCTGTCCGCACCGTACCATGAAATCTATATTTCCTAACACTGCTAATGTGATCTGCACCCGTGATGTGAAACAGTGAGGCCTGGGCCGGCCAAGCGGAACGTGGGCACTTACCCGCTGCGCCACAGGGCCGGCCCTGAATTGGACTTATGGACCAACCTTTTGCCTGAGCTTGGGAACACGTGGGCCTGTTTGGATTATTCGTGAAGGTGATTAGTAGTAACATCCTGGACGGTAACCTTTTCCGTTGGTGCATGGGTTTAGCAGGCAGCATGTTCTGTGCGTAGTATTCCTCTTCATCTATTTGGAATGGTCTACCTTTCTGTAGCATCAGTACGCATTTTGAGGTGATTTTCCAGCCTTGGAAGTTCACCTTCTCTAATCTCTTTCAGCCCCAAAGCTTTATGCCGTCATTCTGGACGCCATTTTGGATTTTTTTTGCTTTTAGGTGAATTTATTGCCGCAACCCTGCATTAGAACATCCTATATCTTTCCGATTTGCATCCTCCTCGAGGTAGACTTCCGTGTAGCTTACATCATCTTCCCCTGCGTAAGCCTAATAGCAGGCCCTCACCACACACTTGTGCCTCATCATCTGTTTCACCCTCTCACACCTCCCCGCTTTGTCTCTGGGAACCCCCAATCAAATGTCCCGTGCCACCTGTTCCTGACCGCTTGCTTTTCCTCCTCCTCTTAAGTGAGGTCCTACGGTACTTGCCTTGCTCCCTGGGGCTTGTTTCACTTCCCTAAAACCCTCACAGCCATTCTGGTGGTCACAAGTGGCTGGATTGCATCCTTGGTTCCGGCTGACTGGTATGCCATTGCGTGGCTATAGCCCATCTTCCTTCTGCACTCGTCCCTTGCTGGGCTCCAGGGAGGCTTCCAAGTCTTGGGTAGTGGGAGCGACGCTGTGGTGAACTCAGCGGTGCACATGTCTTTATGCAGGAGTGTTTCCGAGTTCTTTGGATCAACACGCCGCAGAGGAATAGCTGGATCATATGGGACATGGATTCTTCAAGTTCTGAGGCAGTTCCACACCGCTTGGCGTAGTGGCTGCACCGGTCTGCACTCCCACCAACGGTGCAGGAGGCTTCCCTTCTCTCCACCTCCTCTCTGACACTTGTGGCTTCCTGTCTGCTTCCTTATAGCCATTCTGACCACAGTGAGCTGCTGTGCCCTTGCAGTTTGCATTTGCATTGGCCTGAGACTTAATGACGGTGAACAAGTGTTCATGCACCCGTTGGCCCTCTTTCGATCTTCTTGGCAGAAATCTCTGTTTCCATCTTCTGCCCAGGCTTTCATTGGCTTGTTGTTTTTTTTTTTTTTTCTTGTGGGGACGTGCGAGTTGATTGCATCCTTGGGCTTTTCACCCCTTGTCCGATGTGGGGTTTGCAAACATCCTCCCCCAGTCGTCGTGCTATCTTTGCGTTCAGTCGATGGTTTCCTTCACTGGGCAGAAGCGTCCGCATTTGACGTGGTCCCGTTGGTTTCTTGTTGACTTGCTTGCCCTGGCCCAGTCGGACTTGCTTCTTCCAAGCAGGCGGCTCAGACAGATGGCAAAGAGCACTCTGCCTAGGTCTTCTGCTACAAGGTTCACGGTTTCAAGTCTGCCATTCAAGGCTTTGATCCATTTCAGGTGGTGTGTGTGCCAGGTGTAACATCATGGTGTACTGTCGTTGTGTTCCAGGTGGCTGTGCAGGCTTCCCAGCACCGTTTATGGTAGAGACTCTCCTTTCTCCGCTGTCTCCTCTTGGCTCCCTGGTCGAAAATGGGCTGTCCATGTACGTTTGAGTTGGGCTCTGGGTTCTCGATTCTGTTGCAGGGGTCTGTGTGCCTGTTTTGGGGCCCAGACTGTGCCGTCTCGGTACCTAGTGCTTCGTCCTATATGTTGAAATCGGAAAGTGTGCCACGTCCTGCTTTTTTCGTTTTCCTGAGGATTCCTTTGCCTAGTCAGGGTCTGTTGTTGCTGGCTAGGAACTTTAGGATTCCCTCTTCTGTCTCTGTGGGAAACATTGCTGCAACTTTGACTGGGATTGCATGGAATCCAGAGATTCCTTGCTCTGGTAGGGACGTTTCCAGTGTGTTGCTGCTTCCACTCCTAGATCCGGGAATCTCCTTCTTTCTCCTTGTGTCTTCTTGACTTTCTTTCCCCCAACGTTTGTTAGCTTTCCATTGCCATGGCTTTCACCTGTTTTGCTAAGTTTCTTCATAGAGATCTCATCCTTCTCACTGGCATGCAGTTTTTCACTTTTTCTTTTCAGCTTCAGTTTCTCTATGCTTTGCAACTTTGAATCGGTTTTGTTCTGGCAGAAGTGCATCGCTGAGCTCACATCTGCTGGCAATGCTCCTGTATTTGCTGTGGAAGTCTGGCCCTGTCTAACGTCCCTTCCCGTCTGCCTCTACACTAGCTCGGACGCCTGCCCCAGAATGCCTGAAGCAGTGGTGAGCAGGCTCACCCGAGGGTCCACCCGGCCCACCCCGGGCCACCGACCCAGAAGGTGCGGACCTCACCGCTGCACCACCGGCCGGCCCCTTTCATGTTCCGTTGGCAACCTGCAGTTGAGGGCAATGGGACTTGAATATGCTACTTGAGCCCAACTCTGGCACTGTGTAGATGAGGCCAGGTTGTTTTTCGGGTCCACTGCGATGTCAGAGGATTGGTCAGAATCGTGTCTCTGCTGTCCCGGCAAGCTTCACGGACACACGGTTTCCTGGCCCGCTTGGAGCAGTCTCATAACTCCCCCTTCCCACTTAGCCCAGCCTTGACCTTCGCTGCCGTCTTTTGGCTTGTGGATTTCTCTGCCTTTCAAACGTTCCAGCAGAGTCTGTCTAAAGACGGACATCATCTTTCATTGTGGATTGTCCAGGTGTGATTTCTGTTCGCCTTCCATTTTCTGGGACCTTTGTCTCTTTTCCATAGGAGAATCGTCACGGTATTTCTCAGCTATCCCCCTTAGACATGCTTATCAGTCCGTTCCCCTTCATTCCAAGTGATTCATTTTGCATTTCTGGAATCACCGTATGTTCTCGAGGCCGAGGTGTGAGCGCTTTCGTGACTCTTGGTTGTTGTCTTTGAATTTGCACCGGTCACTTGAAGGAGTCTTTGCTGCCCTAGCCTGGGTCAAACTAAGCACTGGGAACACGTGGTCATCTGGGTTGGTTTGACATCCTGAGGTCAGAAACTCCAAACTCGAGGTGGTCCTGGCATCCCCCTTCACGGACACAATGTTTCCAAGACAAATTAGACGAATCTGATGAATTCCTCTCTCCAGGAAAGATATTTTTCTGTCTCCTTTCCGGATTTGGGAAGTTTCGAACTTCACCCCTGATCCTGGAACGTTCCCCCAGGTGCCGTCTAGATACGGGCTTACTTTATTTCTATGGGCTGTGCCATTTGTTTGCCTTACATCCTCAGCCCTGGCCTGTTTCTTTTTCTTGCAACAGAATTGTAATGTTCTCATTTTCAGCCCACTTCCTTACATGTGGTGTCAAAACACATAATCCATAATCCTTCTACGGCAAGAGGTAGGGGGAGAGAATTTCGATGGAGGCAAACTGAGCACACTAGCCTGGGAGGGCAGCCCTCACGAAGGAACGAAGCCCTGTGGAAAAGGGTGCTTTTCAGCACCCTTGTAGAGCACTTCCAAACAAAGAGACATAGCCCAAGCGTGACGGGGCTCCATTCCTTCAAGGCTTCCAAGACATCTCTTGGGACACATTAGCATGTACCCAGTGGGCCCCCGTGACGCCAGAGCTATGGAAAGTGAGACTGATCTGCAAAGAATGCCAGGGGCCTGGGAAAGGAGGCATCGAGTCTTCTCTTCAACGTCCTCAAGACCTCATTCTTGACTTTGGCTTATGCTTAAGGCAGAAGGACCACGTAGGTCTGATAAGGCCCAAGTCCGGCCTCTTGCTTCCAATCAAGTTGCAAGCTTGAATCAGCATGGCCTCCCCATAGACTTGAATAGATGACAACGTTCTCCTCTCGGGGCTTGTCCCTCTATTCTCGCTTCTTGCCCAGGATCCCTTTCTTAGCCCTCGAATCAGCGTCTGTTTTATGTCTTCCAGTTTCTGTGTCCGCTTTCTGTTTCTCAAAGCTGTTTCTGGGTATCCCTCCCTTTAATAGCCTAGCCTAGGCCAATCCGCAGTCTGTAACCGTGCGGCCATCTTGGCGGACATGATCCTCGTGATGTCATAAACAACCTCAAAATTCGAAGTTGTCCTGACAACCTGCGTGCACACAGAGTTTCAGAGCCATCTCAGGCCAGTCCGACTCCTCACCCTTTCCTGGTAGGATACTTTTCCTTTTTCTCGGTTTCTTGTCGGTTTCTGTCTTGCTCCTCGCACTTTGGAAGGCCTGCTACATTCTCTCTAGACACTGGTTTCTGTCCTGTAAGATTATCCTGGGTTTTACCTCTTACATTTTATGTAGATGGCCAAGTGGGTGGACGTTCCCCAGAGAAAGTCCTGGACTCCCTCCCAAGTTGAAGTTGCCGGGGCAGTCCTCTGATGCGCAATGATCGTGTCATCTCCTAGCACTCTGCCGATTCCACCTTGGCGGGTCCCATGTTTTCCTTCCTGCTTCCTTTGGGGAAGTGCACCAGATGCGTTCCTGGATTGTAAAAGCCTCACGGTTCTTTTTCTGGTGCGTATTGATAAGGTGACCTCACCATTGCTACTTAGTTTATGATCCCTGTCCGCACCGTACCATGAAATCTATATTTCCTAACACTGCTAATGTGATCTGCACCCGTGATGTGAAACAGTGAGGCCTGGGCCGGCCAAGCGGAACGTGGGCACTTACCCGCTGCGCCACAGGGCCGGCCCTGAATTGGACTTTTGGACCAACCTTTTGCCTGAGCTTGGGAACACGTGGGCCTGTTTGGATTATTCGTGAAGGTGATTAGTAGTAACATCCTGGACGGTAACCTTTTCCGTTGGTGCATGGGTTTAGCAGGCAGCATGTTCTGTGGGTAGTATTCCTCTTCATCTATTTGGAATGGTCTACCTTTCTGTAGCATCAGTACGCATTTTGAGGTGATTTTCCAGCCTTGGAAGTTCACCTTCTCTAATCTCTTTCAGCCCCAAAGCTTTATGCCGTCATTCTGGACCCCATTTTGGATTTTTTTTGCTTTTAGGTGAATTTATTGCCGCAACCCTGCATTAGAACATCCTTTATCTTTCCGATTTGCATCCTCCTCGAGGTAGACTTCCGTGTAGCTTACATCATCTTCCCCTGCGTAAGCCTAATAGCAGGCCCTCACCACACACTTGTGCCTCATCATCTGTTTCACCCTCTCACACCTCCCCGCTTTGTCTCTGGGAACCCCCAATCAAATGTCCCGTGCCACCTGTTCCTGACCGCTTGCTTTTCCTCCTCCTCTTAAGTGAGGTCCCACGGTACTTGCCTTGCTCCCTGGGGCTTGTTTCACTTCCCTAAAACCCTCACAGCCATTCTGGTGGTCACAAGTGGCTGGATTGCATCCTTGGTTCCGGCTGACTGGTATGCCATTGCGTGGCTATAGCCCATCTTCCTTCTGCACTCGTCCCTTGCTGGGCTCCAGGGAGGCTTCCAAGTCTTGGGTAGTGGGAGCGACGCTGTGGTGAACTCAGCGGTGCACATGTCTTTATGCAGGAGTGTTTCCGAGTTCTTTGGATCAACACGCCGCAGAGGAATAGCTGGATCATATGGGACATGGATTCTTCAAGTTCTGAGGCAGTTCCACACCGCTTGGCGTAGTGGCTGCACCGGTCTGCACTCCCACCAACGGTGCAGGAGGCTTCCCTTCTCTCCACCTCCTCTCTGACACTTGTGGCTTCCTGTCTGCTTCCTTATAGCCATTCTGACCACAGTGAGCTGCTGTGCCCTTGCAGTTTGCATTTGCATTGGCCTGAGACTTAATGACGGTGAACAAGTGTTCATGCACCCGTTGGCCCTCTTTCGATCTTCTTGGCAGAAATCTCTGTTTCCATCTTCTGCCCAGGCTTTCATTGGCTTGTTGTTTTTTTTTTTTTTCTTGTGGGGACGTGCGAGTTGATTGCATCCTTGGGCTTTTCACCCCTTGTCCGATGTGGGGTTTGCAAACATCCTCCCCCAGTCGTCGTGCTATCTTTGCATTCAGTCGATGGTTTCCTTCACTGGGCAGAAGCGTCCGCATTTGACGTGGTCCCGTTGGTTTCTTGTTGACTTGGTTGCCCTGGCCCAGCCGGACTTGCTTCTTCCAAACAGGCGGCTCAGACCGATGGCAAAGAGCACTCTGCCTAGGTCTTCTGCTACAAGGTTCACGGTTTCAAGTCTGCCATTCAAGGCTTTGATCCATTTCAGGTGGTGTGTGTGCCAGGTGTAACATCATGGTGTACTGTCGTTGTGTTCCAGGTGGCTGTGCAGGCTTCCCAGCACCGTTTATGGTAGAGACTCTCCTTTCTCCGCTGTCTCCTCTTGGCTCCCTGGTCGAAAATGGGCTGTCCATGTACGTTTGAGTTGGGCTCTGGGTTCTCGATTCTGTTGCAGGGGTCTGTGTGCCTGTTTTGGGGCCCAGACTGTGCCGTCTCGGTACCTAGTGCTTCGTCCTATATGTTGAAATCGGAAAGTGTGCCACGTCCTGCTTTTTTCGTTTTCCTGAGGATTCCTTTGCCTAGTCAGGGTCTCTTGTTGCTGGCTAGAAACTTTAGGATTCCCTCTTCTGTCTCTGTGGGAAACATTGCTGCAACTTTGACTGGGATTGCATGGAATCCAGAGATTCCTTGCTCTGGTAGGGACGTTTCCAGTGTGTTGCTGCTTCCACTCCTAGATCCGGGAATCTCCTTCTTTCTCCTTGTGTCTTCTTGAATTTCTTTCCCCCAACGTTTGTTAGCTTTCCATTGCCATGGCTTTCACCTGTTTTGCTAAGTTTCTTCATAGAGATCTCATCCTTCTCACTGGCATGCAGTTTTTCACTTTTTCTTTTCAGCTTCAGTTTCTCTATGCTTTGCAACTTTGAATCGGTTTTGTTCTGGCAGAAGTGCATCGCTGAGCTCACATCTGCTGGCAATGCTCCTGTATTTGCTGTGGAAGTCTGGCCCTGTCTAACGTCCCTTCCCGTCTGCCTCTACACTAGCTCGGACGCCTGCCCCAGAATGCCTGAAGCAGTGGTGAGCAGGCTCACCCGAGGGTCCACCCGGCCCACCCCGGGCCACCGACCCAGAAGGTGCGGACCTCACCGCTGCACCACCGGCCGGCCCCTTTCATGTTCCGTTGGCAACCTGCAGTTGAGGGCAATGGGACTTGAATATGCTACTTGAGCCCAACTCTGGCACTGTGTAGATGAGGCCAGGTTGTTTTTCGGGTCCACTGCGATGTCAGAGGATTGGTCAGAATCGTGTCTCTGCTGTCCCGGCAAGCTTCACGGACACACGGTTTCCTGGCCCGCTTGGAGCAGTCTCATAACTCCCCCTTCCCACTTAGCCCAGCCTTGACCTTCGCTGCCGTCTTTTGGCTTGTGGATTTCTCTGCCTTTCAAACGTTCCAGCAGAGTCTGTCTAAAGACGGACATCATCTTTCATTGTGGATTGTCCAGGTGTGATTTCTGTTCGCCTTCCATTTTCTGGGACCTTTGTCTCTTTTCCATAGGAGAATCGTCACGGTATTTCTCAGCTATCCCCCTTAGACATGCTTATCAGTCCGTTCCCCTTCATTCCAAGTGATTCATTTTGCATTTCTGGAATCACCGTATGTTCTCGAGGCCGGGGTGTGAGCGCTTTCGTGACTCTTGGTTGTTGTCTTTGAATTTGCACCGGTCACTTGAAGGAGTCTTTGCTGCCCTAGCCTGGGTCAAACTAAGCACTGGGAACACGTGGTCATCTGGGTTGGTTTGACATCCTGAGGTCAGAAACTCCAAACTCGAGGTGGTCCTGGCATCCCCCTTCACGGACACAATGTTTCCAAGACAAATTAGACGAATCTGATGAATCCCTCTCTCCAGGAAAGATATTTTTCTGTCTCCTTTCCGGATTTGGGAAGTTTCGAACTTCACCCCTGATCCTGGAACGTTCCCCCAGGTGCCGTCTAGATACGGGCTTACTTTATTTCTATGGGCTGTGCCATTTGTTTGCCTTACATCCTCAGCCCTGGCCTGTTTCTTTTTCTTGCAACAGAATTGTAATGTTCTCATTTTCAGCCCACTTCCTTACATGTGGTGTCAAAACACATAATCCATAATCCTTCTACGGCAAGAGGTAGGGGGAGAGAATTTCGATGGAGGCAAACTGAGCACACTAGCCTGGGAGGGCAGCCCTCACGAAGGAACGAAGCCCTGTGGAAAAGGGTGCTTTTCAGCACCCTTGTAGAGCACTTCCAAACAAAGAGACATAGCCCAAGCGTGACGGGGCTCCATTCCTTCAAGGCTTCCAAGACATCTCTTGGGACACATTAGCATGTACCCAGTGGGCCCCCGTGACGCCAGAGCTATGGAAAGTGAGACTGATCTGCAAAGAATGCCAGGGGCCTGGGAAAGGAGGCATCGAGTCTTCTCTTCAACGTCCTCAAGACCTCATTCTTGACTTTGGCTTATGCTTAAGGCAGAAGGACCACGTAGGTCTGATAAGGCCCAAGTCCGGCCTCTTGCTTCCAATCAAGTTGCAAGCTTGAATCAGCATGGCCTCCCCATAGACTTGAATAGATGACAACGTTCTCCTCTCGGGGCTTGTCCCTCTATTCTCGCTTCTTGCCCAGGATCCCTTTCTTAGCCCTCGAATCAGCGTCTGTTTTATGTCTTCCAGTTTCTGTGTCCGCTTTCTGTTTCTCAAAGCTGTTTCTGGGTATCCCTCCCTTTAATAGCCTAGCCTAGGCCAATCCGCAGTCTGTAACCGTGCGGCCATCTTGGCGGACATGATCCTCGTGATGTCATAAACAACCTCAAAATTCGAAGTTGTCCTGACAACCTGCGTGCACACAGAGTTTCAGAGCCATCTCAGGCCAGTCCGACTCCTCACCCTTTCCTGGTAGGATACTTTTCCTTTTTCTCGGTTTCTTGTCGGTTTCTGTCTTGCTCCTCGCACTTTGGAAGGCCTGCTACATTCTCTCTAGACACTGGTTTCTGTCCTGTAAGATTATCCTGGGTTTTACCTCTTACATTTTATGTAGATGGCCAAGTGGGTGGACGTTCCCCAGAGAAAGTCCTGGACTCCCTCCCAAGTTGAAGTTGCCGGGGCAGTCCTCTGATGCGCAATGATCGTGTCATCTCCTAGCACTCTGCCGATTCCACCTTGGCGGGTCCCATGTTTTCCTTCCTGCTTCCTTTGGGGAAGTGCACCAGATGCGTTCCTGGATTGTAAAAGCCTCACGGTTCTTTTTCTGGTGCGTATTGATAAGGTGACCTCACCATTGCTACTTAGTTTATGATCCCTGTCCGCACCGTACCATGAAATCTATATTTCCTAACACTGCTAATGTGATCTGCACCCGTGATGTGAAACAGTGAGGCCTGGGCCGGCCAAGCGGAACGTGGGCACTTACCCGCTGCGCCACAGGGCCGGCCCTGAATTGGACTTTTGGACCAACCTTTTGCCTGAGCTTGGGAACACGTGGGCCTGTTTGGATTATTCGTGAAGGTGATTAGTAGTAACATCCTGGACGGTAACCTTTTCCGTTGGTGCATGGGTTTAGCAGGCAGCATGTTCTGTGGGTAGTATTCCTCTTCATCTATTTGGAATGGTCTACCTTTCTGTAGCATCAGTACGCATTTTGAGGTGATTTTCCAGCCTTGGAAGTTCACCTTCTCTAATCTCTTTCAGCCCCAAAGCTTTATGCCGTCATTCTGGACCCCATTTTGGATTTTTTTTGCTTTTAGGTGAATTTCTTGCCGCAACCCTGCATTAGAACATCCTTTATCTTTCCGATTTGCATCCTCCTCGAGGTAGACTTCCGTGTAGCTTACATCATCTTCCCCTGCGTAAGCCTAATAGCAGGCCCTCACCACACACTTGTGCCTCATCATCTGTTTCACCCTCTCACACCTCCCCGCTTTGTCTCTGGGAACCCCCAATCAAATGTCCCGTGCCACCTGTTCCTGACCGCTTGCTTTTCCTCCTCCTCTTAAGTGAGGTCCCACGGTACTTGCCTTGCTCCCTGGGGCTTGTTTCACTTCCCTAAAACCCTCACAGCCATTCTGGTGGTCACAAATGGCTGGATTGCATCCTTGGTTCCGGCTGACTGGTATGCCATTGCGTGGCTATAGCCCATCTTCCTTCTGCACTCGTCCCTTGCTGGGCTCCAGGGAGGCTTCCAAGTCTTGGGTAGTGGGAGCGACGCTGTGGTGAACTCAGCGGTGCACATGTCTTTATGCAGGAGTGTTTCCGAGTTCTTTGGATCAACACGCCGCAGAGGAATAGCTGGATCATATGGGACATGGATTCTTCAAGTTCTGAGGCAGTTCCACACCGCTTGGCGTAGTGGCTGCACCGGTCTGCACTCCCACCAACGGTGCAGGAGGCTTCCCTTCTCTCCACCTCCTCTCTGACACTTGTGGCTTCCTGTCTGCTTCCTTATAGCCATTCTGACCACAGTGAGCTGCTGTGCCCTTGCAGTTTGCATTTGCATTGGCCTGAGACTTAATGACGGTGAACAAGTGTTCATGCACCCGTTGGCCCTCTTTCGATCTTCTTGGCAGAAATCTCTGTTTCCATCTTCTGCCCAGGCTTTCATTGGCTTGTTGTTTTTTTTTTTTTTTCTTGTGGGGACGTGCGAGTTGATTGCATCCTTGGGCTTTTCACCCCTTGTCCGATGTGGGGTTTGCAAACATCCTCCCCCAGTCGTCGTGCTATCTTTGCATTCAGTCGATGGTTTCCTTCACTGGGCAGAAGCGTCCGCATTTGACGTGGTCCCGTTGGTTTCTTGTTGACTTGCTTGCCCTGGCCCAGTCGGACTTGCTTCTTCCAAGCAGGCGGCTCAGACAGATGGCAAAGAGCACTCTGCCTAGGTCTTCTGCTACAAGGTTCACGGTTTCAAGTCTGCCATTCAAGGCTTTGATCCATTTCAGGTGGTGTGTGTGCCAGGTGTAACATCATGGTGTACTGTCGTTGTGTTCCAGGTGGCTGTGCAGGCTTCCCAGCACCGTTTATGGTAGAGACTCTCCTTTCTCCGCTGTCTCCTCTTGGCTCCCTGGTCGAAAATGGGCTGTCCATGTACGTTTGAGTTGGGCTCTGGGTTCTCGATTCTGTTGCAGGGGTCTGTGTGCCTGTTTTGGGGCCCAGACTGTGCCGTCTCGGTACCTAGTGCTTCGTCCTATATGTTGAAATCGGAAAGTGTGCCACGTCCTGCTTTTTTCGTTTTCCTGAGGATTCCTTTGCCTAGTCAGGGTCTCTTGTTGCTGGCTAGAAACTTTAGGATTCCCTCTTCTGTCTCTGTGGGAAACATTGCTGCAACTTTGACTGGGATTGCATGGAATCCAGAGATTCCTTGCTCTGGTAGGGACGTTTCCAGTGTGTTGCTGCTTCCACTCCTAGATCCGGGAATCTCCTTCTTTCTCCTTGTGTCTTCTTGAATTTCTTTCCCCCAACGTTTGTTAGCTTTCCATTGCCATGGCTTTCACCTGTTTTGCTAAGTTTCTTCATAGAGATCTCATCCTTCTCACTGGCATGCAGTTTTTCACTTTTTCTTTTCAGCTTCAGTTTCTCTATGCTTTGCAACTTTGAATCGGTTTTGTTCTGGCAGAAGTGCATCGCTGAGCTCACATCTGCTGGCAATGCTCCTGTATTTGCTGTGGAAGTCTGGCCCTGTCTAACGTCCCTTCCCGTCTGCCTCTACACTAGCTCGGACGCCTGCCCCAGAATGCCTGAAGCAGTGGTGAGCAGGCTCACCCGAGGGTCCACCCGGCCCACCCCGGGCCACCGACCCAGAAGGTGCGGACCTCACCGCTGCACCACCGGCCGGCCCCTTTCATGTTCCGTTGGCAACCTGCAGTTGAGGGCAATGGGACTTGAATATGCTACTTGAGCCCAACTCTGGCACTGTGTAGATGAGGCCAGGTTGTTTTTCGGGTCCACTGCGATGTCAGAGGATTGGTCATAATCGTGTCTCTGCTGTCCCGGCAAGCTTCACGGACACACGGTTTCCTGGCCCGCTTGGAGCAGTCTCATAACTCCCCCTTCCCACTTAGCCCAGCCTTGACCTTCGCTGCCGTCTTTTGGCTTGTGGATTTCTCTGCCTTTCAAACGTTCCAGCAGAGTCTGTCTAAAGACGGACATCATCTTTCATTGTGGATTGTCCAGGTGTGATTTCTGTTCGCCTTCCATTTTCTGGGACCTTTGTCTCTTTTCCATAGGAGAATCGTCACGGTATTTCTCAGCTATCCCCCTTAGACATGCTTATCAGTCCGTTCCCCTTCATTCCAAGTGATTCATTTTGCATTTCTGGAATCACCGTATGTTCTCGAGGCCGAGGTGTGAGCGCTTTCGTGACTCTTGGTTGTTGTCTTTGAATTTGCACCGGTCACTTGAAGGAGTCTTTGCTGCCCTAGCCTGGGTCAAACTAAGCACTGGGAACACGTGGTCATCTGGGTTGGTTTGACATCCTGAGGTCAGAAACTCCAAACTCGAGGTGGTCCTGGCATCCCCCTTCACGGACACAATGTTTCCAAGACAAATTAGACGAATCTGATGAATTCCTCTCTCCAGGAAAGATATTTTTCTGTCTCCTTTCCGGATTTGGGAAGTTTCGAACTTCACCCCTGATCCTGGAACGTTCCCCCAGGTGCCGTCTAGATACGGGCTTACTTTATTTCTATGGGCTGTGCCATTTGTTTGCCTTACATCCTCAGCCCTGGCCTGTTTCTTTTTCTTGCAACAGAATTGTAATGTTCTCATTTTCAGCCCACTTCCTTACATGTGGTGTCAAAACACATAATCCATAATCCTTCTACGGCAAGAGGTAGGGGGAGAGAATTTCGATGGAGGCAAACTGAGCACACTAGCCTGGGAGGGCAGCCCTCACGAAGGAACGAAGCCCTGTGGAAAAGGGTGCTTTTCAGCACCCTTGTAGAGCACTTCCAAACAAAGAGACATAGCCCAAGCGTGACGGGGCTCCATTCCTTCAAGGCTTCCAAGACATCTCTTGGGACACATTAGCATGTACCCAGTGGGCCCCTGTGACGCCAGAGCTATGGAAAGTGAGACTGATCTGCAAAGAATGCCAGGGGCCTGGGAAAGGAGGCATCGAGTCTTCTCTTCAACGTCCTCAAGACCTCATTCTTGACTTTGGCTTATGCTTAAGGCAGAAGGACCACGTAGGTCTGATAAGGCCCAAGTCCGGCCTCTTGCTTCCAATCAAGTTGCAAGCTTGAATCAGCATGGCCTCCCCATAGACTTGAATAGATGACAACGTTCTCCTCTCGGGGCTTGTCCCTCTATTCTCGCTTCTTGCCCAGGATCCCTTTCTTAGCCCTCGAATCAGCGTCTGTTTTATGTCTTCCATTTTCTGTGTCCGCTTTCTGTTTCTCAAAGCTGTTTCTGGGTATCCCTCCCTTTAATAGCCTAGCCTAGGCCAATCCGCAGTCTGTAACCGTGCGGCCATCTTGGCGGACATGATCCTCGTGATGTCATAAACAACCTCAAAATTCGAAGTTGTCCTGACAACCTGCGTGCACACAGAGTTTCAGAGCCATCTCAGGCCAGTCCGACTCCTCACCCTTTCCTGGTAGGATACTTTTCCTTTTTCTCGGTTTCTTGTCGGTTTCTGTCTTGCTCCTCGCACTTTGGAAGGCCTGCTACATTCTCTCTAGACACTGGTTTCTGTCCTGTAAGATTATCCTGGGTTTTACCTCTTACATTTTATGTAGATGGCCAAGTGGGTGGACGTTCCCCAGAGAAAGTCCTGGACTCCCTCCCAAGTTGAAGTTGCCGGGGCAGTCCTCTGATGCGCAATGATCGTGTCATCTCCTAGCACTCTGCCGATTCCACCTTGGCGGGTCCCATGTTTTCCTTCCTTCTTCCTTTGGGGAAGTGCACCAGATGCGTTCCTGGATTGTAAAAGCCTCACGGTTCTTTTTCTGGTGCGTATTGATAAGGTGACCTCACCATTGCTACTTAGTTTATGATCCCTGTCCGCACCGTACCATGAAATCTATATTTCCTAACACTGCTAATGTGATCTGCACCCGTGATGTGAAACAGTGAGGCCTGGGCCGGCCAAGCGGAACGTGGGCACTTACCCGCTGCGCCACAGGGCCGGCCCTGAATTGGACTTTTGGACCAACCTTTTGCCTGAGCTTGGGAACACGTGGGCCTGTTTGGATTATTCGTGAAGGTGATTAGTAGTAACATCCTGGACGGTAACCTTTTCCGTTGGTGCATGGGTTTAGCAGGCAGCATGTTCTGTGGGTAGTATTCCTCTTCATCTATTTGGAATGGTCTACCTTTCTGTAGCATCAGTACGCATTTTGAGGTGATTTTCCAGCCTTGGAAGTTCACCTTCTCTAATCTCTTTCAGCCCCAAAGCTTTATGCCGTCATTCTGGACCCCATTTTGGATTTTTTTTGCTTTTAGGTGAATTTCTTGCCGCAACCCTGCATTAGAACATCCTTTATCTTTCCGATTTGCATCCTCCTCGAGGTAGACTTCCGTGTAGCTTACATCATCTTCCCCTGCGTAAGCCTAATAGCAGGCCCTCACCACACACTTGTGCCTCATCATCTGTTTCACCCTCTCACACCTCCCCGCTTTGTCTCTGGGAACCCCCAATCAAATGTCCCGTGCCACCTGTTCCTGACCGCTTGCTTTTCCTCCTCCTCTTAAGTGAGGTCCCACGGTACTTGCCTTGCTCCCTGGGGCTTGTTTCACTTCCCTAAAACCCTCACAGCCATTCTGGTGGTCACAAATGGCTGGATTGCATCCTTGGTTCCGGCTGACTGGTATGCCATTGCGTGGCTATAGCCCATCTTCCTTCTGCACTCGTCCCTTGCTGGGCTCCAGGGAGGCTTCCAAGTCTTGGGTAGTGGGAGCGACGCTGTGGTGAACTCAGCGGTGCACATGTCTTTATGCAGGAGTGTTTCCGAGTTCTTTGGATCAACACGCCGCAGAGGAATAGCTGGATCATATGGGACATGGATTCTTCAAGTTCTGAGGCAGTTCCACACCGCTTGGCGTAGTGGCTGCACCGGTCTGCACTCCCACCAACGGTGCAGGAGGCTTCCCTTCTCTCCACCTCCTCTCTGACACTTGTGGCTTCCTGTCTGCTTCCTTATAGCCATTCTGACCACAGTGAGCTGCTGTGCCCTTGCAGTTTGCATTTGCATTGGCCTGAGACTTAATGACGGTGAACAAGTGTTCATGCACCCGTTGGCCCTCTTTCGATCTTCTTGGCAGAAATCTCTGTTTCCATCTTCTGCCCAGGCTTTCATTGGCTTGTTGTTTTTTTTTTTTTTTCTTGTGGGGACGTGCGAGTTGATTGCATCCTTGGGCTTTTCACCCCTTGTCCGATGTGGGGTTTGCAAACATCCTCCCCCAGTCGTCGTGCTATCTTTGCATTCAGTCGATGGTTTCCTTCACTGGGCAGAAGCGTCCGCATTTGACGTGGTCCCGTTGGTTTCTTGTTGACTTGCTTGCCCTGGCCCAGTCGGACTTGCTTCTTCCAAGCAGGCGGCTCAGACAGATGGCAAAGAGCACTCTGCCTAGGTCTTCTGCTACAAGGTTCACGGTTTCAAGTCTGCCATTCAAGGCTTTGATCCATTTCAGGTGGTGTGTGTGCCAGGTGTAACATCATGGTGTACTGTCGTTGTGTTCCAGGTGGCTGTGCAGGCTTCCCAGCACCGTTTATGGTAGAGACTCTCCTTTCTCCGCTGTCTCCTCTTGGCTCCCTGGTCGAAAATGGGCTGTCCATGTACGTTTGAGTTGGGCTCTGGGTTCTCGATTCTGTTGCAGGGGTCTGTGTGCCTGTTTTGGGGCCCAGACTGTGCCGTCTCGGTACCTAGTGCTTCGTCCTATATGTTGAAATCGGAAAGTGTGCCACGTCCTGCTTTTTTCGTTTTCCTGAGGATTCCTTTGCCTAGTCAGGGTCTCTTGTTGCTGGCTAGAAACTTTAGGATTCCCTCTTCTGTCTCTGTGGGAAACATTGCTGCAACTTTGACTGGGATTGCATGGAATCCAGAGATTCCTTGCTCTGGTAGGGACGTTTCCAGTGTGTTGCTGCTTCCACTCCTAGATCCGGGAATCTCCTTCTTTCTCCTTGTGTCTTCTTGAATTTCTTTCCCCCAACGTTTGTTAGCTTTCCATTGCCATGGCTTTCACCTGTTTTGCTAAGTTTCTTCATAGAGATCTCATCCTTCTCACTGGCATGCAGTTTTTCACTTTTTCTTTTCAGCTTCAGTTTCTCTATGCTTTGCAACTTTGAATCGGTTTTGTTCTGGCAGAAGTGCATCGCTGAGCTCACATCTGCTGGCAATGCTCCTGTATTTGCTGTGGAAGTCTGGCCCTGTCTAACGTCCCTTCCCGTCTGCCTCTACACTAGCTCGGACGCCTGCCCCAGAATGCCTGAAGCAGTGGTGAGCAGGCTCACCCGAGGGTCCACCCGGCCCACCCCGGGCCACCGACCCAGAAGGTGCGGACCTCACCGCTGCACCACCAGCCGGCCCCTTTCATGTTCCGTTGGCAACCTGCAGTTGAGGGCAATGGGACTTGAATATGCTACTTGAGCCCAACTCTGGCACTGTGTAGATGAGGCCAGGTTGTTTTTCGGGTCCACTGCGATGTCAGAGGATTGGTCAGAATCGTGTCTCTGCTGTCCCGGCAAGCTTCACGGACACACGGTTTCCTGGCCCGCTTGGAGCAGTCTCATAACTCCCCCTTCCCACTTAGCCCAGCCTTGACCTTCGCTGCCGTCTTTTGGCTTGTGGATTTCTCTGCCTTTCAAACGTTCCAGCAGAGTCTGTCTAAAGACGGACATCATCTTTCATTGTGGATTGTCCAGGTGTGATTTCTGTTCGCCTTCCATTTTCTGGGACCTTTGTCTCTTTTCCATAGGAGAATCGTCACGGTATTTCTCAGCTATCCCCCTTAGACATGCTTATCAGTCCGTTCCCCTTCATTCCAAGTGATTCATTTTGCATTTCTGGAATCACCGTATGTTCTCGAGGCCGAGGTGTGAGCGCTTTCGTGACTCTTGGTTGTTGTCTTTGAATTTGCACCGGTCACTTGAAGGAGTCTTTGCTGTCCTAGCCTGGGTCAAACTAAGCACTGGGAACACGTGGTCATCTGGGTTGGTTTGACATCCTGAGGTCAGAAACTCCAAACTCGAGGTGGTCCTGGCATCCCCCTTCACGGACACAATGTTTCCAAGACAAATTAGACGAATCTGATGAATTCCTCTCTCCAGGAAAGATATTTTTCTGTCTCCTTTCCGGATTTGGGAAGTTTCGAACTTCACCCCTGATCCTGGAACGTTCCCCCAGGTGCCGTCTAGATACGGGCTTACTTTATTTCTATGGGCTGTGCCATTTGTTTGCCTTACATCCTCAGCCCTGGCCTGTTTCTTTTTCTTGCAACAGAATTGTAATGTTCTCATTTTCAGCCCACTTCCTTACATGTGGTGTCAAAACACATAATCCATAATCCTTCTACGGCAAGAGGTAGGGGGAGAGAATTTCGATGGAGGCAAACTGAGCACACTAGCCTGGGAGGGCAGCCCTCACGAAGGAACGAAGCCCTGTGGAAAAGGGTGCTTTTCAGCACCCTTGTAGAGCACTTCCAAACAAAGAGACATAGCCCAAGCGTGACGGGGCTCCATTCCTTCAAGGCTTCCAAGACATCTCTTGGGACACATTAGCATGTACCCAGTGGGCCCCCGTGACGCCAGAGCTATGGAAAGTGAGACTGATCTGCAAAGAATGCCAGGGGCCTGGGAAAGGAGGCATCGAGTCTTCTCTTCAACGTCCTCAAGACCTCATTCTTGACTTTGGCTTATGCTTAAGGCAGAAGGACCACGTAGGTCTGATAAGGCCCAAGTCCGGCCTCTTGCTTCCAATCAAGTTGCAAGCTTGAATCAGCATGGCCTCCCCATAGACTTGAATAGATGACAACGTTCTCCTCTCGGGGCTTGTCCCTCTATTCTCGCTTCTTGCCCAGGATCCCTTTCTTAGCCCTCGAATCAGCGTCTGTTTTATGTCTTCCAGTTTCTGTGTCCGCTTTCTGTTTCTCAAAGCTGTTTCTGGGTATCCCTCCCTTTAATAGCCTAGCCTAGGCCAATCCGCAGTCTGTAACCGTGCGGCCATCTTGGCGGACATGATCCTCGTGATGTCATAAACAACCTCAAAATTCGAAGTTGTCCTGACAACCTGCGTGCACACAGAGTTTCAGAGCCATCTCAGGCCAGTCCGACTCCTCACCCTTTCCTGGTAGGATACTTTTCCTTTTTCTCGGTTTCTTGTCGGTTTCTGTCTTGCTCCTCGCACTTTGGAAGGCCTGCTACATTCTCTCTAGACACTGGTTTCTGTCCTGTAAGATTATCCTGGGTTTTACCTCTTACATTTTATGTAGATGGCCAAGTGGGTGGACGTTCCCCAGAGAAAGTCCTGGACTCCCTCCCAAGTTGAAGTTGCCGGGGCAGTCCTCTGATGCGCAATGATCGTGTCATCTCCTAGCACTCTGCCGATTCCACCTTGGCGGGTCCCATGTTTTCCTTCCTGCTTCCTTTGGGGAAGTGCACCAGATGCGTTCCTGGATTGTAAAAGCCTCACGGTTCTTTTTCTGGTGCGTATTGATAACGTGACCTCACCATTGCTACTTAGTTTATGATCCCTGTCCGCACCGTACCATGAAATCTATATTTCCTAACACTGCTAATGTGATCTGCACCCGTGATGTGAAACAGTGAGGCCTGGGCCGGCCAAGCGGAACGTGGGCACTTACCCGCTGCGCCACAGGGCCGGCCCTGAATTGGACTTTTGGACCAACCTTTTGCCTGAGCTTGGGAACACGTGGGCCTGTTTGGATTATTCGTGAAGGTGATTAGTAGTAACATCCTGGACGGTAACCTTTTCCGTTGGTGCATGGGTTTAGCAGGCAGCATGTTCTGTGGGTAGTATTCCTCTTCATCTATTTGGAATGGTCTACCTTTCTGTAGCATCAGTACGCATTTTGAGGTGATTTTCCAGCCTTGGAAGTTCACCTTCTCTAATCTCTTTCAGCCCCAAAGCTTTATGCCGTCATTCTGGACCCCATTTTGGATTTTTTTTGCTTTTAGGTGAATTTCTTGCCGCAACCCTGCATTAGAACATCCTTTATCTTTCCGATTTGCATCCTCCTCGAGGTAGACTTCCGTGTAGCTTACATCATCTTCCCCTGCGTAAGCCTAATAGCAGGCCCTCACCACACACTTGTGCCTCATCATCTGTTTCACCCTCTCACACCTCCCCGCTTTGTCTCTGGGAACCCCCAATCAAATGTCCCGTGCCACCTGTTCCTGACCGCTTGCTTTTCCTCCTCCTCTTAAGTGAGGTCCCACGGTACTTGCCTTGCTCCCTGGGGCTTGTTTCACTTCCCTAAAACCCTCACAGCCATTCTGGTGGTCACAAATGGCTGGATTGCATCCTTGGTTCCGGCTGACTGGTATGCCATTGCGTGGCTATAGCCCATCTTCCTTCTGCACTCGTCCCTTGCTGGGCTCCAGGGAGGCTTCCAAGTCTTGGGTAGTGGGAGCGACGCTGTGGTGAACTCAGCGGTGCACATGTCTTTATGCAGGAGTGTTTCCGAGTTCTTTGGATCAACACGCCGCAGAGGAATAGCTGGATCATATGGGACATGGATTCTTCAAGTTCTGAGGCAGTTCCACACCGCTTGGCGTAGTGGCTGCACCGGTCTGCACTCCCACCAACGGTGCAGGAGGCTTCCCTTCTCTCCACCTCCTCTCTGACACTTGTGGCTTCCTGTCTGCTTCCTTATAGCCATTCTGACCACAGTGAGCTGCTGTGCCCTTGCAGTTTGCATTTGCATTGGCCTGAGACTTAATGACGGTGAACAAGTGTTCATGCACCCGTTGGCCCTCTTTCGATCTTCTTGGCAGAAATCTCTGTTTCCATCTTCTGCCCAGGCTTTCATTGGCTTGTTGTTTTTTTTTTTTTTTTCTTGTGGGGACGTGCGAGTTGATTGCATCCTTGGGCTTTTCACCCCTTGTCCGATGTGGGGTTTGCAAACATCCTCCCCCAGTCGTCGTGCTATCTTTGCGTTCAGTCGATGGTTTCCTTCACTGGGCAGAAGCGTCCGCATTTGACGTGGTCCCGTTGGTTTCTTGTTGACTTGCTTGCCCTGGCCCAGTCGGACTTGCTTCTTCCAAGCAGGCGGCTCAGACAGATGGCAAAGAGCACTCTGCCTAGGTCTTCTGCTACAAGGTTCACGGTTTCAAGTCTGCCATTCAAGGCTTTGATCCATTTCAGGTGGTGTGTGTGCCAGGTGTAACATCATGGTGTACTGTCGTTGTGTTCCAGGTGGCTGTGCAGGCTTCCCAGCACCGTTTATGGTAGAGACTCTCCTTTCTCCGCTGTCTCCTCTTGGCTCCCTGGTCGAAAATGGGCTGTCCATGTACGTTTGAGTTGGGCTCTGGGTTCTCGATTCTGTTGCAGGGGTCTGTGTGCCTGTTTTGGGGCCCAGACTGTGCCGTCTCGGTACCTAGTGCTTCGTCCTATATGTTGAAATCGGAAAGTGTGCCACGTCCTGCTTTTTTCGTTTTCCTGAGGATTCCTTTGCCTAGTCAGGGTCTCTTGTTGCTGGCTAGAAACTTTAGGATTCCCTCTTCTGTCTCTGTGGGAAACATTGCTGCAACTTTGACTGGGATTGCATGGAATCCAGAGATTCCTTGCTCTGGTAGGGACGTTTCCAGTGTGTTGCTGCTTCCACTCCTAGATCCGGGAATCTCCTTCTTTCTCCTTGTGCCTTCTTGAATTTCTTTCCCCCAACGTTTGTTAGCTTTCCATTGCCATGGCTTTCACCTGTTTTGCTAAGTTTCTTCATAGAGATCTCATCCTTCTCACTGGCATGCAGTTTTTCACTTTTTCTTTTCAGCTTCAGTTTCTCTATGCTTTGCAACTTTGAATCGGTTTTGTTCTGGCAGAAGTGCATCGCTGAGCTCACATCTGCTGGCAATGCTCCTGTATTTGCTGTGGAAGTCTGGCCCTGTCTAACGTCCCTTCCCGTCTGCCTCTACACTAGCTCGGACGCCTGCCCCAGAATGCCTGAAGCAGTGGTGAGCAGGCTCACCCGAGGGTCCACCCGGCCCACCCCGGGCCACCGACCCAGAAGGTGCGGACCTCACCGCTGCACCACCGGCCGGCCCCTTTCATGTTCCGTTGGCAACCTGCAGTTGAGGGCAATGGGACTTGAATATGCTACTTGAGCCCAACTCTGGCACTGTGTAGATGAGGCCAGGTTGTTTTTCGGGTCCACTGCGATGTCAGAGGATTGGTCAGAATCGTGTCTCTGCTGTCCCGGCAAGCTTCACGGACACACGGTTTCCTGGCCCGCTTGGAGCAGTCTCATAACTCCCCCTTCCCACTTAGCCCAGCCTTGACCTTCGCTGCCGTCTTTTGGCTTGTGGATTTCTCTGCCTTTCAAACGTTCCAGCAGAGTCTGTCTAAAGACGGACATCATCTTTCATTGTGGATTATCCAGGTGTGATTTCTGTTCGCCTTCCATTTTCTGGGACCTTTGTCTCTTTTCCATAGGAGAATCGTCACGGTATTTCTCAGCTATCCCCCTTAGACATGCTTATCAGTCCGTTCCCCTTCATTCCAAGTGATTCATTTTGCATTTCTGGAATCACCGTATGTTCTCTAGGCCGAGGTGTGAGTGCTTTCGTGACTCTTGGTTGTTGTCTTTGAATTTGCACCGGTCACTTGAAGGAGTCTTTGCTGCCCTAGCCTGGGTCAAACTAAGCACTGGGAACACGTGGTCATCTGGGTTGGTTTGACATCCTGAGGTCAGAAACTCCAAACTCGAGGTGGTCCTGGCATCCCCCTTCACGGACACAATGTTTCCAAGACAAATTAGACGAATCTGATGAATTCCTCTCTCCAGGAAAGATATTTTTGTGTCTCCTTTCCGGATTTGGGAAGTTTCGAACTTCACCCCTGATCCTGCAACGTTCCCCCAGGTGCCGTCTAGATACGGGCTTACTTTATTTCTATGGGCTGTGCCATTTGTTTGCCTTACATCCTCAGCCCTGGCCTGTTTCTTTTTCTTGCAACAGAATTGTAATGTTCTCATTTTCAGCCCACTTCCTTACATGTGGTGTCAAAACACATAATCCATAATCCTTCTACGGCAAGAGGTAGGGGGAGAGAATTTCGATGGAGGCAAACTGAGCACACTAGCCTGGGAGGGCAGCCCTCACGAAGGAACGAAGCCCTGTGGAAAAGGGTGCTTTTCAGCACCCTTGTAGAGCACTTCCAAACAAAGAGACATAGCCCAAGCGTGACGGGGCTCCATTCCTTCAAGGCTTCCAAGACATCTCTTGGGACACATTAGCATGTACCCAGTGGGCCCCCGTGACGCCAGAGCTATGGAAAGTGAGACTGATCTGCAAAGAATGCCAGGGGCCTGGGAAAGGAGGCATCGAGTCTTCTCTTCAACGTCCTCAAGACCTCATTCTTGACTTTGGCTTATGCTTAAGGCAGAAGGACCACGTAGGTCTGATAAGGCCCAAGTCCGGCCTCTTGCTTCCAATCAAGTTGCAAGCTTGAATCAGCATGGCCTCCCCATAGACTTGAATAGATGACAACGTTCTCCTCTCGGGGCTTGTCCCTCTATTCTCGCTTCTTGCCCAGGATCCCTTTCTTAGCCCTCGAATCAGCGTCTGTTTTATGTCTTCCAGTTTCTGTGTCCGCTTTCTGTTTCTCAAAGCTGTTTCTGGGTATCCCTCCCTTTAATAGCCTAGCCTAGGCCAATCCGCAGTCTGTAACCGTGCGGCCATCTTGGCGGACATGATCCTCGTGATGTCATAAACAACCTCAAAATTCGAAGTTGTCCTGACAACCTGCGTGCACACAGAGTTTCAGAGCCATCTCAGGCCAGTCCGACTCCTCACCCTTTCCTGGTAGGATACTTTTCCTTTTTCTCGGTTTCTTGTCGGTTTCTGTCTTGCTCCTCGCACTTTGGAAGGCCTGCTACATTCTCTCTAGACACTGGTTTCTGTCCTGTAAGATTATCCTGGGTTTTACCTCTTACATTTTATGTAGATGGCCAAGTGGGTGGACGTTCCCCAGAGAAAGTCCTGGACTCCCTCCCAAGTTGAAGTTGCCGGGGCAGTCCTCTGATGCGCAATGATCGTGTCATCTCCTAGCACTCTGCCGATTCCACCTTGGCGGGCCCCATGTTTTCCTTCCTTCTTCCTTTGGGGAAGTGCACCAGATGCGTTCCTGGATTGTAAAAGCCTCACGGTTCTTTTTCTGGTGCGTATTGATAAGGTGACCTCACCATTGCTACTTAGTTTATGATCCCTGTCCGCACCGTACCATGAAATCTATATTTCCTAACACTGCTAATGTGATCTGCACCCGTGGTGTGAAACAGTGAGGCCTGGGCCGGCCAAGCGGAACGTGGGCACTTACCCGCTGCGCCACAGGGCCGGCCCTGAATTGGACTTTTGGACCAACCTTTTGCCTGAGCTTGGGAACACGTGGGCCTGTTTGGATTATTCGTGAAGGTGATTAGTAGTAACATCCTGGACGGTAACCTTTTCCGTTGGTGCATGGGTTTAGCAGGCAGCATGTTCTGTGGGTAGTATTCCTCTTCATCTATTTGGAATGGTCTACCTTTCTGTAGCATCAGTACGCATTTTGAGGTGATTTTCCAGCCTTGGAAGTTCACCTTCTCTAATCTCTTTCAGCCCCAAAGCTTTATGCCGTCATTCTGGACCCCATTTTGGATTTTTTTGCTTTTAGGTGAATTTATTGCCGCAACCCTGCATTAGAACATCCTATATCTTTCCGATTTGCATCCTCCTCGAGGTAGACTTCCGTGTAGCTTACATCATCTTCCCCTGCGTAAGCCTAATAGCAGGCCCTCACCACACACTTGTGCCTCATCATCTGTTTCACCCTCTCACACCTCCCCGCTTTGTCTCTGGGAACCCCCAATCAAATGTCCCGTGCCACCTGTTCCTGACCGCTTGCTTTTCCTCCTCCTCTTAAGTGAGGTCCTACGGTACTTGCCTTGCTCCCTGGGGCTTGTTTCACTTCCCTAAAACCCTCACAGCCATTCTGGTGGTCACAAATGGCTGGATTGCATCCTTGGTTCCGGCTGACTGGTATGCCATTGCGTGGCTATAGCCCATCTTCCTTCTGCACTCGTCCCTTGCTGGGCTCCAGGGAGGCTTCCAAGTCTTGGGTAGTGGGAGCGACGCTGTGGTGAACTCAGCGGTGCACATGTCTTTATGCAGGAGTGTTTCCGAGTTCTTTGGATCAACACGCCGCAGAGGAATAGCTGGATCATATGGGACATGGATTCTTCAAGTTCTGAGGCAGTTCCACACCGCTTGGCGTAGTGGCTGCACCGGTCTGCACTCCCACCAACGGTGCAGGAGGCTTCCCTTCTCTCCACCTCCTCTCTGACACTTGTGGCTTCCTGTCTGCTTCCTTATAGCCATTCTGACCACAGTGAGCTGCTGTGCCCTTGCAGTTTGCATTTGCATTGGCCTGAGACTTAATGACGGTGAACAAGTGTTCATGCACCCGTTGGCCCTCTTTCGATCTTCTTGGCAGAAATCTCTGTTTCCATCTTCTGCCCAGGCTTTCATTGGCTTGTTGTTTTTTTTTTTTTTTCTTGTGGGGACGTGCGAGTTGATTGCATCCTTGGGCTTTTCACCCCTTGTCCGATGTGGGGTTTGCAAACATCCTCCCCCAGTCGTCGTGCTATCTTTGCGTTCAGTCGATGGTTTCCTTCACTGGGCAGAAGCGTCCGCATTTGACGTGGTCCCGTTGGTTTCTTGTTGACTTGCTTGCCCTGGCCCAGTCGGACTTGCTTCTTCCAAGCAGGCGGCTCAGACAGATGGCAAAGAGCACTCTGCCTAGGTCTTCTGCTACAAGGTTCACGGTTTCAAGTCTGCCATTCAAGGCTTTGATCCATTTCAGGTGGTGTGTGTGCCAGGTGTAACATCATGGTGTACTGTCGTTGTGTTCCAGGTGGCTGTGCAGGCTTCCCAGCACCGTTTATGGTAGAGACTCTCCTTTCTCCGCTGTCTCCTCTTGGCTCCCTGGTCGAAAATGGGCTGTCCATGTACGTTTGAGTTGGGCTCTGGGTTCTCGATTCTGTTGCAGGGGTCTGTGTGCCTGTTTTGGGGCCCAGACTGTGCCGTCTCGGTACCTAGTGCTTCGTCCTATATGTTGAAATCGGAAAGTGTGCCACGTCCTGCTTTTTTCGTTTTCCTGAGGATTCCTTTGCCTAGTCAGGGTCTCTTGTTGCTGGCTAGAAACTTTAGGATTCCCTCTTCTGTCTCTGTGGGAAACATTGCTGCAACTTTGACTGGGATTGCATGGAATCCAGAGATTCCTTGCTCTGGTAGGGACGTTTCCAGTGTGTTGCTGCTTCCACTCCTAGATCCGGGAATCTCCTTCTTTCTCCTTGTGTCTTCTTGAATTTCTTTCCCCCAACGTTTGTTAGCTTTCCATTGCCATGGCTTTCACCTGTTTTGCTAAGTTTCTTCATAGAGATCTCATCCTTCTCACTGGCATGCAGTTTTTCACTTTTTCTTTTCAGCTTCAGTTTCTCTATGCTTTGCAACTTTGAATCGGTTTTGTTCTGGCAGAAGTGCATCGCTGAGCTCACATCTGCTGGCAATGCTCCTGTATTTGCTGTGGAAGTCTGGCCCTGTCTAACGTCCCTTCCCGTCTGCCTCTACACTAGCTCGGACGCCTGCCCCAGAATGCCTGAAGCAGTGGTGAGCAGGCTCACCCGAGGGTCCACCCGGCCCACCCCGGGCCACCGACCCAGAAGGTGCGGACCTCACCGCTGCACCACCGGCCGGCCCCTTTCATGTTCCGTTGGCAACCTGCAGTTGAGGGCAATGGGACTTGAATATGCTACTTGAGCCCAACTCTGGCACTGTGTAGATGAGGCCAGGTTGTTTTTCGGGTCCACTGCGATGTCAGAGGATTGGTCAGAATCGTGTCTCTGCTGTCCCGGCAAGCTTCACGGACACACGGTTTCCTGGCCCGCTTGGAGCAGTCTCATAACTCCCCCTTCCCACTTAGCCCAGCCTTGACCTTCGCTGCCGTCTTTTGGCTTGTGGATTTCTCTGCCTTTCAAACGTTCCAGCAGAGTCTGTCTAAAGACGGACATCATCTTTCATTGTGGATTGTCCAGGTGTGATTTCTGTTCGCCTTCCATTTTCTGGGACCTTTGTCTCTTTTCCATAGGAGAATCGTCACGGTATTTCTCAGCTATCCCCCTTAGACATGCTTATCAGTCCGTTCCCCTTCATTCCAAGTGATTCATTTTGGATTTCTGGAATCACCGTATGTTCTCGAGGCCGAGGTGTGAGCGCTTTCGTGACTCTTGGTTGTTGTCTTTGAATTTGCACCGGTCACTTGAAGGAGTCTTTGCTGCCCTAGCCTGGGTCAAACTAAGCACTGGGAACACGTGGTCATCTGGGTTGGTTTGACATCCTGAGGTCAGAAACTCCAAACTCGAGGTGGTCCTGGCATCCCCCTTCACGGACACAATGTTTCCAAGACAAATTAGACGAATCTGATGAATTCCTCTCTCCAGGAAAGATATTTTTCTGTCTCCCTTCCGGATTTGGGAAGTTTCGAACTTCACCCCTGATCCTGGAACGTTCCCCCAGGTGCCGTCTAGATACGGGCTTACTTTATTTCTATGGGCTGTGCCATTTGTTTGCCTTACATCCTCAGCCCTGGCCTGTTTCTTTTTCTTGCAACAGAATTGTAATGTTCTCATTTTCAGCCCACTTCCTTACATGTGGTGTCAAAACACATAATCCATAATCCTTCTACGGCAAGAGGTAGGGGGAGAGAATTTCGATGGAGGCAAACTGAGCACACTAGCCTGGGAGGGCAGCCTTCACGAAGGAACGAAGCCCTGTGGAAAAGGGTGCTTTTCAGCACCCTTGTAGAGCACTTCCAAACAAAGAGACATAGCCCAAGCGTGACGGGGCTCCATTCCTTCAAGGCTTCCAAGACATCTCTTGGGACACATTAGCATGTACCCAGTGGGCCCCCGTGACGCCAGAGCTATGGAAAGTGAGACTGATCTGCAAAGAATGCCAGGGGCCTGGGAAAGGAGGCATCGAGTCTTCTCTTCAACGTCCTCAAGACCTCATTCTTGACTTTGGCTTATGCTTAAGGCAGAAGGACCACGTAGGTCTGATAAGGCTCAAGTCCGGCCTCTTGCTTCCAATCAAGTTGCAAGCTTGAATCAGCATGGCCTCCCCATAGACTTGAATAGATGACAACGTTCTCCTCTCGGGGCTTGTCCCTCTATTCTCGCTTCTTGCCCAGGATCCCTTTCTTAGCCCTCGAATCAGCGTCTGTTTTATGTCTTCCAGTTTCTGTGTCCGCTTTCTGTTTCTCAAAGCTGTTTCTGGGTATCCCTCCCTTTAATAGCCTAGCCTAGGCCAATCCACAGTCTGTAACCGTGCGGCCATCTTGGCGGACTTGATCCTCGTGATGTCATAAACAACCTCAAAATTCGAAGTGGTCCTGACAACCTGCGTGCACACAGAGTTTCAGAGCCATCTCAGGCCAGTCCGACTCCTCACCCTTTCCTGGTAGGATACTTTTCCTTTTTCTCGGTTTCTTGTCGGTTTCTGTCTTGCTCCTCGCACTTTGGAAGGCCTGCTACATTCTCTCTAGACACTGGTTTCTGTCCTGTAAGATTATCCTGGGTTTTACCTCTTACATTTTATGTAGATGGCCAAGTGGGTGGACGTTCCCCAGAGAAAGTCCTGGACTCCCTCCCAAGTTGAAGTTGCCGGGGCAGTCCTCTGATGCGCAATGATCGTGTCATCTCCTAGCACTCTGCCGATTCCACCTTGGCAGGCCCCATGTTTTCCTTCCTTCTTCCTTTGGGGAAGTGCACCAGATGCGTTCCTGGATTGTAAAAGCCTCACGGTTCTTTTTCTGGTGCGTATTGATAACGTGACCTCACCATTGCTACTTAGTTTATGATCCCTGTCCGCACCGTACCATGAAATCTATATTTCCTAACACTGCTAATGTGATCTGCACCCGTGGTGTGAAACAGTGAGGCCTGGGCCGGCCAAGCGGAACGTGGGCACTTACCCGCTGCGCCACAGGGCCGGCCCTGAATTGGACTTTTGGACCAACCTTTTGCCTGAGCTTGGGAACACGTGGGCCTGTTTGGATTATTCGTGAAGGTGATTAGTAGTAACATCCTGGACGGTAACCTTTTCCGTTGGTGCATGGGTTTAGCAGGCAGCATGTTCTGTGGGTAGTATTCCTCTTCATCTATTTGGAATGGTCTACCTTTCTGTAGCATCAGTACGCATTTTGAGGTGATTTTCCAGCCTTGGAAGTTCACCTTCTCTAATCTCTTTCAGCCCCAAAGCTTTATGCCGTCATTCTGGACCCCATTTTGGATTTTTTTTGCTTTTAGGTGAATTTCTTGCCGCAACCCTGCATTAGAACATCCTTTATCTTTCCGATTTGCATCCTCCTCGAGGTAGACTTCCGTGTAGCTTACATCATCTTCCCCTGCGTAAGCCTAATAGCAGGCCCTCACCACACACTTGTGCCTCATCATCTGTTTCACCCTCTCACACCTCCCCGCTTTGTCTCTGGGAACCCCCAATCAAATGTCCCGTGCCACCTGTTCCTGACCGCTTGCTTTTCCTCCTCCTCTTAAGTGAGGTCCCACGGTACTTGCCTTGCTCCCTGGGGCTTGTTTCACTTCCCTAAAACCCTCACAGCCATTCTGGTGGTCACAAATGGCTGGATTGCATCCTTGGTTCCGGCTGACTGGTATGCCATTGCGTGGCTATAGCCCATCTTCCTTCTGCACTCGTCCCTTGCTGGGCTCCAGGGAGGCTTCCAAGTCTTGGGTAGTGGGAGCGACGCTGTGGTGAACTCAGTGGTGCACATGTCTTTATGCAGGAGTGTTTCCGAGTTCTTTGGATCAACACGCCGCAGAGGAATAGCTGGATCATATGGGACATGGATTCTTCAAGTTCTGAGGCAGTTCCACACCGCTTGGCGTAGTGGCTGCACCGGTCTGCACTCCCACCAACGGTGCAGGAGGCTTCCCTTCTCTCCACCTCCTCTCTGACACTTGTGGCTTCCTGTCTGCTTCCTTATAGCCATTCTGACCACAGTGAGCTGCTGTGCCCTTGCAGTTTGCATTTGCATTGGCCTGAGACTTAATGACGGTGAACAAGTGTTCATGCACCCGTTGGCCCTCTTTCGATCTTCTTGGCAGAAATCTCTGTTTCCATCTTCTGCCCAGGCTTTCATTGGCTTGTTGTTTTTTTTTTTTTTTTCTTGTGGGGACGTGCGAGTTGATTGCATCCTTGGGCTTTTCACCCCTTGTCCGATGTGGGGTTTGCAAACATCCTCCCCCAGTCGTCGTGCTATCTTTGCGTTCAGTCGATGGTTTCCTTCACTGGGCAGAAGCGTCCGCATTTGACGTGGTCCCGTTGGTTTCTTGTTGACTTGCTTGCCCTGGCCCAGTCGGACTTGCTTCTTCCAAGCAGGCGGCTCAGACAGATGGCAAAGAGCACTCTGCCTAGGTCTTCTGCTACAAGGTTCACGGTTTCAAGTCTGCCATTCAAGGCTTTGATCCATTTCAGGTGGTGTGTGTGCCAGGTGTAACATCATGGTGTACTGTCGTTGTGTTCCAGGTGGCTGTGCAGGCTTCCCAGCACCGTTTATGGTAGAGACTCTCCTTTCTCCGCTGTCTCCTCTTGGCTCCCTGGTCGAAAATGGGCTGTCCATGTACGTTTGAGTTGGGCTCTGGGTTCTCGATTCTGTTGCAGGGGTCTGTGTGCCTGTTTTGGGGCCCAGACTGTGCCGTCTCGGTACCTAGTGCTTCGTCCTATATGTTGAAATCGGAAAGTGTGCCACGTCCTGCTTTTTTCGTTTTCCTGAGGATTCCTTTGCCTAGTCAGGGTCTCTTGTTGCTGGCTAGAAACTTTAGGATTCCCTCTTCTGTCTCTGTGGGAAACATTGCTGCAACTTTGACTGGGATTGCATGGAATCCATAGATTCCTTGCTCTGGTAGGGACGTTTCCAGTGTGTTGCTGCTTCCACTCCTAGATCCGGGAATCTCCTTCTTTCTCCTTGTGCCTTCTTGAATTTCTTTCCCCCAACGTTTGTTAGCTTTCCATTGCCATGGCTTTCACCTGTTTTGCTAAGTTTCTTCATAGAGATCTCATCCTTCTCACTGGCATGCAGTTTTTCACTTTTTCTTTTCAGCTTCAGTTTCTCTATGCTTTGCAACTTTGAATCGGTTTTGTTCTGGCAGAAGTGCATCGCTGAGCTCACATCTGCTGGCAATGCTCCTGTATTTGCTGTGGAAGTCTGGCCCTGTCTAACGTCCCTTCCCGTCTGCCTCTACACTAGCTCGGACGCCTGCCCCAGAATGCCTGAAGCAGTGGTGAGCAAGCTCACCCGAGGGTCCACCCGGCCCACCCCGGGCCACCGACCCAGAAGGTGCGGACCTCACCGCTGCACCACCGGCCGGCCCCTTTCATGTTCCGTTGGCAACCTGCAGTTGAGGGCAATGGGACTTGAATATGCTACTTGAGCCCAACTCTGGCACTGTGTAGATGAGGCCAGGTTGTTTTTCGGGTCCACTGCGATGTCAGAGGATTGGTCAGAATCGTGTCTCTGCTGTCCCGGCAAGCTTCACGGACACACGGTTTCCTGGCCCGCTTGGAGCAGTCTCATAACTCCCCCTTCCCACTTAGCCCAGCCTTGACCTTCGCTGCCGTCTTTTGGCTTGTGGATTTCTCTGCCTTTCAAACGTTCCAGCAGAGTCTGTCTAAAGACGGACATCATCTTTCATTGTGGATTATCCAGGTGTGATTTCTGTTCGCCTTCCATTTTCTGGGACCTTTGTCTCTTTTCCATAGGAGAATCGTCACGGTATTTCTCAGCTATCCCCCTTAGACATGCTTATCAGTCCGTTCCCCTTCATTCCAAGTGATTCATTTTGCATTTCTGGAATCACCGTATGTTCTCTAGGCCGAGGTGTGAGTGCTTTCGTGACTCTTGGTTGTTGTCTTTGAATTTGCACCGGTCACTTGAAGGAGTCTTTGCTGCCCTAGCCTGGGTCAAACTAAGCACTGGGAACACGTGGTCATCTGGGTTGGTTTGACATCCTGAGGTCAGAAACTCCAAACTCGAGGTGGTCCTGGCATCCCCCTTCACGGACACAATGTTTCCAAGACAAATTAGACGAATCTGATGAATTCCTCTCTCCAGGAAAGATATTTTTCTGTCTCCCTACCGGATTTGGGAAGTTTCCAACTTCACCCCTGATCCTGGAACGTTCCCCCAGGTGCCGTCTAGATACGGGCTTACTTTATTTCTATGGGCTGTGCCATTTGTTTGCCTTACATCCTCAGCCCTGGCCTGTTTCTTTTTCTTGCAACAGAATTGTAATGTTCTCATTTTCAGCCCACTTCCTTACATGTGGTGTCAAAACACATAATCCATAATCCTTCTACGGCAAGAGGTAGGGGGAGAGAATTTCGATGGAGGCAAACTGAGCACACTAGCCTGGGAGGGCAGCCCTCACGAAGGAACGAAGCCCTGTGGAAAAGGGTGCTTTTCAGCACCCTTGTAGAGCACTTCCAAACAAAGAGACATAGCCCAAGCGTGACGGGGCTCCATTCCTTCAAGGCTTCCAAGACATCTCTTGGGACACATTAGCATGTACCCAGTGGGCCCCCGTGACGCCAGAGCTATGGAAAGTGAGACTGATCTGCAAAGAATGCCAGGGGCCTGGGAAAGGAGGCATCGAGTCTTCTCTTCAACGTCCTCAAGACCTCATTCTTGACTTTGGCTTATGCTTAAGGCAGAAGGACCACGTAGGTCTGATAAGGCCCAAGTCCGGCCTCTTGCTTCCAATCAAGTTGCAAGCTTGAATCAGCATGGCCTCCCCATAGACTTGAATAGATGACAACGTTCTCCTCTCGGGGCTTGTCCCTCTATTCTCGCTTCTTGCCCAGGATCCCTTTCTTAGCCCTCGAATCAGCGTCTGTTTTATGTCTTCCAGTTTCTGTGTCCGCTTTCTGTTTCTCAAAGCTGTTTCTGGGTATCCCTCCCTTTAATAGCCTAGCCTAGGCCAATCCGCAGTCTGTAACCGTGCGGCCATCTTGGCGGACATGATCCTCGTGATGTCATAAACAACCTCAAAATTCGAAGTTGTCCTGACAACCTGCGTGCACACAGAGTTTCAGAGCCATCTCAGGCCAGTCCGACTCCTCACCCTTTCCTGGTAGGATACTTTTCCTTTTTCTCGGTTTCTTGTCGGTTTCTGTCTTGCTCCTCGCACTTTGGAAGGCCTGCTACATTCTCTCTAGACACTGGTTTCTGTCCTGTAAGATTATCCTGGGTTTTACCTCTTACATTTTATGTAGATGGCCAAGTGGGTGGACGTTCCCCAGAGAAAGTCCTGGACTCCCTCCCAAGTTGAAGTTGCCGGGGCAGTCCTCTGATGCGCAATGATCGTGTCATCTCCTAGCACTCTGCCGATTCCACCTTGGCGGGCCCCATGTTTTCCTTCCTTCTTCCTTTGGGGAAGTGCACCAGATGCGTTCCTGGATTGTAAAAGCCTCACGGTTCTTTTTCTGGTGCGTATTGATAAGGTGACCTCACCATTGCTACTTAGTTTATGATCCCTGTCCGCACCGTACCATGAAATCTATATTTCCTAACACTGCTAATGTGATCTGCACCCGTGGTGTGAAACAGTGAGGCCTGGGCCGGCCAAGCGGAACGTGGGCACTTACCCGCTGCGCCACAGGGCCGGCCCTGAATTGGACTTTTGGACCAACCTTTTGCCTGAGCTTGGGAACACGTGGGCCTGTTTGGATTATTCGTGAAGGTGATTAGTAGTAACATCCTGGACGGTAACCTTTTCCGTTGGTGCATGGGTTTAGCAGGCAGCATGTTCTGTGGGTAGTATTCCTCTTCATCTATTTGGAATGGTCTACCTTTCTGTAGCATCAGTACGCATTTTGAGGTGATTTTCCAGCCTTGGAAGTTCACCTTCTCTAATCTCTTTCAGCCCCAAAGCTTTATGCCGTCATTCTGGACCCCATTTTGGATTTTTTTGCTTTTAGGTGAATTTATTGCCGCAACCCTGCATTAGAACATCCTATATCTTTCCGATTTGCATCCTCCTCGAGGTAGACTTCCGTGTAGCTTACATCATCTTCCCCTGCGTAAGCCTAATAGCAGGCCCTCACCACACACTTGTGCCTCATCATCTGTTTCACCCTCTCACACCTCCCCGCTTTGTCTCTGGGAACCCCCAATCAAATGTCCCGTGCCACCTGTTCCTGACCGCTTGCTTTTCCTCCTCCTCTTAAGTGAGGTCCTACGGTACTTGCCTTGCTCCCTGGGGCTTGTTTCACTTCCCTAAAACCCTCACAGCCATTCTGGTGGTCACAAATGGCTGGATTGCATCCTTGGTTCCGGCTGACTGGTATGCCATTGCGTGGCTATAGCCCATCTTCCTTCTGCACTCGTCCCTTGCTGGGCTCCAGGGAGGCTTCCAAGTCTTGGGTAGTGGGAGCGACGCTGTGGTGAACTCAGCGGTGCACATGTCTTTATGCAGGAGTGTTTCCGAGTTCTTTGGATCAACACGCCGCAGAGGAATAGCTGGATCATATGGGACATGGATTCTTCAAGTTCTGAGGCAGTTCCACACCGCTTGGCGTAGTGGCTGCACCGGTCTGCACTCCCACCAACGGTGCAGGAGGCTTCCCTTCTCTCCACCTCCTCTCTGACACTTGTGGCTTCCTGTCTGCTTCCTTATAGCCATTCTGACCACAGTGAGCTGCTGTGCCCTTGCAGTTTGCATTTGCATTGGCCTGAGACTTAATGACGGTGAACAAGTGTTCATGCACCCGTTGGCCCTCTTTCGATCTTCTTGGCAGAAATCTCTGTTTCCATCTTCTGCCCAGGCTTTCATTGGCTTGTTGTTTTTTTTTTTTTTTCTTGTGGGGACGTGCGAGTTGATTGCATCCTTGGGCTTTTCACCCCTTGTCCGATGTGGGGTTTGCAAACATCCTCCCCCAGTCGTCGTGCTATCTTTGCGTTCAGTCGATGGTTTCCTTCACTGGGCAGAAGCGTCCGCATTTGACGTGGTCCCGTTGGTTTCTTGTTGACTTGCTTGCCCTGGCCCAGTCGGACTTGCTTCTTCCAAGCAGGCGGCTCAGACAGATGGCAAAGAGCACTCTGCCTAGGTCTTCTGCTACAAGGTTCACGGTTTCAAGTCTGCCATTCAAGGCTTTGATCCATTTCAGGTGGTGTGTGTGCCAGGTGTAACATCATGGTGTACTGTCGTTGTGTTCCAGGTGGCTGTGCAGGCTTCCCAGCACCGTTTATGGTAGAGACTCTCCTTTCTCCGCTGTCTCCTCTTGGCTCCCTGGTCGAAAATGGGCTGTCCATGTACGTTTGAGTTGGGCTCTGGGTTCTCGATTCTGTTGCAGGGGTCTGTGTGCCTGTTTTGGGGCCCAGACTGTGCCGTCTCGGTACCTAGTGCTTCGTCCTATATGTTGAAATCGGAAAGTGTGCCACGTCCTGCTTTTTTCGTTTTCCTGAGGATTCCTTTGCCTAGTCAGGGTCTCTTGTTGCTGGCTAGAAACTTTAGGATTCCCTCTTCTGTCTCTGTGGGAAACATTGCTGCAACTTTGACTGGGATTGCATGGAATCCAGAGATTCCTTGCTCTGGTAGGGACGTTTCCAGTGTGTTGCTGCTTCCACTCCTAGATCCGGGAATCTCCTTCTTTCTCCTTGTGTCTTCTTGAATTTCTTTCCCCCAACGTTTGTTAGCTTTCCATTGCCATGGCTTTCACCTGTTTTGCTAAGTTTCTTCATAGAGATCTCATCCTTCTCACTGGCATGCAGTTTTTCACTTTTTCTTTTCAGCTTCAGTTTCTCTATGCTTTGCAACTTTGAATCGGTTTTGTTCTGGCAGAAGTGCATCGCTGAGCTCACATCTGCTGGCAATGCTCCTGTATTTGCTGTGGAAGTCTGGCCCTGTCTAACGTCCCTTCCCGTCTGCCTCTACACTAGCTCGGACGCCTGCCCCAGAATGCCTGAAGCAGTGGTGAGCAGGCTCACCCGAGGGTCCACCCGGCCCACCCCGGGCCACCGACCCAGAAGGTGCGGACCTCACCGCTGCACCACCGGCCGGCCCCTTTCATGTTCCGTTGGCAACCTGCAGTTGAGGGCAATGGGACTTGAATATGCTACTTGAGCCCAACTCTGGCACTGTGTAGATGAGGCCAGGTTGTTTTTCGGGTCCACTGCGATGTCAGAGGATTGGTCAGAATCGTGTCTCTGCTGTCCCGGCAAGCTTCACGGACACACGGTTTCCTGGCCCGCTTGGAGCAGTCTCATAACTCCCCCTTCCCACTTAGCCCAGCCTTGACCTTCGCTGCCGTCTTTTGGCTTGTGGATTTCTCTGCCTTTCAAACGTTCCAGCAGAGTCTGTCTAAAGACGGACATCATCTTTCATTGTGGATTGTCCAGGTGTGATTTCTGTTCGCCTTCCATTTTCTGGGACCTTTGTCTCTTTTCCATAGGAGAATCGTCACGGTATTTCTCAGCTATCCCCCTTAGACATGCTTATCAGTCCGTTCCCCTTCATTCCAAGTGATTCATTTTGCATTTCTGGAATCACCGTATGTTCTCGAGGCCGAGGTGTGAGCGCTTTCGTGACTCTTGGTTGTTGTCTTTGAATTTGCACCGGTCACTTGAAGGAGTCTTTGCTGCCCTAGCCTGGGTCAAACTAAGCACTGGGAACACGTGGTCATCTGGGTTGGTTTGACATCCTGAGGTCAGAAACTCCAAACTCGAGGTGGTCCTGGCATCCCCCTTCACGGACACAATGTTTCCAAGACAAATTAGACGAATCTGATGAATTCCTCTCTCCAGGAAAGATATTTTTCTGTCTCCCTTCCGGATTTGGGAAGTTTCGAACTTCACCCCTGATCCTGGAACGTTCCCCCAGGTGCCGTCTAGATACGGGCTTACTTTATTTCTATGGGCTGTGCCATTTGTTTGCCTTACATCCTCAGCCCTGGCCTGTTTCTTTTTCTTGCAAAAGAATTGTAATGTTCTCATTTTCAGCCCACTTCCTTACATGTGGTGTCAAAACACATAATCCATAATCCTTCTACGGCAAGAGGTAGGGGGAGAGAATTTCGATGGAGGCAAACTGAGCACACTAGCCTGGGAGGGCAGCCTTCACGAAGGAACGAAGCCCTGTGGAAAAGGGTGCTTTTCAGCACCCTTGTAGAGCACTTCCAAACAAAGAGACATAGCCCAAGCGTGACGGGGCTCCATTCCTTCAAGGCTTCCAAGACATCTCTTGGGACACATTAGCATGTACCCAGTGGGCCCCCGTGACGCCAGAGCTATGGAAAGTGAGACTGATCTGCAAAGAATGCCAGGGGCCTGGGAAAGGAGGCATCGAGTCTTCTCTTCAACGTCCTCAAGACCTCATTCTTGACTTTGGCTTATGCTTAAGGCAGAAGGACCACGTAGGTCTGATAAGGCTCAAGTCCGGCCTCTTGCTTCCAATCAAGTTGCAAGCTTGAATCAGCATGGCCTCCCCATAGACTTGAATAGATGACAACGTTCTCCTCTCGGGGCTTGTCCCTCTATTCTCGCTTCTTGCCCAGGATCCCTTTCTTAGCCCTCGAATCAGCGTCTGTTTTATGTCTTCCAGTTTCTGTGTCCGCTTTCTGTTTCTCAAAGCTGTTTCTGGGTATCCCTCCCTTTAATAGCCTAGCCTAGGCCAATCCGCAGTCTGTAACCGTGCGGCCATCTTGGCGGACATGATCCTCGTGATGTCATAAACAACCTCAAAATTCGAAGTGGTCCTGACAACCTGCGTGCACACAGAGTTTCAGAGCCATCTCAGGCCAGTCCGACTCCTCACCCTTTCCTGGTAGGATACTTTTCCTTTTTCTCGGTTTCTTGTCGGTTTCTGTCTTGCTCCTCGCACTTTGGAAGGCCTGCTACATTCTCTCTAGACACTGGTTTCTGTCCTGTAAGATTATCCTGGGTTTTACCTCTTACATTTTATGTAGATGGCCAAGTGGGTGGACGTTCCCCAGAGAAAGTCCTGGACTCCCTCCCAAGTTGAAGTTGCCGGGGCAGTCCTCTGATGCGCAATGATCGTGTCATCTCCTAGCACTCTGCCGATTCCACCTTGGCAGGCCCCATGTTTTCCTTCCTTCTTCCTTTGGGGAAGTGCACCAGATGCGTTCCTGGATTGTAAAAGCCTCACGGTTCTTTTTCTGGTGCGTATTGATAACGTGACCTCACCATTGCTACTTAGTTTATGATCCCTGTCCGCACCGTACCATGAAATCTATATTTCCTAACACTGCTAATGTGATCTGCACCCGTGGTGTGAAACAGTGAGGCCTGGGCCGGCCAAGCGGAACGTGGGCACTTACCCGCTGCGCCACAGGGCCGGCCCTGAATTGGACTTTTGGACCAACCTTTTGCCTGAGCTTGGGAACACGTGGGCCTGTTTGGATTATTCGTGAAGGTGATTAGTAGTAACATCCTGGACGGTAACCTTTTCCGTTGGTGCATGGGTTTAGCAGGCAGCATGTTCTGTGGGTAGTATTCCTCTTCATCTATTTGGAATGGTCTACCTTTCTGTAGCATCAGTACGCATTTTGAGGTGATTTTCCAGCCTTGGAAGTTCACCTTCTCTAATCTCTTTCAGCCCCAAAGCTTTATGCCGTCATTCTGGACCCCATTTTGGATTTTTTTGCTTTTAGGTGAATTTCTTGCCGCAACCCTGCATTAGAACATCCTATATCTTTCCGATTTGCATCCTCCTCGATGTAGACTTCCGTGTAGCTTACATCATCTTCCCCTGCGTAAGCCTAATAGCAGGCCCTCACCACACACTTGTGCCTCATCATCTGTTTCACCCTCTCACACCTCCCCGCTTTGTCTCTGGGAACCCCCAATCAAATGTCCCGTGCCACCTGTTCCTGACCGCTTGCTTTTCCTCCTCCTCTTAAGTGAGGTCCCACGGTACTTGCCTTGCTCCCTGGGGCTTGTTTCACTTCCCTAAAACCCTCACAGCCATTCTGGTGGTCACAAATGGCTGGATTGCATCCTTGGTTCCGGCTGACTGGTATGCCATTGCGTGGCTATAGCCCATCTTCCTTCTGCACTCGTCCCTTGCTGGGCTCCAGGGAGGCTTCCAAGTCTTGGGTAGTGGGAGCGACGTTGTGGTGAACTCAGCGGTGCACATGTCTTTATGCAGGAGTGTTTCCGAGTTCTTTGGATCAACACGCCGCAGAGGAATAGCTGGATCATATGGGACATGGATTCTTCAAGTTCTGAGGCAGTTCCACACCGCTTGGCGTAGTGGCTGCACCGGTCTGCACTCCCACCAACGGTGCAGGAGGCTTCCCTTCTCTCCACCTCCTCTCTGACACTTGTGGCTTCCTGTCTGCTTCCTTATAGCCATTCTGACCACAGTGAGCTGCTGTGCCCTTGCAGTTTGCATTTGCATTGGCCTGAGACTTAATGACGGTGAACAAGTGTTCATGCACCCGTTGGCCCTCTTTCGATCTTCTTGGCAGAAATCTCTGTTTCCATCTTCTGCCCAGGCTTTCATTGGCTTGTTGTTGTTTTTTTTTTTCTTGTGGGGCCGTGCGAGTTGATTGCATCCTTGGGCTTTTCACCCCTTGTCCGATGTGGGGTTTGCAAACATCCTCCCCCAGTCGTTGTGCTATCTTTGCGTTCAGTCGATGGTTTCCTTCACTGGGCAGAAGCGTCCGCATTTGACGTGGTCCCGTTGGTTTCTTGTTGACTTGGTTGCCCTGGCCCAGTCGGACTTGCTTCTTCCAAGCAGGTGGCTCAGACAGATGGCAAAGAGCACTCTGCCTAGGTCTTCTGCTACAAGGTTCACGGTTTCAAGTCTGCCATTCAAGGCTTTGATCCATTTCAGGTGGTGTGTGTGCCAGGTGTAACATCATGGTGTACTGTCGTTGTGTTCCAGGTGGCTGTGCAGGCTTCCCAGCACCGTTTATGGTAGAGACTCTCCTTTCTCCGCTGTCTCCTCTTGGCTCCCTGGTCGAAAATGGGCTGTCCATGTACGTTTGAGTTGGGCTCTGGGTTCTCGATTCTGTTGCAGGGGTCTGTGTGCCTGTTCTGGGGCCCAGACTGTGCCGTCTCGGTACCTAGTGCTTCGTCCTATATGTTGAAATCGGAAAGTGTGCCACGTCCTGCTTTTTTCGTTTTCCTGAGGATTCCTTTGCCTAGTCAGGGTCTCTTGTTGCTGGCTAGAAACTTTAGGATTCCCTCTTCTGTCTCTGTGGGAAACATTGCTGCAACTTTGACTGGGATTGCATGGAATCCAGAGATCCCTTGCTCTGGTAGGGACGTTTCCAGTGTGTTGCTGCTTCCACTCCTAGATCCGGGAATCTCCTTCTTTCTCCTTGTGTCTTCTTGAATTTCTTTCCCCCAACGTTTGTTAGCTTTCCATTGCCATGGCTTTCACCTGTTTTGCTAAGTTTCTTCATAGAGATCTCATCCTTCTCACTGGCATGCAGTTTTTCACTTTTTCTTTTCAGCTTCAGTTTCTCTATGCTTTGCAACTTTGAATCGGTTTTGTTCTGGCAGAAGTGCATCGCTGAGCTCACATCTGCTGGCAATGCTCCTGTATTTGCTGTGGAAGTCTGGCCCTGTCTAACGTCCCTTCCCGTCTGCCTCTACACTACCTCGGACGCCTGCCCCAGAATGCCTGAAGCAGTGGTGAGCAGGCTCACCCGAGGGTCCACCCGGCCCACCCCGGGCCACCGACCCAGAAGGTGCGGACCTCACCGCTGCACCACCGGCCGGCCCCTTTCATGTTCCGTTGGCAACCTGCAGTTGAGGGCAATGGGACTTGAATATGCTACTTGAGCCCAACTCTGGCACTGTGTAGATGAGGCCAGGTTGTTTTTCGGGTCCACTGCGATGTCAGAGGATTGGTCAGAATCGTGTCTCTGCTGTCCCGGCAAGCTTCACGGACACACGGTTTCCTGGCCCGCTTGGAGCAGTCTCATAACTCCCCCTTCCCACTTAGCCCAGCCTTGACCTTCGCTGCCGTCTTTTGGCTTGTGGATTTCTCTGCCTTTCAAACGTTCCAGCAGAGTCTGTCTAAAGACGGACATCATCTTTCATTGTGGATTGTCCAGGTGTGATTTCTGTTCGCCTTCCATTTTCTGGGACCTTTGTCTCTTTTCCATAGGAGAAGCGTCACGGTATTTCTCAGCTATCCCCCTTAGACATGCTTATCAGTCCGTTCCCCTTCATTCCAAGTGATTCATTTTGCATTTCTGGAATCACCGTATGTTCTCTAGGCCGAGGTGTGAGCGCTTTCGTGACTCTTGGTTGTTGTCTTTGAATTTGCACCGGTCACTTGAAGGAGTCTTTGCTGTCCTAGCCTAGGTCAAACTAAGCACTGGGAACACGTGGTCATCTGGGTTGGTTTGACATCCTGAGGTCAGAAACTCCAAACTCGAGGTGGTCCTGGCATCCCCCTTCACGGACACAATGTTTCCAAGACAAATTAGACGAATCTGATGAATTCCTCTCTCCAGGAAAGATATTTTTCTGTCTCCTTTCCGGATTTGGGAAGTTTCGAACTTCACCCCTGATCCTGGAACGTTCCCCCAGGTGCCGTCTAGATACGGGCTTACTTTATTTCTATGGGCTGTGCCATTTGTTTGCCTTACATCCTCAGCCCTGGCCTGTTTCTTTTTCTTGCAACAGAATTGTAATGTTCTCATTTTCAGCCCACTTCCTTACATGTGGTGTCAAAACACATAATCCATAATCCTTCTACGGCAAGAGGTAGGGGGAGAGAATTTCGATGGAGGCAAACTGAGCACACTAGCCTGGGAGGGCAGCCCTCACGAAGGAACGAAGCCCTGTGGAAAAGGGTGCTTTTCAGCACCCTTGTAGAGCACTTCCAAACAAAGAGACATAGCCCAAGCGTGACGGGGCTCCATTCCTTCAAGGCTTCCAAGACATCTCTTGGGACACATTAGCATGTACCCAGTGGGCCCCTGTGACGCCAGAGCTATGGAAAGTGAGACTGATCTGCAAAGAATGCCAGGGGCCTGGGAAAGGAGGCATCGAGTCTTCTCTTCAACGTCCTCAAGACCTCATTCTTGACTTTGGCTTATGCTTAAGGCAGAAGGACCACGTAGGTCTGATAAGGCCCAAGTCCGGCCTCTTGCTTCCAATCAAGTTGCAAGCTTGAATCAGCATGGCCTCCCCATAGACTTGAATAGATGACAACGTTCTCCTCTCGGGGCTTGTCCCTCTATTCTCGCTTCTTGCCCAGGATCCCTTTCTTAGCCCTCGAATCAGCGTCTGTTTTATGTCTTCCAGTTTCTGTGTCCGCTTTCTGTTTCTCAAAGCTGTTTCTGGGTATCCCTCCCTTTAATAGCCTAGCCTAGGCCAATCCGCAGTCTGTAACCGTGCGGCCATCTTGGCGGACATGATCCTCGTGATGTCATAAACAACCTCAAAATTCGAAGTTGTCCTGACAACCTGCGTGCACACAGAGTTTCAGAGCCATCTCAGGCCAGTCCGACTCCTCACCCTTTCCTGGTAGGATACTTTTCCTTTTTCTCGGTTTCTTGTCGGTTTCTGTCTTGCTCCTCGCACTTTGGAAGGCCTGCTACATTCTCTCTAGACACTGGTTTCTGTCCTGTAAGATTATCCTGGGTTTTACCTCTTACATTTTATGTAGATGGCCAAGTGGGTGGACGTTCCCCAGAGAAAGTCCTGGACTCCCTCCCAAGTTGAAGTTGCCGGGGCAGTCCTCTGATGCGCAATGATCGTGTCATCTCCTAGCACTCTGCCGATTCCACCTTGGCAGGTCCCATGTTTTCCTTCCTGCTTCCTTTGGGGAAGTGTACCAGATGCGTTCCTGGATTGTAAAAGCCTCACGGTTCTTTTTCTGGTGCGTATTGATAACGTGACCTCACCATTGCTACTTAGTTTATGATCCCTGTCCGCACCATACCATGAAATCTATATTTCCTAACACTGCTAATGTGATCTGCACCCGTGATGTGAAACAGTGAGGCCTGGGCCGGCCAAGCGGAACGTGGGCACTTACCCGCTGCCCCACAGGGCCGGCCCTGAATTGGACTTTTGGACCAACCTTTTGCCTGAGCTTGGGAACACGTGGGCCTGTTTGGATTATTCGTGAAGGTGATTAGTAGTAACATCCTGGACGGTAACCTTTTCCGTTGGTGCATGGGTTTAGCAGGCAGCATGTTCTGTGGGTAGTATTCCTCTTCATCTATTTGGAATGGTCTACCTTTCTGTAGCATCAGTACGCATTTTGAGGTGATTTTCCAGCCTTGGAAGTTCACCTTCTCTAATCTCTTTCAGCCCCAAAGCTTTATGCCGTCATTCTGGACCCCATTTTGGATTTTTTTTGCTTTTAGGTGAATTTATTGCCACAACCCTGCATTAGAACATCCTATATCTTTCCGATTTGCATCCTCCTCGATGTAGACTTCCGTGTAGCTTACATCATCTTACCCTGCGTAAGCCTAATAGCAGGCCCTCACCACACACTTGTGCCTCATCATCTGTTTCACCCTCTCACACCTCCCCGCTTTGTCTCTGGGAACCCCCAATCAAATGTCCCGTGCCACCTGTTCCTGACCGCTTGCTTTTCCTCCTCCTCTTAAGTGAGGTCCTACGGTACTTGCCTTGCTCCCTGGGGCTTGTTTCACTTCCCTAAAACCCTCACAGCCATTCTGGTGGTCACAAATGGCTGGATTAAATCCTTGGTTCCGGCTGACTGTTATGCCATTGCGTGGCTATAGCCCATCTTCCTTCTGCACTCGTCCCTTGCTGGGCTCCAGGGAGGCTTCCAAGTCTTGGGTAGTGGGAGCGACGCTGTGGTGAACTCAGCGGTGCACATGTCTTTATGCAGGAGTGTTTCCGAGTTCTTTGGATCAACACGCCGCAGAGGAATAGCTGGATCATATGGGACATGGATTCTTCAAGTTCTGAGGCAGTTCCACACCGCTTGGCGTAGTGGCTGCACCGGTCTGCACTCCCACCAACGGTGCAGGAGGCTTCCCTTCTCTCCACCTCCTCTCTGACACTTGTGGCTTCCTGTCTGCTTCCTTATAGCCATTCTGACCACAGTGAGCTGCTGTGCCCTTGCAGTTTGCATTTGCATTGGCCTGAGACTTAATGACGGTGAACAAGTGTTCATGCACCCGTTGGCCCTCTTTCGATCTTCTTGGCAGAAATCTCTGTTTCCATCTTCTGCCCAGGCTTTCATTGGCTTGTTGTTGTTTTTTTTTTTCTTGTGGGGCCGTGCGAGTTGATTGCATCCTTGGGCTTTTCACCCCTTGTCCGATGTGGGGTTTGCAAACATCCTCCCCCAGTCGTTGTGCTATCTTTGCGTTCAGTCGATGGTTTCCTTCACTGGGCAGAAGCGTCCGCATTTGACGTGGTCCCGTTGGTTTCTTGTTGACTTGGTTGCCCTGGCCCAGTCGGACTTGCTTCTTCCAAGCAGGCGGCTCAGACAGATGGCAAAGAGCACTCTGCCTAGGTCTTCTGCTACAAGGTTCACGGTTTCAAGTCTGCCATTCAAGGCTTTGATCCATTTCAGGTGGTGTGTGTGCCAGGTGTAACATCATGGTGTACTGTCGTTGTGTTCCAGGTGGCTGTGCAGGCTTCCCAGCACCGTTTATGGTAGAGACTCTCCTTTCTCCGCTGTCTCCTCTTGGCTCCCTGGTCGAAAATGGGCTGTCCATGTACGTTTGAGTTGGGCTCTGGGTTCTCGATTCTGTTGCAGGGGTCTGTGTGCCTGTTCTGGGGCCCAGACTGTGCCGTCTCGGTACCTAGTGCTTCGTCCTATATGTTGAAATCGGAAAGTGTGCCACGTCCTGCTTTTTTCGTTTTCCTGAGGATTCCTTTGCCTAGTCAGGGTCTCTTGTTGCTGGCTAGAAACTTTAGGATTCCCTCTTCTGTCTCTGTGGGAAACATTGCTGCAACTTTGACTGGGATTGCATGGAATCCAGAGATCCCTTGCTCTGGTAGGGACGTTTCCAGTGTGTTGCTGCTTCCACTCCTAGATCCGGGAATCTCCTTCTTTCTCCTTGTGTCTTCTTGACTTTCTTTCCCCCAACGTTTGTTAGCTTTCCATTGCCATGGCTTTCACCTGTTTTGCTAAGTTTCTTCATAGAGATCTCATCCTTCTCACTGGCATGCAGTTTTTCACTTTTTCTTTTCAGCTTCAGTTTCTCTATGCTTTGTAACTTTGAATCGGTTTTGTTCTGGCAGAAGTGCATCGCTGAGCTCACATCTGCTGGCAATGCTCCTGTATTTGCTGTGGAAGTCTGGCCCTGTCTAACGTCCCTTCCCGTCTGCCTCTACACTACCTCGGACGCCTGCCCCAGAATGCCTGAAGCAGTGGTGAGCAGGCTCACCCGAGGGTCCACCCGGCCCACCCCGGGCCACCGACCCAGAAGGTGCGGACCTCACCGCTGCACCACCGGCCGGCCCCTTTCATGTTCCGTTGGCAACCTGCAGTTGAGGGCAATGGGACTTGAATATGCTACTTGAGCCCAACTCTGGCACTGTGTAGATGAGGCCAGGTTGTTTTTCGGGTCCACTGCGATGTCAGAGGATTGGTCATAATCGTGTCTCTGCTGTCCCGGCAAGCTCCACGGACACACGTTTTCCTGGCCCGCTCGGAGCAGTCTCAAAACTCCCCCTTCCCACTTAGCCCAGCCTTGACCTTCGCTGCCGTCTTTTGGCTTGTGAATTTCTCTGCCTTTCAAACGTTCCAGCAGAGTCTGTCTAAAGACGGACATCATCTTTCATTGTGGATTATCCAGGTGTGATTTCTGTTCGCCTTCCATTTTCTGGGACCTTTGTCTCTTTTCCATAGGAGAATCGTCACGGTATTTCTCAGCTATCCCCCTTAGACATGCTTATCAGTCCGTTCCCCTTCATTCCAAGTGATTCATTTTGCATTTCTGGAATCACCGTATGTTCTCGAGGCCGAGGTGTGAGCGCTTTCGTGACTCTTGGTTGTTGTCTTTGAATTTGCACCGGTCACTTGAAGGAGTCTTTGCTGCCCTAGCCTGGGTCAAACTAAGCACTGGGAACACGTGGTCATCTGGGTTGGTTTGACATCCTGAGGTCAGAAACTCCAAACTCGAGGTGGTCCTGGCATCCCCCTTCACGGACACAATGTTTCCAAGACAAATTAGACGAATCTGATGAATTCCTCTCTCCAGGAAAGATATTTTTCTGTCTCCTTTCCGGATTTGGGAAGTTTCGAACTTCACCCCTGATCCTGGAACGTTCCCCCAGGTGCCGTCTAGATACGGGCTTACTTTATTTCTATGGGCTGTGCCATTTGTTTGCCTTACATCCTCAGCCCTGGCCTGTTTCTTTTTCTTGCAACAGAATTGTAATGTTCTCATTTTCAGCCCACTTCCTTACATGTGGTGTCAAAACACATAATCCATAATCCTTCTACGGCAAGAGGTAGGGGGAGAGAATTTCGATGGAGGCAAACTGAGCACACTAGCCTGGGAGGGCAGCCCTCACGAAGGAACGAAGCCCTGTGGAAAAGGGTGCTTTTCAGCACCCTTGTAGAGCACTTCCAAACAAAGAGACATAGCCCAAGCGTGACGGGGCTCCATTCCTTCAAGGCTTCCAAGACATCTCTTGGGACACATTAGCATGTACCCAGTGGGCCCCCGTGACGCCAGAGCTATGGAAAGTGAGACTGATCTGCAAAGAATGCCAGGGGCCTGGGAAAGGAGGCATCGAGTCTTCTCTTCAACGTCCTCAAGACCTCATTCTTGACTTTGGCTTATGCTTAAGGCAGAAGGACCACGTAGGTCTGATAAGGCCCAAGTCCGGCCTCTTGCTTCCAATCAAGTTGCAAGCTTGAATCAGCATGGCCTCCCCATAGACTTGAATAGATGACAACGTTCTCCTCTCGGGGCTTGTCCCTCTATTCTCGCTTCTTGCCCAGGATCCCTTTCTTAGCCTTCGAATCAGCGTCTGTTTTATGTCTTCCAGTTTCTGTGTCCGCTTTCTGTTTCTCAAAGCTGTTTCTGGGTATCCCTCCCTTTAATAGCCTAGCCTAGGCCAATCCGCAGTCTGTAACCGTGCGGCCATCTTGGCGGACATGATCCTCGTGATGTCATAAAGAACCTCAAAATTCGAAGTGGTCCTGACAACCTGCGTGCACACAGAGTTTCAGAGCCATCTCAGGCCAGTCCGACTCCTCACCCTTTCCTGGTAGGATACTTTTCCTTTTTCTCGGTTTCTTGTCGGTTTCTGTCTTGCTCCTCGCACTTTGGAAGGCCTGCTACATTCTCTCTAGACACTGGTTTCTGTCCTGTAAGATTATCCTGGGTTTTACCTCTTACATTTTATGTAGATGGCCAAGTGGGTGGACGTTCCCCAGAGAAAGTCCTGGACTCCCTCCCAAGTTGAAGTTGCCGGGGCAGTCCTCTGATGCGCAATGATCGTGTCATCTCCTAGCACTCTGCCGATTCCACCTTGGCAGGCCCCATGTTTTCCTTCCTTCTTCCTTTGGGGAAGTGCACCAGATGTGTTCCTGGATTGTAAAAGCCTCACGGTTCTTTTTCTGGTGCGTATTGATAACGTGACCTCACCATTGCTACTTAGTTTATGATCCCTGTCCGCACCGTACCATGAAATCTATATTTCCTAACACTGCTAATGTGATCTGCACCCGTGGTGTGAAACAGTGAGGCCTGGGCCGGCCAAGCGGAACGTGGGCACTTACCCGCTGCGCCACAGGGCCGGCCCTGAATTGGACTTTTGGACCAACCTTTTGCCTGAGCTTGGGAACACGTGGGCCTGTTTGGATTATTCGTGAAGGTGATTAGTAGTAACATCCTGGACGGTAACCTTTTCCGTTGGTGCATGGGTTTAGCAGGCAGCATGTTCTGTGGGTAGTATTCCTCTTCATCTATTTGGAATGGTCTACCTTTCTGTAGCATCAGTACGCATTTTGAGGTGATTTTCCAGCCTTGGAAGTTCACCTTCTCTAATCTCTTTCAGCCCCAAAGCTTTATGCCGTCATTCTGGACCCCATTTTGGATTTTTTTGCTTTTAGGTGAATTTCTTGCCGCAACCCTGCATTAGAACATCCTATATCTTTCCGATTTGCATCCTCCTCGATGTAGACTTCCGTGTAGCTTACATCATCTTCCCCTGCGTAAGCCTAATAGCAGGCCCTCACCACACACTTGTGCCTCATCATCTGTTTCACCCTCTCACACCTCCCCGCTTTGTCTCTGGGAACCCCCAATCAAATGTCCCGTGCCACCTGTTCCTGACCGCTTGCTTTTCCTCCTCCTCTTAAGTGAGGTCCTACGGTACTTGCCTTGCTCCCTGGGGCTTGTTTCACTTCCCTAAAACCCTCACAGCCATTCTGGTGGTCACAAATGGCTGGATTGCATCCTTGGTTCCGGCTGACTGGTATGCCATTGCGTGGCTATAGCCCATCTTCCTTCTGCACTCGTCCCTTGCTGGGCTCCAGGGAGGCTTCCAAGTCTTGGGTAGTGGGAGCGACGCTGTGGTGAACTCAGCGGTGCACATGTCTTTATGCAGGAGTGTTTCCGAGTTCTTTGGATCAACACGCCGCAGAGGAATAGCTGGATCATATGGGACATGGATTCTTCAAGTTCTGAGGCAGTTCCACACCGCTTGGCGTAGTGGCTGCACCGGTCTGCACTCCCACCAACGGTGCAGGAGGCTTCCCTTCTCTCCACCTCCTCTCTGACACTTGTGGCTTCCTGTCTGCTTCCTTATAGCCATTCTGACCACAGTGAGCTGCTGTGCCCTTGCAGTTTGCATTTGCATTGGCCTGAGACTTAATGACGGTGAACAAGTGTTCATGCACCCGTTGGCCCTCTTTCGATCTTCTTGGCAGAAATCTCTGTTTCCATCTTCTGCCCAGGCTTTCATTGGCTTGTTGTTGTTTTTTTTTTTCTTGTGGGGCCGTGCGAGTTGATTGCATCCTTGGGCTTTTCACCCCTTGTCCGATGTGGGGTTTGCAAACATCCTCCCCCAGTCGTTGTGCTATCTTTGCATTCAGTCGATGGTTTCCTTCACTGGGCAGAAGCGTCCGCATTTGACGTGGTCCCGTTGGTTTCTTGTTGACTTGGTTGCCCTGGCCCAGTCGGACTTGCTTCTTCCAAGCAGGTGGCTCAGACAGATGGCAAAGAGCACTCTGCCTAGGTCTTCTGCTACAAGGTTCACGGTTTCAAGTCTGCCATTCAAGGCTTTGATCCATTTCAGGTGGTGTGTGTGCCAGGTGTAACATCATGGTGTACTGTCGTTGTGTTCCAGGTGGCTGTGCAGGCTTCCCAGCACCGTTTATGGTAGAGACTCTCCTTTCTCCGCTGTCTCCTCTTGGCTCCCTGGTCGAAAATGGGCTGTCCATGTACGTTTGAGTTGGGCTCTGGGTTCTCGATTCTGTTGCAGGGGTCTGTGTGCCTGTTTTGGGGCCCATACTGTGCCGTCTCGGTACCTAGTGCTTCGTCCTATATGTTGAAATCGGAAAGTGTGCCACGTCCTGCTTTTTTCGTTTTCCTGAGGATTCCTTTGCCTAGTCAGGGTCTCTTGTTGCTGGCTAGAAACTTTAGGATTCCCTCTTCTGTCTCTGTGGGAAACATTGCTGCAACTTTGACTGGGATTGCATGGAATCCAGAGATCCCTTGCTCTGGTAGGGACGTTTCCAGTGTGTTGCTGCTTCCACTCCTAGATCCGGGAATCTCCTTCTTTCTCCTTGTGTCTTCTTGAATTTCTTTCCCCCAACGTTTGTTAGCTTTCCATTGCCATGGCTTTCACCTGTTTTGCTAAGTTTCTTCATAGAGATCTCATCCTTCTCACTGGCATGCAGTTTTTCACTTTTTCTTTTCAGCTTCAGTTTCTCTATGCTTTGCAACTTTGAATCGGTTTTGTTCTGGCAGAAGTGCATCGCTGAGCTCACATCTGCTGGCAATGCTCCTGTATTTGCTGTGGAAGTCTGGCCCTGTCTAACGTCCCTTCCCGTCTGCCTCTACACTACCTCGGACGCCTGCCCCAGAATGCCTGAAGCAGTGGTGAGCAGGCTCACCCGAGGGTCCACCCGGCCCACCCCGGGCCACCGACCCAGAAGGTGCGGACCTCACCGCTGCACCACCGGCCGGCCCCTTTCATGTTCCGTTGGCAACCTGCAGTTGAGGGCAATGGGACTTGAATATGCTACTTGAGCCCAACTCTGGCACTGTGTAGATGAGGCCAGGTTGTTTTTCGGGTCCACTGCGATGTCAGAGGATTGGTCAGAATCGTGTCTCTGCTGTCCCGGCAAGCTTCACGGACACACGGTTTCCTGGCCCGCTTGGAGCAGTCTCATAACTCCCCCTTCCCACTTAGCCCAGCCTTGACCTTCGCTGCCGTCTTTTGGCTTGTGGATTTCTCTGCCTTTCAAACGTTCCAGCAGAGTCTGTCTAAAGACGGACATCATCTTTCATTGTGGATTATCCAGGTGTGATTTCTGTTCGCCTTCCATTTTCTGGGACCTTTGTCTCTTTTCCATAGGAGAATCGTCACGGTATTTCTCAGCTATCCCCCTTAGACATGCTTATCAGTCCGTTCCCCTTCATTCCAAGTGATTCATTTTGCATTTCTGGAATCACCGTATGTTCTCGAGGCCGAGGTGTGAGCGCTTTCGTGACTCTTGGTTGTTGTCTTTGAATTTGCACCGGTCACTTGAAGGAGTCTTTGCTGTCCTAGCCTAGGTCAAACTAAGCACTGGGAACACGTGGTCATCTGGGTTGGTTTGACATCCTGAGGTCAGAAACTCCAAACTCGAGGTGGTCCTGGCATCCCCCTTCACGGACACAATGTTTCCAAGACAAATTAGACGAATCTGATGAATTCCTCTCTCCAGGAAAGATATTTTTCTGTCTCCTTTCCGGATTTGGGAAGTTTCGAACTTCACCCCTGATCCTGGAACGTTCCCCCAGGTGCCGTCTAGATACGGGCTTACTTTATTTCTATGGGCTGTGCCATTTGTTTGCCTTACATCCTCAGCCCTGGCCTGTTTCTTTTTCTTGCAACAGAATTGTAATGTTCTCATTTTCAGCCCACTTCCTTACATGTGGTGTCAAAACACATAATCCATAATCCTTCTACGGCAAGAGGTAGGGGGAGAGAATTTCGATGGAGGCAAACTGAGCACACTAGCCTGGGAGGGCAGCCCTCACGAAGGAACGAAGCCCTGTGGAAAAGGGTGCTTTTCAGCACCCTTGTAGAGCACTTCCAAACAAAGAGACATAGCCCAAGCGTGACGGGGCTCCATTCCTTCAAGGCTTCCAAGACATCTCTTGGGACACATTAGCATGTACCCAGTGGGCCCCCGTGACGCCAGAGCTATGGAAAGTGAGACTGATCTGCAAAGAATGCCAGGGGCCTGGGAAAGGAGGCATCGAGTCTTCTCTTCAACGTCCTCAAGACCTCATTCTTGACTTTGGCTTATGCTTAAGGCAGAAGGACCACGTAGGTCTGATAAGGCCCAAGTCCGGCCTCTTGCTTCCAATCAAGTTGCAAGCTTGAATCAGCATGGCCTCCCCATAGACTTGAATAGATGACAACGTTCTCCTCTCGGGGCTTGTCCCTCTATTCTCGCTTCTTGCCCAGGATCCCTTTCTTAGCCCTCGAATCAGCGTCTGTTTTATGTCTTCCAGTTTCTGTGTCCGCTTTCTGTTTCTCAAAGCTGTTTCTGGGTATCCCTCCCTTTAATAGCCTAGCCTAGGCCAATCCTCAGTCTGTAACCGTGCGGCCCTGGTGGCGGACATGATCCTCGTGATGTCATAAACAACCTCAAAATTCGAAGTTGTCCTGACAACCTGCGTGCACACAGAGTTTCAGAGCCATCTCAGGCCAGTGCGACTCCTCACCCTTTCCTCGTAGGATACTTTTCCTTTTTCTCGGTTTCTTGTCGGTTTCTGTCTTGCTCCTCGAACTTTGGAAGGCCTGCTACATTCTCTCTAGACACTGGTTTCTGTCCTGTAAGATTATCCTGGGTTTTACCTCTTACATTTTATGTAGATGGCCAAGTGGGTGGACGTTCCCCAGAGAAAGTCCTGGACTCCCTCCCAAGTTGAAGTTGCCCGGGCAGTCCTCTGATGCGCAATGATCGTGTCATCTCCTGGCACTCTGCCGATACTACCTTGGCAGGTCCCATGTTTTCCTTCCTTCTTCCTTTGGGGAAGTGTACCAGATGAGTTCATGGATTGTAAAAGCCTCACGGTTCTTTTTCTGGTGCGTATTGATAACGTGACCTCACCCTTGCTAGTTAGTTTATGATCCCTGTCCACACCATTCCATGAAATCTATATTTCCTAACAATGCTAATGTGATCTGCACCCGCGATGTGAAACAGTGAGGCCTGGGCCGGCCAAGCGGAACGTGGGCACTTACCCGCTCCGCCACAGGGCCGGCCCTGAATTGGACTTTTGGACCAACCTTTTGCCTGAGCTTGGGAACGCGTGGGCCTGTTTGGATTATTCGTGAAGGTGATTAGTAGTAACATCCTGGACGGTAACCTTTTCCGTGGGTGCATGGGTTTAGCAGGCAGCATGTTCTGTGGGTAGTATTCCTCTTCATCTATTTGGAACGGTCTACCTTTCTGTACCATCAGTACGCATTTTGAGGTGATTTTCCAGCCTTGGAAGTTCACCTTCTCTAATCTCTTTCAGCCCCAAAGCTTTATGCCGTCATTCTGGACGCCATTTTGGATTTTTTTTGCTTTTAGGTGAATTTATTGCCACAACCCTGCATTAGAACATCCTATATCTTTCCGATTTGCATCCTCCTCGATGTAGACTTCCGTGTAGCTTACATCATCTTCCCCTGCGTAAGCCTAATAGCAGGCCCTCACCACACACTTGTGCCTCATCATCTGTTTCACCCTCTCACACCTCCCCGCTTTGTCTCTGGGAACCCCCAATCAAATGTCCCGTGCCACCTGTTCCTGACCGCTTGCTTTTCCTCCTCCTCTTAAGTGAGGTCCTACGGTACTTGCCTTGCTCCCTGGGGCTTGTTTCACTTCCCTAAAACCCTCACAGCCATTCTGGTGGTCACAAATGGCTGGATTGCATCCTTGGTTCCGGCTGACTGGTATGCCATTGCGTGGCTATAGCCCATCTTCCTTCTGCACTCGTCCCTTGCTGGGCTCCAGGGAGGCTTCCAAGTCTTGGGTAGTGGGAGCGACGCTGTGGTGAACTCAGCGGTGCACATGTCTTTATGCAGGAGTGTTTCCGAGTTCTTTGGATCAACACGCCGCAGAGGAATAGCTGGATCATATGGGACATGGATTCTTCAAGTTCTGAGGCAGTTCCACACCGCTTGGCGTAGTGGCTGCACCGGTCTGCACTCCCACCAACGGTGCAGGAGGCTTCCCTTCTCTCCACCTCCTCTCTGACACTTGTGGCTTCCTGTCTGCTTCCTTATAGCCATTCTGACCACAGTGAGCTGCTGTGCCCTTGCAGTTTGCATTTGCATTGGCCTGAGACTTAATGACGGTGAACAAGTGTTCATGCACCCGTTGGCCCTCTTTCGATCTTCTTGGCAGAAATCTCTGTTTCCATCTTCTGCCCAGGCTTTCATTGGCTTGTTGTTGTTTTTTTTTTTCTTGTGGGGCCGTGCGAGTTGATTGCATCCTTGGGCTTTTCACCCCTTGTCCGATGTGGGGTTTGCAAACATCCTCCCCCAGTCGTCGTGCTATCTTTGCATTCAGTCGATGGTTTCCTTCACTGGGCAGAAGCGTCCGCATTTGACGTGGTCCCGTTGGTTTCTTGTTGACTTGCTTGCCCTGGCCCAGTCGGACTTGCTTCTTCCAAACAGGCGGCTCAGACAGATGGCAAAGAGCACTCTGCCTAGGTCTTCTGCTACAAGGTTCACGGTTTCAAGTCTGCCATTCAAGGCTTTGATCCATTTCAGGTGGTGTGTGTGCCAGGTGTAACATCATGGTGTACTCTCGTTGTGTTCCAGGTGGCTGTGCAGGCTTCCCAGCACCGTTTATGGTAGAGACTCTCCTTTCTCCGCTGTCTCCTCTTGGCTCCCTGGTCGAAAATGGGCTGTCCATGTACGTTTGAGTTGGGCTCTGGGTTCTCGATTCTGTTGCAGGGGTCTGTGTGCCTGTTTTGGGGCCCAGACTGTGCCGTCTCGGTACCTAGTGCTTCGTCCTATATGTTGAAATCGGAAAGTGTGCCACGTCCTGCTTTTTTCGTTTTCCTGAGGATTCCTTTGCCTAGTCAGGGTCTGTTGTTGCTGGCTAGAAACTTTAGGATTCCCTCTTCTGTCTCTGTGGGAAACATTGCTGCAACTTTGACTGGGATTGCATGGAATCCAGAGATTCCTTGCTCTGGTAGGGACGTTTCCAGTGTTTTGCTGCTTCCACTCCTAGATCCGGGAATCTCCTTCTTTCTCCTTGTGTCTTCTTGAATTTCTTTCCCCCAACGTTTGTTAGTTTTCCATTGCCATGGCTTTCACCTGTTTTGCTAAGTTTCTTCATAGAGATCTCATCCTTCTCACTGGCATGCAGTTTTTCACTTTTTCTTTTCAGCTTCAGTTTCTCTATGCTTTGCAACTTTGAATCGGTTTTGTTCTGGCAGAAGTGCATCGCTGAGCTCACATCTGCCGGCAATGCTCCTGTATTTGCTGTGGAAGTCTGGCCCTGTCTAACGTCCCTTCCCGTCTGCCTCTACACTACCTCGGACGCCTGCCCCAGAATGCCTGAAGCAGTGGTGAGCAGGCTCACCCGAGGGTCCACCCGGCCCACCCCGGGCCACCGACCCAGAAGGTGCGGACCTCACCGCTGCACCACCGGCCGGCCCCTTTCATGTTCCATTGGCAACCTGCAGTTGAGGGCAATGGGACTTGAATATGCTACTTGAGCCCAACTCTGGCACTGTGTAGATGAGGCCAGGTTGTTTTTCGGGTCCACTGCGATGTCAGAGGATTGGTCATAATCGTGTCTCTGCTGTCCCGGCAAGCTTCACGGACACACGGTTTCCTGGCCCGCTTGGAGCAGTCTCATAACTCCCCCTTCCCACTTAGCCCAGCCTTGACCTTCGCTGCCGTCTTTTGGCTTGTGGATTTCTCTGCCTTTCAAACGTTCCAGCAGAGTCTGTCTAAAGACGGACATCATCTTTCATTGTGGATTGTCCAGGTGTGATTTCTGTTCGCCTTCCATTTTCTGGGACCTTTGTCTCTTTTCCATAGGAGAATCGTCACGGTGTTTCTCAGCTATCCCCCTTAGACATGCTTATCAGTCCGTTCCCCTTCATTCCAAGTGATTCATTTTGCATTTCTGGAATCACCGCATGTTCTCTAGGCCGAGGTGTGAGCGCTTTCGTGACTCTTGGTTGTTGTCTTTGAATTTGCACCGGTCACTTGAAGGAGTCTTTGCTGCCCTAGCCTGGGTCAAACTAAGCACTGGGAACACGTGGTCATCTGGGTTGGTTTGACATCCTGAGGTCAGAAACTCCAAACTCGAGGTGGTCCTGGCATCCCCCTTCACGGACACAATGTTTCCAAGACAAATTAGACGAATCTGATGAATTCCTCTCTCCAGGAAAGATATTTTTCTGTCTCCCTTCCGGATTTGGGAAGTTTCGAACTTCACCCCTGATCCTGGAACGTTCCCCCAGGTGCCGTCTAGATACGGGCTTACTTTATTTCTATGGGCTGTGCCATTTGTTTGCCTTACATCCTCAGCCCTGGCCTGTTTCTTTTTCTTGCAACAGAATTGTAATGTTCTCATTTTCAGCCCTCTTCCTTACATGTGGTGTCAAAACACATAATCCATAATCCTTCTACGGCAAGAGGTAGGGGGAGAGAATTTCGATGGAGGCAAACTGAGCACACTAGCCTGGGAGGGCAGCCTTCACGAAGGAACGAAGCCCTGTGGAAAAGGGTGCTTTTCAGCACCCTTGTAGAGCACTTCCAAACAAAGAGACATAGCCCAAGCGTGACGGGGCTCCATTCCTTCAAGGCTTCCAAGACATCTCTTGGGACACATTAGCATGTACCCAGTGGGCCCCCGTGACGCCAGAGCTATGGAAAGTGAGACTGATCTGCAAAGAATGCCAGGGGCCTGGGAAAGGAGGCATCGAGTCTTCTCTTCAACGTCCTCAAGACCTCATTCTTGACTTTGGCTTATGCTTAAGGCAGAAGGACCATGTAGGTCTGATAAGGCCCAAGTCCGGCCTCTTGCTTCCAATCAAGTTGCAAGCTTGAATCAGCATGGCCTCCCCATAGACTTGAATAGATGACAACGTTCTCCTCTCGGGGCTTGTCCCTCTATTCTCGCTTCTTGCCCAGGATCCCTTTCTTAGCCCTCGAATCAGCGTCTGTTTTATGTCTTCCAGTTTCTGTGTCCGCTTTCTGTTTCTCAAAGCTGTTTCTGGGTATCCCTCCCTTTAATAGCCTAGCCTAGGCCAATCCGCAGTCTGTAACCGTGCGGCCATCTTGGCGGACATGATCCTCGTGATGTCATAAAGAACCTCAAAATTCGAAGTTGTCCTGACAACCTGCGTGCACACAGAGTTTCAGAGCCATCTCAGGCCAGTCCGACTCCTCACCCTTTCCTGGTAGGATACTTTTCCTTTTTCTCGGTTTCTTGTCGGTTTCTGTCTTGCTCCTCGCACTTTGGAAGGCCTGCTACATTCTCTCTAGACACTGGTTTCTGTCCTGTAAGATTATCCTGGGTTTTACCTCTTACATTTTATGTAGATGGCCAAGTGGGTGGACGTTCCCCAGAGAAAGTCCTGGACTCCCTCCCAAGTTGAAGTTGCCGGGGCAGTCCTCTGATGCGCAATGATCGTGTCATCTCCTAGCACTCTGCCGATTCCACCTTGGCAGGTCCCATGTTTTCCTTCCTTCTTCCTTTGGGGAAGTGCACCAGATGCGTTCCTGGATTGTAAAAGCCTCACGGTTCTTTTTCTGGTGCGTATTGATAAGGTGACCTCACCATTGCTACTTAGTTTATGATCCCTGTCCGCACCGTACCATGAAATCTATATTTCCTAACACTGCTAATGTGATCTGCACCCGTGATGTGAAACAGTGAGGCCTGGGCCGGCCAAGCGGAACGTGGGCACTTACCCGCTGCGCCACAGGGCCGGCCCTGAATTGGACTTTTGGACCAACCTTTTGCCTGAGCTTGGGAACACGTGGGCCTGTTTGGATTATTCGTGAAGGTGATTAGTAGTAACATCCTGGACGGTAACCTTTTCCGTTGGTGCATGGGTTTAGCAGGCAGCATGTTCTGTGCGTAGTATTCCTCTTCATCTATTTGGAATGGTCTACCTTTCTGTAGCATCAGTACGCATTTTGAGGTGATTTTCCAGCCTTGGAAGTTCACCTTCTCTAATCTCTTTCAGCCCCAAAGCTTTATGCCGTCATTCTGGACGCCATTTTGGATTTTTTTTGCTTTTAGGTGAATTTATTGCCGCAACCCTGCATTAGACCATCCTATATCTTTCCGATTTGCATCCTCCTCGAGGTAGACTTCCGTGTAGCTTACATCATCTTCCCCTGCGTAAGCCTAATAGCAGGCCCTCACCACACACTTGTGCCTCATCATCTGTTTCACCCTCTCACACCTCCCCGCTTTGTCTCTGGGAACCCCCAATCAAATGTCCCGTGCCACCTGTTCCTGACCGCTTGCTTTTCCTCCTCCTCTTAAGTGAGGTCCTACGGTACTTGCCTTGCTCCCTGGGGCTTGTTTCACTTCCCTAAAACCCTCACAGCCATTCTGGTGGTCACAAATGGCTGGATTGCATCCTTGGTTCCGGCTGACTGGTATGCCATTGCGTGGCTATAGCCCATCTTCCTTCTGCACTCGTCCCTTGCTGGGCTCCAGGGAGGCTTCCAAGTCTTGGGTAGTGGGAGCGACGCTGTGGTGAACTCAGCGGTGCACATGTCTTTATGCAGGAGTGTTTCCGAGTTCTTTGGATCAACACGCCGCAGAGGAATAGCTGGATCATATGGGACATGGATTCTTCAAGTTCTGAGGCAGTTCCACACCGCTTGGCGTAGTGGCTGCACCGGTCTGCACTCCCACCAACGGTGCAGGAGGCTTCCCTTCTCTCCACCTCCTCTCTGACACTTGTGGCTTCCTGTCTGCTTCCTTATAGCCATTCTGACCACAGTGAGCTGCTGTGCCCTTGCAGTTTGCATTTGCATTGGCCTGAGACTTAATGACGGTGAACAAGTGTTCATGCACCCGTTGGCCCTCTTTCGATCTTCTTGGCAGAAATCTCTGTTTCCATCTTCTGCCCAGGCTTTCATTGGCTTGTTGTTTTTTTTTTTTTTTCTTGTGGGGACGTGCGAGTTGATTGCATCCTTGGGCTTTTCACCCCTTGTCCGATGTGGGGTTTGCAAACATCCTCCCCCAGTCGTCGTGCTATCTTTGCATTCAGTCGATGGTTTCCTTCACTGGGCAGAAGCGTCCGCATTTGACGTGGTCCCGTTGGTTTCTTGTTGACTTGCTTGCCCTGGCCCAGTCGGACTTGCTTCTTCCAAACAGGCGGCTCAGACAGATGGCAAAGAGCACTCTGCCTAGGTCTTCTGCTACAAGGTTCACGGTTTCAAGTCTGCCATTCAAGGCTTTGATCCATTTCAGGTGGTGTGTGTGCCAGGTGTAACATCATGGTGTACTGTCGTTGTGTTCCAGGTGGCTGTGCAGGCTTCCCAGCACCGTTTATGGTAGAGACTCTCCTTTCTCCGCTGTCTCCTCTTGGCTCCCTGGTCGAAAATGGGCTGTCCATGTACGTTTGAGTTGGGCTCTGGGTTCTCGATTCTGTTGCAGGGGTCTGTGTGCCTGTTTTGGGGCCCAGACTGTGCCGTCTCGGTACCTAGTGCTTCGTCCTATATGTTGAAATCGGAAAGTGTGCCACGTCCTGCTTTTTTCGTTTTCCTGAGGATTCCTTTGCCTAGTCAGGGTCTCTTGTTGCTGGCTAGAAACTTTAGGATTCCCTCTTCTGTCTCTGTGGGAAACATTGCTGCAACTTTGACTGGGATTGCATGGAATCCAGAGATTCCTTGCTCTGGTAGGGACGTTTCCAGTGTGTTGCTGCTTCCACTCCTAGATCCGGGAATCTCCTTCTTTCTCCTTGTGTCTTCTTGAATTTCTTTCCCCCAACGTTTGTTAGTTTTCCATTGCCATGGCTTTCACCTGTTTTGCTAAGTTTCTTCATAGAGATCTCATCCTTCTCACTGGCATGCAGTTTTTCACTTTTTCTTTTCAGCTTCAGTTTCTCTATGCTTTGCAACTTTGAATCGGTTTTGTTCTGGCAGAAGTGCATCGCTGAGCTCACATCTGCCGGCAATGCTCCTGTATTTGCTGTGGAAGTCTGGCCCTGTCTAACGTCCCTTCCCGTCTGCCTCTACACTACCTCGGACGCCTGCCCCAGAATGCCTGAAGCAGTGGTGAGCAGGCTCACCCGAGGGTCCACCCGGCCCACCCCGGGCCACCGACCCAGAAGGTGCGGACCTCACCGCTGCACCACCGGCCGGCCCCTTTCATGTTCCGTTGGCAACCTGCAGTTGAGGGCAATGGGACTTGAATATGCTACTTGAGCCCAACTCTGGCACTGTGTAGATGAGGCCAGGTTGTTTTTCGGGTCCACTGCGATGTCAGAGGATTGGTCATAATCGTGTCTCTGCTGTCCCGGCAAGCTTCACGGACACACGGTTTCCTGGCCCGCTTGGAGCAGTCTCATAACTCCCCCTTCCCACTTAGCCCAGCCTTGACCTTCGCTGCCGTCTTTTGGCTTGTGGATTTCTCTGCCTTTCAAACGTTCCAGCAGAGTCTGTCTAAAGACGGACATCATCTTTCATTGTGGATTGTCCAGGTGTGATTTCTGTTCGCCTTCCATTTTCTGGGACCTTTGTCTCTTTTCCATAGGAGAATCGTCACGGTATTTCTCAGCTATCCCCCTTAGACATGCTTATCAGTCCGTTCCCCTTCATTCCAAGTGATTCATTTTGCATTTCTGGAATCACCGTATGTTCTCTAGGCCGAGGTGTGAGCGCTTTCGTGACTCTTGGTTGTTGTCTTTGAATTTGCACCGGTCACTTGAAGGAGTCTTTGCTGCCCTAGCCTGGGTCAAACTAAGCACTGGGAACACGTGGTCATCTGGGTTGGTTTGACATCCTGAGGTCAGAAACTCCAAACTCGAGGTGGTCCTGGCATCCCCCTTCACGGACACAATGTTTCCAAGACAAATTAGACGAATCTGATGAATCCCTCTCTCCAGGAAAGATATTTTTCTGTCTCCTTTCCGGATTTGGGAAGTTTCGAACTTCACCCCTGATCCTGGAACGTTCCCCCAGGTGCCGTCTAGATACGGGCTTACTTTATTTCTATGGGCTGTGCCATTTGTTTGCCTTACATCCTCAGCCCTGGCCTGTTTCTTTTTCTTGCAACAGAATTGTAATGTTCTCATTTTCAGCCCACTTCCTTACATGTGGTGTCAAAACACATAATCCATAATCCTTCTACGGCAAGAGGTAGGGGGAGAGAATTTCGATGGAGGCAAACTGAGCACACTAGCCTGGGAGGGCAGCCCTCACGAAGGAACGAAGCCCTGTGGAAAAGGGTGCTTTTCAGCACCCTTGTAGAGCACTTCCAAACAAAGAGACATAGCCCAAGCGTGACGGGGCTCCATTCCTTCAAGGCTTCCAAGACATCTCTTGGGACACATTAGCATGTACCCAGTGGGCCCCCGTGACGCCAGAGCTATGGAAAGTGAGACTGATCTGCAAAGAATGCCAGGGGCCTGGGAAAGGAGGCATCGAGTCTTCTCTTCAACGTCCTCAAGACCTCATTCTTGACTTTGGCTTATGCTTAAGGCAGAAGGACCACGTAGGTCTGATAAGGCCCAAGTCCGGCCTCTTGCTTCCAATCAAGTTGCAAGCTTGAATCAGCATGGCCTCCCCATAGACTTGAATAGATGACAACGTTCTCCTCTCGGGGCTTGTCCCTCTATTCTCGCTTCTTGCCCAGGATCCCTTTCTTAGCCCTCGAATCAGCGTCTGTTTTATGTCTTCCAGTTTCTGTGTCCGCTTTCTGTTTCTCAAAGCTGTTTCTGGGTATCCCTCCCTTTAATAGCCTAGCCTAGGCCAATCCGCAGTCTGTAACCGTGCGGCCATCTTGGCGGACATGATCCTCGTGATGTCATAAACAACCTCAAAATTCGAAGTTGTCCTGACAACCTGCGTGCACACAGAGTTTCAGAGCCATCTCAGGCCAGTCCGACTCCTCACCCTTTCCTGGTAGGATACTTTTCCTTTTTCTCGGTTTCTTGTCGGTTTCTGTCTTGCTCCTCGCACTTTGGAAGGCCTGCTACATTCTCTCTAGACACTGGTTTCTGTCCTGTAAGATTATCCTGGGTTTTACCTCTTACATTTTATGTAGATGGCCAAGTGGGTGGACGTTCCCCAGAGAAAGTCCTGGACTCCCTCCCAAGTTGAAGTTGCCGGGGCAGTCCTCTGATGCGCAATGATCGTGTCATCTCCTAGCACTCTGCCGATTCCACCTTGGCGGGTCCCATGTTTTCCTTCCTTCTTCCTTTGGGGAAGTGCACCAGATGCGTTCCTGGATTGTAAAAGCCTCACGGTTCTTTTTCTGGTGCGTATTGATAAGGTGACCTCACCATTGCTACTTAGTTTATGATCCCTGTCCGCACCGTACCATGAAATCTATATTTCCTAACACTGCTAATGTGATCTGCACCCGTGATGTGAAACAGTGAGGCCTGGGCCGGCCAAGTGGAACGTGGGCACTTACCCGCTGCGCCACAGGGCCGGCCCTGAATTGGACTTATGGACCAACCTTTTGCCTGAGCTTGGGAACACGTGGGCCTGTTTGGATTATTCGTGAAGGTGATTAGTAGTAACATCCTGGACGGTAACCTTTTCCGTTGGTGCATGGGTTTAGCAGGCAGCATGTTCTGTGCGTAGTATTCCTCTTCATCTATTTGGAATGGTCTACCTTTCTGTAGCATCAGTACGCATTTTGAGGTGATTTTCCAGCCTTGGAAGTTCACCTTCTCTAATCTCTTTCAGCCCCAAAGCTTTATGCCGTCATTCTGGACGCCATTTTGGATTTTTTTTGCTTTTAGGTGAATTTATTGCCGCAACCCTGCATTAGACCATCCTATATCTTTCCGATTTACATCCTCCTCGAGGTAGACTTCCGTGTAGCTTACATCATCTTCCCCTGCGTAAGCCTAATAGCAGGCCCTCACCACACACTTGTGCCTCATCATCTGTTTCACCCTCTCACACCTCCCCGCTTTGTCTCTGGGAACCCCCAATCAAATGTCCCGTGCCACCTGTTCCTGACCGCTTGCTTTTCCTCCTCCTCTTAAGTGAGGTCCTACGGTACTTGCCTTGCTCCCTGGGGCTTGTTTCACTTCCCTAAAACCCTCACAGCCATTCTGGTGGTCACAAATGGCTGGATTGCATCCTTGGTTCCGGCTGACTGGTATGCCATTGCGTGGCTATAGCCCATCTTCCTTCTGCACTCGTCCCTTGCTGGGCTCCAGGGAGGCTTCCAAGTCTTGGGTAGTGGGAGCGACGCTGTGGTGAACTCAGCGGTGCACATGTCTTTATGCAGGAGTGTTTCCGAGTTCTTTGGATCAACACGCCGCAGAGGAATAGCTGGATCATATGGGACATGGATTCTTCAAGTTCTGAGGCAGTTCCACACCGCTTGGCGTAGTGGCTGCACCGGTCTGCACTCCCACCAACGGTGCAGGAGGCTTCCCTTCTCTCCACCTCCTCTCTGACACTTGTGGCTTCCTGTCTGCTTCCTTATAGCCATTCTGACCACAGTGAGCTGCTGTGCCCTTGCAGTTTGCATTTGCATTGGCCTGAGACTTAATGACGGTGAACAAGTGTTCATGCACCCGTTGGCCCTCTTTCGATCTTCTTGGCAGAAATCTCTGTTTCCATCTTCTGCCCAGGCTTTCATTGGCTTGTTGTTTTTTTTTTTTTTCTTGTGGGGCCGTGCGAGTTGATTGCATCCTTGGGCTTTTCACCCCTTGTCCGATGTGGGGTTTGCAAACATCCTCCCCCAGTCGTCGTGCTATCTTTGCATTCAGTCGATGGTTTCCTTCACTGGGCAGAAGCGTCCGCATTTGACGTGGTCCCGTTGGTTTCTTGTTGACTTGGTTGCCCTGGCCCAGTCGGACTTGCTTCTTCCAAACAGGCGGCTCAGACAGATGGCAAAGAGCACTCTGCCTAGGTCTTCTGCTACAAGGTTCACGGTTTCAAGTCTGCCATTCAAGGCTTTGATCCATTTCAGGTGGTGTGTGTGCCAGGTGTAACATCATGGTGTACTGTCGTTGTGTTCCAGGTGGCTGTGCAGGCTTCCCAGCACCGTTTATGGTAGAGACTCTCCTTTCTCCGCTGTCTCCTCTTGGCTCCCTGGTCGAAAATGGGCTGTCCATGTACGTTTGAGTTGGGCTCTGGGTTCTCGATTCTGTTGCAGGGGTCTGTGTGCCTGTTTTGGGGCCCAGACTGTGCCGTCTCGGTACCTAGTGCTTCGTCCTATATGTTGAAATCGGAAAGTGTGCCACGTCCTGCTTTTTTCGTTTTCCTGAGGATTCCTTTGCCTAGTCAGGGTCTCTTGTTGCTGGCTAGAAACTTTAGGATTCCCTCTTCTGTCTCTGTGGGAAACATTGCTGCAACTTTGACTGGGATTGCATGGAATCCAGAGATTCCTTGCTCTGGTAGGGACGTTTCCAGTGTGTTGCTGCTTCCACTCCTAGATCCGGGAATCTCCTTCTTTCTCCTTGTGTCTTCTTGAATTTCTTTCCCCCAACGTTTGTTAGTTTTCCATTGCCATGGCTTTCACCTGTTTTGCTAAGTTTCTTCATAGAGATCTCATCCTTCTCACTGGCATGCAGTTTTTCACTTTTTCTTTTCAGCTTCAGTTTCTCTATGCTTTGCAACTTTGAATCGGTTTTGTTCTGGCAGAAGTGCATCGCTGAGCTCACATCTGCTGGCAATGCTCCTGTATTTGCTGTGGAAGTCTGGCCCTGTCTAACGTCCCTTCCCGTCTGCCTCTACACTAGCTCGGACGCCTGCCCCAGAATGCCTGAAGCAGTGGTGAGCAGGCTCACCCGAGGGTCCACCCGGCCCACCCCGGGCCACCGACCCAGAAGGTGCGGACCTCACCGCTGCACCACCGGCCGGCCCCTTTCATGTTCCGTTGGCAACCTGCAGTTGAGGGCAATGGGACTTGAATATGCTACTTGAGCCCAACTCTGGCACTGTGTAGATGAGGCCAGGTTGTTTTTCGGGTCCACTGCGATGTCAGAGGATTGGTCATAATCGTGTCTCTGCTGTCCCGGCAAGCTTCACGGACACACGGTTTCCTGGCCCGCTTGGAGCAGTCTCATAACTCCCCCTTCCCACTTAGCCCAGCCTTGACCTTCGCTGCCGTCTTTTGGCTTGTGGATTTCTCTGCCTTTCAAACGTTCCAGCAGAGTCTGTCTAAAGACGGACATCATCTTTCATTGTGGATTGTCCAGGTGTGATTTCTGTTCGCCTTCCATTTTCTGGGACCTTTGTCTCTTTTCCATAGGAGAATCGTCACGGTGTTTCTCAGCTATCCCCCTTAGACATGCTTATCAGTCCGTTCCCCTTCATTCCAAGTGATTCATTTTGCATTTCTGGAATCACCGCATGTTCTCTAGGCCGAGGTGTGAGCGCTTTCGTGACTCTTGGTTGTTGTCTTTGAATTTGCACCGGTCACTTGAAGGAGTCTTTGCTGCCCTAGCCTGGGTCAAACTAAGCACTGGGAACACGTGGTCATCTGGGTTGGTTTGACATCCTGAGGTCAGAAACTCCAAACTCGAGGTGGTCCTGGCATCCCCCTTCACGGACACAATGTTTCCAAGACAAATTAGACGAATCTGATGAATTCCTCTCTCCAGGAAAGATATTTTTCTGTCTCCCTTCCGGATTTGGGAAGTTTCGAACTTCACCCCTGATCCTGGAACGTTCCCCCAGGTGCCGTCTAGATACGGGCTTACTTTATTTCTATGGGCTGTGCCATTTGTTTGCCTTACATCCTCAGCCCTGGCCTGTTTCTTTTTCTTGCAACAGAATTGTAATGTTCTCATTTTCAGCCCTCTTCCTTACATGTGGTGTCAAAACACATAATCCATAATCCTTCTACGGCAAGAGGTAGGGGGAGAGAATTTCGATGGAGGCAAACTGAGCACACTAGCCTGGGAGGGCAGCCCTCACGAAGGAACGAAGCCCTGTGGAAAAGGGTGCTTTTCAGCACCCTTGTAGAGCACTTCCAAACAAAGAGACATAGCCCAAGCGTGACGGGGCTCCATTCCTTCAAGGCTTCCAAGACATCTCTTGGGACACATTAGCATGTACCCAGTGGGCCCCCGTGACGCCAGAGCTATGGAAAGTGAGACTGATCTGCAAAGAATGCCAGGGGCCTGGGAAAGGAGGCATCGAGTCTTCTCTTCAACGTCCTCAAGACCTCATTCTTGACTTTGGCTTATGCTTAAGGCAGAAGGACCACGTAGGTCTGATAAGGCCCAAGTCCGGCCTCTTGCTTCCAATCAAGTTGCAAGCTTGAATCAGCATGGCCTCCCCATAGACTTGAATAGATGACAACGTTCTCCTCTCGGGGCTTGTCCCTCTATTCTCGCTTCTTGCCCAGGATCCCTTTCTTAGCCCTCGAATCAGCGTCTGTTTTATGTCTTCCAGTTTCTGTGTCCGCTTTCTGTTTCTCAAAGCTGTTTCTGGGTATCCCTCCCTTTAATAGCCTAGCCTAGGCCAATCCGCAGTCTGTAACCGTGCGGCCATCTTGGCGGACATGATCCTCGTGATGTCATAAACAACCTCAAAATTCGAAGTTGTCCTGACAACCTGCGTGCACACAGAGTTTCAGAGCCATCTCAGGCCAGTCCGACTCCTCACCCTTTCCTGGTAGGATACTTTTCCTTTTTCTCGGTTTCTTGTCGGTTTCTGTCTTGCTCCTCGCACTTTGGAAGGCCTGCTACATTCTCTCTAGACACTGGTTTCTGTCCTGTAAGATTATCCTGGGTTTTACCTCTTACATTTTATGTAGATGGCCAAGTGGGTGGACGTTCCCCAGAGAAAGTCCTGGACTCCCTCCCAAGTTGAAGTTGCCGGGGCAGTCCTCTGATGCGCAATGATCGTGTCATCTCCTAGCACTCTGCCGATTCCACCTTGGCAGGTCCCATGTTTTCCTTCCTGCTTCCTTTGGGGAAGTGCACCAGATGCGTTCCTGGATTGTAAAAGCCTCACGGTTCTTTTTCTGGTGCGTATTGATAAGGTGACCTCACCATTGCTACTTAGTTTATGATCCCTGTCCGCACCGTACCATGAAATCTATATTTCCTAACACTGCTAATGTGATCTGCACCCGTGATGTGAAACAGTGAGGCCTGGGCCGGCCAAGCGGAACGTGGGCACTTACCCGCTGCGCCACAGGGCCGGCCCTGAATTGGACTTTTGGACCAACCTTTTGCCTGAGCTTGGGAACACGTGGGCCTGTTTGGATTATTCGTGAAGGTGATTAGTAGTAACATCCTGGACGGTAACCTTTTCCTTTGGTGCATGGGTTTAGCAGGCAGCATGTTCTGTGGGTAGTATTCCTCTTCATCTATTTGGAATGGTCTACCTTTCTGTAGCATCAGTACGCATTTTGAGGTGATTTTCCAGCCTTGGAAGTTCACCTTCTCTAATCTCTTTCAGCCCCAAAGCTTTATGCCGTCATTCTGGACGCCATTTTGGATTTTTTTTGCTTTTAGGTGAATTTATTGCCGCAACCCTGCATTAGAACATCCTATATCTTTCCGATTTGCATCCTCCTCGATGTAGACTTCCGTGTAGCTTACATCATCTTCCCCTGCGTAAGCCTAATAGCAGGCCCTCACCACACACTTGTGCCTCATCATCTGTTTCACCCTCTCACACCTCCCCGCTTTGTCTCTGGGAACCCCCAATCAAATGTCCCGTGCCACCTGTTCCTGACCGCTTGCTTTTCCTCCTCCTCTTAAGTGAGGTCCTACGGTACTTGCCTTGCTCCCTGGGGCTTGTTTCACTTCCCTAAAACCCTCACAGCCATTCTGGTGGTCACAAATGGCTGGATTGCATCCTTGGTTCCGGCTGACTGGTATGCCATTGCGTGGCTATAGCCCATCTTCCTTCTGCACTCGTCCCTTGCTGGGCTCCAGGGAGGCTTCCAAGTCTTGGGTAGTGGGAGCGACGCTGTGGTGAACTCAGCGGTGCACATGTCTTTATGCAGGAGTGTTTCCGAGTTCTTTGGATCAACACGCCGCAGAGGAATAGCTGGATCATATGGGACATGGATTCTTCAAGTTCTGAGGCAGTTCCACACCGCTTGGCGTAGTGGCTGCACCGGTCTGCACTCCCACCAACGGTGCAGGAGGCTTCCCTTCTCTCCACCTCCTCTCTGACACTTGTGGCTTCCTGTCTGCTTCCTTATAGCCATTCTGACCACAGTGAGCTGCTGTGCCCTTGCAGTTTGCATTTGCATTGGCCTGAGACTTAATGACGGTGAACAAGTGTTCATGCACCCGTTGGCCCTCTTTCGATCTTCTTGGCAGAAATCTCTGTTTCCATCTTCTGCCCAGGCTTTCATTGGCTTGTTGTTTTTTTTTTTTTTTCTTGTGGGGACGTGCGAGTTGATTGCATCCTTGGGCTTTTCACCCCTTGTCCGATGTGGGGTTTGCAAACATCCTCCCCCAGTCGTCGTGCTATCTTTGCATTCAGTCGATGGTTTCCTTCACTGGGCAGAAGCGTCCGCATTTGACGTGGTCCCGTTGGTTTCTTGTTGACTTGCTTGCCCTGGCCCAGTCGGACTTGCTTCTTCCAAACAGGCGGCTCAGACAGATGGCAAAGAGCACTCTGCCTAGGTCTTCTGCTACAAGGTTCACGGTTTCAAGTCTGCCATTCAAGGCTTTGATCCATTTCAGGTGGTGTGTGTGCCAGGTGTAACATCATGGTGTACTGTCGTTGTGTTCCAGGTGGCTGTGCAGGCTTCCCAGCACCGTTTATGGTAGAGACTCTCCTTTCTCCGCTGTCTCCTCTTGGCTCCCTGGTCGAAAATGGGCTGTCCATGTACGTTTGAGTTGGGCTCTGGGTTCTCGATTCTGTTGCAGGGGTCTGTGTGCCTGTTTTGGGGCCCAGACTGTGCCGTCTCGGTACCTAGTGCTTCGTCCTATATGTTGAAATCGGAAAGTGTGCCACGTCCTGCTTTTTTCGTTTTCCTGAGGATTCCTTTGCCTAGTCAGGGTCTATTGTTGCTGGCTAGAAACTTTAGGATTCCCTCTTCTGTCTCTGTGGGAAACATTGCTGCAACTTTGACTGGGATTGCATGGAATCCAGAGATTCCTTGCTCTGGTAGGGACGTTTCCAGTGTTTTGCTGCTTCCACTCCTAGATCCGGGAATCTCCTTCTTTCTCCTTGTGTCTTCTTGAATTTCTTTCCCCCAACGTTTGTTAGTTTTCCATTGCCATGGCTTTCACCTGTTTTGCTAAGTTTCTTCATAGAGATCTCATCCTTCTCACTGGCATGCAGTTTTTCACTTTTTCTTTTCAGCTTCAGTTTCTCTATGCTTTGCAACTTTGAATCGGTTTTGTTCTGGCAGAAGTGCATCGCTGAGCTCACATCTGCCGGCAATGCTCCTGTATTTGCTGTGGAAGTCTGGCCCTGTCTAACGTCCCTTCCCGTCTGCCTCTACACTACCTCGGACGCCTGCCCCAGAATGCCTGAAGCAGTGGTGAGCAGGCTCACCCGAGGGTCCACCCGGCCCACCCCGGGCCACCGACCCAGAAGGTGCGGACCTCACCGCTGCACCACCGGCCGGCCCCTTTCATGTTCCATTGGCAACCTGCAGTTGAGGGCAATGGGACTTGAATATGCTACTTGAGCCCAACTCTGGCACTGTGTAGATGAGGCCAGGTTGTTTTTCTGGTCCACTGTGATGTCAGAGGATTGGTCATAATCGTGTCTCTGCTGTCCCGGCAAGCTTCACGGACACACGGTTTCCTGGCCCGCTTGGAGCAGTCTCATAACTCCCCCTTCCCACTTAGCCCAGCCTTGACCTTCGCTGCCGTCTTTTGGCTTGTGGATTTCTCTGCCTTTCAAACGTTCCAGCAGAGTCTGTCTAAAGACGGACATCATCTTTCATTGTGGATTGTCCAGGTGTGATTTCTGTTCGCCTTCCATTTTCTGGGACCTTTGTCTCTTTTCCATAGGAGAATCGTCACGGTGTTTCTCAGCTATCCCCCTTAGACATGCTTATCAGTCCGTTCCCCTTCATTCCAAGTGATTCATTTTGCATTTCTGGAATCACCGCATGTTCTCTAGGCCGAGGTGTGAGCGCTTTCGTGACTCTTGGTTGTTGTCTTTGAATTTGCACCGGTCACTTGAAGGAGTCTTTGCTGCCCTAGCCTGGGTCAAACTAAGCACTGGGAACACGTGGTCATCTGGGTTGGTTTGACATCCTGAGGTCAGAAACTCCAAACTCGAGGTGGTCCTGGCATCCCCCTTCACGGACACAATGTTTCCAAGACAAATTAGACGAATCTGATGAATTCCTCTCTCCAGGAAAGATATTTTTCTGTCTCCCTTCCGGATTTGGGAAGTTTCGAACTTCACCCCTGATCCTGGAACGTTCCCCCAGGTGCCGTCTAGATACGGGCTTACTTTATTTCTATGGGCTGTGCCATTTGTTTGCCTTACATCCTCAGCCCTGGCCTGTTTCTTTTTCTTGCAACAGAATTGTAATGTTCTCATTTTCAGCCCTCTTCCTTACATGTGGTGTCAAAACACATAATCCATAATCCTTCTACGGCAAGAGGTAGGGGGAGAGAATTTCGATGGAGGCAAACTGAGCACACTAGCCTGGGAGGGCAGCCTTCACGAAGGAACGAAGCCCTGTGGAAAAGGGTGCTTTTCAGCACCCTTGTAGAGCACTTCCAAACAAAGAGACATAGCCCAAGCGTGACGGGGCTCCATTCCTTCAAGGCTTCCAAGACATCTCTTGGGACACATTAGCATGTACCCAGTGGGCCCCCGTGACGCCAGAGCTATGGAAAGTGAGACTGATCTGCAAAGAATGCCAGGGGCCTGGGAAAGGAGGCATCGAGTCTTCTCTTCAACGTCCTCAAGACCTCATTCTTGACTTTGGCTTATGCTTAAGGCAGAAGGACCACGTAGGTCTGATAAGGCCCAAGTCCGGCCTCTTGCTTCCAATCAAGTTGCAAGCTTGAATCAGCATGGCCTCCCCATAGACTTGAATAGATGACAACGTTCTCCTCTCGGGGCTTGTCCCTCTATTCTCGCTTCTTGCCCAGGATCCCTTTCTTAGCCCTCGAATCAGCGTCTGTTTTATGTCTTCCAGTTTCTGTGTCCGCTTTCTGTTTCTCAAAGCTGTTTCTGGGTATCCCTCCCTTTAATAGCCTAGCCTAGGCCAATCCGCAGTCTGTAACCGTGCGGCCATCTTGGCGGACATGATCCTCGTGATGTCATAAAGAACCTCAAAATTCGAAGTTGTCCTGACAACCTGCGTGCACACAGAGTTTCAGAGCCATCTCAGGCCAGTCCGACTCCTCACCCTTTCCTGGTAGGATACTTTTCCTTTTTCTCGGTTTCTTGTCGGTTTCTGTCTTGCTCCTCGCACTTTGGAAGGCCTGCTACATTCTCTCTAGACACTGGTTTCTGTCCTGTAAGATTATCCTGGGTTTTACCTCTTACATTTTATGTAGATGGCCAAGTGGGTGGACGTTCCCCAGAGAAAGTCCTGGACTCCCTCCCAAGTTGAAGTTGCCGGGGCAGTCCTCTGATGCGCAATGATCGTGTCATCTCCTAGCACTCTGCCGATTCCACCTTGGCAGGTCCCATGTTTTCCTTCCTTCTTCCTTTGGGGAAGTGCACCAGATGCGTTCCTGGATTGTAAAAGCCTCACGGTTCTTTTTCTGGTGCGTATTGATAAGGTGACCTCACCATTGCTACTTAGTTTATGATCCCTGTCCGCACCGTACCATGAAATCTATATTTCCTAACACTGCTAATGTGATCTGCACCCGTGATGTGAAACAGTGAGGCCTGGGCCGGCCAAGCGGAACGTGGGCACTTACCCGCTGCGCCACAGGGCCGGCCCTGAATTGGACTTTTGGACCAACCTTTTGCCTGAGCTTGGGAACACGTGGGCCTGTTTGGATTATTCGTGAAGGTGATTAGTAGTAACATCCTGGACGGTAACCTTTTCCGTTGGTGCATGGGTTTAGCAGGCAGCATGTTCTGTGCGTAGTATTCCTCTTCATCTATTTGGAATGGTCTACCTTTCTGTAGCATCAGTACGCATTTTGAGGTGATTTTCCAGCCTTGGAAGTTCACCTTCTCTAATCTCTTTCAGCCCCAAAGCTTTATGCCGTCATTCTGGACGCCATTTTGGATTTTTTTTGCTTTTAGGTGAATTTATTGCCGCAACCCTGCATTAGAACATCCTATATCTTTCCGATTTGCATCCTCCTCGAGGTAGACTTCCGTGTAGCTTACATCATCTTCCCCTGCGTAAGCCTAATAGCAGGCCCTCACCACACACTTGTGCCTCATCATCTGTTTCACCCTCTCACACCTCCCCGCTTTGTCTCTGGGAACCCCCAATCAAATGTCCCGTGCCACCTGTTCCTGACCGCTTGCTTTTCCTCCTCCTCTTAAGTGAGGTCCTACGGTACTTGCCTTGCTCCCTGGGGCTTGTTTCACTTCCCTAAAACCCTCACAGCCATTCTGGTGGTCACAAATGGCTGGATTGCATCCTTGGTTCCGGCTGACTGGTATGCCATTGCGTGGCTATAGCCCATCTTCCTTCTGCACTCGTCCCTTGCTGGGCTCCAGGGAGGCTTCCAAGTCTTGGGTAGTGGGAGCGACGCTGTGGTGAACTCAGCGGTGCACATGTCTTTATGCAGGAGTGTTTCCGAGTTCTTTGGATCAACACGCCGCAGAGGAATAGCTGGATCATATGGGACATGGATTCTTCAAGTTCTGAGGCAGTTCCACACCGCTTGGCGTAGTGGCTGCACCGGTCTGCACTCCCACCAACGGTGCAGGAGGCTTCCCTTCTCTCCACCTCCTCTCTGACACTTGTGGCTTCCTGTCTGCTTCCTTATAGCCATTCTGACCACAGTGAGCTGCTGTGCCCTTGCAGTTTGCATTTGCATTGGCCTGAGACTTAATGACGGTGAACAAGTGTTCATGCACCCGTTGGCCCTCTTTCGATCTTCTTGGCAGAAATCTCTGTTTCCATCTTCTGCCCAGGCTTTCATTGGCTTGTTGTTTTTTTTTTTTTTTCTTGTGGGGACGTGCGAGTTGATTGCATCCTTGGGCTTTTCACCCCTTGTCCGATGTGGGGTTTGCAAACATCCTCCCCCAGTCGTCGTGCTATCTTTGCATTCAGTCGATGGTTTCCTTCACTGGGCAGAAGCGTCCGCATTTGACGTGGTCCCGTTGGTTTCTTGTTGACTTGCTTGCCCTGGCCCAGTCGGACTTGCTTCTTCCAAACAGGCGGCTCAGACAGATGGCAAAGAGCACTCTGCCTAGGTCTTCTGCTACAAGGTTCACGGTTTCAAGTCTGCCATTCAAGGCTTTGATCCATTTCAGGTGGTGTGTGTGCCAGGTGTAACATCATGGTGTACTGTCGTTGTGTTCCAGGTGGCTGTGCAGGCTTCCCAGCACCGTTTATGGTAGAGACTCTCCTTTCTCCGCTGTCTCCTCTTGGCTCCCTGGTCGAAAATGGGCTGTCCATGTACGTTTGAGTTGGGCTCTGGGTTCTCGATTCTGTTGCAGGGGTCTGTGTGCCTGTTTTGGGGCCCAGACTGTGCCGTCTCGGTACCTAGTGCTTCGTCCTATATGTTGAAATCGGAAAGTGTGCCACGTCCTGCTTTTTTCGTTTTCCTGAGGATTCCTTTGCCTAGTCAGGGTCTCTTGTTGCTGGCTAGAAACTTTAGGATTCCCTCTTCTGTCTCTGTGGGAAACATTGCTGCAACTTTGACTGGGATTGCATGGAATCCAGAGATTCCTTGCTCTGGTAGGGACGTTTCCAGTGTGTTGCTGCTTCCACTCCTAGATCCGGGAATCTCCTTCTTTCTCCTTGTGTCTTCTTGAATTTCTTTCCCCCAACGTTTGTTAGTTTTCCATTGCCATGGCTTTCACCTGTTTTGCTAAGTTTCTTCATAGAGATCTCATCCTTCTCACTGGCATGCAGTTTTTCACTTTTTCTTTTCAGCTTCAGTTTCTCTATGCTTTGCAACTTTGAATCGGTTTTGTTCTGGCAGAAGTGCATCGCTGAGCTCACATCTGCCGGCAATGCTCCTGTATTTGCTGTGGAAGTCTGGCCCTGTCTAACGTCCCTTCCTGTCTGCCTCTACACTACCTCGGACGCCTGCCCCAGAATGCCTGAAGCAGTGGTGAGCAGGCTCACCCGAGGGTCCACCCGGCCCACCCCGGGCCACCGACCCAGAAGGTGCGGACCTCACCGCTGCACCACCGGCCGGCCCCTTTCATGTTCCGTTGGCAACCTGCAGTTGAGGGCAATGGGACTTGAATATGCTACTTGAGCCCAACTCTGGCACTGTGTAGATGAGGCCAGGTTGTTTTTCGGGTCCACTGCGATGTCAGAGGATTGGTCAGAATCGTGTCTCTGCTGTCCCGGCAAGCTTCACGGACACACGGTTTCCTGGCCCGCTTGGAGCAGTCTCATAACTCCCCCTTCCCACTTAGCCCAGCCTTGACCTTCGCTGCCGTCTTTTGGCTTGTGGATTTCTCTGCCTTTCAAACGTTCCAGCAGAGTCTGTCTAAAGACGGACATCATCTTTCATTGTGGATTGTCCAGGTGTGATTTCTGTTCGCCTTCCATTTTCTGGGACCTTTGTCTCTTTTCCATAGGAGAATCGTCACGGTATTTCTCAGCTATCCCCCTTAGACATGCTTATCAGTCCGTTCCCCTTCATTCCAAGTGATTCATTTTGCATTTCTGGAATCACCGTATGTTCTCTAGGCCGAGGTGTGAGCGCTTTCGTGACTCTTGGTTGTTGTCTTTGAATTTGCACCGGTCACTTGAAGGAGTCTTTGCTGCCCTAGCCTGGGTCAAACTAAGCACTGGGAACACGTGGTCATCTGGGTTGGTTTGACATCCTGAGGTCAGAAACTCCAAACTCGAGGTGGTCCTGGCATCCCCCTTCACGGACACAATGTTTCCAAGACAAATTAGACGAATCTGATGAATTCCTCTCTCCAGGAAAGATATTTTTCTGTCTCCTTTCCGGATTTGGGAAGTTTCGAACTTCACCCCTGATCCTGGAACGTTCCCCCAGGTGCCGTCTAGATACGGGCTTACTTTATTTCTATGGGCTGTGCCATTTGTTTGCCTTACATCCTCAGCCCTGGCCTGTTTCTTTTTCTTGCAACAGAATTGTAATGTTCTCATTTTCAGCCCACTTCCTTACATGTGGTGTCAAAACACATAATCCATAATCCTTCTACGGCAAGAGGTAGGGGGAGAGAATTTCGATGGAGGCAAACTGAGCACACTAGCCTGGGAGGGCAGCCCTCACGAAGGAACGAAGCCCTGTGGAAAAGGGTGCTTTTCAGCACCCTTGTAGAGCACTTCCAAACAAAGAGACATAGCCCAAGCGTGACGGGGCTCCATTCCTTCAAGGCTTCCAAGACATCTCTTGGGACACATTAGCATGTACCCAGTGGGCCCCCGTGACGCCAGAGCTATGGAAAGTGAGACTGATCTGCAAAGAATGCCAGGGGCCTGGGAAAGGAGGCATCGAGTCTTCTCTTCAACGTCCTCAAGACCTCATTCTTGACTTTGGCTTATGCTTAAGGCAGAAGGACCACGTAGGTCTGATAAGGCCCAAGTCCGGCCTCTTGCTTCCAATCAAGTTGCAAGCTTGAATCAGCATGGCCTCCCCATAGACTTGAATAGATGACAACGTTCTCCTCTCGGGGCTTGTCCCTCTATTCTCGCTTCTTGCCCAGGATCCCTTTCTTAGCCCTCGAATCAGCGTCTGTTTTATGTCTTCCAGTTTCTGTGTCCGCTTTCTGTTTCTCAAAGCTGTTTCTGGGTATCCCTCCCTTTAATAGCCTAGCCTAGGCCAATCCGCAGTCTGTAACCGTGCGGCCATCTTGGCGGACATGATCCTCGTGATGTCATAAACAACCTCAAAATTCGAAGTTGTCCTGACAACCTGCGTGCACACAGAGTTTCAGAGCCATCTCAGGCCAGTCCGACTCCTCACCCTTTCCTGGTAGGATACTTTTCCTTTTTCTCGGTTTCTTGTCGGTTTCTGTCTTGCTCCTCGCACTTTGGAAGGCCTGCTACATTCTCTCTAGACACTGGTTTCTGTCCTGTAAGATTATCCTGGGTTTTACCTCTTACATTTTATGTAGATGGCCAAGTGGGTGGACGTTCCCCAGAGAAAGTCCTGGACTCCCTCCCAAGTTGAAGTTGCCGGGGCAGTCCTCTGATGCGCAATGATCGTGTCATCTCCTAGCACTCTGCCGATTCCACCTTGGCGGGTCCCATGTTTTCCTTCCTTCTTCCTTTGGGGAAGTGCACCAGATGCGTTCCTGGATTGTAAAAGCCTCACGGTTCTTTTTCTGGTGCGTATTGATAAGGTGACCTCACCATTGCTACTTAGTTTATGATCCCTGTCCGCACCGTACCATGAAATCTATATTTCCTAACACTGCTAATGTGATCTGCACCCGTGATGTGAAACAGTGAGGCCTGGGCCGGCCAAGCGGAACGTGGGCACTTACCCGCTGCGCCACAGGGCCGGCCCTGAATTGGACTTTTGGACCAACCTTTTGCCTGAGCTTGGGAACACGTGGGCCTGTTTGGATTATTCGTGAAGGTGATTAGTAGTAACATCCTGGACGGTAACCTTTTCCGTTGGTGCATGGGTTTAGCAGGCAGCATGTTCTGTGCGTAGTATTCCTCTTCATCTATTTGGAATGGTCTACCTTTCTGTAGCATCAGTACGCATTTTGAGGTGATTTTCCAGCCTTGGAAGTTCACCTTCTCTAATCTCTTTCAGCCCCAAAGCTTTATGCCGTCATTCTGGACGCCATTTTGGATTTTTTTTGCTTTTAGGTGAATTTATTGCCGCAACCCTGCATTAGAACATCCTATATCTTTCCGATTTGCATCCTCCTCGAGGTAGACTTCCGTGTAGCTTACATCATCTTCCCCTGCGTAAGCCTAATAGCAGGCCCTCACCACACACTTGTGCCTCATCATCTGTTTCACCCTCTCACACCTCCCCGCTTTGTCTCTGGGAACCCCCAATCAAATGTCCCGTGCCACCTGTTCCTGACCGCTTGCTTTTCCTCCTCCTCTTAAGTGAGGTCCTACGGTACTTGCCTTGCTCCCTGGGGCTTGTTTCACTTCCCTAAAACCCTCACAGCCATTCTGGTGGTCACAAATGGCTGGATTGCATCCTTGGTTCCGGCTGACTGGTATGCCATTGCGTGGCTATAGCCCATCTTCCTTCTGCACTCGTCCCTTGCTGGGCTCCAGGGAGGCTTCCAAGTCTTGGGTAGTGGGAGCGACGCTGTGGTGAACTCAGCGGTGCACATGTCTTTATGCAGGAGTGTTTCCGAGTTCTTTGGATCAACACGCCGCAGAGGAATAGCTGGATCATATGGGACATGGATTCTTCAAGTTCTGAGGCAGTTCCACACCGCTTGGCGTAGTGGCTGCACCGGTCTGCACTCCCACCAACGGTGCAGGAGGCTTCCCTTCTCTCCACCTCCTCTCTGACACTTGTGGCTTCCTGTCTGCTTCCTTATAGCCATTCTGACCACAGTGAGCTGCTGTGCCCTTGCAGTTTGCATTTGCATTGGCCTGAGACTTAATGACGGTGAACAAGTGTTCATGCACCCGTTGGCCCTCTTTCGATCTTCTTGGCAGAAATCTCTGTTTCCATCTTCTGCCCAGGCTTTCATTGGCTTGTTGTTTTTTTTTTTTTTTTCTTGTGGGGACGTGCGAGTTGATTGCATCCTTGGGCTTTTCACCCCTTGTCCGATGTGGGGTTTGCAAACATCCTCCCCCAGTCGTCGTGCTATCTTTGCATTCAGTCGATGGTTTCCTTCACTGGGCAGAAGCGTCCGCATTTGACGTGGTCCCATTGGTTTCTTGTTGACTTGCTTGCCCTGGCCCAGTCGGACTTGCTTCTTCCAAGCAGGCGGCTCAGACAGATGGCAAAGAGCACTCTGCCTAGGTCTTCTGCTACAAGGTTCACGGTTTCAAGTCTGCCATTCAAGGCTTTGATCCATTTCAGGTGGTGTGTGTGCCAGGTGTAACATCATGGTGTACTGTCGTTGTGTTCCAGGTGGCTGTGCAGGCTTCCCAGCACCGTTTATGGTAGAGACTCTCCTTTCTCCGCTGTCTCCTCTTGGCTCCCTGGTCGAAAATGGGCTGTCCATGTACGTTTGAGTTGGGCTCTGGGTTCTCGATTCTGTTGCAGGGGTCTGTGTGCCTGTTTTGGGGCCCAGACTGTGCCGTCTCGGTACCTAGTGCTTCGTCCTATATGTTGAAATCGGAAAGTGTGCCACGTCCTGCTTTTTTCGTTTTCCTGAGGATTCCTTTGCCTAGTCAGGGTCTCTTGTTGCTGGCTAGAAACTTTAGGATTCCCTCTTCTGTCTCTGTGGGAAACATTGCTGCAACTTTGACTGGGATTGCATGGAATCCAGAGATTCCTTGCTCTGGTAGGGACGTTTCCAGTGTGTTGCTGCTTCCACTCCTAGATCCGGGAATCTCCTTCTTTCTCCTTGTGTCTTCTTGAATTTCTTTCCCCCAACGTTTGTTAGTTTTCCATTGCCATGGCTTTCACCTGTTTTGCTAAGTTTCTTCATAGAGATCTCATCCTTCTCACTGGCATGCAGTTTTTCACTTTTTCTTTTCAGCTTCAGTTTCTCTATGCTTTGCAACTTTGAATCGGTTTTGTTCTGGCAGAAGTGCATCGCTGAGCTCACATCTGCCGGCAATGCTCCTGTATTTGCTGTGGAAGTCTGGCCCTGTCTAACGTCCCTTCCCGTCTGCCTCTACACTACCTCGGACGCCTGCCCCAGAATGCCTGAAGCAGTGGTGAGCAGGCTCACCCGAGGGTCCACCCGGCCCACCCCGGGCCACCGACCCAGAAGGTGCGGACCTCACCGCTGCACCACCGGCCGGCCCCTTTCATGTTCCGTTGGCAACCTGCAGTTGAGGGCAATGGGACTTGAATATGCTACTTGAGCCCAACTCTGGCACTGTGTAGATGAGGCCAGGTTGTTTTTCGGGTCCACTGTGATGTCAGAGGATTGGTCATAATCGTGTCTCTGCTGTCCCGGCAAGCTTCACGGACACACGGTTTCCTGGCCCGCTTGGAGCAGTCTCATAACTCCCCCTTCCCACTTAGCCCAGCCTTGACCTTCGCTGCCGTCTTTTGGCTTGTGGATTTCTCTGCCTTTCAAACGTTCCAGCAGAGTCTGTCTAAAGACGGACATCATCTTTCATTGTGGATTGTCCAGGTGTGATTTCTGTTCGCCTTCCATTTTCTGGGACCTTTGTCTCTTTTCCATAGGAGAATCGTCACCGTGTTTCTCAGCTATCCCCCTTAGACATGCTTATCAGTCCGTTCCCCTTCATTCCAAGTGATTCATTTTGCATTTCTGGAATCACCGCATGTTCTCTAGGCCGAGGTGTGAGCGCTTTCGTGACTCTTGGTTGTTGTCTTTGAATTTGCACCGGTCACTTGAAGGAGTCTTTGCTGCCCTAGCCTGGGTCAAACTAAGCACTGGGAACACGTGGTCATCTGGGTTGGTTTGACATCCTGAGGTCAGAAACTCCAAACTCGAGGTGGTCCTGGCATCCCCCTTCACGGACACAATGTTTCCAAGACAAATTAGACGAATCTGATGAATTCCTCTCTCCAGGAAAGATATTTTTCTGTCTCCCTTCCGGATTTGGGAAGTTTCGAACTTCACCCCTGATCCTGGAACGTTCCCCCAGGTGCCGTCTAGATACGGGCTTACTTTATTTCTATGGGCTGTGCCATTTGTTTGCCTTACATCCTCAGCCCTGGCCTGTTTCTTTTTCTTGCAACAGAATTGTAATGTTCTCATTTTCAGCCCTCTTCCTTACATGTGGTGTCAAAACACATAATCCATAATCCTTCTACGGCAAGAGGTAGGGGGAGAGAATTTCGATGGAGGCAAACTGAGCACACTAGCCTGGGAGGGCAGCCTTCACGAAGGAACGAAGCCCTGTGGAAAAGGGTGCTTTTCAGCACCCTTGTAGAGCACTTCCAAACAAAGAGACATAGCCCAAGCGTGACGGGGCTCCATTCCTTCAAGGCTTCCAAGACATCTCTTGGGACACATTAGCATGTACCCAGTGGGCCCCCGTGACGCCAGAGCTATGGAAAGTGAGACTGATCTGCAAAGAATGCCAGGGGCCTGGGAAAGGAGGCATCGAGTCTTCTCTTCAACGTCCTCAAGACCTCATTCTTGACTTTGGCTTATGCTTAAGGCAGAAGGACCACGTAGGTCTGATAAGGCCCAAGTCCGGCCTCTTGCTTCCAATCAAGTTGCAAGCTTGAATCAGCATGGCCTCCCCATAGACTTGAATAGATGACAACGTTCTCCTCTCGGGGCTTGTCCCTCTATTCTCGCTTCTTGCCCAGGATCCCTTTCTTAGCCCTCGAATCAGCGTCTGTTTTATGTCTTCCAGTTTCTGTGTCCGCTTTCTGTTTCTCAAAGCTGTTTCTGGGTATCCCTCCCTTTAATAGCCTAGCCTAGGCCAATCCGCAGTCTGTAACCGTGCGGCCATCTTGGCGGACATGATCCTCGTGATGTCATAAAGAACCTCAAAATTCGAAGTGGTCCTGACAACCTGCGTGCACACAGAGTTTCAGAGCCATCTCAGGCCAGTCCGACTCCTCACCCTTTCCTGGTAGGATACTTTTCCTTTTTCTCGGTTTCTTGTCGGTTTCTGTCTTGCTCCTCGCACTTTGGAAGGCCTGCTACATTCTCTCTAGACACTGGTTTCTGTCCTGTAAGATTATCCTGGGTTTTACCTCTTACATTTTATGTAGATGGCCAAGTGGGTGGACGTTCCCCAGAGAAAGTCCTGGACTCCCTCCCAAGTTGAAGTTGCCGGGGCAGTCCTCTGATGCGCAATGATCGTGTCATCTCCTAGCACTCTGCCGATTCCACCTTGGCGGGTCCCATGTTTTCCTTCCTTCTTCCTTTGGGGAAGTGCACCAGATGCGTTCCTGGATTGTAAAAGCCTCACGGTTCTTTTTCTGGTGCGTATTGATAAGGTGACCTCACCATTGCTACTTAGTTTATGATCCCTGTCCGCACCGTACCATGAAATCTATATTTCCTAACACTGCTAATGTGATCTGCACCCGTGATGTGAAACAGTGAGGCCTGGGCCGGCCAAGCGGAACGTGGGCACTTACCCGCTGCGCCACAGGGCCGGCCCTGAATTGGACTTTTGGACCAACCTTTTGCCTGAGCTTGGGAACACGTGGGCCTGTTTGGATTATTCGTGAAGGTGATTAGTAGTAACATCCTGGACGGTAACCTTTTCCGTTGGTGCATGGGTTTAGCAGGCAGCATGTTCTGTGCGTAGTATTCCTCTTCATCTATTTGGAATGGTCTACCTTTCTGTAGCATCAGTACGCATTTTGAGGTGATTTTCCAGCCTTGGAAGTTCACCTTCTCTAATCTCTTTCAGCCCCAAAGCTTTATGCCGTCATTCTGGACGCCATTTTGGATTTTTTTTGCTTTTAGGTGAATTTATTGCCGCAACCCTGCATTAGAACATCCTATATCTTTCCGATTTGCATCCTCCTCGAGGTAGACTTCCGTGTAGCTTACATCATCTTCCCCTGCGTAAGCCTAATAGCAGGCCCTCACCACACACTTGTGCCTCATCATCTGTTTCACCCTCTCACACCTCCCCGCTTTGTCTCTGGGAACCCCCAATCAAATGTCCCGTGCCACCTGTTCCTGACCGCTTGCTTTTCCTCCTCCTCTTAAGTGAGGTCCTACGGTACTTGCCTTGCTCCCTGGGGCTTGTTTCACTTCCCTAAAACCCTCACAGCCATTCTGGTGGTCACAAATGGCTGGATTGCATCCTTGGTTCCGGCTGACTGGTATGCCATTGCGTGGCTATAGCCCATCTTCCTTCTGCACTCGTCCCTTGCTGGGCTCCAGGGAGGCTTCCAAGTCTTGGGTAGTGGGAGCGACGCTGTGGTGAACTCAGCGGTGCACATGTCTTTATGCAGGAGTGTTTCCGAGTTCTTTGGATCAACACGCCGCAGAGGAATAGCTGGATCATATGGGACATGGATTCTTCAAGTTCTGAGGCAGTTCCACACCGCTTGGCGTAGTGGCTGCACCGGTCTGCACTCCCACCAACGGTGCAGGAGGCTTCCCTTCTCTCCACCTCCTCTCTGACACTTGTGGCTTCCTGTCTGCTTCCTTATAGCCATTCTGACCACAGTGAGCTGCTGTGCCCTTGCAGTTTGCATTTGCATTGGCCTGAGACTTCATGACGGTGAACAAGTGTTCATGCACCCGTTGGCCCTCTTTCGATCTTCTTGGCAGAAATCTCTGTTTCCATCTTCTGCCCAGGCTTTCATTGGCTTGTTGTTTTTTTTTTTTTTTCTTGTGGGGACGTGCGAGTTGATTGCATCCTTGGGCTTTTCACCCCTTGTCCGATGTGGGGTTTGCAAACATCCTCCCCCAGTCGTCGTGCTATCTTTGCATTCAGTCGATGGTTTCCTTCACTGGGCAGAAGCGTCCGCATTTGACGTGGTCCCGTTGGTTTCTTGTTGACTTGCTTGCCCTGGCCCAGTCGGACTTGCTTCTTCCAAACAGGCGGCTCAGACAGATGGCAAAGAGCACTCTGCCTAGGTCTTCTGCTACAAGGTTCACGGTTTCAAGTCTGCCATTCAAGGCTTTGATCCATTTCAGGTGGTGTGTGTGCCAGGTGTAACATCATGGTGTACTGTCGTTGTGTTCCAGGTGGCTGTGCAGGCTTCCCAGCACCGTTTATGGTAGAGACTCTCCTTTCTCCGCTGTCTCCTCTTGGCTCCCTGGTCGAAAATGGGCTGTCCATGTACGTTTGAGTTGGGCTCTGGGTTCTCGATTCTGTTGCAGGGGTCTGTGTGCCTGTTTTGGGGCCCAGACTGTGCCGTCTCGGTACCTAGTGCTTCGTCCTATATGTTGAAATCGGAAAGTGTGCCACGTCCTGCTTTTTTCGTTTTCCTGAGGATTCCTTTGCCTAGTCAGGGTCTCTTGTTGCTGGCTAGGAACTTTAGGATTCCCTCTTCTGTCTCTGTGGGAAACATTGCTGCAACTTTGACTGGGATTGCATGGAATCCAGAGATTCCTTGCTCTGGTAGGGACGTTTCCAGTGTGTTGCTGCTTCCACTCCTAGATCCGGGAATCTCCTTCTTTCTCCTTGTGTCTTCTTGAATTTCTTTCCCCCAACGTTTGTTAGCTTTCCATTGCCATGGCTTTCACCTGTTTTGCTAAGTTTCTTCATAGAGATCTCATCCTTCTCACTGGCATGCAGTTTTTCACTTTTTCTTTTCAGCTTCAGTTTCTCTATGCTTTGCAACTTTGAATCGGTTTTGTTCTGGCAGAAGTGCATCGCTGAGCTCACATCTGCCGGCAATGCTCCTGTATTTGCTGTGGAAGTCTGGCCCTGTCTAACGTCCCTTCCCGTCTGCCTCTACACTAGCTCGGACGCCTGCCCCAGAATGCCTGAAGCAGTGGTGAGCAGGCTCACCCGAGGGTCCACCCGGCCCACCCCGGGCCACCGACCCAGAAGGTGCGGACCTCACCGCTGCACCACCGGCCGGCCCCTTTCATGTTCCGTTGGCAACCTGCAGTTGAGGGCAATGGGACTTGAATATGCTACTTGAGCCCAACTCTGGCACTGTGTAGATGAGGCCAGGTTGTTTTTCGGGTCCACTGCGATGTCAGAGGATTGGTCAGAATCGTGTCTCTGCTGTCCCGGCAAGCTTCACGGACACACGGTTTCCTGGCCCGCTTGGAGCAGTCTCATAACTCCCCCTTCCCACTTAGCCCAGCCTTGACCTTCGCTGCCGTCTTTTGGCTTGTGGATTTCTCTGCCTTTCAAACGTTCCAGCAGAGTCTGTCTAAAGACGGACATCATCTTTCATTGTGGATTGTCCAGGTGTGATTTCTGTTCGCCTTCCATTTTCTGGGACCTTTGTCTCTTTTCCATAGGAGAATCGTCACGGTATTTCTCAGCTATCCCCCTTAGACATGCTTATCAGTCCGTTCCCCTTCATTCCAAGTGATTCATTTTGCATTTCTGGAATCACCGTATGTTCTCTAGGCCGAGGTGTGAGCGCTTTCGTGACTCTTGGTTGTTGTCTTTGAATTTGCACCGGTCACTTGAAGGAGTCTTTGCTGCCCTAGCCTGGGTCAAACTAAGCACTGGGAACACGTGGTCATCTGGGTTGGTTTGACATCCTGAGGTCAGAAACTCCAAACTCGAGGTGGTCCTGGCATCCCCCTTCACGGACACAATGTTTCCAAGACAAATTAGACGAATCTGATGAATTCCTCTCTCCAGGAAAGATATTTTTCTGTCTCCTTTCCGGATTTGGGAAGTTTCGAACTTCACCCCTGATCCTGGAACGTTCCCCCAGGTGCCGTCTAGATACGGGCTTACTTTATTTCTATGGGCTGTGCCATTTGTTTGCCTTACATCCTCAGCCCTGGCCTGTTTCTTTTTCTTGCAACAGAATTGTAATGTTCTCATTTTCAGCCCACTTCCTTACATGTGGTGTCAAAACACATAATCCATAATCCTTCTACGGCAAGAGGTAGGGGGAGAGAATTTCGATGGAGGCAAACTGAGCACACTAGCCTGGGAGGGCAGCCCTCACGAAGGAACGAAGCCCTGTGGAAAAGGGTGCTTTTCAGCACCCTTGTAGAGCACTTCCAAACAAAGAGACATAGCCCAAGCGTGACGGGGCTCCATTCCTTCAAGGCTTCCAAGACATCTCTTGGGACACATTAGCATGTACCCAGTGGGCCCCCGTGACGCCAGAGCTATGGAAAGTGAGACTGATCTGCAAAGAATGCCAGGGGCCTGGGAAAGGAGGCATCGAGTCTTCTCTTCAACGTCCTCAAGACCTCATTCTTGACTTTGGCTTATGCTTAAGGCAGAAGGACCACGTAGGTCTGATAAGGCCCAAGTCCGGCCTCTTGCTTCCAATCAAGTTGCAAGCTTGAATCAGCATGGCCTCCCCATAGACTTGAATAGATGACAACGTTCTCCTCTCGGGGCTTGTCCCTCTATTCTCGCTTCTTGCCCAGGATCCCTTTCTTAGCCCTCGAATCAGCGTCTGTTTTATGTCTTCCAGTTTCTGTGTCCGCTTTCTGTTTCTCAAAGCTGTTTCTGGGTATCCCTCCCTTTAATAGCCTAGCCTAGGCCAATCCGCAGTCTGTAACCGTGCGGCCATCTTGGCGGACATGATCCTCGTGATGTCATAAACAACCTCAAAATTCGAAGTTGTCCTGACAACCTGCGTGCACACAGAGTTTCAGAGCCATCTCAGGCCAGTCCGACTCCTCACCCTTTCCTGGTAGGATACTTTTCCTTTTTCTCGGTTTCTTGTCGGTTTCTGTCTTGCTCCTCGCACTTTGGAAGGCCTGCTACATTCTCTCTAGACACTGGTTTCTGTCCTGTAAGATTATCCTGGGTTTTACCTCTTACATTTTATGTAGATGGCCAAGTGGGTGGACGTTCCCCAGAGAAAGTCCTGGACTCCCTCCCAAGTTGAAGTTGCCGGGGCAGTCCTCTGATGCGCAATGATCGTGTCATCTCCTAGCACTCTGCCGATTCCACCTTGGCGGGTCCCATGTTTTCCTTCCTTCTTCCTTTGGGGAAGTGCACCAGATGCGTTCCTGGATTGTAAAAGCCTCACGGTTCTTTTTCTGGTGCGTATTGATAAGGTGACCTCACCATTGCTACTTAGTTTATGATCCCTGTCCGCACCGTACCATGAAATCTATATTTCCTAACACTGCTAATGTGATCTGCACCCGTGATGTGAAACAGTGAGGCCTGGGCCGGCCAAGCGGAACGTGGGCACTTACCCGCTGCGCCACAGGGCCGGCCCTGAATTGGACTTATGGACCAACCTTTTGCCTGAGCTTGGGAACACGTGGGCCTGTTTGGATTATTCGTGAAGGTGATTAGTAGTAACATCCTGGACGGTAACCTTTTCCGTTGGTGCATGGGTTTAGCAGGCAGCATGTTCTGTGCGTAGTATTCCTCTTCATCTATTTGGAATGGTCTACCTTTCTGTAGCATCAGTACGCATTTTGAGGTGATTTTCCAGCCTTGGAAGTTCACCTTCTCTAATCTCTTTCAGCCCCAAAGCTTTATGCCGTCATTCTGGACGCCATTTTGGATTTTTTTTGCTTTTAGGTGAATTTATTGCCGCAACCCTGCATTAGACCATCCTATATCTTTCCGATTTGCATCCTCCTCGAGGTAGACTTCCGTGTAGCTTACATCATCTTCCCCTGCGTAAGCCTAATAGCAGGCCCTCACCACACACTTGTGCCTCATCATCTGTTTCACCCTCTCACACCTCCCCGCTTTGTCTCTGGGAACCCCCAATCAAATGTCCCGTGCCACCTGTTCCTGACCGCTTGCTTTTCCTCCTCCTCTTAAGTGAGGTCCTACGGTACTTGCCTTGCTCCCTGGGGCTTGTTTCACTTCCCTAAAACCCTCACAGCCATTCTGGTGGTCACAAATGGCTGGATTGCATCCTTGGTTCCGGCTGACTGGTATGCCATTGCGTGGCTATAGCCCATCTTCCTTCTGCACTCGTCCCTTGCTGGGCTCCAGGGAGGCTTCCAAGTCTTGGGTAGTGGGAGCGACGCTGTGGTGAACTCAGCGGTGCACATGTCTTTATGCAGGAGTGTTTCCGAGTTCTTTGGATCAACACGCCGCAGAGGAATAGCTGGATCATATGGGACATGGATTCTTCAAGTTCTGAGGCAGTTCCACACCGCTTGGCGTAGTGGCTGCACCGGTCTGCACTCCCACCAACGGTGCAGGAGGCTTCCCTTCTCTCCACCTCCTCTCTGACACTTGTGGCTTCCTGTCTGCTTCCTTATAGCCATTCTGACCACAGTGAGCTGCTGTGCCCTTGCAGTTTGCATTTGCATTGGCCTGAGACTTAATGACGGTGAACAAGTGTTCATGCACCCGTTGGCCCTCTTTCGATCTTCTTGGCAGAAATCTCTGTTTCCATCTTCTGCCCAGGCTTTCATTGGCTTGTTGTTTTTTTTTTTTTTTTCTTGTGGGGACGTGCGAGTTGATTGCATCCTTGGGCTTTTCACCCCTTGTCCGATGTGGGGTTTGCAAACATCCTCCCCCAGTCGTCGTGCTATCTTTGCATTCAGTCGATGGTTTCCTTCACTGGGCAGAAGCGTCCGCATTTGACGTGGTCCCATTGGTTTCTTGTTGACTTGCTTGCCCTGGCCCAGTCGGACTTGCTTCTTCCAAGCAGGCGGCTCAGACAGATGGCAAAGAGCACTCTGCCTAGGTCTTCTGCTACAAGGTTCACGGTTTCAAGTCTGCCATTCAAGGCTTTGATCCATTTCAGGTGGTGTGTGTGCCAGGTGTAACATCATGGTGTACTGTCGTTGTGTTCCAGGTGGCTGTGCAGGCTTCCCAGCACCGTTTATGGTAGAGACTCTCCTTTCTCCGCTGTCTCCTCTTGGCTCCCTGGTCGAAAATGGGCTGTCCATGTACGTTTGAGTTGGGCTCTGGGTTCTCGATTCTGTTGCAGGGGTCTGTGTGCCTGTTTTGGGGCCCAGACTGTGCCGTCTCGGTACCTAGTGCTTCGTCCTATATGTTGAAATCGGAAAGTGTGCCACGTCCTGCTTTTTTCGTTTTCCTGAGGATTCCTTTGCCTAGTCAGGGTCTCTTGTTGCTGGCTAGAAACTTTAGGATTCCCTCTTCTGTCTCTGTGGGAAACATTGCTGCAACTTTGACTGGGATTGCATGGAATCCAGAGATTCCTTGCTCTGGTAGGGACGTTTCCAGTGTGTTGCTGCTTCCACTCCTAGATCCGGGAATCTCCTTCTTTCTCCTTGTGTCTTCTTGAATTTCTTTCCCCCAACGTTTGTTAGTTTTCCATTGCCATGGCTTTCACCTGTTTTGCTAAGTTTCTTCATAGAGATCTCATCCTTCTCACTGGCATGCAGTTTTTCACTTTTTCTTTTCAGCTTCAGTTTCTCTATGCTTTGCAACTTTGAATCGGTTTTGTTCTGGCAGAAGTGCATCGCTGAGCTCACATCTGCCGGCAATGCTCCTGTATTTGCTGTGGAAGTCTGGCCCTGTCTAACGTCCCTTCCCGTCTGCCTCTACACTAGCTCGGACGCCTGCCCCAGAATGCCTGAAGCAGTGGTGAGCAGGCTCACCCGAGGGTCCACCCGGCCCACCCCGGGCCACCGACCCAGAAGGTGCGGACCTCACCGCTGCACCACCGGCCGGCCCCTTTCATGTTCCGTTGGCAACCTGCAGTTGAGGGCAATGGGACTTGAATATGCTACTTGAGCCCAACTCTGGCACTGTGTAGATGAGGCCAGGTTGTTTTTCGGGTCCACTGCGATGTCAGAGGATTGGTCATAATCGTGTCTCTGCTGTCCCGGCAAGCTTCACGGACACACGGTTTCCTGGCCCGCTTGGAGCAGTCTCATAACTCCCCCTTCCCACTTAGCCCAGCCTTGACCTTCGCTGCCGTCTTTTGGCTTGTGGATTTCTCTGCCTTTCAAACGTTCCAGCAGAGTCTGTCTAAAGACGGACATCATCTTTCATTGTGGATTGTCCAGGTGTGATTTCTGTTCGCCTTCCATTTTCTGGGACCTTTGTCTCTTTTCCATAGGAGAATCGTCACGGTATTTCTCAGCTATCCCCCTTAGACATGCTTATCAGTCCGTTCCCCTTCATTCCAAGTGATTCATTTTGCATTTCTGGAATCACCGTATGTTCTCTAGGCCGAGGTGTGAGCGCTTTCGTGACTCTTGGTTGTTGTCTTTGAATTTGCACCGGTCACTTGAAGGAGTCTTTGCTGCCCTAGCCTGGGTCAAACTAAGCACTGGGAACACGTGGTCATCTGGGTTGGTTTGACATCCTGAGGTCAGAAACTCCAAACTCGAGGTGGTCCTGGCATCCCCCTTCACGGACACAATGTTTCCAAGACAAATTAGACGAATCTGATGAATTCCTCTCTCCAGGAAAGATATTTTTCTGTCTCCTTTCCGGATTTGGGAAGTTTCGAACTTCACCCCTGATCCTGGAACGTTCCCCCAGGTGCCGTCTAGATACGGGCTTACTTTATTTCTATGGGCTGTGCCATTTGTTTGCCTTACATCCTCAGCCCTGGCCTGTTTCTTTTTCTTGCAACAGAATTGTAATGTTCTCATTTTCAGCCCACTTCCTTACATGTGGTGTCAAAACACATAATCCATAATCCTTCTACGGCAAGAGGTAGGGGGAGAGAATTTCGATGGAGGCAAACTGAGCACACTAGCCTGGGAGGGCAGCCCTCACGAAGGAACGAAGCCCTGTGGAAAAGGGTGCTTTTCAGCACCCTTGTAGAGCACTTCCAAACAAAGAGACATAGCCCAAGCGTGACGGGGCTCCATTCCTTCAAGGCTTCCAAGACATCTCTTGGGACACATTAGCATGTACCCAGTGGGCCCCCGTGACGCCAGAGCTATGGAAAGTGAGACTGATCTGCAAAGAATGCCAGGGGCCTGGGAAAGGAGGCATCGAGTCTTCTCTTCAACGTCCTCAAGACCTCATTCTTGACTTTGGCTTATGCTTAAGGCAGAAGGACCACGTAGGTCTGATAAGGCCCAAGTCCGGCCTCTTGCTTCCAATCAAGTTGCAAGCTTGAATCAGCATGGCCTCCCCATAGACTTGAATAGATGACAACGTTCTCCTCTCGGGGCTTGTCCCTCTATTCTCGCTTCTTGCCCAGGATCCCTTTCTTAGCCCTCGAATCAGCGTCTGTTTTATGTCTTCCAGTTTCTGTGTCCGCTTTCTGTTTCTCAAAGCTGTTTCTGGGTATCCCTCCCTTTAATAGCCTAGCCTAGGCCAATCCGCAGTCTGTAACCGTGCGGCCATCTTGGCGGACATGATCCTCGTGATGTCATAAAGAACCTCAAAATTCGAAGTGGTCCTGACAACCTGCGTGCACACAGAGTTTCAGAGCCATCTCAGGCCAGTCCGACTCCTCACCCTTTCCTGGTAGGATACTTTTCCTCTTTCTCGGTTTCTTGTCGGTTTCTGTCTTGCTCCTCGCACTTTGGAAGGCCTGCTACATTCTCTCTAGACACTGGTTTCTGTCCTGTAAGATTATCCTGGGTTTTACCTCTTACATTTTATGTAGATGGCCAAGTGGGTGGACGTTCCCCAGAGAAAGTCCTGGACTCCCTCCCAAGTTGAAGTTGCCGGGGCAGTCCTCTGATGCGCAATGATCGTGTCATCTCCTAGCACTCTGCCGATTCCACCTTGGCGGGTCCCATGTTTTCCTTCCTTCTTCCTTTGGGGAAGTGCACCAGATGCGTTCCTGGATTGTAAAAGCCTCACGGTTCTTTTTCTGGTGCGTATTGATAAGGTGACCTCACCATTGCTACTTAGTTTATGATCCCTGTCCGCACCGTACCATGAAATCTATATTTCCTAACACTGCTAATGTGATCTGCACCCGTGATGTGAAACAGTGAGGCCTGGGCCGGCCAAGCGGAACGTGGGCACTTACCCGCTGCGCCACAGGGCCGGCCCTGAATTGGACTTATGGACCAACCTTTTGCCTGAGCTTGGGAACACGTGGGCCTGTTTGGATTATTCGTGAAGGTGATTAGTAGTAACATCCTGGACGGTAACCTTTTCCGTTGGTGCATGGGTTTAGCAGGCAGCATGTTCTGTGCGTAGTATTCCTCTTCATCTATTTGGAATGGTCTACCTTTCTGTAGCATCAGTACGCATTTTGAGGTGATTTTCCAGCCTTGGAAGTTCACCTTCTCTAATCTCTTTCAGCCCCAAAGCTTTATGCCGTCATTCTGGACGCCATTTTGGATTTTTTTTGCTTTTAGGTGAATTTATTGCCGCAACCCTGCATTAGACCATCCTATATCTTTCTGATTTGCATCCTCCTCGAGGTAGACTTCCGTGTAGCTTACATCATCTTCCCCTGCGTAAGCCTAATAGCAGGCCCTCACCACACACTTGTGCCTCATCATCTGTTTCACCCTCTCACACCTCCCCGCTTTGTCTCTGGGAACCCCCAATCAAATGTCCCGTGCCACCTGTTCCTGACCGCTTGCTTTTCCTCCTCCTCTTAAGTGAGGTCCTACGGTACTTGCCTTGCTCCCTGGGGCTTGTTTCACTTCCCTAAAACCCTCACAGCCATTCTGGTGGTCACAAATGGCTGGATTGCATCCTTGGTTCCGGCTGACTGGTATGCCATTGCGTGGCTATAGCCCATCTTCCTTCTGCACTCGTCCCTTGCTGGGCTCCAGGGAGGCTTCCAAGTCTTGGGTAGTGGGAGCGACGCTGTGGTGAACTCAGCGGTGCACATGTCTTTATGCAGGAGTGTTTCCGAGTTCTTTGGATCAACACGCCGCAGAGGAATAGCTGGATCATATGGGACATGGATTCTTCAAGTTCTGAGGCAGTTCCACACCGCTTGGCGTAGTGGCTGCACCGGTCTGCACTCCCACCAACGGTGCAGGAGGCTTCCCTTCTCTCCACCTCCTCTCTGACACTTGTGGCTTCCTGTCTGCTTCCTTATAGCCATTCTGACCACAGTGAGCTGCTGTGCCCTTGCAGTTTGCATTTGCATTGGCCTGAGACTTAATGACGGTGAACAAGTGTTCATGCACCCGTTGGCCCTCTTTCGATCTTCTTGGCAGAAATCTCTGTTTCCATCTTCTGCCCAGGCTTTCATTGGCTTGTTGTTTTTTTTTTTTTTTCTTGTGGGGACGTGCGAGTTGATTGCATCCTTGGGCTTTTCACCCCTTGTCCGATGTGGGGTTTGCAAACATCCTCCCCCAGTCGTCGTGCTATCTTTGCATTCAGTCGATGGTTTCCTTCACTGGGCAGAAGCGTCCGCATTTGACGTGGTCCCGTTGGTTTCTTGTTGACTTGCTTGCCCTGGCCCAGTCGGACTTGCTTCTTCCAAACAGGCGGCTCAGACAGATGGCAAAGAGCACTCTGCCTAGGTCTTCTGCTACAAGGTTCACGGTTTCAAGTCTGCCATTCAAGGCTTTGATCCATTTCAGGTGGTGTGTGTGCCAGGTGTAACATCATGGTGTACTGTCGTTGTGTTCCAGGTGGCTGTGCAGGCTTCCCAGCACCGTTTATGGTAGAGACTCTCCTTTCTCCGCTGTCTCCTCTTGGCTCCCTGGTCGAAAATGGGCTGTCCATGTACGTTTGAGTTGGGCTCTGGGTTCTCGATTCTGTTGCAGGGGTCTGTGTGCCTGTTTTGGGGCCCAGACTGTGCCGTCTCGGTACCTAGTGCTTCGTCCTATATGTTGAAATCGGAAAGTGTGCCACGTCCTGCTTTTTTCGTTTTCCTGAGGATTCCTTTGCCTAGTCAGGGTCTGTTGTTGCTGGCTAGGAACTTTAGGATTCCCTCTTCTGTCTCTGTGGGAAACATTGCTGCAACTTTGACTGGGATTGCATGGAATCCAGAGATTCCTTGCTCTGGTAGGGACGTTTCCAGTGTGTTGCTGCTTCCACTCCTAGATCCGGGAATCTCCTTCTTTCTCCTTGTGTCTTCTTGAATTTCTTTCCCCCAACGTTTGTTAGCTTTCCATTGCCATGGCTTTCACCTGTTTTGCTAAGTTTCTTCATAGAGATCTCATCCTTCTCACTGGCATGCAGTTTTTCACTTTTTCTTTTCAGCTTCAGTTTCTCTATGCTTTGCAACTTTGAATCGGTTTTGTTCTGGCAGAAGTGCATCGCTGAGCTCACATCTGCTGGCAATGCTCCTGTATTTGCTGTGGAAGTCTGGCCCTGTCTAACGTCCCTTCCCGTCTGCCTCTACACTAGCTCGGACGCCTGCCCCAGAATGCCTGAAGCAGTGGTGAGCAGGCTCACCCGAGGGTCCACCCGGCCCACCCCGGGCCACCGACCCAGAAGGTGCGGACCTCACCGCTGCACCACCGGCCGGCCCCTTTCATGTTCCGTTGGCAACCTGCAGTTGAGGGCAATGGGACTTGAATATGCTACTTGAGCCCAACTCTGGCACTGTGTAGATGAGGCCAGGTTGTTTTTCGGGTCCACTGCGATGTCAGAGGATTGGTCATAATCGTGTCTCTGCTGTCCCGGCAAGCTTCACGGACACACGGTTTCCTGGCCCGCTTGGAGCAGTCTCATAACTCCCCCTTCCCACTTAGCCCAGCCTTGACCTTCGCTGCCGTCTTTTGGCTTGTGGATTTCTCTGCCTTTCAAACGTTCCAGCAGAGTCTGTCTAAAGACGGACATCATCTTTCATTGTGGATTGTCCAGGTGTGATTTCTGTTCGCCTTCCATTTTCTGGGACCTTTGTCTCTTTTCCATAGGAGAATCGTCACGGTATTTCTCAGCTATCCCCCTTAGACATGCTTATCAGTCCGTTCCCCTTCATTCCAAGTGATTCATTTTGCATTTCTGGAATCACCGTATGTTCTCTAGGCCGAGGTGTGAGCGCTTTCGTGACTCTTGGTTGTTGTCTTTGAATTTGCACCGGTCACTTGAAGGAGTCTTTGCTGCCCTAGCCTGGGTCAAACTAAGCACTGGGAACACGTGGTCATCTGGGTTGGTTTGACATCCTGAGGTCAGAAACTCCAAACTCGAGGTGGTCCTGGCATCCCCCTTCACGGACACAATGTTTCCAAGACAAATTAGACGAATCTGATGAATTCCTCTCTCCAGGAAAGATATTTTTCTGTCTCCTTTCCGGATTTGGGAAGTTTCGAACTTCACCCCTGATCCTGGAACGTTCCCCCAGGTGCCGTCTAGATACGGGCTTACTTTATTTCTATGGGCTGTGCCATTTGTTTGCCTTACATCCTCAGCCCTGGCCTGTTTCTTTTTCTTGCAACAGAATTGTAATGTTCTCATTTTCAGCCCACTTCCTTACATGTGGTGTCAAAACACATAATCCATAATCCTTCTACGGCAAGAGGTAGGGGGAGAGAATTTCGATGGAGGCAAACTGAGCACACTAGCCTGGGAGGGCAGCCCTCACGAAGGAACGAAGCCCTGTGGAAAAGGGTGCTTTTCAGCACCCTTGTAGAGCACTTCCAAACAAAGAGACATAGCCCAAGCGTGACGGGGCTCCATTCCTTCAAGGCTTCCAAGACATCTCTTGGGACACATTAGCATGTACCCAGTGGGCCCCCGTGACGCCAGAGCTATGGAAAGTGAGACTGATCTGCAAAGAATGCCAGGGGCCTGGGAAAGGAGGCATCGAGTCTTCTCTTCAACGTCCTCAAGACCTCATTCTTGACTTTGGCTTATGCTTAAGGCAGAAGGACCACGTAGGTCTGATAAGGCCCAAGTCCGGCCTCTTGCTTCCAATCAAGTTGCAAGCTTGAATCAGCATGGCCTCCCCATAGACTTGAATAGATGACAACGTTCTCCTCTCGGGGCTTGTCCCTCTATTCTCGCTTCTTGCCCAGGATCCCTTTCTTAGCCCTCGAATCAGCGTCTGTTTTATGTCTTCCAGTTTCTGTGTCCGCTTTCTGTTTCTCAAAGCTGTTTCTGGGTATCCCTCCCTTTAATAGCCTAGCCTAGGCCAATCCGCAGTCTGTAACCGTGCGGCCATCTTGGCGGACATGATCCTCGTGATGTCATAAAGAACCTCAAAATTCGAAGTGGTCCTGACAACCTGCGTGCACACAGAGTTTCAGAGCCATCTCAGGCCAGTCCGACTCCTCACCCTTTCCTGGTAGGATACTTTTCCTCTTTCTCGGTTTCTTGTCGGTTTCTGTCTTGCTCCTCGCACTTTGGAAGGCCTGCTACATTCTCTCTAGACACTGGTTTCTGTCCTGTAAGATTATCCTGGGTTTTACCTCTTACATTTTATGTAGATGGCCAAGTGGGTGGACGTTCCCCAGAGAAAGTCCTGGACTCCCTCCCAAGTTGAAGTTGCCGGGGCAGTCCTCTGATGCGCAATGATCGTGTCATCTCCTAGCACTCTGCCGATTCCACCTTGGCGGGTCCCATGTTTTCCTTCCTTCTTCCTTTGGGGAAGTGCACCAGATGCGTTCCTGGATTGTAAAAGCCTCACGGTTCTTTTTCTGGTGCGTATTGATAAGGTGACCTCACCATTGCTACTTAGTTTATGATCCCTGTCCGCACCGTACCATGAAATCTATATTTCCTAACACTGCTAATGTGATCTGCACCCGTGATGTGAAACAGTGAGGCCTGGGCCGGCCAAGCGGAACGTGGGCACTTACCCGCTGCGCCACAGGGCCGGCCCTGAATTGGACTTTTGGACCAACCTTTTGCCTGAGCTTGGGAACACGTGGGCCTGTTTGGATTATTCGTGAAGGTGATTAGTAGTAACATCCTGGACGGTAACCTTTTCCGTTGGTGCATGGGTTTAGCAGGCAGCATGTTCTGTGCGTAGTATTCCTCTTCATCTATTTGGAATGGTCTACCTTTCTGTAGCATCAGTACGCATTTTGAGGTGATTTTCCAGCCTTGGAAGTTCACCTTCTCTAATCTCTTTCAGCCCCAAAGCTTTATGCCGTCATTCTGGACGCCATTTTGGATTTTTTTTGCTTTTAGGTGAATTTATTGCCGCAACCCTGCATTAGACCATCCTATATCTTTCCGATTTGCATCCTCCTCGAGGTAGACTTCCGTGTAGCTTACATCATCTTCCCCTGCGTAAGCCTAATAGCAGGCCCTCACCACACACTTGTGCCTCATCATCTGTTTCACCCTCTCACACCTCCCCGCTTTGTCTCTGGGAACCCCCAATCAAATGTCCCGTGCCACCTGTTCCTGACCGCTTGCTTTTCCTCCTCCTCTTAAGTGAGGTCCTACGGTACTTGCCTTGCTCCCTGGGGCTTGTTTCACTTCCCTAAAACCCTCACAGCCATTCTGGTGGTCACAAATGGCTGGATTGCATCCTTGGTTCCGGCTGACTGGTATGCCATTGCGTGGCTATAGCCCATCTTCCTTCTGCACTCGTCCCTTGCTGGGCTCCAGGGAGGCTTCCAAGTCTTGGGTAGTGGGAGCGACGCTGTGGTGAACTCAGCGGTGCACATGTCTTTATGCAGGAGTGTTTCCGAGTTCTTTGGATCAACACGCCGCAGAGGAATAGCTGGATCATATGGGACATGGATTCTTCAAGTTCTGAGGCAGTTCCACACCGCTTGGCGTAGTGGCTGCACCGGTCTGCACTCCCACCAACGGTGCAGGAGGCTTCCCTTCTCTCCACCTCCTCTCTGACACTTGTGGCTTCCTGTCTGCTTCCTTATAGCCATTCTGACCACAGTGAGCTGCTGTGCCCTTGCAGTTTGCATTTGCATTGGCCTGAGACTTAATGACGGTGAACAAGTGTTCATGCACCCGTTGGCCCTCTTTCGATCTTCTTGGCAGAAATCTCTGTTTCCATCTTCTGCCCAGGCTTTCATTGGCTTGTTGTTTTTTTTTTTTTTTCTTGTGGGGACGTGCGAGTTGATTGCATCCTTGGGCTTTTCACCCCTTGTCCGATGTGGGGTTTGCAAACATCCTCCCCCAGTCGTCGTGCTATCTTTGCATTCAGTCGATGGTTTCCTTCACTGGGCAGAAGCGTCCGCATTTGACGTGGTCCCATTGGTTTCTTGTTGACTTGCTTGCCCTGGCCCAGTCGGACTTGCTTCTTCCAAGCAGGCGGCTCAGACAGATGGCAAAGAGCACTCTGCCTAGGTCTTCTGCTACAAGGTTCACGGTTTCAAGTCTGCCATTCAAGGCTTTGATCCATTTCAGGTGGTGTGTGTGCCAGGTGTAACATCATGGTGTACTGTCGTTGTGTTCCAGGTGGCTGTGCAGGCTTCCCAGCACCGTTTATGGTAGAGACTCTCCTTTCTCCGCTGTCTCCTCTTGGCTCCCTGGTCGAAAATGGGCTGTCCATGTACGTTTGAGTTGGGCTCTGGGTTCTCGATTCTGTTGCAGGGGTCTGTGTGCCTGTTTTGGGGCCCAGACTGTGCCGTCTCGGTACCTAGTGCTTCGTCCTATATGTTGAAATCGGAAAGTGTGCCACGTCCTGCTTTTTTCGTTTTCCTGAGGATTCCTTTGCCTAGTCAGGGTCTCTTGTTGCTGGCTAGAAACTTTAGGATTCCCTCTTCTGTCTCTGTGGGAAACATTGCTGCAACTTTGACTGGGATTGCATGGAATCCAGAGATTCCTTGCTCTGGTAGGGACGTTTCCAGTGTGTTGCTGCTTCCACTCCTAGATCCGGGAATCTCCTTCTTTCTCCTTGTGTCTTCTTGAATTTCTTTCCCCCAACGTTTGTTAGTTTTCCATTGCCATGGCTTTCACCTGTTTTGCTAAGTTTCTTCATAGAGATCTCATCCTTCTCACTGGCATGCAGTTTTTCACTTTTTCTTTTCAGCTTCAGTTTCTCTATGCTTTGCAACTTTGAATCGGTTTTGTTCTGGCAGAAGTGCATCGCTGAGCTCACATCTGCCGGCAATGCTCCTGTATTTGCTGTGGAAGTCTGGCCCTGTCTAACGTCCCTTCCCGTCTGCCTCTACACTACCTCGGACGCCTGCCCCAGAATGCCTGAAGCAGTGGTGAGCAGGCTCACCCGAGGGTCCACCCGGCCCACCCCGGGCCACCGACCCAGAAGGTGCGGACCTCACCGCTGCACCACCGGCCGGCCCCTTTCATGTTCCGTTGGCAACCTGCAGTTGAGGGCAATGGGACTTGAATATGCTACTTGAGCCCAACTCTGGCACTGTGTAGATGAGGCCAGGTTGTTTTTCGGGTCCACTGCGATGTCAGAGGATTGGTCATAATCGTGTCTCTGCTGTCCCGGCAAGCTTCACGGACACACGGTTTCCTGGCCCGCTTGGAGCAGTCTCATAACTCCCCCTTCCCACTTAGCCCAGCCTTGACCTTCGCTGCCGTCTTTTGGCTTGTGGATTTCTCTGCCTTTCAAACGTTCCAGCAGAGTCTGTCTAAAGACGGACATCATCTTTCATTGTGGATTGTCCAGGTGTGATTTCTGTTCGCCTTCCATTTTCTGGGACCTTTGTCTCTTTTCCATAGGAGAATCGTCACGGTATTTCTCAGCTATCCCCCTTAGACATGCTTATCAGTCCGTTCCCCTTCATTCCAAGTGATTCATTTTGCATTTCTGGAATCACCGTATGTTCTCTAGGCCGAGGTGTGAGCGCTTTCGTGACTCTTGGTTGTTGTCTTTGAATTTGCACCGGTCACTTGAAGGAGTCTTTGCTGCCCTAGCCTGGGTCAAACTAAGCACTGGGAACACGTGGTCATCTGGGTTGGTTTGACATCCTGAGGTCAGAAACTCCAAACTCGAGGTGGTCCTGGCATCCCCCTTCACGGACACAATGTTTCCAAGACAAATTAGACGAATCTGATGAATTCCTCTCTCCAGGAAAGATATTTTTCTGTCTCCTTTCCGGATTTGGGAAGTTTCGAACTTCACCCCTGATCCTGGAACGTTCCCCCAGGTGCCGTCTAGATACGGGCTTACTTTATTTCTATGGGCTGTGCCATTTGTTTGCCTTACATCCTCAGCCCTGGCCTGTTTCTTTTTCTTGCAACAGAATTGTAATGTTCTCATTTTCAGCCCACTTCCTTACATGTGGTGTCAAAACACATAATCCATAATCCTTCTACGGCAAGAGGTAGGGGGAGAGAATTTCGATGGAGGCAAACTGAGCACACTAGCCTGGGAGGGCAGCCCTCACGAAGGAACGAAGCCCTGTGGAAAAGGGTGCTTTTCAGCACCCTTGTAGAGCACTTCCAAACAAAGAGACATAGCCCAAGCGTGACGGGGCTCCATTCCTTCAAGGCTTCCAAGACATCTCTTGGGACACATTAGCATGTACCCAGTGGGCCCCCGTGACGCCAGAGCTATGGAAAGTGAGACTGATCTGCAAAGAATGCCAGGGGCCTGGGAAAGGAGGCATCGAGTCTTCTCTTCAACGTCCTCAAGACCTCATTCTTGACTTTGGCTTATGCTTAAGGCAGAAGGACCACGTAGGTCTGATAAGGCCCAAGTCCGGCCTCTTGCTTCCAATCAAGTTGCAAGCTTGAATCAGCATGGCCTCCCCATAGACTTGAATAGATGACAACGTTCTCCTCTCGGGGCTTGTCCCTCTATTCTCGCTTCTTGCCCAGGATCCCTTTCTTAGCCCTCGAATCAGCGTCTGTTTTATGTCTTCCAGTTTCTGTGTCCGCTTTCTGTTTCTCAAAGCTGTTTCTGGGTATCCCTCCCTTTAATAGCCTAGCCTAGGCCAATCCGCAGTCTGTAACCGTGCGGCCATCTTGGCGGACATGATCCTCGTGATGTCATAAACAACCTCAAAATTCGAAGTTGTCCTGACAACCTGCGTGCACACAGAGTTTCAGAGCCATCTCAGGCCAGTCCGACTCCTCACCCTTTCCTGGTAGGATACTTTTCCTTTTTCTCGGTTTCTTGTCGGTTTCTGTCTTGCTCCTCGCACTTTGGAAGGCCTGCTACATTCTCTCTAGACACTGGTTTCTGTCCTGTAAGATTATCCTGGGTTTTACCTCTTACATTTTATGTAGATGGCCAAGTGGGTGGACGTTCCCCAGAGAAAGTCCTGGACTCCCTCCCAAGTTGAAGTTGCCGGGGCAGTCCTCTGATGCGCAATGATCGTGTCATCTCCTAGCACTCTGCCGATTCCACCTTGGCGGGTCCCATGTTTTCCTTCCTTCTTCCTTTGGGGAAGTGCACCAGATGCGTTCCTGGATTGTAAAAGCCTCACGGTTCTTTTTCTGGTGCGTATTGATAAGGTGACCTCACCATTGCTACTTAGTTTATGATCCCTGTCCGCACCGTACCATGAAATCTATATTTCCTAACACTGCTAATGTGATCTGCACCCGTGATGTGAAACAGTGAGGCCTGGGCCGGCCAAGCGGAACGTGGGCACTTACCCGCTGCGCCACAGGGCCGGCCCTGAATTGGACTTTTGGACCAACCTTTTGCCTGAGCTTGGGAACACGTGGGCCTGTTTGGATTATTCGTGAAGGTGATTAGTAGTAACATCCTGGACGGTAACCTTTTCCGTTGGTGCATGGGTTTAGCAGGCAGCATGTTCTGTGCGTAGTATTCCTCTTCATCTATTTGGAATGGTCTACCTTTCTGTAGCATCAGTACGCATTTTGAGGTGATTTTCCAGCCTTGGAAGTTCACCTTCTCTAATCTCTTTCAGCCCCAAAGCTTTATGCCGTCATTCTGGACGCCATTTTGGATTTTTTTTGCTTTTAGGTGAATTTATTGCCGCAACCCTGCATTAGAACATCCTATATCTTTCCGATTTGCATCCTCCTCGAGGTAGACTTCCGTGTAGCTTACATCATCTTCCCCTGCGTAAGCCTAATAGCAGGCCCTCACCACACACTTGTGCCTCATCATCTGTTTCACCCTCTCACACCTCCCCGCTTTGTCTCTGGGAACCCCCAATCAAATGTCCCGTGCCACCTGTTCCTGACCGCTTGCTTTTCCTCCTCCTCTTAAGTGAGGTCCTACGGTACTTGCCTTGCTCCCTGGGGCTTGTTTCACTTCCCTAAAACCCTCACAGCCATTCTGGTGGTCACAAATGGCTGGATTGCATCCTTGGTTCCGGCTGACTGGTATGCCATTGCGTGGCTATAGCCCATCTTCCTTCTGCACTCGTCCCTTGCTGGGCTCCAGGGAGGCTTCCAAGTCTTGGGTAGTGGGAGCGACGCTGTGGTGAACTCAGCGGTGCACATGTCTTTATGCAGGAGTGTTTCCGAGTTCTTTGGATCAACACGCCGCAGAGGAATAGCTGGATCATATGGGACATGGATTCTTCAAGTTCTGAGGCAGTTCCACACCGCTTGGCGTAGTGGCTGCACCGGTCTGCACTCCCACCAACGGTGCAGGAGGCTTCCCTTCTCTCCACCTCCTCTCTGACACTTGTGGCTTCCTGTCTGCTTCCTTATAGCCATTCTGACCACAGTGAGCTGCTGTGCCCTTGCAGTTTGCATTTGCATTGGCCTGAGACTTAATGACGGTGAACAAGTGTTCATGCACCCGTTGGCCCTCTTTCGATCTTCTTGGCAGAAATCTCTGTTTCCATCTTCTGCCCAGGCTTTCATTGGCTTGTTGTTTTTTTTTTTTTTTTCTTGTGGGGACGTGCGAGTTGATTGCATCCTTGGGCTTTTCACCCCTTGTCCGATGTGGGGTTTGCAAACATCCTCCCCCAGTCGTCGTGCTATCTTTGCATTCAGTCGATGGTTTCCTTCACTGGGCAGAAGCGTCCGCATTTGACGTGGTCCCATTGGTTTCTTGTTGACTTGCTTGCCCTGGCCCAGTCGGACTTGCTTCTTCCAAGCAGGCGGCTCAGACAGATGGCAAAGAGCACTCTGCCTAGGTCTTCTGCTACAAGGTTCACGGTTTCAAGTCTGCCATTCAAGGCTTTGATCCATTTCAGGTGGTGTGTGTGCCAGGTGTAACATCATGGTGTACTGTCGTTGTGTTCCAGGTGGCTGTGCAGGCTTCCCAGCACCGTTTATGGTAGAGACTCTCCTTTCTCCGCTGTCTCCTCTTGGCTCCCTGGTCGAAAATGGGCTGTCCATGTACGTTTGAGTTGGGCTCTGGGTTCTCGATTCTGTTGCAGGGGTCTGTGTGCCTGTTTTGGGGCCCAGACTGTGCCGTCTCGGTACCTAGTGCTTCGTCCTATATGTTGAAATCGGAAAGTGTGCCACGTCCTGCTTTTTTCGTTTTCCTGAGGATTCCTTTGCCTAGTCAGGGTCTCTTGTTGCTGGCTAGAAACTTTAGGATTCCCTCTTCTGTCTCTGTGGGAAACATTGCTGCAACTTTGACTGGGATTGCATGGAATCCAGAGATTCCTTGCTCTGGTAGGGACGTTTCCAGTGTGTTGCTGCTTCCACTCCTAGATCCGGGAATCTCCTTCTTTCTCCTTGTGTCTTCTTGAATTTCTTTCCCCCAACGTTTGTTAGTTTTCCATTGCCATGGCTTTCACCTGTTTTGCTAAGTTTCTTCATAGAGATCTCATCCTTCTCACTGGCATGCAGTTTTTCACTTTTTCTTTTCAGCTTCAGTTTCTCTATGCTTTGCAACTTTGAATCGGTTTTGTTCTGGCAGAAGTGCATCGCTGAGCTCACATCTGCCGGCAATGCTCCTGTATTTGCTGTGGAAGTCTGGCCCTGTCTAACGTCCCTTCCCGTCTGCCTCTACACTACCTCGGACGCCTGCCCCAGAATGCCTGAAGCAGTGGTGAGCAGGCTCACCCGAGGGTCCACCCGGCCCACCCCGGGCCACCGACCCAGAAGGTGCGGACCTCACCGCTGCACCACCGGCCGGCCCCTTTCATGTTCCGTTGGCAACCTGCAGTTGAGGGCAATGGGACTTGAATATGCTACTTGAGCCCAACTCTGGCACTGTGTAGATGAGGCCAGGTTGTTTTTCGGGTCCACTGCGATGTCAGAGGATTGGTCAGAATCGTGTCTCTGCTGTCCCGGCAAGCTTCACGGACACACGGTTTCCTGGCCCGCTTGGAGCAGTCTCATAACTCCCCCTTCCCACTTAGCCCAGCCTTGACCTTCGCTGCCGTCTTTTGGCTTGTGGATTTCTCTGCCTTTCAAACGTTCCAGCAGAGTCTGTCTAAAGACGGACATCATCTTTCATTGTGGATTGTCCAGGTGTGATTTCTGTTCGCCTTCCATTTTCTGGGACCTTTGTCTCTTTTCCATAGGAGAATCGTCACGGTATTTCTCAGCTATCCCCCTTAGACATGCTTATCAGTCCGTTCCCCTTCATTCCAAGTGATTCATTTTGCATTTCTGGAATCACCGTATGTTCTCTAGGCCGAGGTGTGAGCGCTTTCGTGACTCTTGGTTGTTGTCTTTGAATTTGCACTGGTCACTTGAAGGAGTCTTTGCTGCCCTAGCCTGGGTCAAACTAAGCACTGGGAACACGTGGTCATCTGGGTTGGTTTGACATCCTGAGGTCAGAAACTCCAAACTCGAGGTGGTCCTGGCATCCCCCTTCACGGACACAATGTTTCCAAGACAAATTAGACGAATCTGATGAATTCCTCTCTCCAGGAAAGATATTTTTCTGTCTCCTTTCCGGATTTGGGAAGTTTCGAACTTCACCCCTGATCCTGGAACGTTCCCCCAGGTGCCGTCTAGATACGGGCTTACTTTATTTCTATGGGCTGTGCCATTTGTTTGCCTTACATCCTCAGCCCTGGCCTGTTTCTTTTTCTTGCAACAGAATTGTAATGTTCTCATTTTCAGCCCACTTCCTTACATGTGGTGTCAAAACACATAATCCATAATCCTTCTACGGCAAGAGGTAGGGGGAGAGAATTTCGATGGAGGCAAACTGAGCACACTAGCCTGGGAGGGCAGCCCTCACGAAGGAACGAAGCCCTGTGGAAAAGGGTGCTTTTCAGCACCCTTGTAGAGCACTTCCAAACAAAGAGACATAGCCCAAGCGTGACGGGGCTCCATTCCTTCAAGGCTTCCAAGACATCTCTTGGGACACATTAGCATGTACCCAGTGGGCCCCCGTGACGCCAGAGCTATGGAAAGTGAGACTGATCTGCAAAGAATGCCAGGGGCCTGGGAAAGGAGGCATCGAGTCTTCTCTTCAACGTCCTCAAGACCTCATTCTTGACTTTGGCTTATGCTTAAGGCAGAAGGACCACGTAGGTCTGATAAGGCCCAAGTCCGGCCTCTTGCTTCCAATCAAGTTGCAAGCTTGAATCAGCATGGCCTCCCCATAGACTTGAATAGATGACAACGTTCTCCTCTCGGGGCTTGTCCCTCTATTCTCGCTTCTTGCCCAGGATCCCTTTCTTAGCCCTCGAATCAGCGTCTGTTTTATGTCTTCCAGTTTCTGTGTCCGCTTTCTGTTTCTCAAAGCTGTTTCTGGGTATCCCTCCCTTTAATAGCCTAGCCTAGGCCAATCCGCAGTCTGTAACCGTGCGGCCATCTTGGCGGACATGATCCTCGTGATGTCATAAACAACCTCAAAATTCGAAGTTGTCCTGACAACCTGCGTGCACACAGAGTTTCAGAGCCATCTCAGGCCAGTCCGACTCCTCACCCTTTCCTGGTAGGATACTTTTCCTTTTTCTCGGTTTCTTGTTGGTTTCTGTCTTGCTCCTCGCACTTTGGAAGGCCTGCTACATTCTCTCTAGACACTGGTTTCTGTCCTGTAAGATTATCCTGGGTTTTACCTCTTACATTTTATGTAGATGGCCAAGTGGGTGGACGTTCCCCAGAGAAAGTCCTGGACTCCCTCCCAAGTTGAAGTTGCCGGGGCAGTCCTCTGATGCGCAATGATCGTGTCATCTCCTAGCACTCTGCCGATTCCACCTTGGCGGGTCCCATGTTTTCCTTCCTTCTTCCTTTGGGGAAGTGCACCAGATGCGTTCCTGGATTGTAAAAGCCTCACGGTTCTTTTTCTGGTGCGTATTGATAAGGTGACCTCACCATTGCTACTTAGTTTATGATCCCTGTCCGCACCGTACCATGAAATCTATATTTCCTAACACTGCTAATGTGATCTGCACCCGTGATGTGAAACAGTGAGGCCTGGGCCGGCCAAGCGGAACGTGGGCACTTACCCGCTGCGCCACAGGGCCGGCCCTGAATTGGACTTTTGGACCAACCTTTTGCCTGAGCTTGGGAACACGTGGGCCTGTTTGGATTATTCGTGAAGGTGATTAGTAGTAACATCCTGGACGGTAACCTTTTCCGTTGGTGCATGGGTTTAGCAGGCAGCATGTTCTGTGGGTAGTATTCCTCTTCATCTATTTGGAATGGTCTACCTTTCTGTAGCATCAGTACGCATTTTGAGGTGATTTTCCAGCCTTGGAAGTTCACCTTCTCTAATCTCTTTCAGCCCCAAAGCTTTATGCCGTCATTCTGGACGCCATTTTGGATTTTTTTTGCTTTTAGGTGAATTTATTGCCGCAACCCTGCATTAGAACATCCTTTATCTTTCCGATTTGCATCCTCCTCGAGGTAGACTTCCGTGTAGCTTACATCATCTTCCCCTGCGTAAGCCTAATAGCAGGCCCTCACCACACACTTGTGCCTCATCATCTGTTTCACCCTCTCACACCTCCCCGCTTTGTCTCTGGGAACCCCCAATCAAATGTCCCGTGCCACCTGTTCCTGACCGCTTGCTTTTCCTCCTCCTCTTAAGTGAGGTCCTACGGTACTTGCCTTGCTCCCTGGGGCTTGTTTCACTTCCCTAAAACCCTCACAGCCATTCTGGTGGTCACAAATGGCTGGATTGCATCCTTGGTTCCGGCTGACTGGTATGCCATTGCGTGGCTATAGCCCATCTTCCTTCTGCACTCGTCCCTTGCTGGGCTCCAGGGAGGCTTCCAAGTCTTGGGTAGTGGGAGCGACGCTGTGGTGAACTCAGCGGTGCACATGTCTTTATGCAGGAGTGTTTCCGAGTTCTTTGGATCAACACGCCGCAGAGGAATAGCTGGATCATATGGGACATGGATTCTTCAAGTTCTGAGGCAGTTCCACACCGCTTGGCGTAGTGGCTGCACCGGTCTGCACTCCCACCAACGGTGCAGGAGGCTTCCCTTCTCTCCACCTCCTCTCTGACACTTGTGGCTTCCTGTCTGCTTCCTTATAGCCATTCTGACCACAGTGAGCTGCTGTGCCCTTGCAGTTTGCATTTGCATTGGCCTGAGACTTAATGACGGTGAACAAGTGTTCATGCACCCGTTGGCCCTCTTTCGATCTTCTTGGCAGAAATCTCTGTTTCCATCTTCTGCCCAGGCTTTCATTGGCTTGTTGTTTTTTTTTTTTTTTCTTGTGGGGACGTGCGAGTTGATTGCATCCTTGGGCTTTTCACCCCTTGTCCGATGTGGGGTTTGCAAACATCCTCCCCCAGTCGTCGTGCTATCTTTGCATTCAGTCGATGGTTTCCTTCACTGGGCAGAAGCGTCCGCATTTGACGTGGTCCCGTTGGTTTCTTGTTGACTTGGTTGCCCTGGCCCAGTCGGACTTGCTTCTTCCAAACAGGCGGCTCAGACAGATGGCAAAGAGCACTCTGCCTAGGTCTTCTGCTACAAGGTTCACGGTTTCAAGTCTGCCATTCAAGGCTTTGATCCATTTCAGGTGGTGTGTGTGCCAGGTGTAACATCATGGTGTACTCTCGTTGTGTTCCAGGTGGCTGTGCAGGCTTCCCAGCACCGTTTATGGTAGAGACTCTCCTTTCTCCGCTGTCTCCTCTTGGCTCCCTGGTCGAAAATGGGCTGTCCATGTACGTTTGAGTTGGGCTCTGGGTTCTCGATTCTGTTGCAGGGGTCTGTGTGCCTGTTTTGGGGCCCAGACTGTGCCGTCTCGGTACCTAGTGCTTCGTCCTATATGTTGAAATCGGAAAGTGTGCCACGTCCTGCTTTTTTCGTTTTCCTGAGGATTCCTTTGCCTAGTCAGGGTCTGTTGTTGCTGGCTAGGAACTTTAGGATTCCCTCTTCTGTCTCTGTGGGAAACATTGCTGCAACTTTGACTGGGATTGCATGGAATCCAGAGATTCCTTGCTCTGGTAGGGACGTTTCCAGTGTGTTGCTGCTTCCACTCCTAGATCCGGGAATCTCCTTCTTTCTCCTTGTGTCTTCTTGAATTTCTTTCCCCCAACGTTTGTTAGCTTTCCATTGCCATGGCTTTCACCTGTTTTGCTAAGTTTCTTCATAGAGATCTCATCCTTCTCACTGGCATGCAGTTTTTCACTTTTTCTTTTCAGCTTCAGTTTCTCTATGCTTTGCAACTTTGAATCGGTTTTGTTCTGGCAGAAGTGCATCGCTGAGCTCACATCTGCTGGCAATGCTCCTGTATTTGCTGTGGAAGTCTGGCCCTGTCTAACGTCCCTTCCCGTCTGCCTCTACACTAGCTCGGACGCCTGCCCCAGAATGCCTGAAGCAGTGGTGAGCAGGCTCACCCGAGGGTCCACCCGGCCCACCCCGGGCCACCGACCCAGAAGGTGCGGACCTCACCGCTGCACCACCGGCCGGCCCCTTTCATGTTCCGTTGGCAACCTGCAGTTGAGGGCAATGGGACTTGAATATGCTACTTGAGCCCAACTCTGGCACTGTGTAGATGAGGCCAGGTTGTTTTTCGGGTCCACTGCGATGTCAGAGGATTGGTCAGAATCGTGTCTCTGCTGTCCCGGCAAGCTTCACGGACACACGGTTTCCTGGCCCGCTTGGAGCAGTCTCATAACTCCCCCTTCCCACTTAGCCCAGCCTTGACCTTCGCTGCCGTCTTTTGGCTTGTGGATTTCTCTGCCTTTCAAACGTTCCAGCAGAGTCTGTCTAAAGACGGACATCATCTTTCATTGTGGATTGTCCAGGTGTGATTTCTGTTCGCCTTCCATTTTCTGGGACCTTTGTCTCTTTTCCATAGGAGAATCGTCACGGTATTTCTCAGCTATCCCCCTTAGACATGCTTATCAGTCCGTTCCCCTTCATTCCAAGTGATTCATTTTGCATTTCTGGAATCACCGTATGTTCTCTAGGCCGAGGTGTGAGCGCTTTCGTGACTCTTGGTTGTTGTCTTTGAATTTGCACCGGTCACTTGAAGGAGTCTTTGCTGCCCTAGCCTGGGTCAAACTAAGCACTGGGAACACGTGGTCATCTGGGTTGGTTTGACATCCTGAGGTCAGAAACTCCAAACTCGAGGTGGTCCTGGCATCCCCCTTCACGGACACAATGTTTCCAAGACAAATTAGACGAATCTGATGAATTCCTCTCTCCAGGAAAGATATTTTTCTGTCTCCTTTCCGGATTTGGGAAGTTTCGAACTTCACCCCTGATCCTGGAACGTTCCCCCAGGTGCCGTCTAGATACGGGCTTACTTTATTTCTATGGGCTGTGCCATTTGTTTGCCTTACATCCTCAGCCCTGGCCTGTTTCTTTTTCTTGCAACAGAATTGTAATGTTCTCATTTTCAGCCCACTTCCTTACATGTGGTGTCAAAACACATAATCCATAATCCTTCTACGGCAAGAGGTAGGGGGAGAGAATTTCGATGGAGGCAAACTGAGCACACTAGCCTGGGAGGGCAGCCCTCACGAAGGAACGAAGCCCTGTGGAAAAGGGTGCTTTTCAGCACCCTTGTAGAGCACTTCCAAACAAAGAGACATAGCCCAAGCGTGACGGGGCTCCATTCCTTCAAGGCTTCCAAGACATCTCTTGGGACACATTAGCATGTACCCAGTGGGCCCCCGTGACGCCAGAGCTATGGAAAGTGAGACTGATCTGCAAAGAATGCCAGGGGCCTGGGAAAGGAGGCATCGAGTCTTCTCTTCAACGTCCTCAAGACCTCATTCTTGACTTTGGCTTATGCTTAAGGCAGAAGGACCACGTAGGTCTGATAAGGCCCAAGTCCGGCCTCTTGCTTCCAATCAAGTTGCAAGCTTGAATCAGCATGGCCTCCCCATAGACTTGAATAGATGACAACGTTCTCCTCTCGGGGCTTGTCCCTCTATTCTCGCTTCTTGCCCAGGATCCCTTTCTTAGCCCTCGAATCAGCGTCTGTTTTATGTCTTCCAGTTTCTGTGTCCGCTTTCTGTTTCTCAAAGCTGTTTCTGGGTATCCCTCCCTTTAATAGCCTAGCCTAGGCCAATCCGCAGTCTGTAACCGTGCGGCCATCTTGGCGGACATGATCCTCGTGATGTCATAAACAACCTCAAAATTCGAAGTTGTCCTGACAACCTGCGTGCACACAGAGTTTCAGAGCCATCTCAGGCCAGTCCGACTCCTCACCCTTTCCTGGTAGGATACTTTTCCTTTTTCTCGGTTTCTTGTCGGTTTCTGTCTTGCTCCTCGCACTTTGGAAGGCCTGCTACATTCTCTCTAGACACTGGTTTCTGTCCTGTAAGATTATCCTGGGTTTTACCTCTTACATTTTATGTAGATGGCCAAGTGGGTGGACGTTCCCCAGAGAAAGTCCTGGACTCCCTCCCAAGTTGAAGTTGCCGGGGCAGTCCTCTGATGCGCAATGATCGTGTCATCTCCTAGCACTCTGCCGATTCCACCTTGGCGGGTCCCATGTTTTCCTTCCTTCTTCCTTTGGGGAAGTGCACCAGATGCGTTCCTGGATTGTAAAAGCCTCACGGTTCTTTTTCTGGTGCGTATTGATAAGGTGACCTCACCATTGCTACTTAGTTTATGATCCCTGTCCGCACCGTACCATGAAATCTATATTTCCTAACACTGCTAATGTGATCTGCACCCGTGATGTGAAACAGTGAGGCCTGGGCCGGCCAAGCGGAACGTGGGCACTTACCCGCTGCGCCACAGGGCCGGCCCTGAATTGGACTTTTGGACCAACCTTTTGCCTGAGCTTGGGAACACGTGGGCCTGTTTGGATTATTCGTGAAGGTGATTAGTAGTAACATCCTGGACGGTAACCTTTTCCGTTGGTGCATGGGTTTAGCAGGCAGCATGTTCTGTGCGTAGTATTCCTCTTCATCTATTTGGAATGGTCTACCTTTCTGTAGCATCAGTACGCATTTTGAGGTGATTTTCCAGCCTTGGAAGTTCACCTTCTCTAATCTCTTTCAGCCCCAAAGCTTTATGCCGTCATTCTGGACGCCATTTTGGATTTTTTTTGCTTTTAGGTGAATTTATTGCCGCAACCCTGCATTAGAACATCCTTTATCTTTCCGATTTGCATCCTCCTCGAGGTAGACTTCCGTGTAGCTTACATCATCTTCCCCTGCGTAAGCCTAATAGCAGGCCCTCACCACACACTTGTGCCTCATCATCTGTTTCACCCTCTCACACCTCCCCGCTTTGTCTCTGGGAACCCCCAATCAAATGTCCCGTGCCACCTGTTCCTGACCGCTTGCTTTTCCTCCTCCTCTTAAGTGAGGTCCTACGGTACTTGCCTTGCTCCCTGGGGCTTGTTTCACTTCCCTAAAACCCTCACAGCCATTCTGGTGGTCACAAATGGCTGGATTGCATCCTTGGTTCCGGCTGACTGGTATGCCATTGCGTGGCTATAGCCCATCTTCCTTCTGCACTCGTCCCTTGCTGGGCTCCAGGGAGGCTTCCAAGTCTTGGGTAGTGGGAGCGACGCTGTGGTGAACTCAGCGGTGCACATGTCTTTATGCAGGAGTGTTTCCGAGTTCTTTGGATCAACACGCCGCAGAGGAATAGCTGGATCATATGGGACATGGATTCTTCAAGTTCTGAGGCAGTTCCACACCGCTTGGCGTAGTGGCTGCACCGGTCTGCACTCCCACCAACGGTGCAGGAGGCTTCCCTTCTCTCCACCTCCTCTCTGACACTTGTGGCTTCCTGTCTGCTTCCTTATAGCCATTCTGACCACAGTGAGCTGCTGTGCCCTTGCAGTTTGCATTTGCATTGGCCTGAGACTTAATGACGGTGAACAAGTGTTCATGCACCCGTTGGCCCTCTTTCGATCTTCTTGGCAGAAATCTCTGTTTCCATCTTCTGCCCAGGCTTTCATTGGCTTGTTGTTTTTTTTTTTTTTCTTGTGAGGCCGTGCGAGTTGATTGCATCCTTGGGCTTTTCACCCCTTGTCCGATGTGGGGTTTGCAAACATCCTCCCCCAGTCGTCGTGCTATCTTTGCATTCAGTCGATGGTTTCCTTCACTGGGCAGAAGCGTCCGCATTTGACGTGGTCCCGTTGGTTTCTTGTTGACTTGGTTGCCCTGGCCCAGTCGGACTTGCTTCTTCCAAACAGGCGGCTCAGACAGATGGCAAAGAGCACTCTGCCTAGGTCTTCTGCTACAAGGTTCACGGTTTCAAGTCTGCCATTCAAGGCTTTGATCCATTTCAGGTGGTGTGTGTGCCAGGTGTAACATCATGGTGTACTCTCGTTGTGTTCCAGGTGGCTGTGCAGGCTTCCCAGCACCGTTTATGGTAGAGACTCTCCTTTCTCCGCTGTCTCCTCTTGGCTCCCTGGTCGAAAATGGGCTGTCCATGTACGTCTGAGTTGGGCTCTGGGTTCTCGATTCTGTTGCAGGGGTCTGTGTGCCTGTTTTGGGGCCCAGACTGTGCCGTCTCGGTACCTAGTGCTTCGTCCTATATGTTGAAATCGGAAAGTGTGCCACGTCCTGCTTTTTTCGTTTTCCTGAGGATTCCTTTGCCTAGTCAGGGTCTTTTGTTGCTGGCTAGAAACTTTAGGATTCCCTCTTCTGTCTCTGTGGGAAACATTGCTGCAACTTTGACTGGGATTGCATGGAATCCAGAGATTCCTTGCTCTGGTAGGGACGTTTCCAGTGTGTTGCTGCTTCCACTCCTAGATCCGGGAATCTCCTTCTTTCTCCTTGTGTCTTCTTGAATTTCTTTCCCCCAACGTTTGTTAGTTTTCCATTGCCATGGCTTTCACCTGTTTTGCTAAGTTTCTTCATAGAGATCTCATCCTTCTCACTGGCATGCAGTTTTTCACTTTTTCTTTTCAGCTTCAGTTTCTCTATGCTTTGCAACTTTGAATCGGTTTTGTTCTGGCAGAAGTGCATCGCTGAGCTCACATCTGCTGGCAATGCTCCTGTATTTGCTGTGGAAGTCTGGCCCTGTCTAACGTCCCTTCCCGTCTGCCTCTACACTAGCTCGGACGCCTGCCCCAGAATGCCTGAAGCAGTGGTGAGCAGGCTCACCCGAGGGTCCACCCGGCCCACCCCGGGCCACCGACCCAGAAGGTGCGGACCTCACCGCTGCACCACCGGCCGGCCCCTTTCATGTTCCGTTGGCAACCTGCAGTTGAGGGCAATGGGACTTGAATATGCTACTTGAGCCCAACTCTGGCACTGTGTAGATGAGGCCAGGTTGTTTTTCGGGTCCACTGCGATGTCAGAGGATTGGTCATAATCGTGTCTCTGCTGTCCCGGCAAGCTTCACGGACACACGGTTTCCTGGCCCGCTTGGAGCAGTCTCATAACTCCCCCTTCCCACTTAGCCCAGCCTTGACCTTCGCTGCCGTCTTTTGGCTTGTGGATTTCTCTGCCTTTCAAACGTTCCAGCAGAGTCTGTCTAAAGACGGACATCATCTTTCATTGTGGATTGTCCAGGTGTGATTTCTGTTCGCCTTCCATTTTCTGGGACCTTTGTCTCTTTTCCATAGGAGAATCGTCACGGTATTTCTCAGCTATCCCCCTTAGACATGCTTATCAGTCCGTTCCCCTTCATTCCAAGTGATTCATTTTGCATTTCTGGAATCACCGTATGTTCTCGAGGCCGAGGTGTGAGCGCTTTCGTGACTCTTGGTTGTTGTCTTTGAATTTGCACCGGTCACTTGAAGGAGTCTTTGCTGCCCTAGCCTGGGTCAAACTAAGCACTGGGAACACGTGGTCATCTGGGTTGGTTTGACATCCTGAGGTCAGAAACTCCAAACTCGAGGTGGTCCTGGCATCCCCCTTCACGGACACAATGTTTCCAAGACAAATTAGACGAATCTGATGAATTCCTCTCTCCAGGAAAGATATTTTTCTGTCTCCTTTCCGGATTTGGGAAGTTTCGAACTTCACCCCTGATCCTGGAACGTTCCCCCAGGTGCCGTCTAGATACGGGCTTACTTTATTTCTATGGGCTGTGCCATTTGTTTGCCTTACATCCTCAGCCCTGGCCTGTTTCTTTTTCTTGCAACAGAATTGTAATGTTCTCATTTTCAGCCCACTTCCTTACATGTGGTGTCAAAACACATAATCCATAATCCTTCTACGGCAAGAGGTAGGGGGAGAGAATTTCGATGGAGGCAAACTGAGCACACTAGCCTGGGAGGGCAGCCCTCACGAAGGAACGAAGCCCTGTGGAAAAGGGTGCTTTTCAGCACCCTTGTAGAGCACTTCCAAACAAAGAGACATAGCCCAAGCGTGACGGGGCTCCATTCCTTCAAGGCTTCCAAGACATCTCTTGGGACACATTAGCATGTACCCAGTGGGCCCCCGTGACGCCAGAGCTATGGAAAGTGAGACTGATCTGCAAAGAATGCCAGGGGCCTGGGAAAGGAGGCATCGAGTCTTCTCTTCAACGTCCTCAAGACCTCATTCTTGACTTTGGCTTATGCTTAAGGCAGAAGGACCACGTAGGTCTGATAAGGCCCAAGTCCGGCCTCTTGCTTCCAATCAAGTTGCAAGCTTGAATCAGCATGGCCTCCCCATAGACTTGAATAGATGACAACGTTCTCCTCTCGGGGCTTGTCCCTCTATTCTCGCTTCTTGCCCAGGATCCCTTTCTTAGCCCTCGAATCAGCGTCTGTTTTATGTCTTCCAGTTTCTGTGTCCGCTTTCTGTTTCTCAAAGCTGTTTCTGGGTATCCCTCCCTTTAATAGCCTAGCCTAGGCCAATCTGCAGTCTGTAACCGTGCGGCCATCTTGGCGGACATGATCCTCGTGATGTCATAAACAACCTCAAAATTCGAAGTTGTCCTGACAACCTGCGTGCACACAGAGTTTCAGAGCCATCTCAGGCCAGTCCGACTCCTCACCCTTTCCTGGTAGGATACTTTTCCTTTTTCTCGGTTTCTTGTCGGTTTCTGTCTTGCTCCTCGCACTTTGGAAGGCCTGCTACATTCTCTCTAGACACTGGTTTCTGTCCTGTAAGATTATCCTGGGTTTTACCTCTTACATTTTATGTAGATGGCCAAGTGGGTGGACGTTCCCCAGAGAAAGTCCTGGACTCCCTCCCAAGTTGAAGTTGCCGGGGCAGTCCTCTGATGCGCAATGATCGTGTCATCTCCTAGCACTCTGCCGATTCCACCTTGGCGGGTCCCATGTTTTCCTTCCTGCTTCCTTTGGGGAAGTGCACCAGATGCGTTCCTGGATTGTAAAAGCCTCACGGTTCTTTTTCTGGTGCGTATTGATAAGGTGACCTCACCATTGCTACTTAGTTTATGATCCCTGTCCGCACCGTACCATGAAATCTATATTTCCTAACACTGCTAATGTGATCTGCACCCGTGATGTGAAACAGTGAGGCCTGGGCCGGCCAAGCGGAACGTGGGCACTTACCCGCTGCGCCACAGGGCCGGCCCTGAATTGGACTTTTGGACCAACCTTTTGCCTGAGCTTGGGAACACGTGGGCCTGTTTGGATTATTCGTGAAGGTGATTAGTAGTAACATCCTGGACGGTAACCTTTTCCGTTGGTGCATGGGTTTAGCAGGCAGCATGTTCTGTGGGTAGTATTCCTCTTCATCTATTTGGAATGGTCTACCTTTCTGTAGCATCAGTACGCATTTTGAGGTGATTTTCCAGCCTTGGAAGTTCACCTTCTCTAATCTCTTTCAGCCCCAAAGCTTTATGCCGTCATTCTGGACCCCATTTTGGATTTTTTTTGCTTTTAGGTGAATTTCTTGCCGCAACCCTGCATTAGAACATCCTTTATCTTTCCGATTTGCATCCTCCTCGAGGTAGACTTCCGTGTAGCTTACATCATCTTCCCCTGCGTAAGCCTAATAGCAGGCCCTCACCACACACTTGTGCCTCATCATCTGTTTCACCCTCTCACACCTCCCCGCTTTGTCTCTGGGAACCCCCAATCAAATGTCCCGTGCCACCTGTTCCTGACCGCTTGCTTTTCCTCCTCCTCTTAAGTGAGGTCCCACGGTACTTGCCTTGCTCCCTGGGGCTTGTTTCACTTCCCTAAAACCCTCACAGCCATGCTGGTGGTCACAAATGGCTGGATTGCATCCTTGGTTCCGGCTGACTGGTATGCCATTGCGTGGCTATAGCCCATCTTCCTTCTGCACTCGTCCCTTGCTGGGCTCCAGGGAGGCTTCCAAGTCTTGGGTAGTGGGAGCGACGCTGTGGTGAACTCAGCGGTGCACATGTCTTTATGCAGGAGTGTTTCCGAGTTCTTTGGATCAACACGCCGCAGAGGAATAGCTGGATCATATGGGACATGGATTCTTAAAGTTCTGAGGCAGTTCCACACCGCTTGGCGTAGTGGCTGCACCGGTCTGCACTCCCACCAACGGTGCAGGAGGCTTCCCTTCTCTCCACCTCCTCTCTGACACTTGTGGCTTCCTGTCTGCTTCCTTATAGCCATTCTGACCACAGTGAGCTGCTGTGCCCTTGCAGTTTGCATTTGCATTGGCCTGAGACTTCATGACGGTGAACAAGTGTTCATGCACCCGTTGGCCCTCTTTCGATCTTCTTGGCAGAAATCTCTGTTTCCATCTTCTGCCCAGGCTTTCATTGGCTTGTTGTTTTTTTTTTTTTTTTTCTTGTGGGGACGTGCGAGTTGATTGCATCCTTGGGCTTTTCACCCCTTGTCCGATGTGGGGTTTGCAAACATCCTCCCCCAGTCGTCGTGCTATCTTTGCGTTCAGTCGATGGTTTCCTTCACTGGGCAGAAGCGTCCGCATTTGACGTGGTCCCGTTGGTTTCTTGTTGACTTGCTTGCCCTGGCCCAGTCGGACTTGCTTCTTCCAAGCAGGCGGCTCAGACAGATGGCAAAGAGCACTCTGCCTAGGTCTTCTGCTACAAGGTTCACGGTTTCAAGTCTGCCATTCAAGGCTTTGATCCATTTCAGGTGGTGTGTGTGCCAGGTGTAACATCATGGTGTACTGTCGTTGTGTTCCAGGTGGCTGTGCAGGCTTCCCAGCACCGTTTATGGTAGAGACTCTCCTTTCTCCGCTGTCTCCTCTTGGCTCCCTGGTCGAAAATGGGCTGTCCATGTACGTCTGAGTTGGGCTCTGGGTTCTCGATTCTGTTGCAGGGGTCTGTGTGCCTGTTTTGGGGCCCAGACTGTGCCGTCTCGGTACCTAGTGCTTCGTCCTATATGTTGAAATCGGAAAGTGTGCCACGTCCTGCTTTTTTCGTTTTCCTGAGGATTCCTTTGCCTAGTCAGGGTCTTTTGTTGCTGGCTAGAAACTTTAGGATTCCCTCTTCTGTCTCTGTGGGAAACATTGCTGCAACTTTGACTGGGATTGCATGGAATCCAGAGATTCCTTGCTCTGGTAGGGACGTTTCCAGTGTGTTGCTGCTTCCACTCCTAGATCCGGGAATCTCCTTCTTTCTCCTTGTGTCTTCTTGAATTTCTTTCCCCCAACGTTTGTTAGTTTTCCATTGCCATGGCTTTCACCTGTTTTGCTAAGTTTCTTCATAGAGATCTCATCCTTCTCACTGGCATGCAGTTTTTCACTTTTTCTTTTCAGCTTCAGTTTCTCTATGCTTTGCAACTTTGAATCGGTTTTGTTCTGGCAGAAGTGCATCGCTGAGCTCACATCTGCTGGCAATGCTCCTGTATTTGCTGTGGAAGTCTGGCCCTGTCTAACGTCCCTTCCCGTCTGCCTCTACACTAGCTCGGACGCCTGCCCCAGAATGCCTGAAGCAGTGGTGAGCAGGCTCACCCGAGGGTCCACCCGGCCCACCCCGGGCCACCGACCCAGAAGGTGCGGACCTCACCGCTGCACCACCGGCCGGCCCCTTTCATGTTCCGTTGGCAACCTGCAGTTGAGGGCAATGGGACTTGAATATGCTACTTGAGCCCAACTCTGGCACTGTGTAGATGAGGCCAGGTTGTTTTTCGGGTCCACTGCGATGTCAGAGGATTGGTCATAATCGTGTCTCTGCTGTCCCGGCAAGCTTCACGGACACACGGTTTCCTGGCCCGCTTGGAGCAGTCTCATAACTCCCCCTTCCCACTTAGCCCAGCCTTGACCTTCGCTGCCGTCTTTTGGCTTGTGGATTTCTCTGCCTTTCAAACGTTCCAGCAGAGTCTGTCTAAAGACGGACATCATCTTTCATTGTGGATTGTCCAGGTGTGATTTCTGTTCGCCTTCCATTTTCTGGGACCTTTGTCTCTTTTCCATAGGAGAATCGTCACGGTATTTCTCAGCTATCCCCCTTAGACATGCTTATCAGTCCGTTCCCCTTCATTCCAAGTGATTCATTTTGCATTTCTGGAATCACCGTATGTTCTCGAGGCCGAGGTGTGAGCGCTTTCGTGACTCTTGGTTGTTGTCTTTGAATTTGCACCGGTCACTTGAAGGAGTCTTTGCTGCCCTAGCCTGGGTCAAACTAAGCACTGGGAACACGTGGTCATCTGGGTTGGTTTGACATCCTGAGGTCAGAAACTCCAAACTCGAGGTGGTCCTGGCATCCCCCTTCACGGACACAATGTTTCCAAGACAAATTAGACGAATCTGATGAATCCCTCTCTCCAGGAAAGATATTTTTCTGTCTCCTTTCCGGATTTGGGAAGTTTCGAACTTCACCCCTGATCCTGGAACGTTCCCCCAGGTGCCGTCTAGATACGGGCTTACTTTATTTCTATGGGCTGTGCCATTTGTTTGCCTTACATCCTCAGCCCTGGCCTGTTTCTTTTTCTTGCAACAGAATTGTAATGTTCTCATTTTCAGCCCACTTCCTTACATGTGGTGTCAAAACACATAATCCATAATCCTTCTACGGCAAGAGGTAGGGGGAGAGAATTTCGATGGAGGCAAACTGAGCACACTAGCCTGGGAGGGCAGCCCTCACGAAGGAACGAAGCCCTGTGGAAAAGGGTGCTTTTCAGCACCCTTGTAGAGCACTTCCAAACAAAGAGACATAGCCCAAGCGTGACGGGGCTCCATTCCTTCAAGGCTTCCAAGACATCTCTTGGGACACATTAGCATGTACCCAGTGGGCCCCCGTGACGCCAGAGCTATGGAAAGTGAGACTGATCTGCAAAGAATGCCAGGGGCCTGGGAAAGGAGGCATCGAGTCTTCTCTTCAACGTCCTCAAGACCTCATTCTTGACTTTGGCTTATGCTTAAGGCAGAAGGACCACGTAGGTCTGATAAGGCCCAAGTCCGGCCTCTTGCTTCCAATCAAGTTGCAAGCTTGAATCAGCATGGCCTCCCCATAGACTTGAATAGATGACAACGTTCTCCTCTCGGGGCTTGTCCCTCTATTCTCGCTTCTTGCCCAGGATCCCTTTCTTAGCCCTCGAATCAGCGTCTGTTTTATGTCTTCCAGTTTCTGTGTCCGCTTTCTGTTTCTCAAAGCTGTTTCTGGGTATCCCTCCCTTTAATAGCCTAGCCTAGGCCAATCCGCAGTCTGTAACCGTGGGGCCATCTTGGCGGACATGATCCTCGTGATGTCATAAACAACCTCAAAATTCGAAGTTGTCCTGACAACCTGCGTGCACACAGAGTTTCAGAGCCATCTCAGGCCAGTCCGACTCCTCACCCTTTCCTGGTAGGATACTTTTCCTTTTTCTCGGTTTCTTGTCGGTTTCTGTCTTGCTCCTCGCACTTTGGAAGGCCTGCTACATTCTCTCTAGACACTGGTTTCTGTCCTGTAAGATTATCCTGGGTTTTACCTCTTACATTTTATGTAGATGGCCAAGTGGGTGGACGTTCCCCAGAGAAAGTCCTGGACTCCCTCCCAAGTTGAAGTTGCCGGGGCAGTCCTCTGATGCGCAATGATCGTGTCATCTCCTAGCACTCTGCCGATTCCACCTTGGCGGGTCCCATGTTTTCCTTCCTTCTTCCTTTGGGGAAGTGCACCAGATGCGTTCCTGGATTGTAAAAGCCTCACGGTTCTTTTTCTGGTGCGTATTGATAAGGTGACCTCACCATTGCTACTTAGTTTATGATCCCTGTCCGCACCGTACCATGAAATCTATATTTCCTAACACTGCTAATGTGATCTGCACCCGTGATGTGAAACAGTGAGGCCTGGGCCGGCCAAGCGGAACGTGGGCACTTACCCGCTGCGCCACAGGGCCGGCCCTGAATTGGACTTTTGGACCAACCTTTTGCCTGAGCTTGGGAACACGTGGGCCTGTTTGGATTATTCGTGAAGGTGATTAGTAGTAACATCCTGGACGGTAACCTTTTCCGTTGGTGCATGGGTTTAGCAGGCAGCATGTTCTGTGGGTAGTATTCCTCTTCATCTATTTGGAATGGTCTACCTTTCTGTAGCATCAGTACGCATTTTGAGGTGATTTTCCAGCCTTGGAAGTTCACCTTCTCTAATCTCTTTCAGCCCCAAAGCTTTATGCCGTCATTCTGGACCCCATTTTGGATTTTTTTTGCTTTTAGGTGAATTTATTGCCGCAACCCTGCATTAGAACATCCTATATCTTTCCGATTTGCATCCTCCTCGAGGTAGACTTCCGTGTAGCTTACATCATCTTCCCCTGCGTAAGCCTAATAGCAGGCCCTCACCACACACTTGTGCCTCATCATCTGTTTCACCCTCTCACACCTCCCCGCTTTGTCTCTGGGAACCCCCAATCAAATGTCCCGTGCCACCTGTTCCTGACCGCTTGCTTTTCCTCCTCCTCTTAAGTGAGGTCCCACGGTACTTGCCTTGCTCCCTGGGGCTTGTTTCACTTCCCTAAAACCCTCACAGCCATGCTGGTGGTCACAAATGGCTGGATTGCATCCTTGGTTCCGGCTGACTGGTATGCCATTGCGTGGCTATAGCCCATCTTCCTTCTGCACTCGTCCCTTGCTGGGCTCCAGGGAGGCTTCCAAGTCTTGGGTAGTGGGAGCGACGCTGTGGTGAACTCAGCGGTGCACATGTCTTTATGCAGGAGTGTTTCCGAGTTCTTTGGATCAACACGCCGCAGAGGAATAGCTGGATCATATGGGACATGGATTCTTCAAGTTCTGAGGCAGTTCCACACCGCTTGGCGTAGTGGCTGCACCGGTCTGCACTCCCACCAACGGTGCAGGAGGCTTCCCTTCTCTCCACCTCCTCTCTGACACTTGTGGCTTCCTGTCTGCTTCCTTATAGCCATTCTGACCACAGTGAGCTGCTGTGCCCTTGCAGTTTGCATTTGCATTGGCCTGAGACTTAATGACGGTGAACAAGTGTTCATGCACCCGTTGGCCCTCTTTCGATCTTCTTGGCAGAAATCTCTGTTTCCATCTTCTGCCCAGGCTTTCATTGGCTTGTTGTTTTTTTTTTTTTTTTCTTGTGGGGACGTGCGAGTTGATTGCATCCTTGGGCTTTTCACCCCTTGTCCGATGTGGGGTTTGCAAACATCCTCCCCCAGTCGTCGTGCTATCTTTGCGTTCAGTCGATGGTTTCCTTCACTGGGCAGAAGCGTCCGCATTTGACGTGGTCCCGTTGGTTTCTTGTTGACTTGCTTGCCCTGGCCCAGTCGGACTTGCTTCTTCCAAGCAGGCGGCTCAGACAGATGGCAAAGAGCACTCTGCCTAGGTCTTCTGCTACAAGGTTCACGGTTTCAAGTCTGCCATTCAAGGCTTTGATCCATTTCAGGTGGTGTGTGTGCCAGGTGTAACATCATGGTGTACTGTCGTTGTGTTCCAGGTGGCTGTGCAGGCTTCCCAGCACCGTTTATGGTAGAGACTCTCCTTTCTCCGCTGTCTCCTCTTGGCTCCCTGGTCGAAAATGGGCTGTCCATGTACGTTTGAGTTGGGCTCTGGGTTCTCGATTCTGTTGCAGGGGTCTGTGTGCCTGTTTTGGGGCCCAGACTGTGCCGTCTCGGTACCTAGTGCTTCGTCCTATATGTTGAAATCGGAAAGTGTGCCACGTCCTGCTTTTTTCGTTTTCCTGAGGATTCCTTTGCCTAGTCAGGGTCTCTTGTTGCTGGCTAGAAACTTTAGGATTCCCTCTTCTGTCTCTGTGGGAAACATTGCTGCAACTTTGACTGGGATTGCATGGAATCCAGAGATTCCTTGCTCTGGTAGGGACGTTTCCAGTGTGTTGCTGCTTCCACTCCTAGATCCGGGAATCTCCTTCTTTCTCCTTGTGTCTTCTTGAATTTCTTTCCCCCAACGTTTGTTAGCTTTCCATTGCCATGGCTTTCACCTGTTTTGCTAAGTTTCTTCATAGAGATCTCATCCTTCTCACTGGCATGCAGTTTTTCACTTTTTCTTTTCAGCTTCAGTTTCTCTATGCTTTGCAACTTTGAATCGGTTTTGTTCTGGCAGAAGTGCATCGCTGAGCTCACATCTGCTGGCAATGCTCCTGTATTTGCTGTGGAAGTCTGGCCCTGTCTAACGTCCCTTCCCGTCTGCCTCTACACTAGCTCGGACGCCTGCCCCAGAATGCCTGAAGCAGTGGTGAGCAGGCTCACCCGAGGGTCCACCCGGCCCACCCCGGGCCACCGACCCAGAAGGTGCGGACCTCACCGCTGCACCACCGGCCGGCCCCTTTCATGTTCCGTTGGCAACCTGCAGTTGAGGGCAATGGGACTTGAATATGCTACTTGAGCCCAACTCTGGCACTGTGTAGATGAGGCCAGGTTGTTTTTCGGGTCCACTGCGATGTCAGAGGATTGGTCAGAATCGTGTCTCTGCTGTCCCGGCAAGCTTCACGGACACACGGTTTCCTGGCCCGCTTGGAGCAGTCTCATAACTCCCCCTTCCCACTTAGCCCAGCCTTGACCTTCGCTGCCGTCTTTTGGCTTGTGGATTTCTCTGCCTTTCAAACGTTCCAGCAGAGTCTGTCTAAAGACGGACATCATCTTTCATTGTGGATTGTCCAGGTGTGATTTCTGTTCGCCTTCCATTTTCTGGGACCTTTGTCTCTTTTCCATAGGAGAATCGTCACGGTATTTCTCAGCTATCCCCCTTAGACATGCTTATCAGTCCGTTCCCCTTCATTCCAAGTGATTCATTTTGCATTTCTGGAATCACCGTATGTTCTCGAGGCCGAGGTGTGAGCGCTTTCGTGACTCTTGGTTGTTGTCTTTGAATTTGCACCGGTCACTTGAAGGAGTCTTTGCTGCCCTAGCCTGGGTCAAACTAAGCACTGGGAACACGTGGTCATCTGGGTTGGTTTGACATCCTGAGGTCAGAAACTCCAAACTCGAGGTGGTCCTGGCATCCCCCTTCACGGACACAATGTTTCCAAGACAAATTAGACGAATCTGATGAATTCCTCTCTCCAGGAAAGATATTTTTCTGTCTCCTTTCCGGATTTGGGAAGTTTCGAACTTCACCCCTGATCCTGGAACGTTCCCCCAGGTGCCGTCTAGATACGGGCTTACTTTATTTCTATGGGCTGTGCCATTTGTTTGCCTTACATCCTCAGCCCTGGCCTGTTTCTTTTTCTTGCAACAGAATTGTAATGTTCTCATTTTCAGCCCACTTCCTTACATGTGGTGTCAAAACACATAATCCATAATCCTTCTACGGCAAGAGGTAGGGGGAGAGAATTTCGATGGAGGCAAACTGAGCACACTAGCCTGGGAGGGCAGCCCTCACGAAGGAACGAAGCCCTGTGGAAAAGGGTGCTTTTCAGCACCCTTGTAGAGCACTTCCAAACAAAGAGACATAGCCCAAGCGTGACGGGGCTCCATTCCTTCAAGGCTTCCAAGACATCTCTTGGGACACATTAGCATGTACCCAGTGGGCCCCCGTGACGCCAGAGCTATGGAAAGTGAGACTGATCTGCAAAGAATGCCAGGGGCCTGGGAAAGGAGGCATCGAGTCTTCTCTTCAACGTCCTCAAGACCTCATTCTTGACTTTGGCTTATGCTTAAGGCAGAAGGACCACGTAGGTCTGATAAGGCCCAAGTCCGGCCTCTTGCTTCCAATCAAGTTGCAAGCTTGAATCAGCATGGCCTCCCCATAGACTTGAATAGATGACAACGTTCTCCTCTCGGGGCTTGTCCCTCTATTCTCGCTTCTTGCCCAGGATCCCTTTCTTAGCCCTCGAATCAGCGTCTGTTTTATGTCTTCCAGTTTCTGTGTCCGCTTTCTGTTTCTCAAAGCTGTTTCTGGGTATCCCTCCCTTTAATAGCCTAGCCTAGGCCAATCCGCAGTCTGTAACCGTGCGGCCATCTTGGCGGACATGATCCTCGTGATGTCATAAACAACCTCAAAATTCGAAGTTGTCCTGACAGCCAGCGTGCACACAGAGTTTCAGAGCCATCTCAGGCCAGTCCGACTCCTCACCCTTTCCAGGTAGGATAGTTTTCCTTTTTCTCGATTTCTTGTCGGTTTCTGACTTGCTCCTCGAACTTTGGAAGGCCTGCTACATTCTCTCTAGACACTGGTTTCTGTCCTGTAAGATTATCCTGGGTTTTACCTCTTACATTTTATGTAGATGGCCAAGTGGGTGGACGTTCCCCAGAGAAAGTCCTGGACTCCCTCCCAAGTTGAAGTTGCCCGGGCAATCCTCTGATGCACAATGATCGTGTCATCTCCTAGCACTCTGCCGATTCCACCTTGGCAGGTCGCATGATTTCCTTCCTCCTTCCTTTGGGGAAGTGTACCAGATGCGTTCATGGATTGTAAAAGCCTCACGGTTCTTTTTCTGGTGCGTATGGATAAGGTGACCTCACCATTGCTACTTAGTTCATGATCCCTGTCCGCACCGTACCATGAAATCTATATTTCCTAACACTGCTAATGTGATCTGCACCCGTGATGTGAAACAGTGAGGCCTGGGCCGGCCAAGCGGAACGTGGGCACTTACCCGCTCCGCCACAGGGCCGGCCCTGAATTGGACTTTTGGGCCAACGTTTTGCCTGAGCTTGGGAACACGTGGGCCTGTTTGGATTATTCGTGAAGGTGATTAGTAGTAACATCCTGGACGGTAAACTTTTCCGTTGGTGCACGGGTTTAGCAGGCAGCATGTTCTGTGGGGAGTATTCCTCTTCATGTATTTGGAATGGTCTACCTTTCTGTAGCATCAGTACGCATTTTGAGGTGATTTTCCAGCCTTGGAAGTTCACCTTCTCTAATCTCTTTCAGCCCCAAAGCTTTATGCCGTCATTCTGGACGCCATTTTGGATTTTTTTTGCTTTTAGGTGAATTTATTGCCGCAACCCTGCATTAGACCATCCTATATCTTTCCGATTTGCATCCTCCTCGAGGTAGACTTCCGTGTAGCTTACATCATCTTCCCCTGCGTAAGCCTAATAGCAGGCCCTCACCACACACTTGTGCCTCATCATCTGTTTCACCCTCTCACACCTCCCCGCTTTGTCTCTGGGAACCCCCAATCAAATGTCCCGTGCCACCTGTTCCTGACCGCTTGCTTTTCCTCCTCCTCTTAAGTGAGGTCCTACGGTACTTGCCTTGCTCCCTGGGGCTTGTTTCACTTCCCTAAAACCCTCACAGCCATTCTGGTGGTCACAAATGGCTGGATTGCATCCTTGGTTCCGGCTGACTGGTATGCCATTGCGTGGCTATAGCCCATCTTCCTTCTGCACTCGTCCCTTGCTGGGCTCCAGGGAGGCTTCCAAGTCTTGGGTAGTGGGAGCGACGCTGTGGTGAACTCAGCGGTGCACATGTCTTTATGCAGGAGTGTTTCCGAGTTCTTTGGATCAACACGCCGCAGAGGAATAGCTGGATCATATGGGACATGGATTCTTCAAGTTCTGAGGCAGTTCCACACCGCTTGGCGTAGTGGCTGCACCGGTCTGCACTCCCACCAACGGTGCAGGAGGCTTCCCTTCTCTCCACCTCCTCTCTGACACTTGTGGCTTCCTGTCTGCTTCCTTATAGCCATTCTGACCACAGTGAGCTGCTGTGCCCTTGCAGTTTGCATTTGCATTGGCCTGAGACTTAATGACGGTGAACAAGTGTTCATGCACCCGTTGGCCCTCTTTCGATCTTCTTGGCAGAAATCTCTGTTTCCATCTTCTGCCCAGGCTTTCATTGGCTTGTTGTTTTTTTTTTTTTTTCTTGTGGGGACGTGCGAGTTGATTGCATCCTTGGGCTTTTCACCCCTTGTCCGATGTGGGGTTTGCAAACATCCTCCCCCAGTCGTCGTGCTATCTTTGCGTTCAGTCGATGGTTTCCTTCACTGGGCAGAAGCGTCCGCATTTGACGTGGTCCCGTTGGTTTCTTGTTGACTTGCTTGCCCTGGCCCAGTCGGACTTGCTTCTTCCAAACAGGCGGCTCAGACAGATGGCAAAGAGCACTCTGCCTAGGTCTTCTGCTACAAGGTTCACGGTTTCAAGTCTGCCATTCAAGGCTTTGATCCATTTCAGGTGGTGTGTGTGCCAGGTGTAACATCATGGTGTACTGTCGTTGTGTTCCAGGTGGCTGTGCAGGCTTCCCAGCACCGTTTATGGTAGAGACTCTCCTTTCTCCGCTGTCTCCTCTTGGCTCCCTGGTCGAAAATGGGCTGTCCATGTACGTTTGAGTTGGGCTCTGGGTTCTCGATTCTGTTGCAGGGGTCTGTGTGCCTGTTTTGGGGCCCAGACTGTGCCGTCTCGGTACCTAGTGCTTCGTCCTATATGTTGAAATCGGAAAGTGTGCCACGTCCTGCTTTTTTCGTTTTCCTGAGGATTCCTTTGCCTAGTCAGGGTCTGTTGTTGCTGGCTAGAAACTTTAGGATTCCCTCTTCTGTCTCTGTGGGAAACATTGCTGCAACTTTGACTGGGATTGCATGGAATCCAGAGATTCCTTGCTCTGGTAGGGACGTTTCCAGTGTGTTGCTGCTTCCACTCCTAGATCCGGGAATCTCCTTCTTTCTCCTTGTGTCTTCTTGAATTTCTTTCCCCCAACGTTTGTTAGCTTTCCATTGCCATGGCTTTCACCTGTTTTGCTAAGTTTCTTCATAGAGATCTCATCCTTCTCACTGGCATGCAGTTTTTCACTTTTTCTTTTCAGCTTCAGTTTCTCTATGCTTTGCAACTTTGAATCGGTTTTGTTCTGGCAGAAGTGCATCGCTGAGCTCACATCTGCTGGCAATGCTCCTGTATTTGCTGTGGAAGTCTGGCCCTGTCTAACGTCCCTTCCCGTCTGCCTCTACACTAGCTCGGACGCCTGCCCCAGAATGCCTGAAGCAGTGGTGAGCAGGCTCACCCGAGGGTCCACCCGGCCCACCCCGGGCCACCGACCCAGAAGGTGCGGACCTCACCGCTGCACCACCGGCCGGCCCCTTTCATGTTCCGTTGGCAACCTGCAGTTGAGGGCAATGGGACTTGAATATGCTACTTGAGCCCAACTCTGGCACTGTGTAGATGAGGCCAGGTTGTTTTTCGGGTCCACTGCGATGTCAGAGGATTGGTCATAATCGTGTCTCTGCTGTCCCGGCAAGCTTCACGGACACACGGTTTCCTGGCCCGCTCGGAGCAGTCTCAAAACTCACCCTTCCCACTTAGCCCAGCCTTGACCTTCGCTGCCGTCTTTTGGCTTGTGGATTTCTCTGCCTTTCAAACGTTCCAGCAGAGTCTGTCTAAAGACGGACATCATCTTTCATTGTGGATTGTCCAGGTGTGATTTCTGTTCGCCTTCCATTTTCTGGGACCTTTGTCTCTTTTCCATAGGAGAATGGTCACGGTATTTCTCAGCTATCCCCCTTAGACATGCTTATCAGTCCGTTCCCCTTCATTCCAAGTGATTCATTTTGCATTTCTGGAATCACCGTATGTTCTCGAGGCCGAGGTGTGAGCGCTTTCGTGACTCTTGGTTGTTGTCTTTGAATTTGCACCGGTCACTTGAAGGAGTCTTTGCTGCCCTAGCCTGGGTCAAACTAAGCACTGGGAACACGTGGTCATCTGGGTTGGTTTGACATCCTGAGGTCAGAAACTCCAAACTCGAGGTGGTCCTGGCATCCCCCTTCACGGACACAATGTTTCCAAGACAAATTAGACGAATCTGATGAATTCCTCTCTCCAGGAAAGATATTTTTCTGTCTCCTTTCCGGATTTGGGAAGTTTCGAACTTCACCCCTGATCCTGGAACGTTCCCCCAGGTGCCGTCTAGATACGGGCTTACTTTATTTCTATGGGCTGTGCCATTTGTTTGCCTTACATCCTCAGCCCTGGCCTGTTTCTTTTTCTTGCAACAGAATTGTAATGTTCTCATTTTCAGCCCACTTCCTTACATGTGGTGTCAAAACACATAATCCATAATCCTTCTACGGCAAGAGGTAGGGGGAGAGAATTTCGATGGAGGCAAACTGAGCACACTAGCCTGGGAGGGCAGCCCTCACGAAGGAACGAAGCCCTGTGGAAAAGGGTGCTTTTCAGCACCCTTGTAGAGCACTTCCAAACAAAGAGACATAGCCCAAGCGTGACGGGGCTCCATTCCTTCAAGGCTTCCAAGACATCTCTTGGGACACATTAGCATGTACCCAGTGGGCCCCCGTGACGCCAGAGCTATGGAAAGTGAGACTGATCTGCAAAGAATGCCAGGGGCCTGGGAAAGGAGGCATCGAGTCTTCTCTTCAACGTCCTCAAGACCTCATTCTTGACTTTGGCTTATGCTTAAGGCAGAAGGACCACGTAGGTCTGATAAGGCCCAAGTCCGGCCTCTTGCTTCCAATCAAGTTGCAAGCTTGAATCAGCATGGCCTCCCCATAGACTTGAATAGATGACAACGTTCTCCTCTCGGGGCTTGTCCCTCTATTCTCGCTTCTTGCCCAGGATCCCTTTCTTAGCCCTCGAATCAGCGTCTGTTTTATGTCTTCCAGTTTCTGTGTCCGCTTTCTGTTTCTCAAAGCTGTTTCTGGGTATCCCTCCCTTTAATAGCCTAGCCTAGGCCAATCCGCAGTCTGTAACCGTGCGGCCATCTTGGCGGACATGATCCTCGTGATGTCATAAACAACCTCAAAATTCGAAGTTGTCCTGACAACCTGCGTGCACACAGAGTTTCAGAGCCATCTCAGGCCAGTCCGACTCCTCACCCTTTCCTGGTAGGATACTTTTCCTTTTTCTCGGTTTCTTGTCGGTTTCTGTCTTGCTCCTCGCACTTTGGAAGGCCTGCTACATTCTCTCTAGACACTGGTTTCTGTCCTGTAAGATTATCCTGGGTTTTACCTCTTACATTTTATGTAGATGGCCAAGTGGGTGGACGTTCCCCAGAGAAAGTCCTGGACTCCCTCCCAAGTTGAAGTTGCCGGGGCAGTCCTCTGATGCGCAATGATCGTGTCATCTCCTAGCACTCTGCCGATTCCACCTTGGCGGGTCCCATGTTTTCCTTCCTTCTTCCTTTGGGGAAGTGCACCAGATGCGTTCCTGGATTGTAAAAGCCTCACGGTTCTTTTTCTGGTGCGTATTGATAAGGTGACCTCACCATTGCTACTTAGTTTATGATCCCTGTCCGCACCGTACCATGAAATCTATATTTCCTAACACTGCTAATGTGATCTGCACCCGTGATGTGAAACAGTGAGGCCTGGGCCGGCCAAGCGGAACGTGGGCACTTACCCGCTGCGCCACAGGGCCGGCCCTGAATTGGACTTTTGGACCAACCTTTTGCCTGAGCTTGGGAACACGTGGGCCTGTTTGGATTATTCGTGAAGGTGATTAGTAGTAACATCCTGGACGGTAACCTTTTCCGTTGGTGCATGGGTTTAGCAGGCAGCATGTTCTGTGGGTAGTATTCCTCTTCATCTATTTGGAATGGTCTACCTTTCTGTAGCATCAGTACGCATTTTGAGGTGATTTTCCAGCCTTGGAAGTTCACCTTCTCTAATCTCTTTCAGCCCCAAAGCTTTATGCCGTCATTCTGGACGCCATTTTGGATTTTTTTTGCTTTTAGGTGAATTTATTGCCGCAACCCTGCATTAGACCATCCTATATCTTTCCGATTTGCATCCTCCTCGAGGTAGACTTCCGTGTAGCTTACATCATCTTCCCCTGCGTAAGCCTAATAGCAGGCCCTCACCACACACTTGTGCCTCATCATCTGTTTCACCCTCTCACACCTCCCCGCTTTGTCTCTGGGAACCCCCAATCAAATGTCCCGTGCCACCTGTTCCTGACCGCTTGCTTTTCCTCCTCCTCTTAAGTGAGGTCCTACGGTACTTGCCTTGCTCCCTGGGGCTTGTTTCACTTCCCTAAAACCCTCACAGCCATTCTGGTGGTCACAAATGGCTGGATTGCATCCTTGGTTCCGGCTGACTGGTATGCCATTGCGTGGCTATAGCCCATCTTCCTTCTGCACTCGTCCCTTGCTGGGCTCCAGGGAGGCTTCCAAGTCTTGGGTAGTGGGAGCGACGCTGTGGTGAACTCAGCGGTGCACATGTCTTTATGCAGGAGTGTTTCCGAGTTCTTTGGATCAACACGCCGCAGAGGAATAGCTGGATCATATGGGACATGGATTCTTCAAGTTCTGAGGCAGTTCCACACCGCTTGGCGTAGTGGCTGCACCGGTCTGCACTCCCACCAACGGTGCAGGAGGCTTCCCTTCTCTCCACCTCCTCTCTGACACTTGTGGCTTCCTGTCTGCTTCCTTATAGCCATTCTGACCACAGTGAGCTGCTGTGCCCTTGCAGTTTGCATTTGCATTGGCCTGAGACTTAATGACGGTGAACAAGTGTTCATGCACCCGTTGGCCCTCTTTCGATCTTCTTGGCAGAAATCTCTGTTTCCATCTTCTGCCCAGGCTTTCATTGGCTTGTTGTTTTTTTTTTTTTTTCTTGTGGGGACGTGCGAGTTGATTGCATCCTTGGGCTTTTCACCCCTTGTCCGATGTGGGGTTTGCAAACATCCTCCCCCAGTCGTCGTGCTATCTTTGCATTCAGTCGATGGTTTCCTTCACTGGGCAGAAGCGTCCGCATTTGACGTGGTCCCGTTGGTTTCTTGTTGACTTGCTTGCCCTGGCCCAGTCGGACTTGCTTCTTCCAAGCAGGCGGCTCAGACAGATGGCAAAGAGCACTCTGCCTAGGTCTTCTGCTACAAGGTTCACGGTTTCAAGTCTGCCATTCAAGGCTTTGATCCATTTCAGGTGGTGTGTGTGCCAGGTGTAACATCATGGTGTACTGTCGTTGTGTTCCAGGTGGCTGTGCAGGCTTCCCAGCACCGTTTATGGTAGAGACTCTCCTTTCTCCGCTGTCTCCTCTTGGCTCCCTGGTCGAAAATGGGCTGTCCATGTACGTTTGAGTTGGGCTCTGGGTTCTCGATTCTGTTGCAGGGGTCTGTGTGCCTGTTTTGGGGCCCAGACTGTGCCGTCTCGGTACCTAGTGCTTCGTCCTATATGTTGAAATCGGAAAGTGTGCCACGTCCTGCTTTTTTCGTTTTCCTGAGGATTCCTTTGCCTAGTCAGGGTCTCTTGTTGCTGGCTAGAAACTTTAGGATTCCCTCTTCTGTCTCTGTGGGAAACATTGCTGCAACTTTGACTGGGATTGCATGGAATCCAGAGATTCCTTGCTCTGGTAGGGACGTTTCCAGTGTGTTGCTGCTTCCACTCCTAGATCCGGGAATCTCCTTCTTTCTCCTTGTGTCTTCTTGAATTTCTTTCCCCCAACGTTTGTTAGTTTTCCATTGCCATGGCTTTCACCTGTTTTGCTAAGTTTCTTCATAGAGATCTCATCCTTCTCACTGGCATGCAGTTTTTCACTTTTTCCTTTCAGCTTCAGTTTCTCTATGCTTTGCAACTTTGAATCGGTTTTGTTCTGGCAGAAGTGCATCGCTGAGCTCACATCTGCTGGCAATGCTCCTGTATTTGCTGTGGAAGTCTGGCCCTGTCTAACGTCCCTTCCCGTCTGCCTCTACACTAGCTCGGACGCCTGCCCCAGAATGCCTGAAGCAGTGGTGAGCAGGCTCACCCGAGGGTCCACCCGGCCCACCCCGGGCCACCGACCCAGAAGGTGCGGACCTCACCGCTGCACCACCGGCCGGCCCCTTTCATGTTCCGTTGGCAACCTGCAGTTGAGGGCAATGGGACTTGAATATGCTACTTGAGCCCAACTCTGGCACTGTGTAGATGAGGCCAGGTTGTTTTTCGGGTCCACTGCGATGTCAGAGGATTGGTCATAATCGTGTCTCTGCTGTCCCGGCAAGCTTCACGGACACACGGTTTCCTGGCCCGCTTGGAGCAGTCTCATAACTCCCCCTTCCCACTTAGCCCAGCCTTGACCTTCGCTGCCGTCTTTTGGCTTGTGGATTTCTCTGCCTTTCAAACGTTCCAGCAGAGTCTGTCTAAAGACGGACATCATCTTTCATTGTGGATTGTCCAGGTGTGATTTCTGTTCGCCTTCCATTTTCTGGGACCTTTGTCTCTTTTCCATAGGAGAATCGTCACGGTATTTCTCAGCTATCCCCCTTAGACATGCTTATCAGTCCGTTCCCCTTCATTCCAAGTGATTCATTTTGCATTTCTGGAATCACCGTATGTTCTCGAGGCCGAGGTGTGAGCGCTTTCGTGACTCTTGGTTGTTGTCTTTGAATTTGCACCGGTCACTTGAAGGAGTCTTTGCTGCCCTAGCCTGGGTCAAACTAAGCACTGGGAACACGTGGTCATCTGGGTTGGTTTGACATCCTGAGGTCAGAAACTCCAAACTCGAGGTGGTCCTGGCATCCCCCTTCACGGACACAATGTTTCCAAGACAAATTAGACGAATCTGATGAATTCCTCTCTCCAGGAAAGATATTTTTCTGTCTCCTTTCCGGATTTGGGAAGTTTCGAACTTCACCCCTGATCCTGGAACGTTCCCCCAGGTGCCGTCTAGATACGGGCTTACTTTATTTCTATGGGCTGTGCCATTTGTTTGCCTTACATCCTCAGCCCTGGCCTGTTTCTTTTTCTTGCAACAGAATTGTAATGTTCTCATTTTCAGCCCACTTCCTTACATGTGGTGTCAAAACACATAATCCATAATCCTTCTACGGCAAGAGGTAGGGGGAGAGAATTTCGATGGAGGCAAACTGAGCACACTAGCCTGGGAGGGCAGCCCTCACGAAGGAACGAAGCCCTGTGGAAAAGGGTGCTTTTCAGCACCCTTGTAGAGCACTTCCAAACAAAGAGACATAGCCCAAGCGTGACGGGGCTCCATTCCTTCAAGGCTTCCAAGACATCTCTTGGGACACATTAGCATGTACCCAGTGGGCCCCCGTGACGCCAGAGCTATGGAAAGTGAGACTGATCTGCAAAGAATGCCAGGGGCCTGGGAAAGGAGGCATCGAGTCTTCTCTTCAACGTCCTCAAGACCTCATTCTTGACTTTGGCTTATGCTTAAGGCAGAAGGACCACGTAGGTCTGATAAGGCCCAAGTCCGGCCTCTTGCTTCCAATCAAGTTGCAAGCTTGAATCAGCATGGCCTCCCCATAGACTTGAATAGATGACAACGTTCTCCTCTCGGGGCTTGTCCCTCTATTCTCGCTTCTTGCCCAGGATCCCTTTCTTAGCCCTCGAATCAGCGTCTGTTTTATGTCTTCCAGTTTCTGTGTCCGCTTTCTGTTTCTCAAAGCTGTTTCTGGGTATCCCTCCCTTTAATAGCCTAGCCTAGGCCAATCCGCAGTCTGTAACCGTGGGGCCATCTTGGCGGACATGATCCTCGTGATGTCATAAACAACCTCAAAATTCGAAGTTGTCCTGACAACCTGCGTGCACACAGAGTTTCAGAGCCATCTCAGGCCAGTCCGACTCCTCACCCTTTCCTGGTAGGATACTTTTCCTTTTTCTCGGTTTCTTGTCGGTTTCTGTCTTGCTCCTCGCACTTTGGAAGGCCTGCTACATTCTCTCTAGACACTGGTTTCTGTCCTGTAAGATTATCCTGGGTTTTACCTCTTACATTTTATGTAGATGGCCAAGTGGGTGGACGTTCCCCAGAGAAAGTCCTGGACTCCCTCCCAAGTTGAAGTTGCCGGGGCAGTCCTCTGATGCGCAATGATCGTGTCATCTCCTAGCACTCTGCCGATTCCACCTTGGCAGGTCCCATGTTTTCCTTCCTTCTTCCTTTGGGGAAGTGTACCAGATGCGTTCCTGGATTGTAAAAGCCTCACGGTTCTTTTTCTGGTGCGTATTGATAAGGTGACCTCACCATTGCTACTTAGTTTATGATCCCTGTCCGCACCGTACCATGAAATCTATATTTCCTAACACTGCTAATGTGATCTGCACCCGTGATGTGAAACAGTGAGGCCTGGGCCGGCCAAGCGGAACGTGGGCACTTACCCGCTGCGCCACAGGGCCGGCCCTGAATTGGACTTTTGGACCAACCTTTTGCCTGAGCTTGGGAACACGTGGGCCTGTTTGGATTATTCGTGAAGGTGATTAGTAGTAACATCCTGGACGGTAACCTTTTCCGTTGGTGCATGGGTTTAGCAGGCAGCATGTTCTGTGGGTAGTATTCCTCTTCATCTATTTGGAATGGTCTACCTTTCTGTAGCATCAGTACGCATTTTGAGGTGATTTTCCAGCCTTGGAAGTTCACCTTCTCTAATCTCTTTCAGCCCCAAAGCTTTATGCCGTCATTCTGGACCCCATTTTGGATTTTTTTTGCTTTTAGGTGAATTTATTGCCGCAACCCTGCATTAGAACATCCTATATCTTTCCGATTTGCATCCTCCTCGAGGTAGACTTCCGTGTAGCTTACATCATCTTCCCCTGCGTAAGCCCAATAGCAGGCCCTCACCACACACTTGTGCCTCATCATCTGTTTCACCCTCTCACACCTCCCCGCTTTGTCTCTGGGAACCCCCAATCAAATGTCCCGTGCCACCTGTTCCTGACCGCTTGCTTTTCCTCCTCCTCTTAAGTGAGGTTCTACGGTACTTGCCTTGCTCCCTGGGGCTTGTTTCACTTCCCTAAAACCCTCACAGCCATTCTGGTGGTCACAAATGGCTGGATTGCATCCTTGGTTCCGGCTGACTGGTATGCCATTGCGTGGCTATAGCCCATCTTCCTTCTGCACTCGTCCCTTGCTGGGCTCCAGGGAGGCTTCCAAGTCTTGGGTAGTGGGAGCGACGCTGTGGTGAACTCAGCGGTGCACATGTGTTTATGCAGGAGTGTTTCCGAGTTCTTTAGATCAACACGCCGCAGAGGAATACCTGGATCATATGGGACATGGATTCTTCAAGTTCTGAGGCAGTTCCACACCGCTTGGCGTAGTGGCTGCACCGGTCTGCACTCCCACCAACGGTGCAGGAGGCTTCCCTTCTCTCCACCTCCTCTCTGACACTTGTGGCTTCCTGTCTGCTTCCTTATAGCCATTCTGACCACAGTGAGCTGCTGTGCCCTTGCAGTTTGCATTTGCATTGGCCTGAGACTTAATGACGGTGAACAAGTGTTCATGCACCCGTTGGCCCTCTTTCGATCTTCTTGGCAGAAATCTCTGTTTCCATCTTCTGCCCAGGCTTTCATTGGCTTGTTGTTTTTTTTTTTTTTTCTTGTGGGGCCGTGCGAGTTGATTGCATCCTTGGGCTTTTCACCCCTTGTCCGATGTGTGGTTTGCAAACATCCTCCCCCAGTCGTTGTGCTATCTTTGCATTCAGTCGATGGTTTCCTTCACTGGGCAGAAGCGTCCGCATTTGACGTGGTCCCGTTGGTTTCTTGTTGACTTGCTTGCCCTGGCCCAGTCGGACTTGCTTCTTCCAAGCAGGCGGCTCAGACAGATGGCAAAGAGCACTCTGCCTAGGTCTTCTGCTACAAGGTTCACGGTTTCAAGTCTGCCATTCAAGGCTTTGATCCATTTCAGGTGGTGTGTGTGCCAGGTGTAACATCATGGTGTACTGTCGTTGTGTTCCAGGTGGCTGTGCAGGCTTCCCAGCACCGTTTATGGTAGAGACTCTCCTTTCTCCGCTGTCTCCTCTTGGCTCCCTGGTCGAAAATGGGCTGTCCATGTACGTTTGAGTTGGGCTCTGGGTTCTCGATTCTGTTGCAGGGGTCTGTGTGCCTGTTTTGGGGCCCAGACTGTGCCGTCTCGGTACCTAGTGCTTCGTCCTATATGTTGAAATCGGAAAGTGTGCCACGTCCTGCTTTTTTCGTTTTCCTGAGGATTCCTTTGCCTAGTCAGGGTCTCTTGTTGCTGGCTAGAAACTTTAGGATTCCCTCTTCTGTCTCTGTGGGAAACATTGCTGCAACTTTGACTGGGATTGCATGGAATCCAGAGATCCCTTGCTCTGGTAGGGACGTTTCCAGTGTGTTGCTGCTTCCACTCCTAGATCCGGGAATCTCCTTCTTTCTCCTTGTGTCTTCTTGAATTTCTTTCCCCCAACGTTTGTTAGTTTTCCATTGCCATGGCTTTCACCTGTTTTGCTAAGTTTCTTCATAGAGATCTCATCCTTCTCACTGGCATGCAGTTTTTCACTTTTTCTTTTCAGCTTCAGTTTCTCTATGCTTTGCAACTTTGAATCGGTTTTGTTCTGGCAGAAGTGCATCGCTGAGCTCACATCTGCTGGCAATGCTCCTGTATTTGCTGTGGAAGTCTGGCCCTGTCTAACGTCCCTTCCCGTCTGCCTCTACACTAGCTCGGACGCCTGCCCCAGAATGCCTGAAGCAGTGGTGAGCAGGCTCACCCGAGGGTCCACCCGGCCCACCCCGGGCCACCGACCCAGAAGGTGCGGACCTCACCGCTGCACCACCGGCCGGCCCCTTTCATGTTCCGTTGGCAACCTGCAGTTGAGGGCAATGGGACTTGAATATGCTACTTGAGCCCAACTCTGGCACTGTGTAGATGAGGCCAGGTTGTTTTTCGGGTCCACTGCGATGTCAGAGGATTGGTCATAATCGTGTCTCTGCTGTCCCGGCAAGCTTCACGGACACACGGTTTCCTGGCCCGCTTGGAGCAGTCTCATAACTCCCCCTTCCCACTTAGCCCAGCCTTGACCTTCGCTGCCGTCTTTTGGCTGGTGGATTTCTCTGCCTTTCAAACGTTCCAGCAGAGTCTGTCTAAAGACGGACATCATCTTTCATTGTGGATTATCCAGGTGTGATTTCTGTTCGCCTTCCATTTTCTGGGACCTTTGTCTCTTTTCCATAGGAGAATCGTCACGGTATTTCTCAGCTATCCCCCTTAGACATGCTTATCAGTCCGTTCCCCTTCATTCCAAGTGATTCATTTGGCATTTCTGGAATCACCGTATGTTCTCTAGGCCGAGGTGTGAGTGCTTTCGTGACTCTTGGTTGTTGTCTTTGAATTTGCACCGGTCACTTGAAGGAGTCTTTGCTGCCCTAGCCTGGGTCAAACTAAGCACTGGGAACACGTGGTCATCTGGGTTGGTTTGACATCCTGAGGTCAGAAACTCCAAACTCGAGGTGGTCCTGGCATCCCCCTTCACGGACACAATGTTTCCAAGACAAATTAGACGAATCTGATGAATTCCTCTCTCCAGGAAAGATATTTTTCTGTCTCCTTTCCGGATTTGGGAAGTTTCGAACTTCACCCCTGATCCTGGAACGTTCCCCCAGGTGCCGTCTAGATACGGGCTTACTTTATTTCTATGGGCTGTGCCATTTGTTTGCCTTACATCCTCAGCCCTGGCCTGTTTCTTTTTCTTGCAACAGAATTGTAATGTTCTCATTTTCAGCCCACTTCCTTACATGTGGTGTCAAAACACATAATCCATAATCCTTCTACGGCAAGAGGTAGGGGGAGAGAATTTCGATGGAGGCAAACTGAGCACACTAGCCTGGGAGGGCAGCCCTCACGAAGGAACGAAGCCCTGTGGAAAAGGGTGCTTTTCAGCACCCTTGTAGAGCACTTCCAAACAAAGAGACATAGCCCAAGCGTGACGGGGCTCCATTCCTTCAAGGCTTCCAAGACATCTCTTGGGACACATTAGCATGTACCCAGTGGGCCCCCGTGACGCCAGAGCTATGGAAAGTGAGACTGATCTGCAAAGAATGCCAGGGGCCTGGGAAAGGAGGCATCGAGTCTTCTCTTCAACGTCCTCAAGACCTCATTCTTGACTTTGGCTTATGCTTAAGGCAGAAGGACCACGTAGGTCTGATAAGGCCCAAGTCCGGCCTCTTGCTTCCAATCAAGTTGCAAGCTTGAATCAGCATGGCCTCCCCATAGACTTGAATAGATGACAACGTTCTCCTCTCGGGGCTTGTCCCTCTATTCTCGCTTCTTGCCCAGGATCCCTTTCTTAGCCCTCGAATCAGCGTCTGTTTTATGTCTTCCAGTTTCTGTGTCCGCTTTCTGTTTCTCAAAGCTGTTTCTGGGTATCCCTCCCTTTAATAGCCTAGCCTAGGCCAATCCGCAGTCTGTAACCGTGCGGCCATCTTGGCGGACATGATCCTCGTGATGTCATAAACAACCTCAAAATTCGAAGTTGTCCTGACAACCTGCGTGCACACAGAGTTTCAGAGCCATCTCAGGCCAGTCCGACTCCTCACCCTTTCCTGGTAGGATACTTTTCCTTTTTCTCGGTTTCTTGTCGGTTTCTGTCTTGCTCCTCGCACTTTGGAAGGCCTGCTACATTCTCTCTAGACACTGGTTTCTGTCCTGTAAGATTATCCTGGGTTTTACCTCTTACATTTTATGTAGATGGCCAAGTGGGTGGACGTTCCCCAGAGAAAGTCCTGGACTCCCTCCCAAGTTGAAGTTGCCGGGGCAGTCCTCTGATGCGCAATGATCGTGTCATCTCCTAGCACTCTGCCAATTCCACCTTGGCAGGTCCCATGTTTTCCTTCCTTCTTCCTTTGGGGAAGTGCACCAGATGCGTTCCCGGATTGTAAAAGCCTCACGGTTCTTTTACTGGTGCGTATTGATAAGGTGACCTCACCATTGCTACTTAGTTTATGATCCCTGTCCGCACCGTACCATGAAATCTATATTTCCTAACACTGCTAATGTGATCTGCACCCGTGATGTGAAACAGTGAGGCCTGGGCCGGCCAAGCGGAACGTGGGCACTTACCCGCTGCGCCACAGGGCCGGCCCTGAATTGGACTTTTGGACCAACCTTTCGCCTGAGCTTGGGAACACGTGGGCCTGTTTGGATTATTCGTGAAGGTGATTAGTAGTAACATCCTGGACGGTAACCTTTTCCGTTGGTGCATGGGTTTAGCAGGCAGCATGTTCTGTGGGTAGTATTCCTCTTCATCTATTTGGAATGGTCTACCTTTCTGTAGCATCAGTACGCATTTTGAGGTGATTTTCCAGCCTTGGAAGTTCACCTTCTCTAATCTCTTTCAGCCCCAAAGCTTTATGCCGTCATTCTGGACCCCATTTTGGATTTTTTTTGCTTTTAGGTGAATTTATTGCCGCAACCCTGCATTAGAACATCCTATATCTTTCCGATTTGCATCCTCCTCGAGGTAGACTTCCGTGTAGCTTACATCATCTTCCCCTGCGTAAGCCTAATAGCAGGCCCTCACCACACACTTGTGCCTCATCATCCGTTTCACCCTCTCACACCTCCCCGCTTTGTCTCTGGGAACCCCCAATCAAATGTCCCGTGCCACCTGTTCCTGACCGCTTGCTTTTCCTCCTCCTCTTAAGTGAGGTCCTACGGTACTTGCCTTGCTCCCTGGGGCTTGTTTCACTTCCCTAAAACCCTCACAGCCATTCTGGTGGTCACAAATGGCTGGATTGCATCCTTGGTTCCGGCTGACTGGTATGCCATTTCATGGCTATAGCCCATCTTCCTTCTGCACTCGTCCCTTGCTGGGCTCCAGGGAGGCTTCCAAGTCTTGGGTAGTGGGAGCGACGCTGTGGTGAACTCAGCGGTGCACATGTGTTTATGCAGGAGTGTTTCCGAGTTCTTTGGATCAACACGCCGCAGAGGAATACCTGGATCATATGGGACATGGATTCTTCAAGTTCTGAGGCAGTTCCACACCGCTTGGCGTAGTGGCTGCACCGGTCTGCACTCCCACCAACGGTGCAGGAGGCTTCCCTTCTCTCCACCTCCTCTCTGACACTTGTGGCTTCCTGTCTGCTTCCTTATAGCCATTCTGACCACAGTGAGCTGCTGTGCCCTTGCAGTTTGCATTTGCATTGGCCTGAGACTTAATGACGGTGAACAAGTGTTCATGCACCCGTTGGCCCTCTTTCGATCTTCTTGGCAGAAATCTCTGTTTCCATCTTCTGCCCAGGCTTTCATTGGCTTGTTGTTTTTTTTTTTTTTTTCTTGTGGGGCCGTGCGAGTTGATTGCATCCTTGGGCTTTTCACCCCTTGTCCGATGTGGGGTTTGCAAACATCCTCCCCCAGTCGTTGTGCTATCTTTGCATTCAGTCGATGGTTTCCTTCACTGGGCAGAAGCGTCCGCATTTGACGTGGTCCCGTTGGTTTCTTGTTGACTTGCTTGCCCTGGCCCAGTCGGACTTGCTTCTTCCAAGCAGGCGGCTCAGACAGATGGCAAAGAGCACTCTGCCTAGGTCTTCTGCTACAAGGTTCACGGTTTCAAGTCTGCCATTCAAGGCTTTGATCCATTTCAGGTGGTGTGTGTGCCAGGTGTAACATCATGGTGTACTGTCGTTGTGTTCCAGGTGGCTGTGCAGGCTTCCCAGCACCGTTTATGGTAGAGACTCTCCTTTCTCCGCTGTCTCCTCTTGGCTCCCTGGTCGAAAATGGGCTGTCCATGTACGTTTGAGTTGGGCTCTGGGTTCTCGATTCTGTTGCAGGGGTCTGTGTGCCTGTTTTGGGGCCCAGACTGTGCCGTCTCGGTACCTAGTGCTTCGTCCTATATGTTGAAATCGGAAAGTGTGCCACGTCCTGCTTTTTTCGTTTTCCTGAGGATTCCTTTGCCTAGTCAGGGTCTCTTGTTGCTGGCTAGAAACTTTAGGATTCCCTCTTCTGTCTCTGTGGGAAACATTGCTGCAACTTTGACTGGGATTGCATGGAATCCAGAGATCCCTTGCTCTGGTAGGGACGTTTCCAGTGTGTTGCTGCTTCCACTCCTAGATCCGGGAATCTCCTTCTTTCTCCTTGTGTCTTCTTGAATTTCTTTCCCCCAACGTTTGTTAGTTTTCCATTGCCATGGCTTTCACCTGTTTTGCTAAGTTTCTTCATAGAGATCTCATCCTTCTCACTGGCATGCAGTTTTTCACTTTTTCTTTTCAGCTTCAGTTTCTCTATGCTTTGCAACTTTGAATCGGTTTTGTTCTGGCAGAAGTGCATCGCTGAGCTCACATCTGCTGGCAATGCTCCTGTATTTGCTGTGGAAGTCTGGCCCTGTCTAACGTCCCTTCCCGTCTGCCTCTACACTAGCTCGGACGCCTGCCCCAGAATGCCTGAAGCAGTGGTGAGCAGGCTCACCCGAGGGTCCACCCGGCCCACCCCGGGCCACCGACCCAGAAGGTGCGGACCTCACCGCTGCACCACCGGCCGGCCCCTTTCATGTTCCGTTGGCAACCTGCAGTTGAGGGCAATGGGACTTGAATATGCTACTTGAGCCCAACTCTGGCACTGTGTAGATGAGGCCAGGTTGTTTTTCGGGTCCACTGCGATGTCAGAGGATTGGTCATAATCGTGTCTCTGCTGTCCCGGCAAGCTTCACGGACACACGGTTTCCTGGCCCGCTTGGAGCAGTCTCATAACTCCCCCTTCCCACTTAGCCCAGCCTTGACCTTCGCTGCCGTCTTTTGGCTGGTGGATTTCTCTGCCTTTCAAACGTTCCAGCAGAGTCTGTCTAAAGACGGACATCATCTTTCATTGTGGATTATCCAGGTGTGATTTCTGTTCGCCTTCCATTTTCTGGGACCTTTGTCTCTTTTCCATAGGAGAATCGTCACGGTATTTCTCAGCTATCCCCCTTAGACATGCTTATCAGTCCGTTCCCCTTCATTCCAAGTGATTCATTTGGCATTTCTGGAATCACCGTATGTTCTCTAGGCCGAGGTGTGAGTGCTTTCGTGACTCTTGGTTGTTGTCTTTGAATTTGCACCGGTCACTTGAAGGAGTCTTTGCTGCCCTAGCCTGGGTCAAACTAAGCACTGGGAACACGTGGTCATCTGGGTTGGTTTGACATCCTGAGGTCAGAAACTCCAAACTCGAGGTGGTCCTGGCATCCCCCTTCACGGACACAATGTTTCCAAGACAAATTAGACGAATCTGATGAATTCCTCTCTCCAGGAAAGATATTTTTCTGTCTCCTTTCCGGATTTGGGAAGTTTCGAACTTCACCCCTGATCCTGGAACGTTCCCCCAGGTGCCGTCTAGATACGGGCTTACTTTATTTCTATGGGCTGTGCCATTTGTTTGCCTTACATCCTCAGCCCTGGCCTGTTTCTTTTTCTTGCAACAGAATTGTAATGTTCTCATTTTCAGCCCACTTCCTTACATGTGGTGTCAAAACACATAATCCATAATCCTTCTACGGCAAGAGGTAGGGGGAGAGAATTTCGATGGAGGCAAACTGAGCACACTAGCCTGGGAGGGCAGCCCTCACGAAGGAACGAAGCCCTGTGGAAAAGGGTGCTTTTCAGCACCCTTGTAGAGCACTTCCAAACAAAGAGACATAGCCCAAGCGTGACGGGGCTCCATTCCTTCAAGGCTTCCAAGACATCTCTTGGGACACATTAGCATGTACCCAGTGGGCCCCCGTGACGCCAGAGCTATGGAAAGTGAGACTGATCTGCAAAGAATGCCAGGGGCCTGGGAAAGGAGGCATCGAGTCTTCTCTTCAACGTCCTCAAGACCTCATTCTTGACTTTGGCTTATGCTTAAGGCAGAAGGACCACGTAGGTCTGATAAGGCCCAAGTCCGGCCTCTTGCTTCCAATCAAGTTGCAAGCTTGAATCAGCATGGCCTCCCCATAGACTTGAATAGATGACAACGTTCTCCTCTCGGGGCTTGTCCCTCTATTCTCGCTTCTTGCCCAGGATCCCTTTCTTAGCCCTCGAATCAGCGTCTGTTTTATGTCTTCCAGTTTCTGTGTCCGCTTTCTGTTTCTCAAAGCTGTTTCTGGGTATCCCTCCCTTTAATAGCCTAGCCTAGGCCAATCCGCAGTCTGTAACCGTGCGGCCATCTTGGCGGACATGATCCTCGTGATGTCATAAACAACCTCAAAATTCGAAGTTGTCCTGACAACCTGCGTGCACACAGAGTTTCAGAGCCATCTCAGGCCAGTCCGACTCCTCACCCTTTCCTGGTAGGATACTTTTCCTTTTTCTCGGTTTCTTGTCGGTTTCTGTCTTGCTCCTCGCACTTTGGAAGGCCTGCTACATTCTCTCTAGACACTGGTTTCTGTCCTGTAAGATTATCCTGGGTTTTACCTCTTACATTTTATGTAGATGGCCAAGTGGGTGGACGTTCCCCAGAGAAAGTCCTGGACTCCCTCCCAAGTTGAAGTTGCCGGGGCAGTCCTCTGATGCGCAATGATCGTGTCATCTCCTAGCACTCTGCCGATTCCACCTTGGCAGGTCCCATGTTTTCCTTCCTTCTTCCTTTGGGGAAGTGCACCAGATGCGTTCCCGGATTGTAAAAGCCTCACGGTTCTTTTACTGGTGCGTATTGATAAGGTGACCTCACCATTGCTACTTAGTTTATGATCCCTGTCCGCACCGTACCATGAAATCTATATTTCCTAACACTGCTAATGTGATCTGCACCCGTGATGTGAAACAGTGAGGCCTGGGCCGGCCAAGCGGAACGTGGGCACTTACCCGCTGCGCCACAGGGCCGGCCCTGAATTGGACTTTTGGACCAACCTTTCGCCTGAGCTTGGGAACACGTGGGCCTGTTTGGATTATTCGTGAAGGTGATTAGTAGTAACATCCTGGACGGTAACCTTTTCCGTTGGTGCATGGGTTTAGCAGGCAGCATGTTCTGTGGGTAGTATTCCTCTTCATCTATTTGGAATGGTCTACCTTTCTGTAGCATCAGTACGCATTTTGAGGTGATTTTCCAGCCTTGGAAGTTCACCTTCTCTAATCTCTTTCAGCCCCAAAGCTTTATGCCGTCATTCTGGACCCCATTTTGGATTTTTTTTGCTTTTAGGTGAATTTATTGCCGCAACCCTGCATTAGAACATCCTATATCTTTCCGATTTGCATCCTCCTCGAGGTAGACTTCCGTGTAGCTTACATCATCTTCCCCTGCGTAAGCCTAATAGCAGGCCCTCACCACACACTTGTGCCTCATCATCCGTTTCACCCTCTCACACCTCCCCGCTTTGTCTCTGGGAACCCCCAATCAAATGTCCCGTGCCACCTGTTCCTGACCGCTTGCTTTTCCTCCTCCTCTTAAGTGAGGTCCTACGGTACTTGCCTTGCTCCCTGGGGCTTGTTTCACTTCCCTAAAACCCTCACAGCCATTCTGGTGGTCACAAATGGCTGGATTGCATCCTTGGTTCCGGCTGACTGGTATGCCATTTCATGGCTATAGCCCATCTTCCTTCTGCACTCGTCCCTTGCTGGGCTCCAGGGAGGCTTCCAAGTCTTGGGTAGTGGGAGCGACGCTGTGGTGAACTCAGCGGTGCACATGTGTTTATGCAGGAGTGTTTCCGAGTTCTTTGGATCAACACGCCGCAGAGGAATACCTGGATCATATGGGACATGGATTCTTCAAGTTCTGAGGCAGTTCCACACCGCTTGGCGTAGTGGCTGCACCGGTCTGCACTCCCACCAACGGTGCAGGAGGCTTCCCTTCTCTCCACCTCCTCTCTGACACTTGTGGCTTCCTGTCTGCTTCCTTATAGCCATTCTGACCACAGTGAGCTGCTGTGCCCTTGCAGTTTGCATTTGCATTGGCCTGAGACTTAATGACGGTGAACAAGTGTTCATGCACCCGTTGGCCCTCTTTCGATCTTCTTGGCAGAAATCTCTGTTTCCATCTTCTGCCCAGGCTTTCATTGGCTTGTTGTTTTTTTTTTTTTTTTCTTGTGGGGCCGTGCGAGTTGATTGCATCCTTGGGCTTTTCACCCCTTGTCCGATGTGGGGTTTGCAAACATCCTCCCCCAGTCGTTGTGCTATCTTTGCATTCAGTCGATGGTTTCCTTCACTGGGCAGAAGCGTCCGCATTTGACGTGGTCCCATTGGTTTCTTGTTGACTTGCTTGCCCTGGCCCAGTCGGACTTGCTTCTTCCAAGCAGGCGGCTCAGACAGATGGCAAAGAGCACTCTGCCTAGGTCTTCTGCTACAAGGTTCACGGTTTCAAGTCTGCCATTCAAGGCTTTGATCCATTTCAGGTGGTGTGTGTGCCAGGTGTAACATCATGGTGTACTGTCGTTGTGTTCCAGGTGGCTGTGCAGGCTTCCCAGCACCGTTTATGGTAGAGACTCTCCTTTCTCCGCTGTCTCCTCTTGGCTCCCTGGTCGAAAATGGGCTGTCCATGTACGTTTGAGTTGGGCTCTGGGTTCTCGATTCTGTTGCAGGGGTCTGTGTGCCTGTTTTGGGGCCCAGACTGTGCCGTCTCGGTACCTAGTGCTTCGTCCTATATGTTGAAATCGGAAAGTGTGCCACGTCCTGCTTTTTTCGTTTTCCTGAGGATTCCTTTGCCTAGTCAGGGTCTCTTGTTGCTGGCTAGAAACTTTAGGATTCCCTCTTCTGTCTCTGTGGGAAACATTGCTGCAACTTTGACTGGGATTGCATGGAATCCAGAGATCCCTTGCTCTGGTAGGGACGTTTCCAGTGTGTTGCTGCTTCCACTCCTAGATCCGGGAATCTCCTTCTTTCTCCTTGTGTCTTCTTGAATTTCTTTCCCCCAACGTTTGTTAGTTTTCCATTGCCATGGCTTTCACCTGTTTTGCTAAGTTTCTTCATAGAGATCTCATCCTTCTCACTGGCATGCAGTTTTTCACTTTTTCTTTTCAGCTTCAGTTTCTCTATGCTTTGCAACTTTGAATCGGTTTTGTTCTGGCAGAAGTGCATCGCTGAGCTCACATCTGCTGGCAATGCTCCTGTATTTGCTGTGGAAGTCTGGCCCTGTCTAACGTCCCTTCCCGTCTGCCTCTACACTAGCTCGGACGCCTGCCCCAGAATGCCTGAAGCAGTGGTGAGCAGGCTCACCCGAGGGTCCACCCGGCCCACCCCGGGCCACCGACCCAGAAGGTGCGGACCTCACCGCTGCACCACCGGCCGGCCCCTTTCATGTTCCGTTGGCAACCTGCAGTTGAGGGCAATGGGACTTGAATATGCTACTTGAGCCCAACTCTGGCACTGTGTAGATGAGGCCAGGTTGTTTTTCGGGTCCACTGCGATGTCAGAGGATTGGTCATAATCGTGTCTCTGCTGTCCCGGCAAGCTTCACGGACACACGGTTTCCTGGCCCGCTTGGAGCAGTCTCATAACTCCCCCTTCCCACTTAGCCCAGCCTTGACCTTCGCTGCCGTCTTTTGGCTGGTGGATTTCTCTGCCTTTCAAACGTTCCAGCAGAGTCTGTCTAAAGACGGACATCATCTTTCATTGTGGATTATCCAGGTGTGATTTCTGTTCGCCTTCCATTTTCTGGGACCTTTGTCTCTTTTCCATAGGAGAATCGTCACGGTATTTCTCAGCTATCCCCCTTAGACATGCTTATCAGTCCGTTCCCCTTCATTCCAAGTGATTCATTTGGCATTTCTGGAATCACCGTATGTTCTCTAGGCCGAGGTGTGAGTGCTTTCGTGACTCTTGGTTGTTGTCTTTGAATTTGCACCGGTCACTTGAAGGAGTCTTTGCTGCCCTAGCCTGGGTCAAACTAAGCACTGGGAACACGTGGTCATCTGGGTTGGTTTGACATCCTGAGGTCAGAAACTCCAAACTCGAGGTGGTCCTGGCATCCCCCTTCACGGACACAATGTTTCCAAGACAAATTAGACGAATCTGATGAATTCCTCTCTCCAGGAAAGATATTTTTCTGTCTCCTTTCCGGATTTGGGAAGTTTCGAACTTCACCCCTGATCCTGGAACGTTCCCCCAGGTGCCGTCTAGATACGGGCTTACTTTATTTCTATGGGCTGTGCCATTTGTTTGCCTTACATCCTCAGCCCTGGCCTGTTTCTTTTTCTTGCAACAGAATTGTAATGTTCTCATTTTCAGCCCACTTCCTTACATGTGGTGTCAAAACACATAATCCATAATCCTTCTACGGCAAGAGGTAGGGGGAGAGAATTTCGATGGAGGCAAACTGAGCACACTAGCCTGGGAGGGCAGCCCTCACGAAGGAACGAAGCCCTGTGGAAAAGGGTGCTTTTCAGCACCCTTGTAGAGCACTTCCAAACAAAGAGACATAGCCCAAGCGTGACGGGGCTCCATTCCTTCAAGGCTTCCAAGACATCTCTTGGGACACATTAGCATGTACCCAGTGGGCCCCCGTGACGCCAGAGCTATGGAAAGTGAGACTGATCTGCAAAGAATGCCAGGGGCCTGGGAAAGGAGGCATCGAGTCTTCTCTTCAACGTCCTCAAGACCTCATTCTTGACTTTGGCTTATGCTTAAGGCAGAAGGACCACGTAGGTCTGATAAGGCCCAAGTCCGGCCTCTTGCTTCCAATCAAGTTGCAAGCTTGAATCAGCATGGCCTCCCCATAGACTTGAATAGATGACAACGTTCTCCTCTCGGGGCTTGTCCCTCTATTCTCGCTTCTTGCCCAGGATCCCTTTCTTAGCCCTCGAATCAGCGTCTGTTTTATGTCTTCCAGTTTCTGTGTCCGCTTTCTGTTTCTCAAAGCTGTTTCTGGGTATCCCTCCCTTTAATAGCCTAGCCTAGGCCAATCCGCAGTCTGTAACCGTGCGGCCATCTTGGCGGACATGATCCTCGTGATGTCATAAATAACCTCAAAATTCAAAGTTGTCCTGACAACCTGCGTGCACACAGAGTTTCAGAGCCATCTCAGGCCAGTCCGACTCCTCACCCTTTCCTGGTAGGATACTTTTCCTTTTTCTCGGTTTCTTGTCGGTTTCTGTCTTGCTCCTCGCACTTTGGAAGGCCTGCTACATTCTCTCTAGACACTGGTTTCTGTCCTGTAAGATTATCCTGGGTTTTACCTCTTACATTTTATGTAGATGGCCAAGTGGGTGGACGTTCCCCAGAGAAAGTCCTGGACTCCCTCCCAAGTTGAAGTTGCCGGGGCAGTCCTCTGATGCGCAATGATCGTGTCATCTCCTAGCACTCTGCCGATTCCACCTTGGCAGGTCCCATGTTTTCCTTCCTTCTTCCTTTGGGGAAGTGCACCAGATGCGTTCCTGGATTGTAAAAGCCTCACGGTTCTTTTACTGGTGCGTATTGATAAGGTGACCTCACCATTGCTACTTAGTTTATGATCCCTGTCCGCACCGTACCATGAAATCTATATTTCCTAACACTGCTAATGTGATCTGCACCCGTGATGTGAAACAGTGAGGCCTGGGCCGGCCAAGCGGAACGTGGGCACTTACCCGCTGCGCCACAGGGCCGGCCCTGAATTGGACTTTTGGACCAACCTTTCGCCTGAGCTTGGGAACACGTGGGCCTGTTTGGATTATTCGTGAAGGTGATTAGTAGTAACATCCTGGACGGTAACCTTTTCCGTTGGTGCATGGGTTTAGCAGGCAGCATGTTCTGTGGGTAGTATTCCTCTTCATCTATTTGGAATGGTCTACCTTTCTGTAGCATCAGTACGCATTTTGAGGTGATTTTCCAGCCTTGGAAGTTCACCTTCTCTAATCTCTTTCAGCCCCAAAGCTTTATGCCGTCATTCTGGACCCCATTTTGGATTTTTTTTGCTTTTAGGTGAATTTATTGCCGCAACCCTGCATTAGAACATCCTATATCTTTCCGATTTGCATCCTCCTCGAGGTAGACTTCCGTGTAGCTTACATCATCTTCCCCTGCGTAAGCCTAATAGCAGGCCCTCACCACACACTTGTGCCTCATCATCCGTTTCACCCTCTCACACCTCCCCGCTTTGTCTCTGGGAACCCCCAATCAAATGTCCCGTGCCACCTGTTCCTGACCGCTTGCTTTTCCTCCTCCTCTTAAGTGAGGTCCTACGGTACTTGCCTTGCTCCCTGGGGCTTGTTTCACTTCCCTAAAACCCTCACAGCCATTCTGGTGGTCACAAATGGCTGGATTGCATCCTTGGTTCCGGCTGACTGGTATGCCATTTCATGGCTATAGCCCATCTTCCTTCTGCACTCGTCCCTTGCTGGGCTCCAGGGAGGCTTCCAAGTCTTGGGTAGTGGGAGCGACGCTGTGGTGAACTCAGCGGTGCACATGTGTTTATGCAGGAGTGTTTCCGAGTTCTTTGGATCAACACGCCGCAGAGGAATACCTGGATCATATGGGACATGGATTCTTCAAGTTCTGAGGCAGTTCCACACCGCTTGGCGTAGTGGCTGCACCGGTCTGCACTCCCACCAACGGTGCAGGAGGCTTCCCTTCTCTCCACCTCCTCTCTGACACTTGTGGCTTCCTGTCTGCTTCCTTATAGCCATTCTGACCACAGTGAGCTGCTGTGCCCTTGCAGTTTGCATTTGCATTGGCCTGAGACTTAATGACGGTGAACAAGTGTTCATGCACCCGTTGGCCCTCTTTCGATCTTCTTGGCAGAAATCTCTGTTTCCATCTTCTGCCCAGGCTTTCATTGGCTTGTTGTTTTTTTTTTTTTTTTCTTGTGGGGCCGTGCGAGTTGATTGCATCCTTGGGCTTTTCACCCCTTGTCCGATGTGGGGTTTGCAAACATCCTCCCCCAGTCGTTGTGCTATCTTTGCATTCAGTCGATGGTTTCCTTCACTGGGCAGAAGCGTCCGCATTTGACGTGGTCCCGTTGGTTTCTTGTTGACTTGCTTGCCCTGGCCCAGTCGGACTTGCTTCTTCCAAGCAGGCGGCTCAGACAGATGGCAAAGAGCACTCTGCCTAGGTCTTCTGCTACAAGGTTCACGGTTTCAAGTCTGCCATTCAAGGCTTTGATCCATTTCAGGTGGTGTGTGTGCCAGGTGTAACATCATGGTGTACTGTCGTTGTGTTCCAGGTGGCTGTGCAGGCTTCCCAGCACCGTTTATGGTAGAGACTCTCCTTTCTCCGCTGTCTCCTCTTGGCTCCCTGGTCGAAAATGGGCTGTCCATGTACGTTTGAGTTGGGCTCTGGGTTCTCGATTCTGTTGCAGGGGTCTGTGTGCCTGTTTTGGGGCCCAGACTGTGCCGTCTCGGTACCTAGTGCTTCGTCCTATATGTTGAAATCGGAAAGTGTGCCACGTCCTGCTTTTTTCGTTTTCCTGAGGATTCCTTTGCCTAGTCAGGGTCTCTTGTTGCTGGCTAGAAACTTTAGGATTCCCTCTTCTGTCTCTGTGGGAAACATTGCTGCAACTTTGACTGGGATTGCATGGAATCCAGAGATCCCTTGCTCTGGTAGGGACGTTTCCAGTGTGTTGCTGCTTCCACTCCTAGATCCGGGAATCTCCTTCTTTCTCCTTGTGTCTTCTTGAATTTCTTTCCCCCAACGTTTGTTAGTTTTCCATTGCCATGGCTTTCACCTGTTTTGCTAAGTTTCTTCATAGAGATCTCATCCTTCTCACTGGCATGCAGTTTTTCACTTTTTCTTTTCAGCTTCAGTTTCTCTATGCTTTGCAACTTTGAATCGGTTTTGTTCTGGCAGAAGTGCATCGCTGAGCTCACATCTGCTGGCAATGCTCCTGTATTTGCTGTGGAAGTCTGGCCCTGTCTAACGTCCCTTCCCGTCTGCCTCTACACTACCTCGGACGCCTGCCCCAGAATGCCTGAAGCAGTGGTGAGCAGGCTCACCCGAGGGTCCACCCCGCCCAACCCGGGCCACCGACCCAGAAGGTGCGGACCTCACCGCTGCACCACCGGCCGGCCCCTTTCATGTTCCGTTGGCAACCTGCAGTTGAGGGCAATGGGACTTGAATATGCTACTTGAGCCCAACTCTGGCACTGTGTAGATGAGGCCAGGTTGTTTTTCGGGTCCACTGCGATGTCAGAGGATTGGTCATAATCGTGTCTCTGCTGTCCCGGCAAGCTTCACGGACACACGGTTTCCTGGCCCGCTTGGAGCAGTCTCATAACTCCCCCTTCCCACTTAGCCCAGCCTTGACCTTCGCTGCCGTCTTTTGGCTGGTGGATGTCTCTGCCTTTCAAACGTTCCAGCAGAGTCTGTCTAAAGACGGACATCATCTTTCATTGTGGATTATCCAGGTGTGATTTCTGTTTGCCTTCCATTTTCTGGGACCTTTGTCTCTTTTCCATAGGAGAATCGTCACGGTATTTCTCAGCTATCCCCCTTAGACACGCTTATCAGTCCGTTCCCCTTCATTCCAAGTGATTCATTTGGCATTTCTGGAATCACCGTATGTTCTCTAGGCCGAGGTGTGAGTGCTTTCGTGACTCTTGGTTGTTGTCCTTGAATTTGCACCGGTCACTTGAAGGAGTCTTTGCTGCCCTAGCCTGGGTCAAACTAAGCACTGGGAACACGTGGTCATCTGGGTTGGTTTGACATCCTGAGGTCAGAAACTCCAAACTCGAGGTGGTCCTGGCATCCCCCTTCACGGACACAATGTTTCCAAGACAAATTAGACGAATCTGATGAATTCCTCTCTCCAGGAAAGATATTTTTCTGTCTCCTTTCCGGATTTGGGAAGTTTCGAACTTCACCCCTGATCCTGGAACGTTCCCCCAGGTGCCGTCTAGATACGGGCTTACTTTATTTCTATGGGCTGTGCCATTTGTTTGCCTTACATCCTCAGCCCTGGCCTGTTTCTTTTTCTTGCAACAGAATTGTAATGTTCTCATTTTCAGCCCACTTCCTTACATGTGGTGTCAAAACACATAATCCATAATCCTTCTACGGCAAGAGGTAGGGGGAGAGAATTTCGATGGAGGCAAACTGAGCACACTAGCCTGGGAGGGCAGCCCTCACGAAGGAACGAAGCCCTGTGGAAAAGGGTGCTTTTCAGCACCCTTGTAGAGCACTTCCAAACAAAGAGACATAGCCCAAGCGTGACGGGGCTCCATTCCTTCAAGGCTTCCAAGACATGTCTTGGGACACATTAGCATGTACCCAGTGGGCCCCCGTGACGCCAGAGCTATGGAAAGTGAGACTGATCTGCAAAGAATGCCAGGGGCCTGGGAAAGGAGGCATCGAGTCTTCTCTTCAACGTCCTCAAGACCTCATTCTTGACTTTGGCTTATGCTTAAGGCAGAAGGACCACGTAGGTCTGATAAGGCCCAAGTCCGGCCTCTTGCTTCCAATCAAGTTGCAAGCTTGAATCAGCATGGCCTCCCCATAGACTTGAATAGATGACAACGTTCTCCTCTCGGGGCTTGTCCCTCTATTCTCGCTTCTTGCCCAGGATCCCTTTCTTAGCCCTCGAATCAGCGTCTGTTTTATGTCTTCCAGTTTCTGTGTCCGCTTTCTGTTTCTCAAAGCTGTTTCTGGGTATCCCTCCCTTTAATAGCCTAGCCTAGGCCAATCCGCAGTCTGTAACCGTGCGGCCATCTTGGCGGACATGATCCTCGTGATGTCATAAACAACCTCAAAATTCGAAGTTGTCCTGACAACCTGCGTGCACACAGAGTTTCAGAGCCATCTCAGGCCAGTCCGACTCCTCACCCTTTCCTGGTAGGATACTTTTCCTTTTTCTCGATTTCTTGTCGGTTTCTGTCTTGCTCCTCGCACTTTGGAAGGCCTGCTACATTCTCTCTAGACACTGGTTTCTGTCCTGTAAGATTATCCTGGGTTTTACCTCTTACATTTTATGTAGATGGCCAAGTGGGTGGACGTTCCCCAGAGAAAGTCCTGGACTCCCTCCCAAGTTGAAGTTGCCGGGGCAGTCCTCTGATGCGCAATGATCGTGTCATCTCCTAGCACTCTGCCGATTCCACCTTGGCAGGTCCCATGTTTTCCTTCCTTCTTCCTTTGGGGAATTGTACCAGATGCGTTCATGATTGTAAAAGCCTCACGGTTCTTTTTCTGGTGCGTATTGATAAGGTGACCTCACCATTGCTACTTAGTTTATGATCCCTGTCCGCACCGTACCATGAAATCTATATTTCCTAACACTGCTAATGTGATCTGCACCCGTGATGTGAAACAGTGAGGCCTGGGCCGGCCAAGCGGAACGTGGGCGCTTACCTGCTCCGCCGCAGGGCTGGCCCTGAATTGGACTTTTGGACCAACCTTTTGCCTGAGCTTGGGAACACGTGGGCCTGTTTGGATTATTCGTGAAGGTGATTAGTAGTAACATCCTGGACGGTAACCTTTTCCGTTGGTGCATGGGTTTAGCAGGCAGCATGTTCTGTGGGTAGTATTCCTCTTCATCTATTTGGAATGGTCTACCTTTCTGTAGCATCAGTACGCATTTTGAGGTGATTTTCCAGCCTTGGAAGTTCACCTTCTCTAATCTCTTTCAGCCCCAAATCTTTATGCCGTCATTCTGGACCCCATTTTGGATTTTTTGCTTTTAGGTGAATTTATTGCCGCAACCCTGCATGAGAACATCCTATATCTTTCCGATTTGCATCCTCATCGATGTAGACTTCCGTGTAGCTTACATCATGTTCCCCTGCGTAAGCCTAATAGCAGGCCCTCACCACACACTTGTGCCTCATCATCTGTTTCACCCTCTCACACCTCCCCGCTTTGTCTCTGGGAACCCCCAATCAAATGTCCCGTGCCACCTGTTCCTGACCGCTTGTTTTTCCTTCTCCTCTTAAGTGAGGTCCTACGGTACTTGCCTTGCTCCCTGGGGCTTGTTTCACTTCCCTAAAACCCTCACAGCCATTCTGGTGGTCACAAATGGCTGGATTGCATCCTTGGTTCCGGCTGACTGGTATGCCATTGCGTGGCTATAGCCCGTCTTCCTGTTAATTCTTCCATTCCTAGATCCGGATATATCCTTCTTTTTTCTTTTTCTTCTGAAATTCCTTTCCCCAAAGATTTGCTTGTTTTCGAATTGACATGGCGTTCACCTGTTATGCCAATTTCTTCATATAGATCTTATTCTTCTTACTGTCAACGTGTTTGTTTTCTTTTGTTTTGTTTTTTTGAACTTCAGTGTTTGTATTCTTTACAACTTTTAATCGGTTTTGTTTTGGCAGAATTACATCACTGAGCTCACATCTGCTGACAATGCTCCTGTGTTTGCTGTAAAAATTTGGCCCTGTCTCACGTCCCTTCCCATCTGCCTCTACACTCCCTCGGCCACCAGATCCAGGATGACTGAAGCAACGGTTAGGAGGCTCTCACCTAGGATTCCACCCAGCCCACCCCAGTTCACCGACCCGGAAGTTGTGGACCTAACCACTGCACTACTGCCAGGCCCCTTTCATGTTCCTTTGGCCACCTGCAGTTGAGGGCAATGGGGTTTGAATATGCTACTTGAACCCAAGTCTGGCACTGTGTAGATGAGAGCAGGTTGTTTTTCGGGTCCACCGTGATGTCAGAGGATTTGTCATAATTGTGTATATGCTGTGCTGGCAGGCTTCATTGAAACAGGGCTTCAGAGCCTGCTTGGAGCTGTCTAATAACTCACCATTCCCAGTTAGCACAGGTTTGACCTTTGCTGCCGTCTTTTGGCTTGTGAATTTCTCTGACTTTCAAACGTTCCAGCAGAGTCTGTGTAAAGACTGACATCTCTCATTGTGGATTATTCAGGTGTGATTTTTGTTCACCTTCCATTTTCTGGAACTTTTTTCTTTTCCATATTATACTCGTCATGGTCTTTCTCAACTATCTCCCTTAGATATGCTTATCAGTCTGTTCTCCTCAGTTCGTAATGATTAATTTTGTATTTCTTTAATCACCATATATTCTCTAGTCCAAGGTGTGAGTGCTTTCGTGACTCTTGGTTGTTGTCTTTGAATTTGCACCGGTCACTTGTAGGACTGCTTGCTATCCTAGCCTGCGTCAAACTAAGCACTGAGAACACATGGTTATCTGGGTTGATTTGAGATCCTGAGATCAGAAAATCCAAATTCGCGGGGTCCTGTCAACCCCTTTCATGGACATACTGCCTTCACTAAGAAATGAAGCCCTGTATAAAAGGGTGCATTTCAGCACACTTGTAAAGCCCTTCCAAACAAAGAGACACATTAACATGTACCCAGTGGGAACCCATGATGCCAGAGCTTTGGAAAGTGAGACTGATCTTCAAAGAATGCTAGAGGCGTGGTAAAGGAGGCATCGATTCTTCTCTTCAATGTCCTCATGAGAACATTCTTGACTTTGGATTATACTTAAGACAGAAGGACACTGTGTCCATGAAGGGGCTTTCAAGGTCCACCTCGAATTTGGAGCTTCTGATCTCAGGATGTCAAACCTACCCAGATGATGAACAGGTGGCATGGCACATTTGATTGGGGATTCCCAGAGGCAAAGCTGGTCGGTGGGGGAGGGGTGGGGGAAAGAGATGGTGAAGCACAAGAGTGTGGTGAGGGACTGTGATTAAGCTTAGGCTGGTGATGATGATGTAAGCTATCTGAAAGATACAGGATGTTTTAATGCAGGCTTATGGAAATAAATTCAGCAAAAGTCAAAGATCCAAAAAGGGGTCCAGAATGATGGCATAAAGCTTTGGGGTCTGAAAAAGAATCGCGAAGGTGACCTTCCAAGCATGGAAAATCACCTTAAAATTCTTACTGATGCTACAGAAATGTAAACCATTCCAAACAGATGAAGAGGAATACTCCCCAAAGAACATGATCCATGCAAAACCCACGAGCAACAGGAAAAGGTTACTGTCCATGATGTTACTACTAATCAACTTCACGAATAATCCAAACAGGCACACGTTTTCCCAAGCTCAGGCTAAAGGTTGGTCCAAAAGTCCAATTCAGGGCCGGCCCTGTGGTAGACTGGGTAAGTGCCCACGTCCTGCTTTGGCGGTCCGGGCCTCACTGATTCACATCACGGGTGCAGATCACATTAGCAGTGTTAGTAAATATAGATTTCATGGTACGGTGCTGACAGAGATCATAAATAAGTAGCTATTTTGAGGATAGCTTATCAACACACTACAGAAAAAGAACCACGAGACTATTACAATCTATGTACGCATTTGGTACATTTTCCCAAAGGAAGAAGGAAGGAAAACATGGGACCTGCCAAGGTGGATTTGGCAGAGTGCTAGAAGATGACATGATCATTGCGCATCAGAGGATTGCCCGGGCAACTTAAACTTGGGAGGGAGTCCAGGACTTTCTCTGGGGAATGTCCACCCACTTGGCCGCCTACACAAGATATAAGAGATACACCCCAGGATAATCTTACAGGAAAGAAATCAGTGTCTAGGGAGATTGTGCTAGGCCTTTCAAAGTTCGAGGAGAAAGTTAGAAACTGACAAGAAATCCAGAAAAAGGAAAGCTATCCTTTCTGGAAAGGGTTAGGAGTCAGACTAGTGTGAGATAGCTCTGAAACTCTGTGTGCATGGCGGTTGTCAGGACAACTTAGAATTAGGATGTTCTTTATGACATCATGGTGAACATGTCCCCTAAGAGGGCCACATGGTTACAGTCTGAGGATTGGCCTAGGATAGGCTATTAAAGGGAGAGATAACAAGAAACATCTTTGACAAACAGAAAGCTGGCACAGAAAGTAGAAGAGATCAAACTGACTCTGATTCAAGGGATAAGAAAGGAATCCTTGGCAAGAAGGGAGAATAGAGGGACAAGCAGTGAGAGGAGAACATTGTCATCTATTCAAGTCTATGGGGACGGCATGCTGATTCAAGCTTGAAACTTGATTAGAAACAAGATGCCACACTTGGGCCCTATCAGAACTATGTTGTCCTTCTTCCTTAAGCATAATCCAAAGTCAAGAATGATGTCTTGAGGACATTGAAGAGAAGAATCGACGCCTCCTTTCCTAGACACTGGTTTCTTTCCAGTATAAGATTATCCTTGGTTGTATCTCTTATATCTTGTGTAGATGGCCAAGTGGGTGGACCATCCCCAGAGAAAGTCCTGGACTCCCTCCCAAGTTGAAGTTGCCCAGGCAGTCCTCTCATGAGCAATGATCGTATCATCTCCTAGCACTCTGCCGATTCCACCTTGGCAGGTCCCATGTTTTCCTTCCTTCTTACTTTGGGGAAGTGTACCAGACGCGTTCATTGATTGTAATATTCTCATGGAGCTTTTTCTTGTGCGAATTGATAACGTATCGTCAGAATTGCTACTTACTTATGATCTCTGTCCGCACCGTACCATGAAATCTGTATTTCCTAACACTGCTAAAGTGATCGGCACCCGTAATGTGAAACAGTGAGGCCCTGGCCGCCCAAGTTGAAGGTGGGCACTTACTCACTCCACCACAAAGCCGGCCCTGAATTCTTATTTTGGACCAACCTTTTGTCTGAACTTGGGAAGACGTGGGCTTGTTGGGATTATTCGTGAAGGTGATTTCTATTAACATCATGGACGGTAACATTTTCCCTTGGTTCATGGGTTTAGCACGCATCATGTTCTGTGGTAGTATTCCTCTTCATCTATTTGGAATGGTCTACCTTTCTGTAGAATCAGTAAGAATTTTGAGGTGATTTTCCATCCTTGGAAGTTCACCTTCTCTAAACGCTTTCAGCCCCAAAAGCATTATGACGTCATTCTGGACCCCGTTTTGGATTTTTGATTTTAGGTTAATTTATTGCCATAACCCTGCATTAGAACATCCTATATCTTTCAGATTTGCATCCTCATTGGTTTAGACTTCTGTGTAGGTTACATCATCTTCACCAGCTAAAGCTGAATCACAACCCCTCACTGCACACTGGTGCCTCATCATCTCTTTTACCCTCCCCCACCACCCCGCTCTGCATCTGGGAACTCCCAATAAAATGTCCCGTGCCACATGTTGGTTAGTGGTTGCTTTTTCTTCTCCTTGTAAGAGAGATCCTATGGTATTTGACGTTCTCCCTGGGGCTTGTTTCACTTCCCCTAAAACCCTCACAGCCTTTCTGGTGGTCACAAATGGCTGGAATGCAACCTTTGTTCCAGCTGAGTGGTATGCCATTGTGTGGGTATAGCCCATCTTCCTTATGCATTCTTCCCTTGCTGGGCACCAGGGTGGCTTTCAAGTCTTGGATAGCGGAAGTAAGGCTGTTGTGAAATCAGCGGTGCACGTCTCGTTATGAGGTAGTGTTTCTGAGCTCTTTGGACAAACACACCTCAGAGGAACAGCTGGATCATATGGGACATGGATTCTTAACTTTCTGAGGCAGTTCCACACCGCTTGCCATATTGGCTGCACCGGTTTCCACTCCCACTTGCGGTGCAGGAGATTTCCCTTCTCTCCACCTCCTCTCTGACACTTGTTTCCTGTCTGCTTTCTTATAGCCATTCTGACCACAGTGAGCTGCTGTGTCCTTGCAGATTGCATTTGCATTGGCCTGAGACTTAATGATGGGATCAAGTTTTCATGCAGCTTTTGGCCCTCTTTCAATCTTCTTGGCGGAATCTCTGTTTCCATCATTTGCCCAGGTTTTCATTGGCTTCTTGTTTTTCTCGTGGAGCTGTGCGAGTTGATTGTATCTTTGGGCTTTTCACCCCTTGTCCGATGTGTGGTTTCCAAACATCCTCTCCCAGTTGTGCTGTCTTGGAATTGAGTCGATGGTTTCCTTGACTGGGAAGAAGCATGTGCATTTGATGTGGTCCCGTTTGTTTCTTGTTTCCTTTGTTGCCCTTGCCCAGTCAGACATGCTTCTTCCAAACAGGCGTCTCAGACAGACGGCAAAGAGAACTCTGCATAGGTCTTCTCCTACAAGGTTCACGGTTTCAAGTATGCCATTCAAGGCTTTAATCCATTTCGAGGTGGTGTGTGCCAGGTGTAACATCATGGTGTACTGTCGTTGTGTTCCATGTGGCTGTGCAGGATTCCCAGCACCATTTAATGTAGAGACTCTCCTTTCACCACTGTCTCCTATTGCCTCCCTCGTCGGAAAGGGGCTGTCCACGTACGTTTGAGTTGTTCTCCGGGCTCTCGATTCTGTTGCATGGGTCTGTGTGCCTGTTTTTGGGTGCAAACTGTGCCCTTTTGGTACCTAGCGCTTCGTCCTCGATGTTGAAATCAGAAAGTGTAGCACGTCCTGCTTTGTTCGTTTTCCTGAGGATTCCTTTGCCTATTCAGGGTCTCTTGTTGCCACCTAGAAACTTTAGGATTCTCTCTTCTATCTCTTTGGGAAATATTGCTGCAACTTTGACTGGGATTGCATGGAATCCAGAGATTCCTTTCTGCGGTATGGACCTTTCAAGCGTGTTAATTCTTCCATTCCTAGATCCCGGAATATCCTTCTTTTTCCTTGTGTCCCCTTGAATTTCTTTCCCAAAACGTTTGCTAGTTTTCGATTGACATGGCTCTCACCTGTTTTGCTAAGGTTCTTCATAGAGATCTAATTCTTCTCACTGGCAAGATGTCTCGCCCTGTCTAACGTCCCTTCCCTTCTGCCTCTGCACTACCTTGGAAGCCGGCCCCACAATGACTGAATGTCTTGAGGACATTGAAGAGAAGTATCGATGCCTCCTTTCCCAGCCCCGTAGCATTCTTTGAAGATCTGTCTCACTTTCCATAGCTCAGGCATCACAGTGGACCACTGGGTACACGCTAATGTCTCCCAAGAGATGTCTTGGAAGCATTGAAGGAATGGACCCCTGTCATGCTTGGGCTATGTCTCTTTGTTTGGAAGGGCTCTACAAGTGTGCTGAGAAGCACCCTTTTCCAGAGGGCTTCGTTCCTTCATGAAGGCTGCCCTCCCAGTCTAGTGTGCTCATTGTGGCTCCAATCAAATTCTCTCCCCCTACTTCTTGCTGTAGCAGGATTATTGATTATGTGTTTGGACACCATATGTAAGGAAGTTGGCTGAAAATTTGGACATTACAATTCTGTTTCAAGAAAAATAAACAGGCCAGGGCTGAGGATGTAAGGCAAACAAATGGCAGAGCCTATAGAAGTAAAGTAAGCCCGTATCTAGAGGAAATCTAGGAGAACATTCAAGGATCAGGTGTCAAGTTTGAAACTTTCCAAATCCGGAAAAAGACAGAAAAATATCTCTTCTGGAGAGAGGAATTCATCAGATTTGTCTAATTTGTCTCGGAAACATTGTGTCCGTGAAGGGTGTTGCCAGGACCCCCGTGAAATTGGAGCTTCTGATATCAGTATGTCTAACCAAACCAGATGACCACATGTTCTCAGTGCTTTGTTTGACCTATGCTAGGGTAGCAAAGATTGCTACTAGTGACGGGTGAAAATTCAAAGAGAACCAGCAAGAATCATGAAAGCAGTCATACCTCGGCCTAGAGAACATACAGTGATTAAGGAAATACAAAACTAATCACTTAGACTGAAGGAGAACGGACTGATAAGCATGTCTAAGGGAGATAGCTGAGAATGACCATGACAAGTATACTATAGAAAATAAAAAATGCTCCCATAAAATTGAAGGCGAACAGAAATCACACCTGAATAATCCACAATGAAAGATGTCACTCTTTAGACAGACTCTGCTTTAACCTTTGAAAGTCAGAGAAATTTACTAGCCAAAAAACGGCAGCGAAGGTCAAACCTGTGCTAACTGGGAAGGGTGACTTATGAGACTGCTATAAGTGGGCTCTAAAACCCTGTGTCCATGAAGCTTGCTGGGACAGAAGACACACAATTATGACAAATCCTCTGACATCACAATGTACGCGAGAAACAAACTGGCCTCATCTACACAGTGCCAGAGCTGGGCTCAAGTAGCATATTCAAGTCCCATTGCAGTCAACTGCAGGTGGCCAAAGGAACAGGAAAGCGGACGGCCAGAGGTGCAGAAGTGAGGCTCGCACCTACTGTGACAGTTGCCTGGGGTGGGTCGTGTGGAATCCTGGGCGTGAGCCTGCTCACCACTGCTTCAGTCACTGGGGGGCAGGCGTTAGAGCTAGTGTAGAGGCAGATGGGAAGGGACGTTAGACAGGGCCAGACTTCTACAGCAAATACAGGAGCATTGTCAGAAGATGTGAGCACAGCGATGCACTTCTGCCAAAATAAAACCAATTAAAAGTTGCACAGAATATAAAAACTGACTCTAAAAAAAAAAAAAAACATCTTGCCTGTTAGAAGAAAAAGATCTCTATGAAGAATCGTAGCAAAACAGGTGTTAGCTATGTCAATCGAAAACTAGCAAACGTTTCGGTAAAGAAATTCAAGACACAAGGAGAAAGAAGGATATTCCAGGATCTAGGAATGGAAGAATTAACACACTGGAAACGTCCATACCGGAAAAAGGAATCTCTGGATTCCATGCAATCCGAGTCAAAGTTGCAGCAACACTTGCCACAGAGATCGAAGAGAGAATCCTAAAATTTCTAGGCAGCAACAAGAGACACTGAATAGGCAGAGGAATCCTCAGGAAAATGAACAAAGCAGGACGTGTTACACTTTCTGATTTCAACATAGAGGATGAAGCGCTAGTTACCGAAATGGCACAATCTTGGCCGAAAAACATGCACAAGACCCATGCAACAGAATCGAGAGCCCAGAGCCCAACTCAAACGTACATGGACAGCCCATTTTCGACCAGGGAGCCAAGAGGAGACAGCGGAGAAAGGAGAGTCTCTACCATAAACGGTGCTGTGAAGCCTGCACAGCCACATGGAACACAACGAGAGTACACCATGATCTTACACGTGGCACACACACCACCTCGAAATGGATTATAGCCTTGAATGCCAGACTTCAAACTATGAACCTTGTAGGAGAAGACATAGGCAGAGTGCTCTTTGCCATCTGTCTGAGCTGCCTATCTGGAAGAAGCATGTCTGACTGTGAAAGGGCAAGAAAGGAAACAAGAAACAAACGGGACCACATCAAATGCGGACGCTTCTGCCCAGTGAAGGAAACCATCGACTCAATGCCAAGACAGCACAATGACTGGGGGAGCATGTTTGCAAACCACACATCGGACAAGGGGTGAAAACCCAAAGATGCAATCAACTCACACGTCTCCACAAGAAAAAAAACAAGAACCCAATGAAAACCTGGGCAAAAGATGGAAACAGAGATTTCTCCCAAGAAGAACTAAAGAGGGCCAACAAGTCCATGAAAACTTGTTCACCATCATTAAATCTCAGGCCATGGCAAATCCAAACTGCAAGGACATAGCATCTCACTGTGGTCAGAATGGCTATAAGGAAGCAGACAGGAAACCACAACTGTCAGAGGGGAGGTGGAGAGAAGGGAAGCCTCCTGTACTGCTGCTGGGAGTGTTAACCGGTGCATCCACTGAGCCAAGATGTGTGGAGCTGCATCAGAAATTTAAGAATCCATGTTCCATACGATCCAGCTATTCCTCTGCGGCATGTTTATGCAAAGAACTGGGAAACACTACAGCATAAAGACATGTGCACAGCTGAGTTCACCACAGCCTTAATCTCGCTATCCAAGACTTGGTAGCCGCCCTGGTGCGCTGCAAGAGATGAATGCAAGAGGAATATGGGCTATAACCACACCATGGCCTACCATTCAGCCGGAACAAAGTATGCAATCCAGCCATTTGTGACCACCTGTATAGCTGTGAGGGTTTTTAGGGGAAGCGAAAGAAGCCCCAGGGAGAATGTCAGATACCGTAGGATCTCACTAACAAGAAGAAGAAAACGCAAGCGCTAACCAACAGGTGGCAAGGGACATTTGATTCGGCGATCCCAGAGGCAAATCGTGGGGGTGGGGCAGGGTGAAAGAGATGATTAGGCACAAGTGTGTGGTGAGGGCCTGTGATTCGGCTTACACTGGTGAAGATGATGTATCCTACACAGAAGTTAAATCGATGAGGATGCAAATCTGAAAAATATAGGATGTTCTAATGCAGGGTTATGGCAATAAATTCACTTAAAATCAAAAATCCAAAAAGGGGTCCAGAATGACAGCATAAAGCTTAGGGGGCTGAAAGAGATTAGAGAAGGTGAACTTCCAAGGTTGGAAAATCACCTCAAAATGCTGACTGATGCTACAGAAAGGTAGACCATTCAAAATAGATCAAGAGGAATACTATCAAGAGAACATGATCAGTCCTAAAACCATGAACCAAGGGAAAATATTACCGTCCATGATTTTACTAGAAATCACCTTTAAGACTAATCCAAACAGGCCAACGTTTTCCCAAGTTCAGGCAAAAGGTTGATCCAAAAGTACAATTAAGGGCTGGCCATTGGTGGAGTGGGTAGGTGCCCACGTTCAACTTGGGCGGCCTGGGTCTCACTGTTTCACATCACGGGTGCCGATCACATGATTAGTGTTAGGAAATATAGATTTCATGGTATGGTGCGGTCAGAGATCATAAATAAGTAGCTATTGTGAGGATACGTTATCAATACACACCAGAAAAAGAACCATGAGACTATCACAATCTATGAAGGCATCTGGTACACTTCCCCAAAGGAAGAAGGAAGGAAAACATGTGACCTGCCAAGGTGGAATTGGCAGAGTGCTAGGAGATGACACGATCATTGCGCATCAGAGGATAGCCTGGGCAACTTCAACTTGGGAGAGCGTCCAGGACTTTCTCTGGGGAAGGGCCACATACTTCGCCATCTACACAAGATATAAGAAATACAATCCAGGATAATCTTACAGGAAAGAAAACAGTGTCTAGAGAGAATGTAGCAGCCTTTTCGAAGTTCGAGGAGAATGTTAGAAACCGACAAGAAATCCAGAAAAAGTACAACTATCCTACCTGGAAAAGGTGAGGGTTCAGACTGGTCTGAGATGGTTCTGAAACTCTGTGTGCATGAAGGTTGTCAGGACAACTTAGAATTTTGAGGTTGTTTATGACATCACGGTGACCCTGTCCCCCAATATGGCCGCATGGTTACAGTCTGAGGATTGGCCTAGGCTAGGCTATTAAAGGGAAAGATACCCAAAAACAGCTTTGACAAACAGAAAGCGGGCACAGAAACTGGAAGAGATAAAACAGAGTCTGAATCAAGGGATAAGAGAGGAATCCTTGGCCAGCACCGAGAATAGAGGGACAAGCACTGAGAGCAGAACATTGTCATCTTTTCAAGTCTATGGGCAGGCCATGCTGACTCAAGCTTGCAACTTGATTGGAAACAAGAGGCTGGACTTGGGTCCCATCAGAACTACAGTGTCCTTCTGCCTTAAGCATAATCCAAAGTCAAGAATGATGTCTTGAGGACATTGAAGAGAAGAATCGATGCCTCCATTCCTAGGCCCTTAGCACACTTTGAAGATCAGTCTCACTTTCCATAGCTCAGGCGTCACGGGGGCCCACTGGGTACATGCTAATGTGTCCCAAGTGATGTCTTGGATGCCTTGAAGGAATGGAGCCCCGTCACGCTTGGGCTATGTCTCTTTGTTTGGAAGTGCTCTACAAGGGTGCTGAAAAGCACCCTTTTCCACAGGGCTTCGTTCCTTCGTGAAGGCTGCCCTCCCGGACTAGTGTGCTCAGTTTGCCTCCATCGAAATTCTCTCCCCCTACCTCTTGCCGTAGAAGGATTATGGATTATGTGTTTTGACACCACATGTAAGGAAGTGGGCTGAAAATTAGAACATTACAATTCTGTTTCAAGAAAAATAAACAGGCCAGGGCTGAGTATGTAAGGCAAACAAATGGCACAGCCTATAGAAATAAAGTAAGCCCGTATCTTGACGGAACCTAGGGGTATGTTCAAGGATCAGTGGTCAAGCTTGAAACTTCCCAAATCCGGAAAGGAGACAGAAAAATATCTTTCCTGGAGAGAGGAATTCATCAGATTTGTCTAATTTGTCTCGGAAACATTATGTCCATGAGGGTGTTGCCAGGACACCTGCGAATTTGGAGTTTCTGATCTCAAGATGTCAAACCAATCCAGACGACCACTTGTTCTCAGTACTTAGTTTAACCTAGGCTAGGATAGCAAAGATTTCCACCAGTGACCGGTGCAAATTCCAAGAGAACAACCAAGAATCACGAAAGCAGTAACACCTCTGCCTAGAGAACATACGGTGATTAAAGAAATACAAAACTAATCACTTGGACTGAAGGAGAACGGACTGGTAAGCATGTCTAAGGTAGATAGCTAAGAAAGACCATGATGACTATACTATGGAAAAGAAAAAATGCTCCCAGAAAATGCAAGGCAAACAGAAATCACACCTGAATAATGCACAATGAAAGATGTCAGTCTTTAGACAGACTCTTCTTGAACGTTTGAAAGTCAGAGAAATCCACTAGCCAAAAAACAGCAGCAAATGTCAAGCATGGGCTAACTGGGAAGGGTGAGTTATGAGACTGCTCCAAGCGGGCTCTGAAATCTGTGTCCATGAAGCTTTGTGGGACAGAAGACACACAATTATGACAAATCCTCTGAAATCACACTGTACGTGAAAAACAACCTGGCCTCATCTACGAAGTGCCAGAGTTGGGCTCAAGTAGCATATTCAAGTCCCATTGCAGTCAACTGCAGCTGGCCAATGGAACATGAAAGCGACCGGCCGGTGGTGCAGCGGTGAGGTCCACACCTACTGTGTAGGTAGGCCGAGGTGGGTCGGGTGGAATCCTGGGCGTGAGCCTGCTCACCACTGCTTCAGTCACTGGGGGGCAGGCGTCCGCGGTAGTGGAGAGTCAGAGGGGACAGGATGTTAGACAGGGCCAGACTTCCACAGCATATACAATAGCATAGCAGGCAGATGTAAGCTCAGCGATGCACTTCTGCCAAAACAAAACCAATTAAAAGTTGCAAAGAATAGAAAAACCAAAGCTAAAAAAAAATAATACAGCCTGCCAGTGAGAAGAATAAGATCACTATGAAGAAACTTAGCAAAACAGGTGAAAGGTGTTTCAATTGACAACTAGCAAACGTTTGGAGGAAGAAATTCAAGAGGCACAAGGAGAAAGAAGGATATTCGAGGATCTAGGAATGGAAGAATTAACACACTTGAAACCTCCATACCGGAGAAAGGAATCTCTGGATTTCATTCAATCCCAGTCAAAGTTGCAGCAGTATTTGTGACAGAGATGGAAGAGGGAATCCTAAACTTTCTAGCCAGCAACAAGAGACCCTGAATAGACAAAGGAGTCCTCAGGGAAACGAACAAAGCAGCACGTGTCACACTTTCTGATTTCAACATAGAAGACGTAGCGCTAGGTACCGCAACGGCACAGTCTTGGCCCAGAAACAGGCACACTACCCATGCAACAGAATCGAGAGCCAAGAGCCCAAATCAAAAGTACATGGACACCCCCTTTTCGAGCAGAGAGCCAAGAGGAGACAGTGGAGAAAGGAGAGTGTCTACAACAAGCGGTGCTGGGAAACCTGCACAGCCACATGGAACACATCGAGAGTACACCATGATGTTACACCTGGCACTCACACCACCCCGAAATGGATATGAGCCTTGAATGGCAGACTTGAAACCGTGAACCTTGTAGGAGAAGACATAGGCAGAGTGCTCTTTGCCATCTGTCTGAGCCGCCTATTTGGAAGAAGCATGTCTGACTGTGAAAGGGCAACAAAGTAAAAAAGACACAAATGGGACCGCATCAAGTGCACACGCTTCTGCCCAGTGAAGGAAAGCATCGACCCAATGCAAAGACACCACAACAACTGGGAAAGGATGTTTGCAAACCACACATCGGACACGGGGTGAAAAGCCCAAAGATACAATCAACTCACACGTCTCCACAAGAAAAAAACAAGAACCCAATGAAAACTTGCGCAAAAGATGGAAACAGAGATTTCTCCCAAGAAGAACTAAAGAGGGCCAACAGGTGCATGAAAACTTGTTCACCATCATTAATTCTCAGGCCAAGGCAAACCCAAACTGCAAGGACATAGCATCTCACTGTGGTCAGAATGGCTATAAGGAAGCAGACAGGAAACAACAAGTGTCCAGGGGAGGTGGAGAGAAGGGAAGCCTCCTGCAGTGCTGGTGGGAGTGGAAACAGGTGCAGCCACTACTCCAAGCGGTGTGGATCTGCCTCAGAACTTTAAGAATCCATGTCCCATATGATCCAGCTATTCCTGTGCAGCGTGTTGATCCAAAGAACTCGGAAACACCACTGCATAAAGACATGTGCACCACTGAGTTCAGCACAGCCTTACTCCTGCTATCCAAGACTTGTAAGCTGCCCTGGTGCCCATCAAGGGATGAAGGCAGAAGGAAGATCGGCTATACTCACTCAATGTCATACCACTCAGCCGAAACAAAGGAGGCAATCCAGCCATTTGTGACCACCAGAATGGCTGTGAGGGTTTTAGGGGAAGTGAAACAAGCCCCAGGGAGAAAGTCAAATACCGTCGGATCTCACTTACAAGGAGAAGAAAAAACGAGCACTAACCAAAAGGTGGCACGGGTCATTTGATTGTTGGTTCCCAGAGGCAAAGCACAGGGGTGGGGAAAGGTGAAAGAGATGATGAGGCACAAGTGTGTGATGAGGGCCTGTGATTTGGCTTACGCTAGTGAAGGTGATGTAACCTACACAGATGGTTAAATCCATGAGGATGCCAATCTGAAAGATATAGCTTGTTCTAATGCAGGGTTATGGCAATAAATTCACCTAAAATTAAAAATCCAAAAAGGGGTCCAGAATGACTGCATAAAGCTTTGGGGGTTGAAAGAGATTAGAGAAGGTGAACTTCCAAGGATGGAAAATCACCCCAAAATGCTTAATGATGCTACGGAAAGGTAGACCTTTCAAAATAGATGAAGATGAATACTACCCTGAAACCATCATCCATGCTAAACCCATGAACCAAGGGAAAATGTTACCGTCCATGATGTTACTATTAATCACCTTCAACAATAATACAAACAGGCCCACGTCGTCCCAAGTTCAGGCAAAAGGTTGATCCAAAAGTACAATTAAGGCCCGGTCATTGGTGGAGTGGGTAGGTGCCCACGTTCCGCTTGGGGGCCCGAGTCTCACTGTTTCACATCACGGGTGGAGAGCACATTAGCAGTGTTAGGAAATATAGATTTCATAGTACGGTGCGGACAGGCATGATAAATAAGTAGCAATGGCGAGGATACGTTAATAATATGCACCAGAAAAAGAACGATGAGAATATTACAATCGATGAAGGCATCTGGTACAATTCCCCAAAGGAAGTGGGAAGGAAAACATGTGACCTGCCAAGGTGGAATAGGCAGAGTGCTAGGAGATGACACGATCATTGCGCATCAGATAGCCTGGGCAACTTCAACTGGGGAGGGAGTCCAGGAATTTCTCTGGGGAACGTCCACCCACTTGGCCATCTACATAAAAAGGAAGAGGTAAAACCCAGGATAATCTTACAGGAAAGAAAACAGTGTCTAGAGAGAATGTAGCAGTCTTTTCGAAGTTCGAGAAGAATGTCAGAAACTGACAAGAAATCCAGAAAAAGGACAACTATCCTACCTGGAAAGGGTGACGAGTCAGACTGGTCTGAGATGGCTCTGAAGATCTGTGTGCATGGAGGTTGTCAGGACAACTTAGAATTTTGAGGTTGTTTATGACATCACGGTGACCCTGTCCCCCAATATGGCCGCATGGTTACAGTCTGAGGATTGGCCTAGGCTAGGCTATTAAAGGGAGAGATGCCCAGAAACAGCTTTGAAAAACAGAAAGCGGACACAGAAACTGGAAGAGACATAACAGAGTCTGAATCAAGGGATAAGAGAGGAATCCTTGGCCAGAAGCGAGAATAGAGGGACAAGCACTGAGAGGAGAACATTGTCATCTATTCAAGTCTATGGGCAGGTCATGCTGACTCAAGCTTGCAACTTGATTGGAAACAAGAGGCTGGACTTCGGGCTCATCAGAACTACAGTGTGCTTCTGCCTTAAGCATAATGCAAAGTCAACAATGACGTCTTGAGGACATTGAAAAGAAGAATCGATGCCTCCTTTCCTAGGCTCCTAGCATGCTTTGAAGATCAATCTCACTTTCCATAGCTCAGGTGACATGGGGGCCCACTGGGTACATGCTAATGTGTCCCAAGAGATTTCTTGGAAGCCTTGAAGGAATGGAGCCCTGTCACACTTGGGGTATGTCTCTTTGACTGGAAGGGCTCTACAAGTGTGCTGAAAATCACCCTTTTCCAGAGAGCTTCGTTCCTTTCTGAAGGTTGCCCTCCCAGGCTAGAGTGGTCAGTTTTGCACCAATGAAATTCTCTCCCCAACTTCGTGCCGTGGAAGAATTATAGAGTGTGTGTTTTGACACCATATGTAAGGAAGTGGGCTGAAAATGAGAACATTACAATTCTGTTTCAAGGAAAATAAACAGGCCAGGGCTGAGGATGTAAGGCAAACAAATGGCACAGCCTATAGAAATAAAGTAAGCCCATATCTAGAGGAAATCTAGGGGAATGTTCTAGGATCAGGGGTCAGTTTGAAACTTCCCAAATCCGGAAAGGAGACAGAAAAATATCTTTCCTGGAGAGAGGAATTCATCAGATTTCTCTAATTTGTCCAGGGAACATTGTGTCCGTGAAGGGGGTTGCCAGGACCAACTAGAATTTGGAGTTTCTGATTAGGATGTTATACCAACCCAGATGACCATGTGTTCTCAGTGCTTAGTTTGACCTAGGCTAGGATAGCAAAGATTCCTACAAGTGGCCAGTGCAAATTCAAAGACAACAACCAAGAGTCACGAATGCACTCACACCTCGGTGTAGATAACATACAGTTATTAAAGTAATACAAGATTAATCACTTGGAATGAAGCAGAACGGACTGATAAGCATGTCTAAGGGAGATAGCTGAGAAAGACCATTATGATTATACTATAGAAAAGAAAAAAAGGTCCCAGAAAAAGGACGGCGAACGGAAATCACACCTGGATAATCCACAATGAAAGATGATGTCCACCTTTAGACAGACTCTGCTGGAACGTTTGAAAGGCAGAGAAATTCACAAGCCAAAAAACGGCAGCGAAGGTCAAACCTAGCTAACTGGGAAGGGTGACTTATGAGACGGCTCCAAGCGGGCTCTGAAACCCTGTGTCCATGAAGCTTGCTGGGACAGCAGAGACACAATTCTGACAAATCCTCTGACATCACAGTGGACCCGAAAAACAACCTGGTCTCAACTACACAGTGCCAGAGTTGGGCTCAAGTAGCATATTGCTGTCCCATTGCACTAAACTGCAGGTTGGCAATGGAACATGAAAGGGGCCGGCCGGTGGTGCAGCGGTGAGGTCCGCACCTTCTGGGTCGGTGGCCCAAGGGTGGACCGGGTGGTATCCTTGGGGTCAGTCTGCACACCACTGCTTCAGTCATTCTGGGGCTGGCATCCCAGGTGGTGTAGAGGCAGATGGGAAGGGACGTTAGACAGGGCCAGACTTCCACAGCTAATACAGGAGCATTGCCAGCAGATGTGAGCTCAGCGATGCACTTCTGCCAAAACAGAACGAATTAAAATTGGCACAGAATAGAAAAACCAAAGCTAAAAAAAAAAAAGTACAGCTTGCCAGTGAGAAGAATAAGATCTGTAAGAAGAACACTAGCAAAACATGTGAAAGCTATGTCAATCGAAAACTAGCAAACATTTGGGGAAAAAATTCAAGAAGACACAAGGAGAAAGAAGGATATTCCAGGATCTAGGAATGGAAGAATTAAAACACTTGAAACGTCCATACCGGAGAAAGGAATCTCTGGATTCCATGCAATCCCAGTCAAAGTTGCAGCAGTATTTGCGACAGAGATAGAAGAGAGAATCCTACACTTTCTACCCAGCAACAAGAGATACTGAATAGACAAAGGAATCCTCAGGGAAACGAACAAAGCAGCAAGTGTCACACTTTCTGATTTCAACATAGAGGACGAAGCGCTTGGTACCGAAACGGCACAGTCTTGGCCCAGAAACAGGCACACAAACCCTTGCAACAGAATAGAGAGCCAAGAGCCCAACTCAAACGTACATGGACAGCCCATTTTCGACCAGGGAGCCAAGAGGAGACAGTGGAGAAAGGAGAATCTCTTCAATAAGCGGTGCTGGGAAGCCTGCATAGTCACATGGAACACAACGAGAAAAGATCATGATGTTACACCTGGCACACACACCACCTGAAATGGATTAAAGCCTTGAATGGCAAACATGAAACCGTGAACCTTGTAGAACAAGACCTAGGCACACTGCTCTTTGCCATCTGAGTGAGAAGCCTATTTGGAAGAAGCATGTCGGACTGGGCAAGGGCAACAAAGGAAACAAGAAACAAACGGGACCACATCAAATGCACACACTTCTGCCCAGTCAAGGAAACCATCGACTCAATGCAAAGACATTACAACAACTGGGAGAGGATGTTTGGAAACCACACATCGGACAAGGGGTGAAAAGCCCAAAGATACAATCAACTCGCACGTCTCCATAAGAAAAAAAACAAGACTCCAATGAAAACCTGGGCAAAAGATGGAAACAGAGATTTCTCCCAAGAAGATCAAAAGAGGGCCAACACTTGCATGAAAACTTGTTCACCATCATTCAGTCTAAGGCCAATGCAAATCCAAACTGCAAGGACATGGCAACTCACTGTGGTCAGATGACTATAAGGAACCAGAGAGGAAACAAGTGTCAGAGAGGAGGTGGAGAGAAGGGAAGCCTACTGCACTGCTGGTGGGAGCATAAACTGGTGCAGCCACCACGCCAAGCCATGTGGAACTGTCTGAGAAATTTAAGAAACCATTTCCGATATGATCCAGCTATTCCTGTGCGGCGTGTTGATCCAAAGAACTCGGAAACAGTACTGAACGGAGACATGTGCACCTCGGAGATCACCGGAGCCTTACTCCCGCTATCCAAGACTTGGAAGCTGCCCTGGTGCCCAGCAAGGGAAGAATGCAGAAGGAAGAAATGCTATAGCCACACAATGGCATACCACACAACTGGAACAAAGGATGCAATCCAGCCATTTGTGACCCCCAGAATTGCTGTGAGGGTTTTAGGGTAAGTGAAACAAGCCCCAGGAACAAAGTCAAATACTGTAGCATCTCACTTACAAGGAGGAGATAAAGCAAGTGATATTCCAAATGTGGCACTGGACATGTGATTGGGGGAACAAAGAGGCAAAGCAGGACGGTAGGGGAGAGTGAAACAGATGATGAGGCTCAAGTGTCTGGTGAGGACCTGTGATTAGGCTTACACTGATGAAGATGATGTAAGCTCTACAGAAATCTAAATCGATGAGGATGCAGATCTGAAAGATACAGGATGTTCTCATGCAGGGTTATGGCAATAAATTCACCTAAAATCAAAAATCCAAAAAGGGGTCCAGAATGACAGCATAAAGCTTTGGGGGCTGAAAGAGATTAGAGAAGGTGAACTTCCAAGCATGGAAAATCACCTTCAAATGCTTACGGATGCTACTGAAGGGTAGACCAGTCCAATTACATGAAGAGCAATACTCCCGAGAAATCATGATCTGTGGTAAACCCATGACCGATGGGAAAAGGTTACCGTCCATGATGTTCCTACTAATCACCTTCACGAATTATCCAAACAGGCCCACGTCTTCCCAAGTTCAGGCAAAAGGTTGGTCCAAAAGTACAATTGAGGGCCGGCCCTGTGGCGGAGCGGGTAAGTGCCGACGTTCTGCTTGGGTCGCACGGGCCTCACTGGTTCACACCACGGGTGCACGTCACATTAGTAGTGTTAGGAAATATAGATTTCATGGTACAGCGCAGACAGAGATCATAAATAAGTAGCAATTGTGAGGACACGTTATCAATATGCACCAGATAAAGAACCATGAGACTATTACAATATGTGAAAGCATCTGGTACACTTCGCCAAAGGAAGAAGGAAGGAAAACTTGTGACCTGCCAAGGTGGAATCGGCAGAGTGCTAGGAGATGACACGATGATTGTGCATCAGAGGATTGCCTGGACAACTTCAACTTGGGAGGGAATCCAGGACTTTCTCTAGGGAAGGTCCTCCCACTTGGCCATCTACACAAGATGTAAGAGATTAAACCCAGTAAAATCTTACAGGAAAGAAACCAGTGTCTAGAGAGAATGTAGCAGGACTTTTGAAGTTCGCAGAGAAAGTTAGAAACCGACAAGAAATCCAGAAATAGGAAAACTATCCAACCTGGAAAGGGTGAGGTGTCACATTGGTCTTTGATGGCTCTGAAACTCTGTGTGCATGGAGGTTGTCAGGACAACTTCGAATTTTGAGGTTGTTTATGACAGCACGGTGCACATGTCTCCCAAGATGGCTGCATGGTTACAGTCGAAGGATTGGCCTAGGCTAGGCTATTAAAGAGAGAGATACCCAGAAACAGCTTTGAGAAACAGAAAGCGGGCACAGAAACTGGAAAAGATAAAACAGAGTCTGATTCAAGGGAAAAGGAAGGAATGCTTGGCAAGAAGCGAGAAGAGAGGGGCAAGCACTGAGAGGAGAATGTTGTAATCTATTCAAGTCTATGGGGAGGCCATGCTGATTCAAGCTTGCAACTTGATTGGAAGCAAGAGGCTGGATTTGGGCCTTATCAGACCTATGTTGTCCTTCTGCCTTAAGCATAATCCAAAGTCAAGAATGATGTCTTGAGGACATTGAAGAGAAGAATCAATGCATCCTTTCCTAGGCCCCTAGCACGTTTTGAACATCAGTCTCTTTTTCCATAGCTCTGGCGTCACAGGGGCCCACTGGGTACATGCTAATATGTCCCAAGGGATGTCCTTGAAGCCTTGAAAGAATGGAGCTCTGTTATGCTTGGGGTATGTCTCCTTGTTTAGAAGGGCTCTACAAGTGTGCTGAAAAGCACCTTTTTCCACAGGGCTTGGTTCCCTTGTGAAGGCTGCCCTCCCAGTCTAGAGTGCTCAGTTTGGCTCCAGTGAAATTCTCTCCCCCTACCTCTTGCAGTAGAAGGATTATTGATTATGTGTTTTGACACCATATGTAAGGAAGTTGGCTGAAAGTTAAAACATTACAATTCTGTTTCAAGAAAAATAAACAGGCCAGGGCTGAGGATGTAAGTCAAACAAATGGCACAGCATATAGAAGTAAAGTAAGCCCGTATCTAGACGGCACCTGGGGGAACGTTCCAGGATCAGGGGTGAAGTTCGAAATTTCCCAAATCCAGTAAAGAGACAGAAAAGTATCTTTCCTGGAGAGTGAAATTCATCCGATTTGTCTAATTTGCCTCGGAAACATTGTGTCCCTGAAGGGGGTTGCCAGGACCACCTCGAAGTTGGAGTTTCTGATCTCAGGATGTCAAACCAACCCAGATGACCACGTATTCTCAGTGCTTAGTTTGACCTGGTCCAGGACAGCAAAGATTCCTACAAGTGACCGGTGCAAATTCATAGACAACAACCACGAGGCACGAAAGCACTCACAGCTCGGCCTAGAGAACATACGGTTATTAGAGAAATACAAAATTAATCACTTGGACTGAAGGAGATCGGACCGATAAGAATATCTAAGAGAGATAGCTGAGAAAGACCATTACGAGTATACTATGGAAAATTAAAAAGGTCCCAGAAACTGGAAGGTGAACAGAAATCACACCTGAATAATCCACGATGAAAGACGTCAGTCTTTAAACAGAGTCTGCTTGAACGTTTGAATGTCAGAGAAATTCACAAGCCACAAAACGGCAGCGAAGGTCAAACCTGGGCTAACTGGAAAGGGCGAGTTATGAGACTGCTCCAAGCGGGCTCTGAAACCCTGTGTCCATGACCCTTGCCGGCACAGCAGAGACGCAATTATGACAAATCCTCTGACATCACAGTGGACCCGAAAAACTACCTTGTCTCATCTACACATCTGTAAGCATTTTGAGGTGATTTTCCATCCTTGGAAGTTCACCTTCTGTAAACTCTTTCCGCCACCAAAGCTTTATGACATCATTCTGGACCCCTTTTTGGATTTTTGATTTGAGGTGAATTTATAGCCATGACCCTGCATTAGAACATACTATAACTTCCAGATTCACATCCTCATTGCTTTAGACTTCTGTGTAGCTTACATCATCTTCGCCAGTGTAAGACTAATCACAGGCCGTCGCCACACACTTGTGCCTAATCTTCTCTTTCACCCTCCCTCACCGCTCCTCTTTGCCTCTGCGACCCAGCAATCAAATGTTCTGTGCCACCTGTTGGTTAGTGCTTGCTTTTTCTTCTCCTTGTAAGTGAGATTCTATGGTATTTGAATTTCTCTCTGGGGCTTGTTTCACTTCCCGTAAAACCCTCACAGCCATTCTGGTGCTCACAAATGGCTGGATTGCATCATTTGTTCCGGCTGAGTGGTATGCCATTGTGTGGCTATAGTCCATCTTCCTTCTCCAATCATCCATTGCTGGACACCAGGGCGCTTTCCAAGTCTTGGATATCAGGAGTAAGACTGTGGTGAACTCAGCCATGCACATGTCTTTATTTGGTAATGTTTCTGACTTTTTTGGATAAACAAGTGGCAGATTAATAGCTGGGTCATATGGGACATGGATACTTAAATTTCTGAGGCAGTTCCACACCTTTGGCGTTGTGGCTGCACCGGGTTACACTCCCACCAGCAGTGCAGGAGGCTTCCCTTCTCTCCACCTCTTCTCTGACACTTGTTATTTCCTGTCTGCTTCCTTCTAGCCATTCTGACCACAGTGAGCTGCCATGTCCTTGCAGTTTGGATTTGCATTTTCCTGAGACTTAATGATGGTGAACAAGTTTTCATGCACCTGCTGGCCCTCTTTCGATCTTCTTCGGGGAAATCTCTGTTTCCATCTTTTGACCAGGTTTTCATTGGCTTGTTTTTTTTCTTGTGGAGACTGCTGAGTTGATTTTATCTTTGGGCTTTTCACATCTTGTCCGATGTGTGGTTTGCAAACATCCTCTCCCAGTTGCTGTGCTGTCTTAGCATTCAGTCTATGGTTTCCTTGACTGGCAGAAGTGTGTGCATTTGATGTTGTCCCGTTTGTTTCTTGTTTCCTTTGTTGCCCTTGCCCAGTCCGACATGCTTCATCCAAATAGGCGGCTCAGACAGATAGCAAAGAGCAGTGGGCCTAGGTCTTCTCCTAAAGGTTCACGGTTTCAAGTCTGCCATTCAAGGCTTTGATCCATTTCAGGTGGTGTGTGTGCCAGGTGTAACATCATGGTGTACTCTCGTTGTGTTCCAGGTGGCTGTGCAGGCTTCCCAGCACCGTTTATGGTAGAGACTCTCCTTTCTCCGCTGTCTCCTCTTGGCTCCCTGGTCGAAAATAGGCTGTCGATGTACGTTTGAGTTGGGCTCTGGGTTCTCGATTCTGTTGCATGGGTCTGTGTGCCTGTTTTGGGGCCCAGACTGTGCCGTCTCGGTACCTAGCGCTTCATCCTCTATGTTGAAATCAGAAAGTGTAACACGTCCTGCTTTGTTCGTTTTCCTGAGGATTCCTTTGCCTAGTCAGGGTCTCTTGTTGCTGGCTAGAAACTTTAGGATTCCCTCTTCTGTCTCTGTGGGAAACATTGCTGCAACTTTGACTGGGATTGCATGGAATCCAGAGATTCCTTTCTGCGGTATGAACCTTTCAAGTGTGTTAATCCTTCCATTCCTAGATCCCTCGATATCTTTTTTTTCTTGTGTCTTCTTGAATTTCTTTCCCCAAAGGTTTGCTAGTTTTTGAATTAACATAAAATTCACCAGTTTTGGTAAGGTTATTCACAGAGATCCTATTCTTCATAATGGCAAGCTCCTGTTTTCTTTTTTCTTAGCTTCAGTGTTTCTATTCTTTGCAACTTTTAATTGGTTTTGTTTTGGCACAAGTGCATTGCTGTGCTCACATCTGCTGGCAATGCTCTTGTATTTGCTGTGGAAGTCTGGCCCTGTCTAACGTCCCTTCCCATCTGCCTCTACACTACCTCGGATGCCTGCACCAGAATGACTGAAGCAGTGGTGAGGAGGCCCACACCGAGGATTCCACCCAGCCCATACTGGGCCACAGACCCAGAAGGTGCGGAACTCACCACTGCACCACCGGCCCGCCCCTTTCATGTTCGGTGGCAACGTGCAGTTGAGTGCAATGGGAGTTAAATATACTAGTGAGCCCAACTCTAGCACTGTGTAGATGATGCTAGGTTGTTTTTCGGGTCCATTGTGATGTCAGAGGATTTGTCATAATTGTGTCTCTGAGGTGCAGCATGCTTCATGGATACAGGTTTCAGAGCCTGCTTGGAGCAGTGTCATAACTCACCCTTCCCAGTTAGCCCATGATTGACCTTCACTGACATTTTTTGGCTTGTGAATATCTCTGACTTTCAAACATCCCAGCAGAGTCTGTCTCAAGACGGACATCATCTTTCATTGTGGATTATTCAGGTGTGATTTCTGTTCACCTTCCATTTTCTGGGTCCTCTTTTTCTTTTCCATAGTATACTCGTCATGGTCTTTCTCAGCTATCTCCCTTAGACATGCTTATCAGTTCGTTCTCCTTAATTCCAAGTGATTAAGTTTGTATTTCCTTAATCGCTGTATGTTCTCTAATGCGAGCTGTGAGTGCTTTCCTGACTCTTGGTTGTTGTCTTTGAATTTGCACCGGTCACTTGAAGGAGTCTTTGCTGTCCTAGCCTGGGTCAAACTAAGCACTGGGAACACGTGGTCATCTGGGTTGGTTTGACATCCTGAGGTCAGAAACTCCAACTTCGAGGTGGTCCTGGCAACTCCCTTCACGGACACAATGTTTCCAAGACAAATTAGACAAATCGGATGAATTCCACTCTCCAGGAAAGATATTTTTCTGTCTCTTTTCCGGATTTGGGAAGTTTCGAACTTGACCCCGATCCTTGAACGTTCCCCTAGATGCCGTCTAGATACGGGCTTACTTAATTTTTATAGGGTGTGCCATTTGTTTGCCATAGATCCTCTGCCCTGGCCTGTTTATTTTTCTTGAAACACAATTGTAAAGTTCTAATTTTCGTGCAACTGCCTTACATATGGTGTCAAAACACATAATCAATAATCCTTCTACTGCAAGAGGTATGGGGAGAGAATTTCATTGGAGCTAAACAGATCACTCTAGCCTGGGAGAGCAGCCTTCACAATGGAACGAAGCCCTCTGGAAAAGGGTGCTTTTCAGCACACTTGTAGAGCCCTTCCAAACAAAGAGACATACCCCAAGCATGACAGGCCTCCATTCCTTCAAGGCTTCCAAGACATCTCTTGGGACACATTAGCATGTGCCAGTGGGCCCACGTGACACCAGAGCTACGGAAAAAAAGACTGACCTTCAAAGAATGCTATGGGCCTCGGAAAGGAGGCATCGATTCTTCTGTTCAATGTCCTCAAGACATCTTTCTTGACTTTGCATTATGCTTAAGGCACAAGGGCACTGTAGGTGTGATGATCCCCAAGTCCGGCCTCTTGTTTCCAATGAAGTTGCAAGCTTGAATCCGCATGACCTCCCCATAGACTTGAATAGATGACAATGTTCTCCACTCAGTGCTTGTCCCTCTATTCTCGTTTCTGGCCTAGGGTTCCTTTCTTATCCCTTGAAACAGACTCTGTTTTATCTCTTCTAGTTTATGTGCCTGCTTTCTGTTTGCCAAAGCTGTTTCTGGGTATCTCTCCCTTTAATAGCCTAGCCTAGGTCAATCCTCAGACTGTAACCATGCGGCCATCCTGGGGGACATGTTCACCGTGATGTCATAAACAACCTCAAAATTCGAAGTTGTCCTGACAACCTCTGTGCACACAGAGTTTCACAGCCATCTGAGACCCATCTGACTCCTCACCCTTTCTAGGTAGGATAGTTTTCCTCTTTCTGCAATTGTTGTCAGTTTCTATCTTTCTCCTTGAACTTCGAAAGGGCTCCTACATTCTCTCTAGACACTGGTTTCACTCCTGTAAGATTATCCTGGGTTATATCTCTTATATCTTGGGTAGATGGCAAAATGGGTGGACCTTACCCAGAGAAAGTCCTGGACTCCCTCACAAGTTGAAGTTGCCCAGGCAATGTTCTGATGCGCAATGATCGTGTCATCTCGTAGCACTCTGCAAATTTCACCTTGGCAGGTCAAATGTTTTTCTTCCTTCTGCCTTTGGGAAGTGTACCAGATGCTTCCATAGATTGTAATATTCCTATGGTTCCTTTTCATGTGCGTATTGATAACATATCCTCACAATTGCTGCTTATTTATGATCTCTGCCCACAGCGTACCATGAAATCTATATTTCCTAACACTACTAATGTGATATGCACTCGTAATGTGAAACAGTGAGGCCCAGGCCGCCCAAGCGGAATGTGGGCACTTACCCCCTCCACCACAGGGCCGGCCCTGAATTGTACTTTTGGACCAACCTTTTGCCTGAACTTGGGAAGACGTGGGCCTGTTTGGATTATTCATGAAGGTGATTAGTAATAACATCATGGACGGTAACATTTTCAGTTGGTTCATGGGTTTAGGACTGATCATGTTCTCTTCGTAGTATTCCTCTTCACCTATTTGGAATGGTCTGCCTTTCTGTAGCATCTGTAAGCATTTTGAGGTGATTTTCCATCCTTGGAAGTTCACCTTCTCTAATATCTTTCAGCCCCCAAAGCTTTACACTGTCTAACTGGACCCCTTTTTGGATTTTTCATTTTAGGTGAATTTAGTGCCATAACCCTGCATTAGAACATCCTACATCTTCCAGATTTACATCCTCATTGCTTTAGACTTCTGTGTGGCTTACGTCATCTTCACCAGAGTAAGCCTAATCACAGGTCCTCACCACACAGTTGTGCCTGATCATCTCTTTCACCCTTCCTCACCGCCTCTTTTTGCCTCTTGGAACCCGGAATCCAATGTCCAGTGCCACCTGTTCATTAGTGCTTGCTTTTTCTTCTCCTTGTAAGTGAGACCCTACGGTATTTGGCTTTCTTCCTGGGACTTGTTTCACTTCCCCTAAAACCCTCACATCCATTCGGGTGGTCACAAATGGCTGGATTGCATACTTTGTTCCGGCTGAGTGGTATGCCATTCTGTGGGTATAGCCCATCTTCCTTCTCTATTCGTCCCCTGCTGTGCACCAGGTCGGTTTCCAACTCTTAGATAGCAGGAGTAAGGCTGTGATGAACTCAGAGGTGCACATGTCCTTATGCGGTAGTGATTCCAAGTTCTTTGGATAAACACGCCGCAGAGGAATAGCTGGATAATATGGGGCATGGATTCTTAAATTTCTGAGGCTGTTCCACACCGCTTGGCATAGTGGCTGCACTGGTTTATACTCCCACCAGCAGTGCAGGAGGCTTCCCTTCTCTCCACCTCCTCTCTGACACTTGTTTCCTCTCTGGTTCCTTATAGCCATTCTGACCACAGTGAGCTGCCATGTCCTTGCAGTTTGGATTTGCATTGGCCTTAGACTGAATGATGGTGAACAAGTTTTCATGCACCCGTTGGCCCTCTTTCGATCTTCTTTGGAGAAATCTCTGTTTCAATCTTTTGACCAGGTTTTCATTGGCTTGTTTTATTTCTTGTGGAGACGTGTGAATTGATTGTATCTGTGGGCTTTTCACCCCTTGTCTGATGTGTGGTTTGCAAACATCCTGTCAGAGGTGTTGTGCTGTGTTTGCATTGAGTCGATGGTTTCCTTCACTGGGCAGAAGCATCTGCATTTGACGTGGTCCCGTTTGTTTCTTGTTTCCTTTGTTGCCCTGGCCCAGTCAGATATGCTTCTGCCAAATAGGCGGCTCAGATGGCAAAGAGCACTCTGCCTAGGTCTTCTGCTACAAGGTTCATGGTTTCAAGTCTGCCATTCAGGGCTTTAATCTATTTCGAGGTGGTGTGTGTGCCAGGTGTAACATCATGGTGTACTCTCGTTGTGTTCCATGTGGCTGTGCAGGCTTCCCAGCACCGTTTATGGTAGAGACTCTCCTTTCTCCGCTGTCTCCTCTTGGCTCCCTGGTCGAAAACGGGCTGTCCATGTACGTTTGAGTTGGGCTCTGGGTTCTCGATTCTGTTGCATGGGTCTGTGTGCCTGTTTTGGGGCCCAGACTGTGCCGTCTCGGTACCTAGTGCTTCGTCCTATATGTTGAAATCGGAAAGTGTGCCACGTCCTGCTTTTTTCGTTTTCCTGAGGATTCCTTTGCCTAGTCAGGGTCTCTTGTTGCTGGCTAGAAACTTTAGGATTCCCTCTTCTGTCTCTGTGGGAAACATTGCTGCAACTTTGACTGGGATTGCATGGAATCCAGAGATTCCTTGCTCTGGTATGGACGTTTCAAGTGTGTTAATGCTTCCATTCCTGGATCCTGGAATCTCCTTCTTTTTCCTTGTGTCTTCTTGAATTTCTTTCCCTCAACATTTGTTACTTTTCGATTGACATTGCTTTCACCTGTTTTGCTAAGATCTTATTCTTCCTAGAGATCTTATTCTTCTCACTGGCATGCAGTTTTTCTTTTTCTTTTCAGCTTCAGTGTTTCTATTCTTTGCAACTTTGAATCGGTTTTGTTTTGGCAGAAGTGCATTGCTGAGCTCACATCTGCTGGCAATGCTCCTGTATTTGCTGTGGAAATCTGGCCCTGTCTAAAGTCCCTTCCCATCTGCCTCTACACTACCTCGGACGCCTGCCCCAGAATGACTGAAGCAGTGGTGAGGACGATCACCCGCTTCATTCCACCCGGCCTACACTGGGCCACCAAACCAGAAGGTGCTGACCTCGCCGCTGCACCACCGGCTGGCCCCTTTCATGTTCCATTGGAAACCTGCAGTTGAGTGCAGTGGAACTTGAATGTGCTACTTGAGGCCAACTTTGGCACTGTATAGATGAGGCCACGAAGTTATTCAGGCCCACTGTGATGTCAGAGGATTTGTCGTAATTGTGTCTCTGCTGTCCCGGCAATTTTCATGGACACAGGGTTTCCTGGCCCGCTTGCAGCAGTCTCATATCTCTCCCTTCCCAATTAGCCTAGGTTTGACCTTCACTGCCGTTTTTTGGCTTATGAATTTCTCTGACTTTACAACGTTCAAGCAGAGTCTGTGTAAAGCCTTACATCTTTCATTGTGAATTGTTCAGGTGTGACTTCTGTTCGCCTTCCATTTTCTGTCACCTTTTTTTCTTTTTGACAGTATAATCGTCATGGTCCTTCTCAACTATCTCTCTTAGATATGCTTATCAGTCTGTTCTCCTTCAGTCCCAGTGATTAATTTTGTATATCTTTAATCACCGTATGTTCTCTAGGACGAGGTGTGAGTGCTTTTGTGATTCTTGGTTGTTGTCTTTGAATTTGCACCAGTCACTGCCAGGACTCTTTGCTATCCTAGCCTAGGTCACACTAAGCACTGAGACCACGTGGTCATCTGGGTTGGTTGACATCCTGAGATCAGAAACTCCAAATTCGAGCTGGTCCTGGCAACACCATTCAGGGACAGACTGTTTCTGAGACAAATTAGAGAAATCTGATGAATTCCTCTCTCAGGAAAGAAATTTTTTCTTCTCATTTCTGGATTTTGGAAGTTTCGAACTTGACCCCTGATCCTTGAACATTCCCTTAGAATGTGTCCTGATAGGGGCTTACTTTAATTCTCTATAGTGTGTCATTTCTTTCCCTTACATCCTCAGCCCTGGCATGTTTATTTTTCTTGAAACAGACTTGTAATGTTCTAATTTTGAGCCAACTTCCTCACATATGGTGTCAACACATAATCAATAATCCTTGTACAGAAAGAGTTAGGGGGAGAAAATTTCATTGGAAGCAAAGTGAGCACTGAAGCCTGGGAGGTCAGCCTTCACAAAGGAATGAAGCCCTCTGGAAAAGGGTGCTTTTCAACACACTTGTAGAGCGCTTCCAGACAAGGAGACATACCCACAGTGACAGGGCTCCATTCCTTCAAGGCTTCCAAAATATCTCTTGGGACACATAAGCATGTACCCAGTGCGAACCCGTGACGCCAGGGCTATGGAGAGTGAGACTGATCTTCAAAGAATGCTAGGGGCCTAGGAAAGGAGGCATCGATTCTTTTCAGCAGTGTTCGGAACAGATAATTCTTGACGTTGCATTATGCTTAAGGCAGAAGGACACTATGTCCGTGAAGGGGGTTGCCAGGACCTCCTCGAATTTGGAGTTTCTGATCTCAGGATGTCAAACCAACCCAGATGACCACGTGTTCTCAGTGCTTAGTTTGACCTAGGCTAGGATAGCAAAGATTCCTACAATGACCAGTGTAAATTCAAAGACAACAACCAAGAGTCATGAAAGCACTCACACCTCGTCCTAGAGAACATACGGTGATTAAAGAAGTATAAAATTAATCACTTGGAATGAAGGAGAACGAACTGATAAGCATGTCTAAGGGACATAGCTGAGAAAGACCATGACAAGTATATTATAGAAAAGAAAAAAAGGTCCCAGAAAATGGAAGGCAAACAGAAATCACACCTGGATAATCCACAATGAAAGATGGTAGTCTTTAGACAGACTCTGCTTGAACGTTTGAAAGTCACAGTAATTCACAAGCCAAAAAGCAGCGAAGGTCAAACCTTTGCTAACTGGGAAAGGCGAGTTATAAGACTGCTCCAAGTGGGCTCTGGAACCCTGTGTCCATGAATATTGTTGGGATAGCAGAGACACAATAATGACAAATCCTCTGACATCACAGTGGAAACAAAAAACACCTGGCCTCATCTACACAGTGCCAAAGATGGGCTCAAGTACCATATTCAAGTCCCACTGCACTCAACTGCAGGTTGCCAATGGAACATGAAAGGGGCCGGCCGGTGGTGCAGCAGTGAGGTCCGCACCTTTTGTGTCAGTGGCCGGGGTTGGGCCGGGTGGAATCCTGGGGGTGAGCCAGCTCACCACTGCTTCAGTTATTCTGGGGCAGATGTCAGAGGTAGTGTAGAGGGAGATGGGAGGGCACGTTAGACAGTGCCAGACTTAAACAGCAAATACAGGAAGATTGCCAGCAGATGTGAACTTAGTGATGCACTTCTGCCAAAGCAAAATCAGTCAAAATTTGCAAAGTATACAAAACCTGAAACTGGAAGAAAAAACAACAGCTTGCCAGTTAGGCGAACAAGATCTCTATGAAGAACCTTAGCAAAACAGGTGAAGCTATGTCAATCGAAAACTAGCAAGCGTTTGGTGAAAGATGTTCAAGAAGACACAAGGAGAAAGAAGGATATTCCGGGATCTAGGAATGGAAGAATTAACACACTTGAAAAGTCCATACCGCAGAAAGGAATCTCTGGATTCCATACAATCCCAGTCAAAGTTGCAGCAATATTTGCCACAGAGATAGAAGAGAGAATCTTAACGTTTCTAGGCAGCAACAACAGACCCTGAATAGGCAAAGGAATCCTCAGGAAACGAAAAGAGCAGGATGTGGCACACTTTCTGATTTCAATATAGATGGCGAAACTCTAGGTACCAAAACGGCATAACCTGGGCCCCAAAACAGGCACACATACCCATACAACAGGAGCAAGAACCCAGAACCCAACTCAAACGTACATGGACAGCCCATTTTCTCCCAGGGAGCCAAGAGAAGACAGTTGAGAAGGGAGAGTCTGTACAATAAACAGTGCTGGGAAGCCTGCACATCCACACGGAACACAATGAGAGAAGACCATGATGTTACACCTGGCACACACACCATGTGAAATGGATTGAAGCCCTTAATGGCAGACTTGAAACTGTGAAACTTGTAGCAGAAGACCTAGGCAGAATGCTCTATTCCATCTGTCTGAGCCACCTATTTGGAAGAAGCATGTCTGACTGGGCAAGGGCAACAACGGAAACAAGAAACAAACGGGACCACATCAAATGCACAAGCTTCTGCCCACTCAAGGAAACCATCGACTCAATGCAAGACAGCACAACACCTGGGAGAGGAAGTTTGCAAACCACAAATCGGACAAGGGGTGAAAAGCCCAAAGATACAATGAACTCGCACGTCCCCACAAGAAAAAAAACAACAAGCCTATGAAAACCTGGTCAAAAGATGGAAACAGAGATTGCTCCCAAGAAGATTGAAAGATGGCCAACAGGTGCATGAAAACTTGTTCACCATCATTAAGTCTCAGGCCAACGCAAATCCAAACTGCAAGGACATAGCAGCTCACTGTGGTCAGAATGGCTATAAGGAAGCAGACAGGAAACAACAAGTGTCACAGAGGAGGTGGAGAGTAGGGAAGCCTCCTGCACTCCTGCTGGGAGTGTAAAACAGTGCAGCCAGTATGCCAAGTGGTGTGTAACTGCCTCTGAATTTTAAGAATCCATGTCCCATATGATCCAGCTATTCCTCTGAGGTGTGTTTATCCAAAGAACTCAGAAACACTACCACATAAAGACATGTGCATGGCTGATTTCACCACAGCCTTACTCCCACTATCCAAGACTTGTAAGCCGCACTGGTGCCCAGCAAGGGACGAATGCAGAAGGAAAATGGGCTCTAGCCATACAATGGAGTACCACTCAACCGGAACAAAGGATGCAACCCAGCCATTTTTGACCACCAGAATTGCTGTGAGGGTTTTAGGGGAAGTGAAACAAGCTCCAGGGACAATGTCAAATACCGTAACATCTCACTTACAATTAGAAGAAAAAGAAAGCAATAACCAATATGTGGCATGGGATATTTGTGCCTTCCCAGAGGCAAAGCAGTGCAGTGGAGAAGGGTGAAAGATATGATTAGGCACAAGTGTGTGGTGAGGGCCTGCGATTTGGCTTACGATGGTGAAGATGATTTAACCTACACAGAAGTCTAAATCGATGAGGATGTAAATCTGAAAGATATAGGATGTTCTAATGCAGTGTTACGGCAATAAATTCACCTAAAATCACAAATCCCAAAAGGTTTCCAGAATGACGGCATAAAGCCCTGGGGACTGAAAGAGATAGGAGAAGGTGAACTTCCAAGCATGGAAAATCACCTCCAAATGCTTACTGATGCTACTGAAGGGTAGACCGTTCCAAATAGATGAAGAGGAATACTACCACAAGAACATGATCAGTCCTAAACACATGAACCAAGGGAAAATGTTACCGTCCAGGATGTTACAACTAATCACCTTCATGACTAATCCAAACAGGCCCACGTCTTCCCCCGTTCAAGCAAAAGGTTGGTCCAACAGGACAATTCATGGCCGGCCCTGTGGTGGAGCGTGTAAGTGCCCACGTTCCGCTTGTGTGGCCTGGGCCTCACTCCTTCACATCACGGTTGCCGATGACATGAGCAGTTTTAGGAAATATAGATTTCATGGTACGGTGCAGACAGGGATCATATATAAGTAGCAATTGTGAGGATATGTTATCAATACACACCAGAAAAAGAACCATGAGAACATTACCATCTATGAAGGCATCTGGTACACTTCCCCAAAGGAAGAAGGGAGGAAAACATGTGACCTGCTAAGGAGGAATTCCCAGAGTGCTAGGGGATGACATGATCATTGCGCATCAGAGGATTGCCCGGGCAACTTCAACTTGGGAGGGAGTCCAGGACTTTCTCAGGGGAACGTCCACCCACTTGGCCATCTACATAAAATGTAAGAGGTAAAACCCAGGATAATCTTACAGGACAGAAACCAGTGTCTAGAGAGAATGTAGCAGGCCTTCCAAAGTGCGAGGAGCAAGACAGAAACAGACAAGAAATCGAGAAAAAGGAAAACTATCCTACCAGGAAAGGGTGAGGAGTCGGACTGGCCTGAGATGGCTCTGAAACTCTGTGTGCACGCAGGTTGTCAGGACAACTTCGAATTTTGAGGTTGTTTATGACATCACGAGGATCATGTCCGCCAAGATGGCCGCATGGTTACAGACTGAGGATTGGCCTAGGCTAGGCTATTAAAGGGAGGGATACCCAGAAACAGCTTTGAGAAACAGAAAGCGGACACAGAAACTGGAAGACATAAAACAGACGCTGATTCGAGGGCTAAGAAAGGGATCCTGGGCAAGAAGCGAGAATAGAGGGACAAGCCCCGAGAGGAGAACGTTGTCATCTATTCAAGTCTATGGGGAGGCCCTACTGATTCAAGCTTGCAACTTGATTGGAAGCAAGAGGCCGGACCTGGGCCTTATCAGACCTATGTGGTCCTTCTGCATTAAGCATAAGCCAAAGTCAAGAATGAGGTCTTGAGAACGTTGAAGAGAAGACTCGATGCCTCCTTTCCTAGGCCCCTGGCATTCTTTGCAGATCAGTCTCACTTTCCATAGCTCTGGCGTCACGGGGGCCTACTGGGTACATGCTAATGTGTCCCAAGACATGTCTTGGAAGCCTTGAAGGAATGGAGCCCTGTCACGCTTGGGCTATGTCTCTTTGTTTGGAAGTGCTCTACAAGGGTGCTGAAAAGCACCCTTTTCCACAGGGCTTCGTTCCTTCATGAAGGCTGCCCTCCCAGGCTAGTGTGCTCAGTTTGCCTCCATCGAAATTCTCTCCCCCTACCTCTTGCCGTAGAAGGATTATTGATTATTTGTTTTGACACCACATGTAAGGAAGTGGGCTGAAAATGAGAACATTACAATTCTGTTTCAAGAAAAATAAACAGGCCAGGGCTGAGGATGTAAGGCAAACAAATGGCACAGCTTATAGAAATAAAGTATGCCCGTATCTAGACAGAATCAAGGGGAACGTTCAAGGATCAGAGGTCAAGTACGAAACTTCCCAAATCCGGAAGAGACAGAAAAATATGTTTCCTGGAGAGAGGAATTCATCAGATTTGTCTAATTTGTCCTGGAAACATTGTGTCCGTGAAGGGGGATGCCAGGACCACCTCGAATTTGGAGTTTCTGACCTCAGGATGTCAAACCAACCCAGATGACCACGTGTTCTCAGTGCTTAGTTTGACCTAGGCTAAGACAGCAAAGACTCCTTCAAGTGACTGGTGCAAATTCAAAGACAACAACGAAGAGTCACGAAAGCACTCACACCTCAGCCTAGAGAACATACGGTGATTCAAGAAATGCAAAATGAATCATTTGGAATGAAGGGGAACGGACTGATAAGCATGTCTAAGGGGGATAGCTGAGAAATACCATGACGATTCTCCTATGGAAAAGAAAAAAAGGTCCCAGAAAATGGAAGGCAGACAGAAATCACACCTGGATAATCCACAATGAAAGATGATGTCCGTCTTTAGACAGACTCTGCTGGAACGTTTGAAAGGCAGAGAAATTCACAAGCCAAAAGACGGCAGTGAAGGTCAAGGCTGGGCTAAGTGGGAAGGGTGAGTTATGAGACTGCTCCAAGCAGGCCAGGAAAGCGTGTGTCCATGAAACTTGCCTGGACAGCAGAGACACGATTATGACAAATCCTCTGACAGCACAGTGGACCTGAAAAACAACCTGGCCTCATCTACACAGTGTCAGAGTTGGGCTCAAGTAGCATATTCAAGTCCCATTGCACTCAACTGCAGGTTGCCAATGGAACAGGAAAGGGGCTGGCCAGTGGTGCAGCTGTGAGGTCCGCACCTTTTGTGTCAGTGGCCCGGAGTGGGCCGGGTGGAATTATGGGGCTGAGCCTGCTCACCACTGCTTCAGGCATTCTGGGGCAGGCGTCCGAGGTAGTGTAGAGGCAGATAGGAAGGGACGTTAGACTGGGCCAGACTTCCACAGCAAACACAGGAGCATTGTCAGCAGATGTGAGGACAGCAATGCAATTCTGCCAAAACAAAACCAATTGAATGTTGCAAAGAATAGAAAAACTGAAGCTAAAAAAAAAAAAACACCTTGCCAGTGAGAAGAATAAGATCTTTATGAAGAACCTTAGCAAAACAGGTGAAAGCTATGTCAATCAAAAACTAGCAAACGTGTGGGGAAAGAAATTCAAGAAGACACAAGGATGAAGGATATTCCAGGTTCTAGGAATGGAAGAAGTAACACACTTGAAACGTCCATACCAGAGAAAGGAATCTCTGGATTCCATGCAATCCCAGTCAAATTTGCAGCAATATTGGCCACAGAGTTCGAAGAGAGATTCTGAAAGTTTCTAGCCAGCAACAAGAGAACCTGAATAGGCAAAGGAATCCTCAGGAAGCAGAACAAAGCAGGACGTGTCACACTTTCTTATTTCAACATATTGAACGAAGTGATACGTACCGAAACGTCACAGTTTGGGCCCAAAAACAGGCACACAGACCCATGCAACAGAATCGAGAGCCCAGAGCCCATGTGAAACGTACATGGATAGCCCATTTTGGACCAGGGAGCCAAGTGGAGACAGCGGAGAATGCAGAGTCTCTACAATAAACGGTGCTGGGAAGCCTGCACAGCCACATGGAACACAACGAGAGTACACCATGATGTTACACGTGGCACACACACCACCTCGAAATGGATTAAAGCCTTGAATGGCATACTTGAAACCATGAACCTTGTATACGAAGACCTAGGCAGAGTGCTCTTTGCCATCTTTCTGAGCCGCCTATTCGGAAGAAGCATATCTGACTGGGCAAGGGCAACAAAGGAAACAAGAAACAAATGGGACCACATCAAATGCACACGCTTCTGCCCAGTCAAGGAAACCATCGACTCAATGCAATGACAGCACAACAACTGGGAGAGGATGTTTGCAAACCACAAATCGGACCAGGGGTGAAAAGCCCAAAGATACAATCAACTCACACGTCTCCACAAGAAACACAACAAGCCAATGAACACCTGGGCAAAAGATGGAAACAGAGATTTCTCCCAAGAAGATTGAAAGAGGGCCAACAGGTGCATGAAAACATGTTCACCATCATTAAGTCTCAGACCAATGCAGATGCAAACTGCAAGGACACAGCAGCTCACTGTGGTCAGAATGGCTAGAATGAAGCAGAAAGGAAACAAGTGTCAGAGAGGATGTGGATAGAAGCTAAGCCTCCTGTACTGCTGGTGGGAGTGTAAACCGGTGCAGTCAGTACTCCAAGCACTGTGGAACTGCCTCAGAAATTTAAGAATCCATGTCCCATATGATCCAGCTTCCTGTGTGGCGTGTTTATCCAAAGAACTCGGAAACACTACTGCATAAAGACATGTGCACCACTGAGTTCACCACAGCCTTACTCCCGCTATCCAAGACTTGGAATCCGCCCTGGTGCCCAGCAAGGGACTAATGGAGAAGGATGATGGGCTATACCCACACAATGGCATACCTCTTAGCCGGAACAAATGATGTAATCCAGCCATTAGTGACCACCAGAATGGCTGTGAAGGTTTTAGGGGAAGTGAAAAAAGCCCCAGGGATAAAGTCAAATACTGTAGGATTTCACTTACAAGGAGAAGAAAAGACAAGCAGTAACCAACTATTGGCACGGGACATTTGATTAAGGGTTACCAGAGACAAAGCAGGGAGGTGGGGTAGTGTGAAACAGATGATTAGGCACAAGTGTGTGGTAAGGGCCGGTGATTCAGCTTACTCTGGTGAAGATGATGTAACCTACACAGAAGTCTAAACCGATGAGGATGGAAATCTGAAAGATATAGGATGTTCTATTGCAGCGTTATGGCAATAAATTCACCTAAAATCAAAAATCCAAAAAGGGGTTCAGAATGACGGCATAAAGTTTTGCGGGCTGAAAGAGATTAGAGAAGGTGAACTTCCAAGGATGGAACATCCTCTCAAAATGCTTACTGATGCTACAGAAAGGTAGACCATTCCAAACAGATGAAGAGGAATACTACCAAGAGAACATGATCCGTCCTAAACCCACGAACCAACGGAAAATGTTACCCTCCATGATTTTACTACTAATCACCTTCACAAATAATCCAAACAGGCCCACGTCTTCCCAATTCAGGCTAAATGTTGGTCCAAAAGTACAATTCAGGGCCGTCTCTGTGGTGGAGCGGGTAAGTGCCCACATTCCGCTTGGGCGGCCTTGGCCTCACTGTTTGACATCATGGGTGCACATCACATTAGCAGTGTTAGGAAATATAGATTTCATGGTACTATGCGGACAGGGATCATAAATAAGTTGCAATTGTGAGGATATGTTATCAATACGCACCAGAAAAAGAACCATGAGAATATTACAATCTATGAACGCATCTTGTACACTTCCCCAAAGGAGAAAGGAAGGAAAACGTGACCTTCCAAGGTGGAATTTGCAGAGTGCTAGGAGATGACACGATCATTGCGCATCAGAGGATTGCCTGGGCAACTTCAACTTGGAAGGGAGTCCAGGACTTTCTCTGGTGAAGGGCCACCCACTTGGCCATCTACCCAAGATATAAGAGATACAACCCAGGATAATCTTACAGGAAAGAAACCAGTGTCTAGAGAGAATGGAGCAGGCCTTCAAAGTTTGAGAAGAAAGTTAGAAACCGACAAGAAATCCAGAGAAAGGAAAACTATCCTACCTGGAAAGGGTGAGGAGTCAGACTGGTCTGAGGTGGCTCTGAAAGTCTGTGTGCATGGAGGTTGTCAGGACAAGTTAGAATTTTGAGGTTTTTTATGACATCACGGTGACCATGTCCCTGTTGTTTTCTAACTTTCTCTTCTAACTTTGAACCGTCTACTACATTCCCTCTACACACCGGTATCTTTCCTCTAAGATTATTCTTTGTTTTATCTCTTATCTTTTGTGGATATGCTTAAACTGGTGCACTTTCCCCGGAGACAGTCCTGGAGGCCATCCCAAGTTGAAGTTGCCCATTCAATTGCCTGATGCACAATGATCATGTGATCTCCCAGCAGTCTGACAATTCCACCTTGGCAAGTCACATGCTTTCCTTCCTTCATCATTTGGGGAAGTGTACCTGATGCGTTCACAGATTGTAATATTCTCAAGGTTCTCTTTCTGGTGTGTATTGATAAGGTCTCCTCACCATTTCTACTTCTTTATGTTCTCTGTGCCCATCAGACCGTGTAATCTGGATTTCCTAATGCTAGTAATATGGACTACACCCGTGATGCTAAACTTTGAAACGCGGTCAGCTCAAGCGGAACATATGCCCTTACCCGCTACACCACAGGGCTGGCCCTGAATTGGACTTTTGGACCAAACTTTGGCCTGAATTTCGGAATATGTTGGCCTGCTTCGATCATTTGTGAAGGGAATCAGTAGTAACATCATGGATGGTAACATTTTCCATTGGGTCATGAGTTTGGCTCGGACAATGTTCTCTTGCTAGTATTCCTCTTCATCTCTTTGCAAAGGTCTACCTTTCAGTAGCATCATTAAGCATTTGGAGGTGATTGCAAATCCTTGGAAGCTCATCTTCTCTAATCTCTTTTAGCCTCCAAAGCTTTAGGCCGTAAATCTGCACCCCTCTTTGGAGTTTTGATTTTATGTGAATTGATTGTCATAACCCTACATTGTAAGATCCTATAGCTTTCAGATCTACATCCTCATAGATTTAGACTTCTGTGTAAGTTACATCATCTTCACCACCGTAAGCCTAATTACAGGCCCTCACCACACACTTGTGCCTAATCAGCTCTTTCTCCCTCCGGTGGCCGCCCCCATTTCCCTCTGGGAACTACCAATCCTATGTCACGTGCTACCTGTTTGTTGGTCCATTTTTCCTCTTCTCCTTGTGCATGAGATCATGTGGTATTTGACCTTTCCCCGGGGCTTTTTTCAGTTCCCCTAATACCCTCAGGAGCCTTTCTGGTGTTCACAAATGGCTGCACTGCCCCCGTTCCTACAACTGAGTGTTATGCCATTGTGTGGCTATAGCCCATCTTCCTTCTTCTTTCGTCACATGATGGGGACCAGGGCGGCCTCGAAGTCTTGGATATCGGGAGTAAGGCTGTGGTGAGCACAGTGCTGCACGGCTCTCTATGCGTTAGTGTTTCCAAGTTCTTTGGATAAATATGCTGCCAAGGACTACCTGCATCTTATGGTAGATGGATTATGACATATCTGTGGGTATTCCACAGAGCTTTGCCTAGTGGCTGCACAGGTTTACACACCCACCAACAGTGCAGGAGGCTTCTCTTCTCTCCACCTCCTCCGAAACCTGTGGTTTCCTGTCTTCATCCTTATAGCCCTCTGACCACTGTGAGCTGCTGTCTCATTGCCGTTCAGATTCACATTGACCAGAGACTTAATGATGATGAGCATGTTTTCATATAGCCTGTTGGCCATCTTTCTATCTTCCTGGGAGAAATGTCTGTTTCCATCTTTTTAACAGGTTGTATTGGGCTCGTTGTTTTTTTTCCTCTGGAGACATATGAGTTCATTGGATCTTTTGGCTATTCACCCCATCTCCGATGTGTAGTTTGCAAACATCCTGTCGCAGTTGTTGTGCTGTCTTTGTATTGAGCCGATGGTGTCATTGGCTGGGCAGAAGGTTCTGCGTTGGATGGAGTCCTGCTTGTTTCTTGTTTCCTTTGTTGCAATTGCTCAGTCACACATGCTTCTTCCAAACAGGCAGCCAAGCCAGATGGAAAAGAGCAAGCTGCCTGCGTTTTCTCCTCGAAATGTCACGGTTTCAAGTCTTCCATTCAAGGCCTGAATCCATTTCGAGGTGGTGTGTGTGGCTGGTGTAACATCATGGTCTACTCTCATTGTGTTACATGCGGCTATGCAGTCTACCCAGCACCGTTTCTTGTCGAGACTCTCCTTTCTCTGCTGTCTCCTCTTGGCTCCCTGGTCGTAAATGGGCTGTCCATGGCTGTGTGAGTTGACTTCTGGGGTCTCTATTCTGTTGCATGGTTATGTGTGCCTATTTTGGGGTCCAGGCTGTGCTGTTCAGGACCTAGCTCTTTGTTCTATACGTGGCAATCAGAAAGGGTGATAATTGCTGCTTTTTTCGTTTTCCTCAGGATTCCTGTGTCTATTCAGGGTCCTTTGTTGCTGGATAGAAACTTTAGGATTCTCTCTCCTATTTGTGTGGGAGAGATTGCTGCAACTTTGACTGGGACTGCATGTAATCCAGACATTGCTTTGTCGTCAAAAATAATCCATAACCAATCTATAAATGAAACTTTGGGTGAGCTTATTCTGAGCTTAAATCTGAGGATTATAACCCGGGGCCTTTCTTCCCAAAGGAAGAAAGGGCATCAAAGAAGTGGCGTGCACAGACTGGTGGTATTCCCCTCATAGAGGATGTTTCACATAGGATTGAAATGTCCCATTTACAATAGTCGCAAGACTGCTCTGTTGGCACAGCGATTGATGGAAATAGCAGGTAGGTCTTCTGTCTCAGTGACCACAGCAGGGTTGCGGTCTGTTGTCTCCAGCTGACTGGTCACAGGTGAGCTGGGTGGTCAAAGGTGAGTGCAGCAATCTCTTCATAGCCTAGGGCAAAATGCTTATCCCTAACGAAATGTTAATGTTGGGAGAAGTTGCACCTTTATCTCAAGGGCCATAGGAAATGTCTAAGCAGATATGCAATGCATGCTAAATAGCCATAGTCAGGCCCTTTTGGAAAAAACAAAATCAGGCCGAATTAGGTTTATACCAAACGGCTTCCTCATATACTCCAATATATCCTATTGCTTTCCATTTATATTTCTCAGCTTTTTGAGGTATGGACGTTTCAAGTGTGTCCGTTGTTCCATGCGAAGGGCACAGAATAGCCTTGCGTTTCCTTGTGACTTGTGGAATTTCTTTCCCCAAAACTTTGCTAGTTTTTGGTTTCCATCGCTTTCTCCTGTTTGGCAAAGGTTATTCGTAGATATAATTTTCTTCTCACTGGCATGGGTTTTTTTAATTTTGAGGTTCAGCTTTTCTATTCTTTGCAACTTTTAATTGGTTTTGTTTGGCAGAAGTTTATGGCTGTGCTCAAATCTGCTGGTCATGCCGCTGTATTGGCTGAGGAAGAGTGGTGCTCTCTAAAGTTGCTTCCCATCTGCCTCTACACTAGGTCGCACGCCTGGCCCAGAACTGCTGGACGATCATTGAGGAGGCTGACCCCCAGGATTCCACGTGGCTGACCCTGGGCTATTGACCCAAAAGAAGCAGACTCCATGCTGCCCCACTGGCCAGCCCCTTTCATGTTCCATTGGCAACCTGCAGTTGAGTGGAATGGGACTTGAATATGCTACTTGAGCCCAAATCTGGCCCTGTGTAGATGAGGCCAGCCTGTTTATCTGGCACACTGTGATGTCGGAGGATTTGTCAGAATCGTGTCTCCTCTGTCCAGTCTAGCTTCGTGGACACAGGCTTCAGAGCCTGCGGGGAGCAGTCTCATAACTCACCCTTCCCAGTTAGACCAGGTTTGACCTTCGCTGTAATTTTTGGGGTTGTGACTTTCTCAGACTTTCAAGCGTTCAAGCAGAATCTGTCTAAAGACTGACGTCTATCACTGTGGATTATTCACTTGTGATTTCTGTTGGCCTTCCATTCGACAGGACCTTATTTTCTTTTCCATAGTCCAATCGTCATGGTCTTTCTGAGGTATCTCCCTTTGGTATACTTATCAGTGCATTCTCCTTCATTCCAAGTTATGAATTTTGCATTTCTTTAATCACCTTATGTTCTGTAGGCCGAGGTGTGAGTCCTTTCGTGATTGTTGGGTGTTGTCTTGGAATTTCTATAGGTCACTTGTAGGAATCTTTGCTATCCTGGTCGAGTTGACACTGCGCCTTGAGAACTCGTGGTCGTCTTGGCTGGTTTGACATTGTGAGATCAGAAACTCCAGATTCGTGGGATTCCTGGCAACCACCTCCATGGGCATTATGTTTCTGAGACAAGTTAGCAAAATCTGATGAACTCCTCTCTCCAGGTAACAGATTTTTCTGTCTCTTTTCTGGATTTGGGAAATTTCGAACTTCACCCCTGATCCTTGGGAGCTCCACCAGATTAGGTCTAGATACTGGCTTACTTTATTTCCACAAGGTTTTCTATTGGTTTGACTTACATCTTTAAATATAATGGTAGTGTTCTAATTTTCAGCCAACCCCCTTCCATATGGTGTCAAAACACAGAGTCAGTACTCCTTCTATGGCAAGAGATAATGGGAGAGAATTTCATTGGAGTCCAACTGAGCACGCTAGCCTGGGGGGGCAGTCTTGACACAGGAATGAAGCCCTCTGGAAAAGGGTGCTTTTCAGCACACTTCCAGTGCCCTTCCAAACCAGCAGACGTACTCAAAGAATGACAGGCGTGCATTTCTTCAAGGCTTCAAAGAGATGTCTTGGGACACATTAGCATGTACCCAGTGGGCCCCCATGACTCCAGAGCTGTGGAAAGGGAGACTTCTCTTCAAAGGATGCTAGGGGCGTAGGACGGAGGCTTCGATTCTTCTCTTCAATGTCCTCAAGAGATCATTCTTGACTTTGGATTATGAGTAAGGCAGAAGGCCAACGTAGGACTGATAAGTGCCAAGTCCGGCCTCTTGTTTCAAATCAAGTTTCAAGGTTGAATCAGCATGGCCTCCCCATCTACTTGAGTAGATGACAATGTTCTCCTCTCAGTGCTTGTCCCTCTATTATCACTTCTTCCCAGTGATTCCTTTCTTATCCCTTGAATCAGCATCTCTTTGATCTCTTCAAGTTTCTGTGCCTGGTTTCTGTTGGGAAAAGCTGTTTCTGGGTATCTCTCACTTCACTATCACAGCCTAAGCAAATACTCGCCCTGGAAACATGCGGCCATCTTTGGTGACATGTTCAGCGTGATGTCATAAACACCCTCGGATTTTTCTAAGTTATCCTGACAACGTCCATGCACACAGTGTTTGAGAGCCATCTCATACCAGTCTGAAGACTCCATCTTTACAGGTAGGATAGTTCTCCATGTTCTGCATTTCTTATCAGTTTCTAAGATTCTCCTCAAACATTGAAAGGTCTACTACCTTCCCTCCAGAGACCGGTTTCTTTCCTTTAAGATTATCCTGGGTTTTACCTCTTACCTTTTGTGGATATGGCCAAATGGGTGGATTTTCCACAGAGAAAGTCCTGGAGTCCCTCCCAAGTTGAATTTGCCCAGGCAATCCTCTGACTCGTGTGATCACCTGGCAGTCTGACAATTCCACCTTGTCGGGTCACATGTCTTCCTTCCTTCATCATTTGGGGACGTGTACCTGATACGTTCATAGATTGTAATATTCTCATGGTTCCTTTTCTGGTGCGTATTGATAAGTTCTCCTCACAATTTCTACTTCTTTATGATCTCTGTGCCGACCAGACCATGAAATCTGGATTTCCCATTGCTATTAATCTGATCCCCACCCATGATGCTAGGCAGTGATGCCCCGGCCGCCCAAGAAGAATGTGGGCACTTACTTGCTACACCAGAGCGCCAGCCCTGAATTGGACTTTTGGAGCAATCTTTCGCTGAACTTGGGAAGAAGCTGGCCTTTTTCGATCATTCCTGAAGGTAATTAGTAGTGACCTCATACAGGGTAACATTTTCCCTTGGTTCATGAGTTTAGCACAGAACACATTCTCTTTGTAGTATTCATCTTAATCTATTTGCAATGGTCGACCATTCTGTAGCATCATTAAGCATTTTGAGGAGCTTCACAATCCTTAGAAGTTCATCTCTCTAATCTCTTTCAGCATCAAAAGCTTTATGCCGCAAATATGCACGCCTTTTAGGATTTTCTCTTTCCCTGTGGGAACCACCAATCCAAAGGGAAGGCTGGTATCCAAAGCTAGAATGCTCAGTTTGGCACCAATGAAATTCCCTCCCCCTATGTCTCGCCATAGAAGAGTATTGCTTATGTGCTTTGACACCATATTTGAGGAAGTTGGCTGAAAATTAGAACATTACACTTATATTTAACGAAAAATAAACATGACAGAGATGACGATGTAAATCAAACAACTAACAAATCCTACAGAAATAAAGTAAACCAGTATCCAGACGTAATCTATTAGAATGATCAAGGATCCAGGATCCACTTCGAGCATCCCCAAATTCAGAAAAGAGACATAAAAATATCTTACTTGTAGAGATGAATTCATCAGATTTGTCTAATTTATCTCGGAAACATTATGTCCATATGGTGGTTGCCAGGACAACCTAGAATTTGGAGATTCTGATCTCAGAATGTCAAACCAACCAAGATGACCTCGTGTTCTCAGTGCTTAGTTGGACCTAGGCTAGGATAGCAAAGATTCCTTTAAGTGAACGATTGAAATTCAAAGACAATACCCAAAAATCATGAAAGCACTCACACATCGGCATAGAGAACATATGGTGACTAAAGAAATACAAAATTAATAACTTGAATGAAGGAGAACGGACTGATAAGCATATCTATGGGAGACAGCTGAGAAAGACCACGACAACTGATGTGGATTAAGGCTGCCCCAGCTCAAAAAGCCCAAGGTTATCTGGCCTACATGTCAAAGCATATGACCCGGTGAATTTTTTTTGGTATGAATTAGAGGTGCCCCAGTGAGAGAAGCCCAGGTCATGCTCACCTACATGTCTATCTATATGGCCAGATTAGTATCTAATATTATATGACCACACAATAACCAGACCCCAACTGAACTGAAATCATTTAATGACGTTTACTTCATATTTTCTTTTTCCAGTAAAAATAAGTCACGTACCCATGACTCATAAAATTAGCCCTTACCCTCAACTCAGGGCAGCAGCAGGACATCTGACTGCCCATGGCTCCTTTCCCCAGCAGCAGCAGCAGCAGCTCTTCACTGCCCATGGGTCCTGTCCCCATGCATGCAGCTCTACACTGCCCATAGATCCTGTCCCCATACAGCAACTCTTTACTGCCCATGGGTCCTGTCCCCATGTTATCCTGTAACGTTCTCTAAATAAAAGAGCACCACTACCAGACGTTGAGAGTCCAAGAAATCTTTCAACTCTTCAGCTCGCTGAGCCTGCATACCTTGTGTCCTTTATGGGGAACTTGCTTTGTCAGTTTTTGAGCTGAACTTCTGGTAAGTGCCCCTTTCTTCCTGGTGCCTCTCTCTTTTTCGAGGATGGATCTAAACTCACTTCTCCATCAGAAACTTTCTTGGTTAGCTCCATGAATCGATGTTTGTTGCCCATGGCTACTCTAAGGGGCAAATCACGGCATTCAGCTTGAAGAGAATCAGTAGCTTAAGCCTCAGGGTGATGTAGTATGAATTAATCCATTCCTTCCTGAGTCTATCTCTAATATATAAATATTACCTGGGCATGCATAGGCCACTTAAGTCATTAGGATGGTTGGCAATCCGCAAGACTCCTGTGGAAGGTTTCTTTTCCTAAGGCTGGATTGGGATACCTCCCATGGCACCTGATCATGCTCTGAACTGTGCAAATGTCCCAATCGGGAATCGAGTTCAAGGAAACTACCAAAGTCTAACCTTTGCTTGAGTATGGGAAACCCTTCTTCAGAGAATGACTCCAACATGCAATTGGGTAGAATGTCCCTCAGAGCGGCGGAAAATTCCTCACACTTTTTCTCCATTATGTTCTCTCTTAAACTTCTCCTTTTGTCTCAGGGACCATTCACCAGGCACCTATTACTGCCAGGCAGAATAGGAAAGATGTTCACCAGGCACCTGTTACTGCCAGGCATCCGAGGGAAGGTATACAAGGGATGCAATGCTGGCAGACACCCCCGTCACCCCTTGCTATAGGAACCCCACAGTAAGAACAACAGGTGGGATACTGCCGTAGGTTCAAGGGGCATTTTCAAGGTAATGGACGTGTCTCTTTCATCTTTGTTAGAGTTACAATGGCCATTTTCGTCTCCTTTTGAGCTTTGCAACTGGGAAACAAAGAAATCTTTCAAGAGTCAAGTCCTCCAACACTGGGAGCCCCAACTTTGGCTTTCTGGGCCTGATCACCCCGACGACCCCAAGTAGGGTGCCCTCTCTTGGCGGTTGACTCATTGAGTATTTTAGTCACCTACTGAGCTGGCTATGAGGGTAGGAAATCTGTGATTTTTTCTGTGAACAGTCATGCTATGGTAGTGTGCCACAGCACGGAACTGTTGTGTGACTCTTATCTTGAGAACCCTCTGAGAGTGGCCATGAGGGTGAGGTCTGGTGTCTTCTTTTCCTTTCTTTGTTTTGCTCATCATGTCCTCTGTTGCCACCAAGTCGAGGTTAAGATCAGGCTGGACCTGATCAGAACATGGATGTTCTGTAAAATCGAAAAACTTTAAAACATTTTTCAAGGGACTTAACTCTCAACCCGGGTACTGGGAGCCCAAGCCCCCAGTCAGTTCCAGGCCTTTGTAGGCACTCCACCCTTCTCCACTCCACTGTCAGTCGCACACTGGCTTTACTGGATGGGGAATGCCATAAGCATCCCCAGAGACTCACCACTCAGGGTCATTCTAACTAATTAGAAACACTTTCAATTGTATGGGTTATGCCCTAGAAACTGCAGCAGGGAGAAAGTTTGTAAGGTTTCTCTGTGCCTTTCTGGTGCAGTTGGACAGGTAGATCAACCTAGAACGTCCTTCAAGTTACAGTCCAGTTTCTGAGAAATCAAGAGCAACCGTCCTTAGAAAATCCTTGCAAGACTGGAAAGACAGTTCTAGAGGCAGCTCAGTTTAGACCTAGTTCCTTTATCATGAAAAGAATTATCATCCCCCCTCTCCAGGAACTACTATCTAGCCAATCACTCAGTCTTAAGACTCAAAAAAAAAAAAAAAAGAAAGGAGGGGAAAGGATAAATGGCCATAAGTGTGTCATTGCAAAAAGTATAGCATCTAGAGAGTCTTCTCCATAAGCATTAGTAAAAAGGCTCAAAACAAAGTTTGGATTCATAATGGGTGAGCTTTATATTATTGTACCTGATTCACGGGAGTAGCTTTTAAAACAATAGTTGTACAATCTCTGTGTATGTGTGTCTATGTGTACATTATACGTGTGATATTTTTACCCATGGATGGTATGGCCAAAATTAAGATATCTGTTTATTTGGCTTAGAGAAAGTGCTTTCATAAATTCTAAATGTAGTAGAAATTAACTCAGTGCCTTTCAAAGTTAACATCACGTGAATTAACCTTTGGTAAATGAAAGCTTCTTTAAGTTTGTTGGTTTGATTGAAAATAGTCTTGTTGTCAGAGTTGTCAGTATTTGCATAGGATGCAGGCATTCAGCCTCGGTTTACTAGTCATATAAGTTCACGTTGTCTGTTAAATTTGTCAGCGAAATAATATATTTAAATGATGACCAGTTTTGTCCAATGCCTCATGAGGTTTCCATAGGTAATCTGAACATAATTGTTGGAAACAAATGGTTTAAATACATAAAACTCATAAAAGTGAATACAATAAGATTTATGGTCTCTATACTTGGGGGAAAAAAACAGCTTCAAATTCTTTTGGTAACAATCTTGAATTTTGCCAAGTAATGTTAAATAATAAATATGTGAATATCTGGATCATTTTTGGATAGGATGAAACACTGAATCATTATTAATAAACACATCTAAGTTATCTACTTTTGGCTTCTTATGGAAGAGGCTAAAAGGGTGTGGGTGTATTAAAAAGCATGCCTTGTGTTTTGTTGTAAAGCGGCGTGTTTCTAAACTTATGAAGTGTTTAGAATGCTGATATAAAAGACAATCCATAATTGTTTACCTTTTTAGTGTTTACTTGGTCTGTTAAGGGTTAAAGTTCTAATTACCTTATGGAATTAAACCTACTGCAAATTACTAAGGAAAAGAGCTTTGTATTCAAGGAGGTTAAAATGGATGTTTTCAGTAAAAAAGGTATAAAGAATGGAAATATTTTTGTTTGATGGGTTAAGAAAGATAAATTTGTCGTGATGTACTATAAAGGAAAAAGCAAAGACTTTGGGTCAAATTCTGAAAACAAAAAAGAAAGTTGTAGAAGGTTTGTGAAGGAGAAATTCTGAAAGGAGTTTTATGCCTGGTCAAGTAGACTAAAGTAAGTTCAATTAAGTGCATGAGTATGAATGTTCAAAATAAGTAGGTGCAGAAATTCAAGTTTGGTTTTCTCTAAAAGGACACATTTTCTTGAACTTTTGATCTGCTCTTGGTAAAGAGGTCATAAAAGCTATTCCTTTGTGTAAGTCTACCTAAGAGACAAATCTGTTTTGTGAAAATAATGACTGAGGTCACTCTTAAGATTTTTGACTCTTTCTGTCATCACTTTGAATAGATACCTGAGCATTGCTTCACAGTGAGTGTTGCTTTCTATTTGAACAAGCATTTGAAAAGCTTTTGATACGTTTTGACGAGATTCTCCCTCAAAAATATTCAAATGCTGAATGAAGGCTTTCTTTTGACCTGGTAGGCAGAAGAAAAATTACTCTGAGGATTTTTAGAGGGCCCCTGAGACTTCTCGAAGACATTTGCTCTCTCTTCCTATAAGAAGGAAGATATTAAACTAATTAGGCTTACTTGGTCTATTAAATTACATGGGAAACATTGTGAAATAAGTGATGATAGACTTCCTTAGGTGGTATAAGATGGGGAAATGTTATTAATATAGGTGTCTTAAAATTATATAGCATTCCTAAGAGTCTGATCTTTCCTGGTTAACAGTCATAATTCCAATTAATATCAGCAAGTGTTATATGTCACTGAAGTATCCAAGTTTCTTTGTCAATTGCCCTTTTGAGTCCTTTGTCCATTTCCAGGTAGTTGTTGTTTTATTCTGATGCTTTTTTCTTTTGCAAATATGCTTCATCTTCCGAGAAATTCCAGGAAGGGGTTCTGACACAAAGGTTCTAAACGACAGGTTTCTGATAAACTTTCAGATTGTAAAACTAAACGGAGTAAGAAATTACAGAATTCTAACAGAAACTAAGCTCATCGATCTGCTAACAGAAAACTCAGCTCAAGAATTGATTATACAGGACTGTGTGAACTGATGAGGATGGTTGTAATTTTTTAGAACTTCTGTTTGAAATATTGTTGAGTTTTGATGTGTTGTTTTCTCATAATGAAGGAAATCTTTTTCTCTTTTCCCTTATGCTAACAATGACTTACAGCCATATGGTGAAATTATACCTTCATGAGCAAAGCTGAAGCATTTATCTTTTTCTCCCTACCTTATCCCTAAGGAATTTGGAAACCCTTTGTCACTGAGTATGGTTATTTAGTGGCAATATTTGCATAAGTTCCATAAGAATCTGCTCTCCTTATAACAGGACACATTGGTTATACTACAAAGGCTTTGACTGGAATGTCATATTTGAAACATACACGCTAAGATATGACAACACAGCATTTCAGAAACAAAGATTGGACTTTCTGGAATACAGTCCCTAGGAAACATGGGCCTGGTACCTTGTTTACAGAGATTCTGGCAATCTTTCCCAGTCACTAAGGAAGCTTGCCTATCTGCCAGGTGCAAGGAACCTCCAAATATTTATTGGACCTCAAAGAGAACTCAACTCACATCTGTAGGTATTGCAGGCAAAATCTGATGGCAAGTCCTTGGCTTGGCTTTTCTGGCATCTAGAGGCCTTCACAGATCAATGTGAGATTACTCTCCCTGCGGCAGCCCCAATTCATACTAGAAAAATATCCACCAGGTCATGTAGTTTGGCATGTAGGCCAGGTCACCTTGGGCTTCTCTAGCTTGGGCAGCATTAATCCACATCATAAACCACCCCTGAACCCATTATGACCGGAAATCTTTGGGGATATGAATGATGGTCAGTCTTCTGTAACTACTTCTGGCTGTACAAGGTCGTAGAGCTGCCCCAAAATGGGGCCATAGGTACAGGTAGGAAGTTCAGTGGACCAGAAGTCTTCACCGGTGGAGTTCAAGGGTGACAAGTTGTACAGAGCCTCTGGAGACGAGAGTATCCTTTGACGAGAGGTGGTCCAGGAGGTGAAACATTTTTGACATGCATAAGACAAACAATGAAACAGACAACAAAATATCATAAGAAATCCAAGCAGTATGTTTAACCCAATGAATAAGGTTTTGAAGTAGTGCAGAAACCTTGTCCTGACTAGGAGTTCAACCAATCATTTAGATTTAGGGTTGGTCAGACATGGATTTAATTTGGTGGCTGGGATACCAAGCCAGAAATATTTTGACGGTAGTCAGGAATATAGACACAACATTCAGTTTTTATAATGGCACAGGTGCCCCCTTGTGCTGCTGTCAAGACATCCAGAGCCATTTGGATTTGGAGGACTGCCTTATACACTTGGGATACTTCTAAATTGAGCAGCGAAATGCTATGTTGTGTATCATTTAATGCCTTCATAGTAAATTTGTCTAGGACTTCCATGTGCAAGACTTGAATATGCTACAAAAGTCAATTCCTAATTGGTGAAAGAAAATTGCGGAAATATGGTCATACCAGTGGAAGACAGGGCTGTTCAAGTTGGGTAGGCTAGCAGGAGGAGATATAGTAAATGTAGTTCCACCTTGCATCCAGACAAAGCCTAGAGTGCATCGTCCAATCCATGCAGGTGGTAGCCAAGGTCATAAATTGGAGCCACATATCCACTGAGCACCGTTAGGGGCTAACCAATGCGTGTTGAGCCATGTATCCCAGTCAGTCTGAAACCAATCAGTATTTTTTTTAAGGCTATGATATGAGAACACATATAACAGGGATTTTTTCCCATAGGTCGAGTGCTATAAGGCCATGTATCACAGGGGTGATTTTTCTTCCCCAAAAGAAAGTGGCCTTTTACTGAGTTGCCCACTAGTAGGAGTGAACCAAATATATTCATCCCAAATTTAGTATTGTCCATCCTGTGTGTATTAATAAGTTGGGAACATTACCTTTGGAACTTGTTCTGTATGATCCAACTGTGACAAGGCAAATCTAGTTAGTATTTGGACAGTAGTAGTGAAGGAAAATGATTGTGGCCAGGGAACTCCCAGGTGTCAGACGTAGATGGCCACAAGGAGACATTACTATTAATAATACATGAATATTGCGGAAGAAAAGAGCTAGAATCTAATATCTATGAATGCCTACTATAGCTTCTACAGAAACATAATTTTTTCTCTCTTAAATCACTCTCATTTTTACAAAAGATAGCCAAATCAGGATTAACAGGTTTGCAAATCAAGTGTAGTTTCAATACAACTTGCTCCAATTATTTACATAAGAGCAGCAAGAATAGTAATTGTTCATACAGGCTTTTTTAAATGTGTTTCTCTGGATCTTTTCCTGCGGAATCTCAGATTGAACTGTGAAGGCCTCTAGAGGCCAGAAAAGCCAAGCCAAGGACTTGCCATCAGATTTGGCCTGAAGTACCTACAGATTTGAGTGGTGTTCTCTTTGAGTTCTCCCCAAATATTCGGAGGTTCCTTGCACCTGCCAGATAAGCAAGCTTCCTTACTTACCGGGTAAGATTGCCAAAATCTCAGTAAACAAGGTACCAGGCCTGTGTTTCCGAGTGGCTGTATTCCAGAAAGTCCAATCTTTGTTCCTGAAACGCTGTCTTGTCATATCTGAGACTGTGTGTTTCAAATATGACATTCCAGTCAAAGCCTTGGTAATATAACCAATGTGTCCTGTTATAAGGAGAACAGATTCTTATGGAACTTACGCAAATATTGCCACGAAATGACCATACTCAGTCACAAAGGGTTTCCAAATTCCTTAGGGATAAGGTAGGGAGAAAAAGATAAATGTTTCAGTTTTGCTCATAAAGGTATAATTTCACCAAATGGCTGTAAGTTATAGTTAGCATAAGAGAAAAGAGAAAAAGATTTCCTTCATTATGAGAAAACAAAACAACACATCAAAACTCAACAATATTTCAAACGGAAGTCCTAAAAATTTGTAATCGTCCTAATCAGTGCACACAGTCCTGTATAATCAATTCTTGAGCTGAATCTTCTGTTAGCAGATCGATGAGCATAGTTTCTGTTAGAATTCTGTCATTTCTTACTCAGTTCAGTTTTACAATCTGAAGGTTTATCAGAAACCTGTCGTTTAGACTCTTTGTGTCAGAATCCTTTCCAGGAATTTCTCGGAAGTTGAAACATATTTGCAAAAGGAAAAAGCATTAGAGTAAAACAACAACTATCTGGAAATGGACAAAGAACTCAAAAGGGCAATTGGCAAAGAAACTTGACTACTTCTGTGACATATAATAGTGCCAGATAATAAGTGAACTTATCACTGATAACCAGGGCAGACCAGAATTTTAGGAATGCTATCTAATTTTGAGACGTCTATATTAATAACATTTACCCATCAAATACCAGCTAAGAAAGTCTATTGTCACTTATTTCACAATGTTTCCCATTTAATTTAATAGACCAAATAAGCCAAATTACTTTAGCATTTTTCTCCTTGTAGGAAGAGAGAGCAAATTTTTTGAGAAGTCTCAGGGACCCTCTGAAAATCCTCAGAGTAATCATTCTTCTGTCTACCAGGTCTAAAGAACGCCCTCATTCAGGATTTGAATAGTTTTGAGGGAGAAGCTTGTCACAACATATCAAAAGTTTTTAAAATGTTGTTCAAATAGCAAACAACACTCACTGTGAAACAATGCTCAGGTATCCATTCAAAGTGATAACAGAAAGACTCAAAAATATTAAGACTCAGCCATTATTTTCACAAAATAGATTTGTATGTTAGGTAGACAAACTCAAAGGAACAGCTCTTACAACCTCTTTACCAAGAGCAGATCAAAAGTTCAAGAAAATGTATCCTTTTAGAGAAAACCAAATTTGAATTTCTGCACCTACTTATGTTTCACATTCCAACTCATTCACTTAATTGAACTTACTTTAGTCTACTTGAGCAGACATAAAACTCATTTCAGAATTCCTCCTTCACAAACCTTATACATCTTTCTTTTTCATTTTCAGTACTTGTCCCAAAGTCTTTCTTTTTTCCTTTCTAGTACATCAGGAGCAATTTATCTTTCTTAACCCATCAAACAAAAATATTTCCATTCTTTATACCTTTTTACTGAAAACATACATTTTAACTTCCTTGAATACAGAGCTCTTTTGCTTAGTAATTTCCAGTAGCTTTAATTCCATAGGTTAGTTAGAGCCTTTAACGCTTAACGGACCTAGTAAACACTAAAAAGGTAAACAATTATGAAATGTCTTTTATATCAGCATTCTAACCACTTCACAACTTAAGAAACATGCCACTTCAGAATAAAACACAAGGCACGCTTTTTGATACACCCAAACGCTTTTTGTCTCTTCAATAAGAAGCCAAAAGTAGATAACTTAGATATGTTTAACAATAATGTGTGAGTGTTCCATTCTATCCAAAAGTGACCCGCATATTCATCTTTTTATCATTTAACTTAACTTGGCAAAACTCAAGATTGTTACCAAAAAGGATTTCGAAGCTGTTTTTTTCCCCAAGTATACAGACCATAAAAGTTATTGTACTCACTTTTATGAGTTTTATGTATTTAAACCATTTGTTTCCAACAATTATGTTCAGATTACTATGGAAGCCTCATGAGGCATTAGACAAAACTGGTCATCATTTAAAGCTATTATTTTGCTGACAAATTTAACAGACAACGTGAACTTATATGACTAGTAAACCAAGTCTGAATGCCTGCATCCTATGCAAATACTGACGACTCTGACAACAAGACTATTTTCAATCAAACCAACAAACTTAAACAAGCTTTCATTTACCAAAGGTTAATTCACGTCACGTTAACTTTGAAAGTCACTCTGTTAATTTCGACTACATTTAGAATTTAAGAAAGCACTTACTTTAAGCCAACTAAACAGAGATCTCAATTTTGGCCATACCATCCAGGGGTTAAAATATCACACGTATAATGTACACATAGACACATATACACAGAGACTGTACAACTATTGTTTTAAAAGCTACTGCCATGAATCTGGTACAATAATATAAAGCTCACCAGTTACAAATCAAAACTTTGTTTTGAGCCTTTTTACTAATACTTATGGAGAAGACCCTCAAGATGCTAGACTTTCTGCAAGGGCACACTTATGGCCATTTATCCTTTCCCCTCCTTTTTTTTTTTTTCAGTCTTAAGAATGAGTGATATGCTAGATAGTAGTTCCTGGAGAGGGGGGAAGATAATCCTTTTCATGGTAAAGGAACAAGGTGGAATCTGAACTGCCTCTAGAATTGTATTTCCAGTCTTGCAAGGATTTTCTAAGGACAGTTGCTCTTGATTTCTCAGAAACTGGACTGTAACTTGAAGGACGTTCTAGGTTGATCTACCTGTCCAACTGCACCAGAAAGGCAGAGAGAAACATCACACATTTTCTACAAGCTGGAGTTTCTGGGGCATAACCCATACAATTGAAAGTGTTTCTAATTAGTTAGAATGACCCTGAGTGATGAGTCTTAAGGGATGCTTATCTCATTCCCCATGGCAGTAAAGCCAGTGTCCGACTGACAGTGAAGTGGAGAAGGGAGGAGTGCATACAAAGGGCTTAAGCTGCCTGGAGGCCGGGGCTCCCAGTACCCGGGTTGAGAATGAAGTTCCTTGCAAAAGGTTTTCAAGTTTTCCGATTTTACAGAAGTTCCAGGTTCTGGTCAAGTCCAGCCTGAACTTAACCAAGACTTGGTGACAACAGAGGACATGATGAGCAAAACAAAGAAAGGAAATGAAGACATCAGACCTCACCCTCATGGCCGCTCAAAGAGGGTTATCAGGAGAAGACTCACTCAACAATTCCTGTGCTGGGTCACACTACTGTAGCATGACAGTTCACAGAATAAATCCCAGGTCTGCTACCCTCATAGCCAACTCAGTAGGTGACTAAAACACTCAATGAGTCAACCCCCAAGAGAGGGCACCCTACTTGGGCTTTCCGGGGTGATCAGGCCCAGAAATGCCAAGTTTGGGCTCCCAGGGGTGGAGGCCATGACTGTTGACAGATTTCTTTGCTTCCCTGTTGCAAAGCTCAAAAGGAGACATAAATCGCCATTGCAACTCTAAGAAAGATGAAAGAGACAGGTCCATTACCTTGAAAATCCCCCCTGAACCTGGGCAGCATCCTGCCTGTCAATCCTACTGTGGGGTTCCTATAACAAGGGGTGATGGGGGTGTCCCCCAGCATTGCATCCATTGCATATCTTCCCTGGTATGCCTGGAAGTTACAGGTGCCTGGTGAACATCCTTCCTATTCTGCCTGGCAGTAATAGGTGCCTGGTGAATGGTCCCCAAGAGAAAAGGAGAACGATAAGAGAGAACAGGATGGAGAAAAATAGTGTAGAATTTTCCATCGAGCTGGGGGACATTCTACCCAATTGCGTGTTGGAGGCATTCTCCGAGAAGGGCTTCCCATACGCAACCAAAGGTTAGACTTTGGTACTTTCCTTGAACTGGAGTCCCAATTGGGACATTCACACAGTTCAGAGCATGGTCAGGTGCGATGGGAGGTATCCCAATCCATCCTTAGGAAAAGAAACCTTACAGGGGAGTCTTTCAGATTGCCGACCATCCTAATGACTTAAGTGGCCGACCCGTGCCCACCTAAAATTTGTATATTAGGGATAGAGTCAGGAAGGAATGGAGTAATTCACTCTACATCACCCTTAGGCTTAAGGTACTGATTCTCTTCAAGCTGAATGCCATGATTTGCCCCATAGAGTAGCCATGGGCAGCAAACGTGGATTCTTAAAGCTATCCAAGACAGTTCCTGATGGAGAAGTGAATTTAGATTCATCCTCGAAACAGAGAGAGGCACAAGGAAGAAAAGGGCACTTACCAGAAGTTGAGCTCAGAAACCGATGAAGCAAGTTCCCGGTAGGGGGGCCACAATATATGATGGTGGGTCAGCAAGCTGATGAGTCGGAAGAAAGATTTCTTGGTCTCTCAAGGCCTGGCAGAGGTGCTCTTTTATTTAGAGAATGGTACAGGATAACATAGGGACAGGACCCATGGGGAGTAAAGAGTTGCTTCCTGGGGACAGGACCTATGGGTAGTGAAGAGCTGCAGGCATGGGAACTGGACGCACGGGCAGTGAATAGCTGCTGCTGCTGCATGGGGAAAGGAGCCATGGGCAGTCAGATGTCCTGCTGCTGCCCTGAGTTGAGGGTAAGGGCAAATTTCATAAGGCATGTGTACGTGACATTTTTACTGGAAAAAGAAAAGATGATGTAAAAAGCCATTAAATGACTTCAGTACAGATGGAGTCTGGTTATTGTGTGGTCGTATAACATTAGATACGAATTTGGCCATATAGATAGGCATGTAGGTGAGCATCGCCTGGGCTTCTCTCACTGGGGCACCTCTAATTCATACCAAAAAAGATTCCCCGGGTCATATGCTTTGACATGTAGGCCAGGTAACCTTGGGCTTTTCGAGCTGGGGCAGCCTTAATCCACATCAATCGTCATTGTCTTTCTCAGCTATCTCCCATAGATACGCTTATCAGTCCGTTATCCTTCATTCCAAGTTATGAATTTTGTGTTTCTTTAATCACCATTAGTTCTCTAGGCTGATGTGTGAGTGTTTTCATGATTGTTGGGCATTGCCTTTGAATTTCCATCGTTCACTTGAAGGAATCTTTGCTATCCTAGCCTAGGTCCAACTGAGCACTGAGAACACGAGGTCATCTTGGTTGGTTTGACATTCTGAGATCAGAATCTCCAAATTCTAGGTTGTCCAGGCAACCACCTTATGGGCATAATGTTTCTGAGACAAATTAGAGAAATGTGATGAATTCCTGTCTCCAGGTAAGATATTTTTATGTCTCTTTTCTAAATTTGGGAAGGCTGGAACTTGACCCCGGATCCATGGTCCTTCTAGTAGATTACATCTAGATACTGCTTTACTTTATTTCTGTAGGGTTTGTAAGTTGTTTGATTTACACCCTAAGCTCTGGCATGTTTATTTTTCGTTAAATATAAGTGTAATGTTCTAATTTTCAGCCAACTTCCTCACATATGCTGTCAAAACACATAGTCAATAATCTTCTACGGCCAGAGATGGGAGAGAATTTCACTGGTGCCAAAGTGAGCATTCTAGCTTTGGATGTCAGCCTTCACTTTGGATTGGTGATTCCCAGAGGGAATGAAAAAATCCAAAAAGGCGTGCTGATTTGGGGCATAAAGGATTTGAGGCTGAAAGAGATTAGAGAAGATGAACTTCCAAGGACCGTGAATCTCCTCCAAATGCTTAATGATGCTACAGAAAGTAGACCATTGCAGATAGATTATGGGGAATACTATGAAGAGAATGTGTTCCATGCTAAACAGATGAACCAAGGGAAAATGTTACCGTCTATGATGTTACGAGTAATTACATTCACGAATAATCACAGCAGGCCATCTTCTTCCCAAGTTCAGGAAAAATATTGGTCCACAAGTAAAATTTAGGGCCAGCCATGTGTTCAGGAGTGTAAGTGCCCACATTCCTATTGGGTGGCCTGGGATTCATGGATTCGCATCACTGGTGCTGATCAGATTAGTAACGTTGAGAAAGATAGATTTCATGGTATGGTGTGTACAGAGATCACAAAGAAGTCGAAATTGTGAGCATACATTAGAGATAGGCAATAGGAAAAAAACATGAAAATATTGCAATCTATGACACATCTGGTACACTTCCCTAAATACAGACTGAAGGAAGTGATGTGACCTGCATAGGTAGAATTGGCGGACTGCATGAGATGACACGATCATTGCACATCAGAGGCTTGAGTGGGCAACTTCAACTTTGGATGGACTCCAGGACTTTCACTGGGGAAAGTCTACACATTCGGCCATATTCACAAAATGTAACAGATAAAACCCAGGATAAACTTAAAGTAAAGAAACCATGTCTAGAGAGAATGTAGTAGACATTTAAAAGTCCAAAGATAAAGTTATAAACAGACAAGAAATCCAGGAAATGGAAAACTATTCAAGCTGGAAAGGGAGAGTAGTCATGTGCATAGAAGATGCTGGGAGAACTTAGAAGTTTGAGGGAGTTTATGACATCACAGTGAACATGTCACCCAAGATGGCCTCATGGTTATAGTCTGAGGATTGTCCTAGGCTATGATACTCAAGTTAGAGATACCCAGAAGAGAATTTAAAAACAGAAACCAGGCACTGAAACTTGAAGAGTGAGAATACACGCTGATTAAAGGGGTAAGAAAGAAGTCATTGTGAGGAAGCAATAATAGGGGGACAAGCGCTGAGTGGAGAACATTGTAATCTACTCAAGTGTATGGGGAGGCCATGCTGATGCAAGCTTGAAACTTGATTTGAAACCAGAGGCTGGACTTGGGGCTTATCAGACCTACACTGTCCTTCTGCCTTAATCATAATCCAAAATTAAGAATGATCTCCTGAGGACACTGTAGACAATGATTGATGCTTCCTTTCCTATGCCCCTAGCATTCATTGAAGAGAAGTCTCACTTTCCATAGCTCTGGCATTACAGAGGCCCATTGGGTACATGCTAATGTGTAACAAGATATCTCTTTGAACCCTTGAAGGAATGGACCCCCGTCATGCTTCGTGTATGTCCCATTGTTTGACAGGGCTCCAGAATTGTGCTGAGAAGCACCCTATTCCAGACGGCTTAGTTGCTTTATGAGGGCTGCCCTACCAGGCTAGTATGCTTGGTTTGGCTTCAATGAAATTCTCTCCCCGTATCTCTTGAAGTAGAATGATTATTAATATCGTGTATTGACAGCATATGTAAGGAGGTTGGCTCAAAATTAAAACATTACAATTATGTTTATAGAAAAATAAACATGCCAGAGCTGAGGATGTAAATCGAACAAGTAAAACACTCTATAGAAATATAGTAAGCCAGTATCTAGACGTAATCTAGTGGAACACTCAAGGATCGGGAGTAAAGTTCGAAAATTCCCAAATCCAGAAATGGGACAGAAAAGTATCTTACCTGGAGCGGAGTTCATCGGATTTCTCTAATATGTCTCGGAAACATAATGTCCGTGAAGGCGGTTGCCAGCACAACCTCGAATCTGGAGTTTCTGATCTCAGAATGTCAAACCAACCAAGACGACCACGTGTTCTCAGGGCTCAGTGTCACCTCGGCCAGGATAGCAGTTTTCTACAGGTGACCAATGGAAATTCCAAGACAACATGCAACAATCACGAAAAGACTCAGACCTCGGCATACAGAACATATGGTGATTACAGAAATACAAAAGTCATAGCTTGCAATGAAGGAGAACGGACTGATAAGCATATCGAAGAGAGATAGGTCAGAAAGACCATAACGATTAGACTTTGGAAAAGAGAAAAAAAATCCCTGAAAATGGAAGGCCAATAGAAATCACATCTGAATAATCCACACTGAAAGACTTCAGTCATTAGACAGACTCGGACTGGACGTTTGAAAGTCCGAGAAAGTCACATCGCCAAAAACTGCAGTGAAGGTCAAACCTGGACTAACTGGGAAGGGTGAATTATGGGACTGCTCCACGCGGGCTCTGAAAACCTGCATCCACGAAGCTAGACAGCACAGCAGACACACGATTCTGACAAATCCTCCGACATCACAGAGGGCCAGAAACAGAAGCTGGCCTCATCTACACAGGGCCAGAGGTGGGCTCAAGTAGCATATTCAAGTCACATCCCACTCAAATGCAAGTTGCCAATGAAACATGAAATGGGACAGCCAGTGGGGAAGTGGTGAAGTCCGCGCATTCTGGTTCGGGAGCCCGGCTTCGGCCACATGGAATCCTGCAGGTGAGCATCCTCACGGCTCGTCCAGCCATTCTGGGGCAGATGTGTGAGGTAGTGTAGAGGTAGATGGGAAGCGACATTAGACAGCTGCACTCTTCCACAGCAAATACAGCAGCATGGCCCGCAGATGTGAGCGCAGCCATAAACTTCTGCCAAAACAAAGCCAATCGAAAGTTGCAAAGAATTGAAAAATTGAACCTCAAAAAAGAAAGCATGCCAGTAAGAAGTAAAAGATATCTAGCAATAACCTTGGCCAAACAGGAGAAAGCTATGGAAACCGAAATCCAGCAAAGTTTCTGGGGAAGAAACTCAGGAAGACACAAGGAAACGGAAGGCTATTCCGTGTTCTTCGAATGGAAGAACTAACACACTTGAAGCGTCCATACCGCATAAAGCCATCTCTGGATTCCATGCAGTCCCAGTCAAAGTCGCAGCACTATTTCCCACAGAAATGGAAGAGAGAATCCTAGAGTTTCTATCCAGCAACAAAGGACACTGAATAGCCAAAGGAATACTGAGGAAAATGGACAAAGCAGTAGGCATCACACTTATTGATTTCCAGATATAGGACTAAGTGCTAGGTATGGAAACAGCACAGCCTGGCACCCAAAAGAGGCACACAGACCCATGGGACAGAATCGAGAGCCCAGAGGTCAACTGACACACATATGGACAGCCCATTTTCGACCAGGGAGCCAAGAGGAGACAGCAGAGAAAGGAGAGTCTCGACAAGAAATGGTGCTGGGAAGACAGCACAGCCACATGGAACACAGTGAGAGTAGACCGTGATGTTACACCAGGCACACACACCACCTCGAAATGGATTAAAGCCTTGAACGGAAGACTTGAAAACGTGCAGCTTCTAGGAGAAAACGCAGGCAGCTTGCTCTTTGCCATCTGGCTTAGCCACCTGTTTGGAAGAAGCATGTGTGACCTGGCAAGGGAAACAAAGGAAACAAGAAACAAGCGGGACTCCATCCAACGCAGAAGCTTATGCCCAGCCAATGACACCATCAACTGACTGCAAAGACTGTGCAAGAACTGACAGCAGATGTTTGCAAACCGCACATCGGAGAAGGGGTGAACAGCCATAAGATCCAATGAACTCATACGTCTTCACAGGAAAAAAACAGCGAGCCCAATAAAACCAGGGCAGAAGATGGAAACAGACAGCTCTCCCAGGAAGATAGAAAGATGGCCAACAGGCTGTATGAAAACATGCTCATCAACATTAAGTCTCTGCTCAATGCAAATACGAACAGCACTGAGATAGCAGCTCACAGTGGTCAGAATGGCTATAAGGATGAAGAGAGGAACCAACAAGTTTCAAAGAGGAGGTGGAGAGAAGGGAAGCCTCCTGCACTGCTGGTGGGAGTGTAAACCAGTGCAGCCACTATGCACACTAGTGTGGAATTGCCTCAGAATTTTCAGAATCCATCTACCGTATGATCCAGGTATTCCTCTGTGGCGTATATATCCAAAGATCTTGGAAACACTAATGCTCAGAGATCCGTGCATCGCTGTATTCCCCACAGCCTTACTCCCGATATGCAACACTTGGAAGCCTCCCTGATGCCCATCAAGGGACGAATGGAGAAGGAAGATGGGCTATAGCCACACAATGGCATAGCACTCAGCTGTAGGAACAGATGCAGTACAGCCATTTGTGACCACCTGAATGGCTCCTGAGGGTATCAGGGGAACTGAAACAACCCCTGGGGTAAGGTCAAATACCACAGGATCTCACGTACAAGGAGAAGAGGAAAAACGGACCAACAAATAGGTAGCACATGACATAGGATTGGTAGTTCCCAGAGGGAAATGGGGGCTTCCACCGGAGGGAGAAAGAGCTGATTAGGCACAAGTGTGTGGTGAGGGCCTGTAATTAGGCTTACGCTGGTGAAGATGATGTAGCCTACACAGAAGTCTAAATCTATGAGGATGTAGATTTGAAAGCTATAGGATGCTAGGATGCAGGGTTACGGATATCAATTCACATAAAATCAAAACTCCGAAAACGGGTGCATTTACGGCCTAAAGCTTTGGAGGCTGAAAGAGATTAGAGAAGATGAACATCCAAGGATTAGCAATCGCCTCCAAATGCTTAATGATGATACAGAAAGGTAGAACTTTGCAAAGAGATGAAGAGGAATACTACCAAGAGAACATGGTCCGAGCCAAATCATGAATCAACGGCAAATGTTACCGACACTAATGTTACTACCGCTTCCCTTCACGAATGATCGAAGCAGGCCAACATCTTCCCAAATTCAGGCCAAAGCTTGGTCCAAAAGCCCAATTTGGGGTCTGGCTGTGGTGTAGCAGGTAAGAGCCCACATCCGCTTGGGCGGCCCGGGCTTCACCGGATAGCATCAAGCATGCGGATCAGATTACTAGCATAGGAAATACAGATTTCAAGGTCTGGTGGTCACAGAGATCATAAAGAAGTAGAAATGGTGAGGAGACCTTATGAGTACGCACCAGAAAAGGATCCACGAGAATATTACAATCTATGAACACATAAGGAACACTTCCCCAAATGATGAAGGAAGGAAAACATGTGACCTGCCAAGGGGGAATTATCAGACTACTAAGAGATCACACGATCAATGTGCATCAGGGGATTGCCTGGGCAACTTCAACATGAGAGGGCCTCCCGGACGTTCTCTGGGGAATGTCCACCCATTTGCCATATCCACAAAAGATAAGAGATAAAACCCGGGATAAGCTTAAAGTAAAGAAACCGGTGTCTACAGGGAATGTAGTAGAGGCTTCAAGTCCTTGGAGGAAGTTAAAAACCGACAAGAAATCCAGAACAAGGAAAACTATCCTACCTGGAAAGGGGGACTAGTCAGATTGGGATGAGACGGCTCTGAAACACTGTGTGCATTGAGGTTGTCAGGACAACTTAGAATCTGAGGGTGTTTATGACATCACGGTGAACATGTCACCCAAGATGGCCGCATGTTTACAGTCCGAGGATTGGCCTAGTCTAGGACACTCAAGTGAGAGATACCCAGAAACAGCTTTTCCAAACAAAAACTTGAAAGTATCAAACAGACTCTGATTCAAGGGAGAAGAAAGGAATCATTGGGAACAAGCGATAATAGATGGACAAGCACAGAGAGGAGAACACTGTCATCTACTCAAGTAGATGGTGAGGTCGTGCAGATTCAATCTTGGAACTTGATTTGAAACAAGATGCCAGACTTGGGGCTTATCAGACCTACGTTGTCCTTCTGCCTTACTCATAATCCAAAGTACAGAATGATCTCTTGGGGACGTTGAAGAGAAGAATCGAGGACTCCTTTCGTAGGCCCCTAACATCCTTTGAAGAGAACTCTACCTTTGCATAGCTCTGGCCTCACGGGGGCCCACTGGCTACATGCTAAGGTTTCCCAAGAGATCTCTTTGAAGCCTTGAAGGAATGGACGCCTGTCATGCTTGGGGTATGTTGTTTGGTTTGGAAGGGCTCTAGAAGTGTGCTGAAAAGCACCCTTTGCCAGAGGGCTTCATTCCTGTGTGAAGGCTGCCCTCCCAGGCTACAGTGCTCAGTTGGGCTCCAATGAAATTAACTCCCCCATCTCTTGCCGTAGAAGGAGTACTGATTCTGTGTTTTGACACCATATGGAAGGAGGTTGACTGAAAACTAGAACATTACCATGATATTTAAAGAAAAATACACATGCCAGAGCTCAGGATGTAAATCAAACAGTAACAGACTCTGTAGAAATAAAGTAAGCCTGTATGTAGATGTAATCTAGGGGAGCATTCAAGGTTCAGGGCTGAGCGTTGAAACTTCCCAAATCCAGGGAAAGAGACGGAAGGATTTCTCACCTGGAGAGAGGAATTCATCAGACTCATCGAATTTGTCTCGGAACCATTGTGTCCGTGAAGGTGGTTGCCAGGACAACGTCTAACCTGGAGTTTCTCATCTCACAATGTCAAACGAACCAAGATGGACACGTGTCCTCAGTTCTCAGTTGGACGCAAGCTAGGATAGCAAAGATTCCTTCAACTGACAGATGGAAATTCAAAGACAACATCCAACAATCACCAAAGCACCCACACGTGGGCCTACAGAACATATGGTGATTAAAAAAATACAGAATTCCTAACCTAGAATGAAGGAGAACCCACTGATAAGCATATCGAAGGGAGAGAGATCAGAAAGACCACTACAATTAGACTAAGGAAAGAAAACAAGCTCCCAGAAAATGGAAGGCAAACAGAAATCACACCTGAATACTCCACAGTGAATGAAGTCAGTGTTTACAAAGAGTCTGCTTGAACGTCTTTTGGGAGTTTTGATTTTACGTGAATTGTTTGCCATTACCCAGCATTATAACATCCTATACCTTTCAGATCTACATCCTCATAGATTTAGACTTCTGTGTACGTTACATCATCTTCACCACCATAAGCCTAATTACAGGCCCTCACCACACACTTGTGTCTAATCAACTATTTCTCCGTCTGGGCCCCTCCACCTTTTGCTCTGGGAACAAGAAATCCCATGTCACGTGCTACCTGTTTCTTGGTCCTTTTTTTCCTCTTCTCCTTGTAAGTGAGACCCTGTGGTATTTGCCCTTTCCCCTGGGGCTTGTTTCCATTCCCGTAAAACCCTCAGGAGCGATTCTGTTGGTCACAAATGGCTGGAATGCATCTGTTCCTGCAGCTGAGTGCTATGCCATTGTGTGGCTATAGCCCATGTTTCTTGTCCATTCGTCCCTTGATGGGCACCAGGGAGGCTTCCCTGTCTTCGATATCAGGAGTAAGGCTGTGATGAGCACAGTGGTGCACGGATCTCTGTGCATTAGTGTTTCCAAGTTCTTTGGATATATATGCCACAGAGGAGTACCTGGATCCTGTGGTAGATGGATTCTGAAAATTCTGAGGCAATTCCACACCACTTTGCGTCGTGGCTGCACCGGTTTACACTCACACCAGCAGTGCAGGAGGCTTCCCTTCTCTCCACCTCCTCTCTGAAACTTGTTGGTTCCTGTCATCATCCTTATAGCCATTCTGACCACTGTGAGCTTCTATCTCAGTGCCGTTCGTATTTGCATTGAGCAGAGACTTAATGATGATGACCATGTTTTCATACAGCCTGTTGGCCATCCTTCTATCTTCCTGGGAGAAATTCTGTTTCCCTGTTTTGCCCAGGATTTATTTGGCTCATTGTTTTTTCTCCTGTGGAGACGTATGACTTCATTGGATCTTTTGGCTATCCACCCCTTCTCCGATGTGTGGTTTGCAAACCTGCTGTCGCAGTTGTTGTGACGTCTTTGCACTGAGTCGATGGTGTCGTTGGCTGGGCAGAAGCTTCTGCGTTGGATGGAGTCCTGCTTGTTTCTTGTTTCCTTTGTTGCCCTTGCCCAGTCACACATGCTTCTTCCAAATAGGCGGCCAAGCCAGATGGCAAAGAGCAAGCTGCCTGCGTTTTCTCCTCGAAGTGTCACGGTTTCAAGTCTTCCATTCAAGGCCTTAATCCATTTCGAGGTGGTGTGTGTGCCTGGTGTAACATCACGGTCTACTCTCATTGTGTTACATCTGGCTGTGCAGTCTTTCCAGCACTGTTTCCCGTCAAGAGTCTCTTTTCTCCGCTTTCTCCTCTTGGCTCCCTGGTCGAATATGGGCTGTCCATAGATGTGAGAGTTGATTTCTGGGCTCTCGATTCTGTTCCATGCATCTGTGTGCCTCCTTTGCAGGCCAGGCTGTGCTGTTTTGGTACCTAGCTCTTCGTCCTATATGTGGCAGTAAGAAAGTGTGATAATTGCTGCTTTGTTCGTTTTCCCCAGGATTCCTTTTGCTATTCAGTGTCCTTTGTTGCTGGATAGAAACTTTAGGATTCTCTCTTCTATTTCTGTGGGAAAGATTTCTGCAACTTTGACTGGGACTGCATGGAATCCAGACATTGCTTTGTCGACAAAAATAATCCGTAACCAATCTGTAAATGAAAATTTGGGGGAGTTTATTCTGAGCTTCAATCTGAGGATTATAACCCAGGGCCTTTCTAGCCAAAGGAAGGAAGAGCATCAGAGAAGTGGGGTGCACAGAGTGGTTGTATTCCCCTCATAGAGGATGTTTCACATAGAATTGAAATGTCCCATTTACAATAGTCACGAGACTGCTCTGTTGGCACAGCGATTGATGGAAATAGCAGGTAGGTCTTCTGTCTCAGTGAACACAGTAGGGTGGCAGTCTGTTGTCTCCAGCTGACTGGTCACAGGTGAGCTGGGTGGTCAAAGGTGAGTGCAGCAATCAGTTCCTAGCCTAGGGAGAAATGCTTATCCCTAAAGAAATGCTAATGTGGGGGGAAGTTGCACCTTTATCTCAAGGGCCATAGGAAATGTCTAAGCAGATATGCAATGCGTGCTAAATAGCCATAGTCAGGCCCTTTTGGAAAAAACAAAATCAGGCCGAATTAGGTCTATACCAAATGGCTTCCTCATATACTCCAATATATCCTATTGCTTTCCATTTATATTTCTCAGCTTTATGTGGTATGGACGTTTCAAGTGTGTCCGTTGTTCCATTCGAAGGGCACGGAATAGCCTTGCGTGTCCTTGTGACTTGTGGAATTTCTTTCCCCAAAACCTTGCTAGTTTTTGGTTTCCATTGCTTTCTCCTGTTTGTCCAAGGTTATTCACAGATATCATTTTCTTCTCACTGGCATGCGTTTTATTTTGAGGTTCAGCTTTTCTATTCTTTGCAACTTTTAATTGGTTTTGTTTGGCAGAAGTTTACGGCTGTGCTCAAATCTGCTGGCCATACCGCTGTCTTTGCTGAGGAAGAGTGGCGCTGTCTCATGTCGCTTCCCATCTGCCTCTACACCAGCTCACACGCCTGGCCCAGAATGGCTGGACGAGCATTGAGGAGGCTCACCCCCAGGGTTCCACGTGGCCGACCCTGGGCTGCAGTGTCAGAACACACGGACTTCACCGCTGGCCCACTGGCTGGACCCTTTCATGCTCCATTGGCAACCTGCGGTTGAGTGGAATGTGATTTGAATATGCTACTTGAGCCCAAATCTGGCCATGTGTAGATGAGGCCAGGTTGTTTCTCTGGCCTACTGTGATGTAGGAGGATTTTTCAGAATCGTGTCTCTGCTGTCTGGTCTAGCTTGGTGGACACAGGGTTTCAGAGCACACGTGGAACAGTCTCATAACTCACCCTTCCCAGTTAGGCCAGGTTAGACCTTCCCTGCAGTTTTTGGGGTGGTCACTTTCCCGAACTTTCAATTGTTCAAGAAGAGTCTGTCTAAAGACTGACGTCTTTCACTGATTTCTGTTGGCCTTCCATTTTATGGGACCCTGTTTTCTTTTCCATGGTCTAATCGTCATGTTCTTTATGAGCTTGTCCTTTGACATGCTTATCAGTGCGTTCTCCTTCACTCCATTTTAGGAATTTTGTATTTCTTTAATCACCATATGTTCTGTAGGCCAAGGTGTGAGTCCTTTCGTGATTGTTGGGTGTTATCCTGGAATTTTCATCGTTCACTTGAGGGAATCTCTGCTATCCTAGCCTAGATCCAACTGAGCACTGACTACATGTGGTCATCTTGGTTCGTTTGACATTGTGAGATGATAAACTCCAGGTTCGAGGTTATCCTGGCAACCACTTTCATGGGCCCAATGGTTCTGACACAAATTAGATGAATCTGATGAAGTCCTCTCTGCAGGTGAGAGACCTTTTGTCCCTTTTCTGGATTTGGGAAGTTTCGAGCTTGACCACTGATCCTTGAACTTTCCACTAGATTACGTCTAGATACTGGCTTACTTTATTTCTACAGGGTTTGTTATTTGTTTGATTTACATCCTCAGCTGTGGCATGTTTATTTTTCTTTAAGTATAATGGCAATGTTCTAATTTTCTGCCATCCTCTCTATGTGTGGTTTCGAAACACATAATCAATACTCCTTCTACGGTAAGAGATATGGGGAGAGAATCTCACTGATCCCACTGAGCCCTGTAACCTGGGAGGCCAGCCTTCACAAAGGATGGAAGCCCTCTGCAAAAGGGTACTTTTCAGCACACTTCTAGAGCCCTTCCAAACCAAGAGACATACCCAAGCATGGCAGGGGTCCATTCCTTCAAGGCATCAATGAGCTCTCTTGTGACATATTGGCATATACCGAGTGGAACCCTGTGACTTGAGAGCTGTGGGAAGTGAGAATTCTCTTCAAGAATGCTAGGGGCCTAGGAAAGGAGGCCTCGATTCTTCTCTTCAATGTCCTCAATTGATCAGTCTTGACTTTGTATTATGGGTAAGGCAGAAGGACAACGTAGGTCTGATAAGCCCCAGGTCCGGCCTCGTTTTTCAGAACACATTTCCAGCTTGAATCAGCATGGCCTCCCCAGACTTCCGTAGATGACAATGTTGTCCTCTGAGTACTTGACCCTCTATTGTCTCTTCTTCCCAATGATTCCTTTCTCATCCCTTGAATTAGCATCTCTTTGATGTCTTCAAGTTTCTGTGCCCGGTTTGTGTTTGGAAAAGCTGTTTCTGTGTACCTCTCACTTGAATATCCTAGCCCAGGCCAATCTTCGAGCTGGAAACCTATGGTCAACTTTGGTGACATGGTCACCGTGATGTCATAAACACACTCAGAATTCTAAGTTGTCCTGACAACCTCAATGCACACAGTGTTACAGAGCCATCTCATACCAGTCTGACGACTCCCCCTTTCCAGGTGTGATAGTTTTCCTTTTTCTGGACTTCTTGTCGGTTTCTAACTTTATCCTCGAACCTTGAAAGTTCTACTACATTCCTTCTAGACAGTGGTTTCTTTCCTTTAAGATAGTCCTGGGATTTATCTCTTATCTTTTGTGGATGTGGCCAAATGTGTGGACTTTCCCCACAGAAAGTCCTGGAGTCCCTGCAAAGCTGAAGTTACCCAAGCAATCCTCTGATGAACAATGATCATGTTAACTCATAGCAGTCTGGTGTTTCCACCTTGGCAGGTCAGATGTTTTCCTTCCTTCATCATTTGGGGAAGTGTACCTGATGTGTTCATAGATTGTAATATTCTCATGGTTCATTTGCTGTTGTGTATTCATAAGGTATCCTCACAAATTCTACTTCTTCATGATCTCTGTCGGCACCATACCTTGAAATCTATATTTTCTAATGCTCCTAATCGGATCTGCACCTGCGATGCCAGCCTGCCAGTCCCAGGCCGCCCAAGGGGAACACGGACACTTACCCACTACACCAGAGGGCTGGCCCTGAAGTGGACTTTTGGACCAACCTTTGGCTTGAACTTGGGAAGATGTTGGTCTGCATTGTTTATTCGTAAAGGTAAATAGCAGTAACATCGTGGACAGCAACATTTTCCGTTGGCTCAGGAGTTTAGCACGGGTCATGTTCTGTTGGTAGTGTTCCTCTTCATCTCTTTGCAATGGTCTACCTTTATGTTGCATCATTAAACATTTCGAGGTGATTATCAATCATTTGAAGTTCATAATCTCTAAACTCTTTCAGCCTGCAAACTTTAACCGTTAAACCTGCTTGCCTTTATGGAGTTTTGATTTTAGGTGAATTGATTTCAATAACCTAGCATTAGAAAATCCTATAGCTTTCAGATTTACATCCTCATAGATTTAGACTTCTGTGTATGCTACATCTTCTTCCCCACAGTAAGCCTAATTACAGGCCCACACCCCACACTTGTGCCTAATCAACTCTTTTTCCCACCGTCCACTGCCACTCGTTCCCTCTGGGAACCACCAATCCCATATCACGTTCTACCTGTTTGTTGGTCCTTATTTTAATCTTCTGCTCATAAGTGAGATGCGATGGTATTTGATTTCTCCCTTGGGCTTGTTTCAGTACCCCTCCCACCCTCAGGAGTGATTCTGCTGTCACAAATCGCTGGACTGCACTCTTTCTTACTGCTGAGTGTTTTGCCTTTGGGTGGATATAGCCCAACTTCCTTCTCCATTGGTCCTTTGATGGGCACCAGGGCGGCTTCCAAGTCTTGGATATCGGGAGTAAGGCTGTGGTGAACACAGTGGGGCACGGATCTGTGTGCATTAGTGTTTTGCAGTTCTTTGGATAAACACGCCAGAGAGGAATAGCTGGATCATATGTTAGATGGATTTGGAAATTTCTGAGGCAATTTCACATGGCTATGCCTAGTGCCCTCACCGGTTTGCACTCCCACCAGAGGTGCAGGACTCTTCCCTTCTCTCCACCTTCTCTCTGACACTTGTTGTTTCCTCTTTTGTTCCGTATAGCCATTATGAACACAGGGAGCTGTCATCTCATTGCCAGGAGGATTTGCGTTGGCCTTATACTTAATGGTGTTGAACATGTGTTCATACAGCTGTTGGCCACCTTTCTGTCTTCTTGGGGTAAATCTCTGTTTCCATCTTCTGCCCAGGTTTTAATGGGCTTGTTTTTTCTCTTGTGGAGACGTGTGTGGTCATTGGGTCTTTTGGCTATTCAGCCCTTCTCAGATCTGTGGTTTGAAACATCCTCTCCCTGTTGTTGTGCTGTCTTTGCATTGAGTGGACGGTTTCCCTGGCTGGACAGAAGCTTCTATGTTGGATGGAGTCCTGCTTCTTTCTTCTTTTCTTTGTTGCCCTTGCCCAGTCACACATACTTCTTCCAAATAGGCGGCTACACCAGATGGCAAAGAGCAAGCTGCCTGTGTTTTCTCCTAGAAGTTTCACTGTTTCAACACTTTCGTTGAAGGCTTTAATCCATTTCGAGGTGGTGTGTGTGCCTGGTGTAACATCATGATCTACTCTTATTGTGTTACACGTGGCTGTGCAGTCTTCCCAGCACCATTTATTTTAGAGACTCTCCTTTCTCCACTGTCTCCTCTTGCCTTCCTCATTGCAAATGCGCTGTCCATATATGTGTGAGTTGACCCTTGTGTTATCCATTCTGTTCCACTGGGGTTTGTGCCTGTTTTTGGGACCAGGCTGTGCTGGTTCGGTAATAAGCACTTCGTCCTACATGTTGAAATCAAAGTGTGATAGTCCTTCTTTGTTCGTTCTCCTCAGAATTCCTATGTGTATTCAGGGTCCCTTGTTGCTGGATAGAGACTTTAGGATTGTCTCTTCTATTTCTGTGGAAAAGATTGCTGCAAATTTGACTGGGATTGCATGCAACCCAGAGACTGCTTTATCCATTGCGGACGTTTCAGGTGTTTCAGATCTTACATTCCTAGAGCACGGAATACCCTTCTGTTTCCTTGTGTTTTCTGGAATTTCTTTCCCTAAAGCTTTGCTAGTTTTTGGTTTCCATAGCTTGCACCTGTTTGTCTAAGCTTATTCCTAGAAATCTTATTCTTCTTACTTGCATGTTTTTTTCCAGAGGTTCAGTTTTTCTATTCTTTGAAACTTTTCATTGTTTTTGTTTTGGCAGATGTTTATGGCTGTACGCACATCTGGTGGCGATGCTGCTGTATTAGCTGGGCAAGAATGACGCTGTCTGACGTTGCTTCCCATCTGCCTCTACACTACCTTGGACGCCTGTCCCAGAATATCTGGACCATCGGTGAGGAGGTTCACCTCCAGCATTCTGCATGGTCTGCCCTGGGTGCCGACCCAGAATTTGCGGACTTCACCACTGCAACACTGGCCAGCAAGTTTCATGTTCCATTGGAAACCTGCATTTGATGTGGAATGTGAGTTGAATATGCTATTTGGGACAAATCTTGCACTGTGTAGACGAGGCCAGTTTGTTTTTCTTCTCCACTCTGATGTCAGAGGATTTCTCAGAATTGTGTCTCTGCTATCATGGCAAACTTCATCGACACAGGTTTTCAGAGCCAGATTTTAACAGTCTCATAACTCACCCTTACCAGTTAGCCTAGATTTGACATTTGCTACAGTTTTTGGGTTTGTGACTTTCTCTGTCTTTCGAACGTTCAGGGAATGTCTAAAACGGACATCTTTCATTGTGGATTATTCAGGTGTGATTTCTGTGTGCCTTCCATTTTCTGGGACGGTTTTTTGTTTTCCATGTTATAATTGTTGATATGGGCTCGGCGAGCTGAAGACTCGAATGAAAGATTTCTCGGACATTGAAGGTCTGGCACTGGTGCTCTTTTATTTAGAGAATAGTATGGGATAGCATGGGGACAGGACCCATGGGTAGTGAAGAGTTGCTGCTGCTCCCTGGGGATGGGACCCATGAGCAGTCAAAGCTCCTGCTGCTGCCCTGAGTTGAGGGTTAGGGCTAGTTTTATAAGTCATGGGTACATGATTTATTTTTACTGGAAAAAGAAATGATGTGGTAAAATGTCTTTAAATGATTTCAGTGCAGATGGGGTCTGGTTAATGTGCAGTCATATAACTTTAGATACGGATCTGGCCCTGTAGATCACCATGTAGCTGAGGATGCGCTGAGCTTCTCTCCCTGAGTCAGACCTAATTCCACCTGCTCATATAGTTTGGCATGTAGGCCAGATCACCTTGGGCTTCCCTAGCTGGGGCAGCCTTAATCCACATCATAAACACCCCCTGAACCCATTTGGACTGGAGAGGTTTGGGGATATGGACGATGGTCAGTCTTCTGTAACTACTTATGGCTGTACAAGGTTGCAGAGCTGTCCCTAAATGGGGTCATAGGTACAGGTAGGATGTTCAGTGGACTGGAAGCCTTCACCTGTGGAGTTCAAGGCTGACAAGGTATACAGAGCCTCTGGAGACGGGAGAATCATTTGACGAGAGGTGGTCCAGGAGGTGAAACTTTTTTCACATGCGGATGACAGACAATGAAACAGACAACAAACTATAATAAGAAATACAAGCAGTATGTTTAACCCAATGTATAACGTATTGAAGTAGTGCAGAAACCTGGTCCTGACTTGGAGTTCAACCAATCGTTTAGAGTTAGGGTTGATAAGACACGCATTTAATTTGGTGGTTGGGATAGGAAGCCAGAAATATTTTGACAGTAGTCAGGAATATAGACACAACATTCAGTTTTTATAATGGCATAGGTGCCCCCTTGTGCTGCTGTCAAGACATCCAGTGTCATTTGGATTTGGAGGACTGCCTTACACATTTGGGATACTTCTAAATTGAGCAGCGAAATGCTATGTTGTGCATCATTGAATGCCTTCATAATAAATTTGTTTAGGACTTCCATGTGCAAGACGACACTTTCGATTCCTAATTGGGGAAGGAAAATTGCGGAAAGATGGTGATACCAGTGGAAGACAGACCTGGTTCAGCGCTGCTGCAGGTTGGGTAGGAGAGCAGGAGGAGATGTAGTAAATGTAGTTCTACCCTGCATCCAGCTAAAGCCTAGTGTGCATCGTGCAATCCACTTAGGTGGCAGCAAAGGCCATAAATTGGAGCCGCATAGCCACTCAGCACCATTAGAGACTAACCAAAGCGTGCTGGGCTGTCTATCCCAGTCAGTCCCAAACCAATCAGTACTTTTTTAAGACTATGATATGAGAACACATATAACAGCGAATTTTTCCCATAGGTCGGCTGTTATTAGGCCATGTATCACAGGTGTGATTGGTTTGTTCCCAACAAAGAGTGACCTTTTACTGAGTTGACCACTAGTAGGAGTGAACCAAATACATTCATCCCAAATTTCATATTGTCCATCCTGTGTATATCGATAAGTTGGGGACTTTCCCTTTGGAACTTGTTGTTTCTGATCCACCTGTGACAAGGCAAATCTAGTTAGTATTTGGAAGTAGTTTTAAAGGAAAATGTTTGATTGTGGCCAGGGAACTCGCAGGTGTCAGACATAGATGAGCACAAGGAGACATTACGATTAGTAATAGATGAATCTTGTGGATGAAAAGAGCTAGAATCTAATATCCATGAATGCCTACTATAGCTTCTACAGAAACATAATTTTTTCTCTCTTAAATCACCCTCATTTTTACAAAAGATAGCTAAATCAGGATTAACAGGTTTGCAAGTAAAGTGTAGTTTCAATACAACTTGCTCCAATTATTTACATAACAGCTACAAGAATAGCAATTGTTTATACAGGCTTTTTAAAGTATGCTTTGCTGGAAATTTTTATGAGGAATCACAGATTGAACTGTGAAGGCCTCTAGAGGCCAGAAAAGCCAAGCCAGGGATTTGCCATCAGATTTTGCCTGCAGTACTTACAGATTTGAGTGGAGTTCTCTTTCAGGTCCCCCAAAGTATTTGGAGGTTACTTGCACCTGCCAGATAAGCACGCTTCCTTACTTAACGGGTAAGATTGCCAAAATCTCTGTAAACACGGTACCAGGCCCGTGTTTCCGAGTGGCCCTATTCCAGAAAGTCCAATCTTTGTTCCTGAAATGCTGTCTTGTCGTATCTGAGTCTGTGTGATTCAAATATGACATTCCAGTCAAAGCCTTGGTAATATAACCAATGTGACCTGTTATAAGGAGAACAGATTCTTATGGAACTTATGCAACTATTGCCACAAAATGACCATACTCAGTAACAAAGGGTTTGACAATTCCTTAGGGATAAGGTAGGGAGAAAAAGATAAATGTTTCAGTTTTGCTCATAACGGTATAATTTCACCAAATTGCTGTAAGTCAAAGTTAGCATAAGAGAAAAGAGAAAAAGACTTCCTTCATTATGAGAAAACAAAACAACACATCAAAACTCAACAATATTTCAAACAGAAGTCCTAAAAAATTATAATCCTCCTCATCAGTTCACACAGTCCTGTATAATCAATTCTTGAGCTAAATCTGTCCTTAGCAGATCGAGGAGCTTAGTTTCTGTTACAATTCTGTAGTTTCTTACTCAGCTCAGTTTTACAATCTGAAAATTTATCATAAACCTGTAGTTTAGATCCTCTGTGTCAGAATCCTTTCCCAGAATATCTCGGAAGATGAAACATATTTGCAAAAGAAAAAAGCATCAGAGAAAAACAACAATTATCTGCAAATGGACAAAGGACTCAAAAGGGCAATTGACAAAGAAACTTGGATACTTCTGTGACATATGACCCTTACAGATAATAAGTGGACTTATGACTGATAACCAGGACAGATCAGAATCTTAGGAATTCTATATAATTTGAAGACATCTATATTAATAACATTTACCCATCTAATACCACCTAAGAATATCTATCATCACTTGTTTCACAATGTTTCCCATGTAATTTAATAGAAAAAATAAGCCTAATTAGTTTAATGTTTTCCTCCTTACAGGAACAGAGAGCAAATTTCTTTGAGAAGACTCAGGGGCCCTCTGAAAATCCTCAGAGTAATTTCTCTTCTGTCCACCAGGTCAAAAGAAAGACTTCATTCAGCATTTGAATATTTTTGAGGGAGAAGCTTTCAAAACATATCCAAAGTTTTTTAAATGCTTGTTCAAATAGGAAACAACACTCACTGTGAAACAATGCTCAGGTATCTATTCAAAGTGATGACAGAAAGAGTCAAAAATCTTAAGAGTGACCTCAGTCATTATTTTCACAAAACACGTTTCTCTCTTAGGTAGACTTACTCAAAGGAAGAGCTTTTATAACTTCTTTATCAAGAGCAGATCCAAAGTTCAAGAAAAAGTATCCTTTTAGAGAAAACCAAATTTCAATTTCTGCACCTACTTATTTTGAACATTCAAACTCATTCACTTAATTGAACTTACTTTAGTCTACTTGAGTAGGCATAAAACTCTTATCAGAATTTCTACTTCACAAACCTTCTACAACTTTCTTTTTCGTTTTCAGAATGTGTCAACAACTCTTTCTTTTTTCCTTTCTAGTACATTAGGATAAATTTATGTTTCTTAACCCATCAAACAAAAATATTTCCATTCTTTATACCTTTTTTACTGAAAGCATACATTTTAACTTCCCTGAATACAGAGCTCTTTTCCTTATTAATTTCCTGTAGCTTTAATTCCATAAGTTAATTAGAACTTTTAAGCCTTAACAGATCTACTAAACACAAAAAAGTAAGCAATTATGAATTGTCTTTTATATCAGCATTCTAAACACTTCATAACTTTAGAAACATGCAGCTTTACAATAAAACACAGGAATGCTTTTTGATACACCCACACGCTTTTAGCCTCTTCAAGAAGAAGCCCAAAGTAGATAACTTAGATATGTTTATTAATAATGATTCAGTGTTTCATCCTATCCAAAAATGACCCGCATATTCATCTTTTTATCATTTAAGTTAACTTTGCAAAAGTCAAGATTGTTACACAGAAAATTTTTGAAGCTGCTTTGTTTCAACAAGTATACTGACCATAAAAGTTATTGTACTCACTTTTATGAGTTTTATGTATTTAAACCATTTGTTTCCAACAACTACGTTCAGATTACCTATGGAAACCTCATGAGGAATTAGACAAAACTGGTCATCATTTAAAGCTATTATTTTACTGACAAATTTAAGAAAGTGAACTTATATGACTAGATAACCCAGGGTGAAATGCCTGCATCCTATGCAAATACAGACAACTCTGACAAGAAGATAATTTTCAATCAAACCAACAAACTTTAACAAGCTTTCATTTACCAAAGGTTAATTCACATCACGTTAACTTTGAAAGGCACTGAGTTAATTTCTACTACATTTAGAATTTATGTAAGCACTTTCTTTAAGCCAACTAAACAGAGATCTTAATTTTGGCCAGACCATCCAGGGGTAAAAATATCACACGCATAATGTACACATAGACACACATAGACAGAGACTGTACAACCATTGTTTTAAAAACTACTCCAGTGAATCAGGTACAATAATATAAAGCTCACCAGTTATGAATCCACACTTTGTTTTGAGCCTGTTTACTAATACTTATGGAGAAGACCCTCGAGATGGTAGACTTTCTGCAAGGGCGCACTTATGACCATTTATCCTTTCCCCTCCTTTTTTTTTTTTTCAGTCTTAAGAATGAGTGATGGGCTACATAGTAGTTCCTGGAGAGGAGGGATGAGAATCCTTTTCATGATAAAGGAAGTAGATGGAATCTGAACTGCCTCTAGAGCTGTCTTTCCAGTCTTGCAAGGATTTTGTAAGGACAGTTGCTCTTGATTTCTCAGAAACTGGACTGAAACTTGAAGGACATTCTAGGTTGATCTACCTGTCCAACTGCACCAGAAAGGTACAGAGATACATCACAAATTTTCTCCCAGATGAAATTTCTGGGGCATACCCATACAATTGAAAGTGTTTATAATTAGTTAGAATGACCCTAAGTGGTGAGTCTCTTGGGATGCTTAAGTCATTCCCCATGGCAGTAAAGCCAGTGTCGGACTGACAGTGAACTGGACAAGGGTGCAGTGCCTACAAAGGCCTGGAACATGCTGGAGGACGGGGCTCCCAGTAGCCGGGTTGAGAGTTAAGTCCCTTGCAAAATATATTCAAGTTTTTCAATTTTACAGAATGTCCAGGTTCTGGTCAAGTCCAGCCTGAACTTAACCAAGACTTGGTGACAACAGAGGACATGATGAGCAAAACAAAGAAATTAAAAGAAGACACCAGACCTCACCCTCATGGCCGTTCCCAGAGGGTTATCATGATAAAAGTCACACAACAGTTCCCATGCTGGGGCACACTACCGTAGCATGACAGTTCACAGAATAAATCACAGCTCTTCTAACCTCATAGCCAACTCAGTAGGTGACTAAAACACTCAATGAGTCAACCGCCAACAGAGGGCACCCTACTTGGGGTCGTCGGGGTGATCAGGCCCAGAAAGCCAAAGTTGGGGCTCCCAGTGTTGGAGGACTTGACTGTTGAAAGATTTCTTTGTTTCCCGGTTGAAAAGCTCAAAAGGAGACGAAAATGGCCATTGTAACTCTAAGAAAGATGAAAGAGACAGGTCCATTACCTTGAAAATCCCCTCTGAACCTAGGGAAGCATCCTACCTGTTGTTCCTACTGTGGAGTGCCTATAGCAAGGGGTGATGGGGGTGTCCCCCAGAATTGCATCCCTTGGATACCTTCCCTGCTATGCCTGGCAGTAACAGGTGCCTGGTGAACATCTTTCCTATTCTGCCTGGAAGTAATAGGTGCCTGGTGAGTGGTCCCCAAGAGAAAAGGAGAAATTTAAGAGAGAACATGATGGAGAGAAATAGTGAAGAAGTTTCGGCCACGCTGGGGTCATTCTACCCAGTTGCCTGTTGGAGCCATTCTCCAAAGAAGGGTTTCCAATACTCAGACAAAGTTTAGACGTTGGTACTTTCCCTGAACTGAAGTCCCGATTGGGACATTCACACAGTTCAGATGGTCAAGTGCATGGGAGGTATCCCAATCCAGCTTTAGGGATAGAAACCTTCCACGAGAGTCTTGGAGATTGCCAACCATCCTAATGACTGAAATGGCTGACCCGTTCCCACGTAAACTTTATGTATTAGAGATAGGGTCAGGAAGGAATGGATTAATTCATTCTACATCACTCTTAGGCTTAAGGTACTGATTCTCTTCAAGCTGAATGCCAGATTTGCACCATAGAGTAGCCATGGGCAGCAAACATGAATTCATGCAGCTATTCAAGACAGTTCCTGATGGAGAAGTGAATTTAGATCCATCCTCGAAAAAGAGAGAGGCACAAGGAAGGAAAGGGCACTTACCAGAATTCGAGCTCACAAACCAATGAAGCACGATTCCCATATGGGCCACGAGATATGATGTGGGGTCGGCAAGCTCAAGAGTTGAAAATAAGATTTCTTGGACCCTCAAGGTCTGGCAGTGGTGCTCTTTTATTTAGAGAATGGTACAGGATAGCATGGGGACAGGACCTATGGGCAGTGAAGAGCTGCAGGCATGGGGACAGGACCCATGGGCAGTGAAGAGCTGCTGCTGCTGCTGCATTGGGAAAGGACCCATGGGCAGTCACAGCTCCTGCTGCTGCCCGGAGTTGAGGTTAAGGACTAATTTTATCAGGCATGGGTACGTGACTTATTTTTCCTGGAAAAAGAAAAGATGATGTAAAAAGTCATTAAATGATTTCAGTTCAGATGGGTTCTGGATATTGTGTGGTCATATAACACTAGATACGAAACTGGCCCCATAGATAGGCATGTAGGTGAGCATGACCTGGGCTTCTCTCACTGGGGCACCTCTAATTCATACCAAAAGAAATTCAACGGGTCCTATAGTTCTGCATGTTCACCAGCTAACCTTGGGCTTTCGAATGGGGGCAGCCTTAATCCACATCAATCCTCATGGTCTTTCACAGCTGTCTCCCATAGTTATGCTCATCAGTGTGTTCTCCTTCATTCCAAGTTAGGAATTTTGTATTTCTTTAATCACCATGTGTTCTCTAGGCCGATGTGAGTGCTTTCGTGATTGTTGGGTTTTGTCTTTGAATTTCCATCGTTCACTTGAAGGAATCTTGGCTATCCTAGCCTAGGTCCAACTGAGCACTGAGAACACGAGGTCATCTTGGTTGGTTTGACATTTTGAGATCAGAAACGCCAAATTCTAGTTTGTCCTGGCAACCACCTTATGGACATAATGTTTCTGAGACAAATTAGACAAATCTGATGAATTCCTCTCTCCAGGTAAGATATTTTTATGTCTTTTTTTCTGAATTTGGGTAGGCTAGAGCTTGACTTCGGATCCTTCATTGTGCCAGTAGAATACGTCTAGATACTGGTTTACTTTATTTCTGTAGGGTTTGCTAGTTGTTTGGTTTACATCCTCAGCTCTGGCATGTTTATTTTTCGTTAAATATAAGTGTAATGTTCTAATTTTCAGCCAACTTCCTCACATACGGTGGCAAACCACATAATCAATACTCTTCTATGACAAGAGATAGGGGGAGAGAATTTCATTGGGGCCAAATGGAGCATTTTAGCTTTGATGGCAGCCTTCACTTTGGATTGGTGGTTCCCAGAGGGAAAGAAAAAATCAAAAAGCTGTGCAGATTTACGGCATAAAGCTTTTGAGGCTGAAAGAGATTAGAGAAGATAAACTTTCAAGGATTGTGAATCTCCTCCAAATGCTTAATGATGCTACAGAAAGGTAGACCATTGCAAATATATTAAGAAGAATACTACAAAGACAACGTGTTCCGTGCTAAACTCATGAACCAAGGGAAAATGTTACCTTCTGTGAGGTTACTACTCATTACCTTCACGAATAATCACAGCAGGCCAGCTTCTTCCCAATTTCAGGCAAAAGATTGGTCCAAAAGTAAAATTCACGGCCAGTCATGTGTTCTGGTGTGTAAGAGCCCACGTTCCTAGTCTGTGGCCTGGGACTCATGGATTCACATCACGGGTGCTGATCAGATTAGTAACATCAGGAGAGATAGATTTCATGGTATGGTGTGGGCAGAGATCATACATAAGTGGAAATTGTGAGCATACCTTATACATATGCACCAGGAAAACAACATGAATATATTGCAATCTATGACGCATCTGGTAGACTTCTCAAATACAGAATGGAGGAAGTGATGTGACTTGCATAGGTGGAATTGTCGGACTGCACAAGATGACACGATCATTGAACATCAGAGGATTGGCTGGGCAACTTCAACTTGGGAGGGACTCGTGGACTTTTTCTGGAGAAAGTCTACATATTTGGCCATATCCACAAAATGTGACAGATAAAACCAAGGATAAACTTAAAGTAAAGAATTCAGTGTCTAGAGAGAATGTAGTAGACATTTAAAAGTCCAAAGATAAAGTTATAAACAGACAAGAAATCCAGGAAATGGAAAACTATCAGACTGGTATCAGATGGCTCTGAAATACTGTGTGCATGGAAGATGCTGGGACAACTGAGAAGTTTGAGGGTGTTTATGACATCACAGTGAACATGTCACCCAAGAGGGCCTCATCTATATAGTCCGAGCATTGTCCTAGGCTACGATACTCAAGTGAGAGATACCCAGAAAAGAATTTAAAAACAGAAACCAGCACTGAAACTTGAAGAGTTAGAATTGCCGCTGATTAAAGGGATAAGAAAGAAGTCATTGTGGAGAAGCAATAAATAACAGAGAGACAAGCACAGAGTGGAGAACATTGTGATCTACTCTAGTAGATGTGGAGGCCGTGCTGATTGAAGCTTGCAACTTGATTTGAAACCAGAGGCTGGACTTGGGGCTTATCAGACCTACGTTGTCCTTCTGCCTTAATCATAATCCAAAATCAAGAATGATCTCCTGAGGACATTGTAGAGAAGGATCGATGCTTCCCTTCCTATGCCCCTAGCACTCATTGAAGAGAAGTCTCACTTTCCATAGCTTAGGCATTACGGAGGCCCACTGGGTACATGCTAATGTGTCACAATACATCTCTTTGAACCCTTGAAGGACTAGAACCCCGCCATGCTCCAGGTATGTCGCATTGTTTGGCAGGGCTCCAGAAGTGTGCTGAGAATCACCCTTTTCCAGAGGGCTTCATTGCTTTGTGAGGGATGCCCTACCAGGCTAGTGTGCTCAGTTTGGCTCCAATGAAATACTCCTCCCCCATCTCTTGGAGTAGAATGATTACTGATGACGTGTATTGACACCATGTGAAAGGAGGTTGTCTGAAAATTAGAGCATTACAATTATCTTTATAGAAAAATAAACATGAGGTTGTAAATCAAACAAATAACACACCTTATAGAAATACAGTAAGCCAGTATCTAGACATAATCTAGTGGAACGTTCAAGGATCGGGGGTCAAGATCGAAACTTCCCAAATCCAGAAATGAGACAGAAAAGTATCTTACCTGGAACGGAATTCATCACATCTGTCTAATTTGTCTCGGGTACATTATGTTCATGAAGAAGGTTAACATGACAAACTAGAATTTGGAGTTTAAGATGTCAGAACGTCAGACCAACCAAGATGAACACGTGTTCACAGTGCTCATTTTGACCAAGGCTAGCATGGTAAAGATTGCTACAAGTGACCAATGTAAATTCAAAGACAACACCCAACAATGAAAAGCACTCACAGGTAGGCCTATAGAACATAGGGTGGTTAAAGAAATAGAAAATTGATACCTTGGGATGAAGGAGAACTGGCTGACAAGCACACCAAAGGGGGAAATCTGAGAAAGACCATGATGATTATACTATGGAAAAACAAAATGGGCTCAGAATAGGGAAGGCAAACACAAATAACACCTGAATAATCCACAACGAAAGGTGTCAGACTTTAGACAGACTCTGCTTGAACTTTTGAAAGTCAGAAAGTGTCACAAACCAAAAAAACTGCAGCGAGGTAAAACCTGGGCTACCTGGAAAGGGTGGGTATGAGACTTCTCCAAACGTCCTATGAAACCCTGTGTCCATGAAGCTTGCCAGGAGAGCAGAGACACAATTATGACAAATTCTCTGACATCACAGTTGACCAAAAATACAAACTGGCTACATCTACTCAGTGCCAGAGTTGGGCTGAAGTAGCCTATTTAAGTCACATTCCACTCAAATGCAGGTTGCCAAGGGAACATGAATGGGGCTGGTCAGTAAAGAATTGGGGAAGTCCCCGCACTCTGAGTTGGCAGCCAGGAGTTGGCAGGGTAGAATCCTGGGGGTAAACCTCCTCACCGCTGGTACAGCAATTCTTGGGCGGGAGTGGGAGGTAATGTAGAGGCAGATGAGAAACGACATTAGACAGAGCCACTCTTCCTCAGCAAATACGGGAGCATTTCCAGCAGATGTGAGAACAGTGATAAATCTCTTTCAAAAGGAAACAAATTAAAAGTTGCAAAGAATAGGAAAATTGAACCTCAATAAAAAAGAAAAAGGATGCCAGTAAGAAGAATAAGATACCTAGGAATAACCTCACCTCAACAGGTGAAAGCTCTGTAAACAGAAAACTAGCAAACCTTTGCAGAAAGAAATGGGAGAAGACAGAAGGAAGCGGAAGGATATTCCATGCTCTTGAAATGGAAGAATTAACACACTTGAAATGTCCATACCTCATAGAGAAATCTCTTGATTCCATGCAATCCCAGTTAAAATTGCAGCAATATTTCTCACAGAGATAGAAGTGAGCATCCTAAAGTTCACATCCAGCAACAAAAGACACCGAATAGCCAAAGGAATCCTGAGGAAAAAGAACAAAGCTCAAGGTATCACACTTTCTGATTTCAACATATAGGACGAAGAAATTGAAATGGAAACAGCGCAGGCTGGGATGCAAAACAGAGAAACAGAACCATGGAACAGAATCAAGAGCCCAGAGGTATAGGGACACATATACGGACAGCCCATTTTCGATCACAGCGCCAAGAGGAGACAGAGGAGAAAGGAAAGTCTCTACAATGAACGGTGTTGGGAAGAGTGCAGAATCTCATGTAAGACAAGGAGAGTAGACCATGGTGTTACACCAGGCACAAACACCAACTCGAAATGGATTAAAGTCTAGAATGTAATACTGGAAACCATGAGACTTCTGGAAGAAAACATAGGTAGGGTGCTCTTTGTCATTTTTCTTAGCCTCATATTTGGAAGAAGCATATCTGTCTGGGAAAGGGCAATAAAGGAAACAAGAAACAAATGGGACTACATCAGACACAAAAGCTTCTGCATAGCCAAGGAAATCATTGATTCAATGCAAAGACAGCACAACAACTGGGAGAGGATGTTTGCAAACCACACATTGGTGAAGGGGTGAATAGCAAAAAGAGCCAATAAACTCATACGGCTCCACAAGAAAAAAAAAAAACAAGCCCCATTAAAATCTGGGCAAAAGCTGGAAACAGACAGTTCTCCCAGGAAGATAGAAAGATGGCCAACAGGCTGTATGAAAACATGTTCATCATCATTAAGTCTCTGGTCAGTGCAAATCTGAAAGGCAATGAGATAGCAGCTCAAGGCGGTCAGAATGGCTATAACGATGAAGACAGGAAATAAGTTTCGGAGAGGAGGTGGAGAGAAGAGACGCCTCCTGCACTGCTGGAGGGAGTGTAAACAGGTGCAGCCACGACACAAAACGGTGTGGAGTTGCCTTAGACATTTCAGAATACATCGACCATATGATCCAGCTATTCCTCTGTGGTGTGTTTATCCAAAGAACTTGGAAACACTCATACACAGAGATCGGTGCACACCTCTATTTACCCTGGCCTTATTCCTGATATCCAAGACTTGGAAGCCTGCCTGGTGCCCATCAAGGGATGAATGGAGAAGGAAGATGGGCTATAGCCACACAAAGGCATAGCACTCAGCTATAGGAACGGATTCAGGCCAGCCATTTGTGATCACCAGAATGGCTCCTGACGGTTTTAGGGGAACTGAAACAAGCCCCAGGTGTATGGTCAAATACCACAGGATCTCACGTGCAAGGAGAAGAGCAAGAACGGACCAACAAACAGGTATCACATGACAATGGATTGGCATTTCCCAGAGGGAAAGTAGGGCAGTGGTCAGAGAGAGAAAGTGTTGATTAGGCACAGGTGTGTGGTTAGGGACAGTAATTAGGCTTACGTTGGTGAAGATGATGTAACCTACTCTGAAGTCTAAATCTATGTGGATGTAGATCTGAAAGCTATACGTCATTAGAATGTTGGGTTACGGCAATCAATTCACATAAAACCAAAACTCCCAAAAGAGATGCAGATTTACAACCGGAAGCTTTGGAGACAGAAAGAGGTTAGAGAAGATGAACTTCCAAGTATTGGTAATCACCTCAACATGCTCAATGATGCTACAGAGAGGTAGACCTTTGCAAAGAGATGAAGAGGAATACTACCAAGAGAACATGTTCCGTGCTAAACTCATGAACCAACAGAAAACGTTACCGTTCATGATGTTACTACTGATTCCTTCACGAATGATCGAAGCAGGCCAACATCTTCACAGGTCAGGTCAAAGGTTGGTCCAAAAGTCCAATTCAGGGCTGGCCCTGTGATGTAGCAGGTAGGTTCCTACGCTCCACTTGGGAGGCATGGGCTTCACCAGCTAGCATCAGGGGTGCGGAGAAGATTACTAGCATTAGGAAATATAAATTTCAAGGTATGGTGGGCACAGAGATGATAAAGAAGGAGAAATTGTCATGAGACCTTAACAATATGCACCAGAAAAAGAACCATGAGTATATGACAGTCTATGAACGCATCAGGAACACTTCCCCAAATGATGAAGGAAGGAAAACGTGACCTGCCAAGTGGAATTTTTAGACAGCTAGGAGATCACACGATCATTGTGCATCAGGGGATTGCCTGGGCACCCTCCAATTGGGAGGGCCTCCAGGACGTTCTCTGAGGAAAGTCCACCCAATTGGGCATATACACAATGGATAAGATATAAAACAAGGGATAATCTTAAAGGAAAGGAACCGGTGGGTAGAGGGAATGTAGTGTACCTTTCAACTTCCACGAGAAAGTTAGAAACTGACAAGAAATCCAGAACAAGGAAAACTATCCTACCTGGAAAGATGGAGTTGTCAGACTGATATGAGATGGCTCTGAAACACTGTGTGCCTGGAGGTTTTCAGGACAACTTAGAATTCTGAGGGTGTTTATGACGTCACAGTGAACGTGTCACCCAAGATGGCAGCAAGTTTAGAGTCCGAGGATTGCCGTGGCTAGGATACCCACGTGAGAGATATCCAGAAACAGCTTTTCCAAACAGAAACCACACACAGAAACTTGAAGAGATTAAAGAGGCACTGATTCAACGGATAAGAAAGGAATCATCGGGAAGAAGGGATACTAGAGGGGCAAGCACTGAGAGGAGAACATTGTTATCTACTCAAGTAGATGTGGAGGCCGTGCTGATTGAAGCTTGCAACTTTATTTGAAACAAGAGGCTGGACTTGGGGCATATCAGACCCACGTTTTCCTTCTGCCTTATTCATAATCCCAATTCAAGAATGATCACTTGAGGACATTGAAGAGAACAATTGAGGCCTTCTTTCCTAGGCCCCTAGCATTCTTTGAAGAGAGGTCTCCCTTTGCATAGCTCTGGCGTCACGGGGTCCCTCTGGGTACATGCTAATGTGTCCCAAGACATCTCTGTGAAGACTTAAGGAATGGATGATTGTCATACTTGGGGTGTGTCCTTTGGTTTGGAGGGCTGTAGAAGTGTGCTTAAAAGCACCCTTTTCGAGAGGGCTTCATTAATGTGTGAAGGCTGCCTTCCCAGGCTACAGTGCTCAGTTGGGCTCCAATGAAATTCTCTCCCCCAGCTCTTGCCATGGAAACAGTATTGATTTCTTGTTCTGACAACATATGGAATGAGGTTTGCTGAAAATTAGAACATTGCCATTATGTTTAAATAAAAATACACCTGCCAAAGTTCAGAATGAAAATCAAACCAGTAGGAAACCATGTAGAAATAAAAAGCCCAGTATCCAGACGTCATCTTGTGGAGCATTCAATGATCAGGGGTCGAGTTTGAAACTTCCCAAATCCAGAAAAGAGACAGATAAATCACTTACCTGGAGGGAGGAATTCATCAGATTTCTCTAATTCCTCTCGAAAACATAATGTCCGTGAAGGTGGTTGTCCGGACAACCTCGAATCTGGAGTTTCTGATCTGAGAATCTCAAACCTACCAAGACGACCATGTGTTCTCAGGGCTAAGTGTCACCTGGGCTGGGATAGCAAAGATTCCTACAAGTGACTGATGGAAATTCCAAGACCACACCCAACAATCACGAAATGACTCACACCTCGGGCTACAGAACCTATGGTAATTAAAGACATACAAAACTCCTAACTTGGAAAGAAGGAGAACGCACTGATAAGCAAATCGAATGGAGATATCTCAGCAAGACCATAACAATTAGACTATAGAAAAGAAAAAAGGATCCCGGAATATGGAGGCCAACAGAAATCAAAGCTGACTAATCCACAGTGAAAGACGTCAGTCATTAGACACACTCTGTTTGAACATTTGAAAGTCAGAGAAAGTCACAACGCCAAAAACAGCAGCAAAGGTCAAACCTGGCCTAAATGAGAAGGGTGAGTTATGAGACTGCTCCCCGCGGGCTCTGAAAGCCTGTGTCCACGAAGCTAGACTGGACAGCAGAGACACGATTCTGACAAATCACCCAACATCACAGTGGGCCAGAAAATCAAGCTGGCCTCATCAACACAGGGCCAGAGTTGGGCTCAAGTAGCATATTCAAGTCACAATCCACTCAACTGCAGGTTGCCAATGGAACATGAAAAGGGCCAGCCAGTGGGGCCGTGGTGAAGTCTGCACATTCTGGTTCAGCAGCCCAGGGTCAGCGATGTGGAATCCTGGGGGTGAGCCACCTCACCGCTCGTCCAGCCATTCTGGGGAAGGCATCTGAGGTAGTGTAGAGGGAGATGGGAAGCGATGATAGACATCGCCATTCTTCCTCAGGAAATGCAGCAGCATGGCCAGCAGATGTGAGCACAGCCATAAACTTCTGCCAAAACAAAACCAATTGAAAGTTGCAAAGAATAGAAAAACTGAACCTCAAAAAAGAAAGCATGCCAGTAGGAAGAAAAAGATATCTAAGAATAAACGTGGCCAAACAGCAGAAAGCTATGGAAACAGAAAGCTTGCAAAGGTTTGGGTGAAGATATTACAGAAGACACAAGGGAATGGAAGGCTATTCCGTGCTCTTCCAATGGAAGAACGAACACACTTCAAACGTCCATACCGCATAAAGCAGTGTCTGGACTGCATGCAGTCCCAGTCAAAGTTGCAACAATCATTCCCACAGAAATAGAAGACAGAATCCTAAAGTTTCTATCCCGCAACAAAGGACCCGGAATAGCCAGAGGAATCCTCAGGAAAACGAACAAAGCAGCAAGTCTCACACTTTCTGATTTCAACATATAGGACGAAGCCCTAGGTACGGAAACAGCACAGCCTGGCCCCCAAAATAGGCACACAGACTCATGCAACAGAACGAGAGCCTGGAGGTCAACTCACACATCTACTGACAGCGCATTTTCGAACAGTGAGCCTAGAGGAGAAAGTGGAGAAAGGAGAGTCTCCACAAGAAACAGTGCTGAGAAGACTGCACACCAACAGGTAACACAATGAGAGTAGACCATGATGTTACACCAGACATACACACGACCTCGAAATGGATTAAAGCCTTGAAAGGAATACTTGAAACCGTGCAACTTCTAGGAGACAACCCAGGCAGCTTGCTCTTTGCCATCTGGCTTGGCTGCCTATTTGGAAGAAGCATGTGTCAGTGGGCAAAGGCAACAAAGGAAACAAAAAACAAGCGGGACTCCATCCAATGCAGAAGCTTCTGCCCAGCCAACGACTCCATCGACTCAATGCAAAGACAGCACAAAAACTGCGACAGGCTGTTTGCAAACCACACATCAGAGAAGGGGTGAGTAGCTAAAAGATCCAATGAACTCATACGTCTTCACAGGAATAAAAACAACGAGCCCAATAGAACCTGGGCAAAAGATGGAAACAGATATTTCTCCCAGGAAGATAGGAAGATAGCCAACAGGCTGTATGAAAACATGTTCATCATCATTAAGTCTCTGGTCAATGCAAATCCGAACGGCAATAAGATAGCAACACACAGTGGTCAGAATGGCTATAAGGATGAAGACGGGAAACAATAAGTTTCACAGAGGAGGTGGAGAGAAAGGAAGCCTCCTGCACTGCTGTAGGAATGTGAACCGGTGCGGCCACTACACAAAGTGGTGTGGAATTGCCTCAGAAATTTCAGAATCCACCTACCATATGATCCGTCTATTCCTCTGTGGCGTATATATCCAAACATCATGGAAACACTAATGCACAGAGATCGATGCACTGCTGTGTTCACCACAGCCTTACTCCTGATATCCAAGACTTGGAAGCGTCCGTGGTGACCATCAAGAGATGAATGGAGAAGGAAGATCGGCTATAGCCACACGATGGTATAGCTCTCAGCTGTAGGAATGGATGCAGTCCAGCCATTTGTGACCACCAGAATGGCTCCTGAGGGTCTTAGGGGAACTGAAGCAAGCCCCAGGGATAAGGTTGAATACCACAGGATCTCACGTACAAGGAGAAGAGGAAAAACGGAGCAACAAAAAGGTAGGACGTGACATGGGATTGGTAGTTCCCAAAGGGAAATGGATGCGGGGGTCTGAGGGAGAAAGAGTTGATTAGGTACAAGTGTGTGGTGAGGGCCTGTAATTAGGCTTACAGTGGTGAAGATGATGTAACCTACACAGAAGTCTAAATCTATGAGATTGTAGATGTGAAAAGCTATAGGATGTTATAATGCTGGGTTACGGCAATCAATTCACATAAAATCAAAACTCCAAAGAGGGGTGAAGATTTACGGCCTAAGCTTTGGGGGCTGAAAGAGATTAGAGAAGAACTGCCAAGGATTAGTAATCACCTCCAAATGCTTAATGATGCTACAGAAAGGTAGACCTTAGCAAAGAGATGAAGCGGAATACTAGCAAGAGAATATGTTCCGTGCTAAACTCATCAACCAAAGGTAAATGTTACCGTCATTCATGTTACTACTGATTCCCTTCACGAATAATCGAAGCAGGCTAACATCCTCCCAAGATCAGGCCAAAAGTTGGTCCAGAAGTCCAATTCATTGGCGGACCTGTGATGTAGCAGGTAAGTGCCCACGTTCCTTTCGCTTGGGCAGCCTGAGCTTCACAGGATACCACCACGGTTGTGGATCAGATTACTAGCGTTAGGAAATCCAGATTTCACGGTCTGGTGGGCACAGAGATCATAAAGAAGTGGAAATGGTGAGGGAAACTGAGCAATACGCACCAGAAAAAGAACCATGAGAATATTACAATCTATGAACGCATCAGCTACACTTCCCCAAATGATGAAGGAAGGAAACATGTGACTTGCCTGGTGGAATTGTCAGACTGCTAGGAGATGACATGATAAGTGTGCATCAGGGGATTGCCTGGGCAACTTCAACTTGGGAGGGAGTCCATGACTTTCTCTGGGGAAAGTCCACCCATTTCACCATATCCACAAAACATAAGAGATAAAATCTTTGATAATCGTAACGGAAAAACTCTGGTGTGTAGAGGGAATGTAGTAGACCTTTCAAAGTTCGAGGAGAAAGTTAGAAACTGACAAGAAATCCAGAACAAGGAAAACTATCCTACCTGGAAATGGGGAGTGGTCAGACTGGTATGCGATGGCTCTGAAACACTGTGTGCATGGAGGTTGTCAGGACAACTTAGAATTCTGAGGGTGTTTATGAACATGTCACCCAAGATGGCCACATCTATACAGTCCGAAGATTGGCCATTGTATGGCTATAGATCGTCTTCCTTCTCCATTCGTCACTTGATGGGCACCACGTAGGCTTCCAAGTCTTGGATATTGGGAGTAAGGCTGTGGTGAACACAGTGGTGCATGGATCTCTTAGCATTAGTGTTTCCAAGTTCTTTGGATATATATGCCACAGAGGAATAGCTGGATCATATGGTAGATGGATTCTGAAAATTCTAAGGCAATTCCACAGCACTTTGGGTAGTGGCTGCACCTGATTACACTCCCCCCAGCGGTGCAGGAGGCTTCCCTTCTCTCCACCTCCTCTCCGAGACTTGTTGTTCCCTGTCTTCATCCCTATAGCCATTCTGACCACTGTGAGCTGCTGTCTCATTGCCGTTCGTATTTGCATTGCCAAAGACTTAATGATGATGAACATGTTTTCATACAGCCTGTTGGCCATCTTTTATCTTCCTGGGAGAAATAGCTGTTTCCATCTTTGGCCCAAGTTTTATGGGGATCGTCGTTTTTTTACTGTGGAGACATATGAGTTCATTGGATATTTTGGCTAATCACCCCTTCTCCAATGTGTGGTTTGCAAACATCCACTCGCAGTTGTTGTGCTGTCTTTGCATTGAGTCGATGGAGTCATTGGCTGGGCAGAAGCTTCTGCATTGAATGGAGTCCCGCTTGTTTCTTTTTTCCTTTGTTGCCCTTGCCCAGTCACGCACGCTTCTTCCAAATAATTGGCTAAGCAAGATGGCAAATAGCAAACTACTTGCGTTTTCTCTTAGAAGTTGCACCGTTTCAAGTCTTCCATTCAAGGTCTTAATCCATTTCCAGGTGGTGTGTGTGTGGCTGGTGTAACCTTATGGTCTACTCTCATTGTGTTACATGTGGCTGTGCAGTCTTCCCAGCACCATTTCTTGTCGAGACTCTCCTTTCTCCGCTGTCTCCTCTTGGCTCCTTGGTCTAAAATGGGCTGTCCATATATGTGGGAGTTGACCTCTGGGCTCTCAATTCTGTTCCTTGTGTCTATGTCCCTCTTTTTGTGGCCAGCCTTTGCCATTTCTGTATCTAGCAGTTCGTCCTAAATGTGGAAATTCGAAAATGTGGTACTTGCTGAGTTGTTCGTTTTCCTCAGGATTCCTTTGGCCGTTCCTGCTCCTGTGTTGCTGGATAGACTTTAGGATTCTCTCTTCTATTTCTGTGCAAAAGATTGCTGAAACTTTGACGGGCCTTGCGTGGAATCCAGAGATTGCTTTATCTAGTACGGACGTTTCAAATGTGTTCGTTCTTCCATTCGAAGAGCGTGGAATAGACTTCCGTTTCCTTGTGTCTTCTTTAATTTCTTTCCGGAAAGCTTTCCAGTTTGTTGGTCCTTGTTTGTCTCTTCTCCTTGTAAGTGAGCTCCTACGGTATTTGAGTTTCTCCCTGCGAGTTGTTTCAATTCCAATGAAACCCTCGGGAGCCATCCTTCTGGTCACTAATGGCTGGATTCTCTCTTTTGTTATGGCTCAGTGATATGCCATTGTGTTCATAAAGCCCAGCTTCCTTCTCCAATCTTCCCTATCTATTCTTCCTTCTGCCTTGATGGGCATCAGGGCGGCTTTCAAGTCTTGGATAACGGGAGTAAGGCCAGGGTGAACACAGGGGTGCACATATATCGGTGCACGACCTTTTCCAAGGTCTTTGGATAAACACGCCACTGAATAATAGCTGGATCATATAGTAGATGGATTCTGACATGTTTGAGGCAATTCCACAGGGCTTTGCATCGTGGCTGCACCAGCTTACACTCACAGCAGCACTGTAGGAGTCTTCCCATCTCTGCCGCTCCTCTCTGACACTTATTTCCTGATTTTTTACCTATAGTCATTCTGAGCACATTGAGCTGCTATCTCCCTGCCATTTGGATTTCAATTGCCCTGAGTCTTAATGATGATTAACATGTTTTCATACACCTGTTGACCATCTCTATCTCTTCTTGGTTGAAATCTCTGTTTCCACCTACTGCCCTGGTTTTAATGGGCTTATTTTTTTTTCTCTTGTGGACCCATATGAGTTCACTGCATCTTTTGGCTATTCATCCGTTCACTGATGTGTGGTTTTCAAACATCCTCTCCCTGTGGTTGTACTGTCTTTGCATTGAGTCAATGGTTTCCTTGGCTGGGTAGAAGCTTTTGTGTTTGATGTAGTCCCACTTGTTTCTTGTTTCCTTTATTGCCCTTGCCCAGACAGAAAGGCTTCCTCCAAATAGGAGGCTAAGACAGATGACAAAGAGCAAGCTGCCAGCGTTTTCTTCCAGAAGTCTCATGGTTTCCAGTCTTACATTCAAGACTTTAATCCATTTCGAGTTGGTGTTTGTGCCTGGTGTAACACCGTGGTCTATTCTCCTTGTCTTAGGTGAGGCTCTGCAGTCTTCCCACCACCATTTATTGTAGAGACTTTCCTTCCTCCCCTGTCTCCTCTTGGCGCCATGGTCGAAAATGGGCTGTCCATATAGGTGTGCGTATACCTCTGGGCTCTTGATTCTGTTCCATGGTTCTGTGTGTCTGTTTTGCATCCCAGCCTGTGCCGTTTCCATTCCTAGTTCTTCGTCCTCTATATTCAAATCAGAAAATGTGATACATTGAGCTTGTTCTTTTTCCTCAGGATTCCTTTGGTTATTTGGGGCCTTTTGTTGCTGGATGTAAACTTTAGGATGCTCGCTTCTATCTCTGTGAGAAATATAGCTGCAACTTTGACTGGGATTTCATGTAATCTACAGATTGCTTTAGCCGGTGTGGAGGTTTCCAGTGTGTTCATTCTTCCATTTCAAGAGCATGCAATATCCTTCCGCCTCCTTGTGTCTTCTCCCATTTTTCTCCTGCAAAGGTTTGTAAGTTATCGCTTTACAGAGCTTTCACCTGTTGGGGTGAGGTTATTCGTAGGTATCTTATTATTCTTACTGGCATTTTTTTTGAGGTTCAATTTTCCTATTGATTGCAACTTTTAATTTGTTTCCTTTTGACAGAGGTTTATTGCTGGGCTCACATCTGCTGGAAGTGCTCCTGTATTTGCTGAGGGAGAGTGGACCTGTCTCACATTGCTTCTCATCTGCCTCTACACTCCCTCCCACGCCTGCCCCAGAATGGCTGGACCAGCGGTGAGGAGGTCTGCCCCCAGGATTCCACCCAGCCAAGTGCAGGCTGCTGACCCAAATCCCGCGGACATCCCCAATTCTCCACTGCCCGACCCCTTTCAAGTTCCCTTGCAACATGCAGTTGTGTGGAATGTGACTTAAATAGGCTACTTCAGCCCAATTCTGGCACTGAGTTGATGTAGACGGTTTGTATTTTTGCTCAACTGTGATGTCAGAGAATTTGTCATAATTGTGTCTCTGCTGTCCAGGCAAGCATCATGGACACAGAGTTTCAGAGCAGGTTTGGAGCAATCTCAGACTCACCCTTTCAAGGTAGCCCAGGTTTTACCTCGCTGCAGCTTTTTGGTTTGTGACTTTCTGACTTTCAAAAGTTCAAGCAGAGTCTGTCTAAAGTCTGACATCTTTTGTTGTGGATTATTCAGGTGTTATTTGTGTTTGCATTCCCTTTTCTGAGCCCATTTTGTTTTTCCATAGTATAATCATCATGGTCTTTCTCAGATTTCCCCCTTTGGTATGCTTGTCAGTCGGTTGTCCTTCATCCCAAGGTATCAATTTTCTATTTCTTTCACCACCCTATGTTCTATAGACCTACGTGTGAGTGCTTTTCATTGTTGGGTGTTGTCTTTGAATTTACATGGTCCCGTGTAGCCATCTTTGCCATGCTAGCCTTGGTGAACATGAGCACTGAGAACACGTGTTCATCTTGGTTGGTCTGACATTCTGAGATCTTAAACTCCAAATTCTAGGTAGGCATGGCAACCTCCTTCATGAACATAATGTAGCCGAATCAAATTCGGCAAATCTGCTGAATTCCGCTCCAAATAAGATACTTTTCTGTCTCATTTCTGGATTTGGGAAGTTTCAATCTTGACCCCCATCCTTGAACATTCCTCTAGATTATGTCTAGATACTGGCTTACTTTATTTCTATAGGGTGTGTTATTTGTTTGATTTACATCCTCAGCTCTGGCAAGTTTATTTTTCTATAAAGATAATTGTAATGTTCTAATTTTCAGCCAACCTATTTACATATGGTGTCAATACACGTCATCCATATTCATTCTACTCCAAGAGATACGGGGATAGACCTTCATTGGAGCCAAACTGAGCACACTAGCCTGTTACGGTGGCCCTCACAAAGCAACGAAGCCATCTGGAAAAGGGTGCTTCTCAGCACATTTCTGTAGCCCTGCCAAACAATGAGACATACGCAAAGCACAATGGGGGTCCATTCCTTCAAGGGTTCAAAGAGATGTCTTGTGACACATTAGCATGTACCCTTTGGAGCTCCGTAATGCCAGAGCTATGGAAAGTGATACTTCTCTTCAATGAATGCTAGTGGCATAGGAAAGGAAGCATCAATCATTCTCTACAATGTCCTCAGGAGATCACTCTTGATTTTGGATGATGATTAACGCAGAAGGAAAATGTAGGCCTGATAAGGCCCAAGTCCAGCCTCTGGTTTCAAATCAAGTTTCAAGCTTGAATCTCCATGGCCTCCCCCTATACTTGAGTAGATCACAGTGGTCTCCACTCAGTGATTGTCCCTCTATTATTGTATCTTCACAATGACTTCTTTCTTATCCCTTTAATCAGCGTCTATTCTATCTCTTCAAGTTTCACTGCCTGGTTTCTGTTTTTAAATTCTCTTCTGGGTATCTCTCCCTTGAGTATCAGTAGCCTAAGACAATCCTCGGACTATTAACATGAGGCCATCTTGGGTGACATGTTCACTGTGATGTCATAAACACCCTCAAACTTCTCAGTTGTCCCGGCATCTTCCATGCACACAGCATTTCAGAGCAATCTCATACCAGTCTGACTACTCACGCTTTCCAGCTAGAATACTTTTCCATTTCGTAGATTTCTTGTCAGTTTCTAACTTTATCCTTGAACTTTTAAACGTCTAGTACATTCTCTCTAGACACTAGTTTCTTTACTTTAAGTTTATCCTGGGTTTTAGCTGTTACATTTTGTAGATATGGCCAAATGTGTAGACTTTCCCCAGAGAAAGTCCTGGAGTCCCTCCCAAGTTGAAGTTGCCCAGCCAATCCTCTGATGTGCAATGATCATGTCATCTCATGCAGTCCGACAATTCCACCTATGCAGGTCACATCACTTCCTTCATTTTGTATTTAGAGAAGTGTACCAGATGTGTCATAGACTGCAATATTTTCATGTTTATTTCCTTGTGCGTATCTATAAGGTATGCTCATAATTTCCATTTATTTTTGATCTCTGTCTGCACCATACCATGGTGATAGATTCAGAAATCTATCTTTCCTAATGTTACTAATCTGATCAGCACCCATCATTGAATCCATGAATCCCAGGTCGTCCACTAGGAACGTGGGCACTTACACACCAGAACACATGGCTGGACCTGAATTTTACTTTTGGACCAATCTGTTGCCTGAACTTGGGAAGAAGCTGCCCTGCTGTGATTATTCGTGAGGGTAATTAGTAGTAACCTCACTCATGGTAACATTTTCCCTTGCTTCATGAGCTTAGCACGGAACATGTTCTCTTCATTGTATTCCTCTTAATCTATTTGCTATGGTCTACCTTTGTGTATCATCATTAAGCATTTGGAGGAGATTCACAATCCTTGGAAGTTCATCTTCTCTAACGTCTTTCAGCCTCAAACGCTTCATGGTGCAAATCTGCATGCCTTTTTGGAAGAGTATTGATTATGTCTTTTGAAACATATGTGAGGAAGTTGGCTGAAAATTGAAACATTACACTTATATTTAAAGAAAAATAAACATGCCAGAGATGAGGATGTAAATCAAACAACTAACAATCCCTACAGAATTAAAGTAAAGCAGTCCTTAGACGTAATGTACTCTAACGATCAAGTTCGAGCCTTCCCAAATTCAGAAAAGAGACATGAAAATATCTTACCTGGAGAGAAGAATTCATCAGGTTTGTCTAATTTGTCTCAGAAACATTATGTCCATAAGTTGGTTGGCTGGACAACCTAGCATTTGGAGTTTCTGATCTCAGAATGTCAAACCAACCAAGATGACGATGTGTTCTCAGTGCTCAGTTGGATCTAGGCTAGGGTAGCAAAGATTCCTTCTAGTGAACAATGGGAATTCAAAGACAATACATAACAATCACAAAAGCACTCATGCATCGGCCTACAGAACATATGGTGATTAAAGAAATACAAAATTAATAACTTGGAATGAAGGAGAATGGACTGATAAGCATACCTATGAGAGATAGCTGAGAAAGAAAAAGACGATTGATGTGGATTAAGGATTGAAAATAGTCTTTTTGTCAGAGTTGTTGGTATTTGCATAGCATGCAGGCATTCAGCCTGGGTTTTCTAGTCATATAAGTTCACGTTGTCTGTTAAATTTGTCAACAAAATAATAGCTTTAAATGACGACCAGTTTTGTCTAAGGCCTCATGAGGTTTCTGTAGGTAATCTGAACATAATTGTTGGAAACAAATGGTTTAAATACATAAAACTCATAAAAATGAGTACAATAACTTTTATGGTCAGTATACTTGTTGAAAAAAAAACAGCTTCAAAATTCTTTTTGGTAACAATCTTGAGTTATGCCAAGTTAAGTTAAATGATAAAAATCTGAATATCTGGGTTGTTTTTGGATTGGATGTAACACCGAAACATTATTAATAAACATATCTAGGTTATCTACTTTTGGCTTCTTATTGAAGAGGCTAAAAGCGTTTGGGTGTATAAAAAGCATGCCTTGTGTTTTATTGTAAACTGGCGTGTTTCTAAAGTTATGAAGTGTTTAGAATGCTGATATAAAAGTCGATTCATAACTGTTTGCCTTTTTAGTGTTTACTACGTCTGTTAAGTGTTAAAAGTTCTAATTAACCTATGGAATTAAAGCTACTGGAAATTACTAAGGAAAAGAGCTCATATTCAAGGAATTTAAAGTCTACACTTTCAGTAAAAAAGGTATAAAGAATGGAAATATTTTTGTTTGATGGGTTAAGAGAGATAAATGTGTCCTAATGTACTAGAAAGGAAAAAAGACAGAGTTTGGGACAAAATCTGAAACCAAAAAAGAAAGTTTTAGAAGGTTTGTGAAGGAGAAATTCTGAAAGGAGTTTTATGCCTGGTCACGTAGACTAAAGTAAGTTCAATTAAGTGAATGAGTTTGAATGTTAAAAATAAGTAGGTGCAGAAATTCAAATTTGGTTTTCTTTAAAAGGATAAATGTTCTTGAACCTTTGATCTGCTCTTGATAAGGAGGTAATGAAAGCTGTTCCTTTGAGTAAGTCTACCCAAGAGACAAATCTGTTTTGTGAAAATAATGACTGAGGTCAGTCTTAATATTTTGACTCTTTCTGTTATCACTTTGAATAGATACCTGAGCATTGTTTCACAGTGAGTATTGTTTCCTATTTGAAGAAGCATTTTAAAAACTTTTGATATGTTTTAACAAGCTTCTCCCTCAAAAATATTCAAATCCTAAATGAAGGCTATCTTTTCACATGGCAGACAGAAGAATGATTACTCTGAGGATTTTCAGAGGGCCCCTGAGACTTCTCAAAGAAATTTGCTCTCTCTTCCTATAAGGAAGAAAATACTAAACTAATTAGGCTTATTTGGTCTATTAAATTACATGGGAAACATTGGGAAATAAGTGATGATAGATCTTCTTAGGTGGTATTAGATGGGTAAATGTTATTAATATAGATGTCTTAAAATTATATAGCATTCCTAGAATTCTGATCTGTCCTGGTTATCAGTCATAAGTCCAATTATTATCTGGAAGTGTTATATGTCACAGGAGTAGCCAAGTTTCTTTGTCAATTGCCCTTTTGATTCCTTTGCAAATTTGCAGTTAGTTCTTGTTTTACTCTGCTGCTTTTTTCTTGAGCAAATATGTTTCAACTTCCGAGAAATTTCTGGAAAGGATTCTGACACAGAGGATCTAATCTACAGATTTCTGATAAACTTTCAGATTGTAAAACTAAACTGAGTAAGAAACTACAGAATTCTAACAGAAACTAAGCTCCTCGATCTGCTGACAGAAGATTCAGCTCAAGACTTGATTATACAGGACTGTCTGAACTGATGAGGATGATTATAAATTTTTAGGACTTCTGTTTGAAATATTGTTGAGTTTTGATGTGTTGTTTTGTTTTCTCATAATGAGGGAAATCTTTTTCTCTTTTCTCTTATGCTAACTATGACTTACAGCAATTTGGTGAAATTATACCTTTATGAGCAAAACTGAAACTTTTATCTTTTTCTCCCTATCTTATCCCTCCGGAATTGGGAAACACTTTGTGACTGAGTATAGTTATTTGGTGGCAATATTTGTATAAGTTCCATAAGAATCTGTTCTCCTTATAACAGGACACATTTGTTATACTACCAAGGCTTTGACTGGAATGTCATATTTAAAACACACAGGCTCAGATATGACAAGACAGCATTTCAGGAACAAAGATTGGACTTTCTGGAATACAGCCACTTGGAAACATGGGCCTGGTACCTTGTTTACAGAGATTCTGGCAATCTCACCCGGTAAGTAAGGAAGCTTGCTTATCTGACAGGTGTAAGGAACCTCCGAATATTTTGGGGGAACTCAAGGAGAACTCCACTCAAATCTGTAAGTACTGCGGGCAAAATCTGATGACAAGTCCTTGGCTTGGCTTTTCTGGCATCGAGAGGCCTTCACAGTTCAATCTGAGATTCGTCAGAAAAAATTCTAGCAAAGCAGATTTTAAAAAGCCTGTATGAGCAATTACTATTCTTGCTGCTATGTAAATAATTGGAGAAAGTTGTATTGAAACTGCACTTTATTTGAAAACCAGTTAATCCTAATTAGGCTATCTTTTGTAAAAATGAGGGTGATCTAAGAGACAAAAATTATGTTTCTGTAGAAGCCATAATAGGCATTCCTGGATACTAGATTCTAGCTGTTTTCTTTGGCAAGATTCATCCGTTACTAATCGTAATGTCTACTTGTTGCCATCTATGTCTGACACCTGGGAGTTCCCTGGCCATGATCAAACATTTTCCTTCAATACTACTGCCCAAATACTAACTAGATTTGCCTTGTCATAGGTGGATCCTAAACAACAAGTTCCAAATGTAAAGTCTCCAACTTATTGATACGCATAGGATGGACGATATCAAATTTGGGATGAATATATTTGGTTCACTCCTACTCGTGGTCAACTCAGTCAAAGGTCACTCTCTGTTGGGAACAAACCAATCACGCTTGTGATACATCACCTATTAACACCTGACCGATGGGAAAAATTCGCTGTTATATGTGTTCTCATATCATAGGCTTAAAAAAATACTGATGGGTTTGGGACTGACTGGGATAGATGGCCCCGCACACATTGGTTAGCCCCTAATTGTGCTCAGTGGCTATGTGGCTCCAATTTACAGCCTTGGCTGCCATCTGGATGGATTGGATGATGCACCATAGGCTTTGTCTGGATGCAAGGTACAACGAGATCTACTATATCTCCTCCTGCTAACCTACCCAACTTGCAGCAACACTGAACAAGCTGTGTCTTCCACTGGTGTGACCATATTTCCTCAATTTTCCTTCCCTCATTAGGAATCCAAAATGTCGTCTTGCACATGGAAGTCCTAAACAAATTTATTATGAAGGCATTGCATGACACTCAATATAGCACTTCACTGCTCAATTTAGAAGTATCCCAAATGTGAAAGGCAGTCCTCCAAATCCAAATGGCACTGGATGTCTTGACAGCAGCACAAGAGCAGCACTGTGCCATTATAAAAACTGAATGTTGTGTCCATATTCTTGACTACCATCAAAATATTTCTGGCTTCCTATCCCCACCACCAAATTAAATCCATGTCTTAACCCTAACTCTAAACGATTCATTGAACTCCTAGTCCGGATCAGTTTTCTGTACTACTTCAAAACCTTATTCATTGGGTTAAACATACTGCTTGTATTTCTTGTGATAACTTATCTGTTTCGTTGTTTGTCTTCTGCATGTCAAAAATGTTTCACCTCGTGGACCACCTCTCGTCAAATGATTCTCTTGTCTCCAGAGGCTCTGTATACCTTGTAAGCCTTGAACACCATGGGTGAAGCCTTACGGTCCACTGAACTTCCTACCTGTGCCTATGGTCCCATTTAGGGACAGCTCTATGACCTTGTACAGCCAGAAGTAGTCACAGAAGACAGACCATCGTCCATATCCCCAAAGATTTCCGGTCCAAATGGGTTCAGGGGGGGTTTATGATGTGGATTAAGCTGGCCCCAGCTAGAGAAACCCAAGGTGACCTGGCCTACATGCCAAACTATGTGACCAGCTGGATTTCTTTATGGTATGAATTAGGGCTGAGAAGCCAGGGAGAGAAGCCCAGGGCATCATCACGTACATGCTGATCTATATTGCCAGATTCGTATCTAAAGTTATATGACCACACAATAACCAGACCCATTCTGCACTGAAATCATTTAAAGATATTTTACATCATCATTTCTTTTTCCAGTGAAAGTAAGTCATGTACCCATGCCTTATAAAATTCGCCATAACCCTTAACTCAGGGCAACAGCAGGAGCTCTGACTGCCCATGGGTCCTGTCCCCATGTTATCCCGTACTATTCTCTAAATAAAAGAGCACCAATGCCAGACCTTTAGATTCCAAGAAATGTTTCATTCGAGTCTTCAGCTCGCCGAGACCCTATCAACGATTATATCATGGAAAAGAAAAAACGGTTCAAGAAAATGGAAGGCACACAGAAATCACACCTGAATAATTCACAATGAAAGACATCAATTTTGGACATACTCTGAACGTTCTAAAATCAGAGAAAGTCACAACTCCAAAAACTGCATCGAAGGTCAAACCTAGGTTAACTGGGAAGGGTGAGTTACAAGACTGCTAAAATCGGGCTCTGAAAACCTGTGTTGATGAAGTTTGCTGGAATAGCAGAGACACAATTCTGACAAATTCTCTGACATCACAGTGGAGAAGAAAAACAAACTGGGCTCATCTACACAGTGCCAGAGTTGGGCTCAAGTAGCATATTCAAGTCACATTCCACTCAACTGCAGGTTGCCAATGAAACATGAAAGGCGCCACCAGTGGCACAGTGGTGAGGTCCGCATGTTCTGGGTCGGCAGCCCTGGGCTGGACACGTGGTATCCTGGGTGTGAACCTCCTCACTGCTGGTCCAGCCGTTTACCGGCAGGCCTCCGAGGTAGTGTTGAAGCAGCTGGGAAGTGATGTCAGACAGCATCACTCTTCCTCAGAAAATACAGCAGCATCGCCTGCAGATGTGAGCACACACATAAACATATGCCAAAACAAAATCAATGAACAGTTGCAAAGAACAGAAAAACTGAACCTCAAAGAAAAAAATGCCAGTAAGAACAAAAAGATTTCTAGTAATAAGCTTAGCCAAACAGCTGCAAGCTATGGAAACCGAAAGCTAGCAAAGATTTCGGGAAAGAAATTCCAGAAGACACAAGCAAACGGAAGGGTATTCCGTGCTCTAGGAATGTAAGTACTAAAACACTTGATACTTCCATAATGGATCAAGCAATCTCTGGATTCCATGCAATCCCAGTCAAAGTTGCAGAATCTTTCCCACAGAAATAGAAGAGAGAATCCTAAAGTCTCTATCCAGTGAAAAGGGACGCTGAATACCCAAAGGAATCCTGAGGGAAGCAAGCAAAGCAGGACGTATCACACTTTGTGATTTCAACATGTAGGACGGAGTGCTAGGTACTGAAACGTCACAGTTTGGTCTCAAAAACAGGCAAACAGACCAATGGAACAGAATCCAGAACCCAGAGTTCAACTCACACATATATGGACAGCACATTTGCAACGAGGAAGGCAAGAGGAGACAGTGGAGAAAGGAGAGACTAACAGAAACAGTGCTGGGAAGACTGGAGAACCACATGTAACACAATGAGAGTAGACCATGATGTTACACCAGGCACACACACCATCTCGAAATGGATTAAAGCCTTCAATAGAAGTCTTGAAACCGTGAAACTTCCTGGAGGAAACACAGGCAGCCTGCTCTTTACCATCTGGCTTAGCCGCCTATTTGGAAGAAGCATGTGTGACTGGGCAAGGGCAACAAATGAAACAAGAAACAAACGGGATTCCATCCAATGCAGAACCTACTGTCCAGCCAAGGAAACCATCTACTGAATGCAAAGACAGCACAACAACAGGGAGAGGATGTTTCAAACCACACATCGGAGAAGGGCTGAATAGCCAAAACATCCAATGACCACACACGTGTCCACAAGAGAAAAATCAACAAGCCCATTAAAACCTGGGCAAAAGATGGAAACAGAAATTTACCCCAAGAAGACAGAAAGGTTGGGAAATAGCTATATAAACACATGTTCATCATCGTTAAGTCTAAGGCCAATGGAAATCCAAACAGCAATGAGATAACAGCTCACTGTGGTCAGAATGGCTACAAGGAACAAGACAGGAAACAAGTGTTGGAGAGGAGGTAGAGAGAAGGGAAGAGTCCTGCAGAACTTGTGGGAGTGTAAACCAGTGCGGGCACTACGTAAAGCCATGTGACATTACCTCAAAAATTTCAGAATCCATCTACCATATGATCCAGCTATTCCTCTCCAGCGTGTTTATCCAAAGACCTTGGAATCACTAAGGCATGGAGATCCCTGCACTGCTTTGTTCACCACAGCCTTACTCCCGATATCCAAGACTTGGAATCCTCCCTGGTGCCAATCAAGGGCTCTTGGAGAAGGAAGATGGGCTATATCCACACAATGGCATAGCACTCAGCTGTAAGAAAGGGTGCAGTCCAGCCATTTGTGACACCAGAATGGCTACTGAGTGTACGAAGGTAACTGAAACAATCCCCAGGGAGAAAGTCAAATACCATAGGATCTCACTTACAAGGAGAAGGTTAAAACAAGGAGCAACAAACAGGCAGCATGTGACAGAGGATTGGTGGTTCCCAGAGGTAACAGGTGGCAGGGGACGGAGGGAGAAACAGTTGATTAGGCACAAGTGTCTGGTGTGGGCCTGTAATTAAGCTTAGAGTGGTCAAGATGACGTAGCATACACAGAAGTCTAAATATATGAGGATGTAAATCTGAAAGTTATAGGATGTTATAATGCAGGGTTCCGGAAACCAGTTCACATAAAATCAAAACTCCATAAAGGCAAGCAGGTTTATGGCATAAAGATTGCAGGCTGAAAGAGTTTAGAGAAGATGGGCTTCCATGGATTGATAATCACCATCAAATGCTCAATGATGCTACAGAAAGGTAGACCATTGGAAAGAGATGAAGAGGAGCACTACCAAGAGAACACGTTAGATGCTAAGCTCATGAGAGAACGGAAAATGTAGCTGTCTATGATGTTACTACTAATAACCTTTATGAATAATCAAAGCAGGCCAACATCTTCCAAAGTTCAGTACAAATGTTGGTTCAAAAGTCCTATTCAGGGTCGGCCCAGTGGTGTAGCGGGTAAGTGCCCATGTTCTGCTTGGGTGGCCTGGGCTTTGCTGGCCAGCATCACAGGTCCGGATCAGATTAGGAGCATTTGGAAATATAGATTTCAAGGTATGATGCAGACAGAGATCATGAAGAAGTAGAAATTGTGAGGATACCTTATGAATACACACCAGAAAAAGAACCATGAGAATATCACAATCTATGAATGCATCAGGTACACTTTCCCACATGATGAAGGAAGTAAAACACGTGACCAGCCAAGGTGGAATTGCCAGAGTGCTATGAGATGACACGATCATTGTGCATCAGAGGATTGCTGGGAACATAAAGTTGGCAGGGACTCCAGGACTTTCTGTGGGGAAAGTCCACACATTTGGCCACATCCACAAATGATAAGAGATAAATCCCAGGACGATCTTAAAGGAAAGAAACCAGTGTCTAGAAGGAATGTAGTAGACCTTTCAAGGTTCGAGGATAAAGTTAGAAACCGACAACAAGTCCAGAAAAAGGAAAACTGTCCTACCAGGAAAGGGAGAGTAGTCAGACTGGTATGAGATGGGTCTGAAACACGTTGTGCATGGAGGTTGTCAGGACAACTTAGAATTCTGAGGGTGTTTATGACATCATGGTGACCATGTCACCCAAGTTGGCTGAGGTTTCCAGCCCGAGGATAGGCCTAGGACAGTATATTCAAGTAACAGTTACCCAGAAACGGCTTTTCCAAACAGAATCCTGGCACAGAATCTTGAAGAGATCAAAGAGACGCTGATTCAAGAGTTGAGAAAGGAATCATTGGGAAGAAGCGATACTAGAGGGGCAAGCACTGAGAGGAGAACAGTGTCATCTACTCAAGTAGATGGGCAGACTGTGCTGATTCAAGCTTGAAACTTGTTTAGAAAAAAGAGGCCGGACCTGGGGCTTATCAGACCTACGTTGTCCTTCTGCCTTATTCATAATCCAAAGTCAAGAATGATCACTTGAGGACATTGAAGAGAAGAATCAAGACCTCCTTTTCTAGGCCCCTAGCATCTTGAAGACAAGTCTCTCTTTCCATAGCTCTGGCTTCACAGGGGTCCACTGGGTACATGCCAATGTGTCTCAAGAGATCTCATTGAAGCCTGGAAGGAATGGATCTCTGCCATGGTTGGCTATGTTTCTTGCTTTGGAAAGGCTCTAGATGTGTGCTAAAAAGCACCCTTTTCCAGAGGGCTTTGTTCCTTGGTGATGGCTGCCCTCCCATTCTAGAGTGCTCAGTTGGGATCAATGAGATTCTCTCCCCCATCTCTTATCTTAGAAGGAGTATTGATTATGTGTTTCGAACTACATGTAAGGAGGTTGGCTGAAAAAGTAGAACATTTCCATTATATGTAAAGAAAAATAAACATGCCACAGCTGAGGATGTAACTCAAACAAATAAAAAACCCCTGTAGAAATAAAGTAAGAAACGATCTACACGTAATCTAGTGGAGCGTTCAGGGATGAGGGGTGAAGTACAAAACCACCCAAATCCAGAAAAGGGATGGAAGGATCTCCCCCCTGGAGAGAGGAATTCATCAGATTCATCTAATTTGTCTCGAAACCCTTGGGTCCTTGAAGGTGGTTGCCAGGACAACATGGAGTTTCTCATCTCACAATGTCAAACGAACCAAGATGACCACATGTACTCAGTGCTCAGTTGCACCTAGCCTAGCATAGCAAAGATTACTTCAAGTTACCAATAGAAATTCAAAGATAACACCCAACAATCACAAAAGCACTCACACACCAGCCTACAGAACATACAGTGATTAAAGAAATACAAAATTCCTAACTTGGAATGAAGGAGAATGCAATCATAAGCATGTCAAAGGGAGATAGCTCAGAAAGACCATGACAATTAGACTATGGAAAAGAAAACATGGTCCCAGAAAATGGAAGGCCAACAGAAATCACACCTCAATAATCCACAGTGAAAGACGTCAGTCTTTAGACAGACTCTGCTTGAATGTTGGAAAGTCTGAGAAAGTGACAACCCCAAAACCTGCAGTGAAGGTCAAACCTGGGCTAACTGAGAAGGGTGAGTTCTCAGGCTGCTCCAAACGGGCTCTGAAACCGTGTGTCCATGAAGCTTGCCGGGACAGCAGAGACAAAATTCTGACAAATCCTGTGAAATCACATTGCACTGGAAAAACAACCTGGCCTAGTCGACACAGGGCCAGAGTTGGGCTCAAGTAGCATATTCAAGTCACATTCCACTCAACTGCAGGTTGGCAATGGAACATGTAAATGCCCGGCCAGTGTTGCAGGGGTGAAGTCCACGTGTTCTTGGTCGGCCGGCCGCGGTCGGGAGCGTGGAATCCTGGGGTGATCCTCCTCATGGTCGTTACAGCCATCTGGGGCAGGCGTCCGAGGTAGTGTAGAGGCAGTTGGGAAACGACGTTAGACAGTGCCACTCATCCTCAGCAAGTACAGCAGCATTGTCAGCAGATGTGAGCATAGCAATAAACGTTTACCAAAACAGAACCAATTAAAAGGTGCAAAGAATAGAAATAATGAACCTCAAAAAGGGAAGCATGCCAGTAGGAGAAATAAGATATCTAAGACTATGCTTCGCCAAACAGATGCAAGCTATGTAAACTAAAACCTGGCAAATCTCTGCGGAAAGAAATTCCAGAAGACCTAAGGAAACGGAAGGCTATTTCATGCTCTTCAAATGGAAGAACTAATACACTTGAAACCTCCATACCCCATAAAGCAATCTGTGGATTCCATGCAATCCCAGTCCAAGTTGCAGCAATCTTTCTCACAGAAATAGAGAGAGGATAGTAAAGCCTCTATCCAGCAGCAAAGGAATCTGAATACCCAAAGGAATCCTGAGGAAAACGAACAAAGCATGACATATCACACTGTCTGATTTCCTCATGTAGGATGGAGTGCAACGAACCGAAATGGCACAGTCTGAGTCCAAAAACAGGCACACAGACACATGGAACAGAATCGAGAGCCCAGAGGTCAACTTACGTACATATGGGCAGCCCATTTTCGACAAGGGAACCAAGAGGAGACAGCGGAGAAAGGAGAGTCTCGACAAGCAACGGTGCATGGAAGACTGCACAGCCACATGTAACACAATGAGAGTAGACCATGATGTTACACCAGGCACACACACCACCTCGAAATAGATTAAAGCCTTGAATGGAAGACTTGAAGCCGTGCAACTTCTAGGAGACAACCCAGGCAGCTTGCTCTTTGCCATCTGGCTTAGCCACCTATTTGGAAGAAGCATGTTTGACTAGTCAAGGGCAACAAAGGAAACAAGAAACAAACGGGACTTCATACACTGCAGAAGCTTCTGCCCAGACAAGGAAACCATCGACTCAGTGCAAAGTCAGCACAACAACTGGGAGAGGATGTTTTCAAAACACACATCAGAGAAGGGGTTAAGAGCCAAAAGATCCAATGACCTCATACGGCTCCAAAAGAGAAAACACAACAAGCCCACTAAAACCTGGGCAGAAGATGCAAACAGAGATTTCTCCCCAGAAGATAGAAAGATGGCCAATAGGCTGTATGAAAACATGTTCCTCATCAGGAAGTCCCATGCCAGTGCAAATCCAAACTTCAATGAGATAGCAGCTTACTGTGGTCACAATGGCCCTAAGTAACAAGCCAGGAAACAAGTGTCTGAGAGGAGGTGGAGAGAAGTGAAGCCTCCAGCACTGCTGGTGGTAGTGTAAACCGATGCTGCCACTCCACAAAGCAGTGTGGACTTGCCTCAGAAATTTAAGATTCCATCTACCATATGATCCAGCTTTTCCTCGGTGGTGTATTTATCCAAAGAACTTGGAAACATCAATGCATAGAGATCCCTGCACCGCTGTGTTCACCACAGCCTTGCTCCTGATATCCAAGACTTGGAAGCTGCCCTGGTGCCCATCAAGGGACCAATGGAGAAGGAAGATGGGCTATAGCGACACAAGGGCATACTACTCAGCTATAAGTAAGGATGTAATCCAGCCCTTTGTGACCTCCAGAATGGCTCCTGAGGGTCTTATGGGAAGTGAAACCAGTCACAGGGAGAAAGTCAAATCCCGTAGGTTCTCACTTACAAGGAGAACAGAAAAACATGGGCTAATGTACAGGTACCATGGGACAGTGGATTGGTGGTTCCCAAGGGGACTGGGGGGCGGAGGGAGGGTGAAAGAGAAGATTAGCCACAAGCATGTGGTTCAGGCCTGTAATGAGGCTTCCGGAGGGGAGGATGATATAACCTACACAGAAGTCTAAATCTCTGGGGGTGGAAATCTGAAAGCTACAGGATGTTATAACGCAGGGTTACAACAATAAACTAACATAAAATCCAAAATCCAGAAAGGTGTGTGGATTTACGGCATAAAGCTTTGGACTCTGAAAGAGATGAGAGAAGATAAACTTCCAAGTATTGACAATCACCTCCAAATGCTTAATAGTGCTACAGAAAGGTAGACCATTGCAACGAGATGATGAGGAATACTACCAAGAGAACATGTTCCGTGCTAATCTCACGCACCAACGGAAAATGTTCCCGTCCATGATGTTGCTAGTAATGCCATTCACCCATAATCAAAGGAGGATAACATCTTCCCAAGTTCAGGCCAATGATTGGCCCAAAAGTCCAATTCAGGGCCGGCCCTGTGGTGTAGGGGGTAAGTGCCCATGTTCCGCTTGGGCGGCCCGGGCTTCAGTGGTTCGCATCAGGTGTGGGGATCAGATTAGTAGCAATCGGAAATGTAGATTTCACGGTATGGTGCAGACAGAGACCATAAAGAAGTAGAAATTGTGAGGATGTGTTAGCAATATGCACCAGAAAAAGAAACATGAGGGTACTACAATGTGTGAACACAGCTGGTACACTTGCCAAATGAAGAAGGAAGGAAAACTTGTAACCTCCCAAGGTGGACTTGTGAGACTGCTATGAGATGAAACGATCATTGCGCATCAGAGGATTGCCTGGGCAACCTCAACTTGGGAAGTACTCCAGGACTTTCTATGGGGAAGGTCCACCCATTTGGTCATAGCCACAAATTATGAGAGATGACCTAGGATAATCTTAAAGGAAAGAAACCGGTGTCTAGAGAGAATGTAGTACACCTTTCAAAGTTGGAGGATAAAGTTGGAAACCGACAAGAAATCCAGAAAAAGGAAAACTATCCTGCCTGGAAAAGGTGCGTGGTCAGACTTGTATGAGATGGCTCTGAAACATGGTGTGCAGGGAGGTTGTCAGGACAACTTGTAACTTTGAGGGTGTTTATGATATCACGGTGAACATGTCACCCAAGATTGCCGCATATTTCCAGTCGGAGCGTTGGACTAGGCTAGGATATTCAAGTGAGAGATACCCAGAGACAGCTGTTACAAACAGAAACCGGGCACAGAATCTTGAAGAGATCAAAGAGACTATGATCCAAGGGATATGAAGAAGCGATAATAGAGGGACAAGCACCAAGAGGGGAACATTGTCATCTACTCAAGTAGATGGGGAGATCTTGCTGATTCAAGCTTGAAACTTGATTGGAAACAAGAGGCCAGACTTGGGGCTTATCAGACCGACATTGTCCTTCTGACTTAATCTTAATCCAAAGTCAAGAATGAAGTCTTCAGGACATAAAGAGGAGAATCCATGCCTTCTTTCCTGGGCCCCTAGCATTCTTTGAGGAGAAGTCTCCCTTTCCATAGCTCTGGCATCACGGGGGCCCACTGGGTAGACGGTTATGTCTCACAAGAGTACTCTTTGAAGCCCTGAAGGCGTGGGCACCTGTCATGCTTGGGGTATGTCTCCTTGTTTGGAAGGGCTCCAGAAGTGTGCTGAAATGCACCCTTTTCCAGAGGGCTTCGTTCCTTTGTGAAGGCTGCCCTCCCAGGCTAGATTGCTCCATTGGACTCTAATGAAGTTCTCTCCCCATATCTCTGACCCTAGAAGGAGTATTGATTATGTGTTTTGACACCTTATGTAAGGAGTTGGTGGAAAATTAGAACATTACAGTGACATTTAAAGAAAACTACACATGCCAGATCTGAGGATGTAAATCAAACAAATAAACCCTAGAGAAATAAAGCAAGCCAGTATCTGATGTAAGCTAGTGGAATGTTCAAGGATCAGGGCTCAAGTTAGAAACTTCCCAAATCCAGAAAAGAGACAGAAAAATCTGTTGCCTGGAGAGAGGAGTTCATCAGATTTGTCTAATTTGTCTCGGAAACATCATTTCCGTGAAGGTGGTTGCCAGGACACCCATGAATCTGGAGTTTCTGATCTCAGAATGTCAAACCATCCAAGAGGACCTGGTGTTCTCAGTGCTCAGTTTGGCCTAGGCTAGGATAGCAGAGATTCCTTCAAGTGACAGATGGAAATTCCAAGACAACACCCAACAATCACGAAAGGACTCACACCTCGGCCTACAGAAAATATGGTGATTAAAAAAATACAAAATTAATAACTTGGCATGAAGGAGAACGGATTGATAAGCATATGTAGAGGAGATAGCTGAGAAAGACCATGATGATTAGACTATGAAAATGAAACCAAGGTCCCCGAAATGGAAGGCAAACTGAAATCACACCTGAATAATCCACTATGAAATATGTCATTCATTAGACAGACTCTGCTGGAATGTTTGAAAGTCCGAGAAATTCACAACCCCAAAAACTGCAGCGAAGGTCAAAGCTGGGCTACCTGGGAAGGGTGAGTTACGAGTTTGCTCCAAGCGGGCTATGAAAGCCGGTGTCCATGAAGCTGGCCGGGACAGCAGAGACACAATTCTGACAGATCCTCTGACATCACACTGGACCAGATAAACAAGCTGGCCTCATCTACACAGGGCCAGAGTTGGGCTCAAGTAGCATACTCGAGTCACCTTCCACTCAACTGCAGGCTGTCAATGGAACATGAAGGGGCCGGCCAGTGGTTCAACGGTGTAGTCCACACACTCTGGGTCGGCAGCCAGCGGTGGCCGCATAGAATCCTGGCGTGAACCTCCTCACGGCTGGTCCAGCCACTCTGGGACATGCGTCCGAGGTAGTGTAGAGGCAGATGGGAAGAGACGTTAGACAGGGCCCTCTTCATCAGGAAATACAGGAGCATTGCCAACAGATGTGAGCACAGCGATAAACTTCTGCCTAAACAAAAGCAATTAAAAGTTACAAATGATAGAAAAACTTACCCTTAAAAAAAAATAAAAGCATGCTTTAGAAGATTAAGGTATCTAGGAATAACCTGAGCCAAACAGGTGAAAGCTATGTAAACCGAGAAATAGCAAAGCTTTGAGGAAAGAAATTCCACAAGACACAAGGAACTGGAAGGGCATTCAGTGCTCTTGGAATGGAAGATGTAACACATTTGAAACGTCCGTACTGGATAAAGCAATCTCTGGATTCCATGCAATCCCAGTCAACGTTGCAGCAATATTTCCCACAGAAATAGAAGAGGGAATCCTAATGTTTCTCTCCAGCAACAAAAGACCCTGAAGAACCAAAGGAATCCTGAGGAAAACAAAGAAATCATGACGTATCATCACAATGATTCCTTTCTTATCCCTTGAACCAGCGTGTCTTTGGTCGCTTCAAGATTCTGTGCCTGGTTTCTGTTTGTAAAAGCTGTTTCTGGGTATCTCTCACTTGACTATCCTAGCCTAGTCCAATGCTAGGACTGGAAACATGCGGCCATCTTGGGTGACATGTTCACCGCGATGTCATAAACACCCTCAGAATTCTAAGTTGTCCTGAAAACCTCCATGCACGCAGTGGTTCAGACCCATCTCATACCAGTCTGACTATTCCCCCTTTCCAGGTACGATAGTTTTCCTTGTTCTGGATTTCTTGTCAGTTTCTAACTTTCTCCTCAAACTTTGAAAGGTCTACTATATTCCCTCTAGACACCGGTTTCTTCCCTTAAAGATCATCCCTGGTTTTATCTCTCATCTTTTGTGGATATGGCCAATGGACTTTCCTCAGAGAACGTCCTGAACTCCGTAAGAAGTTGATGTTGTCCAGGCAATCCCCTGATGCACAATGATCGTGTGATCTCCTAGCGGTGTGACAATTCCACCTTGGCATCTCACATGTTTTGTTTCCTTCATCATTTGGGCAAGTGTAGTTGACGCATTCATAGATTGTAATATTCTCATGGTTCTTTTTCTGGTGTGTATTGATAAGGTCATCTCACACTTTCTACTTCTTTATGATCTCTGTGCCCACGAGACCATGAAATCTGGATTTCCTAATGCTAGTAATCTGATCCACACACGTGATGCTAGCCAATGAAGCCCCGGCCACCGAGGCGGAACGTGGGCACTTACCTGCTGCAATACAGGGCAGGCCCTGAATTGGACTTTTGGACCAAACTTTGGGCTGAAATTGGGAAGATGTTGGCCTGCTTGGATCATGCATGAAGGGAATCAGTAGTAACAACATGGAAGGTAGCATTTTCCGTTGGTTCATGAGTTTAGCACGGAACATGTTCTCTTCCTAGTATTCCTCTTCATCTCTTTGCAAAGGTCTACCTTTCTGTAGCATCATTAAGCATTTTGAGGTGATTACCAATCCTTGGAAGTTCATCTTCTCTAATCTGTTTCAGCCTCCAAAGCCTTAGGCCGTAAATCTGCACCCCTTTTTGGAGTTTTGATTTTATGTGAATTGGTGGCCGTAACCCTGCATTATAACATCCTATATCTTTCACATTTACATCCTCACAGATTTAAAGTTCTGTGTAGGTTACATCATCTTCACCACCATAAGCCTAATTACAGGCCCTCACCACACACTTGTGCCTATTCAACTATGTCTCCCTCAGGGCCCAGGCTCCCATTCCCTCTGGGAACCACCGGTTCCATCTCACGTGATTCCAGCTTGTTTGTCCTTTTTTTCTATATCTCTTTGTAACTTAGATCGCATGGTATTTGACCTTCTCCCTGGGCTTGTTTCAATTCCCCTCATACCCTCAGGAGCCATTCTGGTGGTCACAAATGACTGGACTGCATCCATTCCTACAGCTGAGTGCTATGCCATTGTGTGGATATAGCCCATCTTCCTTCTCCATTCGTCCCTTGATGGGCACCAGGGCGGCTTACAAGTCTTGTATCTCGGGAGTAAGGCTGTGGTGAACACAGTGGTGCACGGATCTCTATGCATTAGTGTTTCCAAGTTCTATGGATATACAAGCTGCCGAGGAATAGCTGGATCATATGGTAGAAATTTCTGAGGCAATTCCACACTGCTTTTCCTACTGGCTGCACCAGTTTACACTCCCACCAGTGGTGCAGGAGGCTTCCCTTCTCTCCACCTCCTCTCTGACACTTGGTTCCTGTCTTGTTCCTTATAGCCATTCTGACCACAGGGAGCTGTTATCCCATTGCCGTTTGGATTTGCACTGGCCTGAGAATTTATGATGGTGAACATGTTTTCATACAGCTGTTGCCCATCTTTCTCTCTTTGGGAGAAATCTCTGTTTCCATCTTTTGCCCAGGTTTTACTGGGTTTGTTGTTTTTCCTCTTGTGGAGACGTGTGAGGTTATTGGATTGGCTATTCAGCCCTTCTCTGATGTGTGGTTTGCAAACATCCACTGCCAGTTGCTGTGCAGTCTTTGCATTGACTTATGGTTTCCTTGGCTGGGCAGAACCTTCTGCGTTGGATAGAGTCCCGTTTGTTTCTTGTTTCCTTTCTTGCCCTTGCCCAGTCACACATGCTTCTTCCAAATAGGCAGCTAAGCCAGATGGTAAAGAGCACGCTGCCTGGGTTTTCTCCTAGAAGTTCCACGGACTCAAGTCTTCCATTCAAGGCTTTAATCCATTTCGAGGTGGTATGTGCCTCGTTTAACATCATGTCCTACTCTCATTTTGTTACCTCTGGTTGTGCAGTCTTCCAAGAAACATTTCTTCTCTAGACTTTCCTTTCTCCGCTGTCTTCTCTTGTCCCTCTGGTCGAAAATGAGCTGTCCATATTTATGTGAGTAGACCTCTGCGCTCTTGATCGTGTTCTATTCGTCTGTGTGCCTGTTTTTGGGCCCAGACTGTGCTGTTTCAGTACCTAGTGCTTCGTCCTGTATGGTGAAATCAGAAAGGGGGATACGTCCAGCTTTGTTCATTTTCCTCAGGATTCCGTTGGCTATTCAGTGTCCCTTATACCTGGATAGAGACTTTAGGATTCTCTCTTCTATTTCTGTGGGAAAAATTACTACAACTTTGACTGGGATTGCATGGAATCCAGAGATTGCTTTATCTGTTACGAACTTTTCAAGTGTGTTAGTTCTTCCATTCCAAGAGTACGGTGTAGCCTTCCGTTTCCTTCTCTCTTCTGGAATTTATTTCCCAAAAGCTTTCTTCCCTTTCGTGTTACATAGCATGCACCCATTTGGTTAAGGTCATTCATAGATATCTTAGTCTTCTTACTGGTATGCTTCTGTTTTTGAGGTTCAGTATTTATGTTCTTTGCACCTTTTAATTGGTTCTGTTTTGGCAAACGTTTATGGCTGTGCTCACATCTGCTGACACTGCAGCTGTATTTGCTGAAGAAGAGTGGCCCTGTCTAACGTTGCTTCCCATCTGCCTCTGCACTACCTTGGACGCCTGCCCCAGAATGGCTGGGCCAACGGTGAGGAGGCTCACCCCCAGGAATCCACGTGGCCTAGCGCGGGCTTCTGACGCAGAATGCACGGACTTCACTGCTACAACACGGGCTGGCCCCTTTCATGTTCCATTGCCAACCTGCTGTTGAGTGAAATGTGAATTAAATATGCTACATAAGCCCAAATCTGGCCCTGTGTAGACTAGGCCTGGTTTTCTTTCTGGTCCACTGTGATGTCAGAGGATTTGTCAGAATTGTGACTCTGCTGTCCCAGCAAGCTTCATGGACACAGGGTTTCAGAGCCCGCTTGGAGCAGTCTCATAACTCACCCTTCCCAGTTAGCCCAGGTTTGACTTTCATTGCAAGTTTTGGGGTTGTGACCTTCTCGGTCTTTCCAACGTTCAAGCATAGTCTGTCTAAAGACTGACGTATTGCACTGTGGATTATTCAGGTGTGATTTCTTTTGGGCTTCCATTTTCTGGGACCCTGTTTTCTTTTCCATAGTCTAATCGTCATGGTCTTTCTGAGGTATATCCCTTCGAGGTGCTTGTCAGTACATTCTCCTTCATTCCAAGTTAGGAATTTTATATTTCTTTAATCACCATATGTTCTGTAGGCCGATGTGTGAGTGCTTTCGTGATTCCTGGGTGTCGTCTTTGAATTTCCATCGGTCACTTGAGGGAGTCTTTGCTCTCTTAGTCTAGGTGCAACTGAGCACTGAGTACACGTGGTCATCTGGGTTCGTTTGACATTGTGAGATGAGAAACTCCAGGTACGACGTTGTCCTGGCAACCACCTTCAGGAACCCAATGTTTCTGAAACAAATTACATGAATCTGATGAATTCTTCTGTCCAGGTGAGAGACCTTCTGTCTCTATTCTGGATTTGGGAAGTTTCAAACTTCACCCTTGATGCTTGAACTTTCCACTAGATTATGGCTAGATACTGGCTTACTTTGTTTCTACAGGTTTTGTTATGTGTTTGATTTACCTCCTCAGCTGTGGTGAGTTTATTTTTCTTTAAATATAATGGTAATGTTCTAATTTTCAGCAAACCTCCTTACGTGTGGTATCGAAACACGTAATCAATATTCCTTTTACGGCAAGAGAGGGTGGAGAGAATCTCATTGATCCCAACTGAACACTCTAGCCTGGGAGGGGAGCCTTCACAAATGAACAAAGCCCTCTAGTAAAGGTGCTTTTCAGCACACTTCTAGAGCCCTTCCAAACCAAGCAACATACCCAAACATGGCAGGGGGCCATTCTTTCCAGGCTTCAATGAGATCTCTTGAGACACATTGGCATGTACCCAGTGGGCCCCCATGACTTGAGAGCTATGGAAAGGGAGACTTGTCTTCAAAGTTTGCTGAGGCCTAAGAAAGGTGGCCACGCTTCTTCTCTTCAATGTCCTCAAGTGATCATTCTTGACTTTGGATTATGAATAAGGCAGAAGGACAACGTAGGTCTGATAAGCCCCAGGTCCAGCCTCTTTTTTCTAAACAAGTTTCAAGGTTGAATCAGCACAGTCTCCCCATCTACTTGAGTAGATGACACTGTTCTCCTCTCAGTGCTTGCCCCTCCAGTATCGCTTCTTCCCAATGATTCCTTTCTCAACTCTTAAATCAGCGTCTCTTTGATCTCTTCAAGATTCTGTGCCAGGATTCTGTTTGGAAAAGCTGTTTCTAGGTAACTGTCACTTGAATATACTCTCCTAGGCCTATCCTCGGGCTGGAAACCTCAGCCAACTTGGGTGACATGGTCACCATGATGTGATAAACACCCTCAGAATTCTAAGTTGTCCTGACAACCTCCATGCACACAGTGTCTCAGAGCGATCTCATGCCAGTCTGACTACTCTCCCTTTCCTGGTAGGACAGTTTTCCTTTTTGTGGACTTGTTGGTTTCTAACTTTATCCTCGAACCTTGAAAGGTCTACTACATTCCTTCTAGACACTGGTTTCTTTCCTTTAAGATCATCCTGGGATTTATCTCTTATCATTTGTGGATGTGGCCAAATGTGTGGACTTTCCCCACAGAAAGTCCTGGAGTCCCTGCCAACTTTATGTTCCCAGCAATCCTCTGATGCACAATGATCGTGTCATCTCATAGCACTCTGGCAATTCCACCTTGGCTGGTCACATGTTTTACTTCCTTCATCATGTGGGAAAGTGTACCTGATGCATTCATAGATTGTGATATTCTCATGGTTCTTTTTCTGGTGTGTATTCATAAGGCATCCTCACAATTTCTACTTCTTCATGATCTCTGTCTGCATCATACCTTGAAATCTATATTTCCAAATGCTCCTAATCTGATCCGGACCCGTGATGCTGGCCAGCAAAGCCCAGGCCACCCAAGCAGAACATGGGCACTTACCCGCTACACCACTGGGCCGACCCTGAATAGGACTTTTGAACCAACATTTGTACTGAACTTTGGAAGATGTTGGCCTGCTTTGATTATTCATAAAGGTTATTAGTTGTAACATCATAGACAGCTACATTTTCCATTCTCTCATGAGCTTAGCATGGAACGTGTTCTCTTGGTAGTGTTCCTCTTCATCTCTTTCCAATGGTCTACCTTTCTGTAGCATCATTAAGCATTTGATGGTGATTATCAATCCATGGAAGCCCATCTTCTCTAAACTCTTTCAGCCTGCAATCTTTATGCCATAAACCTGCTTGCCTTTATGGAGTTTTGATTTTATGTGAACTGGTTTCCGGAACCCTGCATTATAACATCCTATAACTTTCAGATTTACATCCTCATATATTTAGACTTCTGTGTATGCTACGTCATCTTGACCACTCTAAGCTTAATTACAGGCCCACACCAGACACTTGTGCCTAATCAACTGTTTCTCCCTCCATCCCCTGCCACCCGTTACCTCTGGGAACCACCAATCCCCTGTCACATGCTACCTGTTTGTTGCTCCTTGTTTTAACCTTCTCCTTGTAAGTGAGATCCTATGGTATTTGACTTTCTCCCTGGGGATTGTTTCCGTTACCTTCGTACACTCAGTAGCCATTCTGGTGTCACAAATGGTTGGACTGCACCCTTTCTTACAGCTGAGTGCTATGCCATTGTGTGGATATAGCCCACCTTCCTTCTCCATGGGTCCCTTGATGGGCACCAGAGGAACTTCCATGTCTTGCATATCGGGAGGAAGGCTGTGGTGAACACAGCGCTGCACGGATCTCTGTGCAGTAGTGTTCCCAATTTCTTTGGATAAACATGCCGCAGAGGAATAGCTGGACCATATGGTAGATGGAATCTTAAATTTCTGAGGCAAGTCCACACTGCTTTGTGGAGTGGCAGCATCGGTTTACACTACCACCAGCAGTGCTGGAGGCTTCACTTCTCATGAGCTGCTATCTCATTGCCGTTTGGATTTGCAATGGCCTTAGACTCAATGATGATGAACATGAGTTCATAAAGCTGTTGGCAACCTTTCTGTCTTCTTGGTGTAAATCTCTGTTTCCATCTTTTGCCCAGGTTTTAATGGGCTTGTTGTTTTTTCTCTTGTTGAGACGTGTGAGGTCATTGGATCTTTTGGCTATTCAACCCTTCTCCGATGTGCGGTTTGAAATATTCTCTTCCTGCTGTTGTGCTGTCCTTGCATTGAGTCGACGGTTTCCTTGGCTGGACAGAACCTACTGCATTGGATGGAGTCCCGTTTGTTTCTTGTTTCCATTGTTGACCTTGACTAGTCACACATGCTTCTTCCAAATAGGCGGCTACGCCAGATGGCAAACAGCAAGCTCCCTGGGTTTTATTCTAGAAGTTTCACGGTTTCAAGTCTTAAGTTGAAGGGTTTAATCCATTTCGAGGTGGGGTGTGTGCCTGGTGTAACATCATGGTCTACTCTCACTGTGTTACATGTGGCTGTGCAGGCTTCCCAGCACCGTTTCTTTTAGAGACTCACCTTTCTCCACTGTCTCCTCTTGCCTTCCTCGTTGCAAATGAGTTGTTCATATATGGGTGAGTTGACCTCTGGGCTCTGGATTCTGTTCCATTGGTCTGTGTGCCTGTTTTTGGGAGCAGGCTATGTTTCGGTACCTAGCTCTTCGTCCTACATGTTGGAATCAGAAAGTGTTTTACATCCTGCTTTGTTCGTCCTGCTTTTTTCCTCAGGATTCATTTGGGTATTCAGGGTTCTTGTTGCTGTATAGAGACTTTAGGATTCTCTCTTCTATTTCTGTGGAAAAGATTGCTGCAACTTTGACTGGGATTGCATGGAATCTAGAGATTGATTTATCCTTTACGGCCATTTCAGTTGTTTTAGTTCTTACATTCCTAGAGCATGGAATACCCTTCCGTTTGCTTGTGTCTTCTGGAATTGCTTTCGCCAAAGCTTTGCTAGTTTTCGGTTTCCATTGCTTGCACCTGTTTGTCTAAGCTAATTCCTAGAAATCCTATTGTTCTTACGTGCATGTTTTTTCTTTCTGAGGTTCAGTTTTTCTATCCTATGCAACTTTTCATTGGTTTTGTTTTGGCAGATGTTCATGGCTGTGCTCACATCTGCTGGCGATGATGCTGTACTTTCTGAGGAAGATTGACGCTGTCTGACGTTGCTTCCCATCTGCCTCTACACTACCTCAGACGCCTGCCCCAGAATGGCTGGACAAGCTGTGATGAGGTTCACCCCCAGAATTCCGCATGGCCTGCCCGGGGCTGCTGACCACAACATGCAGTGTTCACCACTACACCACTGGCCGGCACCTTTCATGTTCCATTGGCAACCTGCAGTTGAGTGGAATGAGACTTGAATGGGCTACTTGGGCCAAATGTGGCACTGTGTAGATGAGGCCAGTTTATTTTTCTTCTCCACTGTGATGTCAGAAGATTTGTCAGAATTCTGTCTCTGCTGTCCTGGCACACTTCATTGACACAGGTTTTCAGAACCCGATGTTAGCAGTGTGATAACTCACCTTTACCAATTAGCCTAACTTTGACATTTGCTCCAGTTTTTGTGGATGTGACTTTCTCTGACTTTCGAACGTTCAGAGTATGACTAAAACTTAATTGTTTCATTGTGGATTATTCAGATGTGATTTCTGTGTGCCTTCCATTTTCTGTGACCGTTTTCTCTTTTCCATGGTATAATTGTTGATATGGGCTCGGCGAGCTGAAGACTCAAATATAAGATTTCTTGGACTCTCAAGGTCTGGCATTGGTGCTCTTTTATTTAGAGAATAGTACGGGATGGCATGGGGACAGGACCCATGGGCAGTGAAGAGCTGCTGCTGCTCCCTGGGGAAGGGACCCATGAGCAGTCAGAGCTCCTGCTGCATCTCTCATTTGAGGGTTAGTGATAATTTTATAAGGCATGGGTACATGACTTGTTTTTACTGGAAAAAGAAATGATGATGTTCAATGTCTTTAAATGATTTCAGTGCAGATGGGGTCGGGTTATTGTGCGGTCATATAACTTTAGATACGGATCTGCCCATATATATTACCATGTAGGTTAGTATGCCCTGAGATGCTCTGCATGGGACAGCCCTAATTCATATCACCAAAAACTCCACCGGGTCATATAGATTGGCATGTAGGCCAGGTCACCTTGGGCTTTTCTAGCTGGAGCAGCCTCAATCCACGACATAAACCCCCTCGAACCCATTTGGACCAGAAATATTTGGGGATATGGACGATGTTCACTCTTCTGTAAATACTTCTGGCTGTACAATGTTGTAGAGGTGTCCCTAAATGGGGCCATAGGCACAGGTAGAAGTTAAGTGGACCAGAAGTCTTCACCTGTGGAGTCCAAGGCTAAGTTATACAGAGCCCCTGGAGAGGAGAGAATCATTTGACGAGATGTGCTCCAAGAGGTGAAATATTTTGGCATGCAGAAGACAAACAACGAAATAGACAACAAACTACAAGTAGAAATACAAGCAGTATGTTTAACCCAATGAATAACGTTTTGAAGTAGTGCAGAAACCTGGTACTGACTGGGAGTTCAACCAATCGTTTAGAGTTAGGGTTGGTCAGACATGGATTTAATTTGGTGGCTGGGAGAGGAAGCCAGAAATATTTTGATGGTAGTCAAGAATATAGGCAAAACATTCAGTTTTTATAATGGCACAGGTGCCCCCTTGTGCTGCTGTCAAGACATCCAGTGCCACTTGGATTTGGAGGACTGCCTTACACATTTGGGATACTTCTAAATTGAGCAGCAAAATGCTATATTGTGCGTCATTTAATGCCTTCATACTGAATTTGATTAGGACTTCCATGTGCAAGACAGCATTTTCAATTCCTAATTGGTGAAGGATAATTGAGTAAAGATGGAAATACCAGTGGAAGACACAGCTGGTCCAGCGCTGTTGCAGTTGGGTAGGTTAGCAGGAGGTGATATATTAAATGTAGTTCTACCTTGCATGCAGACAAAGCCTAGGGTGCATCATCCAATCCATCCAGGTGGCAGCCAAGGCCATAAAGTGGACCCACATCAACACTGAGCACCATTAGGGGCTAACCAAAACGTGCTGGGCCGTCTATCCCAGTCAGTCCCAGACCAGTCAGTATTTTTTTAAGGCTATGATATGAGAACACAAATAACAGGTAATTTTCCCCATAAGTCGAGTGCTATTAGGCCATGTATCACAGGTGTGATTGGTTTGTTCCCAACAGAGAGTGATCTTTTACTGGGTTGACCACTAGTAGGAGTGAACCAAATATACTCATTCCAAATTTGATATGGTCCATCCTGTGTCTTGATAAGCTGGGGACTTTAAATTTGGAACATGTTGTTTAGGATCCACCCGTGACAAAGCAAATCTATTTAGTATTTGGGCAGTAGTATTGAAGGAAAATGTTTGATGGTGGCCAGGGAACTCCCAGATGTCAGAGATAGATGGCCACAAGGAGACATTACGATTAGCAATAGATGAATCTTGCAAAAGAAAACAGCTAGAATCTAATATCCAGGAATACCTACTATAGCTTCTACATAAACGTATTTTTTCTCTCTTAAATCACCCTCATTTTTACAAAAGATAGCCAAATTAGGATGAACTGGTTTGCAGATAAAGTGTAGCTTCAATACAACTTGCTCCAATTATTTACATAAGAGGAACAAGAATAGTAATTGCTTATACAGGCTTTTTAAAATCTGCTTTGCTGGACTTTTTTATGAGGAATCTCAGATTCAACTGTGAAGGTCTTGCAAGGCCAGAAAAGCCAAGCCAAGGACTTGCCATCAGATTTGGCCTGCAGTATTTACAGATTTGAGTGGTGTTCTCTTTGAGGTCCCCCAAAATATTCGGAGTTCCTTACACCTGTCAGATAAGCAAGCTTCCTTACTTACTGGGTAATATTGCCAGAATCTCTGTAAACAAGGTACCAGGCCAGTGTTTCCAAGTGGCTGTATTCCAGAAAGTCCAATCTTTGTTCCTGAAATGCTGTCTTGTCATATCTGAGTCTGTGTGATTCAAATATGACATTCCAGTCAAAGCCTTGGTAGTATAACCAATGTGTCCTGTTATAAGGAGAACAGATTCTTATGGAACTTATGCAAATATTGCCACTACATAACCATACTCGGTCACAAAGGGTTTCCCAATTCCAGAGGGATAAGGTAGGGAGAAAAAGATAAATGTTTCAGTTTTTCTTATAAAGGCATAATTTCACCAAACGGCTGTAAGTCAAAGTTAGCATAAGAGAAAAGAAAAAATATTTCCTTCATTACGAGAAAACAAAACAACACATCAAAACTCAACAATATTTCAAACAGATGTCCTAAAAAATTATAATCATCCTCATCAGTTCACACAGTCCTGTATAATCAACTCTTGAGCTGAATCTTCTGTCAGAAGATTGATGAACTTAGTTTCTGTTAGAATTCTGTCATTTCTTACTCAGTTCAGTTTTACAATCTGAAAGTTTGTCAGAAACGTGTAGTTTAGAACCTCTGTGTCAGAATCCTTTCCAGGAATTTCTTGGAAGATGAAAGATATTTGCAAAAGAAAAAAGCATCAGAGTAAAACAACAGCTATCTGCAAATGGACAAAGGACTCCAAAGGGCAATTGGCAAAGAAACTTGGCTACTTCTGTGACATATAACACTTCCAGATAATAATTGGACTTATGACTGATAACCAGGACAGATCAGAATCTTAAGAATGCCATATAATTTTAAGACATCTATATTAATAACATTTACCCATCTAATACCACCTAAGAAAGTCTATCTTCACTTATTTCCCAATGTTTTCCATGTAATTTAATAGACCAAATAAGCCTAATTAGTTTGGTATTTTCCTCCTTATAGGAAGAGAGAGAAAATTTCTTTGAGAAGATTCAGGGGGCCTCTGAAAATCCTCAGAGTAATTTTTCTTCTGTCTACCAGGTCAAAAGAAAGCCTTCATTCAGGATTTGAATATTTTTCAGGGAGAAACTTGTCAAAACATATCAAAAGTTTTTAAAGTGCTTCTTCAAATAGGAAACAACACTCACTATGAAACAATGCTCAGGTATCTATTCAAAGTGATAACAGAAAGAGTGAAAAATCTTAAGAGTGACCTCACTCATTATTTTCACAAAACAGATTTGTCTCTTAGGTAGAATTACTGAAAGGAATAGCTTTTATAACCTCTTTATCAAGAGCAGATCAAAAGTTCAAGAAAAAGTATCCTTTCAGAGAAAACCAAATTTGAATTTCTGCACGTACTTATTTTTAACATTCAAACTCATGCATTTAATTGAACTTACTTTAGTCTACTTGACCAGGCATAAAACTCCTTTCAGAATTTCTCCTTCACAAGCATTCTACAACTTTGTCCCAAAGTCTTTCTTTTTCCTTTCTAGTACCTCAGGACAAATTTATGTTTCTTAACCTATCAAACAAAACTATTTCCATTCTTTATACCTTTTTTACTGAAAACATCCATTTTAACTTCCTTGAATACACAGCTCTTTTACTTATTAATTTCCAGTAGCTTTAATTCCATAGGTTAATTAGAACATTTAAACCTTAACAGACCTAGTAAACACTAAAAATGTAAACAATTATGAATTGTCTTTTATATCAGCATTCTAAACACTTCATAAATTTAGAAACGTGGTACTTTACAAAAAAACACAAGGCATGCTTCTTAATATGCCCAAACGCTTTTAGCCTCTTCACTCAGAAGCCAAAATCAGATAACTTAGCTATATTTATTAATAATGTTTCAGTGTTTCATCCTATCCAAAAATGACCCAGATATTCAGATTTTTATCATTTAACTTAACATGGCAAAACTCAAGATTGTTACCAAAAATAATTTCGAAGCTGTTTTTTTCCCCAAGTATACAGACTGTAAAAGTTATTGTGAGTTTTATGTATTTAAACCATTTTTTCTGACAATTATGTTCAGATTACCTACAGAAACCTCACGAGGCATTTGAAAAAACTGGTCATCGTTTACAGCCATTATTTTGCTGACAAATTTAACAGGCAACGTGAACTTATGTGACTAGTAAACCCAGCATGAATGCCTGCATACTATGCAAATACCGACAACTCTGACAAGAAGACTATTTTCAATCAAACCAACAAACTTAAACAAGTTTTCATTTACCATAGGTTAATTCACGTCACGTTTACTTTGAAAGGCACTGAGTTAATTTCTACTACATTTAGAATTTCAGTAAGCACTTACTTTAAGCCAACTAAACAGAAATCTTAATTTTGGCCATAGCATCCAGGATAAAAGTATCACACCTATAACATACACATAGCCACACATACAGAGAGACTGTACAACCATCGTTTTAAAAACTACTGCTGTGAGTCAGGAACAATAATATTAAGCTCACAAGTTATGAGTCCAAACTTTGTTTTGAGCCTTTTTACTAATACTTATGGAGAAGACCTTTGACATGCTAGACTTTTGGCAAAGGCACACTTATGTTCATTTTCCTTTCCCTTCCTTTTTTGTTTTTCAGTCTTAAGAATGAGTGATGGACTGGACAGTAGTTCCTGGAGAGGGAGGATGATAATGTTTTTCATGATAAAGGAACTAGGTGGAATCTGAACTGCCTCTAGAGCTGTCTTTCCAGTCTTGCAAGGATTTTGTAAGGACAGTTCCTCTTTATTTCCCAGAAACTGGACTGTAACTTGAAGGTCCTTTTAGGTTGATCCACCTGTCCAACTGCACCAGAAAGGCACAGAGATACCGCGAAGATTTTTCTCCTAGTTGGAGTTTCTGGGGCATCACCATACAATTGAAAGTGTTTCTAATTAGTTAGAAGGATTCTGAGTGGTGAGTCTCTGGGGATGCTTACGGCATTCCCCATGGCAGTAAAGCCAGTGTCTGACTGACAGTGGACTGGAAAAGGGTGCAGTGCCCACAGAAGCCGGGAACTGGCTGGAGGTCAGGGCTCCCAGCAGCCGGGTTGAGAGTTAAGTCCCTTGCAAAATGTTTTCAAGTTTTTCGATTTTACAGAAGGTCCAGGTTCTGGTCAGGTTCAGCCTGAACTTAAGCTCGACTTGGTGACAACAGACTACATGATGAGCAAAACAAAGAAAGGAAAAGAAGACACCAGACCTCACCCTCATGGCCACTCCCAGAGGGTTATCAAGATAAGAGTCACACAACAGTTCCCGTGCTGGGGCACACTACCCTAGCATGGCAGTTCACAGAATAAATCACAGGTCTGCTACCCTCATAGCCAACTCAGTAGGTGACTAAAATCCTCAATCAGTCATCTGCCAAAAAAGGGCACCCTACTTGGTGTTGCCGTGGTGATCAGGGTAGAAAGCCAAAGTTGGGGCTTCCAGGCGTGGAGGCCTTCACTCTTCAAAGATTCTTCTGTTTTCCGGTTGCAAAGCTCAAAAGGAGATGAAAATGGCCCGTGTAACTCTAACAAAGATGAAAGAGACACGTGAATTTCCTTGAAAATCCCCTGTGAACCTAGGGCAGCATCCCACCTGTCGTTCCTAATGTGGGGTTCCTATAGCAATGGGTGATGGGGAAGTCCACCAGCATTGCATCCCTTGTGTACCTTCCCTCAGATGCCTGGGAGTAACAGGTGCCTGGTGAACATCTTTCCTATTCTGCCTGGCAGCAATAGATGCCTAGTGAATGGTCCCTGAGAGAAAAGGAGAAGTTTAAGAGAGAACAGGATAGAGAGAAATAGTGAGGAATTTTCCGCCGCTTTGGGGGACATTCTACCCAATTGCGTGTTGGAGCCATTCTCCGAGAAGGGTTTTCCATACTCAACCAAAGGTTAGACTTTCTTACTTGCCTTGAACTGGAGTCCCAATTGGGACATTCACACAGTTCAGAGCATGGTCAGGTGCCATGGGCGGTATCTCAATACAGCCTGAGGAAAAGAAACCTTCCACAGGAGTCTTGCAGATTCCCAACCATCCTAATGACTTAAGTGGTCAACCCGTGCCCACGTAAAATTTATATATTAGAGATAGAGTCAGGAAGGAACGGATTAATTCATTCTACATCACCCTTAGGCTTAAGGTACTGATTCTCTTCAAGCCGAATGCCATGATTTGCCCCACAGCGTAGCCATGGGCAGCAAACGTGGATTCATACAGCTATCCAAGAAAGTTCCTGATGGAGAAGTGAATTTAGATCCATCCTCGAAAAGGAGAGAGGCACAAGGAAGGAAAGGGCATTTACCAGAAGTCAAGCTCACAAACCGATGAAGCAAAATCCCCGTACGGGCCACAAGATGTGATGCGGGGTTGGCGAACTGAAAAGTCAAAAGAAAGATTTGTTGGACTCTCAAGGTCTGGCAGTGATGCTCTTTTATTTAGACAACGGTACAGGATAGCATGGGGAAAGGAGCTATGGGCAGTGAAGAGCTTCAGACATGGGGACAGGACCCATGGGCACTAAAGAGTTGCTGCATGGGGACAGGACCCATGGGCAGTCACAGCTCCTGCTGCTGCCCTGAGTACAGGGTAAGTGCTAATTTTATAAGCATAGTTACGTGACATAGTTTTGCTGGAAAAAGAAAATATGATGTAAAATGTCATGAAATGATTCCAGTTCAATTGGGGTCTGGTTATTGTGTGGTCGGATAACATTAGATACGAATCTGGCCATATAGATAGGCATGTAGGTGAGCATGACCTGGGCTTCTCTCACTGGGGCACCTCTAATTCATACCAAAAAATGATTCACCGCGTCATGTAGTTTGGCATGTAGGCCAGGTAACCTTGGGCTTTTCGAGCTGGGGCAACCTTAATCCACATCAATCGTCATGGACTTTCTCAGCTATCTCCCATAGATATGCTTATCAGTCCATTCTCCTTCATTCAAGTTATTAATTTTGTATTTCTTTCATCACCATATATTCTCCAGCCTGATGTATGAGTGATTTCCTGATTGTTGGGTATTGTCTTTGAATTTCAATCGTTCACTTGAAGGAATCTTTGCTAAGCTAGCCTAGGTCCAACCGAGCACTGAGAACACGTGGTCATGTTTGTTGGTTTGACATTCTGAGATCAGAAACTCCAAATTCTAGGTTGTCCTGGCAACCACCTTATGGACATAATGTTTCTGAGACAAATTAGACAAATCTGATGAATTCCTCTCTCCAGGTAAGATATTTTTATGTCTCTTTTCTGAATTTTGGAAGGCTCGAACTTGAGTCCGGATCCCTGATCGTTCGGGTAGATTATGTCTAGATACTGGTTTACTTTATTTCTGTAGGATTTGTTAGTTGTTTTATTTACATCCTCTGCTCTGGCATGTTTATTTGTCATTAAATATAAGTGTAATGTTGTAATTTTCAGCCAACTTCCTCATTATGGTGTCAAAACACATAACCAATACTCTTCTATGGCAATACATTGGGGGAGAGAATTGCACTGGGGCCACTGAGCATTCTAGCTTTGGATAGCAGCCTTCACTTTGCATGTGAGTTTCCCAGAGGGAAAGAAAAAATCCAAAAAGGCACGCAGATTTGTGGCAAAAAGCTTTTGAGGCTGAAAGACATTAGAGAAAATAAACTTCCAAGGATTGTGAATATCCTCCAAATGCTTAATGATGATACAGAAAGGTAGACCATTTCAAATAGATTAAGAGGACTACTATGAAGAGAACGTGTTCCGTGCTCAACTCATGAACCAAGGGAAAATGTTACCGTCTATGAGCTTACTACTAATTACCTTCATGAATAATCACAGCAGGCCAGCTTCTTCCCAAGTTCAGGCAAAAAATTGGTCCCAAAGTAAAATTCAGGGCCAGCCATGTGTTCTGGTGTGTAAGACTCCATGTTACTAGTGGGCGGCCTGGGATTCATGGATTCGTATGACACGTACGGATCACATTAGTAACATTAGGAAAGATAGGTTTCATGGTATGGTGCAGACAGAGATTATAAATAAGTGGAAATTGTGAGCATACCTTATAGATATGCACCAGGAAAAAAACATGAAAATACTGGAATCTATGACACATCTGGTACACTTCCCTAAATACAGAGGGAAGAAAGTGATGTGACCTGAATAGGTGGAATTGTCAGCCTGCACGAGATGACACGATCATTACACGTCAGAGGATTGCCTGGGCAGCTTCCACTTGGGAGGGACTCCAAGACTTTCACTGGGGAAAGTCTAAACACTCGGCCATATCCACAAAATGTAACAGATAAAACCCAGGATAAACTTAAAATAAAGAAACCAGTGTCTAGAGAGAATGTACTAGACATTTAAAAGTTCAAGGATAAAGTTAGAAACCGACAAGAAATCCAGGAAATGGAAAGGGTGAGTGTCAGAGTGGTATGATATGGCTCTGAAACACTGTGTGCAAGCAAGACGCCGGGACAACTTAGAAGTTTGAGGGTGTTTATGACACCACAGTGAACCTGTCACCCAAGATGCCCTCATCTTTATAGTCTGAGGATTATCCTGGGATACGATACTCAAGTGAGAGAGACCCAGAAAAGAATTTAAAAACAGAAACCAAGCACTGAAACTTGAAGACATAGAATAGACGTTGATTAAATGGGTAAGAAAGAAGTCATCGTGATGAAGCAATAATACAGGGACAAGCACTGAGTGGAGACCATTGTCATCTACTCAAGTATATGGCGAGGCCATGCTGATTCAAGCTTGAAACTTGATTTGAAACCAGAGGCTGGACTTGGGGCTTATCAGACGTACAAATTCTCCTGCCTTATTCATAATCCAAAATCAAGAATGGTGTCCTGAGGACATTGTAGAGAAGGATTGATGCCTCCTTTCCTTTGCCTCTAGCATTAATTGAGGAGAAGTCTCACTTTCCATAGCTCTGGCATTATGGAGGCCAACTGGGTACATGCTAATGTGTCACAATACATCTCTTGGAACCCATGAAGGAATGGAACCCCGTCATGCTTCTAGTATGCCTCATTTTTTGGCAGGGCGCCAGAAGTGCGCTGAGAAACACCCTTTTCCAGATGGCTTCGTTGCTTTGTGAGGGCTGCACTGCCAGGCTAGTGTGTTCACTTTGGCTCCAATGAAATACTCTCCCCCTATCTCTTGGAGTAGAATGATTATTGATAACGTGTATTGACACCATATGTAAGGAGGTTGGCTCAAAATTAGAACATTACCATTATCTTTATAGAAAAATAAACATGCCAGATCTGAGGATGTACATCAAACAAACAACACACCCTATAGAAATAAAGTAAACCAATATCTACACGTAGTCTAAGGGAACGTTCAACGATCGGTGGTCAAGTTCGAAACTTCCCAAATCCAGGAATGAAACAGAAAAGTACCTTCCCTGAAGCAGATTCATCAGATTCGTCTAATTTGTCTCAGATACATTATGTTCATGAAGGAGGTTGCCATGACTACGTATAGTTTGGAGTTTAAGATCTCAGGAGGTAAGACCAAGCAAGATCACCACGTGTTCTCAAGCTCACTTTGACTTAGGCTAGCATGGCAAAGATTGCAACAAGTGACCAATGTAAATTCAAAGACAACACCCAAAATGAAAAGCACTCACACGTAGGCCTATAGAACATAGGGTGATTATAGAAATAGAAAATTGATACCTTGGGATGAAGGAGAACTGACTGACAAGCATACCATAGGGAGAAATCTGAGAAAGACCATGATGATTATACTATGGAAAGCAAAATAGGCTCAGAAAAGGGAAAGCAAACACAAATCACACCTGAATAATCCACAATGAAATATGTCAGACTTTAGGCAGACTATGCTTGAACTTTTGAAAGTCAGAGAGTGTCACAAACCAAAAAACCGCAGTGAGGTAAAACCTGGGCTACCTGGAAAGGGTGAGAATGAGACTGCTCTAAACGTGCTCAGAAACACTGTGTCCATGAAGCTTGCCGGGACAGCAGAGACACAATTTTGACAAATTGTTTGACTTCACAGTTGACCAAAAATGCAAACTGGCTACGTCTACTCAGTGCCAGACTTGGGCTGAAGTAGCATATTTAAGTCACATTATACTGAACTGCAGGCTGCCAAAGGAATATGAAAGGGGCCGGCCAGTAGAGAATTGGGGAAGTCTGTGCATTCTGAGTCGGAAGCCTGGAGTTGACAGGGTGGAATACTAGGGGTAAACCTCTTCACCGCTGGCCAAACCATTCTGTGGCAGGCGTGGGAAGGAGTGTAGAGGCAGATGAGAAGTGACGATAGACAGGGCCACTCTTCCTTAGCAAATACAGGAGCACTGTCATCAGATGTGAGAACAGCGATAAACTTCTGTCAAAAGGAAGCAAATTAAAAGTTGCAAACAATAGGAAAATTGAACCTCAAAAAAAAAAATGTCAGTGAGAAGCTTTAGATACCTAGGAATAACCTCGCCCCAACAGGTGAAAGCTCAGTAAATAGAAAACTAGCAAACCTTGTGGAAAGAAATGGGAGAAGACACAAGGAAGCAGAAGGATATTCCATGCTCTTGAAATGGAAGAATTAACACACTGGAAACCTCCACTCCGGATAAAGCAATCTCTAGATTACATGAGGTCCCAGGCAAAGTTGCAGCAATATTTCTCACAGAGATAGAAGCGAGCATCCTAAAGTTCACATCCAGCAACAAAAGACCACGGATGGCCAAAGGAATCCTGAGGAAAACGAACAAAGCTCAATGTATCACACTTTCTGATTTCAACATATAGGATGAAGAAATAGGATTGGAAATGGCGCAGGCTGGGATGAAAACAGACACGCAGAACCATGGAACACAATCGAGAGCCCAGAGGTATACGCACACATACATGGACAGCCCATTTTCGACCACGGAACCAAGAGGAGACAGTGGAGAAAGGAAAGTCTCTACAATAAACGGTGCTGGGACGACTGCAGAGCCTCATGTAAGACAAGGAGAGTAGACCACGATGTTACACCAGGCACAAACACCAACACAAAATGGATTAAAGTTTTGAATGTAAGACTGCAAACCACGAGACTTCTGTAAGGAAACCTAGGCAGCATGCTATTTGACATCTATCTTAGCCTCCTATAATTAAGATGCATGTCTGCTTGGGCAGGGGCAACAACGGAAACAAGAAACAAATGGGACTACATCAAATGCAAAACCTTCTGCCCAGCCAAGGAAACCATCGACTCAATGAAAAGACAACACAACCACTGGGAGAGGATGTTTGAAAACCACACATCGGTGAACGGGTGAATAGCCAAAAGATGCAGTGAACTCATATGCGTCCACAAGAGAAAAAAAAATAAGCCCATTAAAACCAGGGCAGTAGGTGGAAACAGAGATTTCACCCAAGAAGAGATAGAGATGGCCAACAGGTGTATGAAAACATGTTAATCATCATCAAGACTCAGGGCAATTGAAATCCAAATGGCAGTGAGATAGCAGCTCACTGTGGTCTGAATGACTATAGGTAAAAAGTCAGGAAACAAGTGTCAGAGAGGAGCTGCAGAGATGGGAAGACTCCTACAGTGCTGCTGTGAGTGTAAGCTGGTGCAGCCACGACGCAAATCACTGTGGAATTGCCTCAGACATGTCAGAATCCATCCATGGTAGATGGATTCTACCATATGATCCAGCTATTATTCAGTGGCGGGTTTATCCAAAGACCTTGGAAGAAGTCGTGCACTGATATATGTGCACCCCTGTGTTCACCCTGGCCTAACTCCCGTTATCCAAGACTGGGAAGCCGCCCTGATGCCCATCAAGGCAGAAGGACGAATAGAGAAAGAAGATTGGAGAAGGAAGCTGGGCTTTATGAACACAATGGCATATCTCTGAGCCATAACAAAAGAGAGAATCCAGCCATTAGTGACCAGAAGGATGGTTCTTGAGGGTTTCATTGGAAGTGAAACAGCTCGCAGGGAGAAACTCAAGTACCGTAGGAGCTCACTTACAAGGAGAAGAGACAAACAAGGACCAACAAACTGGAAAGATTTGCGGAAAGAAATTAAAGAACACATAAGGAAACGGAAGTCTATTCACTGCTCTTCAAATGGAAGAACGAACACACTTGAAACGTCCATATTGGATAAAGCAATCTCTGGATTCCACGCAAGCCCCATCGAAGTTTCAGCAATCTTTCCCACAGGAATAGAAGAGAGAATCCTAAAGTTTCTATCCAGCAACAAAGGAGCAGGGAAGGCCAAAGGAATCCTGAGGAAAACGAACAACTCAGCAAGTACCACATTTTCGAATTTCCACATATAGGACGAACTGCTAGGTACCGAAACGGCAAAGGCTGGCCACAAAAAGAGGCACACAGACACAAGGAACAGAATCAAGAGCCCAGAGGTCAACTCCCACATATATTGACAGCCCATTTTAGATCAAGGAGCCAAGAGGAGACAGCAGAGAAAGCAGAGTCTCGACAAGAAACGGTGCTGGGAAGACTGCACAGCCACATGTAACACAATGAGAGTAGACCATGATGTTACACCAGCCACACACACCACCTGGAAATGGATTAAGGCCTTCAATGGAAGGCTTGAAACCATGCAACTTCTAGGAGAAAACGCAGGCAGCTTGCTCTTTGCCATCTGGCTTAGCCGATTATTTGGAAGAAGCATGTGTAACAGGGCAAGGGCAACAAAGGAAACAAGAAACAAGCAGCAGTCCATCCAACGCAGAAGCTTCTGAACAGCCAACGACTCCATCGACTCAATGCAAAGACAGCACAACAACTGCGAGTGGATGTTTGCAAACCACACATCGGAGAAGGGGTGATTAGTCAAAATATCCAATGAACTCATATGTCTCCACAATAAAAAAACAACAAGCCCCATAAAACGTGGGCAAAAGATGGAAAGAGATATTTCTCCCAGGAAGATAAAAGATGGCCAACAGGCTGTATGAAAACATGTTCATCATCATTAAGTCTTTGGCAATGCAAATACGAACGGCAATGAGATAGCAGCTCACAGTGGTCAGAATGGCTATAGGGATGAAGACAGGGAACAACAAGTCTCGGAGAGGAGGTGGAGAGAAGGGAAGCCTCCTGCACCGCTGGGGGGAGTGTAATCAGGTGCAGCCACTACCCAAAGTGCTGTGGAATTGCCTTAGAATTTTCAGAATCCATCTACCATATGATCCAGCTATTCCTCTGTGGCATATATATCCAAAGAACTTGGAAACACTAATGCTCAGAGATCCATGCACCACTGTGTTCACCACAGCCTTACTCCCAATATCCAAGACTTGGAAGCCTACGTGGTGCCCATCAAGTGACGAATGGAGAAGGAAGACGATCTATAGCCACACAATGGCCAATCTTCGGACTGTATAGATGTGGCCATCTTGGGTGACATGTTCATAAACACCCTCAGAATTCTAAGTTGTCCTGACAACCTCCATGCACACAGTGTTTCAGAGCCATCGCATACCAGTCTGACCACTCCCCATTTCCAGGTAGGATAGTTTTCCTTTCTCTGGATTTCTTGTCGGTTTCTAACTTTCTCCTCGAACTTTGAAAGGTCTACTACATTCCCTCTACACACCAGAGTTTTTCCGTTACGATTATCAAAGATTTTATCTCTTATGTTTTGTGGATATGGTGAAATGGGTGGACTTTCCCCAGAGAAAGTCATGGACTCCCTCCCAAGTTGAAGTTGCCCAGGCAATCCCCTGATGCACACTTATCATGTCATCTCCTAGCAGTCTGACAATTCCACCAGGCAAGTCACATGTTTCCTTCCTTCATCATTTGGGGAAGTGTAGCTGATGCGTTCATAGATTGTAATATTCTCATGGTTCTTTTTCTGGTGCGTATTGCTCAGTTTCCCTCACCATTTCCACTTCTTTATGATCTCTGTGCCCACCAGACCGTGAAATCTGGATTTCCTAACGCTAGCAATCTGATCCACAACCGTGGTGGTATCCTGTGAAGCTCAGGCTGCCCAAGCGAAAGGAACGTGGGCACTTACCTGCTACATCACAGGTCCGCCAATGAATTGGACTTCTGGACCAACTTTTGGCCTGATCTTGGGAGGATGTTAGCCTGCTTCGATTATTCGTGAAGGGAATCAGTAGTAACATGAATGACGGTAACATTTACCTTTGGTTGATGAGTTTAGCACGGAACATATTCTCTTGCTAGTATTCCGCTTCATCTCTTTGCTAAGGTCTACCTTTCTGTAGCATCATTAAGCATTTGGAGGTGATTACTAATCCTTGGCAGTTCTTCTCTAATCTCTTTCAGCCCCCAAAGCTTAGGCCGTAAATCTTCACCCCTCTTTGGAGTTTTGATTTTATGTGAATTGATTGCCGTAACCCAGCATTATAACATCCTATAGCTTTTCACATCTACAATCTCATAGATTTAGACTTCTGTGTAGGTTACATCATCTTCACCACTGTAAGCCTAATTACAGGCCCTCACCACACACTTGTGCCTAATCAACTCTTTCTCCCTCAGACCCCCGCATCCATTTCCCTTTGGGAACTACCAATCCCATGTCACGTCCTACCTTTTTGTTGCTCCGTTTTTCCTCTTCTCCTTGTACGTGAGATCCTGTGGTATTCAACCTTATCCCTGGGGCTTGCTTCAGTTCCCCTAAGACCCTCAGGAGCCATTCTGGTGGTCACAAATGGCTGGACTGCATCCATTCCTACAGCTGAGAGCTATACCATCGTGTGGCTATAGCCGATCTTCCTTCTCCATTCATCTCTTGATGGTCACCACGGACGCTTCCAAGTCTTGGATATCAGGAGTAAGGCTGTGGTGAACACAGCAGTGCATCGATCTCTGTGCATTAGTGTTTCCATGATGTTTGGATATATACGCCACAGAGGAATAGACGGATCATTTGGTAGGTGGATTCTGAAATTTCTGAGGCAATTCCACACCACTTTGTGTAGTGGCCGCACCGGTTCACATTCCTACAGCAGTGCAGGAGGCTTCCTTTCTCTCCACCTCCTCTGTGAAACTTATTGTTTCCCGTCTTCATCCTTATAGCCATTCTGACCACTGTGTGTTGCTATCTTATTGCCGTTCGGATTTGCATTGACCAGAGACTTAATGATGATGAACATGTTTTCATACAGCCTGTTGGCTATCTTCCTATCTTCCTGGGAGAAATATCTGTTTCCATCTTTTGCCCAGGTTCTATTGGGCTCGTTGTTTTTATTCCTGTGAAGACGTATGAGTTCATTGGATCTTTTAGCTACTCACCCCTTCTCTGATGTGTGGTTTGCAAACAGCCTGTCGCAGTTTTTGTGCTGTCTTTGCATTGAGTCGATGGAGTCGTTGGCTGGGCAGAAGCTTCTGCATTGGATGGAGTCCCGCTTGTTTTTTGTTTCCTTTGTTGCCTTTGCCCACTGACACATGCTTCTTCCAAATAGGCAGCCAAGCCAGATGGCAAAGAGCAAGCTGCCTGGGTTGTCTCCTAGAAGTTGCACGGTTTCAAGTATTCCTTTCAAGGCTTTAATCCATTTCGAGGTCGTGTGTATGTCTGGTGTAACATCATGGTCTACTCTCATTGTGTTACCTGTTGGTGTGCAGTCTTCTCAGCACTGTTTCTTGTGGAGACTCTCCTTTCTCCACTTTCTCCTCTAGGCTCACTGTTCGAAAATGCGCTGTCAGTAGATGTGTGAGTTGACCTCCAGGCTCTCGTTCTGTTGCATGAGTCTGTGTGCCTATTTTGGGGGCCAGGCTGTGCTGTTTCCGTACCTAGGGCTTCGTCCTATATGTTGAAATCAGAAAGTGTGAGACTTGCTGCTTTGTTCGTTTTCCTGAGGATTCCTCTGGCTATTCCGGGTCCTTTGTTGCGGGATAGAAACTTTAGGATTCTGTCTTCTATTTCTGTGGGAATGATTGTTGCAACTTTGACTGGGACTGCATGCAGTCCAGACACTGCTTTATGCGGTATGGACGTTTGAAGTGTGTTCGTTCTTCCATTGGAAGAGCACGGAATAGCCTTCCATTCCCTTGTGTCTTCTGTAATATCTTCACCCAAACCTTTGCAAGCTTTCTGTTTCCATAGCTTTCTGCTGTTTGGCCACGTTTATTCTTAGATATCTTTTTCTTCCTACTGGCATGCTTTCTTTTTTGAGGTTCAGTTTTTCTATTCTTTGCAACTTTCAATTGGTTTTGTTTTGGCAGAAGTTTATGGCTGTGCTCACATCTGCTGGCCATGCTGCTGCATTTCCTGAGGAAGAATGGCGATGTCTATCATCGCTTCCCATCTCCCTCTACACTACCTCAGATGCCTTCCCCAGAATGGCTGGACGAGCGGTGAGGTGGCTCACCCCCAGGATTCCACATCGCTGACCCTGGGCTGCTGAACCAGAATGTGCAGACTTCACCACGGCCCCACTGGCTGGCCCTTTTCATGTTCCATTGGCAACCTGCAGTTGAGTGGATTGTGACTTGAATATGCTACTTGAGCCCAACTCTGGCCCTGTGTTGATGAGGCCAGCTTGATTTTCTGGCCCACTGTGATGTTGGGTGATTTGTCAGAATCGTGTCTCTGCTGTCCAGTCTAGCTTCGTGGACACAGGCTTTCAGAGCCCGCGGGGAGCAGTCTCATAACTCACCCTTCTCATTTAGGCCAGGTTTGACCTTTGCTGCTGTTTTTGGCGTTGTGACTTTCTCTGACTTTCAAATGTTCAAACAGAGTGTGTCTAATGACTGACGTCTTTCACTGTGGATTAGTCAGCTTTGATTTCTGTTGGCCTCCATCTTCCGGGATTCTTTTTTCTTTTCTATAGTCTAATTGTTATGGTCTTGCTGAGATATCTCCATTCGATTTGCTTATCAGTGCATTCTCCTTCTTTCCAAGTTAGGAGTTTTGTATGTCTTTAATTACCATAGGTTCTGTAGCCCGAGGTGTGAGTCATTTCGTGATTGTTGGGTGTGGTCTTGGAATTTCCATCAGTCACTTGTAGGAATCTTTGCTATCCCAGCCCAGGTGACACTTAGCCCTGAGAACACATGGTCGTCTTGGTAGGTTTGAGATTCTCAGATCAGAAACTCCAGATTCGAGGTTGTCCGGACAACCACCTTCACGGACATTATGTTTTCGAGAGGAATTAGAGAAATCTGATGAATTCCTCCCTCCAGGTAAGTGATTTATCTGTCTCTTTTCTGGATTTGGGAAGTTTCAAACTCGACCCCTGATCATTGAATGCTCCACAAGATGACGTCTGGATACTGGGCTTTTTATTTCTACATGGTTTCCTACTGGTTTGATTTTCATTCTGAACTTTGGCAGGTGTATTTTTATTTAAACATAATGGCAATGTTCTAATTTTCAGCAAACCTCATTCCATATGTTGTCAGAACAAGAAATCAATACTGTTTCCATGGCAAGAGCTGGGGGAGAGAATTTCATTGGAGCCCAACTGAGCACTGTAGCCTGGGAAGGCAGCCTTCACACATTAATGAAGCCCTCTCGAAAAGGGTGCTTTTAAGCACACTTCTACAGCCCTCCAAACCAAAGGACACACCCCAAGTATGACAATCATCCATTCCTTAAGTCTTCACAGAGATGTCTTGGGACACATTAGCATGTACCCAGTGGGACCCCGTGACGCCAGAGCTATGCAAAGGGAGACCTCTCTTCAAAGAATGCTAGGGGCCTAGGAAAGAAGGCCTCAATTGTTCTCTTCAATGTCCTCAAGTGATCATTCTTGAATTGGGATTATGAATAAGGCAGAAGGAAAACGTGGGTCTGATATGCCCCAAGTCCAGCCTCTTGTTTCAAATAAAGTTGCAAGCTTCAATCAGCACGGCCTCCACATCTACTTGAGTAGATAACAATGTTCTCCTCTCAGTGCTTGCCCCTCTAGTATCCCTTCTTCCCGATGATTCCTTTCTTATCCGTTGAATCAGTGCCTCTTTAATCTCTTCAAGTTTCTGTGTGTGGTTTCTGTTTGGAAAAGCTGTTTCTGGATATCTCTCACGTGGGTATCCTAGCCACGGCAATCCTCGGACTCTAAACTTGCTGCCATCTTGGGTGACACGTTCACTGTGACGTCATAAACACCCTCAGAATTCTAAGTTGTCCTGAAAACCTCCAGGCACACAGTGTTTCAGAGCCATCTCATATCAGTCTGACAACTCCATCTTTCCAGGTAGGATAGTTTTCCTTGTTCTGGATTTCTTGTCAGTTTCTAACTTTCTCGTGGAAGTTGAAAGGTACACTACATTCCCTCTACCCACCGGTTCCTTTCCTTTAAGATTATCCCTTGTTTTATATCTTATCCATTGTGTATATGCCCAATTGGGTGGACTTTCCTCAGAGAACGTCCTGGAGGCCCTCCCAATTGGAGGGTGCCCAGGCAATCGCCTGATGCACAATGATCGTGTGATCTCCTAGCTGTCTAAAAATTCCACTTGGCAGGTCACGTTTTCCTTCCTTCATCATTTGGGGAAGTGTTCCTGATGCGTTCATAGACTGTCATATACTCATGGTTCTTTTTCTGGTGCATATTGTTAAGGTCTCATGACAATTTCTCCTTCTTTATCATCTCTGTGCCCACCATACCTTGAAATTTATATTTCCTAATGCTAGTAATCTTCTCCGCACCCCTGATGCTAGCTGGTGAAGCCCATGCCTCCCAAGTGGAGCGTAGGAACCTACCTGCTACATCACAGGGCCAGCCCTGAATTGGACTTTTGGACCAACCTTTGACCTGACCTGTGAAGATGTTGGCCTGCTTCGATCATTCGTGAAGGAATCAGTAGTAACATCATGAACGGTAACGTTTTCTGTTGGTTCATGAGTTTAGCACGGAACATGTTCTCTTGGTAGTATTCCTCTTCATCTCTTTGCAAAGGTCTACCTCTCTGTAGCATCATTGAGCATGTTGAGGTGATTACCAATACTTGGAAGTTCATCTTCTCTAACCTCTTTCTGTCTCCAAAGCTTCCGGTTGTAAATCTGCATCTCTTTTGGGAGTTTTGGTTTTATGTGAATTGATTGCCGTAACCCAACATTCTAATGACCTATAGCTTTCAGATCTACATCCACATAGATTTAGACTTCAGAGTAGGTTACATCATCTTCACCAACGTAAGCCTAATTACTGTCCCTAACCACACACCTGTGCCTAATCAACACTTTCTCTCTCTGACCACTGCCCTACTTTCCCTCTGGGAAATGCCAATCCATTGTCATGTGATACCTGTTTGTTGGTCCGTTCTTGCTCTTCTCCTTGCACGTGAGATCCTGTGGTATTTGACCATACACCTGGGGCTTGTTTCAGTTCCCCTAAAACCGTCAGGAGCCATTCTGGTGATCACAAATGGCTGGCCTGAATCCGTTCCTATAGCTGAGTGCTATGCCTTTGTGTGGCTATAGCCCATCTTCCTTCTCCATTCATCCCTTGATGGGCACCAGGCAGGCTTCCAAGTCTTGGATATCAGGAATAAGGCCAGGGTAAATAGAGGTGTGCACCGATCTCTGTGTATGAGTGTTTCCAAGTTCTTTGGATAAACACACCACAGAGGAATAGCTGGATCATATGGTCGATGTATTCTGAAATGTCTAAGGCAACTCCACACCGTTTTGTGTCGTGGCTGCACCTGTTTACACTCCCTCCAGCAGTGCAGGAGGCGTCTCTTCTCTCCACCTCCTCTCCGAAACTTATTTCCTGTCTTCATCGTTATAGCCATTCTGACCGCCTTGAGCTGCTATCTCATTGCCTTTCAGATTTGCACTGACCAGAGACTTAATGATGATGAACATGTTTTCATACAGCCTGTTGGCCATCTTTCTATCTTCCTGGGAGAACTGTCTGTTTCCAGCTTTTGCCCAGATTTTAATGGGGCTTGTTTTTTTTTTTTCTTGTGGAGCCGTATGAGTTTATTGGCTCTTTTTGCTATTCACCCCTTCACCAATGTGTGGTTTGCAAACATCCTCTCCCAGTTGTTGTGCTGTCTTTGCATTGAATCAATGATTTCCTTGGCTATGCAGAAGCTTTTGTGTCTGATGTAGTCCCATTTGTTTCTTGTTTCCTTTATTGCCCTTTCCCAGACAGATATGCTTCTTCCAAATATGAGGCTAAGAAAAATGACAAAGAGCACCCTACCTATGTTTTCTTCCAGAAGTCTCATGGTTTCCAGTATTACATTCTAGACTTTAATCCATTTCGAGTTGGTGTTTGTGCCTGGTGTAACACCATGGTCTACTCTCCTTGTCTTACATGAGATTCTGCACTCTTCCCAACACCGTTCATTGTAGAGACTTTCCTTTCTCCTCTGTCTCCTCTTGGCGCTGTGATCGAAAATGGGCTGTCCGTATATGTGTCCCTATACCTCTGGGCTCTTGATTCTGTTCCATGGTTCTGTTTCTCTGTTTTGCATCCCAGCCTGCGCTGTTTCCATTTCAATTTCTTCGTCCTATATGTTGAAATCAGAAAGTGTGATACCTTGAGCTTTGTTCTTTTTCCTCAGGATTCCTTTGGCTATTCGGTGTCTTTTGTTGCTGGATGTGAACTTTAGGATGCTCACTTCTATCTCTGTGAGAAATATTGCTGCAATTTTAACTGGGATTGCATGGAATCAAGAGATTTCTCTATGAGGTATGGACATTTCAAGTGTGTTAATTCTTCCATTTCAAGAGCATGGAATATCCTTCCGCTTCCTTCTGTCTTCTCCCATTTCTTTCTGCAAAGGTTTGCTAGTTTTCTGTTTACAGAGCTTTCACCTGTTGAGGTGAGGTTATTCCTAGGTATCTTATTCTTCTTACTGGCATCCTTTTTCTTTTTTATTGAGGTTCAATTTTCCTATTCTTTGCAACTTTTAATTTGTTTCCTTTTGAAAGAGATTTATCACTGTTCTCACATCTGCTGGAAATGCTCCCGTATTTGCTGAGGAAGAGTGGCTCTGTCTAATGTCGTTTCTCATCTGCCTCTACATTACCTCCCACTCCCGCCCAAGAATTGCTGTACCAGCGGTGAGGAGGTTTACCCCCAGGATTCTACCCTGCCAACTCCTGGCTGCCAACTCAGAGTGCGGGGACTTCCCCAATTCTTTACTGACCAGCCCCATTCATGTTCCCTTGGCAACCTGCATTTGAGTGGAATGTGACTTAAATAGGCTACTTCAGCCCAACTCTGGCACTGAGTAGATGTAGCCAGTTTGTATTTTTGGTCAACTGTGATGTCAGAGAATTTGTCATAATTGTGTCTCTGCTCTCCTGGCAAGCTTCATGGACACAGGGTTTCATAGGACGTTTGGAGAAGTCTCATACCCACCCTTTCCAGGTAGCCCAGGTTTTACCTCGCTGCAGTTTTTTTGGTTTGTGACACTTTCTGACTTTCAAAAGTTCAAGCAGAGTCTGTCTAAAGTCTGACACCTTTCGTTGTGGATTATTCAGGTGTTATTTGTGTTTGCCTTCCCTATTCTGAGCCCATTTTGTTTTTCCATAGTATAATCATCATGGTCTTTCTCAGATTTCCCCCTTTGGTGTGCTTGTCAGCCAGTTCTCCTTCATCCCAAGGTATCAATTTTCTATTTCTTTAACCACCCTATGTTCTATAGGCCTACCTGTGAGTGCTTTTCATTGTTGGGTGTTGTCTTTGAATTTACATTGGTCACTTGTAGCAATCTTTACCATGCTAGCCTTGGTCAAAATGAGCACTGTGAACACGTGTTCATCTTGGTTGGTCTGACGTTCTGACATCTTAAACTCCAAATTCTAGTTTGTCATGTTAACCTTCTTCATGAACATAATGTACCCGAGACAAATTAGACAGATGTGATGAATTCCGTTCCAGGTAAGATACTTTTCTGTCTCATTTCTGGATTTGGGAAGTTTCGATCTTGACCCCCGATCCTTGAACGTTCCACTAGATTATGTCTAGATACTGGCTTACTGTATTTCTATAAGGTGTGTTATTTGTTTGATTTACAACCTCATGTTTATTTTTCTATAAAGATAATTGTAATGCTCTAATTTTCAGACAACCTCCTTTCACATGGTGTCAATACACGTCATCAGTAATCATTCTACTCCAAGAGATGGGGGAGGAGTATTTCATTGGAGCCAAACTGAGCACACTAGCCTGGTAGGGCATCCCTCACAAAGCAATGAAGCCCTCTGGAAAAGGGTGATTCTCAGCACACTTCTGGAGCCCTGCCAAACAATGCGACATACCTGGAGCATGGCGGGGTTCTAGTCCTTCAAGGGTTCAAAGAGATGTATTGTGACACATTAGCATGTACCCAGTGGGCCTCCGTAATGCCTAAGCTATGGAAAGTGAGACTTCTCTTCAATGAGTGCTAGGGGCATAGGAAGGGAAGCATCGATCCTTCTCTACAATGTCCTCAGGAGATCATTCTTGATTTTGGATTATGATTAAGGCAGAAGGACAACGTAGGTCTGATAAGCCCCAAGTCCAGCCTCTGGTTTCAAATCAAGTTGCAAGCTTCAATCAGCACGGCCTCCACATCTACTAGAGTAGATCACAATGTTCTCCACTCTGTGCTTGTCTCTCTGTTATTTATTGCTTCTCCACAATGACTTCTTTCTTATCCCTTTGATCAGCGGCAATTCTAACTCTTCAAGTTTCAGTGCTGGTTTCTGTTTTTAAATTCTTTTCTGGGTATCTCTCACTTGAGCATCGTAGCCTAGGACAATGCTCGGACTATATAGATGAGGCCCTCTTGGGTGACATGTTCACTGTGATGTCATAAACACCCTCAAACTTCTCAGTTGTCCCGGCATCTTCCATGCACACAGTATTTCAGAGCCATCTGATACCAGTCTGATAGTTTTCCATTTCCTGGATTTCTTGTCTGTTTATAACTTTATCTTTGGACTTTTAAATGTCTACTACATTCTCTCTAGACACTGAATTCTTTACTTTAAGTTTATCCTTGGTTTTATCTGTCACATTTTGTGGATATGGCCAAATATGTAGACTTTCTCCAGAAAAAGTCCACGAGTCCCTCCCAAGTTGAAGTTGCCCAGCCAATCCTCTGATGTTCAATGATCGTGTCATCTTGTGCAGTCCAACAATTCCACCTATGCAAGTCACATCACTTCCTCCATTCTGTATTTGAGAAGTGTACCAGATGCGTCATAGATTGTAATATTTTCATGTTGTTTTCCTGGTGCATATCTATAAGGTCTGCTCACAATTTCCACTTATGTATGATCTCTGCCCGCACCATACCATGAAATCTATCTCTCCTGATGTTACTCTTCTGATCAGCACCCGTGATGCGAATCCATGAGTCCCAGGCCACAGACTAGGAACGTGGGCTCTTACACACCAGAACACATGACTGGCCGTGAATTTTACTTTTGGGCCAATCTTTTGCCTGAAATTGGGAAGAAGCTAGCCTGCTGTGATTATTCGTGAAGGTAATGAGTAGTAACCTCACAGAGGGTAACATTTTCCCTTGGTTCATGAGTTTAGCACGGAACACGTTGTCTTTGTAGTATTCTTCTTAATATATTTGCAATGGTCTACCTTTCTGTAGCATCATTAAGCATTTGGAGGAGATTCACAATCCTTGAAAGTTTATCTTCTCTAATTTCTTTCAGCCTCAAAAGCTTTATGCCGTAAATCTGTACAGCTTTTTGGATTTTTTCTTTCCCTCTGGGAACCACCAATCCAAAGTGAAGGCTGACGTGAAAGCTAAAATGCTCCGTTTGGCCCCAATGAAATTCTCTCCCCCTATCTCTTGTCATAGAAGAGTATTGATTATGTGGTTTGCCACCGTATGTGAGGAAGTTGGCTGAAAATTAGAACATTACACTTATATTTAACGAAAAATAAACATGCCAGAGCTGAGGATGTAAACCAAACAACTAGCAAACCCTACAGAAATAAATTAAACCAGTATCTAGACGTAATCTACTGGAACAATGAAGGATCCGAAGTCAAGGTCTAGCCTACCCAAATTCAGAAAAAAAGACATAAAAATATCTTACCTGGAGAGAGGAATTCATCAGATTTGTCTAATTTGTCTCAGAAACATTATGTCCATTAGGTCGTTGCCAGGACAAACTAGAATTTGGGTTTCTGATCGCAAAATGTCAAGCCAACCAAGATGACCTCGTGTTCTCAGTGCTCAGTTGGACCTAGGCTAGGATAGCCAAGATTCCTTCAAGTGAACGATGGAAATTCAAAGACAAAACCCAACAATCACGAAAGCACTCACATCAGCCTAGAGAACATATGGTGATTAAAGATATACAAAATTCCTAACTTGAATTGAAGGAGAACACACTGATGAGCATAACTATGGGACACAGCTGTGAAAGACCATGAGGATTGATGTGGATTAAGGATGCCCCACTCGAAAGCCCAAGGTTAGCTGGTGAACATGCAGAACTATATGACCCATTGAATTTCTTTTGGTATGAATTAGATTTGCCCCAGTGAGAGAAGCCCAGGTCATGCTCACCTACATGCCTATGGGGCCAGTTTCGTATCTAGTGTTATATGACCACACAATATCCAGAACCCATCTGAACTGAAATCATTTAATGACTTTTTACATCATCTTTTCTTTTTCCAGGAAAAATAAGTCACGTAACCATGCCTGAGAAAATTAGTCCTTAACCTCAACTCCGGGCAGCAGCAGGAGCTGTGACTACCCATGGGTCCTTTCCCAATGCAGCAGCAGCAGCAGCTCTTCACTGCCCATGGGTCCTGTCCCCATGCCTGCAGCTCTTCACTGCCCATAGGTCCTGTCCCCATGCTATCCTGTACCATTCTCTAAATAAAAGAGCACCACTGCCAGACCTTGAGGGTCCAAGAAATCTTATTTTCAACTCTGAGCTTGCCGACCCCACATCATATCTCGTGGCCCATATCGGGAACGCGCTTCATTGGTTTGTGAGCTCGAATTCTGGTAAGTGCCATTTCCTTCCTTGTGCCTCTCTCTTTTTCGAGGATGGATCTAAATTCACTTCTCCATCAGGAACTGTCTTGAATAGCTGTATGAATTCATGTTTGCTGCCCATGGCTACTCTATGGTGCAAATCTGGCATTCAGCTTGAAGAGAATCAGTACCTTAAGCCTAAGAGTGATGTAGAATGAATTAATCCATTCCTTCCTGACCCTATCTCTAATACATAAATTTTACGTGGGAACGGGTCAGCCATTTCAGTCATTAGGATGGTTGGCAATCTCCAAGACTCTCGTGGAAGGTATCTATCCCTAAAGCTGGATTGGGATACGTCCCATGCACTTGACCATCTGAACTGTGTGAATGTCCCAATCGGGACTGCAGTTCAGGGAAAGTACCAAAGTCTAACCTTTGTCTGAGTATTGGAAACCCTTCTTTGGAGAATGGCTCCAACAGGCAACTGGGTAGAATGACCCCAGCATGGCCGAAACTTCTTCACTATTTCTCTCCATCATGTTCTCTCTTAAACTTCTCCTTTTCTCTTGGGGACCACTCACCAGGCACCTATTACTTCCAGGCAGAATAGGAAAGATGTTCACCAGGCACCTGTTACTGCCAGGCATAGCAGGGAAGGTATCCAAGGGATGCAATTCTGGGGGACACCCCCATCACCTCTTGCTATAGGCACTCCACAGTAGGAACAACAGGTAGGATGCTTCCCTAGGTTCAGAGGGGATTTATAAGGTAATGGACCTGTCTCTTTCATCTTTCTTAGAGTTACAATGGCCATTTTCGTCTCCTTTTGAGCTTTTCAACCGGGAAACAAAGAAATCTTTCAACAGTCAAGTCCTGCAACACTGGGAGACCAAACTTTGGCTTTCTTGGTCTGATCACCCTGGTGATGCCAAGTAGGCTACCCACTGGTGGCGGTTGACTCATTGAGTATTTTAGTCACGTACTGAGTTGGCTATGAGGGTAGCAGACCTGTGATTTATTCTGTGAACTGTCATGCTCGGGTAGTGTGCCCCAGCATGGGAACTGTTGTGTGACTTTTATCATGATAACCCTCTGGGAACGGCCATGAGGGTGAGGTCTGGTGTCTTCTTTTAATTTCTTTGTATTGCTCATCATGTCCTCTGTTGTCCCCAAGTCGAGCTTAAGTTCAGGCTGGACTTGACCAGAACCTGGACATTCTGTAAAATTGAAAAACCTGAAAATATTTTGCAAGGGACTTAACTCTCAACCCGGCTACTGGGAGCCCCGTCCTCCAGCATGTTCCAGGCCTTTGTAGGCACTGCACCCTTGTCCAGTTCACTGTCAGTCCGACACTGGCTTTACTGCCATGGGGAATGACGTAAGCATCCCAAGAGACTCACCACTTATGGTCATTCTAATTAGAAACACTTTCAATTGTATGGGTATGCCCCAGAAACTTCATCTGGGAGAAAATTTGTGATGTATCTCTGTGCCTTTCTGGTGCAGTTGGACAGGAAGATCAACCTAGAATGTCCTGCAAGTTTCAGTCCAGTTTCTGAGAAATCAAGAGCAACTGTCCTTACAAAATCCTTGCAAGACTGGAAAGACAGCTCTAGAGGCAGTTCAGATTCCACCTACTTCCTTTATCATGAAAAGGATTCTCATTCCCCCTCAGAAGGAACTACCATGTAACCCATCACTCATTCTTAAGACTGAAAATAAAAAAGGAGGGGAAAGGATAAATGGTCATAAGTGCGCCCTTGCAAAAAGTGTACCATCTCGAGGGTCTTCTCCATAAGTATTAGTAAAAAGGCTCAAAAGAAAGTGTGGATTCATAAGTGGTGAGCTTTATATTATTGTACCTGATTCACTGGAGTAGTTTTTAAAACAATGGTTGTACAGTCTCTGTCTATGTGTGTCTATGTGTACATTATACGTGTGATATTTTTACCCCTGGATGGTCTGGCCAAAATTAAGATCTCTGTTTAGTTGGCTTAAAGAAAGTGCTTACATAAATTCTAAATGTAGTAGAAATTAACTCAGTGCCTTTCAAAGTTAACGTGATGTGAATTAACCTTTGGTAAATGAAAGCTTGTTAAAGTTTGTTGGTTTGATTGAAAATTATCTTCTTGTCAGAGTTGTCGGTATTTGCATAGAATGCAGGAATTCAGCCTGGGTTATCTAGTCATATAAGCTCACTTTCTTAAATTTGTCAGTAAAATAATAGCTTTAAATGATGACCAGTTTTGTCTAATTCCTCATGAGGTTTCCATAGGTAATCTGAACATAGTTGTTGGAAACAAATGGTTTAAATACATAAAACTCATAAAGGTGAGTACAATAACTTTTATGGTCAGTATACTTGTTGAAACAAAACAGCTTCAAAATTTTTCTGTGTAACAATCTTGACTTTTGCAAAGTTAAGTTAAATGATAAAAAGATGAATATGCAGGTCATTTTTGGATAGGATGAAACACTGAATCATTATTAATAAACATATCTAAGTTATCTACTTTGGGCTTCTTCTTGAAGAGGCTAAAAGCGTGTGGGTGTATCAAAAAGCATGCCTGTGTTTTATTGTAAAGCTACATGTTTCTAAAGTTATGAAGTGTGTAGAATGCTGATATAAAAGACAATTCATAATTGCTTACTTTTTTGTGTTTAGTAGATCTGTTAAGGCTTAAAAGTTCTAATTAACTTATGGAATTAAAGCTACTGGAAATTAATAAGGAAAAGAGCTCTGTATTCAGGGAAGTTAAAATGTATGCTTTCAGTAAAAAAGGTATAAAGAATGGAAATATTTTTGTTTGATGGGTGAAGAAAGATAAATTTGTCCTAATGTACTAGAAAGGAAAAAAAGAGTTGTTGACACATTCTGAAAACGAAAAAGAAAGTTGTAGAAGGTTTGTGAAGGAGGAATTCTGAAATGAGTTTTATGCCTACTCAAGTGGACTAAAGTAAGTTCAATTAAGTGAATGAGTTTGAATGTTCAAAATAAGTAGGTGCAGAAATTGAAATTTGGTTTTCTCTAAAAGGATACTTTTTCTTGAACTTTGGATCTGCTTTTGATAAAGACGTTATAAAAGCTGTTCCTTTGAGTAAGTCTACCTAAGAGAGAAATGTGTTTTGTGAAAATAATGACTGAGGTCACTCTTAAGATTTTTGACTCTTTCTGCCATCACTTTGAATAGATACCTGAGCATTGTTTCACAGTGAGTGTTGTTTCCTATTTGAACAAGCATTTTAAAAACTTTGGATATGTTTTGACAAGCTTCTCCCTCAAAAATATTCAAATGCTGAATTAAGTCTTTCTTTTGACCTGGTGGACAGAAGAGAAATTACTCTGAGGATTTTCAGAGGGCCCCTGAGTCTTCTCAAAGAAATTTGCTCTCTGTTCCTGTAAGGAGGAAAACATTAAACTAATTAGGCTTATTTTTTCTATTAAATTACATGGGAAACACTGTGAAACAAGTGATGATAGATATTCTTAGGTGGTATTAGATGGGTAAATGTTATTAATATAGGTGTCTTAAAATTATATAGCATTCCTAAGCTTCTGATCTTTCCTGGTTATCAGTCATAAGTCCACTTATTATTTGGAAGGGTCATATGTCACAGAAGCATCCAAGTTTCTTTGTCAATTGCCCTTTTGAGTCCTTTGTCCATTTGCAGATAATTGTTGTTTTTCTCTGATGCTTTTTTCTTTTGCAAATATGTTTCATCTTCCGAGATATTCCGGGAAAGGATTCTGACACAGAGGATCTAAACTACAGGTTTCTGATAAACTTTCAGATTGTAAAACTGAGCTGAGCAAGAAACCACAGAATTTTAACAGAAACTAAGCTCCTCGATCTGCTAAGGACAGATTTAGCTCAAGAATTGATTATACAGGACTGTGTGAACTAATGAGGACGATTATAATTTTTTAGAACTTCTGTTTGAAATATTGTTGAGTTTTGATGTGTTGTTTTGTTTTCTCATAATGAAGGAAATCTTTTTCTCTTTTCTCTTATGCTAACTTTGACTTACAGCAATTTAGTGAAATTATACCGTTATGAGCAAAACTGAATCATTTATCTTTTTCTCCCTACCTTATCCCTAAGGAATTGTCAAACTCTTTGTTACTGAGTATGGTCATTTCGTGGCAACATATGCATAAGTTCCACAAGAATCTGTTCTCCTTATAACAGGTCACATTGGTTATATTACGAAGGCTTTGACTGGAATGTCATATTTGAAACATACAGGGTCAGATATGACAAGACAGCATTTCAGGAACAAAGAGTGGACTTTCTGGAATACAGCCACTTGGAAACATGGGCATGGTACCTTGTTTACAGAGATTCTGGCAATCTTACACGTTAAGTAAGGAAGCGTGCTTATCTGGCAGGTGCAAGTACCCTCCAAATACTTTGAGGGACCTGAAAGAGAACTCCACTCAAATCTGTAAGTACTGCAGGCAAAATCTGATGGCAAATCCTTGGCTTGGCTTTTCTGGCCTCTAGAGGCCTTCACAGTTCAATCCGAGATTCCTCATAAAAATTTCCAGCAAAGCATACTTTAAAAAGCCTGTATAAACAATTGCTATTCTTGTAGCTGTTATGTAAATAATTGGAGCAAGTTGTATTGAAACTACACTTTACTTGCAAACCTGTTAATCCTGATTTGGCTATCTTTTGTAAAAATGAGGGTGATTTAAGAGAGAAAAAATTATGTTTCTGTAGAAGCTATAGTAGGCATTCATGGATATTAGATTCTAGCTCTTTTCATCCACAAGATTCATCTATTACTAATCGTAATGTCTCCTTGTGGCCATCTACCTCTGACGCCTGGAAGTTCCCTGGCCACAATCAAACATTTTCCTTTAAAACTACTCCCCAAATGCTAACTAGATTTGCCTTGTCACAGGTGGATCAGAAACAACAAGTTCCAAAGGTAAAGTCCCCAGCTTATCGATACACACAGGTTGGACCATATGAAATTTGGGATGAATGTATTTGGTTCACTCCTACCAGTGGTCAACTCAGTAAAATTTCACTCTTTGTTGGGAACAAACCAATCACACTTGTGATACATGGCTTAATAACAGCCGACCTATGGGAAAAATTCGCTGTTATGTGTGTTTTCTTATATCATAGTCTTATAAAAGTACTGATTGGCTTGGGCCTGACTTGGATAGACAGCCCAGCACACTTTGGTTAGTCTCTAATGGTGCTCAGTGGCTATGCGGCTCCAATTTATGGCCTTTGCTGCCACCTAAGTGGATTGCACGATGCACACTAGGCTTTAGCTGGATGCAGGGTAGAACTACATTTACTACATCTCCTCCTGCTCTCCTACCCAACCTGCAGCAGCGCTGAACCAGGTCTGTCTTCCACTGGTATGACCATCTTTCCGCAATTTTCCTTCCCCAATTAGGAATTGAAAGTGTCGTCTTGCACATGGAAGTCCTAAACAAATTTACTATGAAGGCATTAAATGATGCACAACATAGCATTTCGCTGCTCAATTTAGAAGTATCCCAAATGTGTAAGGCAGTCCTCCAAATCCAAATGACACTGGATGTCTTGACAGCAGCACAAGGGGGCACCTATGACATTATAAAAACTGAATGTTGTGTCTATATTCCTGACTACCGTCAAAATATTTCTGGCTTTCTATCCCAACCACCAAATTAAATCCGTGTCTTATCAACCCTAACTCTAAACGATTGGTTGAACTCCAAGTCAGGACCAGGTTTCTGCACTACTTCAATACGTTATACATCGGGTTAAACATATTGCTTGTATTTCTTATTATAGTTTGTTGTCTGTTTCATTGTCTGTCTTCCGCATGTGAAAAAAGTTTCACCTCCTGGACCACCTCTCGTCAAATGATTCTCTCATCTCCAGAGGCTCTGTATACCTTGTCAGCCTTGAACTCCACAGTTGAAGGCTTCCAGTCCACTGAAAATCCTACCTGTACCTATGACCCCATTTAGGGACAGCTCTGCAACCTTGTACAGCCATAAGTAGTTACAGAAGACTGACCATCGTCCATATCCCCAAACCTCTCCAGTCCAAATGGGTTCAGGGGGTGTTTATGATGTGGATTAAGGCTGCCCCAGCTATGGAAGCCCAAGGTGATCTGGCCTACATGCCAAACTATATGAGCAGGTGGAATTAGGTCTGACTCAGGGAGAGAAGCTCAGCACATCCTCACCTACATGGTGATCTACAGGGCCAGATCCATATATAAAGTTATATGACTGCACAATAAGCAGACCCCATCTACACTGAAATCATTTAAAGACATTTTACCACATCATTTCTTTTTCCTGTAAAAATAAATCATGTACCCATGACTTATAAAACTAGCCCTAACCCTCAACTCAGGGCAGCAGCAGGAGCTTTGACTGCTCATGGGTCCCATCCCCAGGGAGCAGCAGCAACTCTTCACTACCCATGGGTCCTGTCCCCATGCTATCCCATACTATTCTCTAAATAAAAGAGCACCAGTGCCAGACCTTCAGTGTCCGAGAAATCTTTCATTCGAGTCTTCAGCTCGCCGAGCCCATATCAACAATTATAACATGGAAAACAAAAAACCGTCCCAGAAAATGGAAGGCACACAGAAATCACACCTGAATAATCCACAATGAAAGGTGTCCGTTTTGGACATTCCCTGAACGTTCGAAAGACAGAGAAAGTCACAAACCCAAAAACTGTAGCAAATGTCAAACCTAGGCTAACTGGTAAGGGTGAGTTATGAGACTGTTAAAATCTGGCTCTGAAAACCTGTGTCGATGAAGTTTGCCATGATAGCAGAGACACAATTCTGAGAAATCCTCTGACATCAGAGTGGAGAAGAAAAACAAACTGGCCTCGTCTACACAGTGCAAGATTTGTCCCAAATAGCACATTCAACTCACATTCAACATCAAATGCAGGTTTCCAATGGAACATGAAAGGTGCTGGCCAGTAGTGCTGTGGTGAAGTCCGCAAATTCTGTGTTGGCACCCAGGGCAGACCCTGCAGAATGCTGGAGGTGAACCTCCTCACCGATGGTCCAGATATTCTGGGGCAGGCGTCCAAGGTAGTGTAGAGGCAGATGGGAAGCAATGTCAGACAGCGTCATTCTTGCCGAGCTAATACAGCAGCATCGCCACCAGATGTGAGCACAGCCATAAACATCTGCCAAAACAAAACCAATGAAAAGTTTCAAAGAATAGAAAAACTGAACCTCTGGGAAAAAAATGCAAGTAAGAAGAATAAGATTTCTAGGAATAAGCTTAGACAAACGGGTGCAAGCTATGGAAACCGAAAACTAGCAACGCTTTAGGGAAAGAAATTCCAGAAAACACAAGGAAACAGAAGGGTATTCCATGCTCTAGGAATGTAAGATCTGAAACACTTGAAACGTCCGTAATGGATAAAGCAATCTCTGGGTTGCATGCAATCCCAGTCAAATTTTCAGCAATCTTTCCCACAGAAACAGAAGAGAAAATCCTAAAGTCCTTATCCAGCAACAAGGGACCCAGAATACCCAAAGGATTTCTGAGGAGAACGAACAAAGGAGGACGTATCACACTTTGATTTCAACATGTAGGACGAAGCACGTGGTACCGAACCAGCACAGCCTGGCCCCCAAAACAGGCACAAACCCCAATGGAACAGAATGGAGAACACAAGGGTCAACTCACACATATATGGACAGCGCATTTGCAATGAGGAAGGCAAGAGGAGACAGTGGAGAAAGGAGAGTCTCTAAAATAAATGATGCTGGGAAGACTGCACAGCCACATGTAACACAATAAGAGTAGATCATGATGTTACACCAGGCACACACACCACCTCGAAATGGATTAAAGCCTTCAACGGAAGTCTTGAAACAGTGAAACTTCTAGGAGAAAACACAGGCAGCTTGCTCTTTGCCATCTGGGGTAGCCGCCTATTTGGAAGAAGCATGTGTGACTGGGCAAGGGCAACAAAGAAAAGAAGAAAGAAGCAGGACTCCATCCAACGTAGAAGCTTCTGTCCAGCCAGGGAAACCATCCACTCAATGCAAAGACAGCACAACAACAGGGAGAGGATGTTTCAAACCACACATCTGAGAAGGGCTGAATAGCCAAAAGACCCAATGACCACACACGTCTCCACAAGAGAAAAAACAAGCCCATTAAAACCTGGGCAGAAGATGGAAACAGAGATTTACCCCAAGAAGACAGAAAGGTGGCCAACAGCTGTATGAACACATGTTCAACACCATTAAGTATAAGGCCAACACAAATCCTCACGGCAATGAGATGACAGCTCCCTGTGTTCAGAATGGCTATAAGGAACAAAACAGGAAACAACAAGTGTCAGAGAGAAGGTGGAGAGAAGGGAAGAGTCCTGCACCTCTGGTGGGAGTGCAAACCGGTGAGGGCACTAGGCATAGCCATGTGAAATTGCCTCAGAAATTTCCAAATCCATCTACCATATGATCCAGCAATTCCTCTCTGGCGTGTTTATCCAAAGAACTGTGAAACACTAATGCACACAGATCCGTGCCCCACTGTGTTCACCACAGCCTTACTCCCGATATCCAAGACTTGGAAGCCGCCCTGGTGCCCATCAAAGGACCAATGGAGAAGGAAGTTGGGCTATATCCACACAAAGGCAAAACACTCAGCTGTAAGAAAGTGTGCAGTCCACCGATTTGTGACAGCAGAATCACTCCTGAGGGTGGGAGGGGAACTGAAACAAGCCCAAGGGAGAAATCAAATACCATCGCATCTCACTTACAAGCAGAAGATTAAAATAAGGACCAACAAACAGGTAGAACGTGATATGGGATTGGTGGTTCCCAGAGGGAACGGGTGGCAGTGGACGGTGGGAGAAAGAGTTGAGTAGGCACAAGTGTGGGGTGTGGGCCTGTAATTAGGCTTACTGTGGGGAAGAAGATGTAGCATACACAGAAGTCTAAATCTATGAGGATGTAAATCTGAAAGCTGTAGGATTTTCTAATGCTAGGTTATGGAAATCAATTCACCTAAAATCAAAACTCCATAAAGGCAAGCAGGTTTAAGGGATAAAGTTTGCAGGCTGAAAGAGTTTAGAGATTATGAACTTCAAAGGATTGATAATCACCTCAAAATGCTTAATGATGCAACATAAAGGTAGACGATTGCAAAGAGATGAAGAGGAACACTACCAACAGAACATGACCCGCGCTAAACTCCTGAGCAAACTGAAAATGCTGCTGTCCATGGTGTTACTGCTAATTACCTTTACGAATAATCAATGCGGACCAACATCTTCCCAAGTTCAAGCCAAAGGTTTGTCCAAAAGTCCAATTCAGGGCCAGCCCTCTGGTGTAGTGGGTAGGTGTCCGTATTCCACTTGGGCGGCCTGGGACTGGCAGGCTGGCATCTCAGGTGCAGATCCGATTAGGAGCATTAGGAAATATAAATTTCAAGGTATGGTGCCGACTGAGATCATGAAAAAGTAGAAATTGTGAGGATACCTTATGAATACACACCAGGAAATGAACCATGAGAATATTACAATCTATGAACACATCAGGTACACTTCCCCAAATGATGAAGGAAGGAAAACATCTGACCTGCCAAGGTGGAAACACCAGACTGCTATGAGTTGACATGATCATTGCTCATCAGAGGATTGCTTGGGTAACTTCAGCTTCAAAGGGACTCCAGGACTTTCTGTGGGGAAAGTCCACACATTTGGCCACATCCACAAAAGATAAGAGATAAATCCCAGGACTATCTTAAAGGAAAGAAACCACTGTCTAGAAGGAATGTAGTAGATCTTTCAAGGTTTGAGGAGAAAGTTGGAAACCGACAAGAAGTCCAGAAAAAGGAAAACTATCACACCTGGAAAGGGGGAGTCGTCAGACTGGTATGAGATGGCTCTGTAACACTGTGTGCATTGAGGTTGTCAGGACAACTTAGAATTCTGAGTGTGTTTATGACATCACGGTGACCATGTCACAAAAGTTGGCCATAGGTTTCCAGCTCTAGGATTGGCCTGGGCTAGGATATTCAAGTGAGAGGTACACAGAAACAGCTTTTGCAAACACAAACCGGGCACAGAAACTTGAAGACATCAAAGAGACGCTAATTCAAGGGATGAGAAAGGAATCATTGGGAAGAAGAGACAATAGAGGGTCAAGTTCTCAGAGGGCAACATTGTCATCTATGGAAGTCTGGGGAGGCCATGCTGATTCAAGCTGGAAATGTGTTCTGAAAAACGAGGCTGGACCCGGGGCTTATCAGACCTACGTTGTCCTTCTGCCTTACCCATAATACAAAGTCAAGACTGATCAGTTGAGGACATTGAAGAGAAGAATCGAGGCCTCCTTTCTTAGGCCCCTAGCATTCTTGAAGAGAATTCTCACTTTCCACAGCTCTCAAGTCACAGGGGCCCACTGGGTATATGCCAATATGTCACAAGAGAGCTCATTGATGCCTTGAAGGAATGGCCCCCTGCCATGCTTGCATATGTCTCTTGATTTGGAAGGGCTCTAGAAGTGTGCTGAAAAGTACCGTTTTGCAGAGGGCTTCCATCCTTTGTGAAGGCTGGCCTCCCAGGTTACAGGGCTCAGTGGGATCAGTGAGATACTCTCCCCATATCTCTTACCGTAGAAGGAGTATTGATAATGTGTTTCGAAACCACACATAGAGAGGATGGCAGAAAATTAGAACATTACCATTATACTTAAAGAAAAATAAACATGCCACAGCTGAGGATGTAAATCAAACAAATAACAAACCCTGTAGAAATAAAGTAAGCCAGTATCTAGACGTAATCTAGTGGAAAGTTCAAGGATCAGTGGTCAAGCTCGAAACTTCCCAAATCCAGAAAAGGGACAGAAGGTCTCTCACCTGCAGAGAGGAATTCATCAGATTCATCTAATTTGTGTTGGAACCATTGGGCCCATGAAAGTGGTTGCCACGATAACCTCGAACCTGGAGTTTATCATCTCACAATGTCAAACGAACCAAGATGACCACGTGTAGTCAGTGCTCAGTTGGATCTAGGCTGGGATAGCAAAGATTCCCTCAAGTGAACGATGAAAATTCCAGGACAACACCCAACAATGACGAAAGGACTCACACCTTGGCCTACAGAACATATGGTGATTAAAGAAATACAAAATTCCTAAAATGGAGTGAAGGAGAACGCACTGATAAGCATGTCAAAGCACAAGCTCATAAAGAATATGATGATTAGAACATGGAAAAGGAAACAGGGTCCCATAAAATGGAAGGCCAACAGAAATCACACCTCAATAATCCACAGTGAAAGATGTCAGTCTTTAGACAGACTCTGCTTGAACGATTGAAAGTCCGGGAAAGTCACAACCCCAAAAACTGCAGGGAAGGTCTAACCTGGCCTAACTGGGAAGGGTGAGTTATGAGACTGCTCCATGCATGCTCTGAAACCCTGTGTCCACCAAGCTAGACTGGACAGCAGAGACACGATTCTGAAAAATCCTCTGACATCACAGTGGGCCACAGAAACAACCTGGCCTCATTTACACAGGGCCAGAGTTGGGTTCAAGTAGCATATTCAAGTCACATTCCACTCAACCGCAGGTTGCCAATGGAGCACGAAAGGGTCCAGCCAGTGGGCCAGCGGTGAAGTCCACGTGTTCTGGGTCGGCAGGCCAGGGTCGGCCACGTGGAATCCTGGGGGTGAGCCTCCTCAACGCTCGTCCAGCCATTCTGGGCCAGGCGTGCGAGCTAGTGTAGAGGCAGATGGGAAGCGATGTTAGACAGTGCCACTCTTCCTCAAGAAAGAGAGCAGCACAGTCAGCAGATTTGAGCACAGCCATAAACTTCTGCCAAACAAAACCAATTAAAAGTAGCAAGGAATAGAAAAGCTGAACCTCAAAAAAAACCCATGCCAGTGAGAAGAAAATGATATCTGCGAATAACCTTGGACAAACAGGAGAAAGTGATGGAAACCAAAAACTAGCAAAGTTTTGGGGAAAGAAATTCCACAAGACACAAGGAAACGCAAGGCTATTCCGTGCCCTTCGAATGGAACAACGGACACACTTGAAACGTCCATACCACATAAAGCTGACAAATAAAAATGGGAAGCAATTGGATATACTGGACTATATGAGGAAGCCATTTGGTGTAAACCTAATTCGGCCTGATTTTGTTTTTTCCAAAAGGGCCTGACTATGGCTATTTAGCAGGCATTGCATATCTGCTTAGACATTTCCTATGGCCCTTGAGATAAAGGTGCAACTTCCCCCCACATTAGCATTTCTTTAGGGATAAGCATTTCTCCCTAGGCTAGGAACTGATTGCTGCACTCACCTTTGACCACCCAGCTCACCTGTGACCAGTCAGCTGGAGACAACAGACTGCCACCCTACTGTGTTCACTGAGACAGAAGACCTACCTGCTATTTCCATCAATCGCTGTGCCAACAGAGCAGTCTCGCAACTATTGTAAATGGGACATTTCAATCCTATGTGAAACATCCTCTATGAGGGGAATACAACCAGTCTGTGCACCCCACTTCTCTGATGCTCTTTCTTCCTTTGGGTAGAAAGGCCCTGGGTTATAATCCTCAGATTGAAGCTCAGAATAAACTCCCCCAAATTTTCATTTACACATTGGTTACAGATTACTTTTGTCAACAAAGCAATGTCTGGATTCCATGCAGTCCCAGTCAAAGTTGCAGCAATCTTTCCCACAGAAATAGAAGAGAGAATCCTAAACTTTCTATCCAGCAACTAAGGACACTGAATAGCAAAAGGAATCCTGGGGAAAACGAACACAGCAGCAATTATCACACTTTCTTACTGCCACATATAGGACGAAGAGCTAGGTACCAAAACAGCACAGCCTGGCCTGCAAAGGAGGCACACAGATGCATGGAACAGAATCGAGAGCCCAGAAATCAACTCACACATCTATGGACATCTCATTTTCGACCAGGGAGCCAAGAGGAGAAAGCGGAGAAAAGAGACTCTAGACAGGAAATGCTGCTGGAAAGACTGCACGGCCAGATGTAACACAATGAGAGTAGACCATGATGGTACACCAGGCACACACACCACCTCGAAATGGATTAAGGCCTTGTATGGAAGACTTGAAACCGTGACATTTCGAGGAGAAAACGCAGGCAGCTTGCTCTTTGCCATCTGGCTTGGCCGCCTATTTGGAAGAAGCATGTGTGACTGGGCAAGGGCAACAAAGGAAACAAGAAACAAGCGGGACTCCATCCAACGCAGAAGCTTCTGCCCAGTCAACGACACCATGGACTCAGTGCTAAGACGTCACAACAACTGCGACAGCAGGTTTGCAAACCACACATCAGAGAAGGGGTGAATAGCCAAAAGATCCAATGAAGTCATATGTCTCCACAGGAGAAAAAACAACGAGCCAAATAAATCCTGGGCAAAAGATGGAAACAGACAGCTCTCCCAGGAAGATAGAAAGATGGCCAACAGGCTGTATGAAAACATGCTCATCATCATTAAGTCTCTGCTCAATGCAAATACGAACGGCACTGAGATAGCAGCTCACAGCAGTCAGAATGGCTATAAGGATGAAGACAGGAACCAACAAGTTTCAGAGAGGAGGTGGAGAGAAGGCAAGCCTCCTGCACTGCTGGTGGGAGTGTAAACCGGTGTAGCCACTACGCACACTAGTGTGGAATTGCCTCAGAATTTTCAGAATCCATCTACCACTTGATCCAGGTATTCCTCTGTGGCATATATATCCAAAGAACTTGGAAACACTAATGCACAGAGATCCATGCACCGCTGTGCTCACCACAACCTTACTCCCGATATCGAAGACAGGGAAGCCTCCCTGGTGCCCATCAAGGGACGAATGGACAAGAAAGATGGGCTATAGCCACACAATGGCATAGCACTCAGCTGCAGGAACAGATGCCTTCCAGCCATTTGTGACCAACAGAATGGCTCCTGAGGGTTTTAGGGGAATGGAAACAAACCCCAGAGGGAAAGTCAAATACCATAGGGTCTCACTTACAAGGAGAAGAGGAAAAAAAGGACCAAGAAACAGGTAGCAGGTGACATGGGATTTCTGGTTCCCAGAGGGAAAGGTGGCGGGGCCCAGAGGGAGAAATAGTTGATTTGACACAAGTGTGTGGTGAGGGCCTGTAATTAGGCTTACGGTGGTGAAGATGATGTAACGTACACAGAAGTCTAAATCTATGAGGATGTAGATCTGAAAGGTATAGGATGTTATAATGCTGGGTTATGGCAAACAATTCACGTAAAATCAAAACTCCCATAAGACGTTAAGGTTCACGGCTTAAAGCTTTGGAGTCTGTAAGAAATTAGAGAAGATGAACTTGGAAGGATTGGTAATCACCTCAAAATGCTTAATGACGCTACAGAAAGGTAGACCATTGCAAGGAGACGAAGAGGAACACTACCAAGAGAACGTGTTCCATGCTAAACTCATGAACCAGCGGAAAATGCTACCGTCCATGATGTTGCTAACTGCCTTCACGAATGATCGCAGCAGGCCAACATCTTCCCAAGATCAGGCCAAAGGTTTGTCCAAAAGCCCAATTCAGGGTAGGCCCTGTGGTGTAGCAGGTAAGTGCCCAAGTTCTGATTGGGTGGCCCGGGCTTCACCTGCTATCATCAGGGTTGAAGATCAGATTACTAGCATTAGGAAATACAGATTTCACAGTATGGTGGGCACAGAGATCATAAAGAAGTAGAAATTCTGAGGAGACATTTTCAATACACACCAGAAAATGAACGCTGAGAATATTACAACCTATGAATGCATAAGGTACAATTTCCCAAATGATGAAGGAAGGAAAACATGTGACCTGCCCAGGTGGAATTGTCAGACTCCTAGGAGATGACACGCTCATTGTGCATCAGAGAATTGCCTGGGCAAATTCAACTTGGGAGGAGCTCCAGGAATTTCTCTGGGGAAGGTCCACCCGTTTGACCACATCCACAAAAGATAAGAGAGAAAACCGGGGATAATCTTCATGGAAAGAAACCCGTGTCTAGAGGGAATGTTGTAGACCTTTCAAAGTTCGAGGAGAAAGTTAGAAACCGACAAGAAATCCAGAACTGGGAAAACTATCCCACTTGGAAAACGGGAGTAGTCAGACTGGTATGAGATTGCTCTGAAACACTGAATGCATGGAGTTTGTCAGTACAACTTAGAATTCTGAGGGTGTTTATGATATCTCGATGAACATGTCACCCAAGATGGCCACATGTTTACAGTCCAAGGATTGGCTTAGGCTAGGAGAATCAAGTGAGAGATACCCAGAAACAGCTTTTCCAAACAGAAACCGGGCACAGAAACTTGAAGAGACCAAAGAGACGCTGATCCAAGGCATGAGAAAGGAATCATTGTGATGATACCTCATGCTTTCTTCGTTTTCTTCCATTCCAAGAGCACTGAATTCCCTTCCGTTTCCTTGTGTCCTCTGGAATTTCTTTCCCAAAGGTTTCCTATTTCTCGGTTTACATAGCTTTCACCTGTTTTCTGCAGGTTATCTCTAGATTACTTGTTTTTCTTTCTAGCATGCTTTTTTTTTTTTGAGGTTCAGTTTTTCTATCATTTGCAACTTTTAATTGGTTTTGTTTAGGCAGATGTTTACTGCTGTGCTCATATCTGCTGGCAATGCTGCCGTATTTGCTGAGGAAGACTAACGTCGCTTCCCATCTGCCTCTACACTACCTCGGACGCCTGCCCCAGAAAGGCTGCACGAGCGGTGAGGAGGCTCACCCCCAGAATTCCACGTGGCCAACCACACGCTGCCGACACAGAACACGCGGACGTCACCTATGCAACACTGGCCGGCCCCTTTCGTGTTCCATTGGCAACCTGCAGTTGAGTGGAATGGGACTTGAATATGCTACTTGAGCCCAAATCTGGTCCAGTGTAGACGAGGCCAGGTGGTTTTTCCGGTCCACTGGGATTTGTCAGAATTGGGTCTCTGCTGTCCCAGCAAGCATCATGGACACAGGGTTTCAGAGCCAGCTTGGAGCAGTCTGAGAACTCACCCTTCCCAGTTAGCCCAGGTTTGACATTCACTGCAAATTTTGGGGTTGTGACTTTCTCGGACTTTCAAACGTTCAAGCAGACTCTTTGTAAACACTGACTTCATTCACTGTGGAGTATTCAGGTGTGATTTCTGTTTGCCTTCCATTTTCTGGGAGCTTGTTTTCTTTCCTTAGTCTAATCGTAGTGGTCTTTCTGATCTCTCTCCCTTCGATATGCTTATCAGTGGGTTCTCCTTCATTCTAGGTTAGGAATTCTGTATTTTTTTAATCACCATATGTTCTGTAGGCCGACGTGTGGGTGCTTTGGTGATTGCTGGATGTTGTCTTTGAATTTCCATCTGTCAGTTGAAGGAATCTTTGCTATCCTAGATTACGTCCAACTGAGAACTGAGGACACGTGTCCATCTTGCTTCATTTGACATTGTGAGATGAGAAACTCCAGGTTAGATGTTGTCCTGGCAACCACCTTCACGGACACAATGGTTCTGAGACAAATTCGATGAGTCTGATGAATTCCTCTCTCCAGGTGTGAAATCCTTCCGTCTCTTTCCCTGGATTTGGGAAGTTTCGACGTTCAGCCCTGAACCTTGAACGCTCCCCTAGATTACATCTAGATACTGGCTTACTTTATTTCTACAGAGTCTGTTACTGTTTGATTTACATCCTCAGCTCTGGCATGTGTATTTTTCTTTAAATATCATGGTAATGTTCTAGTTTTCAGTCAACCTCCTTCCATATGGTGTCAAAACACAGAATCAGTACTCCTTCTACGGCAAGAGATGGGGGAGTTAATTTCATTGGAGCCCAACTGAGCACTGTAGCCTGGGAGGGCAGCCTTCACACAGGAATGAAGCCCTCTGGAAAAGGGTGCTTTTCAGCACACTTCTAGAGCCCTTCCAAACCAAGCTACATACCCCAAGCATGACAGGCGTCCATGCCTTCAAGGCTTCAAAGAGATCTCTTGGGAAACCTTAGCATGTAGCCAGTGGGCCCCCGTGAGGCCAGAGCTATGCAAAGGTAGAGTTCTCTTCAAAGGATGTTAGGGGCCTACGAAAGGAGTCCTCGATTCTTCTCTTCAACGTCCCCAAGAGATCATTCTGTACTTTGGATTATGAGTAAGGCAGAAGGACAATGTAGGTCTGATAAGCCCCAAGTCTGGCCTCTTGTTTCAAATCAAGTTCCAAGATTGAATCTGCACGACCTCACCATCTACTTGAGTAGGTGACAATGTTCTCCTCTCTGTGCTTGTCCATCTATTATCGCTTGTTCCCAATGATTCCTTTCTTCTCCCTTGAATCAGAGTCTGTTTGATCCTTTCAAGTTTTTGTTTGGAAAAGCTGTTTCTGGGTATCTCTCACTTGAGTGTCCTAGACTAGGCCAATCCTCGGACTGTAAACATGCGGCCATCTTGGGTGACATGTTCACCGTGATGTCATAAACACCCTCAGATTCTAAGTTGTCCTGACAACCTCAATGCACACAGTATTTCAGAGCCGTCTCATCCCAATCTGACTAGTGCCCCTTTCCAGGTAGGATAGTTTTCCTTGCTCTGGATTTCTTGTAGGTTTCTAACTTTCTCCAAGGACTTGAAGGGTCTACTACGTTCCCTCTAGACACCGGTTTCTTTCCTTCAAGCTTATCCCGGGCTTTATCTCTTATCTTTTGTGGATATGGCCGAATGGGTGGACTTTCCCCAGAGAACGTCCGGGAGGCCCTCTCATGTTGAAGTTGCCCAGGCATTCCCCTGATGCACACTGATCGTGTGATCTCTTAGCAGTCTGACAATTCCACCTTGGCAGGTCACATGTTTTCCTTCCTTCATCATTTGGGGAAGTGTTCCTTATGCGTTCATAGATTGTAATATTCTCGTGGATCCTTTTCTGGTGCGTACTCATAAGGTCTCCTCACCATTTCTACTTCTTTATGATCTCTGTGACCACCAGACCTTGAAATCTGTATTTTCTATGCTAGTAATCTGATCCACACACACGATGCTAGCCGGTGAAGCCCAGGCCGTCCAAGCGGATGTGGGCACTTACCTGCTACAAGACAGCCAGGCCCCAAATTGGGCTTTTGGAACAACCTTTGGCCTGAATTTGGGAAGATGTTGGCCTGCTTCGATCATTCGTGAAGGGAAGCAGTAGTAACATCAGGGACGGTAGTATTTTCCGTTGATTCATGATTTGGCTCGGACCATGTTCTCTTGGTAGTATTCCTCTTCATCTCTTTGCAAAGTTCTACCTTTGTGTATCATCATTAAGCATTTGGAGGCGATTGCTAATCCTTGGATGTTCACCTTCTCTAATCTCTTTCAGCCTCCAAAGCTTTAGGCCGTAAATCTGCACCCGTTTTCGGAGTTTTCATTTTATGTGAATTGATATCCGTAACCCTGCATTCTAACATCCTATAGCTTTGAAATCTACATCCTCATAGATTTAGACTTCTGTGTAGGCTACATCATCTTCACCAGTGTAAGCCTAATTACAGGCCCTCACCACACACTTGTGCCTAATCAACTCTTTGTCCCTCCATCCCCCGCACCCCTTTCCCTCTGGGAACTGCCAATCCTATGTCACGTGCTACCTGTTTCTTGGTCCATTTTTCCTCTTCTCCTTGTACGTGAGATCCTGTGGTATTTGACCTTACCCCAGGGCTTGTTTCAGTTCCCCTGATACCCTCAGGAGCAATTCAGGTGGTCACAAATGGCTGTACTGCATCTGTTCCTACAGCTGAGTGCTATGCCATTGTGTGGATATAGCCCATCTTCCTTCTCCATTCGTCGCTTGATGGGCATCAGGGAGGCTTCCAAGTGTTGCATATCGGGAGTAAGGCTGTGGGGAATACAGCGATGCACGGATCTCTGTGCATTAGTGTTTCCAAGATCTTTGGATATATACGCCACAGAGGAATACCTGGATCAAGTGGTAGATGGATTCTGAAAATTCTGAGGCAATTCCACACTAGTGTGCGTAGTGGCTACACCGGTTTACACTCCCACCAGCAGTGCAGGAGGCTTGCCTTCTCTCCACCTCCTCTCTGAAACTTGTTGGTTCCTGTCTTCATCCTTATAGCCATTCTGACCGCTGTGAGCTGCTATCTCAGTGCCGTTCGTATTTGCATTGAGCAGAGACTTAATGTTGATGAGCATGTTTTCATACAGCCTGTTGGCCATCTTTCTATCTTCCTGGGAGAGCTGTCTGTTTCCATCTTTTGCCCTGGTTTTATTGGGCTCTCTGTTTCTTTTCCTGTGAAGACGTATGAGTTCATTGGATCTTATGGCTGTTCACCCCTTCTCCGATGTGCGGTTTGCAAACATCTGCTGTCAGTTGTTGCACAGTCTTCGCAGTCAGTCGATGGTGTCATTGACTGGACAGAAGCTTCTGCGTTGGATGGAGTCCCGCTTGTTTCTTGTTTCCTTTGTTTCCCTTGCCCAGTCACACATGCTTCTTCCAAACAGGTGGCTAAGCCAGATGGCAAAGAGCTAGCTGCCTGCGTTTTCTCCTAGAAGCTGCACGTTTTCAAGTCTTCTGTTCAAGGCTTTAATCCATTTCGAGGTGGTGTGTGTCCCTGGTGTAACATCACGGTCTACTCTCACTGTGTTCCATGTGGCTGTGCTGTCTTCCCAGCACCATTTCTTGTCGAGACTCTCCATTCTCTGCTGTCTTCTCTTGGCTCCCTGGTCGAAAATGGGCTGTCCATATGTGTGTCAGTTGACCTCTGGGCTGTCGATTCTGTTCCATGGGTCTGTGTGCCTCTTTTGGGCTCCAGGCTGTGCTGTTTCCGTACCTAGCACTTAGTCCTATATCTGGAAATCAGAAAGTGTGATGGCTGCTGCTTTGTCCGTTTTCCTCAGTATTCCTTTGGCTATTCAGTGTCCTTTGTTGCTGGATAGAAACTCTAGGATTCTCTCTTCCATTTCTGTGGGAAATAGTGCTGCAACTTTGAGTGGGACTGCATGGAATCCAGAGATGGCTTTATGCGGTATGGACGCTTCAAGTGTGTTAGTTCTTCCATTCGAAGAACACGGAATAGCCTTCCGTTTCCTTGTGTCTTCCAGAGTTTCTTCCCCAGAAACTTTGCTGGATTTCGGTTTCCATAGCTTTCTCCTGTTTGGCCAAGGTTATTGCTAGATATCTTTTACTTCTTACTGGCATGCTTTCTTTTTTGAGGTTCAATTTTTCAATTCTTTGCAACTTTCGATTGGCTTTGTTTTGGCAGAAGTTTATGGCTGAGCTCACATCTGCGGGCCATGCTGCTGTATTTGCTGTGGAAGAGTGGAGCTGTCTAATGTCGCTTCCCATCTACCTCTACACTACCTCACACATCTGCCCCAGAATGGCTGGACGAGCTGTGAGGATGCTCACCCGCAGGATTTCATGTGGCCGAAGCCGGGCTGCCGAACCAGAATGCGCGGACTTCACCACTTCCCCACTGGCCGGCCCCTTTCGTGTTTCATTGGTAACCTGCATTTGAGTGGGACGTGACTTGAATATGCTATTGAGCCCACCTCTGGCCCTGTGTAGATGAGGCCAGCTTCTTTTTCTGGCCCTCTGTGATGTCGGAGGATTTGTCAGAATTGTGTGTCTGCTGTCCTGTCTAGTTTCGTGGATGCAGGCTTTCAGAGCCCGCATGGAGCAGTCCAATAACTCACCCTTCCGAGTTAGTCCAGGTTTGACATTCACTGCAGTTTTTGGCGTTGTGACTTTCTCGGACTTTCAAACGTCCAGTCAGAGTCTGTCTAATGACTGAAGTCTTTCACTGTGGATTATTCAGATGTGATTTCTATTGGCCTTCCATTTTCAGGGATTTTTTTCTCTTTTCCAAAGTCTAATCGTTACGGTCTTTCTGACCTATCTCTCTTTGATATGCTTATCAGTCCGTTCTCCTTCATTGCAAGCTATGACTTTTGTATTTCTGTAATCACCATATGTTCTGTATGCCGAGGTCTGAGTCTTTTCGTGATTTTTGCGTGTTGTCTTGGAATTTCCATCGGTCACCTGTAGGAAACTGCTATCCTGGCCGAGGTGACACTGAGCCCTGAGAACACGTGGTCGTCTTGGTTGCTTTGACATTCTGAGATCAGAAACTCCAGTTACGAGGTTGTGCTGGCAACCTCCTTCACGGACATTATGTTTCCGAGACATATTAGAGAAATCCGATGAACTCCGCTCCAGGTAAGATACTTTTCTGTCTCATTTCTGGATTTGGGAAGTTTCGAACTTTACTCCCGATCCTTGAGTGTTCCACTAGATTACGTCTAGATACTGGCTTACTATATTTCTATAGAGTGTTTTACTTGTTCGATTTACATCCTCAGCTCTGGCATGTTTATTTTTCTATAAACATAATTGTAATGTTCTAATTTTGAGCCAACCTCCTTACATATGCTGTCAATACACGATATTAATAATCATTCTACTTCAAGAGATACGGGGAGAGAATTTCATTGAAGCCAAACCAAGCATACTAGCCTGGTAGGGCAGCCCTCACAAAGCAACTAAGCCGTCTGGAATAGGGTGCTTCTCAGCACAATTCTGGAGCCCTGTCAAACAATGGGACATACACGAAGCATGACGGGGGTCCATTCCTTCAAGGGTTCAAAGAGATATCTTGTGACACATTAGCATGTACCCAATGGGCCTCTGTAATGCCAGAGCTATGGAAAGTGAGACTTCTCTTTAATGAATGCTAGGGGCATAGGAAAGGAAGCATCAATCATTGTCTACAGTGTCCTCAGGAGATCATTCTTAATTTTGGATTATGATTAAGGCAGAAGGACAATGTAGGTCTGATAAGCCCCAAGTCCAGCCTCTGGTTTCAAATCAAGTTTCAAGCTTGCATCAGCATGGCCTCCCCATACACTTGAGTAGATTACAATGTTCTCCACTCAGTGCTTGTCCCCCTATTATTGCTTCCTCACAATGACTTCTTTCTTACCCCTTTAATCAGCGTGTATTCTCTCTCTTCAAGTTTCAGTGCCTGGTTTCTGTTTTTAAATTCTCTTCTGGGTATCTCTAACTTGAGTATCGTAGCCTAGGACAATCCTCAGACTATAACCATGAGGCCATCTTGGGTGACATGTTCACTGTGATGTCATAAACTCCCTCAAACTTCTAAGTTCTCCCAGCATCTTCTATGCACATGACTACTCTCCCTTTCCAGCTTGAATAGTTTTCCATTTCCTGGATTTCTTGTGGGTTTCTAACTTTACCCTTGAACTTTTAAATGTCTACTACATTCTCTCTAGACATGGTTTCTTTACTTTAAGTTTACCCTGGGTTTAATCTGTTACATTTTGTGAATATGGCCGAATGTGTAGACTTTCCCCAGTGAAAGTCCTGGAGTCCATCCAAAGCTGAAGTTGCCCACTCAAGCCTCTGATGTGCAATGATCGTGTCATCTCATGCAGTCCGCCAATTCTAACTATGCAGGTCACATCACTTCCTTCAGTCTGTATTTAGGGAAGTGTACCAGATGTGTCATAGATTGCAATATTTTCATGTTTCTTTCCTATTGCCTATCTCTAACGTATGCTCACAATTTCGACTTCTTTGTGATCTCTGTACACACCATATCATGAAATCTATCTTTCCCAACGTTACTATTCTGATCAGCACTAGTGATGCGAATCCATGAATCCCAGGCCACCCAATAGGAATGTGGGCACTTACACTCCTGAACACATGGCTGGCCCTGAATTTTACTTGTGGACCAATATTTTTCCTGAACTTGGGAAGAAGATGGCCTGCTGTGATTATTCATGAATGTAATTACTCATAACATCATAGACGGTAACATTTTCCCTTGGTTCATCTGTTTAGAACGGAACACATTCTCTTCATAGTATCCCCCATAATCTATTTGCAATGGTCTACTTTCTGTAGCATTATTAAGCATTTGGAGGAGATTCACGGTCCTTGGAAGTTCATCTTCTCTAATCTCTTTCAGCCTCAAATCCTTTATGCCCCAAATCAGCATGCCTTTTTGGATTTTTTCATTCCCTCTGGGAATCACCAATCCAAAGTGAAGGCTGACATCCAAAGCTAGAATGCTCACTTTGGCACCAGTGAAATTCTCTCCCATCTCTGGCCGTAGAAGATTATTGACTATGTGTTTTGACAGCATATGTGAGGAAGTTGGCTGAAAATTAGAACATTACACTTATATTCAATGAAAAATAAACATGCCAGAGCTTAGGGTGTAAATCAAACAACTTACAAACCCTACAGAAATAAAGTAAAGCAGTATCTAGATGTAATCTACTAGAAGGACCATGGATCCGGGGTCAAGTTCCAGCCTTCCCAAATTTAGAAAAGAGACATAAAAATATCTTACCTGGAGACAGGAATTCATCACATTTCTCTAATTTGTCTCAGAAACATTATGTCCATAAGGTGGTTGCCTGGACAACCTAGAATTTGGAGTTTCTGATCTCAGAATGTCAAACCAACCAAGATCACCTCGTGTTCTCAGTGCTCAGTTGGACCTAGGCTAGGATAGCAAAGATTCCCTCAAATGAACGATGGAAATTCAAAGGCAATGCCCAACAATCATGAAAACACTCACACATCAGCCTAGAGAACACATGGTGATTAAAGAAACACAAAATTCATAACTTGGAATGAAGGAGAATGGACTGATAAGCGTATCTATGGGAGATAGCTGAGAAAGACAATGACGAGTGATGTGGATTAAGGCTGCCCCAGCTCGAAAAGCCCAAGGTTACCTGGCCTACATGTCAAAGCATATGACCCGGTGAATTTTTTTTGGTATGAATTAGAGGTGCCCCAGTGAGAGAAGCCCAGGTGATGCTCACCTACATGCCTATCTATATGGCCAAATTCGTATCTAATGTTATACGACCACACAATAATCAGACTCCATCTGTACTGAAGTCATTTAATGGCTTTTTACATCATCTTTTCTTTTTCCAGTAAAAATGTCACATACACATGCCTTATAAAATTTGCCCTTACCCTCAACTCAGGGCAGCAGCAGGACATCTGACTGCCCATGGCTCCTTTCCCCATGCAGCAGCAGCAGCTATTCACTGCCCGTGCGTCCAGTTCCCATGCCTGCAGCTCTTCACTACCCATAGGTCCTGTCCCCAGGAAGCAACTCTTTACTCCCCATGGGTCCTGTCCCTATGTTATCCTGTACCATTCTCTAAATAAAAGAGCACCTCTGACAGGCATTGAGAGACCAAGAAATCTTTCTTCCGACTCATCAGCTCGCTGACCCACCATCATATATTGTGGCCCCCCTACCGGGAACTTGCTTCATCGGTTTCTGAGCTCAACTTCTGGTAAGTGCCCTTTTCTTCCTTGTGCCTCTCTCTGTTTCGAGGATGAATCTAAATTCACTTCTCCATCAGGAACTGTCTTGGATAGCTGTATGAATCTACGTTTGCTACCCATGGCTACTCTATGGGGCAAATCGTGGCATTCAGCTTGAAGAGAATCAGTACATTAAGCCTAAGGGCGATGTAGAGTGAATTACTCCATTCCTTCCTGACTCTATCTCTAATATACAAATTTTAGGTGGACACGGGTCGGCCACTTAAGTCATTAGGATGGTCGGCAATCTGCAAGACTCCCCTGTAAGGTTTCTTTTCCTAAGGATGGATTGGGATACCTCCCATCGCACCTGACCATGCTCTGAACTGTGTGAATGTCCCAATTGGGACTCCAGTTCAAGGAAAGTACCAAAGTCTAACCTTTGGTTGCGTATGGGAAGCCCTTCTCGGAGAATGCCTCCAACACGAAATTGGGTAGAATGCCCCCCAGAGCGGCGGAAAATTCCTCACTAATTTTCTCCATCCTGTTCTCTCTTTAACTTCTCCCTTTCTATTGGGGACCATTCACCAGGCACCTATTACTGCCAGGCAGAATAGGAAAGATGTTCACCAGGCACCTGTAACTTCCAGGCATACCAGGGAAGATATGCAATGGATGCAATGCTGGGGGACACCCCCATCACCCCTTGTTATAGGAACCCCACAGTAGGATTGACAGGCAGGATGCTGCCCAGGTTCAGGGGGGATTTTCAAGGTAATGGACCTGTCTCTTTCATCTTTCTTAGAGTTGCAATGGCGATTTTCGTCTCCTTTTGAGCTTTGCAACAGGGAAGCAAAGAAATCTGTCAACAGTCATGGCCTCCACCCCTGGGAGCCCAAACTTGGCATTTCTGGGCCTGATCACCCCGGAAAGCCCAAGTAGGGTTCCCTCTCTTGGGGGTTGACTCATTGAGTGTTTTAGTCACCTACTGAATTGGCTATGAGGGTAGCAGACCTGGGATTTATTCTGTGAACTGTCATGCTACAGTAGTGTGCCCCAGCATGGGAACTGTTGAGGGAGTCTTCTCTTGATAACCCTCTTTGAGCGGCCATGAGGGTGAGGTCTGATGTCTTCATTTCCTTTCTTTGTTTTGCTCATCATGTCCTCTGTTGTCACCAAGTCTGGGTTAAGTTCAGGCTGGACTTGACCAGAACCTGGAACTTCTGTAAAATCGGAAAACTTGAAAACCTTTTGCAAGGAACTTCATTCTCAACCCGGGTACTGGGAGCCCCGGCCTCCAGGCAGCTTAAGCCCTTTGTATGCACTCCTCCCTTCTCCACTTCACTGTCAGTCGGACACTGGCTTTACTGCCATGGGGAATGAGATAAGCATCCCTTAAGACTCATCACTCAGGGTCATTCTAACTAATTAGAAACACTTTCAATTGTATGGGTTATGCCCCAGAAACTCCAGCTTGTAGAAAATGTGTGATGTTTCTCTCTGCCTTTCTGGTGCAGTTGGACAGGTAGATCAACCTAGAACGTCCTTCAAGTTACAGTCCAGTTTCTGAGAAATCAAGAGCAACCGTCCTTAGAAAATCCTTGCAAGACTGGAAATACAGTTCTAGAGGCAGTTCAGATTCCACCTTGTTCCTTTACCATGAAAAGGATTATCTTCCCCCCTCTCCAGGAACTACTATCTAGCATATCACTCATTCTTAAGACTGAAAAAAAAAAAAAGGAGGGGAAAAGGATAAATGGCCATAAGTGTGCCCTTGCAAAAAGTCTAGCATCTTGAGGGTCTTCTCCATAAGTCTTAGTAAAAAGGCTCAAAACAACGTTTTGATTTGTAACTGGTGAGCTTTATATTATTGTACCTGATTCATGGCAGTAGTTTTTAAAACAATAGTTGTACAGTCTCTGTGTATATGTGTCTATGTGTACATTATATGTGTGATATTTTAACCCCTGGATGGTCTGGCCAAAATTAAGATCTCTGTTTAGTTGGCTTAAAGTAAGTGCTTTCTTAAATTCTAAATGTAGTCCAAATTAACAGAGTGACTTTCAAGGTTAACGTGATGTGAATTAAACTTTGGTAAGTGAAAGCTTGTTTTAGTTTGTTGGTTTCATTGAAAATTGTCTTCTTGTCAGAGTTGTCAGTATTTGCATAGGATGCAGGCATTCAGACTCGGTTTACTAGTCATATAAGTTCACCTTGTCTGTTAAATTTGTCAGCAAAATAATAGCTTTAAATGATGACCAGTTTTGTCTAATGCCTCATGAGGCTTCCATAGTAATGTGAACATAATTGTTGGAAACAAATGGTTTAAATACATAAAACTCATAAAAGTGAGTACAATAACTTTTATGGTCTGTATACTTGGGGAAAAAAACAGCTTCGAAATCCTTTTTGGTAACAATCTTGAGTTTTGCCAAGTTAAGTTAAATGATAAAAAGATGAATATGCAGGTCACTTTTGGATAGAATGGAACACTCACACATTATTGTTAAACATATCTAAGTTATCTACTTTTGGCTTCTTATTGAAGAGGCAAAAAGCGTTTGGGTGTATCAAAAAGCATGCCTTGTGTTTTAGTGCGAAGTGGCATGTTTCTGAAGTTGTGAAGTGTTTAGAATGCTGATATAAAAGACATTTCATAATTGTTTAACTTTTTAGTTTTTACTAGGTCCGTTAAGCGTTAAAGGCTCTAACTAACCTATGGAATTAAAGCTACTGGAAATTACTAAGCAAAAGAGCTCTGTATTCAAGGAAGTTAAAATGTATGTTTTCAGTAAAAAAGGTATAAAGAATGGAAATATTTTTGTTTGATGGGTTAAGAAAGATAAATTGCTCCTGATGTACTAGAAAGGAAAAAAGAAAGATTTTGGGACAAGTACTGAAAATGAAAAAGAAAGATGTAGAAGGTTTGTGAAGGAGGAATTCTGAAATGAGTTTTATGCCTGCTCAAGTAGACTAAAGTAAGCTCAATTAAGTGAATGAGTTTGAATGTGAAACATAAGTAGGTGCATAAATTCAAATTTAGTTTTCTCTAAAAGGATGCATTTTCTTCAACCTTTGATCTGCTCTTGGTAAAGAGGATGTAAGTGCTGTTCCTTTGAGTACGTCTACCTAAGAGACAAACCTGTTTTGTGAAAATAATGGCTGAGTTTACTCTTAATATTTTTGACTCTTTCTGTTATCACTTTGAATGGATACCTGAGCATTGTTTCACCGTGAGTGTTGTTTGCTATTTGAACAACATTTTAAAAACTTTTGATATGTTGTGACAAGCTTCTCCCTCAAAAATATTCAAATCCTGAATGAAGGCGTTCTTTAGACCTGGTAGACAGAAGAATGATTACTCTGAGGATTTTCAGAGGGTCCCTGAGACTTCTCAAAGAATTTGCTCTCTCTTCCTACAAGGAGGAAAATGCTAAAGTAATTTGGCTTATTTGGTCTATTAAATTAAAGGGGAAACATTGTGAAATAAGTGACAATAGACTTTCTTAGCTGGTAGTTGATGGGTAAATGTTATTAATATAGACGTCTCAAAATTAGATAGCATTCCTAAAATTCTGATCTGCCCTGATTGTCAGTGATAAGTTCACTTATTATCTGGAAGTGTTATATGTCTCACAATTAGTCAAGTTTCTTTGCCAATTGCCCTTTTGATTTCTTTGTCCATTTGCAGATAGTTGTTGTTTTACACTGATGCTTTTTCCTTTTGCAAATATGTTTCAACTTCCGAGAAATTCCTGGAAAGGATTCTGACACAAAGAGTCTAAACGACAGGCTTCTGATAAACTTTCAGATTGTAAAACTTAACGGAGTAAGAAATGACAGAATTCTAACAGAAACTAAGCTCATCGATCTGCTAACAGAAGATTCAGCTCAAGAATTGATTATACAGGACTGTGTGCACTGATTAGGACGATTATAAATTTTTAGGACTTCTGTTTGAAATATTGTTGAGTTTTGACGTGTTGTTTTGTTTTCTCATAATGAAGGAAATCTTTTTCTCTTTTCTCTTATGCTACCTATAACTTACAGCCATTTGGTGAAATTATACCGTTATGAGCAAAAGTGAAACATTTATCTTTTTCTCCCTACCTTATCCCTCTGTAATTGGGAAACGCTTTGTGACTGAGTATGGTCATTTCATGGCAATATTTGCATAAGTTCCATAAGAATCTGTTCTCCTTATAACAGGACACATTGGTTATATGACCAAGGCTTTGACTGGAATGTCATATTTGAAACACACAGTCTCAGATATGACAAGACAGCGTTTCAGGAACAAAGATTGGACTTTCTGGAATACAGCCACTCGGAAACACAGGCCTGGTACCTTGTTTACTGAGATTTTGGCAATCTTACCCTGTAAGTAAGGAAGCTTGCTTATCTGGCAGGTGCAAGGAACCTCTGAATATTTGGGGAGACCTCAAAGAGAACACCACTCAAATCTGTAGGTACTTCAGGCCAAATCTGATGGCAAGTCCTTGGCTTGGCTTTTCTGGCCTCGAGAGGCCTTCACAGTTCAATCTGAGATTCCGCAGGAAAAGATCCAGTGAAGCACATTTAAAAAAGCCTGTATGAACAATTACTATTCTTGCTGCTCTTATGTAAATAATTGGAGCAAGTTGTATTGAAACTACACTTGATTTGCAAGCCTGTTAATCCTGATTTGGCTATCTTTTGTAAAAATGAGAGTGATTTAAGAGAGAAAAAATTATGTTTCTGTAGAAGCTATAGTAGGCATTCATGGATATTAGATTCTAGTTCTTTTCTTCCGCAATATTCATGTATTATTAATAGTAATGTCTCCTTGTGGCCATCTACCTCTGACGCCTGGAAGTTCCCTGGCCACAATCAAACATTTTCCTTCAATACTACTGTCCAAATACTAACTAGATTTGCCTTGTCACACTTGGATCATACAGAACAAGTTCCAAAGGTAATGTCCCCAACTTATTAATACACACAGGATGGACAATACAAAATTTGGGATGAATATATTTGGTTCACTCCTACTAGTGGGCAACTCAGTAAAAGGCGACTTTCTTTTGGGGAAAAAAAATCACCCCTGTGATACATGGCCTTATAGCACTCGACCTATGGGAAAAAATCCCTGTTATATGTGTTCTCATATCATAGCCTTAAAAAAAATACTGATTGGTTTCAGACTGACTGGGATACATGGCTCAACACACGTTGGTTAGCCCCTAACGGGGCTCAGTGGATATGTGGCTCCAATTTATGACCTTGGCTACCACCTGCATGGATTGGACGATGCACTCTAGGCTTTGTCTGGATGCAAGGTGGAACTACATTTACTATATCTCCTCCTGCTAACCTACCCAAATTGCAACAGCACTTGACCAGCCCTGTCTTCCACTGGTATGACCATATTTCCGCAATTTTCTTTCACCAATTAGGAATCGACTTTTGTAGCATATTCAAGTCTTGCACATGGAAGTCCTAGACAAATTTACTATGAAGACCTTAAATGATACACAACGTAGCATTTCACTGCTCAATTTAGAAGTATCCCAAGTGTGTAAGGCAGTCCTCCAAATCCAAATGGCTCTGGATGTCTTGACAGCAGCACAAGGGGGCACGTGTGCCATTATAAAAACTGAATGTTGTGTCTATATTCCTGACTACCATCAAAATATTTCTGGCTTGGTATCCCAGCCACCAAATTAAATCCATGTCTGACCAACCCTAAATCTAAATGATTGGTTGAACTCCTAGTCAGGACAAGGTTTCTGCACTACTTCAAAACCTTACTCATTGGGTTAAACATACTGCTTGTATTTCTTATGAAATTTTGTTGTCTGTTTCATTGTTTGTCTTATCCATGTCAAAAATATTTCACTTCCTGGACCACCTCTTGTCAGTGACTCTCTCATCTCCAGAGGATCTGTATAACTTGTCATGCTTGAACTCAATGGGGCAAGACTTCTGGTCCACTAAACTGCCTAAGTCTACCTATGGCCCCATTTAGGGACAGCTCTACGACCCTGTACAGCCAGAAGTAGTCACAGAAGACTGACCATCATCCATATCCCCAAAGATTTCCAGTCCAAATAGGTTCAGGGAGGTTTTATGATGTGGATCAGGGCTGCCCCAGCTAGGGAAGCTGAAGCTGACCTGGACTACATGCCAAACTATATGACCCAGTGGATTTTTTTATGGTATGAATTAGGGCTGCCCCAGGGTGAGAAGCCCAGGGCATTCTCACCTACATGCTGATCTATATGGCCAGATTCGTATCTAAAAATATGACAACACAATGTCCAGACCCCATCTGTACTGAAATCATTTAAAGACATTTTACATCATTATTTCTTTTTAGAGTAAAAATTAGTCATATACCCATGCCTTATGAAATTAGCCCTAACACTCTAGTCAGGGCAGCAGCAACAGCTCTGACCAGCCATGGGTCCTGTCGCCAGGCAGCAGCAGCAGTAGCTCTTCACTGCTAATGTGTCCTGTCCCCATGCTATCCTGTACTGTTCTCTCAATAAAAGAACACCAATGCAGGATCTTGAGAGTCCAAGCAATCTTTCATTTGAGTCTTCAGCTCGCTGAGCCCATATCAACGATTCTACCACGGAAAATAAAAAACGGTCCCAGAAAATGGAAGGCACACAGAAATCACACATGAATAATACATAAAGAAAGATGTCAGTTTTAGACATACTCTGAACATTCGAAAGTCGGAGTAAGTCACAATCCCAAAAACCCAAGCGAAGGTCAAACCTAGGGTAACTGGTAAGGGTGAGTTATGAGACTGCTAAAATCAGGCTCTGAAAGCCTGTGTCTATGAAGTTTGCAGGGACAGCAGAGACACAATTCTGACAAATCCTCTGACATCACAGTGGAGAAGAAAAACAAACTGGCCTCATCTACACAGTGCCCGAGTTGGGCTCAAGTGGCATATTCAAGTCCCATTCCACTCAACTGCAGGTTGCCAATGGAACATGAAAGGTGCCGGCCCGTGGTGCAGTGGTGAAGTCTGCACGTTCTGGGTCGGCATCCCGGGGCTGGCCATGCGGAATCCTGGGGTGAACCGCATCACCGCTGGTCCAGCCATTCTCAGGGAGGCATGGAAGGTGGTGTAGAGGCAGCTGGGAAGCAACGTCAGACAGCGTCAGTATTCCTCAGCAAATACAGCAACATCAACAGCAGATCTGAGCACAGCCATAAACATCAGCCGAAACAAAACTAATGAAAACTTGAAAAGAACAGAAAAACTGAACCTCAGGAAAAAAAGAATAAGATCTCTAGAAATAAGCTTAGCCAAACAGGTGCAAGCTATGGAAATCGAAAACTAGCAAAACTTTGGGGAAAGAAATTCCAGTAGACACAAGCAAATGGAAGGGTATTCTGTGCTATAGGAATGTAGGAACTAAAATACTTGAAACCTCCATAACGGATAAAGCAATCTCTGGATTCCATGCAATCCCAGTCAAAGTTGCAGAATCTTTGCCACAGAAATATAAGAGAGAATCCTTAAGTCTCTATCCAGCAACAAGGGACCCTGAATACCCAAAGGAATCCTGAGGAAAACGAACAAAGCAGGACATATCACATTTACTGATTTCAACATGTAGGACGAAGTGCTACGTACCGAAACGGCACAGTCTGGTCTCAAAAACAGACACAGAGATCAACGGAAAAGAATCGAGAGCCCAGAGGTCAACTCACACATATATGGACAGCCCATTTGCAACGAGGAAGGCAAGAGGATCAGTGGAGAAAGGAAAGTCTCAAGAAGAAAAGGTGCTGGAAAACTGCACAGCCGTATGTGACACAATGAGAGTAGACCATGATGTTACATCAGGCTCACACACCACCTCGAAATGGATTAAAGCCTTGAACGGAAGACTTGAAACCTTGAAACTTCTAGTAGAAAACCAGGCCCCTTGCTCATGGCCATGTGGCATAGCCGCCTATTTGGAAGAAGCATGTGTGACTGGGCAAGGGCAACACACGAAACAAGAAACAAATGGGATTGCATCCAACGCAGAAGCTTCTGCCCAGCCGAGGAAACCCTCCACTCAATGCAAAGACAGCACAACAACTGCGAGTGGATGTTTCAAACCACACATCGGAGAAGGACTGAATAGCCAAAAGAGCCAACAACCGCACATGCCAACACAAGACAAAAAACAACAAGCCCATTAAAACCTGGGCAAAAGATGGAAACAGAGTTTTACCAAATAAGATAGAAAGATGGCCAACAGCTGTATGAACACATGTTCATAATCATTACGTCTAAGGCCAATGCAAATCCAAATGGCAATCAGATAGCACATTGTGGTCAGAATGCCCATAAGGAACAAGACAGGAAACAACAAGTGTCGGAGAGGAGGTGGAGAGAAGGGAAGCCTCCTGCACCGTTGGTGGGAGTGTAAGCCGGTGCGGGAACTACACAAAGCGGTGTGGAATTTCCGCAGAAATTTCAGAATCCATCTACCGTATGACCCAGCTATTCCTCTGCAGCGTATTTATCCGAAGAACTTGGAAACACCAACGCATAGGAATCCCTGCACCGCTGTGTTCACCACAGCCTTAATCCTGATGTCCAGGACTTGGATATCGCCATGGGCCCCATCAAGGGACGAATGGAGAAGGAAGATTGGCTATAGCCACACAATGGGATAGCACTCAGCTGCAAGAAAGGGTGCAGTCCAGCCATTTGTGACACGAGAATGGCTCCTGAGGGTATGAGGGGAACTGAAAGAAGCCCCAGGGAGAAAGTCACATACCGTAGGATCTCACTTACAAGGAGAAGAGTAAAATAAGGAGAAACAAACCGGTAGCACATGACAAGGGATTGGTGGTTCCCAGAGGGAATCGGTGGCAGAAGACAGTGGAAGAAAGAGTTGATTAGGCACCAGTGTGTGGTATGGGCATGTCATTAGGCTTACGGTGGTGAAGATGATGTACCATACAAAGAAGTCTAAATCTAGGAGGTTGTAAATCTGAAAACAATAGGGTGTTATAATGCAGGGTTATGGCAATCAATTCATGTAAAATCAAAACTACAAAAAGGCAAGCAGGTTTATGGCCTAAAGCTTTGGAGGCTGAAAGAGATTAGAGAAGATGAACTTCCAAGCATTGATAATCACCTCCAAGTGCTTAATAATGCTACAGAAAAGTAGACAGTGGCAAAGAGATGAAGAACAACTCTACCAAGAGAACATGTTCCGTGCTAAACTCAGGATCCAAAGGAAAAGGTTACCGTCCATGATGTTACTACTAATTACCTTTACAAATAATCAAAGCAGGCCAACATCTTCCCCAGTTCAGGCAAAATGTTGGTCCAAGAATCCAATTCAGTGCTGGCCCTGTGGTGTACTGGGTAAGTTCCCACATTCCACTTGGGTGGTACAGGCTTCATTGGCGAGCATCACGGGTGCGGATCAGATTAGTAGCATTAGCAAATATAGATTTCACGGTATGGTGCAGACAGACATCCTAAAGAAGTCGAAATTGTGAAGAGACGTTATGAATACACATCAGAGTAAGAACCATGGGAATATTGCAATCTACGAACGCATCAGGAACACTTCCCCAAATGATGAAGGAAGGAAAACATGTGACCTGCCAAGGTGGCAATGGAGATGACACGATCATTACGCATCAGAGGATTGACCAGGAAAATCAATCTCGGGAGGGACTCCAGGGCTTTCTCTGGGGAAAGTCCACCCATTTGGACTCATCCACAAAAGATAAGAGATAAAACCCAGGATAATCTGAAAGGAAAGAAACTGGTGTCCAGCGGGATTGTAGTAGACCTTTCAAAGTTTGAGGATAAAGTTATAAACAGACACGGAATCCAGAACAAGGAAAACTATCCTACCTGGAAAGGGGAAGTAGTCAGACTGGTATGAGATGGTGGTGAAGAACTGTGTGCATGGAGGTTTTCAGGACAGCTTAGAATTCTGAGGGTGTTTATGACATCACGGTAAACATGTCACCCAAGATGGCCGCAGGTCTCCAGCCCGAGGATTGGCCTAGGCTTGGATACTCAAGTGACAGATACCCAGATACAGCTTTTGCAAACAGAATCTGGGTGCAGAAACGTGAAGAGATGCAAGAGACGCTAATTCAATGGATAAGAAAGGAATCATAGGGAAGAAGTGATAACAGAGGGACAAGCACTGAGAGGAGAACATTGCCATCTCCTCAAGTCGATGGGGAGGCCATGCTGATTCAAGCTTGAAACTTGACTTGAAACAAGAGGCTGGACCTTGAGCTTATCAGACCTATGTTGGCCTTCTGCCTTACTCATAATCCAAAGTCAAGAATGATCTCTTGAAGACATTGAAGAGAAGAATAGAGGCCTCGGTCCTAGGTCCCTAGTATTCTGTGAAGAGAAGTCTCACTTTCCATAGCTCTGGCGTCATAGGCACCCACTGGGTACATGGTAATGTGTCACTAGGCATCTCTTTGAAGCCTGGAAGGAATGGACCCCTGTCATGCTTGCGGTATGTCTCTTGGTTTGGAAGGACTCAGGAAGAGTGAGCAAAAGCACCCTTTTGCCAAAAGCTTCATTACTGTGTGAAGGCTGTCCTCACAAGCTACAGTGCTCAGTTGAGATCAATGAGATTCTCTCCCCCATCTCTTGCCATAGAAGGAGTATTGATTAGGTGTTTGACACCGCACATAACGATGTTTGCTGAAACTTAGAACATTATCATTCTATTTAAAAGAATATAAACATGCCACAGCTGAGGAGGTAAATTAAACAAATAACAAAACCTGTGGAAATAAAGTAAGCCAGTATCTAGACGTAATCTAGTGGAGCGTTCAAGGATCAGGTGTGAACTTCTGAACTTTCCAAATCTAGAAAAGAGACAGAAGGATCTCTCACCTGGAGAGAGGAATCCATCAGATTCATCTAATTTGTCTCGGAACCATTGTGTCTGGGAAGGTGGTTTCCAGGACAACCTCAAACATGGCGTTTCTGATCTCACAATATCGAACCAACCAAGATGACCACGTTTACTCAGTGCTCAGGTGGATCTAGGCTAGGATGGCAAAGATTCCTTCAAATGACCGATGGAAATTCAAAGACAACATCCAACAATCACCAAAGCACTCACACATCAGCCTACAGAACCTATGGTGATTAAAGAAATACCAAACTCCTAACTTGAAATGAAGGAGAACACCCTGATAAGCATATCGAAGGGAGATAGCTCAGAACCATGACGATTAGACTATGGAAAAGAAAGCAAGCTCCCAGAAAATGGAAGGCAAACAGAAATCACACCTCAATAATCCACAGTGATTGACTTCAGTGTATAGTTAGGGTCTGCTTGAATGTTTGAAAGTCCGAGAAAGTCACAACCCCAAAACTTGCATTGAAGGTCAAACCTGGGCTAACTGGGAAGGGTGAGTTCTGAGACTGCTCCACGCGGGCTCTGAAACCCTGTGTCCCCAAAGCCTGATTGGAAAAGAGGCACGATTCTGACAAATACTCCAACATCACAGTGGTCCAGAAAATGAAGCTGGCCTCATCTACACAGGGGCAGAGTTGGGCTCAAGTAACATGTTAAAGTACATTCCACTCAACTGCAGGTTGCCAATGGGACACGAAAGGGGCCAGCCAGTGGGGCAGCCGTGAAGTCCCTGCATTCTGAGTCGGCAACCCAGGGTTGGCCACGTGGAATCCTGGGGGCGAGCCTCCTCACCGCTCATCCAGCCGTTCTGGGCCAGGCGTGTGACCTAGTGTAGAGGCATATGGGAAGCAACGTTATACCACGCTACTCTTGCTCAGCAAATACAGCAGCATGGCCAGCAGATGTGAGCACAGCCATAAACTTCTGCCAAAACAAACCAATTAAATGTTGCTAAGAATAGAAAAAAGGAACAGCGAAAAAGAAAGCATGCCAGTAAAAAGAAAAAAACATCTAGGAATAACATTGGCCAAACAGGAGAAAGCTACGTCTACCGAAATCTAGCAAAGCTTTGGGCAAAGAAATTCCACAAGACACAAGGAAACGGAAGTCTATTCCATGGTCTTTGAATAGAAGAATGAACACACTTTAAGCATCCATACCGCAAAAAGCAATGTCTGCATTCCATGTCGTCCCAGTCAAAGTTGCAGCAATCTTTCCCACAGAAACAGAAGAGAGAATATTAAAGTTTCTATGTGGCAACAAAGGACCCTGAATAGGAAAAGGAATCCTGAGGAAAACGAACAAAGCAGCATGTATCACACTTTCTGATTGCCAAATATAGGACAAAGCGCTAGGTACCAGTACAGGACAGCCTTTCCCCCAAAATAGGCACACAGACCCATGGAACAGAATTGAGCCCAGCAGTCAACTGCCACATATATGGGCAGCCCATTTTCGACACGGGAGCCAAGAGGAGACAGCAGAGAAAGGAGAGTCTCAAAAAGAAACAGTGCTGGGAAGACTTCAGAGCCACAAGTGGCACAATGAGACTAGACCATGATGTTACACCAGGCACACATACCACATTGAAATGGATTAAAGCTTTGAAGGGAAGACTTGAAACCATGAAACTGCTGTGGGAAAATGCAGGCAGCTTGCTCTTTGCCATCTGGCATAGCCACCTACTTGGAAGAAGCATGTGTGACTGGGTAAGGGCAACAAAAGAAACAAGAAACAAGCGTGACTCCATCCAACGCAGAAGCTTCTACCCAGCCAACAACTCCATCGACTCAATGCAAAGACAGCACAACAACTGCGACAGGAAGTTTGCAGAACAGACATCGGAGAAGGGGTGAACAGCCATAAGATCCAGTGAACTCATACATCTCCACAGGAAAAAAAACAATGAGCCCAACAAAACCTGGGCAAAAGATGGAAACACACATTTCTCCCAGGAAGATAGAAAGATGGCCAACAGGCTGTATGAAAACATGTTCCTCATCATTAAGTCTGAGGCCAATGCAAATCCGAAGTGCAATGAGATAGCAGCTCACAGTGGTCAGAATGGCTATAAGGGTGAAGACACGAAACAAGTTTCAGAGAGGAGGTGGAGAGAAGGGAAGCCTCCTGCACTGCAGGTGGGAGTTTGAGGCAATGCAGCCACTACACAAAGGAGTGAAAATTCTGAATGTTTCAGAATCCACCTAGCATATGATCCAGCTATTCCTCTGTGACGTATATATCCACAGATCATGGAAACAGTAATGCACAGAGATCCGTGCACTGCTGTATTCACCACAGCCTTACTCCCGATATCCAAGACTTGGAAGCCTCCCTGATGCCCATCAAGGGACGAATGGAGAAGGAAGATGGGCTATAGCCACACAATGGCATAGCACTCAGCTGTAGGAACAGATGCAGTACAGCCATTTGTGACCACCAGAATGGCTCCTGAGGGTACTAGAGGAACTGAAACAAGCGCCGGGGTAAGGTCAAATACCACAGGATCTCACGTACAGGAGAAGAGGAAAAACGGACCAACAAACAGGTAGCATGTGACATGGGATTGGTGGTTCCCAGCGGAAAAGTAGACGAGGGCCAGAGGGAGAAAGAGTTGATTAGGCACAAGTATCCTCAGAGCCTGTAATTAGCCTTACGGTGGTGAAGATGATGTAACCTACGCAGAAGTCTAAATCTATGAGGATGTAGATCTGAAAGCTATAGCATGTTAGAATGCAGGGTTACGGCAATCAATCCACATAAAATCAAAACTCACAAAAGGGGTGCAGACTTACGGCCTAAAGCTTTATAGGCTGAAAGAGATCAGAGAGGATGAACTTCCAAGGATTGGTAATCACCTCAAAGTGCTTAATGATGCTACAGAATGGTAGACCTTTGCAAAGTGATGAAGCGGAATACTAGCAAGAGAACATGTTCCGTGCTAAACTCATGAACCAATGTAAAATAATACCTTCCATGATGTTACTACTGATTCCCTTCACGAATGATTGAAGCAGGCCAACATCTTCCCAAGTTCAGGCCAAAGGTTGGTGCAGAAGTCTAATTCATTGCCGGCCCTGTGGTGCAGCAGGTAAGTGCCCAACTTCCTCTTGCGTGGCCCAGGCTTCAGGGGCTAGTATCATGGGTACAGATCAGATTTCTAGCATTAGGAAATCCAGATTTCAAGGTATGGTTGGCACAGAGATCATAAAGAAGTAGTAATTGTGAGGAGACCTTATCAATACTCACCAGAAAAAGAACCATGAGAATATTAGAGTCTATGTACGCATCTTGTACGCTTTCCCAAATCATGAAGGAAGGAAAATATGTGACCCACCAAGGTGGAATTGTCAGACTGCCATGAGATCACACGATCATTGTGCATCACAGGATTTCCTGGGCAACGTCAACTTGGGAGGGAGTCCAGGACTTTCTCTGGGGAAAGTCCACCCATTTGGCCATATCCACAAAAGATATGTGATAAAACCCAGGATAATCTTAAAGGAAAGAAACCGGTGTCTAGAGGGAATGTAGTAGACCTTTCCAAGTTAGAGGACAAAGTTGAAAACCGACCACACATCCAGAACAAGGAAAACTATCCTTCCTGGAAAGGGGGAGTAGTCAGGCTGGGAGGAGACGGCTCTGAAACACTGTGTCCATGGAGGTTGTCAGGACAACTTTGAATTCTGAGAGTGTTTATGACATTATAGTGAACGTGTCACCCAAGATGGATGCATGGTTACAGTACCAGGATTGGCTTAGGCTGAGATACTCAAGTGAGAGATACCCAGAAACAGCTTTTCCAAACAGAAACCTGGCACAGAAACTTGAAGAGATCAAAGAGATGCTGATTCCAGAGATAAGAAAGGTATCATTGTGATGATACTTCATTCTTCCTTCGTTTTCTTCCATTCCATGCGCACTGATGCCCTTCCGTTTCCTTGTATCTTGTGGAATTTCTTTCCCCAAAGCTTTGCTACTTCTCGGTTTACATAGCTTTCACCTGTTTGGCACAGGTTATTCCTAGGTACCTTGTTCTACCTAGTCGCATGCTTTTTTTTCTTTTTTGAGGTTCAGTTTTTCTATCCTTTGCAACTTTTGATTGCTTTTATTTAGGCAGATGTTTACTGCTGTGCTCACATCTGCTGGCAATGCTGCTGTATTTGCTGAGGAAGACTGGCCCAGTCTAACGTCGCTTCTCATCTGCCTGTTTCCTTTGTTGCCCATTCCTGTCACACACGCTTCTTCCAAATAGGCTGCTAAGACAGATGGCAACGAGCATGCTGCCTAGGTTTTCTCCTAGAAGTCTCACGGTTTCAAGTCTTCCATTCAAGTCTTTAATCCGTTTCGAGGTGGTGTGTGTGACTAGAGTAACATCATGCTCTACTCTCATTGTGTTACATTTGGCTGTGCAGTCTTCCCAGCACCATTTCTTGTCGAGACTCTCCTTTCTCCGCTGTGTACTCTTGGTTCCCTGGTTGAAAATGTGTTGTGCATGTATGCATGTGCATATATGCGTGAGTTGACCTCTGGGCTCTCGATTCTGTTCCATGGATTTGTGTGCCTGTTTTTGGGCCCAGACTGTGCCGTTTCGGTTCCTAGCACTTCATCCTATATGTGGAAATCAGAAAGTGTGATACGTCCTGCTTTGTTCATTTTCTTCAGGATTCCTTTGGGTATTCAGGGTCCTTTCCTTCTGGATAGAGACTTTATTATTCTCTCTTCTATTTCTGTGGGAAAGATCACTGCAACTTTGACTGGGATTGCCTGGAATCCACAGATTCCTCTATCCGCTATGGACGTTTCAAGTGAGTTAGTTCTTCCATTCCAACAGCACGGAATAGTCTTCCGTTTCATTGTGTCTTCTGGAATTTCTTTAGCCAAAGCTTTGCTAGTATCGGTTTATAATGCTTCCATCTGTTTAGTGAAGGTTAGTCCTAGATACCTTATTATTCTTAGTGACAGGCTTCTTTTTTTGAGGCTCAGCTTTTCTATTCTTTGCAACTTCTAATTGGTTCTGTTTTGGCAGAAGTTTATGGCAGTGCTCACATCTGCTGGTCGTGCTGCTGTATTTGCTGAGCAAGAGTGGCACTGTCTAACGTCACTTCCCATCTGCCTCTACACTATCTCCCAGGACTCTCCCAGGATGGCTGCACCAGCGGTGAGGAGGCTCAACCCCAAGAGCACAAATGGACGACCACGGGCTGCCGACCCAGAAGGCATGGACGTCACAGCTTCAGCAGTGGCCAGCCCCTTTCATGTTCCATTGGCAACCTGCTGTTTTGGAATGTGACTTCAATATGCTACTGGAGCCCAGCTCTGGCCCTGTGTAGATGAAGCCATGTTGTTTTCCTGGTCCACTGTGATGTCATAGGATTTCTGAGAATTGTGTCTGTGCTGTGCCAGCAAGCTTCATGGACACAAGGTTTCAGAGCCCGCTTGGAGCAGTCTCAGAACTCACCCATTCCATTTAGCCCAGGTTTGACCTTCACTGCAGGTTTTGGGGTTGTGACTTTTCTGACTTTCAAACGTTTAAGCAGAATCTGTCTAAACACGGCCGTCTTTCACTGTGGATTATTCAGTTGTGATTTCTGTTTGCCTTACATTTTCTGGGAACTTTTTTGTTTTCCATAGGCTAATCATCATGGTATTGCTAAGCTATCTCCCTTCGATATGCTTATCAGTTTGTTCAATTTTCATTCCAAGTTATAAATTTTGCATTTCTTTGATCACGATATGTTCTGTTGGCCGTTGTGTGAGCGCTTTCGTGATTGTTGGGTGTTGTCTTTGAATTTCCATTGGTCACTTGAAGGAATCTGTGCTATCCTGGCCGAGGTGACACTGAGCACTGAGAACATGTGGTCATCTTCCTTGGTTAGAGATTCTGAGATCAGAAACTCCAGATTTGAGGTTGTCCTGGCAACCATCTTCACGGACACAATGGTTCCGCAACAAATTAGACGAATGTGATGAATTTCTCTTTCCAGGTGAGCGATCCTTCTGTCGATTTCTGGATTTGGAAAGTTCGAACTTCACCCCTGATCCTTGAACACTCTCCTGGATTATGTCTAGATACTGGCTTACTTTGTTTCCACAGGGTTTGTTATTTGTTTGATTTATATCCTCACCTGTGGCATGTTTATTTTTCTTTAAATATAAGGATAATGTTCTAATTTTCAGGCGACATCGTTACATGTGGTGTTGAAACACATAATCAATACTCCTTCTACGGCAAGAGAAGGGGGAGAGAATCTCATTGATCCCAACTTAGGACTCTAGCCTTGGAGTGCAGCATTCACCAAGGAATGAACCCCTCTGCAAAAGGGTGCTTTTGAGCAAGTTCTAGAGTCCTTCCAAACCAAGAGACATACCCCAAGCATGACAGGGGTCCATTACTTCCAGGCTTCAAAGAGGTGTCTTGTGACACATTAGCATGTAGCCAGTGGGCACCCGTGATGCCAGAGCTATGGAAAGTGAGACTTCTCTTTAAAAAATGCTAGTGGCCTAGGATGGCCTTGATTATTCTCTACAATGACCTGAAGAGATCATTCTTGACTTTGGATTATGAGTGAGGCAGAGGGACAACATAGGTCTCATAGTTCCAACCTGTTGTTTCAAATCAAGTTTCAAGCTTGGATCAGAACAGCCTCCTCTTCGACATGAGGAGATGGCAATGTTCTCTTCTCAGTGCTTGTCCCTCTATTATGGCTTCTTCCCAATGATTCCTGTCTTATCCCTTGAATTAGCGTGTCTTTGATCTCTTCAACTTTCTGTGCCCTGTTTCTGTGGGCAAAAGCTGTTTCTGAGTATCCCTCACTTGAATATCCTAGCCTATGTCAATCCTCGGGCTGGAAACCTGTGGCCATCTTGGGTGACATGTTCACCGTGATGTCATAAACACCCTCAGAATTCGAAGTTGTCCTGATGACCTCCATGCACACAGTTCTTCAGAGCCATCTCATCCCAGTCTGATTACTCCCCCTTTCCAGGTAGGATAGTTTTCGTTGTTGTGTATTTCTTGTCTGTTTCTAACTTTCTCCTCGAAAGTGAAAAGGTCTGCTACCTTCCCTCTAGACACTGGTTACTTTCCTTTTGGATTAATCTGGGTTTTCTCTCTTATCTTTTGTGGATGAGGCCAAATGGGTGGACTTTCCCAAGAGAAAGTCAGGGAGGCCCTCCCAAGATGACTTTTCCCAGGCAATCCTCTGATGCGCAATGATCATGTCATCTCCTAGCAGTCTGACAATTCCACTTTGGCAGGTCACATGTTTTCCTTCCTTCATTATTTGGGGAAGTGTTCCTGATGCGTTCATAGTTTGTAATATTCCCATGGTTCTTTTTCTGGTGTGTACTCATAACGTCTCTTCAAAATTTATATTTCTTTAGGAAGTCTGTCTGCACCATACCGTGAAATCTATATTTGCTAATGCTACTAATCTGATCCACACCCATGGTGCTAACCAATGAAGCCCTGGCTGCCCAGGCGGAACGTGGGCACATACCCAGTACACCACAGGGCCGGCACTGAAATGGACTTTTGGATCAAACTTTTGACAGAATTAGGGATGATATTGGCCTGCTTTGGTTATTCGTAATGGTAATTAGTAGAAATTCTCTCCCATTATCTCTTGCCGTAGAAAGAGTACTGACTCTGTGTTTTGACACCATATAGAAGGGGGTTGGCTGAAAATTAGAGCACTACCATTATATTTAAAGAAAACCACACATGCCAGTGCTGAAGATGTAAGTCAAACCAATAGAAAACCCTGTGGAAATAAAGTAAGCCAGTATCTAGACCTAATCTGGTGGAGCTCCCAAGGATCAGGGGTGAAGTTCGAAATTACCCAATCCAGAAAAGAGACAGAAAAATCTGTTACCTGGAGAGAGGAGTTCATCAGATTTTGCTAACTTGTCTCAGAAACATAATGTCCATGAAGGCGGTTGCTAGGACCCCCACGAATCTGGAGTTTCTGATCTCAGAATGTCAAACCAGCCAAGACGACCACGAGTTCTCAGGGCGCAGTGTCAACTAGACGAGGATAGCAAAGATTCCTACAAGTGACCTATAAAAATTCCAAGACAACACCCAACAATCACGAAAGGACTCACACTTCTGCCTACAGAACCTAAGGTGATTAAAGAAATGCAAAATTCATAACTTGGAATGAAGGAGAACGCACTGATAAGCATACCAAAGGGAGATACCTCAGAAAGACCATGACGATTGGACTATGGAAAAGAAAATAAGGTCCTGTCGAATGGAAGGCCAACAGAAATCACAAGTGAATAGTCCACAGTGATAGACGTCAGTCTTTAGACAGATTCTGCTTGAACACTATGCAGTAGTGTTTCCGAGTTCTTTGGATCAGCACGCCGCAGAGGAATAGCTGGATCATATGGGACATGGATTCTTGAAGTTCTGAGGCAGTTCCACAAAGCTTGGCATAGTGGCTGCACCGGTCTGCACTCCCACCAACGGTGCAGGAGGCTTCCCTTCTCTCCACCTCCTCTCTGACACTTGTTGCTTCCTGTCTGCTTCCTTATAGCCATTCTGACCACAGTGAGCTGCTGTGCCCTTGCAGTTTGCATTTGCATTGGCCTGAGACTTAATGACGGTGAACAAGTGTTCATGCACCCGTTGGCCCTCTTTCGATCTTCTTGGCAGAAATCTCTGTTTCCATCTTTTGCCCAGGTTTTCATTGGCTTCTTGTTTTTCTTGTGGAGATGTGCGAGTTGATTGCATCTTTGGGCTTTTCACCCCTTGTCCGATGTGTGGTTTGCAAACAACCTCCCCCAGTCGTTGTGCTATCTTTGCATTCAGTCGATGGTTTCCTTCACTGGGCAGAAGCGTCCCCATTTGACGTGGTCCCGTTGGTTTCTTGTTGACTTGGTTGCCCATGCCCAGTCGGACTTGCTTCTTCCAAACAGGCGGCTCAGACAGATGGCAAAGAGCAGTGTGCCTAGGTCTTCTCCTACAAGGTTCACGGTTTCAAGTCTGCCATTCAAGGCTTTAATCCATTTCAGGTGGTGTGTGTGCCAGGTGTAACATCATGGTGTACTCTCGTTGTGTTCCATGTGGCTGTGCAGGCTTCCCAGCACCATTTATGGTAGAGACTCTCCTTTCTCCACTGTCTCCTCTTGGGTCCCTGGTCGAAAATGGGCTGTCCATGTACGTTTGAGTTGGGTTCTGGGTTCTCGATTCTGTTGCATGGGTCTGTGTGCCTGTTTTGGGGCCAAGACTGTGCCGTCTCGGTACCTAGTGCTTCGTCCTATATGTTGAAATCAGAAAGTGTGCCACGTCCTGCTTTTTTCGTTTTCCTGAGGATTCCTTTGCCTAGACGGGGTCACTTGTTGCTGGCTAGAAACTTTAGCATTCCCTCTTCTGTCTCTGTGGGAAACATTGCTGCAACTTTGACAGGGATTGCATGGAATTCAGAGATTCCTTTCTCTTGTATGGACGTTTCAAGTGTGTTGATGCTTCCATTCCTAGATCCTGGAGTCTACTTCTTTCTCCTTGTGTCTTCTTGAATTTCTTTCCCCCAACGTTTGTTAGTTTTCCATTGACATGGCTTTCACCTGTTTTGCTAAGTTTCTTCCTAGAGATCTTATCCTTCTCACTGGCATGCAGTTTTTCCTTTTGTCATTTCAGCTTGTTTTTCTATTCTTTGCAACTTTGAATCGGTTTTGTTTTGGCAGAAGTGCATCGCTGAGCTCACATCTGCTGGCAATGCTCCTGTATTTGCTGTAGAAGTCTGGCCCTGTCTAAAGTCCCTTCCCATCTGCCTCTACACTACCTCGGATGCCTGCCCCAGAATGCCTGAAGCAGTGGTGAGCAGGCTCACCTGAGGGTCCACCCGGCCCACCCCGGGCCACCGACCCAGAAGGTGCGGACCTCACCGCTGCACCACCGGCCGGCCCCTTTCATGTTCCATTGGCAACCTGCAGTTGAGGGCAATGGGACTTGAATATGCTACTTGAGCCCAACTCTGGCACTGTATAGATGAGGCCAGGTTGTTGTTCGGGTCCACTGTGATGTCAGAGGATTTGTCATAATCGTGTCTCTGCTGTCCCGGCAAGCTTCATGGACACACGGTTTCATGGCCCGCTTGGAGTAGCCTCATAACTCACCCTTCCCACTTAGCCCAGGCTTGACCTTCGCTGCCGTCTTTTGGCTTGTGAATTTCTCTGCCTTTCAAACGTTCCAGCAGAGTCTGTCTAAAGACGGACATCATCTTTCATTGTGGATTATCCAGGTGTGATTTCTGTTCGCCTTCCATTTTCTGGGACGTTATTCTCTTTTCCATAGTGTAATCGTCATGGTATTTCTCAGCTATCCCCCTTAGACATGCTTATCAGTCCGTTCCCCTTCATTCCAAGTGATTAATTTTGCATTTCTGGAATCACCGTATGTTCTCTAGGCCGAGGTGTGAGTGCTTTCATGACTCTTGGATGTTGTCTTTGAGTTTGCACCAGTCACTTGAAGGAGTCTTTGCTGTCCTAGCCCAGGTCAAACTAAGCACTTAGAACACGTGGTCATCTGGGTTGGTTTGACATCGTGAGAGCAGAAACTCCAAATTCGAGGTGGTCCTGGCATCCCCCTTCACGGACACAATGTTTCCAAGACAAATTAGACAAATCTGATGAATTGCTCTCTCCAGGAAAGATATTTTTCTGTCTCCTTTCCGGATTTGGGAAGTTTCGAACTTCACCCCTGATCCTGGAACGTTCCCCTAGATTCCGTCTAGATACGGGCTTACTTTATTTCTATAGGCTGTGCCATTTGTTTGCCTTACATCCTCAGCCCTGGCCTGTTTATTTTTCTTGAAACAGAATTCTAATGTTCTTATTTTCAGCCCACTTCCTTAGATATGGTGTCAAAACACATAATCAACTATCCTTCTATGGCAAGAGGTAGGGGGAGAGAATTTCATTGGGGGCAAACTGAGCACACTAGCCTGGGAGGGCAGCCTTCACAAAGGAACGAAGCCCTCTGGAAAAGGGTGCTTTTCAGCACCCTTGTAGAGCCCTTCCACTCAAAGAGACATACCCCAAGCGTGACGGGGCTCCATTCCTTCAAGACTTCCAAGACATCTCTTGGGACACATTAGCTATGTGACGCCAGAGCTATGGAAAGTGAGACTGATCTGCAAAGAATGCCAGGGGCCTAGGAAAGGAGGCATCGATTCTTCTCTTCAACATCCTCAAGACATCATTCTTGACTTTGGCTTATGCTTAAGGCAGAAGGACCACGTAGGTCTGATAAGGCCCAAGTCCGGCCTCTTGCTTCCAATCAAGTTGCAAGCTTGAATCAGCATGGCCTCCCCATAGACTTGAATACATGACAACGTTCTCCTCTCGGGGCTTGTCCCTCTATTCTCACTTCTTGCCAAGGATTCCTTTCTTACCCCATGAATCAGCGTCTGTTTTATGTCTTCCAGTTTCTGTGTCCGCTTTCTGTTTTTCAAAGCTGTTTCTGGGTATCCTTCCCTTTAATAGCCTAGCCTAGGCCAATCCTCAGTCTGTAACCGTGTGGCCATCTTGGCGGACATGATCCTCGTGATGTCATAAACAACCTCAAAATTCGAAGTTGTCCTGACAACCTGCGTGCACACAGAGTTTCAGAGCCATCTCAGACCAGTCCGACTCCTCACCCTTTCCTGGTAGGATAGTTTTCCTTTTTCTCGATTTCTTGTCAGTTTCTGACTTGCTCCTCGAACTTTGAAAGGCCTGCTACATTCTCTCTAGACACTGGTTTCTTTCCTGTAAGATTATCCTGGGTTTTATCCCTTACATTTTATGTAGATGGGCAAGTGGGTGGACGTTCCCCAGAGAAAGTACTGGACTCCCTCCCAAGTTGAAGTTGCCCGGGCAATCCTCTGATGCGCAATGATCGTGTCATCTCCTAGCACTCTGCCGATTCCACCTTGGCAGGTCCCATGTTTTCCTTCCTTCTTCCTTTGGGGAAGTGTACCAGATGCGTTCATGGATTGTAAAAGCCTCACGGTTCTTTTTCTGGTGCATATTGATAAGGTGACCTCACCATTGCTACTTATTTTATGATCCCTGTCCGCACCGTACCATGAAATCTATATTTCCTAACACTGCTAATGTGATCTGCACCCGTGATGTGAAACAGTGAGGCCTGGGCCGGCCAAGCGGAACGTGGGCACTTACCCGCTCCACCACAGGGCTGGCCCTGAATTGGACTTTTGGACCAACCTTTTGCCTGAGCTTGGGAAGACGTGGGCCTGTTTGGATTATTCGTGAAGGTGATTAGTAGTAACGTCATGGACGGTAACCTTTTCCGTTGGTGCATGGGTTTAGCACGCATCATGTTCTGTGGGTAGTATTCCTCTTCATCTATTTGGAAGGGTCTACATTTCTGTAGCATCAGTATGCATTTTGATGTGATTTTCCAGCCTTGGAAGTTCACCTTCTCTAATCTCTTTCAGCCCCAAAGCTTTATGCCATCATTCTGGACCCCATTTTGGATTTTTTGCTTTTAGGTGAATTTATTGGCATAACCCTGCATTAGAACATCCCATATCTTTCTGATTTGCATCCTCATCGATGTAGACTTCTGTGTAGGTTACATCATCTTCACCTGCGTAAGCCTAATAGCAGGCCCTCACCACACACTTGTGCCTCATCATCTGTTTCACCCTCTCACACCTCCCCGCTTTGTCTCTGGGAACCCCCAATCAAATGTCCCGTGCCACCTGTTCCTGACTGCTTGTTTTTTCTTCTCCTCTTAAGTGAGGTCCTACGGTATTTGACTTTCTCCCTGGGGCTTGTTTCACTTCCCTAAAGCCCTCACAGCCATTCTGGTGGTCACAAATGGCTGGGTTGCATTCTTTGATCCGGCTGACTGGTATGCCATTGTGTGGCTATAGCCCATCTTCCTGTTAATTCTTCCATTCCTAGATCCCATAATATCCTTCTTTTTCCTTGTGTCTTCTATAATTCCTTTCTCCAAAGATTTGCTTGTTTTCGAATTGACTTGGCTTTCACCTGTTTTGCTAAGTTTCTTCATAGAAATCGTATTCTTCTTACTGGCAACGTGTTTGTTTTCTTTTGTTTTGTTTTTTTTGAGCTTCAGTTTTTGTATTCTTTGCAACTTGTAATCGGTTTTGTTTTGGCAGAAGTGCATCACTGAGCTCAATCTGCTGGCAATGCTCCTGTATTTGCTGTGGAAATTTGTCCCTGTCTAATGTCCCTTCCCCTCTGCCTCTACACTACCTCGGCCGCCAGATCCAGGATGACTGAAGCAATGGTTAGGAGGCTCACATTCAGGATTCCACCCCGCCCATCCCGGATCACCGACCCGGAAGTTGTGGACCTAACCACTACATCACTGACAGGCCGCTTTCATGTTCCTTTGGCCACCTGCAGTTGAGTACAATGGGATTTGAATATGCTACTTGAGCCCAAGTCTGGCACGGTGTAGATGAGAGCAGGTTGTTTTTCGGGTCCACCGTGATGTCAGGGGATTTGTCATAATTGTGTCTCTGCTGTCCCGGCAAGCTTCATTGAAACAGGGCTTCAGAGCCTGCTTGGAGCAGTTAGCGCAGGTTTGACCTTTGCTGCCGTCTTTTGGCTTGTGAATTTCTCTGACTTTCAAACGTTCAAGCAGAGTCTGTGTAAAGACTGACATCTCACATTGTGGATTATTCAGGTGTGATTTTTGTTCACCTTCCATTTTCTGGGACTTTTTCTTTTCCATATTATACTCATCACGGTCTTTCTCAACTCTCTCCCTTAGATATGCTTATCAGTCTGTTCTCCTCAGTTTGTAATGATTAATTTTGTATTTCTTTAATCACTGTATGTTCTCCATTCCAAGGTGTGATTGCTTTCGTGACTCTTGGTTGTTGTCTTTGAATTTGCACCGGTCACTTGTAGGACTGCTTGCTATCCTAGCTGGGTCAAACTAAGCACTGAGAACATGTGGTTATCTGGGTTGATTTGACATCCTGAGATCAGAAACTCCAAATTCGCGTGGTCCTGGCAACCACTTTCACGGACATACTGCCTTCACAAAGAAATGAAGCCCTGTATAAAAGGGTGTATTTCAGCACACTTGTAAAGCCCTTCCAAACAAAGAGACACATTAACATGTACCCAGTGGGAACCCATGACGCCAGAGCTTTGGAAAGTGAGACTGATCTTCAGAGAATGCTAGAGGCGTAGGAAAGCTGGCATCGATTCTTCTCTTCAATGTCCTCATGAGAACATTCTTGATTTTGGATTATACTAAAGATAGAAGGACACTGTGTCCATGAAGGGGGTATCAAGGTCCACCTCAAATTTGGAGCTTCTGATCTCAGGATGTCAAACCTACCCAGATGATGAACAGGTGGCATGGAACATTTGATTGGGGATTCCCAGAGGCAAAGCAGGTCGGTGGCGGGGTGGGGGAAAGAGATGGTGAGGCACAAGAGTGTGGTGAGGGCCTGTGATTAGGCTTATGCTGGTGACTATGATGTAAGCTATCTGAAAGATATAGGATGTTTTAATGCAGGTTTATGGAAATAAATTCAGCAAAAATCAAAGATCCAAAAAGGGGTCCAGAATGATGGCATAAAGCTTTGGGGGCTGAAAAAGAATCACTAAGGTGACCTTCCAAGGATGGAAAATCACCTTAAAATTCTTACTGATGCTACAGAAAGGTAAACCATTCCAAAGAGATGAAGAGGAATACTCCCCAAAGAACATGATCCGTGCTAAACCCATGAACAACAGGAAAAGGTTACTGTCCATGATGTTACTACTAATCACCTTCACAAATAATCCAAACAGGCGCACGTTTTCCCAAGATCAGGCTAAAGGTTGGTCCAAAAGTACAATTCGGGGCCGGCCCTGTGGTAGACGGGGTAAGTGCCCACGTTCTGCTTTGGCGGTCCGGGCCTCACTGATTCACATCAGGGGTGCAGATCTCATTAGCAGTGTTAGTAAATATAGATTTCATGGTACGATGCGGACAGAGATCATAAATAAGTAGCCCTTGTGAGGATAGCTTATCAATACGCAAGAGAAAAAGAACCACAAGACTATTACAATCTATATACGCATTTGGTACACTTCCCCAAAGGAAGAAGGAAGGAAAACATGTGACCTGCCAAGGTGGAGTTGGCAGAGTGCTAGGAGATGACACCATCATTGTGCATCAGAGGATTGCCTGGGCAACTTCAACTTGGGAGGGAGTCCAGGACTTTCTCTGGGGAATGTCCACCCACTTGGCCGCCTACACAAGATATAAGAGATACAACCCAGGATAATCTTATAGGAAAGAAACCAGTGTCTAGGGAGATTGTGCTAGGCCTTTCAAAGTTCGAGGAGAAAGTTAGAAACCGACAAGAAATCCAGAAAAAGGAAAACTCTCCTTTCTGGAAAGGGTTAGGAGTCAGACTGGTCTGAGATAGCTCTGAAATTCTGTGTGCATGGAGGTTGTCAGGACAACTTAGAATTTTGACGTTCTTTATGACATCATCGTGAACATGTCCCCCAAGAGGGCCGCATGGTTACAGTCTGAGGATTGGCCTAGGATAGGCTATTAAAGGGAGAGATAACAAGAAACAGCTTTGACAAACAGAAAGTGGGCACGGAAAGTAGAAGAGATCAAACCGACTCTGATTGAAGGGATAAGGAAAGAATCCTTGGCAAGAAGTGAGAATAGAAGGACAAGCACTGAGAGAACATTGTCATCTGTTCAAGTCTAGGGGGGCGGCATGCTGATTCAAGCTTGAAACTTGATTGCAAACAAGATGCCACACTTGGGCCCTATCAGAACTACGTTGTCCTTCTTCCTTAAGCATAAGCCAAAGTCAAGAATGAGGTCTTGAGGACATTGAAGAGAAGAATCGAGGCCTCCTTTCCTAGACCCCTAGCATTCTTTGAAGATCAGTCTCACTTTCCATAGCTCTGGCGTCACGGGGGCCCACAGTGTACATGCTAATGTGTCCCAAGAGATGTCTTGGAAGCCTTGAAGGAATGGACCCCTGTCACGCTTGGGGTATGTCTCTTTGGAAGTGCTCTACAAGTGTGCTGAAAAGCACCCTTTTCCAGAGAGCTTCGTTCCTTTGTGAAGGCTGCCCTCCCAGGATAGTGTGCTCAGTTTGCCCCCAATGAAATTCTCTCCCCCGACCTCTTGCTGTACAAGGATTATTGATTATTTGTTTTGACACCATATGTAAGGAAATTTCTTAAAAATTAGATATTAGAATTCTGTTTCAAGAAAAATGAACAGGCCAGGGCTGAGGATGTAAGGCAAACAAATGGCACAGCCTACAGAAATAAGTTAAGCCCGTATCTTGACGGAATCTAGGGGAACATTCAATGATCAGGGGTCAAGTTTGAAACTTCCCAATCCAAAAAAGAGACAGAAAAATATCTTTCCTGGAGAGAGGAATTCATCAGATTTGTCTAATTTGTCTCGGAAACATTGTGTCCATGAAGGGGGTTGCCAGGACCACCTCGAATTTGCAGTTTCTGATCTCAGGATGTCAAACCAACCCAGATGACCACGTGTTCTCAGTGCGAGTTTGACCTAGGCTAGGATAGCAAAGACTCCTTCAAGTGACCGGTGCAAATACCAAGACAACAACCAAGAGTCACGAAAGCATTCACACCTCGGCCTAGAGAACATACGGTGATTCAAGAAATACAAAATTAATCACCGGGAATGAAGGAGAACGGAGTGATAAGCATGTCTAAGGGAGATAGCTGAGAAATACCATGACGATTATACTATGGAAAAGAAACAAAGCTCCCAGAAAATGGAAGGCGAACAGAAATCACACCTTGATAATCTACAATGAAAGATGATGTCAGTCTTTAGACGGACTCTGCTTGAACGTTTGAAAGTCATAGAAATTCACAAGCCAAAAAAGGGCAGCGAAGCTCAAGCCTGGGCTAAATGGGAAGGGTGAGTTATGAGACTGCTCCAAGCGGGCTCTGAAATGGTGTGTCCATGAATCATGCAGGGACAGCAGAGACACGATTATGACAAATCCTCTGACATCACAGTGGACCCGAACAACAACCTGGCCTCATCTACACAGTGCCAGAGTTGGGCTCAAGTAGCATATTCAAGTCCCATTCCACTCAACTGCAGGTTGCCAATGGAACATTAAAGGGGCCAGCCGGTGGTGCAGCGGTGACGTCCAAACCTTCTGGGTGGGTGGCCTGACGTGTGGCATGTGGACCAACACGGTGTGCCTGCTCACCACTGCTTCAGTCATTCTGGGGCCGGCATCCGAGGTAGTCTAGAGGCAGATGGAAAGTGACATTAGACAGGGCCAGACTTCCACAGCAAATACAGGAGCATTGCCAGCAGATGTGAGCTCTGTGAGGCAGTTCTGCCAAAATAAAACCAATTAAACGTTGTGAAGTATAAAAAAACTGAAGATAAAAAAATAAAAACCAGCTTGCCAGTGAGAAGAGTAAGATCTCTATGAAGAACCTTAGCAAAACAGGGGAAAGCTATGTCAATCAACAACTAGGAAACGTTTGGGAAAGAAATTCAAGAAGAAACAAGGGGAAAGAAGGATATTCCTGGATCTAGGAATGGAAGCATTAACACACTTGAAAAGTCCATACCAGAGAAAGGAATCTCTGGATTCCATGCAATCCCATTCAATGTTTCAGCAATATTTGGCACAGAGATACAACACAGAACCCGAAAGTTTCTAGCCAGCAACAAGTGACCCTGAATAGGCAAAGGAATCCTCAGGAAAACGAACTAAGCAGGACGTGTCACACTTTATGCTTTCAACATAAAGGACGAAGTGCTAGGTTCCAAAACGGCACAGTCTGGGCCCTAAAACAGGCACACAGACACATGCAACTGAATTGAGAGCCCCGAGCCCAACTCAAGCTTACATGGACATCCAATTTTCGACCAGGGATCCACTAGGAGACAGTGGAGAAAGGAGAGTCTCTACAATCAACGGTGCTGGCAAGCCTGCACAGCCACATGGAGCACAACGAGAGTACACCATGATGTTACACCTGTCTCACATACATTCTGGAAATCGATTAAAGCCTTGAATGGCAGACTTGAAACCATGAACCTTGTAGGAGAAGACCTAGGCAGAGTGCTCTTTGCAATCTGTCTGAGCCACCTATTTGGAAGAAGCAAGTCCGACTGGGCAAGGGCAACAAAGGAAACAAGAAACAAATGGGACCACATCAAATGCACAAGCTTCTGCCCAATCAAGGAAACCAACGACTCAATGCAAAGACAGCACAACAACTGGGAGACGATGTTTGCAAACCACACATCGGACAACGGGTGAAAAGCCCAAACATACAATCAACTCGCACCTCTCCACAAGAAACAAAACAAAAAGCCAATTAAAACCTGGGCAAAAGATGGAAACACAGATTTCTCCCAAGAAGATCGAAAGAGGGCCAACAGGTGCATGAATATTTGTTCACCATCATTAAGTCTCAGGCCAATGCAAATGCAAACTGCAAGGGCACAGCAGCTCACTGTGGTCAGAATGGCTATAAGGAAGCAGACAGGAAACAAGTGGCAGCGAGGAGGTGGAGAGAAGGGAAGACTACTGCACTGCTGGTGGGAGTGGAAACCGGTGCAGCCACTACACCAAGCAGTGTGGAACTGCCTCAGAAATTTAAGAATCCTTGTCCCATATGATCCAGATATTCCTCTGCGGTGAGTTGATCTAAAGATCCTGGAAACACTATTGCATAAAGACATGTACACTGCCGAGTTCAGCACAGCCTTACTCCCACTAGCCAAGACTTGGAAGCCGCCCTGGTGCTTAGCAAGGGACGAATGCAGAAGGATGCTCTATAGCCACACAATGGTATACCACTCAGCCGGGACAAAGGATGCAATACAGCCATTTTGATCACCAGAATGGCTGTGAGGGTTTTAGGGGAAGGGAAACAAGCCCCAGGTTGAGAGTCAAAAACCGTAGGATCTCACTTACAAGGAGAAGAATAAACAAGCACTAACCAACAGGTGGCACGGGACATTTGATTGGGGGTTCCCAGAGGCAAAGCGAGGCAGTGAGGGAGGGAGAAAGAGATGATGAGGCACAAGTGTGTGGTGAGGGCCTGTGATTAGGCTTCTGCTGGTGAAGATGATGTAATGTACACAGAAGTCTAAATAGATGAGGATGCAAATCTGAAAGATATAGGATGTTCTAATGCAGGGTTATGGCAATAAATTCACCAAAAATCAAAAATCCAAAAAGTGGTACAGAATGACGGCATAAAGCTTTGGGGGCTGAAAGAGATTAGAGAAGGTGAACTTCCAAGGATGGAAAATCACCTCAAAATGCTTACGGATGCTACAGTAATGTAGACCATTGGGTTAGGTGAAGAGGAATACTTCCAAGAGAACATGATCAGTCCCAAAACCATGAACCAACGGTAAATCTTACAGTCCATGATGTTGCTACTAACCACCTTCACGAGTAATCCAAACAGGCCAACGTCTTCCCAAGTTCAGGCAAAAGGTTGGTCCAAAAGTACAATTCAGGGCCTGCCCTGTGGTGGAGCGGGTAAGTGTCCATGTTTCGCTTGGGCGGCCCAGGCCTCTCTGTTTCACATCACGGGTGCAGATCACATTAGCAGTGTTAGGAAATATAGATGTCATGGTACAGTGCGGACAGGGATCATAAATAAGTGTCAATTGTATGGATACCTTATCAAGAATCCCCAGAAAAAGAACTATGAGACTATTACAATATATGAGCGCATCTGGTACACTTCGCCAAGGAAGAAGGAAGGAAAACATGTGACCTGCCAAGGTGGAATTGGCAGAGTGCTAGGAGAAGACGCAATCATTGAACATCAGAAGATTGCCTGGGAACTTCAACTTGGGAGGCAGTCCATGACTTTCTCTGGGGAAGGTCCACCCACTTTGCCATCTACCCAAGATATAAGAGATAAAACCCAGGATAATCTTACAGGAAACAAACCAGTGTCTAGAGAGAATGTAGCAGGCCTTTCAAAGTTTGAGGATAAAGTTAGAAAACTACAAGAAATCCAGAAAAAGAAAAAGTATCCTGCCTGGTAAAGGTGAGGAGTCGGACTGGTCTGAGATGGCTCTGAAACTCTATGTGAATGGAGGTTGTCAGGACAACTTAGAATTTTGAGGTCATTTATGACATCATGGTGAACATGTCCCCCAAGATGGCCGCACGGTTACAGACTGAGGATTGGCCTAGGATAGGCTATTAAAGGGAGAGATACCCAGAAATAGCTTTGACAAATGGAAAGAGGCCATAGAAAGTAGAAGAGATCAAACTGACTCTGATTCAAGGGATAAGAAAGGAATCCTTGGCAAGAAGCGAGAATGGAGGGACAAGCACTGAGAGCAGAACATTGACATCTATTCAAGTGTAAGGGAGGACGTGCTGATTCAGGCTTGCAACTTGATTGGAAACAAGAGCCTGCACTTGGGCCTTTTCAGACCTAGGTTGTACTTCTGCCTTAAGCATAATCCAAAGTCAAGAATGATGTCTTGAAGACATTGAAGACAAGAATCGATGTCTACTTTCTTAGGCCCCTAGGATTCTTTGAAGATCAGTCTCACTTTCCATATCTCTGGCGCCACGGGCCCCACTGGGTACATGCTAATGTGTCCCAAGAAATGTCTTGGAAGCCTTGAGGGAATGGACCCCTGTCATGCTTGGGGTATGTCTCTTTTTTTGGAAGTGCTCTACAAGTGTGCTGAAAAGCACCCTTTTCCAGAGGCCTTCGTTCCTTTGTGAAGGCTGCCCTCCCAGTCTAGAGTGCTCAGTTTCCCTCCAATGAAATTCTCTCCCCCTACCTCTTGCTGTAGCAGGATTATTGACTATGTGTTTTGACACCATCTGCAAGGAAGTTGGCTGAACGTTAGAACTTTACAATTCTGTTTCAGAAAAATAAACAGGCCAGGGCTGAGGATGTAAGGCAAACAAATGGCACAGCCTATAGAAATTAAGTAATCCCGTATCTAGGCAGAATCTAGGGGAACGTTCAAGGATCAGTGGTCAGGTTCCAAACTTCGCAAATCCGGAAAGGAGACAGAAAAATATCTTTCCTGGAGAGAGGAATTCATCAGATTTGTCTAATTTGTCTCGGAAACATTTTGTCCCTGAAGGGGGTTGCAGGTCCACCTCGAATTTGGAGATTCTGATCTCAGGATGTCAAACCAACCCAGATGATCATGTGTTCTCAGTGATAAGTTTTATCTAGGCTAGGATAGCAAAGATTCCTACAGTGACCAGTGCAATTCAAAGACAACAGCCTAAAGTCACAAAAGCACTCACAACCTCGGCCCAGAGAACATACCATGATTAAAGAAATACAAAATTAATCACTTGGAATGAAGGAGAACGGACTGCGAAGCACATCTAAGGGAGATAGCTGAGGAAGACCATGACGAGCATACTATGTAAAAGAAAAAAAGAACCCAGCAAATGGAAGGCGAACAGAAATCACACCTGAATAATCCATAATGAATGATGATGTCCATCATTAGACAGACTGTGCTTGAACGTTTGAAATTCAGAGAAATTCACAAGCCAAAAAAGGGCAACGAAGGTCAAACCTGGGCTAACTGGGAAGGGTGAGTTATGAGACTGCACCAAGTGGGCTCTGGAACCCTGTGTCCATGAAGCATGACGGGACAGCAGAGACACAATTATGACAAATCCTCTGACATCACATTGGACCCGAAAGACAACTTGGCCTCATCTACACAGTGCCAGAGTGGCGCTCAAGTATCATATTCAAGTCCCATTGCACTCAACAGCAGGTGGCCCAGGGAACATGAAAGGGGCCAGACCGTGTTGCTGCAGTGAGTTCTGCACCTTCTGGATCAGTGGCCCAGTGTGGGCCGGGTGGAAGTCTGGGGGTGAGACTCCTCACCACTGCTTCCGTCATTCTGGGGCAGGTGTCCGAGGTAGTGTAGAGTCAGATGGGAAGGGACATAAGACAGGGCCAGACTTCCACAGCAAGTACAGGAGAATTGCCAGCAGATGTGAGCACAGCATTGCACTTCTGCCAAAACAAAACCAATTAAATGTTGCAAAGAATAGAAAAACTGAAGCTAAAAACAAACAAACAAACAAACAAGAGCTTGCCAGTACGAAGAAGAAGATCTCTCTGAAGAACTATAGCATAACTGGTGAAAGCTATGGCCATTGAAAACCCAAAAACATTTGGGGAAAGAAATTCAAGAAGACACAAGGAAAAAGAAGGATATTCCGGCATGTAGGAATGGAAGAATTAACACACTTGAAAGGTCCATACCGGAGAAAGGAATCTGTGGATTCCATGCAATGACAGTCAACGTTGCAGCAATATTTCCCACAGAGATAGAAGAGAGAATCCGTAAGTTTCTAGCCAGCAACAAGAGACACTGCATAGGCCAGGGAATCCTCAGGAAAATGAACAAAGCATGACATATCAAACTTTCTGATTTCAACATATAGGATGAAGCGCTAGGTACCGAAACGGCACAGTCTGGGTCCTGAAACAGGCAGACAGACCCCTGCAACAGAATCGAGAGCCCAGAGCCCAACTCAAACGTACATGGATAGTCCATATTCAACCAGGGAGCCAAGAGGAGACAGTGGAGAAAGGAGAGTCTCTACAATAAACGGTGCTGGGAAGCCTGCACAGCCACATGGAACACAACGAGAGTACACCATGATGTTACACCTGGCACTCACACCACCTCAAAATGGATTAAAGTCTTGAATGGCACACTTGGAAGCCAAGAAACTGGTAGGAGAAGACCTAGGCAGAGTGCTCTTTGCCATCTATGTGAGCCACTTATTGCGAAGAAGCATGTTTGACAGGGCAAGGGGAACAAAGGAAACAAGAAACTAATGGGATGACATCAAATGCACACGCTCCTGCCCAGTCAAGGAAACCGACTCAATGCAAAGACAGCACAACAACTGAAGGAGGATGTTTGCAAAGCAATCATCAGACAAGGGGTGAAAAGCCCAAAGATACAATTAACTTATACGTCTCCACAAGAAACAAAACAACAAGCCAATGAAAACCTGGGCTAGAGATGGAAACAGAGATCTCTCTCAAGAAGATCGAAAGACAGACAACAGGTGCATGAAAACTTGTTCACCATCATTAAGAATAGATAATGAAAATCTAAACTGCAAGGACACAGCAGGTCAAAGGAGTCAGAATGGCTATAAGGAAGCAGACAGGAAACAACAAGTGTCAGAGAGGAGGTGGAGAGAAGGGAAGCCTCCTGCACTGCCAGTGGGAGTGTAGACCGGTGCAGCCACTACGCCAAGCGGTGTGGAACTGCCTCAGAACTTTAAGAATCCATGTCCCATATGATCCAGCTATTCCTCTGCAGAGTGTTGATCCAAAGAACCTGGAATCACTATTGCATAAAGACATGTGCACCGCTCAGTTCACCATAGCCTTACTCCCGCTATCCAAGACTTGGAAGCTGCCCTGGTGTCCAGCAAGGGACGAATGCAGAAGGAAGGTGGGCTATAGCCACACAATGGCATACCAGTCAGCCGGAACAAAGGATGTAATCCAGCCATTTGTGACCACCAGAATGGCTGTGAGGGCTTTAGAGGAAGTGAAACAAGCCCCAGGGAGAAAGTCAAATACCGTAGGATCTCACTGACCTGGTGAAGAAAAAGCAAGCAGTAAAAAACAGGTGGCACTGGACATTTGATTGCGGGTTCCTAGAGTCAAAGCAGGGCGGTGGGTGAGGGTGAAAGAGATGATTAGCCAAAAGTGTTTGGTGAGGGCGTGTGATTAGGTTTATGCTGGTGAAGATGATGTGACATACACAAAAGTCTAAATCGATGAGGATGCAAATCTGAAAGATATAGGATGCCCTAATGCAGGTTTTTGCAATAAATTCACCAAAAATCAAAAATCCAAAAAGGGGTCCAGAATGACGGCCTAAAGCTTTGGGGGCTGAAAGAGATTAGAGAAGGTGCACTTCCAAGGATGGAAAATCACCTCAAAATGCTTACTCATGCTACAGAAAGGTAGACCATTCCAAATAGATGAGGAATACTACCCAGAGATCATGATCCATGCTAAACCCATGAACCACGGGAAAAGGTTACTGTCCATGACGTTACTCCTAATCACCTTCACAAATAATCAAAACAGGCCCACCTCTTCGCAAGTCCAGGCAGAAGCTTGGTCCAAAAGTACAATTCAGGGCCATCCCTGTGGTGGAGCAGGTAGGTGCCCACTTACTCTTCCGTGGCCCATGCCTCACTGTTTCACATCACGGGTGCACATCACATTAGCTGTGTTAGGAAATATAGATTACATGGTACGGTGTGGACAGAGATCATAAATAAGTAGCAATTGTGAGGATACGTTAACAATACGCACCACAAAAAGAACCATGAGACTATTACAATCTATGAACGCATCTTTTACACTTCCCCAAAGGAAGAAGCAAGGAAAACATGTGACCTGCCAAGGTGGAATTGGCAGAGTGCTAGGAGATGACATGATCATTGGGCATCAGAGGATTGCCTGGGCAACTTCAACTTGGGAGGGTGTCCAGGACTTTCTCTGGGGAACGTCCACCTACTTGGGCATCTACATGAAATATAGAGATACAACCCAGCATAATCTTACAGGAAAGAAACCAGTGTCTAGTGAGAATGTAGCAGGCCTTTCAAAGTTCGAGGAGAAAGTTAGAAACTGAGAAAAAATCCAGAAAAAGGACAACTATCCAACCTGGAAAGGGTGAGGAGTCAGACTGGTCTGAGATGGCTCTGAAACTCTGTGTGCATGGAGGTTGTCAGGACAACTTCGAATTTTGAGGTTGTTTGTGACATCACAGTGAACCTGTCCCCCAAGATGGCCGCATGGTTACAGTGTGAGGATTGGCCTATGCTAGGCTATAAAAGGAGAGAGAGCCAGAAACAGCTTTGACAAACGGAAGTGGGCACGGAAACTGGAAGAGATAAAACGGACTCTGATTCAAGGGATAAGAAAGGAATCCTTGGCAAGAAGAGAGAATAGAGGGACAAGCACTGAGAGGAGAACATTGTCATCTATTCAAGTCAATGGGGAAGCCATGCTGATTCAAGCTTGAAACTTGATTGGAAACAAGAGGCTGGACTTGGGGCTCATCAGACCTACAGTGTCCTTGTGCCTTAAGCATAATGCAAAGTCAAGAATGATGTATTGAGGACATTGAAGAGAAGAATCGAGGCCTCCTTTCCTAGACCCCTAAAATTCTTTGATGATCAGTCTCAGTTTCCATAGCTGTGGCATCACGTGGGCCCACTGGGTACATGCAAATGTGTCCCAAGAGATGTCTTGGAAGCCTTGAAGGAATGGAACCCTGTCACGCTTGGGGCATGTCTCTTTGAGTGGAAGGGCTCTACAAGGGTGCTGAAAAGCACCCTTTTCCAGAGGGCTTTGTTCCTTTGTGAAGGGTGCCCTCCCAGGCTAGAGTGCTCAGTTTAGCTCCAATGACATTCTCTCCCCATACCTCTTGCTGGAGAAGGATTATTGATTATGTGTTTTGACACCATATGTAAGGATGTGGGCTGAAAATTAGAACATTACAATTCTGTTTCGAGAAAAATAAACAGGCCAGGGCTGAGGATGTAAGGCAAACAAATGGCACAGCCTATAGAAATAAAGTAAGCCCGTATCTAGACGGAATCTAGGGGAAAGTTCAAGGATCAGGGGTCAAGTTCGAAATTTCTCAAATCCAGAAAAGAGACAGTAAAATATCTTTCCTGGTGAGAGGAATTCATCCAATTTGTCTAATTTGTCTCGGAAACATTGTGTCCTTGAAGGGGGTTGCCAGGACCACCTCGAATTTGGAGTTTCTGATCTCAGGATGTCAAACCAACCCAGATGACCACGTGTTCTCAGTGCTTAGTTTGACGTAGGCTAGGGTACTAAAGATTCCTACAACTGACCTGTGAAAATTCAAAGACAACAACCAAGAGTCACCAAAGCACTCACGCCTCGGCCTAGAGAACATACAGTGATTATAGAAATGCAAGATTAATCACTTGGAATGAAGGAGAATGGACTGATAAGCATGTTTAAGGGAGATAGCTTAGAAAGACCATGACGATTATACTATGGAAAAGAAAAACAGGTCCCAGAAAATGGAAGGCGAACAAAAATCACACCTGAAGAATCCACAATGAAAGATGATGTCAGTCTTTAGATAGACTCTGCTTGAACGTTTGAAAGTCAGAGAAATTCACAAGCCAAAAAACGGTGGTGTAGGTCAAGCCTGGGCTAAGTGGGAACGGTGAGTTATGAGACTGCTCCAAGCAGGCTCTGAAACCGTGTGCCCATGAAGCTTGCCTGGACAGCAGAGACACAATTCTGACAAAATCACTGACATCACAGTGGACCCGAAAAAAAACCTGGCCACATCTACACAGTGCCAGTGTTGGGCTCAAGTAGCATATTCAAGTCCCATTGCACTCAATTGCAGGTTGCCAATGGAACATGAAAGGGGCCGTCCGATGTTGCAGCGGTGAGGTCCGAAGCTTAAGGGTTGGTTGCCCGGGGTGGGCCTCGTGGATTCCTAGGGTTGAGCCTCCTCACCACTGCTCAGTCCTTCTGGGGCAGGCTTCCTGGGTAGTGTAGAGGCAGATGGGATGGGACGTTACACAGGGCCAGTCTTCCCCGTCAAATACAGGAGTCCCAGATTGTGCCATTTCAGTACCTAGTGCTTCATCCTATATGTTGAAATCAGAAAGTACTCTCGTTGTGTTCCATGTGGATGTGCAGGCTTCCTAGCTACCAATCAAATGTCCCGTGCCACCAGTTGGCTAGTGCTTGTTTTTTCTTCTCCTAGTCAGTGACATCCTATGGTATTTGACTTTCTCCCTGGGGCATGTTTCCCTTCCCCTAAAACCCTCACAGCCATTCTGGTGGTCACAAATGGCTCGAAGTGTCAGTGCTATTGTGACTCTTGGTTGTTGTCTTTAAATTTGCACCGGTCACTTGTAGGAATCTTTGCTATCCTAGCCTAGGTCAAACTAAGCACTGAGAACACGTGGTCATCTGGGTTGCTGTGACATCCTGAGATCAGAAACTCCAAATTCTAGTAGGTCCTGGCCACCCCCTTCACGGACACAATGTTTCCGAGACAAATTAGACAAATCTGATGAATTCCTCTCTCCAGGAAAGATTTTTTTCTGTCTCTTTTCTGTATTTCTGAAGATTGGAACTTGTCCCCCGATTCTTGAACGTTCCCTTGATTCCGTCTAGATACGGACTTACCTTACTTCTGTAGGCTGTGATATTTGTTTGCCTTACAACCTCAGCCCTGTATCTGGGTATCTCTCACTTTTTTATTTCTTGTCAGTTTCTAACTTTCTCCTCGAACAGTGAAATGCCAGCTACATTGTGTCTAGACACTGGTTTCTTTCCTGTAAGATTATCCTGTGTTGTATCTCTTATATTTTGATTAGATGGCCAAGTGGGTGGCCTTTCAACAGAGAAAGTCCTGGACTCCCTTCCAAGTTGATGTTGCCCAGGAAATCCTCTGATGCACAATGATCGTGTCATCTCCTAGCACTCTGCCAACTCCACCTTAGCAGGTCACATGATTTCCTTCCTTCTTCCTTTGGGGAAGTGTACCTGATGCGTTTGCAGATTGTAATATTCTCATGGTTCTTTTTCTGGTGCGTATAGATAAAGTATCCTCACAGTTGCTGCTTATTTATGATCTCTGTCCACACCGTACCATGAAATCTATATTTCCTAACACAGCAAATGTGATCTGCACCCGTGATGTGAAGCAGTGAGGCCCGGCCGCCCAAGCGGATTGTGGGCACTTACCTGCTCCACCACAGGGCAGGCCCTGAATTGTACTTTTGGACCAACCTTTTGCCTGAACTTGGGAAGACGTGGGCCTGTTTGGATTATTCGTGAAGGTGATTAGTAGTAACATCATGGACTGTAACCTTTTCCGTTTGTGCATGGGTTTAGCAGGCAGCATGTTCTGTGGGTAGTATTCCTCTTCATCTATTTGGAATGGTCTACCTTTCTGTAGCATCAGTAAGCATTTGGAGGTGATTTTCCAGCCTTGGAAGTTCACCTTCTCTAATCTCTTTCTGCTCCCAAAGCTTTATGCAGTCATTCTGGACCCCTTTTTGGATTTTTGATTTTTGGTGAATTTATTGCCATAACTCTGCATTACAACATCCTATATCTTTCCGATTTGCATCCTCATCGATTCCAACTTCTGTGTAGCTTACATCATCTTCACCAGCGTAAGCCTAATCAAAAGCCCTCACCACACGCTTGTGCCTCATCATCTCTTTCACCCTGCCCCACCTCACCGCTTTGCCTCTTGGAACCCCACATCAAATGTCCCGTGCCACCTGTTGGTTCATGCTTGTTTTTTCTTCTACTCTTAAGTGAGATCCTACGGTATTTGACTTTCTCCCTGGGGCTTGTTTCACTTCCCTAAAACCCTCACAGCCATTCTGGTGGTCACAAATGACTGGATTGCGTCCTTTGCTCCATCTGAGTGGTATGCCATTGTGTGGCTATAGCCCACCTTCCTTCTGCATTCGTCCCTTGCTGGGCACCAGGGTGGAATCCAAGTCTTGGATAGCGGGAGCAAGGCTGTGGTGAACTGAGCGGTGCACATGTCTTTATGCAATAGTGTTTCCGAGTTCTTTGGATCAACACGCCTCAGAGGAACAGCTGGATCATATGGGACATGGATTCTTAAGTTTCTGAGGCAGTGACACACAGCTTGCCGTAGGGGCTGTACCGGTTTCCAATCCCACCAGCAGTGCAGGAGGCTTCCCTTCTCTCCACCTCCTCTCTGACACTTGTTTCCTGTCTGCTTCCTATTACCCATTCTGACCACAGCGACCTGCTGTGTCCTTGCATTTGGATTTGCATTGGCCTGAGACTTAATGATGGTGGCCAAGTTTTCATACACGTGTTGGCCAGCTTTTGATCTTCTTGGGAGAAATCTCTGTTTCCATCTTTTGCCCAGGTTTTCATTGGCTTCTTGTTGTTTTTCTTGTGGAGACGTGTAAGTTAATTGTATCTTTGGGCTTTGCACCCCTTGTCCGATGTGTGGTTTGCAAACATCCTCTCCCAGTTGTTGTGCTATCTTTGCATTCAGTCGATGGATTCCTTGAGTGGGCAGAAGCATCTGCATTTGACGTGGTCTCATTTGTTTCTTGTTTCCTTTGTTGCCCTTTCCCAGTCAGACATGCTTCTTCCAAATAGGAGGCTCAGACAGATGGCAGAGAGCACTCTGCCTAGGTCTTCTCCTACTAGTTTCACGGTTTCAGGTCTGGCATTGAAGGCTTTAATCCATTTCAAGGTGGTGTGTGTGCCAGGTGTAACATCATGGTGTACTCTCGTTGTGTTCCATGTGGCTGTGCAGGCTTGCCAGCACTGCTTATGGTAGAGACTCTCCTGTCTCCACTGTCTCCTTTTGGTTCCCTGGTCAAAAGTAGGCTGTCCATGTACCTTTGAGTTGTTCTCTGGGCTCTCGATTCTGTTGCATGGGTCTGTGTGCCTGTTTCCGGGCCCAGACTGTGCTGTTTTGGTACCAGCACTTTGTCCTCTATGTTGAAATCAGAAAGTGTGGCACGTCCTGCTTTGTTCGTTTTCCTGAGGATTCCTTTGCCTATTCATGGTCTCTTTTTGCTGGCTAGAAACTTTAAAATTCTCTCTTCTATCTCTGTGACAAATATTGCTGCAACTTTGACTGGGATTGCATGGAATCCAGAGATTCCTTGCTCTGGTAGGGACGTTTCCAGTGTGTTGATGCTTCCACTCCTAGATCCGGGAATCTCCTTCTTTCTCCTTGTGTCTTCTTGAATTTCTTTCCCCAAACGTTTGCTAGTTTTTGATTGCCATAGCTTTCACCTGTTTTGCTAAGATTCTTCATAGAGATCTTATTCTTCTCACTGGCAAGCTGCTTTTATTTTTTTCAGCTTCAGTTTTTCTATTCTTTGCATCTTTTAATTGGTTTTGTTTTGGCAGAAATGCAATGCTGTGCTGACATTTCCTTGCAATGCTCCTGTATTTGCTGTGGAAGTCTGGCCCTGTCTAACGTCCCTTCCCATGTGACTCTACACTACCTCGGACGCCTGCCCCAGAATGACTGAAACAGTGGTGGGGAGGCTCACCCCCAGGATTCCACCCGGACCACCCTGGCCCACTGACCCAGAAGGTGCAGACCTCACCGCTGCACAACCGGCCTGCCCTTTTCATGTTCCATTGGCAACCTGCTGTTGAGTGCAATGGACCTTGAGTATACTACTTGAGCCCAACTCTGGTGGTGGGGGCCGTGGCTACATCATTTCATCAGCTGTTTGACACTGTCCAGCCAATTAGTGCCTAGGTTTTCAGGGTCGCCCCTTGGTGAAGAATAACCGTCCAGCCCCTCACATAGTTCTGAAACTTTTGCTGCTTCTAATTGACCTTCATTCCTTTTGCTTTCTTATCCTCTAGTTTTCACTCCTTTGGGTGGCTGCTTGGGAGGCACTACCTCCTGGGAAATTTAGATATAGTAAGAGAATGTGACCACCTGCAGGTAGCTATCAAGATATTTTCAGTTAATTATTGGAGTAGCACACAGTCCCATTTGAGACAATCAGAAAGGAATCCTGCCCAGATAAGATGCCTAATTAGGTTTATGGCCTCTGTCTGGTTAATGTTTCCTTCTCCCTCCAGTTCTTTGTCTAAATATATATGCATCGTCCTTCAAAGTTTGTTGGTTAATTGGATGATCAAGAAGTAGCTATATATTATTCTTGACCTTCTGCTTTCTGTTAAAATGTTATAGAGGTTTTCTCCTAAAAGCAATAAATAATAAATAATTGATGAGTAGAAGGGCCGAGGGGTGCAGGGATGCCCCTAGGTGAAGAATGGCCGGCCGACACCCCTGATGTTTTCTGAATTATATGCATGCTTTCTATCAAGGTTATGTCTATACTGATTTCTGTTTTTTATTCTTGAAGATATATAGTTTAGCTTAGCTTTTCAGCCCTTTACTTTACTAACAAAATGTTACTTTCTCTGGCACTGTGTTTAAGGGACTGTTAGCTCCACAATTTAAAAGACAAAGGAATGCTTTCACCCCATAAAGGGAGCGTAAATGTAAAGATGTTTAACTGCCCACTGAGAATGCAGACAGCCCTGAGGATAAGATACCCTGGAGTCGCCTTTTGTTCCCATTAACCATCTACACTAATGGCATAAATGATTGAGGGATGCAGGGATGGCTCCCCCAGGATGTAAACAGCTGTCCTGTCCAGAGGTCTGGACCTTCTCTCTTTGATTTAACTTTACCATGAATTACAACGGGTGTCTAGGTACCTATCTCTTTTAGCTTAGAGACAACAAACACTAGTTAGTTGTGAAGAAGACGATCATTAACCGTATGCTATATAGAATGAAATGCTAATAAATATTCTTGTGCTCGTTTTTTTTACTTCCTTATCTCTGTGAGAATATATGTAGAACCATTTCTGTACTATTCGTGAAAGATATATAAACGACACTTCTGCACAGTAAAGTCGGACATGCTAACACCAACCCAAGTCTCGCGTCACCTTTAGTTTTCCCTCATTGCGCCGACGCCGTCTATCCCTCAGGAAGCTGGACTCAGCTGGGGCAGGAGTCCGGCACTCTGGCACTGTGTAGATGAGGCCAGGTTGAGTCTCGGGTCCCCTGTGATGTCAGAGGATTTGTCATAATCGTGTCTCTACTGTCCCGGCAAGCTTCAGGGACACAGGGTTTCAGAGCCCGCTTGGAGCAGTCTCATAACTCACCCTTCCCAGTTAGTCCAGGCTTGACCTTCGCTGCCGTTTTTTGGCATGTGAATTTCTCTGACTTTCAAACGTTCAAGCAGAGTCTGTCTAAAGATGGAGATCATCTTTAATTGTGGATTATTCAGGTGTGATTTCTGTTCACCTTCCATTTTCTGGGAACTTTCTTTCTTTTCCATAGTATAATCGTCATGGTCCTTCTCAACTATCTCCCTTAGATATGCTTACCAGTCCGTTCTCCTTCAGTCCAAGTGATTAATTTTGTTTTTCTTTAATCACTGTATGTTCTCTAGGCAGAGGTGTGAGTGCTTTCGTGATTCTTGGTTGTTGTCTTTGAATTTTCACCGGCCAGTTGTAGGAATCTTTGCTATCCTAGCCTAGGTCAAACTAAAAACTAAGAACAGGTGGTAATCTGGGTTGGTTGGACATCCTGAGATCAGACACTCCAAGTTCACGGGGGCCCTGGCAACCCCCTTCACGGACACAATGTTTCTGAGACAAATTAGACAAATCTGATGAATTCCTCTCTCCAGGAAAGATATTTTTCTGTCTCTTTTCTGGATTTGAGAAGTTTCGAACTTGACCCCTGATCGTTGAACGTTCCCCTAGGTTCCGTCTACATACGGGCTTACTTTATTTCTATAGGCTGTGCCATTTGTTTGCCTTACATCCTCAGCCCCGGCATATTTATTTTTCTTGAAACAGAATTGTAAAGTTCTACTTTCCAGCCAACTTCCTGACATATGAAGTCAAAACACATAATCAATAATCCTTCTACGGCAAGAGGTAGGTGGAGAAAATTTCGTTGGAGCCAAACTGAGCACTGTAGTCTGGGAGGGCAGCCTTCACAAAGAAATGAAGCCCTCCGGAAAAGAGTGCTTTTCAGGGCACTTGTAGAGCCCTTCCAAACAAAGAGACATACACCAAGCATGACAGGGGTCCATTCCTTCAAGGTTTCCAAGACACCTCTAGGAACACATTAGCATGTACCCAGTAGGCCCCCATGACGCCAGAGCTATGGAAAGTAAGACTGTTCTTCAAAGAATGTTAGGGGCCTGGGAAAGGAGGCCTGGATTCTTCTCTTCAATGTCCTCAAGACATCATTCTTGACTTTGGCTTATGCTTCAGCCAGAAGGACAACGTAGGTCTGATAAGGCCCAAGTCCGGCCTCTTTTTTCCAATCAAGTTGCAAGCTTGAATCAGCATGGCCACCCCATAGACTTGAATAGATAACAACGTTCTCCACTCAGTGCTTGTCCCACTATTCTCGCTTCTGGCCAAGGATTCCATTCTTATCCCTTGAATCAGAGTCTGTTTGACCTCTTCCAGTTTCTGTGCCAGCTTTCTGTTTGTCAAAGCTGTTTCTGGGTATCTCTGCCTTTAATAGCCTAGCCTAGGCCAATCCTCAGACTGTAACCATGCAGCCATCTTGGGGGACATGTTCACCGTGATGTCATAAACGACCTGAAAATTCTAAGTTGTCCTGACAACCTCCATGCACACAGACTTTCAGAGCCATCTCAACCAGTCTGACTGCTCACCCTTTCCAGGTAAGATAGTCGTCCTTTTTCTGGATTTCTTGTCGGTTTCTAACTTTCTCCTTGAACTTTGAAAGGGCTGCTACATTCTGTCTAGACACTGGTTTCTTTCCAGTATAAGATTATCCTTGGTTATATCTCTTATATCTTGTGTACATGGCCAAGTGGGTGGACCATCCCCAGAGAAAGTCCTGGACTCCCTCCCAAGTTGAAGTTTCCCAGGCAATCCTCTCATGCGCAACGATCGTATCATTTCCTAGCACTCTGCCAATTCCACTTTGGCAGGTCACATGTCTTCCTTCCTTCTTACTTTGGGGAAGTGTACCAGATGCGTTCATTGATTGTAATATTCTCATGGAGCTTTTTCTGGTGCGAATTGATAATGTATCCTCAGAATTGCTACTTATTTATGAGCTCTGTCTGCACCGTACCATGAAATCTGTATTTCCTAACACTGCTAAAGTGATCTGCACTCGTAATGTGAAACAGTGAGGCCCGGGCCGCCCAAGTGGAAGGTGGGCACTTACTCACTCCACCACAAAGCTGGCCCTGAATTCTTATTTTGGACCAACCTTTTGTCTGAACTTGGGAAAACGTGGGCTTGTTGGGATTATTCGTGAAGGTGATTTCTATTAACATCATGGACGGTAACATTTTCCCTTGGTTCATGGGTTTAGCACGCATCATGTTCTGTGGGTAGTATTCCTCTTCATCTATTTGGAATGGTCTACCTTTCTGTAGAATCAGTAAGAATTTTGAGGTGATTTTCCAGCCTTGGAAGTTCACCTTCTCTAAACGCTTTCAGCCCCAAAAGCATTATGCCGTCATTCTGGACCCCATTTTGGATTTTTGATTTTAGGTGAATTTATTGCCATAACCCTGCATTAGAACATCCTATATCTTTCAGATTTGCATCCTCATTGGTTTAGACTTCTGTGTAGGTTACATCATCTTCACCAGCTAAAGCTGAATCTCAACCCCTCACCGCACACTGGTGCCTCATCATCTCTTTTACCCTCCCCCACCACCCCGCTCTGCATCTGGGAACTCCCAATAAAATGTCCCGTGCCACCTGTTGGTTAGTGCTTGCTTTTTCTTCTCCTTGTAAGAGAGATCCTATGGTATTTGACGTTCTCCCTGGGGCTTGTTTCACTTCCCCTAAAACCCTCACAGCCATTCTGGGTGTCACAAATGGCTGGAATGCAACCTTTGTTCCAGCTGAGTGGTTTGCCATTGTGTGGGTATAGCCCATCTTCCTTATGCATTCTTCCCAGCTGGGCACCAGGGCGGGCGGCTTTCAAGTCTTGGATAACGGGAGTAAGGCTGTTGTGAAATCAGCGGTGCACGTCTCATTATGAGGTAGTGTTTCTGAGCTCTTTGGACAAACACGCCTCAGAGGAACAGCTGGATCATATGGGACATGGATTCTTGAATTTCTGAGGCAGTTCCACACCGCTTGCCATAGTGGCTGCACCGGTTTCCACTCCCACTTGCAGTGCAGGAGATTTCCCTTCTCTCCACCTCCTCTCTGACACTTGTTGTTTCCTGTCTGCTTCCTTATAGCCATTCTGACCACAGTGAGCTGTTGTGTCCTTGCAGTTTGGATTTGCATTGGCCTGAGACTTAATGATGGGAACAAGTTTTCAGGCACCTTTTGGCCCTCTTTCAATCTTCTTGGGAGAAATCTCTGTTTCCATCTTTTGCCCATGTTTTCATTGGCTTCTTGTTGTTTTTCTCGTGGAGCTGTGCGAGTTGATTGTATCTTTGGGTTTTTCACCCCTTGTCCAATGTGTGGTTTGCAAACATCCTCTCCCAGTTGTGCTGTCTTGGCATTGAGTCGATGGTTTCCTTCACTGTGCAGAAGCTTGTGCATTTGATGTGGTCCCGTTTGTTTCTTGTTTCCTTTGTTGCCCTTGCCCAGTCAGACATGCTTCTTCAAAATAGACAGCTCAGACAGACGGCAAAGAGAACTCTGCGTAGGTCTTCTCCTACAAGGTTCACGGTTTCAAGTATGCCATTCAAGGCTTTAATCCATTTCGAGATGGTGTGTGTGCCAGGTGTAACATCATGGTGTACTCTCGTTGTGTTCCATGTGGCTGTGCAGGCTTCCCAGCACCATTTATTGTAGAGACTCTCCTTTCTCCACTGTCTTCTATTGCCTCCCTCATCGGAAAGGGGCTGTCCATGTACGTTTGAGTTGTTCTCTGGGCTCTCGATTCTGTTGCATGGGTCTGTGTGCCTGTTTTTGGGTGCAAACTCTGCCCTTTTGGTACCTAGCGCTTCGTCCTCTATGTTGAAATCAGAAAGTGTAACACGTCCTGCTTTGCTCATTTTCCTGAGGATTCCGTTTCCTATTCAGGGTCTCTTGTTGCTGCCTAGAAACTTTAGGATTCTCTCTTCTATCTCTTTGGAAATATTGCTGCAACTTTGACTGGGATTGCATGGAATCCAGAGATTCTTTTCTGCAGTATGGACCTTTCAAGTGTGTTAATACTTCCATTCCTAGATCCCGGAATAACCGTCTGTTTCCTTGTGTCCTCTTGAATTTCTTTCCCAAAACGTTTGCTAGTTTTCGATTGACATGGCTCTCACCTGTTTTGCTAAGTTTCTTTATAGAGATCTTCTTCTTCTCACTGGCAGGATGTCTCGACCTGTCTAACGTCCCTTCCCTTCTGCCTCTGCACTACCTTGGATGCCGGCCCCACAATGACTGAATGTCTTGAGGACATTGAAGAGAAGTATCGATGCCTCCTTTCCCAGCCCCGTAGCATTCTTTGAAGATCTGTCTCACTTTCCATAGCTCTGGCGTCACGGCAGACCACTGGGTACATGCTAATGTGTCCCAAGAGATGTCTTGGAAGCCTTGAAGGAATGGAGCCTTGTCATGCTTGGGGTATGACTCTTTGTTTGGAAGGGCTCTACAAGTGTGCTGAGAAGCACCCTTTTCCAGAGGGCTTCGTTCCTTTGTGAAGGGTGCCCTCCCAGTCTAGTGTGCTCAGTTTGGCTCCAATCAAATTCTCTCCCCCTACTTCTTGCTGTAGAAGGATTATTGATTATGTGTTTGGACACCATATGTAAGGAAGTTGGCTGAAAATTTGAACCTTACAATTCTGTTTCAAGAAAAATAAAGAAGCCAGGGCTGAGGATGTAAGGCAAACAAATGGCAGAGCCCAGAGAAATAACGTAAGCCCATATCTAGAGGAAATATAGGGGAACATTCAAGGATCAGGTGTCAAGTTCAAAACTTTCCAAATCCGGAAAAAGACAGAAAAATGTCTTTCTTAGAGAGAGGAATTAATCAGATTTGTCTAATTTGTATCGGAAACATTGTGTCCATGAAGGGTTTGCTAGGACCCCCGCGAATTTGGAGTTTTTGATCTCAGGATGTCTAACCAAACCAGATGACCACATGTTCTCAGTGCTTTGTTTGACCTATGCTAGGGTAGCAAAGATTACTACTAGTGACTGGTGAAAATTCAAAGAGAACCACCAAGAATCATGAAAGCAGTCATACCTTGGCCTAGAGAACAAAGTGATTAAAGAAATACAAAACTAATCACTTGGACTGAAGGAGAACGGACTGATAAGCATGTCTAAGGGAGATAGCTGAGAATGACCATGACAAGTATACTATAGAAAAGAAAAAATGCTCCCATAAAATGGAAGGCGAACAGAAATCACACCTGAATAATCCACAATGAAAGATGTCACTCTTTAGACAGACTCGGCTTGAACCTTTGAAAGTCAGAGAAATTTACTAGCCAAAAAACGGTAGCGAAGGTCAAACCTGGGCTAACTGGGAAGGGTGAGTTATGAGACTGCTATAAGTGGGCTCTGAAACCCTGTGTCCATGAAGCTTGCTGGGACAGAAGACACACAATTATGACAAATCCTCTGACATCACAATGTACGCGAAAATCAACCTGGCCTCATCTACACAGTGCCAGAGTTGGGCTCAAGTAGCATATTCAAGTCCCATTGCAGTCAACTGCAGGTGGCCAATGGAACAGGAAAGCGGATGGCCAGAGGTGCAGAAGTGAGGCTCGCACATACTGCGACAGTTGCCTGGGGTGGGCCAGGTGGAATCCTGGGCGTGAGCCTGCTCACCACTGCTTCAGTCAGTGGGGGGCAGGCGTCCAAGGTAGTGTAGAGTCACATGGGAAGGGACGTTAGAACGGGCCAGACTTCCACAGCAAATACAAGAGCTTTGCCAGAGGATGTGAGCACAGCGATGCACTTCTGCCAAAATAAAACCAATTAAAAGTTGCACAGAATAGAAAAACTGACTCTGAAAAAAAAAAAAAACCAGCTTGCCAGTTAGAAGAATAAGATCTCTATGAAGAATCGTAGCAAAACAGGTGTTAGCTATGTCAATCAAAAACTAGCAAACGTTTCGGGAAAGAAATTCAAGAAGACACATGGAGAAAGAAGGATATTCCAGGTTCTAGGAATGGAAGAATTAACACACTTGAAACGTCCATTCCGGAGAAAGGAATCTCTGGATTCCATTCAATCCCAGTCAAAGTTGCAGCAGTATTTGCGACAGAGATCGAAGAGAGAATCCTAAAGTTTCTAGGCAGCAACAAGAGACCCTGAATAGGCAAGGGAATCCTCAGGGAAATGAACAAAGCAGCACGTGTCACACTTTCTGATTTCAAATAGAGGACGTAGCGCTAGGTACCGCAACGGCACAGTCTTGGCACAGAAACAGGCACACAAACCCATGCAAAAGAATCGAGAGCCCAGAGCCCAAATCAAAAGTACATGGACAGCCCCTTTTCGAGCAGGGAGCCAAGAGGAGACAGCAGAGAAAGGAGAGTGTCTACAATAAGCGGTGCTGGGAAACCTGCACAGCCACATGGGACACATCGAGAAAAGACCATGATGTTACACCTGGCACTCACACCACCCCGAAATGGATAAGAGCCTTGAATGGCAGACTTGAAACCGTGAACCTTGTAGGAGATGACATAGGCAGAGTGCTCTTTGCCATCTGAGCCGCCTATTTGGAAGAAGCATGTCTGACTGTGAAAGGGCAACAAAGTAAACAAGACACAAACGGGACCACATCAAGTGCACACGCTTCTGCCCAGTCAAGGAAACCAGTGACTCAATATCAAGACAGCACAACAACTGGGAGAGGAGGTTTTCAAACCACACATCGGACACGGGGTGAAAAGCCCAAAGATACAATCAACTCACACGTCTCCACAAGAAAAAAACAAGAACCCAATGAAAACTTGCGCAAAAGATGGAAACAGAGATTTCTCCCAAGAAGAACTAAAGAGGGCCAACAGGTGCATGAAAACTTGTTCACCATCATTATATCTCAGTCCATGGCAAACCCAAACTGCAAGGACATAGCAGCTCACTGTGGTCAGAATGGCTATAAGGAAGCAGACAAGAAACAAGTGTCCAGGGGAGGTGAAGAGAAGGGAAGCCTCCTGCAGTGCTGATGGGAGTGAAACAGGTGCAGCCACTACTCCAAGCGGTGTGGAACTGCCTCAGAAATTCAAGAATCCTTGTCCCATATGATCCAGCTATTCCTGTGCGGCGTGCTGATCCAAAGAACTCAGAAACACTACTGCATAAAGACATGTGCACCACTGAGTTTACCACAGCCTTACTCCCGCTATCCAAGACTTGGAAGCCGCCCTGGGGCCCATCAAGGGACGAATGCACAAGGAAGATGGGCTATACTCACTCAATGTCATACCACTCAGCCGGAACAAAGGAGGCAATCCAGCCATTTGTGACCACCAGAATGGCTGTGAGGGTTTTAGGGGAAGTGAAACAAGCCCCAGGGAGAAAGTCAAATACCTTCGGATCTCACTTACAAGGAGAAGAAAAAACGAGCACTAACCAAAAGGTGGCACGGGTCATTTGATTGTTGGTTCCCAGAGGCAAAGCACAGGGGTGGGGAAGGGTTAAAGAGATGATGAGGCACAAGTGTGTGATGAGGGCCTGTGATTCAGCTTACGCTGGTGAAGATGATGTAACCTACACAGATGGTTAAATCCATGAGGATGCAAATCTGAAAGATATAGGATGTTCTAATGCAGGGTATGGCAATAAATTCACCAAAAATCAAAAATCCAAAAAGGGGTCCAGAATGACAGTATAAAGCTTTGGGGGTTGAAAGAGATTAGAGAAGGTGAACTTCCAAGGATGGAAAATCACCGCAAAATGCTTAATGATGCTACGGAAAGGTAGACCTTTCAAAATAGATGAAGACAAATACTACCCTGAAACCATCATCCATGCTAAACCCATGAACCAAGGGAAAATGTTACCGTCCATGATGTTACTACTAATCACCTTCAAGAATAATACAAACAGGGGGCTGGCCCCGTGGCCGAGTGGTTAAGTTCGCGCGCTCCGCAGCAGGCGGCCCAGTGTTTTGTTGGTTCGAATCCTGGTTGCGGACATGGCACTGCTCATCAGACCACGCTGAGGCGGCATCCCACATTCCACAACTAGAAGGACCCACAACGAAGAATACACAACTATGTACCGGGGGGCTTTGGGGAGAAAAAGGAAAAAAAAAAATCTAAAAAAAAAAAAAAGAATAATACAAACAGGCCCACGTCTTCCCAAGATCAGGCAAACGGTTGATCCAAAAGTATAATTAAGGGCCGGTTATTGGTGGAGCAGGTAGGTGCCCACATTCTGCTTGGGCGGCCCGAGTCTCACTGTTTCACATCACGGGTGTAGATCACATTAGCAGTGTTAGGAAATATAGATTTCATAGTACGGTGCGGACAGGGATGATAAATAAGTAGCAATTGTGAGGATACGTTAATAATATGCACCAGAAAAAGAACGATGAGAATATTACAATCTATGAAGGCATCTGGTACAATTCCCCAAAGGAAGTGGGAAGGAAAACATGGGACCTGCCAAGGTGGAATTGGCAGAGTGCTAGCAGATGACACGATCATTGAGCATCAGATAGCCTGGGCAACTTCAACTTGGGAGGGAGTCCAGGACTTTCTCTGGGGAAGGTCCACACACTTGGCCATCTACAAAAGATATAAGAGATATGATCCAGGATAATCTTACAGGAAAGAAAACAGTGTCTAGAGAGAATGTAGCAGCCTTTTCGAAGTTCAAGGAGAATGTTAGAAAACGACAAGAAATCCAGAAAAAGGACAACTATCCTACCTGGAAAGGGTGACGAGTCAGACTGGTCTGAGATGGCTCTGAAGATCTGTGTGCATGGAGGTTATCAGGACAACTTAGTATTTTGAGGTTGTTTATGACATCACGGTGAACCTGTCCCCCAAGATGTCTGCATGGTTACAGTCTGAGGATTAGCCTAGGCTAGGCTATTAAAGGGAGAGATACCCAGAAACAGCTTTGACAAACAGAAAGCGGGCTGAGAAACTGGAAGAGATAATACAGAGTCTGAATCAAGGGATAAGAGAGGAATCCTTGGCCAGAAGCGAGAATAGAGGGACAAGCACTGAGAGGAGAACATGGTCATCTATTCAAGTCTATGGGCAGACCATGCTGACTCAAGCTTGCAACTTGATTGGAAGCAAGAGGCCGGACTTGGGGCTCATCAGAACTACAGTGTGCTTCTGCCTTAAGCATAATGCAAAGTCAACAATGACGTCTTGAGGACGTTGAAGAGAAGAATCGATGCCTCCTTTCCTAGGCCCCTAGCATGCTTTGAAGATCAATCACACTTTCCATAGCTCAGGTGACATGGGTGCCCACTGGGAACATGCTAATGTGTCCGAAGAGATGTCTTGGAAGCCTTGAAGGAATGGAGCCCTGTCACGCTTGGGGTATGTCTCTTTGAGTGGAAGGGCTCTACAAGTGTGCTGAAAAACACCCTTTTCCAGAGAGCTTCGTTCCTTTGGGAAGGTTGCCCTCCCAGGCTAGAGTGCTCAGTTTTGCACCAATGAAATTCTCTACCCCTACTTCATGCCGTGGAAGAATTATAAAGTGTGTGTTTTGACACCATATGTAAGGGAATTGGCTGAAAAGTAGAACATTACAATTCTGTTTCAAGAAAAATAAACAGGCCAGGGCTGAGGATGTAAGGCAAACAAATGGCACAGCCTATAGAAATAAAGTAAGCCTGTCTCGAGAGGAAATCTAGGGAAACGTTCTAGGATAAGGGGTCAAGTTTGAAACTTCCCAAATCCAGAAAAGAGACAGAAAAATATCTTTCCTGGAGAGAGGAATTCATCAGATTTCTCTAATTTGTCACGGGAACATTGTATCCCTGAAGGGGTTTGCCAGAACCAACTAGAATTTGGAGTTTCTGATTAGGATGTCAAACCAACCCAGATGACCATGTGTTCTCAGTGCTTAGTTTGACCTAGGCTAGGACAGCAAAGACTCCTTCAAGTGACCAGTGCAAATTCAAAGACAGCAACCAAGAGTCACCAAAGCACTCACACCTCGGCCTAGAGAACATACGGTGATTCAAGAAGTGGAAAATTAATCACCTGGAATGTAGGAGAAGGGACTGATAAGCATGTCTAAGGGAGATAGCTGAGAAATACCATGACGATTATACTATGGAAAAGAAAAAAAGGCCCCAGAAAATGGAAGGCAAACAGAAATCACACCTGGATAATCCACAATGAAAGATGATGTCAGTCTTTAGACAGACTCTGCTGGAAGGTTTAAAAGGCAGAGAAATTCACAAGCCAAAAGACGGCAGCGAAGGTCAAGCCTGGGCTAAGTGGGAAGGGTGAGTTATGAGGCTGCTCCAAGTGGGCCATGAAACCATGTGTCCATGAAGCTTGCCGGGACAGCAGAGACACGATTATGACAAATCCTCTGACATCACAGTGGACCCGAAAAACAACCTGGCCTCATCTACACAGTGCCAGAGTTGGGCTCAAGTAGCATATTCAAGTCCCATTGCCCTCAACTGCAGGTTGCCAACGGAACATGAAAGGGGCCGGCCGGTGGTGCAGCGGTGAGGTCCGCACCTTCTGGGTCGGTGGCCCGGGGTGGGCCGGGTGGACCCTCGGGTGAACCTGCTCACCACTGCTTCAGGCATTCTGGGGCAGGCGTCCGAGGTAGTGTAGAGGCAGATGGGAAGGGACGTTAGACAGGGCCAGACTTCCACAGCAAATACAGGAGCATTGCCAGCAGATGTGAGCTCAGCGATGCACTTCTGCCAGAGCAAAACCGATTCAAAGTTGCAAAGCATAGAGAAACTGAAGCTGAAAAGAAAAAGTGAAAAACTGCATGCCAGTGAGAAGGATGAGATCTCTATGAAGAAACTTAGCAAAACAGGTGAAAGCCATGTCAATGGAAAACTAACAAACGTTGGGGGAAAGAAATTCAAGAAGACACAAGGAGAAAGAAGGAGATTCCCGGATCTAGGAGTAGAAGCATCAACACACTTGAAACGTCCCTACCAGAGCAAGGAATCTCTGGATTCCATGCAATCCCAGTCAAAGTTGCAGCAATGTTTCCCACAGAGACAGAAGAGGGAATCCTAAAGTTTCTAGCCAGGAACAAGAGACCCTGACTAGGCAAAGGAATCCTCAGGAAAACGAAAAAAGCAGGACGTGGCACACTTTCCGTTTTCAACATATAGGACGATGCACTAGGTACCGAGACGGCACAGTCTGGGCCCCAAAACAGGCACACAGACCCATGCAACAGAATCGAGAACCCAGAGCCCAACTCAAACGTACATGGACAGCCCATTTTCGACCAGGGACCCAAGAGGAGACAGTGGAGAAAGCAGAGTGTCGAAAATAAACGGTGCTGAGAAGCCTGCACAGCCACATGGAATACAATGAGAGTAGACCATGATGTTACACTTGGCACACGCACCACCTCGAAATCGATTAAAGCCCTGAATGGCAGACTTGAAGGCATGAAACTTGCAGCAGAAGACCTAGGCAGAGTGCTCTTTGCCATCTGTCTGAGCCACCTATTTGGAAGAAGCATATCTGACTGGGCAAGGGCAACCAAGTAAACAAGAAACAAAAGGGACCACATCAAATGCACACGCTTCTGCCCAGTCAAGGAAACCAGTGACTCAATATCAAGACAGCACAACAACTGGGAAAGGAGGTTTTCAAACCACACATCGGACCAGGGGTGAAAAGCCCAAAGATACATTCAACTCACAGGTCTCCACAAGAAAAACATGCCAATGAAAACCTGGGCAAAAGATGGAAACAGAGATTTCTCCCAAGAAGATCAAAAGAGTGCCAACAGGTGCATGAAAACTTGTTCACCATCATTAAGTCTCAGGCCAATGCAAATGCAAACTGCGAGGACACAGCAGCTCACTCTGGTCAGAATGGCTATAAGGAAGCAGACAAGAAACAAATGTCAGAGAGGATGTGGAGAGAAGGGTAGCCTCCTGTACTGCAGGTGGGAGTGTAAACCGGTGCAGTCAGTACTCCAAGCGGTGTGGAACTGCCTCAGAAATTTAAGAATCCATGTCCCATAAGATCCAGCTATTCCTGTGTGGCGTGTTGATCCAAAGAATTCGGAAACACTACTGCATAAAGACATGTGCACCACTGAGTTCACCACAGCCTTATTCCCGTTATCCAAGACTTGGAATCCACCCTGGTGCCCAGAAAGGGACAAATTCAGAAGGAAGATGGGCTATACCCACACAATGGAATACCTCTCAGCCGGAACAAATGATGTAATCCAGCCATTAGTGACCACCAGAATGGCTGTGAGGGTTTTAGGGGAAGTGAAACAAGCCCCAGGGAGAAAATCAAATACTGTAGGATCTCACTTACAAGGAGAAGAAAAGACAAGCAGTAACCATTGGCACGGGACATTTGATTAAGGGTTACCAGAGGCAAAGCGGGGAGGTGGGGTAGGGTGAAACAGATGATTAGGCACAAGTGTGTGGTAAGGGCCTGTGGTTCAGCTTACTCTGGTGAAGACGATGTAACCTACACAGAAGTCTAAACCGCTGAGGAGGCAAATCTGAAAGATATAGGATGTTCTATTGCAGCGTTATGGCAATAAATTCACCTAAAATCAAAAATCCAAAAAGGGGTTCAGAATGAAGGCATAGAGCTTTGGGAGCTGAAAGAGATTAGAGAAGGTGAACTTCCAAGGATGGAAAATCACCTCAAAATGCGTACTGATGCTACAGAAAGTTAGACCATTCCAAATAGATGAAGAGGAATACTACCCACAGAACATGCTGCCTGCTAAACCCATGAACCAAGGGAAAATGTTACCGTCCATGATGTTACTACTAATCACCTTCACGAATAATCCAAACAGGCCCACGTCTTCCCAAGTTCATGCAAAAGGTTGGTCCAAAAGTCCAATTCAGGGCCAGCCCTGTGGTGGAGCAGGTAAGTGCCCACGTTCCGCTTGGCTGGCCCAGGCCTCACTGTTTCACATCACGGGTGCAGATCACATTAGCAGTGTTAGGACATACAGATTTCATGGTACGGTGCGGACAGGGATCATAAACTAAGTAGCAATGGTGAGGTCACCTTATCAATACGCACCAGAAAAAGAACCGTGAGGCTTTTACAATCCAGGAACGCATCTGGTACACTTCCCCAAAGGAAGAAGGAAGGAAAAATGGGACCTGCCAAGGTGGAATTGGCAGAGTGCTAGGAGATGACACGATCATTGCACATCAGAGGATTGCCCGGGCAACTTCAACTTGGGAGGGAGTCCAGGACTTTCTCTGGGGAACGTCCACCCACTTGGCCATCTACACAAGGCATAAGAGATACAACCCAGGATAATCTTACAGAAAAGAAACCAGTGTCTACAGAGAAGGTAGCAGGCCTTTCAAAGTTCGAGGAGAAAGTCAGAAACCGACAAGAAATCCAGAGAAAGGAAAACTATCCTACCGGGAAAGGGCGAGGAGTCGGACTGGTCTGAGATGGCTCTGAAAGTCTGTGTGCATGGAGGTTGTCAGGACAACTTAGAATTTTGAAGTTGTTTATGACAACACGGTGAATATGTCCCCCATGCTGGCCGCATGGTTACAGTCTGAGGATTGGCCTAGGCTAGGCTATTAAAGGGAGAGAAACCCAGAAACAGCTTTGACATACAGAAAGCAGGCACAGAAACTGGAAGAGATGAAACAGACTGTGAATCAAGGGATAAGAAAGGAATCCTTGGCAAGAAGCGAGAATAGAGGGACAAGCACTGAGAGGAGAACGTTGTCATCTATTCAAGTCTATGGGGAGGCCATGCTGATTCAAGCTTGCAACTTGATTGGAAGCAAGAGGCCGGACTTGGACATTATCAGACCTACGTTGTCCTTCTGCCATAAGCAGGATCCAAAGTCAAGAATGATGTCTTGAGGACATTGAAGAGAAGAATCGATGCCTCCTTTCCTAGGCCCCTGGCATTCTTTGCAGATCAGTCTCATTCCATAGCTCTGGCGTCACGTGGGCCCACTGGCTACATGCTAATGTGTCCCAAGAGATGTCTTGGACGCCTTGAAGGAATGGACCCCTGTCACGCTTGGGGCAACATCTCTTTGTTTGGAAGGGCTCTACAAGGGTGCTGAAAAGCACCCTTTTCCAGAGGGCTTGGTTCCTTTGTGAAGGCTGCCACCCATGCTGGAGTGCTCAGTTTGGCTCCAATGAAATTCTCTCCCCTTACCTCTTGCCCTAGAAGGATTATTGATTATGTGTTTTGACACCATATGTAAGGAAGTGGGCTGAAAATTAGAACATTACAATTCTGTTTCAAGAAAAATAAACAGGCCAGGGTTGAGGATGTAAGGCAAACAAATGGCACAGCCTATAGAAATGAGGCAAGCCCGAATCTAGACGGAATCTAGGGGAACGTTCAAGGATCAGGGGTGAAGTTTGAATCTTCCCTAATCCAGAGAAGTGACAGAAAAATATCTTTCCTGGAGAGAGGGATTAATCCTATTTGTCTAATTGGTCTCAGACACATTGTGTCCCTGAAGGGAGATGCCAGGACCACCTCGAATTTGGAGTTTCTTATCTCAGGATGTCAAACAATGTTACCGTCCATGATGTTACTAGTAATCACCTTCATGAATAATTCAAACAGGCCCACGTCTTCCCAAGTTCATGCAAAAGGTTGGTCCAAAAGTCCAATTCAGGGCCAGCCCTGTGGTGGAGCAGGTAAGTGCCCACGTTCCGCTTGGGCACCCCGGCCTCACTCTTTCACATCAGGGTTGCAGATCACATTAGCAGTGTTAGGAAATATAGATTTCATGGTACTATGCGGACAAGGATCATAAATAAGTTGCAATTGTGAGGATACATTATCAAAACACACCAGAAAAAGAACCATGAGAATATTACAATCTATGAACGCATCTGGTACACTTCCCCAAAGGAAGAAGGAAGGAAAAATGGGACCTGCCAAGGTGGAATTGGCAGAGTGCTAGGAGATGACACGATCATTGCACATCAGAGGATTGCCCGGGCAACTTCAACTTGGGAGGGAGTCCAGGACTTTCTCTGGGGAACGTCCACCCACTTGGCCATCTACACAAGGCATAAGAGATACAACCCAGGATAATCTTACAGGAAAGAAAACAGTGTCTAGAGAGAATGTAGCAGGCCTTCAAAGGTCGAGAAGAAAGTTAGAAACTGACAAGAAATCCAGAGAAAGGAAAACTATCCTACCTGGAAAGGGTGAGGAGTCAGACTGGTCTGAGATGGCTCCGAAACTCTTTGTGCATGGAGTTTGTCAGGACAAGTTAGAATTTTGAGGTATTTTATGGCATCACAGTGACCATGTCCCCATCGTTTTCTAACTTTCTCTTCTAACTTTGAAAGGTCTACTACATTCTCTCTACACACCGGTATCTTTCCTTTAAGATTATTCTTGGTTTTATCTCTTATCTTTTGTGGATATGGTTAAACTGGTGGACTTTCCCCGGAGACAGTCCTGGAGGCCATCCCAAGTTGAAGTTGCCCATTCAATTGCCTGATGCATGATGAGCATGTGATCTCCCAGCAGTCTGACAATTCCACCTTGGCAAGTCACATGCTTTCGTTCCTTCATCATTTGGGGAAGTGTACCTGATGCGTTCAGAGATTGTAATATTCTCATGGTTCTCTTTCTGGTGTGTATTGATAAGGTCTCCTCACCATTTCTACTTCTTTATGTTCTTTGTGCCCATCAGACCGTGTAATCTGGATTTCCTAATGCTTGTAATATGGTCTACACCCGTGATGCTAACCTTTAAAACCCGGTCAGCTCAAGCGGAACATGTGCACTTACCCGCTACACCACAGGGCTGACCCTGAATTGGACTTCTGGATCAAACTTTGGCCTGAATTTCGGAATATGTTGGCCTGCTTCGATCATTTGTGAAGGGAATCAGTAGTAACATCATGGATGGTAACATTTTCCATTGGGTCATGAGTTTGGCTCGGACAATGTTCTCATGCTAGTATTCCTCTTCATCTCTTTGCAAAGGTCTATCTTTCAGTAGCATCATTAAGCATTTGGAGGTGATTGCCAATCGTTGGAAGCTCATCTTCTCTAATCTCTTTCAGCCTCCAAAGCTTTAGGCCGTAAATCTGCACCCCTCTTTGGAGTTCTGATTTTATGTGAATTGATTGTCATAACCCTACATTGTAAGATCCTATAGCTTTCAGATCTACATCCTCCTAGATTTAGACTACTGTGTAAGTTACATCATCTTCACCACCGTAAGCCTAATTACAGGCCCTCACCACACACTTGTGCCTAATCAGCTCTTTCTCCCTCCGGTGGCCGCCCCCATTTCCCTCTGGGAACTACCAATCCTATGTCACGTGCTACCTGTTTGTTGGTCCATTTTTCCTCTTCTCCTTGTGCATGAGATCCTGTGGTATTTGACCTTTCCCCAGGGCTTTTTTCAGTTCCCCTAATACCCTCAGGAGCCTTTCTGGTGTTCACAAATGGCTGCACTGCCTCCGTTCCTACAACTGAGTGTTATGCCATTGTGTGGCTATAGCCCATCTTCCTTCTTCTTTCGTCACATGATGGGGACCAGGGCGGCCTCGAAGTCTTGGATATCGGGAGTAAGGCTGTGGTGAGCACAGTGGTGCACGGATCTCTATGCGTTAGTGTTTCCAAGTTCTTTGGATAAATATGCTGCCAAGGACTACCTGGATCTTATGGTAGATGGATTCTGACATTTCTGAGGCTGTTCCACACAGCTTTGCCTAGTGGCTGCACCGGTTTACACTCCCACCATCAGTGCAGGAGGCTTCTCTTCTCTCCACCTCCTCTCCAAAACCTGTGGTTTCCTGTCTTGATCCTTATACCCCTCTGACCACTGTGAGCTGCTGTCTCATTGCCGTTCGGATTCACATTGACCAGAGACTTAATGATGATGAGCATGTTTTCATATAGCCTGTTGGCCATCTTTCTATCTTCCTGGGAGAAATGTCTGTTTCCATCTTTTCAACAGGTTGTATTGGGCTCGTTGTTTTATTTCCTCTGGAGACATATGAGTTCATTGGATCTTTTGGCTATTCACCTCTTCTCCGATGTGTGGTTTGCAAACATCCTGTCGCAGTTGTGCTGTCTTTGCATTGAGCTGATGGTGTCATTGGCTGGGCAGAAGGTTCTGCGTTGGATGGAGTCCTGCTTGATTCTTGTTTCCTTTGTTGCCATTGCTCAGTCACACATGCTTGTTCCAAACAGGCAGCCAAGCCAGATGGCAAAGAGCAAGCTGCCTGCGTTTTCTCCTCGAAATGTCACGGTTTCAAGTCTTCCATTCAAGGCCTGAATCCATTTCGAGGTGGTGTGTGTGCCTGGTGTAACATCATGGTCTACTCTCATTGTGTTACATGCGGCTGTGCAGTCTACCCAGCACCGTTTCTTGTCGAGACTCTACTTTCTCTGTTGTCTCCTCTTGGCTCCCTGGTCGTAAATGGGCTGTCCATGGATGTGTGAGTTGACCTCTGGGGTCTCGATTCTGTTGCATGGGTCTGTGTGCCTATTTTGGGGGCCAGGCTGTGCTGTTTCGGGACCCAGCTCTTTGTTCTATATGTGGCAATCAGAAAGGGTGATAATTGCTGCTTTTTTCGTTTTCCTCAGGATTCCTGTGTCTATTCAGTGTCCTTTGTTGCTGGATAGAAAGTTTAGGATTCTCTCTCCTATTTGTGTGGGAAAGATTGCTGCAACTTTGACTGGGACTGCATGGAATCCAGACATTGCTTTGTCGTCAAAAATAATCCACAACCAATCTATAAATGAAACTTTGGTGAGCTTACTCTGAGCTTAAATCTGAGGATTATAACCCGGGGCCTTTCTTCCCAAAGGAAGAAAGAGCATCAAAGAAGTGGGGTGCACAGACTGGTTATATGCTCCCAGAGAGGATGTTTCACATAGGATTAAAATCTCCCATTTACAATAGTCACGAGACTGCTCTGTTGGCACAGTGATTGATGGAAATAGCAGGTAGGTCTTCTGTCTCAGTGAACACAGCAGGGTGGCGGTCTGTTGTCTCCAGCTGACTGGTCACAGGTGGGCTGGGTGGTCAAAGTTGAGTGCAGCAATCTGTTCATAGCCTAGGGCAAAATGCTTATCCCTAAGGAAATGTTAATGTTGGGGGAAGTTGCACCTTTATCTCAAGGGCCATAGGAAATGTCTAAGCAGATATGCAATGCGTGCTAAATAGCCATAGTCAGGCCCTTTTGGAAAAAACAAAATCAGGCCGAATTAGGTCTATACCAAATGGCTTCCTCATATACTCCAATATATCCTATTGCTTCCCATTTTTATTTGTCAGCTTTATGCCGTATGGACGTTTCAAGTGTGTCCGTTGTTCCATTCGAAGGGCACGGAATAGCCTTGCGTTTCCTTGTGACTTGTGGAATTTCTTTCCCCAAAACTTTGCTAGTTTTTGTTTTCCATCGCTTTCTCCTGTTTGGCAAAGGTTATTCGTAGATATAATTTTCTTCTCACTGGCATGGGTCTTTTTTATTTTGAGGTTCAGCTTTTCTATTCTTTGCAACTTTTACTGGGTTTTGTTTTGGCAGATGTTTATGGCTGTGCTCAAATCTGCTGGCCATGCTGCTGTATTCTCTGAGGAAGAGTGGTGCTCTCTAAAGTCGCTTCCCATCTGCCTCTACACTAGGTCACACGCCTGGCACAGAATGGCTGGAAGATCATTGAGAAGGCTGACCCCCAGGATTCCACGTGGCTGACCATGGGCTATCGACCCAAAAGAAGTGGACTCCACACTGTCCCACTGGCCAGCCCCTTTCATGTTCCATTGGCAACCTGCAGTTGAGTGGAATGGGACTTGAATATGCTACTTGAGCCCAAATCTGGCCCTGTGTAGATGAGGCCAGCCTGTTTATCTGGCACACTGTGATGTAGGAGGATTTGTCAGAATCGTGTCTCCTCTGTCCAGTCTAGCTTCGTGGACACAGGCTTCAGAGCCTGCGGGGAGCAGTCTCATAACTCACCCTTCCCAGTTTGACCAGGTTTGACCTTCGCTGTAATTTTTGGGGTTGTGACTTTCTCAGACTTTCAAGCGTTCAAGCAGAATCTGTCTAAAGACTGACGTCTATCACTGTGGATTATTCACTTGTGATTTCTGTTGGCCTTCCATTTGACAGGACCTTATTTTCTTTTCCATCGTCCAATCGTCATGGTCTTTCTGAGGTATCTCCCTTTGGTATGCTTATCAGTGCGTTCTCCTTCATTCCAAGTTATGAATTTTGCATTTCTTTAATCATCTTAGGTTCTGTAGGCGGAGGTGTGAGTCCTTTCTTGATTGTTGGGTGTTGTCTTGGAATTTTTATAGGTCACTTGTAGGAATCTTTGCTATCCTGGTCGAGTTGACACTGAGCCCTGAGAACTCGTGGTCGTCTTGGCTGGGTTGACATTCTGAGATCAGAAACTCCAGATTCGTGGGGGTCCTGGCAACCGCCTTCATGGACATTATGTTTCTGAGACAAGTTAGCAAAATCTGATGAACTCCTCTCTCCAGGTAACAGATTTTTCTGTCTCTTTTCTGGATTTGGGAAATTTCGAACATAACCCCTGATCCTTGGGCGCTCCACCAGATTAGGTCTAGATACTGGCTTACTTTATTTCCACAGGGTTTTCTATTGATTTGACTTACATCCTCAGCTCTGGCATGTGTAGTTTTCTTTAAATATAATGGTAGTGTTCTAATTTTCAGCCAACCCCCTTCCATATGGTGTCAAAACACAGAATCAGTACTCCTTCTACGGCAAGAGATAATGGGAGAGAATTTCATTGGAGTCCAACTGAGCATGCTAGCCTGTGGGGGCAGCCTTGACACAGGAATGAAGCCCTCTGGAAAAGGGTGCTTTTCAGCACACTTCCAGTGCCCTTCCAAACCAGCAGACATACTCAAAGAATGACAAGCGTGCATTTCTTCAAGTCTTCAAAGAGATGTCTTGGGACACATTAGCATGTACCCAGTGGGCCCCCATGACTCCAGAGCTGTGGAAAGGGAGACTTCTCTTCAAAGGATGCTAGGGGCGTAGGGCGGAGGCTTCGATTCTTCTCTTCAATGTCCTCAAGAGATCATTCTTGACTTTGGATTATGAGTAAGGCAGAAGGCCAATGTAGGACTGATAAGTGACAGGTCCGGCCTCTTTTTTCAAATCAAGTTTCAAGGTTGAATCAGCACGGCCTCCCCATCTACTTGAGTAGATGACAATGTTCTCCTCTCAGCGCTTGTCCCTCTATTATTGCTTCTTCCCAGTGATTCCTTTCTTATCCCTTGAATCAGCATCTCTTTGATCTCTTCAAGTTTCTGTGCCTGATTCCTGTTGGGAAAAGCTGTTTCTGGGTATCTCTCACTTCACTATCACAGCCTAGGCAAATACTCGCCCTGGAAACATGCGGCCATCTTTGGTGACATGTTCAGCGTGATGTCATAAACACCCTCGGATTTTTCTAAGTTATCCTGACAACGTCCATGCACACAGTGTTTGAGAGCCATCTCATACCAGTCTGAAGACTCCATCTTTCCAGGTAGGATAGTTCTCCTTGTTCTGCATTTCTTATCAGTTTCTAAGATTCTCCTTGAACATTGAAAGGTCTACTACCTTCCCTCCAGAGACCGGTTTCTTCCCTTAAGATTATCCTGGGTTTTACCTCTTACCTTTTGTGGATATGGCCAAATGGGTGGATTTTCCACAGAGAAAGTCCTGGAGTCCCTCCCAAGTTCAATTTGCCAAGACAATCCTCTGACTCGTGTGATCACCTGACAGTCTGAAAATTCCACCTTGTCGGGTCACATGTCTTCCTTCCTTCATCATTTGGGGACGTGTACCTGATACGTTCATAGATTGTAATATTCTCATGGTTCCTTTTCTGGTGCGTATTGATAAGTTCTCCTCACAATTTCTACTTCTTTATGATCTCTGTGCCGACCAGACCATGAAATCTGGATTTCCCATTGCTATTAATCTGATCCCCACCCGTGATGCTAGGCGGTGATGCCCGGGCCGCCCAAGAGGAATGTGGGCACTTACTTGCTACACCACAGTGTCAGACCTGAATTGGACTTTTGGAGCAATCTTTCGCTGAACTTGGGAAGAAGCTGGCCTTTTTCGATCATTCGTGAAGGTAATTAGTAGTGACCTCATAGAGGGTAACATTTTCCCTTGGTTCATGACTTTAGCACAGAACACATTCTCTTTGTAGTATTCATCTTAATCTATTTGCAATGGTCGACCATTCTGTAGCATCATTAAGCATTTTGAGGAGCTTCACAACCCTTAGAAGTTCATCTCTCTAATCTCTTTCAGCATCAAAAGCTTTATGCTGCAAATATGCACGCCTTTTAGGATTTTTTCTTTCCCTCTGGGAGCCACCAATCCAAAGGGAAGGCTGGTATCCAAAGCTAGAATGCTCAGTTTGGCAACAATGAAATTCTCTCCCCCTATCCCTGGCAATAGAAGAGTATTGCTTATGTGCTTTGACACCATATGTGAGGAAGTTGACTGAAAATTAGAACATTACACTTATATTTAACGAAAAATAAACATGACAGAGATGACTATGTAAGTCAAACAACTAACGAATCCTACAGAAATAAAGTAAACCAGCATCCAGATGTAGTCTACTGAAATGATCAAGGATCCAGGGTCCACTTCGAGCGTCCCCATATTCAGAAAAGAGACATAAAAATATCTTATCTGGAGATAGGAATCCATCAGATTTCTCTAATTTGTCTCGGAAACATTATGTTCATATGGTGGTTGCCAGGACAACCTAGAATCTGGAGATTCTGATCTCAGAATGTCAAACCAACCAAGATGACCTCGTGTTCTCAGTGCTTAGTTGGACCTAGGCTAGGATAGCAAAGATTCCTTTAAGTGAACGATTGAAATTCAAAGACAATACCCAAAAATCACGAAAGCACTCACACGTCGGCCTAGAGAACATATGGTGACTAAAGAAATACAAAATTAATAACCTGAATGAAGGAGAACGGACTGATAAGCATATCTATGGGAGACAGCTGAGAAAGACCATGACAATTGATGTGGATTAAGGCCGCCCCAGCTCAAAAAGCCGAAGGTTATCTGGTGTACATGCAGAACTATATGACCCGGTGAATTTCTTTTGGTATGAATTAGAGGTGCCCCAGTGAGAGAAGCCCAGGTCATGCTCACCTACATGTTTATCTATAAGCCAGATTAGTATCTAATATTATATGACCACACAATAACCAGACCCCATCTGAACTGAAATCATTTAATGACGTTTACATCATATTTTCTTTTTCCAGTCAAAATAAGTCATGTACCCATGACTCATAAAATTAGCCCTTCCCCTCAACTCAGGGCAGCAGCAGGAGCTCTGACTGCCCATGGGTCCTTTGCGCCTTCAGCAGCAGCAGCAGCTCTTCGCTGCCCATGGGTCCTGTCCCCATGCATGCAGCTCTACACTGCCCATAGATCCTGTCCCCATGCAGCAACTCTTTACTGCCCATGGGTCCTGTCCCCATGTTATCCTTTAACGTACTCTAAATAAAAGAGCACCACTACCAGACGTTGAGAGTCCAAGAATCTTTCAACTCTTCAGCTCGCTGAGCCTGCATCATATCTTGTGTCCTGTATGGGGAACTTGCTTCGTCAGTTTTTGAGCTCGACTTCTGGTAAGTGCCCCTTTCTTCCTGGTGCCTCTCTCTTTTTCGAGGATGGATCTAAACTCACTTCTCCATCAGGAACTTTCTTGGTTAGCTCTATGAATCGATGTTTGTTGCCCATGGCTACTCTATGGGGCAAATCATGGCATTCAGCTTGAAGAGAATCAGTAGCTTAAGCCTCAGGGTGATGTAGCATGAATTAATCCATTCCTTCCTGAGTCTATCTCTAATATATAAATATTACCTGGGCATGCATAGGCCACTCAATCATTAGGATGGTTGGCAATCTGCAAGACTCTGGTGGAAGGTTTCTTCTCCTAAGGCTGGATTGGGATACCTCCCATGGCACCTGACCAGGCTCTGAACTGTGCAAATGTCCCAATCGGGAATCGAGTTCAAGGAAACTACCAAAGTCTAACCTTTGCTTGAGTATGGGAAACCCTTCTTCAGAGAATGACTCCAACACGCAATTGGGTAGAATGTCCCTCAGAGCGGCGGAAAATTCCTCACACTTTTTCTCCATTATGTTCTCTCTTAAACTTCTCCTTTTGTCTCGGGGACCATTCACCAGGCACCTATTACTGCCAGGCAGAATAGGAAAGATGTTCACCAGGCACCTGTTACTGCAAGGCATCCGAGGGAAGGTATACAAGGGATGCAATGCTGGCAGACACCCCCGTCACCCCTTGCTATAGGAACCCCACAGTAGGAACAACAGGTGGGATGCTGCCGTAGGTTCAGGGGGCATTTTCAAGGTAATGGACGTGTCTCTTTCATCTTTGTTAGAGATACAATGGCCATTTTCGTCTCCTTTTGAGCTTTGCAACCGGGAAACAAAGAAATCTTTCAAGTGTCAAGTCCTCCAACACTGGGAGCCCCAACTTTGGCTTTCTGGGCCTGATCACCCTGGCGACCCCAAGTAGGGTGCCCTCTGTTGGCGGTTGACTCATTGAGTATTTTAGTCACCTACTGAGCTGGCTATGAGGGTAGGAAATCTGTGGTTTTTTCTGTGAACAGTCATGCTACAGTAGTGTGCCACAGCACGGGAACTGTTGTGTGACTCTTATCTTGAGAACCCTCTGAGCGGCCATGAGGGTGAGGTCTGGCGTCTTCTTTTCCTTTCTTTGTTTTGGTCATCATCTCCTCTGTTGTCACCAAGTCGAGGTTAAGATAAGGCTGGACCTGATCAGAACCTGCACCTTCTGTGAAATCGAAAAACTTGACAACATTTTTCAAGGGACTTAACTCTCAACTCGGGTACTTGGAGCCCCGGCCCCCAGTCAGTTCCAGACCTTTGTAGGAACTCATAAAACTCATAAAAGTGAATACAACTCCACCCTTCTCCACTCCACTGTCAGTCGCACACTGGCTTTACTGCCATGGGGAATGCCATGAGCATCCCCAGAGACTCACCACTCAGGGTCATTCTAACTAATTAGAAACACTTTCATTTGTCTGGATTATGGCACAGAAACTGCAGCTGGGAGAAAGTTTGTGAGGTTTCTCTGTGCCTTTATGGTGCAGTTGGACAGGTAGATCAACCTAGAACGTCCTTCAAGTTACAGTCCAGTTTCTGAGAAATCAAGAGCAACCGTCCTTAGAAAGTCCTTGCAAGACTGGAAAGACAGTTCTAGAGGCAGCTCAGTTACGAACTAGTTCCTTTATCATGAAAAGGATTATCTTCCCCCCTCTCCAGGAACTACTATCTAGCCAATCACTCAGTCTTAAGACTCAAAAAAAAAAAAAAAAGAAAGGAGGGAAAGGATAAATGGCCATAAGTGTGTCATTGCAAAAAGTATAGCATCTAGAGAGTCTTCTCCATAAGCATTAGTAAAAAGGCTCAAAACAAAGTTTGCCTTCATAACTGGCGAGCTTTATATTATTGTACCTGATTCACGGCAGTAGCTTTTAAAACAATAGTTGTACAGTCTCTGTGTATGTGTGTCTATGTGTACGTTATACATGTGATATTTTTACCCCTGGATGGTATGGCCAAAATAAAGATCTCTGTTTAGTTGGCTTAAAGTAAGTGCTTTCTTAAATTCTAAATGTAGTAGAAATTAACTCAGTGCCTTTCAAAGTTAATATCATGTGAATTAACCTTTGGTAAATGAAAGCTTCTTTAAGTTTGTTGGTTTGATTGCAAATAGTCTTGTTGTCAGAGTTGTCAGTATTCGCATAGGATGCAGGCATTCGGCCTCGGTTTACTAGTGATATAAGTTCACGTTGTCTGTTAAATTTGTCAGCAAAATAATATATTTAAATGATGACCAGTTTTGTCTAATGCCTCATGAGGTTTCCGTAGGTAATCTGAACATAATTGTTGGAAACAAATGGTTTAAATACATAAAACTCATGAAATTGAATACAATAACATTTATGGTCTCTATACTTGGGGGAAAAAAACAGCTTCAAATTCTTTTGGTAACAATCTTGAATTTTGCCAAGTAAAGTTAAATAATAAATATCTGAATATCTGGATCATTTTTGGATAGGATGAAACACTGAATCATTATTAATAAACACATCTAAGTTATCTACTTTTGGCTTCTTATGGAAAAGGCTAAAAGCGTGTGGGTGTATTAAAAAGCATGCCTTGTGTTTTGTTGTAAAGCGGCGTGTTTCTAAACTTAGGAAGTGTTTAGAATGCTGATATAAAAGACAATCCATAACTGTTTACCTTTTTAGTGTTTACTAGGTCTGTTAAGGGTTAAAGTTCTAATTACCTTATGGAATTAAACCTACTGGAAACTACTAAGGAAAAGAGCTTTGTTTTCAAGGAGGTTAAAATGGATGCTTTCAGTAAAAAAGGTATAAAGAATGGAAATATTTTTGTTTGATGGGTTAAGAAAGATAAATTTGTCGTGATGTACTAGAAAGGAAAAAACAAAGACTTTGGGTCAAATTCTGAAAACAAAAAAGAAAGTCGTAGAAGGTTTGTGAAGGAGAAATTCTGAAAGGAGTTTTATGCCTGGTCAAGTAGACTAAAGTAAGTTCAATTAAGTGCATGAGTTTGAAAGTTCAAAATAAGTTGGTGCAGAAATTCAAATTTGGTTTTCTCTAAAAGGATGCATTTTCTTGAACTTTTGATCTGCTCTTGGTAAAGAGGTCATAAAAGCTATTCCTTTGAGTAAGTCTACCTAAGAGACAAATCTGTTTTGTGAAAATAATGACTGAGGTCACTCTTAAGATTTTTGACTCTGTTATAACTTTGAATAGATACCCGAGCATTGCTTCACAGCGAGTGTTGCTTTCTATTTGAACAAGCATTTGAAAAGCTTTTGATATGTTTTGACAAGATTCTCCCTCAAAAATATTCAAATGCTGAATGAAGGCTTTCTGTTGACATGGTAGGCAGAAGAAAAATTACTCTGAGGATTTTTAGAGGGCCCCTGAGACTTCTCGAAGACATTTGCTCTCTCTTCCTATAAGAAGGAAGATATTAAACTAATTAGGCTTACTTGGTCTATTAAATTACATGGGAAACATTGTGAAATAAGTGATGATAGACTTCCTTAGGTGGTATAAGATGGGTAAATGTTATTAATATAGGTGTCTTAAAATTATATAGCATTCCTAAGAGTCTGATCTTTCCTGGTTAACAGTCATAAGTCCAATTATTATCAGCAAGTGTTATATGTCACTGAAGTAGTCAAGTTTCTTTGTCAATTGCCCTTTTGAGTCCTTTGTCCATTTCCAGGTAGTTGTTGTTTTACTCTGATGCTTTTTTTCTTTTGCAAATATGCTTCATCTTCCGAGAAATTCCAGGAAAGGGTTCTGACACAAAGGTTCTAAACGACAGGCTTCTGATAAACTTTCAGATTGTAAAACTGAACGGAGTAAGAAATTACAGAATTCTAACAGAAACTAAGCTCATCAATCTGCTAACAGAAAACTCAGCTCAAGGTTTGATTATACAGGACTGTGTGAACTGATGAGGATGGTGGCAATTTTTTAGAACTTCTGTTTGAAATATTGTTGAGTTTTGATGTGTTGTTTTGTTTTCTCGTAATGAAGGAAAGCTTTTTCTCTTTTCCCTTAGGCTAACAATGACTTACAGCCATTTAGTGAAATTATACCTTTATGAGCAAAACTGAAACATTTATCTTTTTCTCCCTACCTCATCCCTAAGGAATTTGGAAACCCTTTGTCACTGAGTATGGTTATTTAGTGGCAATATTTGCATAAGTTCCATAAGAATCTGTTCTCCTTATAATAGGCCACATTGGTTATACTACCAAGGCTTTGACTGGAATGTCATATTTGAAACATACAGGCTCAGATATGACAAGACAGCATTTCAGGAACCAAGATTGGACTTTCTGGAATACAGCCACTTGGAAACATGGGCCTGGCACCTTGTTTACAGAGATTCTGGCAATCTTGCCCAGTCACTAAGGAATCTTGCTTATCTGGCAGTTGCAGGGAACCCCCGAATATTTTGGTGGACCTCAAAGAGAACTCAACTCACATCTGTAGGTACTGCAGGCCAAATCTGATGGCAAGTCCTTGGCTTGGCTTTTCTGGCATCTAGAGGCATTCACAGATCAATGTGAGATTACTCTCCCTGGGGCAGCCCCAATTCATACTAGAAAAATATCCACCAGGTCATGTAGTTTGGCATGTAGGCCAGGTCACCTTGGGCTTCTCTAGCTTGGGCCGCGTTAATCCACATCATAAACCACCCCTGAACCCATTATGACCGGAAATCTTTGGGGATATGAATGATGGTCAGTCTTCTGTAACTACTTCTGGCTGTACAAGGTCATAGAGCTGCCCCAAAATGGGGCCATAGGTACAGATAGGAAGTTCAGTGGACCAGAAGTCTTCACCTGTGGAGTTCAAGGGTGACAAGTTGTACAGAGCCTCTGGAGACGAGAGAATCCTTTGACGAGAGGTGGTCCAGGAGGTGAAACATTTTTGACATGCTAAAGACAAACAACGAAAGAGACAACAAATTATAATAAGAAATACAAGCAGTATGTTTAACCCAATGAATAAGATTTTGAAGTATTGCAGAAACCTGGTCCTGACTAGGAGTTCAACCAGTCGTTTACAGTTAGGGTTGGTCAGACATGGATTTAATTTGGTGGCTGGGATATGAAGCCAGAAATATTTTGATGGTAGTCAGGAATATAGACACAACATTGTTTTTATAATGACACTGGTGCCCCCTTGTGCTGCTGTCAAGACATCCAGTGCCATTTGGATTTGGAGGACTGCCTTACACACTTGGGATACTTCTAAATTGAGCAGCGAAAGGCTATGTTGTGTATCATTTAATGCCTTCATATTAAATTTGTTTAGGACTTCCGTGTGCAAGACGATATTTTCGATTCCTAATTGGGGAAGGAAAATTGCGGAAAGATGGTTATACCAGTGGAAGTCAGAGCGGGACCAGTGCTGTTGCAGGTTGGGTAGCTTAGCAGGAGGAGATATAGTAAATGTAGTTCTACCTTGCATCCAGACAAAGCCTAGGGTGCATCATCCAATCCATCCAGGTGGCAGCCAAGGTAATAAATTGGAGCCACATATCCACTGAGCACCGTTAGCGGCTAACCAATGCATTCTGGGCCGTCTATCCCAGTCAGTCCCAAACTAACCAGTATTTTTTTTTAAGGCTATGACATAAGAACACATATAAAAAAGATTTTTTCCCAAGGTCAGCTGCTATTAGGCCATGTATCACAGGTGTGTTTGGTTTGTTCCCAACAGAGAGCGGCCTTTTACTGAGTTGCCCACTAGTAGGAGTGAACCAAATATACTCATCGCAAATTAGATATGGTCCATCCTGTGTGTATCGATAAGTTGGGGACTTTACTGTTGGAACTTGTTTTGTTTGATACACCTGTGACAAGGCAAATCTAGTTAGTATTTGGACAGTAGTATTGAAGGAAAATGTTTGATTGTGGCCAGGGAACTCCGAGGTGTCAGAGATAGATGGCCACAAGGAGACATTACTATTAGTAATAGATGAATCTTGCGGAAGAAAAGAGCTAGAATCTAGTATCCATGAATGGCTACTATAGCTTCTACAGAAGCGTAATTTTTTGCTCTCTTAAATCATCTTGATTTTTACAAAAGATAGCCAAATCAGGATTAACAGGTTTGCAAATCAAGTGTAGTTTCAATACAACTTGCTCCAATTATTTACATAAGAGCAGCAAGAATCGGAATTGCTTATACAGGTTTTTAAAAATCTGCTTTGCTGGAATTTTTTCTGAGGAGTCTCACATTGAACTGTGAAGGCCTCTAGAGGCCAGAAAAGCCAAGCCAAGGACTTGCCATCAGATTTGGCCTGCAGTACCTACAGATTTGAGTTGTGTTCTCTTTGAGGTCACCCAAAATATTTGGAGGTTCCCTGCACCGGCCAGATAAGCAAGATTCCTTACTTACCGGGTGAGATTGCCAGAATCTCTGTAAACAAGGTACCAGGCCCATGTTTCCAAGTGGCTGTATTCCAGAAAGTCCAATCTTTGTTCCTGAAATGCTGTCTTGTCATATCTGAGCCTGTATGTTACAAATATGACATTACAGTCAAAGCCTTGGTAATATAACCAATGTGTCCTGTTATAAGGAGAACAGATTCTTATGGAACTTATGCAAATATTGCCACGAAATGACCATACTCAGTAACAAAGGGTTTGACAATTCCTTCGGGATAAGGTAGGGAGAAAAAGCTAAATGTTTCAGTTTTGCTCATGAAGGTATAATTTCACTAAATGGCTGCAAGTCATAGTTAGCATAAGAGAAAAGAGAAAAAGCTTTCCTTCATTACGAGAAAACAAAACAACACATCAAAACTCAACAATATTTCAAATAGAAGTCCTAAAAAATTACAATCATCCTTATCAGTTCACACAGCCCTGCATAATCAGTTCTGGGGCTGAATCTTCTGTTAGTAGATTGATGAACTTAGTTTCTGTTAGAATTCTGTAATTTCTTACTCAGCTCAGTTTTACAATCTGAAAGTTTATCAGAAGCCTGACAGTTTGAACCTTTTTGTCAGAACCTTTTCCTGGAATTTCTCAGAAGACGAAACATATTTGCAAGAGGAAAAAGAATCAGAGTAAAACAACAACTACCTGGAAATGGACAAAGGACTCAAAAGGGCAATTGTCAAAGAAACTGGGCTACTTCTGTGACATATTCAACTTCCAGATAATAAGTGGACTTATGATTGATAACCAGGACAGATCAGAATTTTAGGAAAGCTATATATTTTTAAGACATCTATATTAATAACATTTACCCATCTAATAACACCTAAGAAAGTCTATCATTACTTATTTTACAATGATTCCCGTGCAATGTAATAGACCAAATAAGTCTAATTAGTTTAGTATTTTCCTCCTTATAGGAAGAGAGAGCAAATGTCTTTGAGAAGTCTCAAGGGCCCTCTGAAAAGCCTCAGATTAATTTTTCTTCTGTCTACCAGGTCAAAAGACAGCCTTCATTTATGATTTGAATATTTTTGAGGGAGAATCTTGTCAAAACATATCAAAAGCTTTTCAAATGCTTGTTCAAATGTGAAACAACACTCACTGTGAAATATGCTCAGGTATCTATTCAAAGTGATAACAGAAAGAGTCAATAATCTTAAGAGTGACCTAAGTCATTATATTCACAAAACAGGTTTGTCTCTTAGGTAGACTTACGCAAAGGAATAGCTTTTATAACCTCTTTATCAAGAGCAGATCAAAAGTTCAAGAAAATGTATCCTTTTAGAGAAAACCAAATTTGAATTTCTCACCTACTTATTTTTAACATTCAAACTCATTCACTTAATTGAACTTACTTTAGTCTTCTTGACCAGGAATAAAACTCCTTTCAGATTTTCTTCTTCACAAACCTTCTAAAACTTTCTTTTATGTTTTCAGAATTTGTCCCAAAGTCTTTCTTTTTTCCTTTCTAGTACATCAGGACGAATTTATCTTCCTTAACCAATCAAACAAAAATATTTCCATTATTTATACCTTTTTTACTGAAAACGTACATTTTAACTTCCTTGAATACAGAGCTCTTTTTCTTAGTAATTTCCTCTGGCTTTAATTACGTAGGTTAATTAGAACTTTTAACCCTTAACAGACCTACTAAACACTAAAAAGGAAAGCAATTATGAATTGTCTTTTATATCAGCATTCTGAACACTTCATAAATTTAGAAACACGCCACTTTACAATAAAACACAAGGCATGGTTTTTAATACACCCACACGCTTTTAGCCTCTTCAAGAAGAAGCCAAAAGTAGATAACTTAGATGTGTTTATTAATAATGTTTCAGTGTTTCGTCCTATCCAGAAACGACCCAGATATTCAGATTTTTATCATTTAACTTAACTTGGCAAAATCAAGATGGTTACCAAAAAGCATTTCGAAGCTGTTTTTCTTTCCCAAACTATACAGACCATAAAAGTTTTTGTACTCACTTTAATGAGTATTAGCTATTTAAACCATTTGTTTCCATCAATTATGTTCAGATTACCTACTGAAACCTCATGAGGCCCTAGACAAAATTGGTCATCATTTAAAGCTATTACTTTGCTGACAAATTTAGCAGACAACGTGAACTTATATGACTAGTAAACCCAGGCTGAAGGCCTGCATCCCTATGCAAATACCGACATCCCTGACAACAAGACTATTTTCAATCAGACCAACAAACTTAAACAGTCTTTCATTTACCAAAGGTTAATTCACATGACATTAACTTTGAAAGGCACTGAGTTAATTTCTACTGCATTTAGCATTTATGTAAACACTTACTATAAGCCAACTAAACAGAGATCTTAATTTTGGTCATACCACCCAAGGCTGAAAATATCACATGTATAACCTACACATAGACACGCATACACAGAGACTGTACAACTACTGTTTTAAAAGCTACTGCAGTGAATCAGGTACAATAATATAAAGCTCACCAGTTATGAAGGTAAACTTTGTTTTGAGCCTTTTTACTAATACTTATGGAGAAGACCCTCGAGATGCTAGACTCTTTCAATGGCACATTTATGGCCATGTCTCCTTTCCCCTCCTTTCTTTTTGTCAGTCTTAAGAGTGAGTGATGGGCTAGATAGTAGTTCCTGCAGAGGGGGGATGATAATTCTTTTCATGATAAAGGAACTAGGTGGAATCTGAACTGCCTCTAGGGCTGTCTTTCCAGTCTTGCACGGATTTTCTAAGGACAGTTGCTCTTGATTTCTCAGAAACTGGACTGTAACTTGAAGGACGTTCTAGGTTGATCTACCTGTCCAACTGCACCATAAAGGCAGAGAGAAACATCACACATTTTCTACCAGCTGGAGTTTCTGGGGCATAACCCATGCAATTGAAAGTGTTTCTAATTAGTTAGAATGACCCTGAGTGGTGAGTCTCTGGGGATGCTTATGCCATTCCCCATGGCAGTAAAGCCAGTGTGTGACTGACAGTGGAGTGGAGAAGGGTGGAGTGCCTACAAAGGCCTGGAACTGGCTGGAGGCCGGGGCTCCCAGTACCCGGGTTGAGAGTTAAGGTCCTTGCAAAATATTTTCAAGTTGTTCGATTTTACAGAAGGTCCATGTTCTGGTCAGGTCCAGCAAGAACTTAACCTCGACTTGGTGACAACAGATGACATGATGAGCAAAACAGAGAAAGGAAAAGAAGACACCAGACCTCACCCTCATGGTTGGTCTCAGAGGGTTCTCAAGATAAGAGTCACACAACAGTTCCCGTGCTGTGGCACACTACCGTAGCCCAACAGTTCTCAGAATAAATCACAGGTCTCCTACCCTCATAGCCAACTCAGTAGGTGAATAAACTACTCAATGAGTCAACCGCCAAGAGAGGGCACCCTACTTATGGTCGCTGGGGTGATCAGTCCCAGAAAGCCAAATTTGCGGCTCCAGTAGTGGAGACCTTGATCCTTGAAAGATTCCTTCGTTTCCCCAGTTGCAAAGTTCAAAAGGAGATGAAAATGGCCATTGTAACTCTAACAAAGATGAAAGAGACATGTCCATTACCTTGAAGATCACCCCAGACCCTACGGCAGCATCCTACATGTGGTTCCTACTGTGGGGTTCCTATAGCAAGGAGTGATGGGCATGGCCCCCAGCATTGCATCCCTTGTGTACCTTCCATGGTATGCCTGGCAGTAACAGCTGCCTGGTGAACATCTTTCCTATTCCTCCTGGCAGTAATACGTGCCTGTTGAATGGTCCCCAAGAGAAAAGGAGAAGGTTAAGAGAGAACAGGATGGAGAAAAATAGTGTAGAATTTTCCACCGAGCTGGGGGACATTCTACCCAATTGCGTGTTGGAGCCATTCTCCAAAGAAGGGTTTCCCACATGCAACCAAAGGTTAGACTTTGGTACTTTCCTTGAACTGTAGTCCCGATTGAGACATTCACACAGTTCAGAGCATGGTCAGGTGCCATGGGAGGTATCCCAATCCAGCCTTAGGAAAAGAAACCTTCCAGAGGAGTCTTACAGATTGCCGGCCATCCTAAGGACTTAAGCGGCCAACCCGTGCCCACCTAAAATTTGTATATTAGAGATAGAGTCAGGAAGGAATGGAGTAATTCACTCTACATTGCCCTTAGGCTTAAGGTACTGATTCTCTTCAAGCTGAATGCCATGATTTGCCCCATAGAGTAGCCATGGGCAGCAAACGTGGATTCAAGCAGCTATCCAAGAAAGTTCCTGATGGAGAAGTGAATTTAGATCCATCCTTGAAAAAGAGAGATGCACAACGAAGAAAAGGGCACTTACCAGAAGTCGAGCTCACAAACCTATGAAGCAAGTTTTTGATATGGGCCACAAGGTATGATATGGGCTTGGTGAGCTGAAGAGTCAAAAGAAAGATTTCTTGGACTCTCAAATTCTGGAAGTGGTGCTCTTTTACTTATAGAATGGTACAGGACAACATGGCGACAGGACCCATGGGCAGTAAATAGTTGCTGCATGGGGACAGGACCTATGGGCAGTGAAGAGCTGCTGCTGCTGCTGCTGCATAGGGAAAGGTTCCATGGCCAGTCAGAGGTCCTGCTGCTGCCCTGAGTTGAAGGTAAGGGCTAATTTTATAATGCATCGGTACGTGACATTTTTACTGGAAAAAGAAAAGATGATGTTAAAAGTCATTAAATGATTTCAGTTCAGATGGGGTCTGGTTATTGTGTGGTCATATAGCATTAAATACCAATCTGGCCATATAGATAGGCATGTAGGTGAGCATGAAATGGGCTTCTATCACTGGGACACCTCTAATTCATACCAAAAAAAAAAAAAGAACTCACCGGGTCATGTAGTTTGGTATGTAGGCCAGGTAACCTTGGGCTTTTCGAGCTGGGGCAGCCTTAATCCACATCATTCGTCATGGTCTTTAACAGCTATCTCCCGTAGATATTCTTATCAGTCTTTTCTCCTCCATTCCAAGTTACGAATTTTGTATTTCTTTATTCACCATATGTTCTCTAGGGGTCCATATTTACGGCCTAAAACTTTGGAGGCTGAAAGAGATTAGAGAAGATGAACTTTCAAGGATTGGTAATCACCTCAAAATGCTTGATGATGCTACAGAAAGGAAGACCATTACAAAGAGTTGAAGAAGATCATTACCAAGAGAACACGTTCCGTGCTAAACTCAGGAGCCAAAAGAAAAGGTTACACTCCACAATGTTACTACTAATTACCATCACGAATAACCAAAGCAGGCCAACATCATCCCTAGTTCAGGCAAAAGTTTGATCCAAAAGTCCATTTCAGTGCCGGCCCTGTGGTGTACTGGGTATGTGCCCAGGTTCCGCCTGGGCGGCCAGGGCTTCATTGGTTAGCACCACGGGTGTGGATCAGATTAGTAGCATTAGCAAATATAGATTTCACGGTATGGTGCGGACAGACATCCTAAAGAAATCGAAATTTTGAAGAGACGTTATAAGTAAACACCAGAAAAAGAACCATGGGAATATTACAAACTATGAACGCATCAGGAACACTTCCCCAAATAATGAAGGAAGGAAAACATGTGACCTGCCAAAGTGGAATTGTCAGACTGCTAAGAGATGACACGATCATTGTGCATCAGAGGATTGCCTGGGAAGTCATCTTGGGAGCACCTCCGGGACCTTCTCTTGGGAAAGTCCACCCATTTGGCCTCATCCGCAAAAGATAAGAGAGAAAACCCAGATTAATCCGAAAGGAAAGAAACCAGTGTCTAGAGGGAAGGTAGCAGACCTTTTCAAGTTTGAGGAAAAAGTTAGAAACCGACAAGAAATAGATAACGACGAAAACTATCCTACCTGGAAAGGGGGAGTAATCAGACTGGGATGAGATGGTTCCGAGGAACTGTGTGCATGGAGGTCTTCAAGACAACTTCGAATTCTGAGGGTGTTTATGACATCACTGTGAATATGTCACCCAAGATGGCCACAGGTTTCCAGCCCGAGGATTGACATAGGCTAGGATATTCAAGTGAGGGATACTCAGAAACAGCTTTTGCCCACAGAAACAGGGCACAGAAACTTGAAGAGATCAAAGATATGCTAATTCAAGGGATAAGACAGGAATCATTGGGAAGAAGCCATAATAGAGGGACAAGCACTGAGATGAGAACATTGCCATCTCCTCATGTCGAAGAGGAGGCCGTTCTGATTCAAGCTTGAAACTTGATTTGAAACAAGAGGCTGGAACTATGAGACCTATGTTGTCCTTCTGCCTCACTCATAATCCAAAGTCAAGAATGATCTCTTGAGGTCATTGTAGAGAAGAATCAAGGCTGCCGTCCTAGGCCACTAGCATTTTTTAAAGAGAAGTCTCACTTTCCATAGCTCTGGCATCATGGGTGCCCACTGGCTACATGCTAATGTGTCACAAGACACCTCTTTGAAGCCTGGAAGGAATGGACAACTGTCATGCTTGGGGTATGTCTCTTGGTTTGGAAGGACTCTAGAAGTGGCTCAAAAGCACCCTTTTGCAGAGGGGTTCATTCCTTGGTGAATGCTGCACTCCAAGGCTAGAGTCCTAAGTTTGGATCAATGAGATTCTCTCCCCCTTCTCTTGCCGTAGAAGGAGTATTGATTATGTGTTTCAACACCACATGTAACGATGTTGGCAGAAAATTAGAATATTATCATTATATTTAAAGAAAAATAAACACGCCACAGGTGAGGATGTAAATCAAACAAATAACAAACCCTGTGGAAAGAAAGTAAGCCAGTATCTAGACATAATCTAGCAGAGCGTTCAAGGATCAGGGGTGAAGTTCGAACTTTCCAAATCCAGAAATAGACAGAAGGAACTCTCACCTGGAAAGAGAAATTCATCAGATTCGTCTAATTTGTTGCAGAACCATTGTGTCCGTGAAGATGGTTGCCAGGACAGCCTCAAATCTGGAGTTTCTGATCTCAGAATCTCTAACCAAGGAAGATGACCACATGTTCTCAGTGCTCAGTGTCACCTCGGCCAGGATAGCACAGATTCCTTCAAGTGACCGATGGAAATTCAAAGACAACACCCAACAATCATGAAAGCACTCACACAACGGCCAACAGAACGTATGGTGATCAAAGAAATGCAAAATTTATAACTTGGAATGAAAAGGGAACACACTGATAAGCACATCGAAGGGAGATAGCTTAGCAATACCATGATGATTAGCCTATGGAAGAGAAAAAAAGGTCCCAGAAAATGTAAGGCAAACAGAAATCACAACTGAATAATCCACAGTGAAAGACGGCCGTGTTTAGACAGATTCTGCTTAAACGTTTGAAAGTCAGAAAAGTCACAACCCCAAAACCTGAAGTGAAGGTCAAACCTGGGCTAAATGGAATGGGAGAGTTCTGAGACTGCTCCAAGCGGGCTCTGAAACCTTGTGTCCATGAAGCTTGCTGGCACAGCACAGACACAATTCTCAGAAATCCTATGACATCACAGTGGACCAGGAAAACAACATGGCTTCATCTACACAGGGCCAGAGCTGGGCTCCAGTAGCATATTGAAGTCACATTCCAAAACAGCAGGTTGCCAATGGAACATGAAAGGGGCTGGCCACTGCTGAAGCTGTGAAGTCCGTGCCTTCTGGGTCCGCAGCCCGTGGTCGTCCATTTGTGCTCTTGGGGTTGAGCCTCCTCACCGCTGGTGCAGCCATCCTGGGAGAGTCCTGGGAGGTAGTGTAGAGGCAGATGGGAAGTGACGTTAGACAGTGCCACTCTTGCTCAGCAAATACAACAGCACGACCAGCAGATGTGAGCACTGCCATAAACTTCTGCCAAAACAGAACCAATTAAAATTTGCAAGGAATAGAAAAACTGAGCCTCAAAAAACGAAGCATGTCACAAAGAATAATAAGATATCTAGGACTAACCTTCACTAAACAGGTGGAAACATTGTAAACCGATACTAGCAAAGCTTTGGCTAAAGAAATTCCGGAAGACACAACGAAACGGAAGACTATTCCGTGCTGTTGGAATGGAAGAACTAACACACTTGAAACGTCCATAGCGGATAGAGGAATCTGTGGATTCCAAGCAATCCCAGTCAAAATTGCAGTGATCTTTCCCACAGAAATAGAAGAGAGAATAATAAAGTCTCTATCCAGAAGGAAAGCACCCTGAATACCCAAAGGAATCCTGAAGAAAATGAACAAAGCAGGACGTATCACACTTTCTGATTTCCACATATAGGACGAAGTGCAAGGAACCGAAACGTCACAATCTGGGCCCAAAAACAGGCACCAAGAGCCCAGAGGTCAACTCACGCATATATGCACATGCATACATGCGCAACACATTTTCAACCAGGGAACCAAGAGTACACAGCGGAGAAAGGAGAGTCTCGACAAGAAACGGTGCTGGGAAGACTGCACAGCCAAATGTAACACAATGAGAGTAGAGCATGATGTTACACTAGTCACACACACCACCTCGAAACGGATTAAAGACTTGAATGGAAGACTTGAAACCGTGAGACTTCTAGGAGAAAACCTAGGCAGCATGCTCGTTGCCATCTGTCTTAGCAGCCTATTTGGAAGAAGCGTGTGTGACAGGAATGGGCAACAAAGGAAACAGGCAGATGGGAAGCAACGTTAGACTGGGCCAGTCTTCCTCAGCAAATACAGCAGCATTGCCAGCAGATGTGAGCACAGCAGTAAACATCTGCCTAAATAAAACTAATCAAAAGTTGCAAAGGATAGAAAAACTGAACCTCAAAAAAGAAAAAAAAGCATGCTACTAGGAAGAACAAGGTATCTAGGAATAACCTGTGCCAAACAGGTGAAAGCTATGTAAACCGAGAAGTAGCAAAGCTTTGGGGAAAGAAATTCCACAAGATACAAGGAAACGGAAGGGCATCAGTGCGCATGGAATGGAAGAAAACGAAGGAAGAATGAAGTATCATCACAATGATACCTTTCTTATCCCTGGAATCAGCATCTCTTTGATCTCTTCAAGTTTCTGTGCCTGGTTTCTGTTTGGAAAAGCTGTTTCTGGGTATCTCTCACTTGAGTATCCCAGCCTAAGCCACTCCTGGTACTGTAAACATGCAGCCATCTGGGGTGACACGTTCGCTGTAATGTCATAAACACTCTCAGAATTCAAAGTTGTCCTGACAACCTCCATGGACACAGTGTTTCAGAGCCGTCTCCTCCCAGCCTGACTACTCCCCCTTTCCAGGAAGGATAGTTTTCCTTGTTCTGGATGTGGTGTTGGTTTTCAACTTTGTCCTCTAACTCGGAAAGGTCTACTACATTCCCTCTAGACACCGGTTTCTTTCCTTTAAGATTATCCTGGGTTTTATCGCATATCTTTTGTGGATATGGCCAAATGGGTGGACTTTCTCCAGAGAAAGTGCTGGACTCCCTCCCAAGTTGACGTTGCCCAGGAAATCCTGTGATGCACAATGATCGTGTGATCTCATGGCAGTCTGACAATTCCACCTTGGTGGGTCACGTATTTTCCTTCCTTCATGATTTGGGAAAGCGTACCAGATGCGTTCATAGACTCTAATATTCTCATGGTTCTTTTTCTGGTGAGTATTGATAAGGCCTCCTCACAATTACTACTTCTTTATGATCTCTGTGCCAACCATACCTTGAAATCGGGATTTCCTAATGCTAGAAATCTGATCTGTACCCATGATGCTAGCCCCTGAAGCCCGGGCCACGCAAGAGGAAGTTGGGCACTTACCTGCTGCACCACAGGGCCGGCAATGAATTAGACTTCTGCACCAACCTTTGGCCTGAACTTGGGAAGATGTTGGCCTGCTTCAAACATCCGTGAAGGGAATCAGTAGTAACATCATGGAAGGTATTATTTTCCATTGGTTCATGAGTTTAGCACGGAACATGTTCTCTTGCTAGTATTCCGCTTCATCACTTTGCAAAGGTCTACCTTTCTGTAGCATCATTAAGCACTTTGAGGTGATTACCAATCCTTGGAAGTTCATCCTCTCTGATCTCTTTCAGCCTATAAAGCTTTAGGCCGTAAGTCTGCACCCCTTTTTGGAGTTTTGATTTTATGTGGCTTGATTGCCGTAACCCTGCATTCTAACATGCTATAGCTTTCAGATCTACATCCTCATAGATTTAGACTTCTGCGTAGGTTACATCATCTTCACCACCGTAAGGCTTATTACAGGCTCTCACGATACTTGTGCCTAATCAACTCTTTCTCCCTCTGGCCCTCGCCTACTTTTCCTCTGGGAACTACCAATCCCATGTCACATGCTACCTGTTTGTTGGTCCGTTTTGCCTCTTCTCCTGTACGTGAGATCCTGTGGTATTTGACCTTACCCCGGCGATTGTTTCAGTTCCTCTAGTACCCTCAGGAGCCATTCTGGTGGTCACAAATGGCTGGACTGCATCCATTCCGACAGCTGAATGCTATGCCACTGTGTGGCTATAGCCTACCTTCCTTCTCCATTCGTCCCTTGATGGGCATCAGGGAGGCTTCCAAGTCTTGGATATCGGGAGTAAGGCTGTGGTGCACACAGCAGTGCACGGATCTCTGTGCATTACTGTTTCCATGATCTTTGGATATATACGTCACAGAGGAATAGCTGGATCATATGCTAGGTGGATTCTGAAACATTCTGAATTTTCACTCCTTTGTGTAGTGGCTGCATCGGCTCAAACTCCCACCTGCAGTGCAGGAGGCTTCCCTTCTCTCCACCTCCTCTCTGAAACTTGTTGTTTCGTGTCTTCACCCTTATAGCCATTCTGACCACTGTGAGCTGCTATCTCATTGCACTTCGGATTTGCATTGGCCTCAGACTTAATGATGAGGAACATGTTTTCATACAGCCTGTTGGCCATCTTTCTATCTTCCTGGGAGAAATGTGTGTTTCCATCTTTTGCCCAGGTGTTGTTGGGCTCATTGTTTTTTTTCCTGTGGAGATGTATGAGTTCACTGGATCTTATGGCTGTTCACCCCTTCTCCGATGTCTGTTCTGCAAACATCCTGTCGCAGTTGTGCTGTCTTTGCATTGAGTCGATGGAGTCGGCCGGGTAGAAGCTTCTGCGTTGGATGGAGTCACGCTTGTTTCTTGTTTCTTTTGTTGCCCTTACCCAGTCACACATGCTTCTTCCAAGTAGGCGGCTATGCCAGATGGCAAAGAGCAAGCTGCCTGCATTTTCCCACAGCAGTTTCATGGTTTCAAGTCTTCCATTCAAAGCTTTAATCCATTTCAATGTGGTATGTGTGCCTGGTGTAACATCATGGTCTAGTCTCATTGTGCCACTTGTGGCTCTGAAGTCTTCCCAGCACTGTTTCTTTTCGAGACTCTCCTTTCTCTGCTGTCTCCTCTTGGCTCCCGTGTCGAAAATGGGCTGCCCATATATGTGGCAGTTGACTGCTGGGCTCAATTCTGTTCCATGGGTCTGTGTGCCTATTTTGGGGGAAAGGCTGTGCTGTACCGGTACCTAGCGCTTTGTCCTATATTTGGCAATCAGAAAGTGTGATACATGCTGCTTTGTTCGTTTTCCTCAGGATTCCTCTTCCTATTCAGGGTCCTTTGTTGCCACATAGAAACTTTAGTATTCTCTCTTCTATTTCTGTGGGAAAGATTGCTGCAACTTTGACTGGGACGACATGGAATGCAGACATTGCTTTTTGCGGTATGGATGCTTAAAGTGTGTTCGTTCTTCCATTCAAAGAACATGGAATAGACTTCCGTTTCCTTGTGTCTTGTGGAATTTCTTTGCCCAAATCTTTGCTAGATTTCGGTAGACATAGCTTTCTCCTGTTTGGCCAATGTTATTCCTAGATGTTTTTTTCTTTTTACTGGCATGCTTTCTTTTTCGCTGTTCCTTTTTTCTATTCTTAGCAACATTTAATTGGTTTGTTTTGGCAGAAGTTTATGGCTGTGCTCACATCTGCTGGCCATGCTGCTGTATTTGCTGAGCAAGAGTAGCGCAGTATAACATTGCTTCCCATAGGCCTCTACACCGGGTCACACGCCTGGCCCAGAACGGCTGGATGAGCGGTGAGGAGGCTCACCCCCAGGATTCCACGTGGCCGACCCTGGGTTGCCAACTCAGAATGCAGGGACTTCACGGCTGCCCCACTGGCTGGCCCCTTTCGTGTTCCATTGGCAACCTGCAGTTGAGTGGAATGTACTTTAACATGTTACTTGAGCCCAACTCTGGCCCTGTGTAGATGAGGCCAGCTTCTTTTTCTGGACCACTGTGATGTTGGAGGATTTTTCAGAATCGTGTCTCCTCTGTCCAGTCTAGCTTGGTGGACACAGGGTTTCAGAGCATGCATGGAGCAGTCTCATAACTCACCCTTCCAAGTTATGCCAGGTTAGACCTTCCCTGCAGTTTTTGGCGTTGTGACTTTCCTGGACTTTCAATCGTTCAAGCAGAGTCTGTCTAAAGACTGACATCTTTCACTGTGGATTATTGAGGTGTGATTTCTGTTGGCCTTCCATTTTATGGGACCCTGTTTGCTTTTCCATGTTCTAATCGTCATGTTCTTTATGAGCTTGTCCTTTGACATGCTTATCAGTGCGTTCTCCTTCACTCCATTTTAGGAATTTTGTATTTCTTTAATCACCATATGTTCTGTAGGCCAAGGTGTGAGTCCTTTCGTGATTGTTGGGTGTCATCCTGGAATTTTCATCGTTCACTTGAGGGAATCTTTGCTATCCTAGCCTAGATCCAACTGAGCACTGACTACACATGGTCATCTTGGTTCGTTTGACATTGTGAGATGATAAACTCCAGGTTCGAGGTTATCGTGGCAACCACTTTCATGGGCCCAATGGTTCCAACACAAATTAGATGAATCTGATGAATTCCTCTCTGCAGGTGAGAGACCTTCTGTCCCTTTTCTGGATTTGGGAAGTTTCGAGCTTGACCACTGATCCTTGAACTTTCCACTAGATTACGTCTAGATACTGGCTTACTTTATTTCCACAGGGTTTGTTATTTGATTTACATCCTCAGCTGTGGCATGTTTATTTTTCTTTAAGTATAATGGTAATGTTCTAATTTTCTGCCATCCTTTCTATGTGTGGTTTCCAAACACATAATCAATACTCCTTCTACGGTAAGAGATATGGGGAGAGAATCTCACTGATCCCACTGAGCCCTGTAACCTGGGAGGTCAGCCTTCACAAAGGATGGAAGCCCTCTGCAAAAGGGTACTTTTCAGCACACTTCTAGAGCCCTTCGAAACCAAGAGACATACCCAAGCATGGCAGGGGTCCATTCCTTCAAGGCATCAATGAGCTCTCTTGTGACATATTTGCATTACCCAGTGGGCCCCCGTGACTTGAGAGCTGTGGAAAGTGAGAATTCTCTTCAAGAATGCTATGGGCCTAGGAAAGGAGGCCTCGATTCTTCTCTTCAATGTCCTCAATTGATCATTCTTGACTTTGTATTATGTGTAAGGCAGAAGGACAACGTAGGTCTGATAAGCCCCAGGTCCGGCCTCGTTTTTCAGAACACATTTCCAGCTTGAATCAGCATGGCCTCCACAGACTTCCGTAGATGACAATGTTGCCCTCTGAGTACTTGACCCTCTATTGTCTCTTCTTCCCAATGATTCCTTTCTCATCCCTTGAATTAGCGTCTCTTTGATGTCTTCAAGTTTCTGTGCCCGGTTTGTGTTTGGAAAAGCTGTTTCTGTGTACCTCTCACTTGAATATCCTAGCCCAGGCCAATCCTAGAGCTGGAAACCTATGGCCAACTTTGGTGACATGGTCACCGTGATGTCATAAACACGCTCAGAATTCTAAGTTGTCCTGACAACCTCCATGCACACAGTGTTTCAGAGCCATCTCATACCAGTCTGGCGACTCCTCTTTTCCAGGTGTGATAGTTTTCCTTTTTCTGGACTTCTTGTCGGTTTCTAACTTTATCCTCAAACCTTGAAAGTTCTAGTACATTCCTTCTAGACAGTGGTTTCTTTCCTTTAAGATAGTCCTCGGATTTATCTCTTATCTTCTGTGGATGTGGCCAAATGTGTGGACTTTCCCCACAGAAAGTCCTAGAGTCCCTGCAAAGCTGAAGTTACCCAAGCAATCCTCTGATGAGCAATGATCATGTTAACTCATAGCAGTCTGGTGTTTCCACCTTGGCAGGTCAGATGTTTTCCTTCCTTCATCATTTGGGGAAGTGTACCTGATGTGTTCATAGATTGTAATATTCTCATGGTTCATTTGCTGGTGTGTATTCATAAGGTATCCTCACAATTTCTACTTCTTCATGATCTCAGTCGGCACCATACCTTGAAATCTATATTTCCTACTGCTCCTAATCGGATCTGCACCTGCGATGCCAGCCTGCCAGTCCCAGGCCACCCAAGTGGAACATGGACACTTACCCACTACACCAGAGGGCTGGCCCTGAATTGGACTTTTGGACCAACCTTTGGCTTGAACTTGGTAAGATGTTGGTCTGCATTGATTATTTAAAAAGGTAATTACCAGTAACATCGTGGACAGCAACATTTTCAGTTGGCTTAGGGGTTTAGCACGGGTCATGTTCTGTTGGTAGTGTTCCTCTTCATCTCTTTGCAATCGTCTACCTTTATGTTGCATCATTAAGCATTTCGAGGTGATTGTCAATCCTTTGATGTTCATAATCTCTAAACTCTTTCAGCCTGCAAACTTTATCCCTTAAACCTGCTTGCATTATGGAGTTTTGATTTTAGGTGAATTGATTTCCATAACCTAGCATTAGAAAATCCTATAGCTTTCAGATTTACATCCTCATAGATTTAGACTTCTGTGTATGCGACATCTTCTTCCCCACAGTAAGCCTAATTACAGGCCCACACCCCACACTTGTGCCTAATCAACTCTTTCTCCCACCGTCCACTGCCACCCGTTCCCCCTGGGAACCACCAATCCCATATCACGTTCTACCTGTTTGTTGGTCCTTATTTTAATCTTCTGCTTGTAAGTGAGATGCGATGGTATTTGATTTCTCCCTTGGGCTTGTTTCAGTACCCCTCCCACCCTCAGGAGTGATTCTGCTGTCACAAATCGCTGGACTGCACTCTTTCTTACAGCTGAGTGTTTTGCCTTTGTGTGGATATAGCCCAACTTCCTTCTCCATTGGTCCTTTGATGGGCGCCAGGGTGGCTTCCAAGTCTTGGATATCGGGAGTAAGGCTGTGGTGAACACAGCGGGGCACGGATCTGTGTGCATTAGTGTTTCGCAGTTCTTTGGATAAACACGCTGGAGAGGAATAGCTGGATCATAAGGTAGATGGATTTGGAAATTTCTGAGGCAATTTCACATGGCTATTCCTAGTGCCCTCACCGGTTTGCACTCCCACCAGAGGTGCAGGACTCTTCCCTTCTCTCCACCTTCTCTCTGACACTTGTTTCCTGTCTTGTTCCTTATAGCTATTCTGAACACAGGGAGCTGTCATCTCATTGCCGTGAGGATTTGCGTTGGCCTTATACTTAATCGTGTTGAACATGTGTCATACAGCTGTTGGCCACCTTTCTGTCTTCTTGGGGTAAATCTCTGTTTCCATCTTTTGCCCAGGTTTTAATGGGCTTGTTGTTTTTTCTCTTGTGGAGACGTGTGTGGTCATTGGGTCTTTTGGCTATTCAGCCCTTCTCAGATGTGTGGTTTGAAACATCCTCTCCCTGTTGTTGTGCTGTCTTTGCATTGAGTGGACGGTTTCCCCGGCTGGACAGAAGCTTCTACGTTGGATGAAGTCCTGCTTCTTTCTTCTTTTCTTTGTTGCCCTTGCCCAGTCACACATGCTTCTTCCAAATAGGTGGCTACCCCAGATGGCAAAGAGCAAGCTGCCTGTGTTTTCTCCTAGAAGTTTCACTGTTTCAAGACTTCCATTGAAGGCTTTAATCCATTTCGAGGTGGTGTGTGTGCCTGGTGTAACATCATGATCTACTCTTATTGTGTTACATGTGGCTGTGCAGTCTTCCCAGCACCATTTATTTTAGAGACTCTCCTTTCTCCACTGTCTCCTCTTGCCTTCCTCATTGCAAATGTGCTGTCCATATATGTGTGAGTTGACCCTTGGGTTCTGCATTCTGTTCCATTGGTCTTTGTGCCTGTTTTTGGGACCAGGCTGTGCTGGTTCGGTACCAAGCGCTTCGTCCTACATGTTGAAATCTAAGTGTGATACGTCCTGCTTTGTTCGTTCTCCTCAGAATTCCTTTGGGTATTCAGGGTCCCTTGTTGCTGGATAGAGACTTTAGGATTTTCTCGTCTATTTCTGTGGGAAAGATTGCTGTAAATTTGACTGGGATTGCAAGCAATACAGAGATTGCTTTATCCATTACGGACGTTTCAGGTGTTTTAGATCTTACATTCCTAGAGCACAGAATACCCTTCTGTTTCCTTGTGTTTTCTGGAATTTCTTTCCCTAAAGCTTTGCTAGTTTTCAGTTTCCATAGCTTGCACCTGTTTGTCTAAGCTTATTCCTAGAAATCTTATTCTTCTTACTTGCATGTTTTTTTTTCCAGAGGTTCAGTTTTTCTATTCTTTGAAACTTTTCATTGCTTTTGTTTTGGCAGATGTTTATGGCTGTACGCACATCTGGGGGCGATGCTGCTGTATTAGCTGGGCAAGAATGATGCTGTCTGACGTTGCTTCCCATCTGCCTCTACACTACCTTTGACGCCTGCCCGAGAATATCTGGACCATCGGTGAGGAGGTTCACCTCCAGGATTCTCCATGGTCTGCCCTGGGTGCCGACCCAGAATTTGTGGACTTCACCACTGCACCACTGGCCAGCACCTTTCGTGTTCCACTTTAAACCTGCATTTGATGTGGAATGTGAGTTGAATATTCTATTTGGGACAAATCTTGCACTGTGTAGACGAGGCCAGTTTGTTTTTCTTCTCCACTCTGATGTCAGAGGATTTCTCAGAAATGTGTCTCTGCTATCACGGCAAACTTCATTGACACAGGTTTTCAGAGCCCCATTTTAGCAGTCTCATAACTCACCCTTACCATTTAGCCTAGGTTTGACATTTGCTGCAGTTTTGGGGTTTGTGACTTTCTCTGTCTTTCGAACGTTCAGGGTATTTCTAAAACGGACATCTTTCATTGTGGATTAGTCAGCTGTGATTTCTGTGTGCCTTCCATTTTCTGGGACGGTTATTGTTGATATGGGCTTGGTGAGCTGAAGACTCGAATGAAAGATTTCTCGGACATTCAAGGTCTGGCATTGGTGCTATTTTATTTAGAGAATAGTACGGGATAGCATGGGGACAGGACCCATGGGTAGTGAAGAGTTGCTGCTGCTCCCTGGGGATGTTACCCATGAGCAGTCAAAGCTCCTGCTGCTGCCCTGAGTTGAGGGTTAGGGCTAGTTTTATAAGTCATGGGTACATGATTTATTTTTACTGGAAAAAGAAATGACGTGGGAAAATTCTTTAAATGATTTCAGTGCAGATGGGGTCTGGTTATTGTGCAGTCATATAACTTTAGATACGGATCTGGCAATGTAGATCAGCATGTACGTGATGATGCCCTGGGCTTCTCTCCCTGAGTCAGCTCTAATTCCACCGGCTCATTTAGTTTGGCATGTAGGCCAATTCACCTTGGGCTTCCCTAGCTGGGGCAGCTTTAATCCACATCATAAACACCCCCTGAACCCATTTGGACTGGAGAGGTTTGGGGATATGGACGATGGTCAGTCTTCTGTAACTACTTATGGCTGTACAAGGTCGCAGAGCTGTCCCTAAATGGGGTCATAGGTACAGGTAGGAAGTTCAGTGGACTGGAAGCCTTCACCTGTGGAGTTCAAGGCTGACAAGGTATACAGAGCCTCTGGAGACGAGAGAATCATTTGACGAGAGGTGGTCCAGGAGGTGAAACTTTTTTCACATGCGGAAGACAAACAATGAAACAGACAACAAACTATAATAAGAAATACAAGCAGTATGTTTGACCCAATGTATAACGTATTGAAGTAGTGCAGAAACCTGGTCCTGACTTGGAGTTCAACCAATCGTTTAGAGTTAGGGTTGATAAGACATGGATTTAATTTGGTGGTTGGGATAGGAAGCCAGAAATATTTTGACGGTAGTCAGGAATATAGACACAACATTTAGTTTTTATAATGGCATAGGTGCCCCTTGTGCTGCTGTCAAGACATCCAGTGCCATTTGGATTTGGAGAACTTCCTTACACATTTGGGATACTTCTAAATTGAGCAGCGAAATGCTATGTTGTGTGTCATTTAATGCCTTCATAATAAATTTGTTTAGGACTTCCATGTTCAAGACGACACTTTCGATACCTAATTGGGGAAGGAAAATTGCGGAAAGATGGTCATACCAGTGGAAGACAGAGCTGGTCCAGAGCTGCTGCAGTTGGGTAGGATAGCAGGAGGAGATGTAGTAAATGGAGTTCTACCCTGCATCCAGCTAAAGCCTAGTGTGCATCGTGCAATCAATTTAGGTGGCAGCCAAGGTCATACATTGGAGCCGCATAGCCACCGAGCACCATTAGGGACTAACCAAAGCATGCTGGGCTGTCTATCCCAGTCAGTCCCAAACCAATCAGTGCTTTTTTAAGACTATGATATGAGAACACATATAACAGCGAATTTTTCCCATAGGTCGGCTGTTATTAGGCCATGTATCACAGTTGTGATTGGTTTGTTCCCAACAGAGAGTGACCTTTTACTGAGTTGACCACTAGTAGGAGTGAACCAAATACATTCATCCCAAATTTCATATCGTCCATCTTGTGTCTATCGATAAGTTAGGTAATTTACCTTTGGAACTTGTTGTTTCTAACCCACCTGTGACAAGGAAAATCTAGTTAGTATTTGGGGAGTAGTTTTAAAGGAAAATGTTTGAATGTGGCCAGGGAACTCGCAGGTATCAGACATAGATGAGCACAAGGAGACATTACGATTAGTAATAGATGAATCTTGCGGAAGAAAGAGCTAGAATCTAATATCCATGAATGCCTACTATAGCTTCTACAGAAACATAATTTTTTCTCTCTTAAATCACCCTCATTTTTACAAAAGATAGCCAAATCAGGTTTAACAGGTTTGCAAATCAAGTGTAGTTTCAATACAACATGCTCCAATTATTTATATAACAGCTACAAGAATAGCAATTTTTTATACAGGCTTTTTAAAGTATGCCTTGCTGGAAATTTTTATGAGGAATCTCGGATTGAACTGTGAAGGCCTCTAGAGGCCAGAAAAGCCAAGCCAAGGATTTGCCATCGGATTTTGCCTCCAGTACTTACAGATTTGAGTGGAGTTCTCTTTCGGGTCCCCCAAAATATTTGCAGGTTACTTGCACCTGCCAAATAAGCACGTTTCCTTACTTAACGGGTAAGATTGCCAGAATCTCTGTAAACATGGTACCAGGCCCATGTTTCCGAGTGGCTGTATTCCAGAAAGTCCAATCTTGGTTCCTGAAATGCTGTCTTGTCATAGCTGAGCCTGTATGTTACAAATATGACATTCCAGTCAAAGCCTTGGTAATATAACCAATGTGTCCTGTTATAAGGAGAACAGATTCTTATGGAACTTATGCAAATATTGCCACGAAATGACCATACTCAGTCACAAAGGGTTTCCAAATTCTCAAGGGATAAGCTACAGAGAAAAAGATGAATGTTTCAGTTTTGCTCATAAAGGTATAATTACACCAAGTGGCTGTAAGTCAAAGTTAGCATAAGAGAAAAGAGAAAAAGATTTCCTTCATTATGAGAAAACAAAACAACACATCAAAACTCAACAATATTTCAAACAGAAGTCCTAAAAAATTATAATCGTCCTCATCAGTTCACATAGTCTTGTATAATCAATTCTTGAGCTAAATCTGTCCTTAGCAGATCGAGGAGCTTAGTTTCTGTTACAATTCTGTAGTTTCTTGCTCAGCTCAGTTTTACAATCTGAAAGTTTATCAGAAACCTGTAGTTTAGATCCTCTGTGTCAGAATCCTTTCCAGGAATATCTCAGAAGATGAAACATATTTGCAAAAGAAAAAAGCATCAGAGTAAAACAACAACTATCTGCAAATGGACAAAGGACTCAAAAGGGCAATTGACAAAGAAACTTGGATACTTCTGTGACATATGACCCTTCCAGATAATAAGTGGACTTATGACTGATAACCAGGAAAGATCAGAATCTTAGGAATGCTATATAATTTTAAGACATCTATATTAATAACATTTACCAATATAATACCACCTAAGAATATCTATCATCACTTGTTTCACAGTTTCCCCTGTAATTTAATAGAAAAACTAAGCCTAATTAGTTTAATGTTTTCCTCCTTACAGGAACAGAGAGCAAATTTCTTTGAGAAGTCTCAGGAGCCCTCTGAAAATCCTCAGAGTAATTTCTCTTCTGTCTACCAGGTTAAAAGAAAGACTTCATTCAGGATTTGAATATTTTTGAGGGAGAAGCTTGTCAAAACATATCCAAAGTTTTTAAAATGCTTCTTCAAATAGGAAACAACACTCACTGTGAAACAATGCTCAGGTATCTATTCAAAGTGATGACAGAAAGAGTCAAAAATCTTAAGAGTGACCTCAGTCATTATTTTCACAAAACACATTTCTCTCTTAGGTAGACTTACTCAAAGGAAGAGCTTTTATAACCTCTTTATCAAGAGCAGATCCAAAGATCAAGAAAAAGTATCATTTTAGAGAAAACCAAATTTGAATTTCTGCACCTACTTATGTTTCACATTCAAACTCATTCATTTAATTGAACTTACTTTAGTCTACTTGATTAGGCATAAAACTCCTTTCAGAATTTCTACTTCACAAACCTTCTTCAACTTTCTTTTTTGTTTCAGAAGTTGTCAACAACTCTTTCTTTTTTCCTTTCTAGTACATTAGGACAAATTTATCTTTCTTCACCCATCAAACAAAAATATTTCCATTCTTTATACCTTTTTTACTGAAAGCATACATTTTAACTTCCCTGAATACAGAGCTCTTTTCCTTATTAATTTCCTGTAGCTTTAATTCCATAAGTTAATTAGAACTTTTAAGGCTTAACAGATCTCCTAAACGCTAAAAAAGTAAATAATTATGAATTGTCTTTTATATCAGCATTCTAAACACTTCATAAATTTAGAAACATGCAGCTTTACAATAAAACACAAGGCATGCTTTTTAATACACCCAAACGCTTTTAGCCTCTTCAAGAAGAAGCCAAAAGTAGATAAATTAAATATGTTTATTACTAATGATTCAGTGTTTCAGCCTATCCAAAAATGACCGGCATATTCATCTTTTTATCATTTAACTTAATTTTGCAAAACTCAAGATTGTTACATAGAAAAATTTCGAAGCTGTTGGTTTTTCAACAAGTATACAGAGCATAAAAGTTATTGTACTCACTTTTATGAGTTTTATGTATTTAAACCATTTTTTCCAACATTTATGTTCAGATTACCTACGGAAACCTCATGAGGCATTAGACAAAACTAGTCATCATATAAAGCTATTATTTTGCTGACAAATTTAAGAAAGTGAGCTTATATGACTAGAAAACCCATGCTGAATGCCTGCATCCTATGCAAATACCGACAACTCTGACAACAAGATAATTTTCAATCAAACCAACAAACTTTAACAAGCTTTCATTTACCAAAGGTTAATTCACATCACGTTAACTTTGAAAGGCACTGAGTTCATTTCTACTACATTAGAATTTCTGTAAGCACTATCTTTAAGCCAACTAAACAGAGATCTTAATTTTGGCCATACCATCCAGGGGTAAAAATATCACACGTATAATGTACACATAGACACACATAGACAGAGACTGTACAACCATTGTTTTAAAAACTACTCCAGTGAGTCAGGTACAATAATACAAAGCTCACCAGTTATGAATCCACATTTTGTTTTGAGCCTTTTTACTAATACTTATGGAGGAGACCCTCGAGATGGTAGACTTTTTGCAAGGGTGCACTTATGACCATTTATCCTTTCCCCTCCTTTTTTTTTTTTCTGTCTTAAGAATGAGTGATGGGCTACATAGTAGTTCCTGGAGAGGGGGGATGAGAATCCTTTTCATGATAAAGGAAGTAGGTGGAATCTGAACTGCCTCTAGAGCTGTCTTTCCAGTCTTGCAAGGATTTTGTAAGGACAGTTGCTCTTGATTTCTCAGAAACTGGACTGTAACTTGAAGGACATTCAAGGTTGATCTACCTGTCCAACTGCACCAGAAAGGCAGAGAGATGCCTCTCAAATTTTCCCCCAGATGGAGTTTCTGGGGCATACCCATACAATTGAAAGTGTTTCTAATTAGTTAGAATGACCCTGAGTGGTGAGTCTCTTGGGATGATTACGTCATTCCCCATGGCAGTAAAGCCAGTGTTGGACTGACAGTGTACTGGACAAAGGTGCAGTGCCTAAAGAGGCCTGGAACATGCTGGAGGCTGGGGCTCCCAGTACCCCGGTTGAGAGTTAAGTCCCTTGCAAAATATTTTCAAGTTATTCGATTTTACAGAAGGGACAGGTTCTGCTCAAGTCCAGCCTGAACTTAAGCTCAACTTGCTGACAACAGAGGACATGAGCAAAACAAAGAAATTAAAAGAAGACATCAGACCTCACCCTCATGGCCGTTCCCAGAGGGTTATCATGATAAAAGTCACACAACAGTTCCCATGCTGGTGCATACTACCCTAGCACGACAGTTCACAGAATAAATCACAGGTCTCCTAACATCATAGCCAACTCAGTAGGTGACTAAAATACTCAATGAATCAACCGCCAACAGAGGGCACCCTACTTGGGGTCGCTGGGGTGATCAGGCCCAGAAAGCCAAAGTTGGGGCTCCCAGTGTTGGAGGACTTGACTGTTGAAAGATTTCTTTGTTTCCCGGTTGCAAAGCTCAAAAGGAGACGAAATTGGCCATTGTAACCCTAAGAAAGATGAAAGAGACAGGTCCATTACCTTGAAAATCCCCCCTGAACCTAGGGAAGCATCCTACCTGTTGTTCCTACTGTGGGGTGCCTATAGCAAGGGGTGATGGGGGTGTCCCTCAGAATTGCATCCCTTGGATATCTTCCCTGGTATGCCTGGCAGTAACAGGTGCCTGGTGAACATCTTTCCTATTCTGCCTGGAAGTAATAGGTGCCTGGTGAGTGGTCCCCAAGAGAAAAGGAGAAGTTTAAGAGAGAACATGATGGAGAGAAATAGTGAAGAAGTTTCCGCCACGCTGGGGGACATTCTACCCAATTGTGTATTGGAGCCATTCTCTGAAGAAGGGTTTCCAATATTCAACCAAAGGTTAGAGTTTGGTACTTTCCCTGAACTGCAGTCCCGATTGGGACATTCACACAGTTCAGATGGTCAAGTGCCATGGGAGGTATCTCAATCCAGTTTTAAGAATAGAAAACTTGCACGGGAGTCTTGGAGATTGCCAACCATCCTAATGACTTAAATGGCTCACCTGTTCCCACGTAAAATTTATATATTAGAGATAGGGTCAGGAAGGAATGGATTAATTCATTCTACATCACTCTTAGGTACTGATTCTCTTCAAGCTGAATGCCAGATTTGCATCATAGAGCAGCCATGGGCAGCAAACATGAATTCATGCAGCTATTCAAGACAGTTCCTGATGGAGAAGTGAATTTAGATCCATCCTCGAAAAAGAGAGAGGCACAAGGAAGAAAAGGGCACTTACCAGAATTCGAGCTCACAAACCGATGAAGCATGTTCCCCATACGGGCCACAAGATATGATGCATGGTCGGCAAGCTCAAGACTTGAAAGAAAGATTTCTTGGACCGTCAAGGTCTGGCAGTGGTGCTCTTTTATTTAGACAATGGTACAGGATAGCATGGGGACAGGACCTATGGGCAGTGAAGAGCTGCTGCTGCTGCATTGGGAAAGGACCCATGGGTAGTCACAGCTCCTGCTGCTTTCTGGAGTTGAGGTTAAGGACTAATTTTATAAGGCATGGGTACGTGACTTATTTTTCCTCGAAAATGAAAAGATGATGTAAAAAGTCGTTAAATGATTTCAGTTCAGATAGGTTCTTGTTATTGTGTGGTCATATAACACTAGATACAAAACTGGCCCCATAGATAGGCATGTAGGTGAGCATGACCTGGGCTTCTCTCACTGGGGCACCTCTAATTCATACCAAAAGAAATTCAACGGGTCATATAGTTCTGCATGTTCACAGGCTAGCCTTGGGCTTTCGAGTGGGGGCAGCCTTAATCCACATCAATCCTCATGGTCTTTCACAGCTGTCTCCCATAGATATGCTCAACAGTGTGTCCTCATTCATTCCAAGTTAGGTATTTTGTATTTCTTTAATCACCATATGTTCTCTAGGCCGATGTGTGAGTGCTTTCATGATTGTTGGGTTTTGTCTTTGAATTTCCATCGTTCACTTGAAGGAATCTTGGTTATCCTTTCTTAGGTCCAACTGAGCACTGAGAACATGAGGTCATCTTGGTTGGTTTGACATTCTGAGATGAGACACCCCAAATTCTAATTTGTCCTGGCAACCACATTATGGACATAATGTTTCCGAGACACATTAGACAAATCTGATGAATTCCTCTCTCCAGGTAAGACATTTTTATGTCTTTTTTTCTGAATTTGCGTAGGCTAGACCTTGACTTCGGATCCTTAATTGTTCCAGTAGATTACGTCTAGATACTTGTTTACTTTATTTCTGTAGGGTTTGCTAGTTTTTTGGTTTACATCCTCAGTTCTGGCATGTTTATTTTTCGTTAAATATAAGTGTAATGTTCTAATTTTCAGCCAACTTCCTCACATACAGTGTCAAAACACATAATCAATACTCTTCTATGACAAGAGATAGGGGGAGAGAATTTCATTGGGGCCAAACGGAGCATTTTAGCTTTGATGGCAGCCTTCACTTTGGATTGGTGGTTCCCAGAGGGAAAGAAAAAATCCAAAAAGCTGTGCAGATTCATGGCATAAAGCTTTTGAGACTGAAAGAGATTAGAGAAGATAAACTTTCAAGGATTGTGAATCTCCTCCAAATGCTTAATGATGCTACAGAAAAGTAGACCATTGCAAATAAATTAAGAAGAATACTACAAAGACAACGTGTTCCATGCTAAACTCATGAACCAAGGGAAAATGTCACCTTCTGTGAGGTTACTACTCACTACCTTCACGAATAATCACAGCAGGCCAGCTTCTTCCCAAGTTCAGGCAAAAGATTGGTCCAAAAGTAAAATTCAGGGCCAGCCATGTGTTCTGGTGTGTAAGAGCCCACGTTCTTAGTCTGTGGCCTGGGACTCATGGATTCGCATCACGGGTGCTGATCTGATTAGTAACATCCGGAGAGATAGATTTCATGGTATGGTGCGGGCAGAGATCATACATAAGTGGAAATTGTGAGCAGACCTTACAGATATGCACCAGGAAAACAAAATGAAAATATTGCAATCTATGACGCATCTGGTACACTTCTCAAATACAGAATGGAGGAAGTGATGTGACTTGCATAGGTGGAATTGTCGGACTGCACAAGATGACACGATCATGGAACATCAGAGGATTGGCTGGGCAACTTCAACTTGGGAGGGACTCGTGGACTTTTTCTGGGGAAAGTCTACATATTTGGCCATATCCACAAAATGTGACAGATAAAACCAAGGATAAACTTAAAGTAAAGAATTCAGTGTCTAGAGAGAATGTAGTAGACATTTAAAAGTCCAAACATAAAGTTATAAACACACAAGAAATCCAGGAAATGGAAAACCATCTTAGCTGGAAAGGGTGAGCAGTTAGACTGATATCAGATGGCTCTGAAATACTGTGTGCATGTAAGATGCCGGGACAACTGAGAAGTTTGAGGGTGTTTATGATATCACAGTGAACATGTCACCCAAGATGGCCTCATCTTTATAGTCTGAGGATTGTCCTAGGCTACGATACTCAAGTGAGAGATACCCAGAAAAGAATTTAAAAACAGAAACCAGCACTGAAACTTGTAGAGTTAGAATTGCCGTTGATTAAAGGGATAAGAAAGAAGTCATTGTGAAGAAGCAATAAATAACAGAGAGACAAGCACTGAGTGGAGAACATTGTTATCTACTCAAGTAGATGTGAAGGCCGTGCTGATTGAAGCTTGCAACTTGATTTGAAACCAGAGGCTGGACTTGGGGCTTATCAGACCTACATTGTCCTTCTGCTGTAATCATAATCCCAAATCAAGACAGATCTCCTGAGGACATTGTAGAGAAGGATCGATGCTTCCCTTCCTATGCCCCTAGCACTCATTGAAGAGAAGTCTCACTTTCCATAGCTCTGGCATTATGGAGGCCCACTGGGTACATGCTAATGTGTCACAATACATCTCTTTGAACCCTTGAAGGACTAGACCCCCATCATGCTCCGGATATGTCGAATTGTTTGGCAGGGCTCCAGAAGTGTGCTGAGAATCACCCTTTTCCAGAGGGCTTCATTGCTTTGTGAGGGATGCCCTACCAGGCTAGTGTGCTCAGTTTGGCTCCAATGAAATACTCTCCCCCATCTCTTGGAGTAGAATGATTACTGATGACGTGTATTGACACCATGTGAGAGGAGGTTGTCTGAAAATTAGAACATTACAATTATCTTTATAGAAAAAAAAACATGCCATAACTGAGGTTGTAAATCAAACAAATAACACACCTTATAGAAATACAGTAAGCCAGTATCTAGACATAATCTAGTGGAACGTTCAAGGATCGGGGGTCAAGATCGAAACTTCCCAAATCCAGAAATGAGACAGAAATGTATCTTACCTGGAATGGAATTCATCACATCTGTCTAATTTGTCTCGGGTACATTATGTTCATGAAGAAGGTTAACATGACAACCTAGAATTTGGAGTTTAAGATCTCAGAATGTCAGACCAACCAAGATGAACACGTGTTCACAGTGCTCATTTTGACCAAGGCTAGCATGGTAAAGATTGCTACAAGTTACCAATGTAAATTCAAAGACAACACCCAACAATGAAAAGAACTCACACATAGGCCTATAGAACATAGGGTGGTTAAAGAAATAGAAAATTGATACCTTGGGATGAAGGAGAACGGGCTGACAAGCATACCAAAGGGGGAAATCAGAGAAAGACCATGATGATTATACTATGGAAAAACAAAATGGGCTCAGAATAGGGAAGGCAAACACAAATAACACCTGAATAATCCACAACGAAAGATGTCAGTCTTTAGACAGACTCTGATTGAACTTTTGAAAGTCAGAAAGTGACGCAAACCAAAAAACTGCAGCGAGGTAAAACCTGGGCTACCTGGAAAGGGTGGGTATGAGACTCCTCCAAACGTCCTATGAAACCCTGTGTCCATGAAGCTTGCCGGGAGAGCAGAGACACAATTATGACAAATTCTCTGACATCGAAGTTGACCAAAAATACAAACTGTCTACATCTACTCAGTGCCAGAGTTGGGCTGAAGTAGCCTATTTAAGTCACATTCCCCTCAAATGCAGGTTGCCGAGGGATCATGAATGGGGCTGGTCAGCAAAGAATTGGAGAAGTCCGCGCATTCTGCGTCGGCAGCCAAGAGTTGGCAGCATAGAATCCTGGGGGTAAACCTCCTCACCGCTGGTACAGCCATTCTGGGGCAGGCGAGGGAGGTAATGTAGAGGCCGATGAGAAGCGACGTTAGACAGGGCCACTCTTCCTCAGCAAATACAGGAGCATTTCCAGCAGATGTGAGCACAGTGATAAATCTCTTTCAAAAGGAAACAAATTAAAAGTTGCAAAGAATAGGAAAATTGAACCTCAATAAAAAAGAAAAAGGATGCCAGTAAGAAGAATAAGATACCTAGGAATAACCTCACCCCAACAGGTGAAAGCTCTGTAAACAGAAAACTAGCAAACCTTTGCAGAAAGAAATGGGAGAAGATACAAGGAAGCGGAAGGATATTCCATGCTCTTGAAATGGAAGAATTAACAGACTTGAAATGTCCACACCGCATAGAGAAATCTCTTCATTCCATGCAGTCCCAGTCAAAATTGCAGCAATATTTCTCACAGAGATAGAAGCGAGCATCCTGAAGTTCACATCCAGCAACAAAAGAACCCGAATAGCCAAAGGAATCCTGAGGAAAAAGAACAAAGCTCAATGTATAACACTTTCTGATTTCAACATATAGGATGAAGAAATTGAAATGGACACAGCGCAGGCTGGGATGCAAAACAAGGAAACAGAACCAAGGAACAGAGTCAAGAGCCCAGAGGTATAGGGACACATATATGGACACCCCATTTTCGACCACGGAGCCAAGAGTAGACAGTGGAGAAAGGAAAGTCTCTACAATGAATGGTGTTGGGAAGAGTGCAGAGTCTCATGTAAGACAAGGAGAGTAGACCACGGTGTTACACCAGGCACAAACACCAACTCGAAATGGATTAAAGTCTAGAATGTAACACTGGAAACCATGAGACTTCTGGAAGAAAACGTAGGTAGCGTGCTCTTTGTCATTTGTCTTAGCCTCATATTTGGAAGAAGCATGTCTGTCTGGGAAAGGGCAATAAAGGAAACAAGAAACAAATGGGACTACATCAAACACAAAAGCTTTTGCCTAGCGACGGAAATCATTGATGCAATGCAAAGACAGCACAACTGGGAGAGGATGTTTGCAAACCACATATTGGTGAAGGGGTGAATAGCCAAAAGATCCAATAAACTCATACGGCTCCACAAGAAAAAAAAAAACAAGCCCCATTAAAATCTGGGCAAAAGCTGGAAACAGACATTTCTCCCAGGAACATAGAAAGATGGCCAACAGGCTGTATGAAAACATGTTCATCATCATTAAGTCTCTGGTCAGTGCAAATCTGAAAGGCAATGAGATAGCAGCTCACGGCAGTCAGAATGGCTATAAGGATGAAGACAGGAAATAAGTTTCAGAGAGGAGGTGGAGAGAAGAGAAGCCTCCTGCACTGCTGGCGGGAGTGTAAACAGGTGCAGCCACGACACAAAACGGTGAGGAGTTGCCTTAGACATTTCAGAATACATCGACCATATGATCCAGCTATTCCTCTGTGGTGTGTTTATCCAAAGAACTTGGAAACACTCATACACAGAGATCGGTGCACACCTCTATTTGCCCTGGCCTTATTCCCGATATCCAAGACTTGGAAGCCTGCCTGGTGCCCATCAAGGGATGAATGGAGAAGGAAGATGGGCTATAGCCACACAAAGGCATAGCACTCACCTATAAGAACAGATTCAGTCAGCCATTTGTGATCACCAGAATGGCTCCTGAGGGTACTGGGGGAACTGAAAGAAGCCCCAGGGGTATGGTCAAATACCACAGGATCTCATGCACAAGGAGAAGAGCAAGAACGGACCAAGAAACAGGTATCACATGACAATGGATTGGCATTTCCCAGAGGGAAAGTGGGGCAGTGGCCAGAGAGAGAAAGTGTTGATTAGGGACAGGTGTGTGGTTAGGGACAGTAATTAGGCTTACGTTGGTGAAGATGATGTAACCTACTCTGAAGTCTAAATCTATGTGGATGTAGATCTGAAAGCTATAGGTTATTATAATGTTGGGTTACAGCAATCAATTCACATAAAACCAGAACTCCCAAAAGGGATGCAGATTTACAACTGGAAGCTTTGGAGACAGAAAGAGGTTAGAGAAGGTGAACTTCCCAGTATTGGTAATCACCTCAACATGCTCAATGATGCTACAGAAAGGTAGACCTTTGCAAAGAGATGAAGAGGAATACTACCAAGAGAACATGTTCCGTGCTAAACTCATGAACCAACAGAAAACGTCACCGTTCATGATGTTACTACTGATTCCTTCACGAATGATCAAAGCAGGCCAACATCTTCACAGGTCAGGTCAAAGGGTGGTGCAAAAGTCCAATTCAGGGCCGGCCCTGTGATGTAGCAGGTAGGTCCCTACGTTCCACTTGGGCGGCCCGGGCTTCACCAGCTAGCATCAGGGGTGCAGATCAGATTACTAGCATTAGGAAATACAGATTTCAAGGTATGGTGGGCACAGAGATCATAAAGAAGGAGAAATTGTCACGAGACCTTAACAATATGCATCAGAAAAAGAGCCATGAGAATATGACAATCTATGAACGCATCAGGAACACTTCCCCAAATGATGAAGGAAGGAAAACATGTAAAATGCCAAGTGGAATTTTTAGACTGCTAGGAGATCACACGATCATTGTGCATCAGGGGATTGCCTGGGCAACTTCCAATTGGGAGGGCCTCCAGGACTTTCTCTGAGGAAAGTCCACCCAATTGGGCATATACACAATGGATAAGATATAAAACAAGGGATAATCTTAAAGGAAAGAAACTGGTGGGTAGAGGGAATGTAGCATACCTTTCAAGTTCCACGAGAAAGTTAGAAACTGACAAGAAATCCAGAACAAGGAAAACTATCCTACCTGGAAAGGTGGAGTCGTCAGACTGATATGAGATGGCTCTGAAACACTGTGTGCCTGGAGGTTTTCAGGACAACTTAGAATTCTGAGGGTGTTTATGACGTCACGGTGAACGTGTCACCCAAGATGGCAGCAAGTTTAGAGTCCGAGGATTGCCGTGGCTAGGATACCCACGTGAGAGATATCCAGAAACAGCTTTTCCAAACAGAAACCACACACAGAAACTTGAAGAGAGCAAAGAGGCACTGATTCAAGGGATAAGAAAGGAATCATTGGGAAGAAGTTATACTAGAGGGGCAAGCACTGAGAGGAGAACATTGTTATCTACTCAAGTAGATGTGGAGGCCGTGCTGATTGAAGCTTGCAACTTGATTTGAAACAAGAGGCTGGACTTGGGGCTTATCAGAACTACGTAGTCCTTCTGCCTTACTCATAATCCCAAGTCAAGAATGATCTCTTGAGGACATTGAAGAAAAGAATTGAGGCCTCCTTTCCTAAGCTCCTAGAATTCTTTGAAGAGAGGTCTCCCTTTGCATAGCTCTGGCGTCACGGGGTCCCACTGGGTACATGCTAATGTGTCCCAGACATCTCTGTGAAGACTTAAAGGAATGGATGATTGTCATGCTTGGGGTGTGTCCTTTGGTTTGGAGGGCTGTAGAAGTGTGCTTAAAAGCACCCTTTTCGAGAGGGCTTCGTTTCTGTGTGAAGGCTGCCCTTCCAGGCTACAGTGCTCAGTTGGGCTCCAATGAAATTCTCTCCCCCACCTCTTGCCATGGAAACAGTATTGATTCCTTGTTCTGACAACATATGGAAGGAGGTTTGCTGAAAATTAGCACATTGCCATTATTAAATAAAAATACACCTGCCAAAGTTCAGAATGAAAATCAAACCAATAGGAAATCATGTAGAAATAAAAAGCCAAGTATCCAGATGTAATCTTGTGGAGCATTCAGTGATCAGGGGTCAAGTTTGAAACTTCCCAAATCCAGAAAAGAGACAGACAAAGCACTTACCTGGAGGGAGGAATTCATCAGATTTCTCTAATTCCTCTCAAAAACATAATGTCCGTGAAGGTGGTTGCCCACACAACATTGAATCTGGAGATTCTGATCTGAGAATCTCAAACCTACCAAGACGACCATGTGTTCTCAGGGCTAAGTGTCACCTGGGCCGGGATAGCAAAGATTCCTACAAGTGACCGATGGAAATTCTGAGACCACACCCAACAATCACGAAATGACTCACACGTCGGGCTACAGAACCTATGGTAATTAAAGACATACAAAACTCCTAACTTGGAAAGAAGGAGAACACACTGATAAGCAAATCGAATGGAGATATCTCAGCAAGACCATAACAATTAAACTATAGAAAAGAAAAAAGTATCCCGGAATATGGAGGCCAACAGAAACCAAAGCTGACTAATCCACAGTGAAAGACGTCAGTCATTAGACACACTCTGTTTGAACATTTGAAAGTCAGAGAAAGTCACAATGCCAAAAACAGCAGCAAAGGTCAAACCTGGCCTAAATGAGAAGGGTGAGTTATGAGACTGCTCCCCACAGGCTCTGAAACCCTGTGTCCACCAAGCTAGACCGGATAGCAGAGAGACGATTCTGACAAATCACCCAACATCACAGTGGGTCAGAAAAGCAAGCTGGCCTCATCAACACAGGGCCAGAGTTGGGCTCAAGTAGCATATTCAAGTCACAATCCACTCAACTACACGTTGCCAATGGGGCCGTGGTGAAGTCCACACATTCTGGTTCAGCAGCCAAGGGTAGGCGATGTGGAATCCTGGGGGTGAGCCGCCTCACCGCTCGTCCAGCCATTCTGGGGAAGGCGTCTGAGGTAGTGTAGAGGCAGATGGGAAGCGATGATAGACATCACCATTCTTCCTCAGGAAATGCAGCAGCATGGCCAGCAGATGTGAGCACAGCCATAAATTCTGTCAAAACAAAACCAATTGAAAGTTGCAAAGAACAGAAAAACTGAAGCTCAAAAAAGAAAGCATGCCAGTAGGAAGAAAAAGATATATAGGAATAAACGTGGCCAAACAACAGAAACCTATGGAAACAGAAAACTTGCAAAGGTTTGGGTGAAGATATTACAGAAGACACAAGGAAACGGAAGGCTATTCCGTGCTCTTCCACTGGAAGAACGAGCACACTTCAAACGTCCATACCGCATAAAGCAGTGTCTGGATTGCATGCAGTCCCAGTCAAAGTTGCAACAATCATTCCCACAGAAATACAAGACAGAATCCTAAAGTTTCTATCCAGCAACAAAGGACCCGGAATAGCCAGAGGACTCCTCAGGAAAACGAACAAAGCAGCAAGTATCACACTTTCTGATTTCAACATATTGGATGAAGCCCTAGGTATGGAAACAGCACAGCCTGGCCCCCAAAATAGGCACACAGACTCATGCAACAGAATGAGAGCCCGGAGGTCAACTCACACATCTACTGACAATGCATTTTCGAACAGTGAGCCTAGAGGAGAAAGTGGAGAAAGGAGAGTCTGCCACAAGAAACAGTGCTGAGAAGACTGCACACCAACAGGTAACACAATGAGAGTAGACCATGATGTTACACCAGACATACGCACGACCTCGAAATGGATTAAAGCCTTGAATGGAATACTTGAAACCGTGCAACTTCTAGGAGACAACCCAGGCAGCTTACTCTTTGCCATCTGTCTTGGCTGCCTATTTGGAAGAAGCATGTGTCAGTGGGCAAGGGCAAGAAAGGAAACAAGAAACAAACGGGACTCCACCCAATGCAGAAGCTTCTGCACAGCCAACGACTCCATCGACTCAATGCAAAGACAGCACAACAACTGTGACAGGCTGTTTGCAAACCACACATCGGAGAAGGGGTGAGTAGCCAAAAGATCCAATGAACTCATACATCTTCACAGGAATAAAAACAACGAGCCCAATAGAACCTGGGCAAAAGATGGAAACAGACATTTCTCCCAGGAAGATAGGAAGATAGCCAACAGGCTGTATGAAAACATGTTCATCATCATTAAGTCTCTGGTCAATGCAAATCTGAACGGCAATGAGATAGCAGCACACAGTGGTCAGAATGGCTATAAGGATGAAGACGGGAAACAATAAGTTTCACAGAGGAGGTGGAGAGAAGAGAAGCCTCCTGTACTGCTGTAGGAATGTGAACCGGTGCAGCCACTACGCAAAGTGGTGTGGAATTGCCTCAGAAATTTCAGAATCCACCTACCACATGATCCGTCTATTCCTCTGTGGTGTATATATCCAAACATCATGGAAACACTAATGCACAGAGATCGATGTACTGCTGTGTTCACCACAGCCTTACTCCCGATATCCAAGACTTGGACGCGTCCGTGGTGACCATCAAAAGATGAATGGAGAAGGAAGTTCGTCTATAGCCACACGATGGTATAGCTCTCAGCTGTAGGAATGGATGCAGTCCAGCCATTTGTGACCACCAGAATGGCTCCTGAGGGTCTTAGGGGAACTGAAGCAAGGCCCAGGGATAAAGTTGAATACCACAGGATCTCATGTACAAGGAGAAGAGGAAAAACGGAGCAACAAAAAGGTAGGACGTGACATGGGATTGGTAGTTCCCAAAGGGAAATGGATGCGGGGGTCTGAGGGAGAAAGAGTTGATTAGGCACAAGTGTGTGGTGAGGGCCTGTAATTAGGCTTACAGTGGTGAAGATGATGTAACCTACACAGAAGTCTAAATCTATGAGGATGTAGATGTGAAAAGCTATAGGATGTTATAATGCTGGGTTACGGCAATCAATTCACATAAAATCAAAACTCCAAAAAACGGTGCAGATTTACGGCCTAAGCTTTGGAGGCTGAAAGAGATTAGAGAAGATGAACTTCCAAGGATTAGTAATCACCTCCAAATGCTTAATGATGCTACAGAAAGGTAGACCTCAGCAAAGAGATGAAGCAGAATACTAGCAAGAGAATATGTTCCGTGCTAAACTCATCAACCAAAGGTAAATGTTACCATCATTCATGTTACTACTGATTCCCTTCATGAATGATCGAAGCAGACCAACATCCTCCCAAGTTCAGGCCAAAGGTTGGTCCAGAAGTCCAATTCATTGGCGGACCTGTGATGTAGCAGGTAAGTCCCCGCGGTCCGCTTGGGTGGCGTGAGCTTCACAGGATAGCACCACGGTTGTGGATCAGATTACTAGCATTAGGAAATCCAGATTTCACGGTCTGGTGGGCACAGAGATCATAAAGAAGTAGAAATGGTGAGGGAAACTGAGCAATATGCACCAGAAAAAAACCATGTGAATATTACAATCTATGAACGCATCAGCTACACTTCCCCAAATGATGAAGGAAGGAAACATGCGACTTGCCTGGTGGAATTGTCAGACTGCTAGGAGATGACACGATAAGTGTGCATCAGGGGATTGCCTGGGCAACTTCAACTTGGGAGGGAGTCCATGACTTTCTCTGGGGAAAGTCCACCCATTTCACCATATCCACAAAACATAAGAGATAAAATCTTTGATAATCGTAATGGAAAAAGACTGGTGTGTAGAGGGAATGTAGTAGACCTTTCAAAGTTCGAGGAGAAAGTTAGAAACTGACAAGAAATCCAGACAAAGGAAAACTATCCTACCTGGAAATGGGGAGTGGTCAGACTGGTATGCGATGGCTCTGAAACACTGTGTGCATGGAGGTTGTCAGGAGAACTTGGAATTCTGAGGGTGTTTATGAACATGTCACCCAAGATGGCCACATCTATACAGTCCGAAGATTGGCCATTGTGTGGCTATAGATCGTCTTCCTTCTCCATTCGTCACTTGATGGGCACCACGTAGGCTTCCAAGTCTTGGATATTGGGAATAAGGCTGTGGTGAACACATGGATCTCTGAGCATTAGTGTTTCCAAGTTCTTTGGATATATATGCCACAGAGGAATAGCTGGATCATATGGTAGATGGATTCTGAAAATTCTAAGGCAATTCCACAGCACTTAGGGTAGTGGCTGCACCTGATTACACTCCCCCCAGCAGTGCAGGAGGCTTCCCTTCTCTCCACCTCCTCTCCGAGACTTGTTGTTCCCTGTCTTCATCCCTATAGCCATTCTGACCACTGTGAGCTGCTATCTCATTGCCGTTCGTATTTGCATTGCCAAAGACTTAATGATGATGAACATGTTTTCATACAGCCTGTTGGCCATCTTTTATCTTCCTGGGAGAAATATCTCTTTCCATCTTTTGCCCACGTTTTATGGGGCTCGTTGTTTTTTTATTGTGGAGACATATGAGTTCATTGAATATTTTGACTAATCACCCCTTCTCCGATGTGTGGTTTGCAAACATCCACTCGCAGTTGTTGTGCTGTCTTTGCATTGAGTCGATGGAGTCGTTGGCTGTTCAGAAGCTTCTGCGTTGGATGGAGTCCTGCTTGTTTCTTGTTTCCTTTGTTGCCCTTGCCCAGTTACACATGCTTCTTCCAAATAATCGGCTAAGCCAGATGGCAAAGAGCAAGCTGCCTGCGTTTTCTCCTAGAAGTTGCATTGTTTCAAGCCTTCCATTGAAGGCCTTAATCCATTTCCAGGTGGTGTGTGTGGCTGGTGTAACATCATGGTCTACTCTCATTGTGTTACATGTGGCTGTGCAGTCTTCCCAGCACCGTTTCTTGTCGAGACTCTGCTTTCTCTGCTGTCTCCTCTTGGCTCCTTGCTCTAAAATGGGCTGTCAATATATGTGGGAGTTGACCTCTGGGCTCTCGATTCTGTTCCTTGTGTCTGTGTGCCTCTTTTTGTGGCCAGCCTTTGCCGTTTCGGTACCTAGAAGTTTGTCCTATATGTGGAAATTCGAAAATGTGGTACTTGCTGATTTGTTCGTTTTCCTCAGGATTCCTTTGGCCTTTCCAGCTCCTTTGTTGCTGGATAGAAACTTTAGGATTCTCTCTTCTATTCCTGTGGGAAAGATTGCTGAAACTTCGATGGGGCTTGCGTGGAATCCAGAGATTGCTTTATCCAATATGGACGTTTCAAGTGTGTTCCTTCTTCCATTTGAAGAGCGGTGAATGGACTTCCGCTTCCTTATGTGTTCTTTAATTTCTTTCCGCAAAGCTTTCCAGTTTGTTGGTCCTTGTTTGTCTCTTCTCCTTGTAAGTGAGCTCCTACGGTACTTGAGTTTCTTCCTGCGAGCTGTTTCACTTCCAATGAAACCCTCAAGAACCATCCTTCTGGTCACTAATGGCTGGATTCTCTCTTTTGTTATGGCTCAGAGATATGCCATTGTGTTCATAAAGCCCAGCTTCCTTCTCCAATCTTCTTTCTCTATTCGTCCTTCTGCCTTGATGGGCATTAGGGCGGCTACCCAGTCTTGGATAACGGGAGTAAGGCAAGGGTGAACACAGGGGTGCACATATATCAGTGCACGACTTCTTCCAAGGTCTTTGGATAAACCCGCCACTGAATAATAGCTGGATCATATGGTAGAATCCATCTACCATGGATGGATTCTGACATGTCTGAGGCAATTCCACACTGATTTGCGTCGTGGATGCACCAGCTTACACTCACAGCAGCACTGTACGAGTCTTCCCATCTCTGCAGCTCCTCTCTGACACTTGTTTCCTGACTTTTTACCTATAGTCATTCAGACCACATTGAGCTGCTATATCACTGCCATTTGGATTTCAATTGCCCTGAGTCTTAATGATGATTAACATGTTTTCATACACCTGTTGGCCATCTCTATATCTTCTTGGGTGAAATCTCTGTTTCCACCTACTGCCCAGGTTTTAATGGGCTTATTTATTTTTCTCTTGTGGACCCATATGAGTTCACTGCATCTTTTGGCTATTCACCCGTTCACCGATGTGTGGTGTTCAAACATCCTCTTCCAGTGGTTGTACTGTCTTTGCATTGAGTCGATGGTTTCCTTGGCTGGGCAGAAGCTTTTGCATTTGATGTAGTCCCATTTGTTTCTTGTTTCCGTTGTTTCCCTTGCCCAAGCAGACATGCATCTTACTAATAGGAGGCTAAGACAGATGTCAAATAGCTTGCTGCCTAGGTTTCCTTACAGAAGTCTCGTGGTTTGCAGTCTTACATTCAAAACTTTAATCCATTTTGTGTTGGTGTTTGTGCCTGGTGTAACATCGTGGTCTACTCTCCTTGTCTTACATGAGGCTCTGCAGTCTTCCCAGCACCGTTTATTGTAGAGACTTTCCTTTCTCCACTGTCTCCTCTTGGTTCCGTGGTCGAAAATTGGTTGTCCATGTATGTGTGCGTATACCTCTGGGCTCTCGATTGTGTTCCTTGGTTCTGCGTGTCTGTTTTCATCCCAGCCTGCGCCGTTTCCAATCCTATTTCTTCATCCTATATGTTGAAATCAGAAAGTGTGATACATTGAGCTTTGTTCATTTTCCTCAGGATTCCTTTGGCCATTCATGGTCTTTTGTTGCTGGATGTAAATTTTAGGATGCTCACTTGTATCTCTGTGAGAAATATAGCTGCAACTTTGCCTGGGACTTCATGTAATCTAGAGATTGCTTTATCCAGAGTGGAGGTTTCCAGTGTGTTAATTCTTCCATTTCAAGAGCATGGAATATCCTTCTGCTTCCTTGTGTCTTCTCCCATTTCTTTCCACAAGGTTTGCTAGTTTTTGATTTACCGAGCTTTCACCTGTTGGGGCGAGGTTATTCCTAGGTATCTAAATCTTCTCACTGGCATTTTTTTTGAGGTTCAATTTTCCTATTCTTTGCAACTTTTAATTTGCTTCCTTTTGACAGAAGTTTATCGCTGTTCTCACATCTGATGACAGTGCTCCTGTATTTGCTAAGGAAGAGTGGCCCTGTCTATCGTCACTTCTCATCTGCCTCTACACTCCTTCCCATGCCTGCCACAGTATGGTTTGGCCAGCGGTGAAGAGGTTTACCCCCAGTATTCCACCCTGTCAACTCCAGGCTTCCGACCCAGAATGCACAGACTTCCCCAATTCTCCACTGGCCGGCCCCTTTCATATTCCCTTGGCAGCCTGCAGTTCAGTATAATGTGACTTAAATATGCTACTTCAGCCCAAGTCTGGCACTGAGTAGACGTAGCCAGTTTGCATTTTTGGTCAACTGCGAAGTCAAACAATTTGTCAAAATTGTGTCTCTGCTGTCCCAGCAAGATTCATGGACACAGTGTTTCTGAGCACGTTTGGAGCAGTCTCATTCTCACCCTTTCCAGGTAGCCCAGGTTTTACCTCACTGCGGTTTTTTGGTTTGTGACACTCTCTGACTTTCAAAAGTTCAAGCATAGTCTGTCTAAAGTCTGACATCTTTCATTGTGGATTATTCAGGTGTGATTTGTGTTTGCTTTCCCTTTTCTGAGCCCATTTTGCTTTCCATAGTATAATCATCATGGTCTTTCTCAGATTTCTCCCTATGGTATGCTTGTCAGTCAGTTCTCCTTCATCCCAAGGTATCAATTTTCTATTTCTATAATCACCCTATGTTCTATAGGCCTACGTGTGATTGCTTTTCATTGTTGGGTGTTGTCTTTGAATTTACATTGGTCACTTGTTGCAATCTTTGCCATGCTAGCCTAAGTCAAAGTGAGCTTGAGAACACGTGGTCATCTTGCTTGGTCTTACCTCCTGAGATCTTAAACTCCAAACCAGAGGTAGTCATGGCAACCTCCTTCATGAACATAATGTATCTGAGACAAATTAGACGAATCTGATGAATCCGCTTCAGGGAAGGTACATTTCTGTTTCATTCCTGGATTTGGGAAGTTTCGAACTTGACCACCGATCGTTGAACGTTCCCTTAGACTACGTGTAGATATTGGTTTACTTTATTTCTATAGGGTGTGTTGTTTGTTTGATGTACATCCTCAGATCTGGCATGTTTATTTTTCTATAAAGATAATGGTAATGTTCTAATTTTGAGCCAACCTCCTTACATATGGTGTCAATACACGTTATCAATAATCATTCTACTCCAAGAGATAGGGGGAGAGTATTTCATTGGAGCCAAAGTGAACACACTAGCCTGGCAGTGCAGCCCTCACAAAGCAACGAAGCCATCTGGAAAAGGGTGTTTCTCAGCGCACTTCTGGCGCCCTGCCAAAAAATGAGGCATACTAGAAGCATGACGGGGTTCCATTCCTTCATGGGTTCCAAGAGATGTATTGTGACACATTAGCATGTACCCAGTTGGCCTCCGTAATGCCAGAGCTATGGAAAGTGAGACTTCTCCTCAATTAATGCTAGAGGCAAAGGAAAGGAGGCATCAATCCTTCTCTACAATGTCCTCAGGACACCATTCTTGATTTTGGATTATGATTAAGGCAGGAGAATTTGTACGTCTGATAAGCCCCAAGTCCAGCCTCTGGTTTCAAATCAAGTTTCAAGCTTGAATCAGCATGGCCTCGCCATATACTTGAGTAGATGACAATGGTCTCCACTCAGTGCTTGTCCCTGTATTATTGCTTCATCACGATGACTTCTTTCTTACCCATTTAATCAACGTCTATTCTATCTCTTCAAGTTTCAGTGCTTGGTTTCTGTTTTTAAATTCTTTTCTGGGTCTCTCTCACTTGAGTATCGTATCCCAGGATAATCCTCAGACTATAAAGATGAGGGCATCTTGGGTGACAGGTTCACTGTGGTGTCATAAACACCCTCAAACTTCTAAGTTGTCCCGGCGTCTTCCTTGCACACAGTGTTTCAGAGCCATCTCATACCAGTCTGGCACTCACCCTTTCCATTTCCTGGATTTCTTGTCGGTTTCTAACTTTATCCTTGAACGTTTAAATGTCTAGTACATTCTCTCTAGACACTGGTTTCTTTATTTTAAGTTTATCCTGGGTTTTATCTGTTACATTTTGTGGATATGGCCGAGTGTTTAGACTTTCCCCAGTGAAAGTCTTGGAGTCCCTCCCAAGTGGAAGCTGCCCAGGCAATCCTCTGACGTGCAATGATCGTGTCATCTCGTGCAGGCTGACAATTCCACCTATGCAGGTCACATCACTTTCTTCCCTCTGTATTTAGGGAAGTGTACCAGATGTGTCATAGATTGCAATATTTTCATGTTTTATTCCTGCTGCATATCTATAAGGTATGCTCACAATTTCCACTTATTTATGATCTCTGTCTGCACCATACCATGAAACCTATCTTTCCTAATGTTACTAATGTGATCCGTACATGTCATACGAATCCATGAATCCCAGGCCGCCCACTAGTAACATGGACTCTTACACACCAGAACACATGGCTGGCCCTGAATTTTACTTTGGGACCAATTTTTTGCCTGAACTTGGGAAGAAGCTGGCCTGCTGTGATTATTCATGAAGGTAATTAGTAGTAACCTCATAGACGGTAACATTTTCCCTTGGTTCGTGAGTTTAGCACGGAACACGTTCTCTTCGTAGTAGTCCTCTTAATCTATTTGAAATGGTCTACCTTTCTGTATCATCATTAAGCATTTGGAGGAGATTCACAATCCTTGGAAGTTTATTTTCTCTAATGTCTTTCAGCCTCAAAAGCTTTTTGCCACAAATCTGCATGCCTTTTTGGATTTTTTCTTTCCCTCTGGGAACCTCACATCCAAAGTGAAGGCTGCCATCCAAAGCTAGAATGCTCAGTGGCCCCAGTGCAATTCTCTCCCCCGATGTATTGCCATAGAAGAGTATTGATTATGTGTTTTGACACCATAATGAGGAAGTTGGCTGAAAATTACAACATTATACTTATGTTTAATGACAAATAAACATGCCAGAGCAGAGGATGTAAATCAAACAACTAACAAATCCTACAGAAATAAAGTAAACCACTATCTAGACATAATCTACCTGAACGATCAGGGATCTGGACTCAAGTTCGAGCCTTCCAAAATTCAGAAAAGAGACATAAAAATATGTTACCTGGAGAGAGGAATTCATCAGATTTGTCTAATTTGTCTCGGAAAGATTATGTCCATAAGCTGGTTGCCAGGACAACCTAGAATTTGGCGTTTCTGATCTCAGAATGTCAAACCAACAAACATGACCACGTGTTCTCAGTACTCAGTTGGACCTAGGCTAGCTTAGCAAAGATTCCTTCAAGTGAACGATTGAAATTCAAAGACAATACCCAACAATCAGGAAATCACTCATACATCAGGCTGGAGAACATATGGTGATGAAAGAAATACAAAATTAATAACTTGAATGAAGGAGAATGGACTGATAAGCATATCGATGGGAGATAGCTGAGAAAGCCCATGACGATTGATGTGGATTAAGGTTGCCCCAGCTCGAAAAGCCCAAGGTTACCAGGCCTACATGCCAAACTACATGACGTGGTGAATCATTTTTTGGTATGAATTAGAGGCGCCCCAGTGAGAGAAGCCCAGGTCATGCTCACCTACATGCCTATCTATATGGCCAGATTCGTATCTAATGTTATCCGACCACACAATAACCAGACCCCAACTGAAGTGGAATCATTTCATGACATTTTACATCATCTTTTCTTTTTCCAGCAAAAGTAAGTCACGTAACTATGCTTATACAATTAGCACTTACCCTGTACTCAGGGCAGCAGCAGGAGCTGTGACTGCCCATGGGTCCTGTCCCCATGCAGCAACTCTTTAGTGTCCATGGGTCCTGTCCACATGCTATCCTGTACCGTTCTCTAAATAAAAGAGCATCACTGCCAGACCTTGAGAGTCCAACAAATCTTTCTTTTGACTCTTCAGTTCGCCAACCCCGCATCCTATCTTGTGGCCCGTACGGGGATTTTGCTTCATCGGTTTGTGAGCTTGACTTCTGATAAATGCCCTTTCCTTCCTTGTGCCTCTCTCCTTTTCGAGGATGGATCTAAATTCACTTCTCCATCAGGAACTTTCTTGGATAGCTGTATGAATCCACGTTTGCTGCCCATGGCTACTCTGTGGGGCAAATCATGGCATTCGGCTTGAAGAGAATCAGTACCTTAAGCCTTAGGGTGATGTAGAATGAATTAATCCGTTCCTTCCTGACTCTATCGCTGATATATAAATTTTACGTGGGCACGGGTTGGCCACTTAAGTCATTAGGATGGTCGGGAATCTACAAGACTCCCGTGGAAGGTTTCTTTTCCTAAGGCTGTATTGGGCTACCTCCCATGGCACCTGACCATGCTCTGAACTGTGTGAATGTCCAAATTGGGAGTCCAGTTCAAGGCAAGTAAGAAAGTCTAACCTTTGGTTGAGTATGGAAAACCCTTCTCGGAGAATGGCTCCAACACGCAATTGGGTAGAATGTCCCCCAAAGCGGCGGAAAATTCCTCACTATTTTTATCTATCCTGTTCTCTCTTAAACTTCTCCTTTTCTCTCAGGGACCATTCACCAGGCATCTATTGCTGCCAGGCAGAATAGGAAAGATGTTCACCAGGCACCTGTTACTGCCAGGCATCCGAGGGAAGGTACACAAGGGATGCAATGCTGGTGGAGTTTCCCATCACCCCTTGCTATAGGAACCCCACATTAGGAACGACAGGTGGGATGCTGCCCTAGGTTCACAGGGGATTTTCAAGGAAATTCACGTGTCTCATTCATCTTTGTTAGAGTTACACGGGCCATTTTCATCTCCTTTTGAGCTTTGCAACCGGAAAACAGAAGAATCTTTGAAGAGTCAAGGCCTCCACACCTGGGAACCCCAACTTTGGCTTTCTACCCTGATCACCACGGCAACACCAAGTAGGGTGCCCTTTTTTGGCAGATGACTGATTGAGGATTTTAGTCACCTACTGAGTTGGCTATGAGGGTAGCAGACCTGTGATTTATTCTGTGAACTGTCGTGCTAGGGTAGTGTGCCCCAGCACGGGAACTGTTGTGTGACTCTTATCTTGATAACCCTCTGGGAGTGGCCATGAGGGTGAGGTCTGGTGTCTTCTTTTCCTTTCTTTGTTTTGCTCATCATGTAGTCTGTTGTCACCAAGTCGAGCTTAAGTTCAGGCTGAACCTGACCAGAACCTGGACCTTCTGTAAAATCAAAAAACTTGAAAACATTTTGCAAGGGACTTAACTCTCAACCCGGCTGCTGGGAGCCCTGAACTCCAGCCAGTTCCCAGCTTCTGTGGGCACTGCACCCTTTTCCAGTCCACTGTCAGTCAGACACTGGCTTTACTGCCATGGGGAATGCCGTAAGCATCCCCAGAGACTCACCACTCAGAATCCTTCTAACTAATTAGAAACACTTTCAATTGTATGGGTGATGCCCCAGAAACTCCAACTAGGGGAAAATCTGCGATTTTTCTCTGTGCCTTTCTGGTGCAGTTGGACAGGTGGATCAACCTAAAAGGACCTTCAAGTTACAGTCCAGTTTCTGGGAAATCAAGAGCAACTGTCCTTACAAAATCCTTGCAAGACTGGAAAGACAGCTCTAGAGGCAGTTCAGATTTCACCTAGTTCCTTTATCATGAAAAAGATTATCATCCTCCCTCTCCAGGAACTACTGTCCAGTCCATCACTCATTCTTAAGACTGAAAAACAAAAAAGGAGGGGAAAGGTTAAATGAACATAAGTGTGTCTTTGCCAAAAGTCTAGCATGTCAAAGGTCTTCTCCATAAGTATTAGTAAAAAGGCTCAAAACAAAGTTTGGATTCATAACTTGTGAGCTCAATATTATTGTTCCTGACTCACAGCAGTAGTTTTTAAAAGGATGGTTGTACAGTCTCTCTGTAGGTGTGTCTATGTGTATGTTATAGGTGTGATACTTTTATCCTGGATGCTATGGCCAAAATTAAGATTTCTGTTTAGTTGGCTTAAAGTAAGTGCTTTATTAAATTCTAAATGTAGTAGAAATTAACTCAGTGCCTTTCAAAGTAAACGAGATGTGAATTAACCTATGTTAAATGAAAACTTGTTTAAGTTTGTTGGTTTGATTGAAAATAGTCTTCTTGTCAGAGTTGTCGGTATTTGCATAGTATGCAGGCATTCATCCTGGGTTTACTAGTCACATAAGTTCACGTTGTCTGTTAAATTTGTCAGCAAAATAATAGCTGTAAACGATGACCAGTTTTTTCAAATGCCTCATGAGGTTTCCGTAGGTAATCTGAACATAATTGTCGGAAAAAAATGGTTTAAATACATAAAACTCACAATAACTTTTACAGTCTGTATACTTGGGGAAAAAAACAGCTTCGAAATTCTTTTTGGTAACAATCTTGAGTTTTGCCAAGTTAAGTTAAATGATAAAAATATGAATACCTGGGTCATTTTTGGATAGGATGAAACACTGAAACATTATTAATAAACATAGCTAAGTTATCTGATTTTGGCTTCTTAGTGAAGAGGCTAAAAGCGTTTGGGTGTATTAAGAAGCATGCCTTGTGTTTTGTTGTAAAGTACCACGTTTCTAAATTTATGAAGTGTTTAGAATGCTGATATAAAAGACAATTCATAATAGTTTACATTTTTAGTGTTTACTAGGTCTGTTAAGGTTTAAATGTTCTAATTAACCTATGGAATTAAAGCTACTCGAAATTAATAAGTAAAAGAGCTGTGTATTCAAGGAAGTTAAAATGGATGTTTTCAGTAAAAAAGGTATAAAGAATGGAAATAGTTTTGTTTGATAGGTTAAGAAACATAAATTTGTCCTGATGTACTAGAAAGGAAAAAGAAAGACTTTGGGACAAAGTTGTAGAATGCTTGTGAAGGAGAAATTCTGAAAGGAGTTTTATGCCTGGTCAAGTAGACTAAAGTAACTTCAATTAAGTGCATGAGTTTGAATGTTAAAAATAAGTACGTGCAGAAATTCAAATTTGCTTTTCTGTGAAAGGATACATTTTCTTGAACTTTTGATCTGCTCTTGATAAAGAGGTTATAAAAGCTATTCCTTTGAGTAATTCTACCTAGGAGACAAATCTGTTTTGTGAAAATAATGAGTGAGGTCACTCTTAAGATTTTTCAACCTTTCTGTTATCACTTTGAATAGATACCTGAGCATTGTTTCACAGTGAGTGTTGTTTCCTATTTGAAGAAGCATTTTAAAAACTTTGGGTATGTTTTGACAAGTTTCTCCCTCAAAAATATTCAAATCCTGAATGAAGGCTTTCTTTTGACCTGGTAGACAGAAGAAAAATTACTCTGAGGATTTTCAGAGGGCCCCTGAGTCGTCTCAAAGAAATTTTCTCTCTCTTCCTATAAGGAGGAAAATACCAAACTAACTAGGCTTATTTGGTCTATTAAATTACATGGAAAACATTGGGAAATGAATGAAGATAGACTTTCTTAGGTGGTATTAGATGGGTAAATGTTATTAATATAGATGTCTTAAAATTATATGGCATTCTTAAGATTCTGATCTGTCCTGGTTATCAGTCATAAGTCCAATTATTATCTGGAAGTGTTATATGTCACAGAAGTAGCCAATTTTCTTTGGCAATTGCCGTTTGGAGTCCTTTGTCCATTTGCAGATAGCTGTTGTTTTACTCTGATGCTTTTTTCTTTTGCAAATATCTTTCATCTTCCGACAAATTCCTGGAAAGGATTCTGACACAGAGGTTCTAAAGTACACGTTTCTGATAAACTTTCAGATTGTAAAACTGAGCTGAGTAAGAAATTACAGAATTCTACCAGAAACTAAGTTCATCGATCTGCTGACAGAAGATTCAGCTCAAGACTTGATTATACAGCACTGTGTGAACTGATGAGGATGATTATAATTTTTTAGGACATCTGTTTGAAATATTGTTGAGTTTTGATGTGTTGTTTTGTTTTCTCACAATAAGGAAATATTTGTTTCTTTTCTCTTATGCTAACTTTGACTTACAGCCGTTTGGTGAAATTATGCCTTTATGAGAAAAACTGAAACATTTATCTTTTTCTCCCTACCTTATCCCTCGAGAATTTGGAAACCCTTTGTGACCGAGTATGGTTATGTAGTGTCAATATTTGCATAAGTTCCATAAGAATCTGTTCTCCTTATAACAGGACACATTGCTTATACTACCAAGGCTTTGACTGGAATGTCATATTTGAAACACACAGGCTCAGATATGACAAGACAGCATTTCAGGAACAAAGATTGGACTTTCTGGAATACAGCCACTTGGAAACATGGGCCTGGTACCTTGTTTACAGAGATTATGGCAATCTTACCCAGTAAGTAAGGAAGCTTGCTTATCTGACAGGTGTAAGGAACTCCGAATATTTTGGGGGACCTCAAAGAGAACACCACTCAAATCTGTAAGTACTGCAGGCCAAATCTGATGGCAAGTCCTTGGCTTGGCTTTTCTGGCCTTGCAAGGCCTTCACAGTTGAATCTGAGATTCCTCATAAAAAAGTCCAGCAAAGCAGATTTTAAAAAGCCTGTATAAGCAATTACTATTCTTGTTCCTCTTATGTAAATAATTGGAGCAAGTTGTATTGAAGCTACACTTTATTTGCAAACCAGTTCATCCTAATTTGCCTATCTTTTGTAAAAATGAGGGTGATTTAAGAGAGAAAAAATACGTTTATGTAGAAGCTATAGTAGGTATTCCTGGATATTAGATTCTAGCTGTTTTCTTTTACAAGATTCATCTATTGCTAATCGTAATGTCTCCTTGTGGCCATCTATCTCTGACACCTGGGAGTTCCCTGGCCACCATCAAACATTTTCCTTCAATACTACTGCCCGAATACTAAATACATTTGCTTTGTCACAGGTGGATCCTAAACAACATGTTCCAAATTTAAAGTCCCCAGCTTATCAAGACACAGGATGGACCATATCAAATTTGGAATGAATATATTTGGGTCACTCCTACTAGTGGTCAACCCAGTAAAAGATCATTCTCTGTTGGGAACAAACCAATCACACCTGTGATACATGGCCTAATAGCACTCGACTTATGGGGAAAATTCCCTGTTATTTGTGTTCTCGTATCATAGCCTTAAAAAAAATACTGACTGGTCTGGGACTGACTGGGATAGACGGCCCAGCACGTTTTGGTTAGCCCCTAATGGTGCTCAGTGTTGATGTGGGTCCACTTTATGGCCTTGGCTGCCACCTGGATGGATTGGATGATGCACCCTAGGCTTTGTCTGCATGCAAGGTAGAAGTACATTTAATATATCTCCTCCTGCTAACCTACCCAACTGCAACAGCGCTGGACCAGCTGTGTCTTCCACTGGTATTTCCATCTTTACTCAATTATCCTTCACCAATTAGGAATTGAAAATGCTGTCTTGCACATGGAAGTCCTAATCAAATTCAGTAGGAAGGCATTAAATGACGCACAACATAGCATTTCGCTGCTCAATTTAGAAGTATCCCAAATGTGTAAGGCAGTTCTCCAAATCCAAATGGCACTGGATGTCTTGACAGCAGCACAAGGGGGCACCTGTGCCGTTATAAAAAGTGAATGTTTTGCCTATATTCTTGACTACCATCAAAATATTTCTGGCTTCCTATCCCAACCACCAAATTAAATCCATGTCTGACCAACCCTAACTCTAAACGATTGGTTGTACTCCCAGTCAGTACCAGGTTTCTGCACTACTTCAAAACCTTATTCATTGGGTTAAACATACTGCTTGTATTTCTACTTGTAGTTTGTTGTCTGTTTCGTTGTTTGTCTTCTGCATGCCAAAATATTTCACCTCTTGGAGCACATCTCGTCAAATGATTCTCTGCTCTCCAGGGGCTCTGTATAACTTAGCCTTGGACTCCACAGGTGAAGACTTCTGCTCCACTGAACTTCTACCTGTGCCTATGGCCCCATTTAGGGACACCTCTACAACATTGTACAGCCAGAAGTATTTACAGAAGAGTGAACATCGTCCATATCCCCAAATATTTCCGGTCCAAATGGGTTCGAGGGGGTTTATGTCGTGGATTGAGGCTGCTCCAGCTAGAAAAGCCCAAGGTGACCTGGCCTACATGCCAATCTATATGACCCGGTGGATTTTTTGTTGATATGAATTAGGGCTGTCCCATGGAGAGCATCTCAGGGCATACTAACCTACATGGTAATATATATGGGCAGATTCGTATCTAAAGTTATGTGACCGCACAATAACCAGACCCCATCTGCACTGAAATCATTTAAAGACATTGAACATCATCATTTCTTTTTCCAGTAAAAACAAGTCATGTACCCATGCCTTATAAAATTATCACTAACCCTCAACTGAGGGATGCAGCAGGAGCTCTGACTGCTCATGGGTCCCATCCCCAGGGAGCAGCAGCAGCTCTTCACTGCCCATGGGTCCTGTCCCCATGCCATCCCGTACTATTCTCTAAATAAAAGAGCACCAATGCCAGACCTTGAGAGTCCAAGAAATCTTATATTTGAGTCTTCAGCTCGCCGAGCCCATATCAACAATTATACCATGGAAAAGAGAAAACGGTCACAGAAAATGGAAGGCACACAGAAATCACATCTGAATAATCCACAATGAAACAATTAAGTTTTAGTCATACTCTGAACGTTCGAAAGTCAGAGAAAGTCACATCCACAAAAACTGGAGCAAATGTCAAACTTAGGCTAATTGGTAAAGGTGAGTTATCACACTGCTAACATCGGGCTCTGAAAACCTGTGTCAATGAAGTGTGCCAGGACAGCAGAGACAGAATTCTGACAAATCTTCTGACATCACAGTGGAGAAGAAAAATAAACTGGCCTCATCTACACAGTGCCACATTTGGCCCAAGTAGCCCATTCAAGTCACATTCCACTCAACTGCAGGTTGCCAATGGAACATGAAAGGTGCCGGCCAGTGGTGTAGTGGTGAACACTGCACGTTGTGGTCAGCAGCCCTGGGCAGGCCATGCGGAATCCTGGGGGTGAACCTCATCACAGCTGGTCCAGCCATTCTGGGGCAGGCGTCTGAGGTAGTGTAGAGGCAGATGGGAAGCAACGTCAGACAGCGTCAATCTTCCTCAGAAAGTACAGCAGCATCGCCAGCAGATGTGAGCACAGCCATGAACATCTGCCAAAACAAAACCAATGAAAAGTTGCATAGGATAGAAAAAACCTCAGAAAGAAAAAACATGCACGTAAGAACAATAGGATTTCTAGGAATTAGCTTAGACAAACAGGTGCAAGCAATGGAAACCGAAAACTAGCAAAGCTTTGGCGAAAGCAATTCCAGAAGACACAAGCAAACGGAAGGGTATTCCATGCTCTAGGAATGTAAGAACTAAAACAACTGAAATGGCCGTAAAGGATAAATCAATCTCTAGATTCCATGCAATCCCAGTCAAAGTTGCAGCAATCTTTCCCACGGAAATAGAAGAGAGAATCCTAAAGTCTCTATACAGCAACAAGAACCCTGAATACCCAAAGGAATCCTGAGGAAAAAAGCAGGACGAACAAAGCAGGATGTAAAACACTTTCTGATTCCAACATGTAGGACGAAGAGCTAGGTACCGAAACATAGCCTGCTCCCAAAAACAGGCACACAGACCAATGGAACAGAATCCAGAGCCTAGAGGTCAACTCACCCAGATATGAACAACTCATTTGCAACGAGGAAGGCAAGAGGAGACAGTGGAGAAAGGAGAGTCTCTAAAAGAAACGGTGCTGGGAAGCCTGCACAGCCACATGTAACACAATGAGAGTAGACCATGATGTTACACCAGGCACACACCCACCTCGAAATGGATTAAACCCTTCAACTTAAGACTTGAAGCCGTGAAACTTCTAGAATAAAACCCAGGGAGCTTGCTCTTTGCCATCTGGCGTAGCCGCCTATTTGGAAGAAGCATGTGTGACTAGTCAAGGTCAACAATGGAAACAAGAAACAAACGGGACTCCATCCAATGCAGTAGGTTCTGTCCAGCCAAGGAAACCGTCGACTCAATGCAAGGACAGCACAACAGCAGGAAGAGAATATTTCAAACCACACATCGGAGAAGGGCTGAATAGCCAAAAGATCCAATGACCTCACAAGTCTCGACAAGAGAAAAAACAACAAGCCCATTAAAACCTGGGCAAAAGATGGAAACAGAGATTTACACCAAGAAGACAGAAAGGTTGCCAACAGCTTTATGAACTCATGTTCATCATCATTGAGTCTAAGGCCAATGCAAATCCAAACGGCAATGAGATAGCAGCTCACTGTGGTCAGAATGGCTATAAAGAACAAGACAGGAAACAACAAGTGTCGGAGGGGAGGCGGAGAGAAGGGAAGAGTTCTGCACCGCTGGTGGGAGTGCAAACCGGTGAAGGCACTAGGCATAGCCTTGTGGAATTGCCTCAGAAATTTCAAAATACATCTACCATATGGTCCAGCTATTCCTCTGCGGCGTGTTTATCCAAAGAAATTGGGAACACTACTGCACAGAGATCCGTGCAGCGCTGTGTTCACCACAGCCTTCCTCCCGATATGCAAGACATGGAAGTTCCTCTGGTGCCCATCAAGGGACCCATGGAGAGGGAAGGTGGGCCATATCCACACAATGGCCTAGCACTCAGCTGTAAGAAAGGGTGCAGTCCAGCCATTTGTGACACCAGAATGGCTCCTGCGGGTATGAGGGGAACTGAAACAACCCCCGGGGAGAATGTCAAATACCATAGGATCTCACTTACAAGGAGAAGATTAAAATAGGGACCAAGAAACATGTAGAACATGACATGGGATTGGTGGTTCCCAGAGGTAACGGGTGGCAGGGGACGGTGGGAGAAAGAGATGTTTAGGCACAATTTTGTAGTGTGGGCCTGTAATTAGGCTTACAGTGGGGAAGATGATGTACCATACACAGAAGTCTAAATCTATGAGGATGTAAATCTGAAAGCTATAGGATGTTATAATGAAGGGTTAGGGAAATCAATTCACCTAAAATCAAAACTCCTTAAATGCAAGCAGGTTTATGGCATAAAGATTGCAGGCTGAAAGAATTTAGAGAAGATGAACTTCCAAGGATTGATAATCACCTCCAAATGCTTAACGATGCTACAGAAAATTAGACCATTGCAAAGAGATGAAGAGGAACACAACCAACACAGCACGTTCTGTGCTAAACTCATGAGCCAACGGAAAATGTTACCGTCCACGATGTTTTTACTAATTACATTTATGAATAATCAATGCAGGCCAACATCTTCCCAAGTTCAAGCCAAAGGTTGGTCCAAAAGTCCAATTCAGGTCCGGCACTGTAGTGTAGCTGGTAAGTGCCCATGTTTCACTGGGGCGGCCTAGGCTTGGCAGGGTGGCATCACGGGTCTGGATCAGATTAGGAGCAGTAGGAAATATGGATTTCAAGGTATGGTGCCAACAGAGATCATGAAGAAGTAGAAATTGTGAGGATACCTTATGAATACACACCAGCAAATGAACCATGAGAATATTACAATCTATGAAAGCATCAGGTACACTTCCCCAAATGATGAAGGAAGGAAAACATGTGACCTGCCAAGGTGGAATTGCCAGACTACTATGAGATGACATGATCATTGCTCATCAGAGGATTGCCTGGGTAACTTCAACTTTGCAGGGACTCCAGGACTTTCTGTGGGGAAAGTCCACACATTTGGCCACATCCACAAAAGATAAGAGATAAATCCCAGGACGATCTTAAAGGAAAGAAACCAGTGTCTAGAAGGAATGTAGTAGACCTTTCAAGGTTAGAGGAGAAAGTTAGAAACCGACAAGAAGTCCCGTAAAAGGAAAACTGTCCTACCTGGAAAGGGAGAGTAGTCAGACTGGTATGAGATGGGTCTTAAACACTGTGTGCATGGAGGTTTTCAGCACAACTTAGAATTCTGAGGGTGTTTATGACATCATGGTGACCATGTCACCCAAGATGGTCCCAGGTTTCCATCCCGAGGATTTGCCTAGGCTAGGATATTCAAGTGAGAGATTCCCAGAAACAGCTTTTCCAAACAGAAACCGGGCACAGAAACTTGAAGAGATCCAACAGATGCGTATTCAAGGGATGAGAAAGGAATCACTGAAATGAAGCGACAATAGAGGGACAAGCACTCAGAGGAGAACATTGTCATCTACTCACGTAGATGGGGAGGCCATGCTGATTCAAGCTTGAAACTTGTTTTGAGAAAAGAGGCCGTACCTGGGGCTTATCAGACCTACATTGTCCTTCTGCCTTACCCATAACCCAAAGTCAAGAATGATTACTTGAGGACATTGAAGAGAAGAAGTGAGGCCACCTTTCTTAGGCCTCAGCAAACTTTGAAGACAAGTCTCCCTTTCCATAGCTCTCAAGTCACGGGGGCCCACTGGGTACATGCCAATGTGTCTCAAGAGATCTCATTGAAGCCTGGAAAGAATGGCCCCCTGCCATGCTTGGGTATGTCGCTTGGTTTGGAAGGGCTCTAGAAGTGTGCTGAAAAGCACCTTTTCCAGAGAGCTTTGTTCCTTTGTGAAGGCTGCCCTCCCAGGCTAGAGTGTTCAGTTGGGATCAATGAGATTCTCTCCACCCTCTCTTGCCGTACAAGGAATATTGATTACGTGTTTCGATACCACACGTAAGGAGGTTTGCTGAAAATTAGAACATTACCATTATATTTAAAGAAAAATAAACTCGCCACAGCTGAGGAGGTAAATCAAACACATAACAAAACCTGTAGAAACAAAGTAAGCCAGTATCTAGCCATAATCTAGTGGAAAGTTCAAGCATCAAGGGTGAAGTTTGAAACTTCCCAAATCCAGAATAGAGACAGAAGGTCTCTCACCTGGACAGAGGAATTCATCAGATTCATCTAATTTGTTTCAGAAGCATTGGGTTCCTGAAGGTGGTTGCCAGGACAACGTCGTACCTGGAGTTTCTCATCTCACAATGTCAAACGAACCCAGATGACCACGCGTACTCAGTGCTCAGTTGCACCTAGACTAAGAGAGCAAAGACTCCCTCAAGTGACCGATGGAAATTCAAAGACGACACCCAGGAATCACGAAAGCACTCACACATCGGCCTACAGAACATATGGTGATTAAAGAAATACAAAATTCCTAACTTGGAATGAAGGAGAATGTACTGACAAGCATCTCGAAGGGACATACCTCAGAAAGACCATGACGATTAGACTATGGAAAAGAAAACAGGGTCCCAGAAAATGGAAGCCCAAAAGAAATCACACCTGAATGATTCACAGTGCAATACGTCAGTCTTTAGACAGACTATGCTTGAACATTGGAAAGACCGAGAAGGTCACAACCCCAAAACTTGCAATGAAGGTCAAACCTGGGCTAACTGGGAAGGGTGAGTTACGAGACTGCTCCAAGCGGGCTCTGAAACCCTGTGTCCATGAAGCTTGCTGGGACAGCAGAGACAAAATGCTGACAAATCCTCTGACATCACAGTGGACCGGATAGAAAACCAGGCCTAGTCTACACAGGGCCAGATTTGGGCTTAGTAGCACATTTAATTCACATTTCACTCAACAGCAGGTTGGCAATGGAACATGAAAGGGGCCAGCCCGTGTTGTAGCAGTGAAGTCCGTGCATTCTGGGTTGGAAGCCCGTGCTAGGCCACGTGGATTCCTGGGGGTGAGCCTCCTCACCGTTGGCCCAGCCATTCTGGGGCAGGCGTCCGAGGTAGTGCAGAGGCAGATGGGAAGCAACGTTAGACAGGGCCACTCTTCTTTAGCAAATACAGCTGCAGTGTCAGCAGATGTGAGCACAGCCATAAACGTTTGCCAAAACAGAACCAATTAAAAGGTGCAAAGAACATAAATACTGAACCTCAAAAACAGAAGCATACCAGTAAGAAGACTAAGATATCTATGAATGACCTTAACCAAACGGGTGCATGCTATGTAACACGAAAGGGAAGAAAGCTTTTGGGAAATAAATTCCAGAAGAGAGAAGGAAAAGGAAGGCTACACCGTGCTCTTGGAATGGAAGAACTAACACACTTGAAAAGTTCGTAACAGATAAAGCAATCTCTGGATTCCATGCAATCCCAGTCAAAGTTGTAGTAATTTTTCCCACAGAAATAGAAGAGAGAATCCTAAAGTCTCTATCCAGGCATAAGGGACACTGAATAGCCAACGGAATCCTGAGGAAAATGAACAAAGCTGGACGTATCCCCCTTTCTGATTTCACCATACAGGACGAAGCACTAGGTACTGAAACAGCACAGTCTGGGCCCAAAAACAGGCACACAGACGAATAGAACACGATCAAGAGCGCAGAGGTCTACTCACACAAATATGGACAGCTCATTTTCGACCAGAGGGACAAGAGAAGACAGCGGAGAAAGGAAAGTCTAGAGAAGAAAGGTTTCTTGGAAGACTGCACAACCACAGGTAACAAAATGAGAGTAGGACATGATGTTAAACGAGGCACATACCACCTCGAAATGGATTAAAGCCTTGAATGGAAGACTTCAGTCCATGGAACTTCTAGGAGAAAACACAGGCAGCGTGCTCTTTACCATCTGGCTTAGCTGCCTATTTGGAAGAAGCATGTGTGACTGGGCAAGGGCAAGAAAGGAAACAAGAAGCAAACGGGACTCTATCCAACGCAGAAGGTTCTGCCCAGCCAAGGAAACCATAACTCAATGCAAAGACTGCACAGCAACTGGCAGTGGATGTTTGCAAACCACACATCAGAGAAGGGCTGAATAGCCAAACGATCCAATAACCTCACACGTCTCCACAAGAGGAAAAACAACAAACCCAGTAAAACCTGGGCAAAAGATGGAAACAGAGATTTCTCCCAAAGAGAGAAAGATGGGCAACAGCTGTATGAAAACATGTTCACCATCATAAATTCTCAGGCCAGTGCAAATCCAAACGGCAATGGGATAACAGCTCCCTGTGGTCAGAATGGCTATAAGGAACAAGACAGGAAACAACAAGTGTCAGAGAGGAGGTGGAGAGAAGGGAAGCCTCCTGCACCACTGGTGGGAGTGTAAACCGGTGCAGCCAGTAGGAAAAGCAGTGTGGAATTGCCTCAGAAATTTCTACCATATGATCCAGCTATTCCTCGGCAGCTTGTATATCCATAGAACTTGGAAACACTAATGCATAGAGATCCGTGCACCACTGTGTTCACCACAGCCTTACTCCCGAGATACAAGACTTGTAAGCCGCCCTGGTGCCCATCAAGGGACGAATGGAGAAGGAAGATGGGCTATATCCACACAATGGCATAGCACTCAGCTGTAGGAATGGATGCAGTCCAGTCATTTGTGACCACCAGAATGGCTCCTGAGGGTATGAGGGGAATTGAAACAAGCCCAGGGAGAAGGTCAAATACCATGCGATCTAAGTTACAAAGAGATATAGAAAAAAAAGGACAAACAAGCTGGAATCACGTGAGATGGAACCGGTGGTTCCCAGAGGGAATGGGAGCCTGGGCCCTGAGGGAGACATAGTTGAATAGGCACAAGTGTGTGGTGAGGGCCTGTAATTAGGCTTTTGGTGGTGAAGATGATGTAACCTACACAGAACTTTAAATCTGTGAGGATGTAAATGTGAAAGATATAGGATGTTATAATGCAGGGTTACGGCCACCAATTCACATAAAATCAAAACTCCAAAAAGGGGTGCAGATTTACGGCCTAAAGCTTTGGAGGCTGAAACAGATTACAGAGGATGACCTTCCAAGGATTGGTAATCACCTCAAAATGCTTAATGATGCTACAGAAAGGTAGACCTTTGCAAAGAGATGAAGAGGAATACTAGGAAGAGAACATGTTCCGTGCTAAACTCATGAACCAACGGAAAATGCTACCTTCCATGTTGTTACTACTGATTCCCTTCATGCATGAGCCAAGCAGGCCAACATCTTCCCAAGTTCAGGCCAAAGTTTGGTCCAAAAGTCCAATTCAGGGCCTGCCCTGTATTGCAGCAGGTAAGTGCCCACGTTCCACCTCGGTGGCCGGGGCTTCATTGGCTAGCATCACGTGTGTGGATCAGATTACTAGCATTAGGAAATCCAGATTTCATGGTCTCGTGGGCACAGAGATAATAAAGAAGTAGAAAGTGTGAGGTGACCTTGTCAATACTCACCAGAAAAAGAACCATGAGAATATTACAATCTATGAACGCGTCAACTACACTTGCCCAAATGATGAAGGAAACAAAACCTGTGAGTTGCCAAGGTGGAATTGTCACACCGCTAGGAGATCACACGATCATTGTGCATCAGGGGATTGCCTGGACAACATCAACTTCTTACGGACTTCAGGACATTCTCTAAGGAAAGTCCACCCATTTGGCCATATCCACAAAAGATAAGAGATAAAACCAGGGATGATCTTTAAGGGAAGAAACCGGTGTCTAGAGGGAATATAGTAGACCTTTCAAAGTTCGAGGAGAAAGTTAGAAACTGACAAGAAATCCAGAACAAGGAAAACTATCCTACCTGGAAAGGGGGAATAGTCAGACTGGTATGAGATGGGTCTGAACCACTGCGTGCATGGAGGTTTTCAGGACAACTTAGAATTCTGAGGGTGTTTATGACATCGCGGTGAACATGTCACCCAAGATGGCCGCATGTTTCCAGTCCTAGCATTGGACTAGGCTAGGATAGTCAAGTGAGAGATACCCAGAAACAGCTTTTACAAACAGAAACCAGGCACAGAATCTTGAAGAGACCAAAGAGACGCTGGTTCAAGGGATAAGAAAGGAATCATTGTGATGATACGTCATGATTTCTTTGTTTTCCTCAGGATTCCTTTGGTTCTTCAGGGTCTTTTGTTGCTGGAGAGAAACATTAGGATTCCCTCTTCAATTTCTGTGGGAAAGATTGCTGCAACGTTGACTGGGATTGCATGCAATCCAGAGATTGCTTTATCCAGTACGGACGTTTCAAATGTGTTACTTCTTCCATTCCAAGAGCACTGAATGCCCTTGCAGTTCCTTGTGTCTTGTGGAATTTCTTTCCTCAAACCTTTGCTATTTCTCGGTTTACATAGCTTTCACCTGTTTGGCTCAGGTTATTCCTAGATACCTTAATCTTCTAAAGCATGCTTTTATTTTTTTTTGAGGGTAAGTTTTTCTATCATTTGTAACTTTTAATTGCTTCTGTTTAGGCAGAAGTTTATCGCTGTGCTCACATCTGTTGGCAATGCTCCTGTATTTCCTGATGAAGAGGGCCCTGTCTAACGTCTCTTCCCATCTGCCTCTACACTACCTCGGACGCCTGTCCCAGAATGGCTGGACCAGCTGTGAGGAGGTTCATGCCAGGATTCTATGCTGCCACCGCTGGCTGCCGAACCAGAGCGTGTGGACCTCACCGCTGCACCACTGGCCGGCCCCTTTCATGTTCCATTGACAGCCTGCAGTTGAGTGGAAGGTGACTCGAGTATGCTACTTGAGCCCAACTCTGGCCCTGTGTAGATGAGGCCAGCTTGTTTATCTGGTCCAGTGTGATGTCAGAGGATCTGTCAGAATTGTGTCTCTGCTGTTCCGGCAAGCTTCATGGACACCGGCTTTCATAGCCCACTTGGAGCAAACTCGTAACTCACCCTTCCCAGGTAGCCCAGCTTTGACCTTCGCTGCAGTATTTGGGATTGTGAATTCCTCGGACTTTCAAACATTCCAGCAGAGTCTGTCTAATGAATGACATATTTCACAGTGGATTATTCAGGTGTGATTTCAGTTTGCCTTCCATTTCGGGGACCTTGGTTTCATTTACATAGTCTAATCATCATGGTCTTTCTCAGCTATCTCCCTTACATATGCTTATCAATCCGTTCTCCTTCATTCCAAGTTATTAATTTTGTATTTTTTTAATCACCATATTTTCTGTGGGCCGAGGTGTGAGTCCTTTCGTGATTGTTGGGTGTTGTCTTGGAATTTCCATCTGTCACTTGAAGGAATCTCTGCTATCCTAGCCTAGGCCAAACTGAGCACTGAGAACACCAGGTCCTCTTGGATGGTTTGACATTCTGAGATCAGAAACTCCAGATTCATGGGTGTCCTGGCAACCACCTTCACAGAAATGATGTTTCCGAGACAAATTAGACAAATCTGATGAACTCCTCTCTCCAGGCAACAGATTTTTCTGTCTCTTTTCTGGATTTGGGAAGTTTCTAACTTGAGCCCTGATCCTTGAACATTCCACTTCCTTACGTCCAGATAGTGGCTTGCTTTATTTCTATAGGGTTTATTTGTTTGATTTACATCCTCAGATCTGGCATGTGTAGTTTTCTTTAAATGTCACTGTAATGTTTAATTTTCCACCAACTCCTTACATAAGGTGTAAAAACACATAATCAATACTCCTTCTAGGGTCAGAGATATGGGCACAGCACTTCATTAGAGTCCAATGGAGCAATCTAGCCTGGGAGGGCAGCCTTCACAAAGGAACGAAGCCCTCTGGAAAAGGGTGCATTTCAGCACACTTCTGGAGCCCTTCCAAACAAGGAGACATACCCCAAGCATGACAGGTGCCCACGCCTTCAGGGCTTCAAAGAGTACTCTTGTGAGACATAACCGTCTACCCAGTGGGCCCCCGTGATGCCAGAGCTATGGAAAGGGAGACTTCTCCTCAAAGAATGCTAGGGGCCCAGGAAAGGAGGCATGGATTCTCCTCTTTGATGTCCTGAAGACTTCATTCTTGACTTTGGATTAAGATTAAGTCAGAAGGACAATATCGGTCTGATAAGCCCCAAGTCTGGCATCTTGTTTCCAATCAAGTTTCAAGCTTGAATCAGCATGGTCTCCCCATCTACTTGAGTAGATGACAATGTTCCCCTCTTGGTGCTTGTCCCTCTATTATCGCTTCTTCCCAATGATTCCTTTCTTATCCCTCGGATCATAGTCTCTTTGATCTCTTCAAGATTCTGTGCCCAGTTTCTGTTTGTAACAGCTGTCTCTGGGTATCTCTCACTTGAATATCCTAGCCTAGTCCAACGCTCCGACTGGAAATATGCAGCGATCTTGGGTGACATGTTCACCGTGATATCATAAACACCCTCAAAGTTACAAGTTGTCCTGACAACCTCCCTGCACACCATGTTTCAGAGCCATCTCATACAAGTCTGACCACACACCTTTTCCAGGCAGGATAGTTTTCCTTTTTCTGGATTTCTTGTCGGTTTCCAACTTTATCCTCCAACTTTGAAAGGTGTACTACATTCTCTCTAGACACCGGTTTCTTTCCTTTAAGATTATCCTAGGTCATCTCTCATAATTTGTGGCTATGACCAAATGGGTGGACCTTCCCTATAGAAAGACCTGGAGTACTTCCCTAGTTGAGGTTGTCCAGGCAATCCCCTGATGCGCAATGATCGTTTCATCTCATAGCAGTCTCACAAGTCCACCTTGGCAGGTTAAAAGTTTTCCTTCCTTCTTCATTTGGCAAGTGTACCAGCTGCGTTCACACATTGTAGTACCCTCATGTTTCTTTTTCTGGTGCGTATTGCTAACACATCCTCACAATTTCTACTTCTTTATGGTCTCTGTCCACACCATACCGTGAAATCTACATTTCCGATTGCTACTAATCTGATCCCCACCCATGATGCGAACCACTGAAGCCCGGGCCGCCCAAGCGGAACATGGGCACTTACCCCCTACACCACAGGGCAGGCCCTGAATTGGACTTTTGGGCCAATCATTGGCCTGAACTTGGGAAGATGTTATCCTCCTTTGATTATGGGTGAATGGAATTACTAGCAACATCATGGACGGGAACATTTTCCGTTGGTGCGTGAGATTAGCACGGAACATGTTCTCTTGGTAGTATTCCTCATCATCTCGTTGCAATGGTCTACCTTTCTGTAGCACTATTAAGCATTTGGAGGTGATTGTCAATACTTGGAAGTTCATCTTCTCTCATCTCTTTCAGACTCCAAAGCTTTATGCCGTAAGTCCGCACGCCTTTCTGGATTTTGGATTTTATGTTAGTTTATTGTTGTAACCCTGCGTTATAACATCCTGTAGCTTTCAGATTTCCACACCCAGAGATTTAGACTTCTGTGTAGGTTATATCATCCTCCCCTCCGGAAGCCTCATTACAGGCCTGAACCAAATGCTTTTGGCTAATCATCTCTTTCACCCTCCCTCTGCCCCCCAGTCCCCTTGGGAACCACCAATCCACTGTCCCATGGTACCTGTACATTAGCCCAAATTTTTCTGTTCTCCTTGTAAATGAGAACCTACGGGATTTGACTTTCTCCCTGTGACTGGTTTCACTTCCCATAAGACCCTCAGGAGCCATTCTGGAGGTCACAAAGGGCTGGATTACATCCTTACTTATAGCTGAGTAGTATGCCCTTGTGTCGCTATAGCCCATCTTCCTTCTCCATTGGTCCCTTGATGGGCACCAGGGCAGCTTCCAAGTCTTGGATATCAGGAGCAAGGCCGTGGTGAACACAGCGGTGCAGGGATCTCTATGCATTGGTGTTTCCAAGTTCTTTGGATAAGTACACCACCGAGGAAGAGCTGGATCATATGGTAGATGGAATCTTAAATTTCTGAGGCAAGTCCACACTGCTTTGTGGAGTGGCAGCATCGGTTTACACTACCACCAGCAGTGCTGGAGGCTTCCCTTCTCTCCACCTCCTCTCAGACACTTGTTTCCTGGCTTGTTACTTAGGGCCATTGTGACCACAGTAAGCTGCTATCTCATTGAAGTTTGGATTTGCACTGGCATGGGACTTCCTGATGAGGAACATGTTTTCATACAGCCTATTGGCCATCTTTCTATCTTCTGGGGAGAAATCTCTGTTTGCATCTTCTGCCCAGGTTTTAGTGGGCTTGTTCTGTTTTCTCTTTTGGAGCCGTATGAGGTCATTGGATCTTTTGGCTCTTAACCCCTTCTCTGATGTGTGTTTTGAAAACATCCTCTCCCAGTTGTTGTGCTGACGTTGCACTGAGTCGATGGTTTCCTTGTCTGGGCAGAAGCTTCTGCAGTGTATGAAGTCCCGTTTGTTTCTTGTTTCCTTTGTTGCCCTTGACTAGTCAAACATGCTTCTTCCAAATATGGCAAAGAGCAAGCTGCCTGGGTTGTCTCCTAGAAGATGCACGGTTTCAAGTCTTCCATTCAAGGCTTTAATCCATTTCGAGGTGGTGTGTGTGCCTGGTGTAACATCATGGTCTACTCTCATTGTGTTACATGTGGCTGTGCAGTCTTCCATGCACCGGTGCTTGTCGAGACTCTCCTTTCTCCGCTGTCTCCTCTTGGTTCTATTGTCGAAAATGGGTTGTCCATATGTACGTAAGTTGACCTCTGGGCTCTCGATTCTGTTCCATGTGTCCGTGTGCCTGTTTTTGGACCCAGACTGTGCCATTTCGGTTCATTGCGCTCCGTCCGACATGAGGAAATCAGACAGTGTGATATGTCATGCTTTGTTCGTTTTCCTCAGGATTCCTTTGGGTATTCAGATTCCTTTGCTGCTGGATAGAGGCTTTACTATCCTCTCTCTATTTCTGTGAGAAAGATTGCTGCAACTTGGACTGGGATTGCATGGAATCCACAGATTGCTTTATGGGGTATGGACGTTTCAAGTGTATTAGTTCTTCCATTCGAAGAGCATGAAATAGCCTTCCGTTTCCTTAGGTCTTCTGGAATTTCTTTCCGCAAAGCTTTGCCAGGTTTTGGTTTACATAGCTTGCATCTGTTTGGCGAAGCATAGTCTTAGATATCTTATTTCTCCTACTGGCATGCTTCCCTTTTTGAGGTTCATTATTTCTATTCTTTGCACCTTTTAATTGGTTCTGTTTTGGCAAACGTTTATTGCTATGCTCACATCTGCTGACAATGCTGCTGTACTTGCTGAGGATGAGTGGCACTGCCTAACGTCGTTTCCCAACTGCCTCTACACTACCTCGGACGCCTGCCCAAGATGGCTGTAACAACCATGAGGAGGATCACCCCAGGATTCCACGCTCCCGACCGCGGCCGGCTGACCAAGAACACGTGGACTTCACCCCTGCAACACTGGCCGGCCCTTTACATGTTCCATTGCCAACCTGTAGTTGAGTGGAATGTGACTTGAATATGCTACTTGAGCCCAAATCTGGCCCTGTGTCGACTAGGCCAGGTTGTTTTTCTGGTGCACTGTGATGTCAGAGGATTTGTCAGAATTTTGTCTCTGCTGTCCCAGCAAGCTTCATGGACACACGGTTTCAGAGCCCGTTTGGAGCAGTCTGAGAACTCCCCCTTCCCAGTTAGCCCAGGTTTGACCTTCACTGCAGGTTTTGGGGTTGTCACTTTCTCAGACTTTCCAACATTCAAGCAGAGTCTGTCTAAAGACTGACGTCTTTCACTGTGGGTTATTGAGGTGTGATTTCTGTTGGCCTTCCATATTCTGGGACCATGTTTTCTTTTCCATAGTCTAATTGTCATGGTCCTTCTGAGCTATCTCCCTTTGACATGCTTATGATTGCATTCTCCTTCATTCCAAGTTAGGAATTTTGTATTTCTTTAATTACTGTATGTTCTGTAGGCTGGTGTGTGAGTGCTTTTGTGATTGTTGGGTGTTATCTTTGAATTTCTATTGGTAACTTGAAGTAATCTTTGCTATGCTAGCCTAGGTGCAACTGGGCACTGAGTACATGTGGTCATCTTGGTTCGTTTGACATTGTGAGATGAGAAACTCCATGTTGTCCTGGCAACCACCTTCAAGGACCCAAGGGTTTCGAGACAAATTAGATGAATCTGATGAATTCCTCTCTCCAGGGGAGAGATCCTTCCATCCCTTTTCTGGATTTGGGTGGTTTCGTACTTCACCCCTCATCCCTGAACGCTCCACTAGATTACGTGTAGATCGTTTCTTACTTTATTTCTACAGGGTTTTTTTATTTGTTTGATTTACATCCTCAGCTGTGGCATGTTTATTTTTCTTTAAATATAATGGAAATGTTCTATTTTTTCAGCCAACCTCCTTACATGTAGTTCGAAACACATAATCAATACTCCATCTAAGATAAGGGATGGGGGAGAGAATCTCATTGATCCCAACTGAGCACTCTAGCCTGGGATGGCTGCTATCATGAAGGAACGAAGCCCACTGGAAAAGGGTGCTTTTTAGCACACATCTAGAGCCTTTCCAAAGCAAGAAACACACCCAACCATGGCAGAGATCCATTCTTTCCAGGCTTCAATGAGATCTCTTGAGACACATTGGCATGTACCCAGTGGACCCCTGTGAAGCCAGAGCTATGGAAAGAGACTTGTCTTCAAGATGCTAGGGGCCTAGAAAAGGAGGTCTGGATTCTTCTCTTCAATGTCCTCAAGTGATCATTCTTGACTTTGGATTATGAATAAGGCAGAAGGACAACATAGGTCTGATAAGCCCCAGGTCTGGCCTCTTTTTTCTAAACAAGTTTCAAGCTTGAATCAGCACAGTCTCCCCATCTACTTGAGTAGATGACACTGTTCTCCTCTCAGTGCTTGCCCCTCTAGTATCGCTTCTTCCCAATGATTCCTTTCTCAACTCTTGAATCAGCGTCTCTTTGATCGCTTCAAGATTCTGTGCCAGGATTCTGTTTGGAAAAGCTGTTTCTGGGTAACTGTCACTTGAATATACTGTCCTAGGCCTATCCTCGGGCTGGAAACCTCAGCCGACTTGGTTGACATGGTCACCATGATGTCATAAACACCCTCAGAATTCTAAGTTGTCCTGACAACCTCCATGCACACAGTGTCTCAGAGTGATCTCATACCAGTCTGACTACTCTCCCTTTCCAGGTAGGACAGTTTTCCTTTTTCTGGACTTGTTGTCAGTTTCTAACTTTATCCTCGAACTTTGAAAGGTCTACTACATTCCTTCTAGACACAGGTTTCTTTCCTTTAAGATCGTCCTGGGATTTATCTCTTATCATTTGTGGATGTGGCCAAATGGGTGGACTTTCCCCAGAGAAAGTCCTGGAGGCCCTGCCAACTTTATGTTCCCAGCAATCCTCTGATGCACAATGATCGTGTCATCTCATAGCACTCTGGCAATTCCACCTTGGCTGGTCACATGTTTTACTTCCTTCATCATGTGGGGAAGTGTACCCAATGTGTTCATAGATTGTGATATTCTCATGGTTCTTTTTCTGGTGTGTATTCATAACGTATCCTCACAATTTCTACATCTTCATGATCTCTGTCTGCATCATACCTTGAAATCTATATTTCCAAATGCTCCTAATCTGATCCGGACCTGTAATGCCGGCCAGCAAAGCCCAGGCCGCCCAAGCAGAACATGGGCACTTACCCGTTACACCACTGGGCCGACCCTGAATAGGACTTTTGAACCAACCTTTGTACTGAACTTTGGAAGATGTTGGCCTGCTTTGATTATTCGTAAAGGTTATTAGTAGTAACATCATAGACAGCTACATTTTCCGTTCTCTCATGATCTTAGCATGGAACGTGTTCTCTTGGTAGTGTTCCTCTTCATCTCTTTGCAATTGTCTACCATTCTGTAGCATCATTAAGCATTTGAAGGTGATTATCAATCCATGGAAGCCCATCTTCTTTAAACTCTTTCAGCCTGCAATTTTTATGCCATATACCTGCTTGCCTTTATGGAGATTTGATTTTATGTGAACTGGTTTCCGGAACCCTGCATTATAACATCCTATAACTTTCAGATTTACATCCTCATAGATTTAGACTTCTGTGTATGCTACATCATCTTGACCACTCTAAGCTTAATTACAGGCCCACACCACACACTTGTGCCTAATCAACTGTTTCTCCCTCCATCCCCTGCCACCCGTTACCTCTGGGAACTACGAATCCCCTGTCACATGCTACCTGTTTGTTGCTCCTTGTTTTAACCTTCTCCTTGTAAGTGAGATCCTATGGTATTTGACTTTCTCCCTGGGGATTGTTTCAGTTACCTTCATACCCACAGGAGCCATTCTGGTGTCACAAATGGCTGGACTGCACACTTTCTTACAGCTGAGTGCTATGCCATTGTGTGGATATAGCCCATCTTCCTTCTCCAAGAGCCCTTGATGGGCACCAGGGAGGATTCCAAGTCTTCGATATCGGGAGTAAGGCTGTGGTGAACAAAGCAGTGCAGGGATCTCCATGCCTTAGTGATTCCAAGGTCTTTGGATAAACACGCCGGAGAGGAATAGCTGGATCATATGGTAGATGGATTCTGAAATTTTTGAGGTAATGTCACATGGCTTTACGTAGTGCCCGCACTGGTTTACACTCCCACAAGCTCTGCAGGACTCTTCCCTTCTCTCCACCTCCTCTCCAACACTTGTTTCCTGTCTTGTTCCTTGTAGCCATTCTGACCACAGTGAGCTATCTCATTGCCGTTTGGATTTGCATTGGCATTAGACTTAACGATGATGAACATGTGTTTATATAGCTATTTCCCAACCTTCTATCTTCTTGGGGTAAATTTCTGTTTCCATCTTTTTCTCAGGTTTTAATGGGCTTGTTGTTTTTTCTCTTGTGGAGACCTGTGTGGCCATTGGATGTTTTGGCTATTCAGCCCTTCTCCGATGTGTGGTTTGAAACATCCTCTCCCTGTTGTTGTGCTGTCTTTGCATTGAGTAGATGGTTTCCTTGGCTGGACAGAAGGTTCTGCATTGGATGGAATCCCGTTTGTTTCTTGTTTCATTTGTTGCCCTTGCCCAGTCACACATGCTTCTTCCAAATAGGCGGCTAAGCCAGATGGTAAAGAGCAGGCTGCCTGTGTTTCCTCCAGGAAGTTTCACGGTTTCCAGACTTCTGTTGAAGGCTTTAATCCATTTCGAGATGGTGTGTGTGTCTGGTGTAACATCATGGTCTACTCTCGTTGTGTTACATGTGGCTCTGCAGTCTTCCCAGCACTGTTTCTGTTAGTCTCTCCTTTCTCCACTGTCTCCTCTTGCCTTCCTCGTTGCAAATGTGCTGTGCATATATGAGTGAGTTGAACTCTGGGCTCTGGATTCTGTTCCATTGGTCTGTTTGCCTGTTTTTGAGACCAAACTGTACCGTTTCGGTACCTAGCACTTGATCCTACATGTTGAAATCACAAAGTGTGATACGTCCTGCTTTGCTTGTTTCCCTCAGGATTCCTTTGGGTATTCAGCGTCCCTTTTCACTGGATAGAGACTTTAGGATTCTCTCTTCTATTTCTGTGGGAAAGATTCCGCAACTTTGACTGGGATTGCATGGAATCCAGAGATTGCTTTATCCATTACGGAAGTATCGAGTGTTTTACTTCTTACATTCCTAGAGCACGGAATACCCTTCCGTTTGCTTGTGTCTTCTGGAATTTCTTTCCAAAAAGCTTTGCTAGCTTTCGGTTTCCATAGCTTGCAGCTGTTTGGCTAAGCTTATTACTAGAAATCTTTTTGTTCTTACTGGCATGTTCTTTTTTTTTTTGAGGTTCAGTTTTTCTGTTCTTTGCACCTTTCATTGATCTTGTTTTGGCATATGTTTATGTGTGTGCTCACATCTGCAGGCGATGCTGCTGTATTTTCTGAGGAAGAGTGATGCTGTCTGACATCACTTCCCAGCTGCCTCAACACTACCTCGGACGCCTGCTGGAAAACGGCTGGACCAGAAGTGAGGAGGTTCACACCCAGGATACCAAGTGTCCGGCCCTGAGCTGCCGGCCCAGAACATGCGGACTTCACCACTGCGCCACTGGTGGCGCCTTTCATGTTTCATTGGCAACCTGCAGTTGAGTGGAATGTGACTTGAATATGCTACTTGAGCCCTACTCTGGCGCTGTGTAGATGAGCCCAGTTTGTTTTTCTTCTCCACTGTGATGTCAGAGGATTTGTCAGAATTGTGTCTCTGCTATTCCAGCAAACTTCATCGACACAGGTTTTCAGAGCCCGATTTTAGCAGTCTTGTAACTCACCCTTCCCAGTTAACCTAGGTTTGACCTTCGATGCAGTTTTTGGTGTTGTGACTTTCTCTGATTTTAGAACGTTCAGCGAATGTCCAAAATTGACGTCTTTCATTCTGCATTATTCAGGTGTGATTTCTGTGTGCCTTCCATTTTCTTGAACCGCTTTTTCTTTTCCATGGTATAATCGTTGATAGGGGCTCGGCGAGCTGAAGACTCGAATGAAACATTTCTTGGAATCTAAAGGTCTGGCATTGGTGTTCTTTTATTTAGAGAATAGTACGGGATACCATGGGGACAGGACCCATGGGCAGTCAGAGCTCCTGCTGTTGCCCTGAGTTAAGGGTTATGGCGAATTTTATAAGGCATGGGTACATGACTTACTTTCACTGGAAAAAGAAATGATGATGTAAAACATCTTTAAATGATTTCAGTGCAGAATGTGTCTGGTTATTGTGTGGTCATATAACTTTAGATACGAATCTGGCAATATAGATCAGCATGTACGTGATGATGCCCTGGGCTTCTCTCCCTGGCTTCTCAGCCCTAATTCACACCATAAAGAAATCCACCTGGTCACATAGTTTGGCATGTAGGCCAGGTCACCTTGGGTTTCTCTAGCTGTGGCCGGCTTAATCCACATCATAAACCCCCCCTGAACCCATTTGGACCGGAAATCTTTGGGGATATGGACGATGGTCTGTCTTCTGTGACTACTTCTGGCTGTACAAGGTCATAGAGCTGTCCCTAAATGGGACCATAGGCACAGGTAGGAAGTTCAGTGGACCGTAAGGCTTCACCCATGGTGTTCAAGGCTGACAAGGTATACAGAGCCTCTGGAGACAAGAGAATCATTTGACGAGAGGTGGTCCACGAGGTGAAACATTTTTGACATGCGGAAGACAAACAACGAAACGGATAACAAATTATCATAAGAAATACAAGCAGTATGTTTAACCCAATGAATAAGGTTTTGAAGTAGTACAGAAAACTGATCCGGACTAGGAGTTCAACGAATCGTTTAGAGTTAGGGTTGATAAGACAAGGATTTAATTTGGTGGTGGGGATAGGAAGCCAGAAATATTTTGATGGTAGTCAAGAATATGGACACAACATTCAGTTTTTATAATGGCACAGTGCTGCTCTTGTGCTGCTGTCAAGACATCCAGTGCCATTTGGATTTGGAGGACTGCCTTTCACATTTGGGATACTTCTAAATTGAGCAGTGAAGTGCTATATTGAGTGTCATGTAATGCCTTCATAATAAATATGTTTAGGACTTCCCTGTGCAAGACGACATTTTGGATTCCAAATGAGGGAAGGAAAATCGAGGAAAGATGGTCACACCAGTGGAAGACACAGCTGGTTCAGCGTTGCTGCAAGTTGGGTAGGTTAGCAGGAGGAGATATAGTAGATCTCATTGTACCTTGCATCCAGACAAAGCCTAGGGTGCATCATCCAATCCATCCAGGTGGCAGCCAAGGCTGTAAATTGGAGCCACATAGCCACTGAGCACAATTAGGGGCTAACCAATGTGTGCGGGGCCATCTATCCCAGTCAGTCCCAAACCAATCAGTATTTTTTTAAGCCTATGATATGAGAACACATATAACAGCGAATTTTTCCCATCGGTCAGGTGTTAATAGGTGATGTATCACAAGCGTGATTGGTTTGTTCCCAACAGAGAGTGACCTTTGACTGAGTTGACCACGAGTAGGAGTGAACCAAATATATTCATCCCAAATTTGATATTGTCCATCCTATGCATATCGATAAGTTGGGGACTTTACATTTGGAACTTGTTGTTTAGGATCCACCTATGACAAGGCAAATCTAGTTAGCATTTGGGCAGTAGTATTGAAGGAAAATGTTTGATGATGGCCAGGGAACTCCCAGGTGTCAGACATAGATGGCAACAAGTAGACATTACGATTAGTAATAGATGAATCTTGCCAAAGAAAACAGCTAGAATCTAGTATCCAGGAATGCCTATTATAGCTTCTACAGAAACATAATTTTTGTCTCTTAAATCACCCTCATTTTTACAAAAGATAGCCAAATTAGGATTAACTGGTTTTCAAATAAAGTGCAGTTTCAAGACAACTTTCTCCAATTATTTACATATCAGCAGCAAGAATAGTAATTTCTCATACAGCCTTTTTAAAATCTGCTTTGCTAGAATTTTTTCTGACGAATCTCAGATTGAACTGTGAAGACCTCTAGAGGCCAGAAAAGCCAAGCCAAGGACTCGTCATCAGATTTTGCCTGCAGTACTTACAGATTTGAGTGGAGTTCTCCTTGAGTTCCCCCAAAATATTCGGAGGTTCCTTACACCTGTCAGATAAGCAAGCTTCCTTACTTACCGGGTGAGATTGCCAGAATCTCTGTAAACAAGGTACCAGGCCCATGTTTCCAAGTGGCTGTATTCCAGAAAGTCCAATCTTTGTTCCTGAAATGCTGTCTTGTCATATCTGAGCCTGTATGTTTCAAATATGACATTCCAGTCAAAGCCTTGGTAGTATAACCAATGTGTCCTGTTATAAGGAGAACAGATTCTTATGGAACTTATACAAATATTGCCACCAAATAACTATACTCAGTCACAAAGTGTTTCCCAATTCCGGAGGGATAAGATAGGGAGAAAAAGATAAAAGTTTCAGTTTTGCTCATAAAGGTATAATTTCACCAAATTGCTGTAAGTCATAGTTAGCATAAGAGAAAAGAGGAAAAGATATCCCTCATTATGAGAAAACAAAACAACACATCAAAACTCAACAATATTTCAAACAGAAGTCCTAAAAAATTATAATCATCCTCATCAGTTCAGACAGTCCTGTATAATCAAGTCTTGAGCTGAATCTTCTGTCAGCAGATCGAGGAGCTTAGTTTCTGTTAGAATTCTGTAATTTCTTAATCAGTTTAGTTTTACAATCTGAAAGTTTATCAGAAATCTGTAGATTAGATCCTCTGTGTCAGAATCCTTTCCAGAAATTTCTCGGAAGATGAAACATATTTGCTCAAGAAAAAAGCAGCAGAGTAAAACAAGAACTAACTGCAAATTTGCAAAGGAATCAAAAGGGCAATTGACAAAGAAACTTGGCTACTCCTGTGACATATAACACTTCCAGATAATAATTGGACTTATGACTGATAACCAGGACAGATCAGAATTCTAGGAATGCTATATAATTTTAAGACATCTATATTAATAACATTTACCCATCTAATACCACATAAGAAGATCTATCATCACTTATTTCCCAATGTTTCCCATGTAATTTAATAGACCAAATAAGCCTAATTAGTTTAGTATTTTCTTCCTTATAGGAAGAGAGAGCAAATTTCTTTGAGAAGTCTCAGGGGCCCTCTGAAAATCCTCAGAGTAATCATTCTTCTGTCTACCAGGTTAAAAGAAAGACTTCATTCAGGATTTGAATATTTTTGAGAGAGAAGCTTGTTAAAACATATAAAAAGTTTTTAAAATGCTTCTTCAAATAGGAAACAATACTCACTGTGAAACAATGTTCAGGTATCTATTCAAAGTGATAACAGAAAGAGTCAAAAATCTTAAGACTGACCTCAGTCATTATTTTCACAAAACAGGTTTGTCTCTTGGGTAGAGTTACTCAAAGGAACAGCTTTCATTACCTCCTTATCAAGAGCAGATCAAAGGTTCAAGAACATTTATCCTTTTAAAGAAAACCAAATTTGAACTTCTGCACCTACTTATTTTTAACATTCAAACTCATTCACTTAATTGAACTTACTTTAGTCTACGTGACCAGGCATAAAACTCCTTTCAGAATTTCTCCTTCACAAACCTTCTAAAACTTTCTTTCTTGGTTTCAGATTTTGTCCCAAACTCTTTCTTTTTTCCTTTCTAGTACATTAGGACTCATTTATCTTTCTTAACCCATCAAACAAAAATATTTCCATTCTTTATACCGTTTTTACTGAAAGCGTAGACTTTAACTTCCTTGAATATGAGCTCTTTTCCTTAGTAATTTCCAGTAGCTTTAATTCCATAGGTTAATTAGAACTTTTAACCCTTAACAGACGTAGTAAACACTAAAAAGGCAAACAGTTATGAATCGACTTTTGTATCAGCATTCTAAACACTTCATAACTTTAGAAACACGCCACTTTACAATAAAACACAAGGCATGCTTTTTATACACCCAAACGCTTTTAGCCTCTTCAATAAGAAGCCAAAAGTAGATAACTTAAGTATGTTTATTAATAATGTTTCAGTGTTACATCCAATCCAAAAACAACCCAGATATTCAGATTTTTACCATTTAACTTAACTTGGCATAACTCAAGATTGTTACCAAAAAGAATTTTGATGCTGTTTTTTTTCAACAAGTATACTGATCATGAAAGTTATTGTACTCATTTTTATGAGTTTTATGTATATAAACCATTTGTTTCCAACTATTATGTTCAGATTACCTACAGAAACCTCATGAGGCATTAGACAAAACTGGTCATCATTTAAAGCTATTTTGTTGACAAATTTAACAGACAACGTGAACTTATATGACTAGAAAACCCAGGCTGAATGCCTGCATGCTATGCAAATACCAACAACTCTGACAAAAAGACTATTTTCAATCCTTAATCCACATCAATCGTCTTTTTCTTTCTCAGCTCTCTCTCATAGGTATGCTTATCAGTCCATTCTCCTTCATTCCAAGTTATTAATTTTGTATTTCTTTAATCACCATATGTTCTGTAGGTCGATGCATGAGTGCTTTTGTGATTGTTATGTATTGTCTTTGAATTCCCATTGTTCACTAGAAGGAATCTTTGCTACCCTAGCCTAGATCCAACTGAGCACTGAGAACACATCATCATCTCGGTTGATTTGACATTCTGAGATCAGAAACTCCAAATGCTAGGTTGTCCAGCCAACCAACTTATGGACATAATGTTTCTGAGACAAATTAGACAAACCTGATGAATTCTTCTCTCCAGGTAAGATATTTTCATGTCTCTTTTCTGAATTTGGGAAGGCTCGAACTTGATCGTTAGAGTAGATTACGTCTAAGGACTGCTTTACTTTAATTCTGTAGGGCTTGTTAGTTGTTTGATTCACATCCTCAGCTCTGGCATGTTTATTTTTCTTTAAATATGTGTAATGTTTCTATTTTCAGCCAACTTCCTCACATATGTTTTCAAAACACATAATCAATACTCTTCCAAAAAGGCATGCAGATTTGCACCATGAAGCGTTTGAGGCTGAAAGACGTTAGAGAAGATGAACTTCCAAGGATTGTGAATCTCTTCCAAATGCTTAATGATGATACACAAAGGTAGACCATAGCAAATAGATTAAGAGGAATACAATGAAGAGAACGTGTTCCGTGCTAAGCTCATGAAGCAAGGGAAAATGTTACCATGAGTGAGGTTACTACTAATTACCTTCACGAATAATCACAGCAGGGCAGCTTCTCCCCAAGTTCAGGCAACAGATTGGTCCAAAAGTAAAATTCAGGGCCAGCCATGTGTTCTGGTGTGTAAGTGTCCACTTTCCTAGTGGACGACCTGGGATTCATGGAGTCAATGATGGGTGCTGATCAGATTAGTAACATTAGGAAAGATAGATTTCATGGTATGGTGCAGACAGAGATCAAAAATAAATGGAAATTGTGAGCATACCTTATAGATACGCACAAGGAAATAAACATGAAAATATTGCAGTCTATGACACATCTGGTACACTTCTCTAAATACAAAATGAAGGAAGTGATGTGACCTGCATAGGTGGAATTGTCGGACTGCACGAGATGACATGATCATTGCACATCAGAGGATTGGCTGGGCAACTTCAACTTGGGAGGGACTCCAGGACTTTCTCTGGGGAATGTCTACACATTTGGCCATATCTACAAAATGTAACAGCTAAAACCCAGGATAAACTTAAAGTAAAGAAACTAGTGTCTAGAGAGAATGTACTAGACGTTTAAAAGTTCAAGGATAAAGTTAGAAACCGACAAGAAATCTAGGAAATGGAAAACTATTCTAGCTGGAAAGCGTGAGTAGTCAGACTGGTATGAGATCGCTCTGAAATGCTGTGTGCATGTAAGATGCCAGGACAACTGAGAAGTTTGAGGGTGTTTAGGACATCACAGTGAACATGTCACCCAAGATGGCCTCATGTTGATAGTCCGAGGATTGTCTTAGGCTACTGATACTCAAGGGAGAGATACCCAGAAGAGAATTTAAAAACAGAAACCAGGTACTGAAACTTGAAGAGATGGAATACACGCTGATTAAATGGGTAAGAAAGAAGTCATTGTGAAGATACAATAATAGAGGGACAATCACTGAGTGGAGACCACTGTGATCTACTCAAGTATAGGGGGAGGTCATGGAGATTCAAGCTTGAAACTTGATTTGAAACCAGAGGCTGGACTTGGGTCTTATCTGGCCTACATTTTCCTTCTGTGTTAATCATCATCCAAAATCAAGAGTGATCTCCTGAGGACATTGTAGAGAATGATTGATGCTTCCTTTCCTATGCCACTAGCATTCATTGAAGAGAAGTATCACTTTCCATAGCTCTGGCATTACGGAGCTCCAAAGGGTACATGCTAATGTGTCACAAGATATCTCTTTGAACCCTTGAAGGAATGGACCCCATCATGCTTTGCGTATGTCTCCTTGTTTGGCAGGGCTTCAGAAATGTGCTGAGAAGCACCCTTTTCCAGACGGCTTCATTGCTTTGTGAGGGCCACCGTAACAAGCTAGTGTGCTCAGTTTGGCTCCAATGAAGTTCTATCCCCATATCTCTTGGAGTAGAATGATTATTGATGACGTGTATTGACACCATATGTAAATAGGTTGGCTGAAAATTAGAACATTACAATTATCTTTATAGAAAATAAACTTGCCAGAGCTGAGGATGTAAATCAAACAAATAACACACCCTATAGAAATAAAGTAAGCCAGTATCTAGACGTAATCTAGAGGAACGTTCAAGGATGCGGGTCAAGTTTGAAACTTCCCAAATCCAGAAATGAGACAGAAAAGTATCTTATTTGGAGCGGAATTCAGCAGATTTGCCGAATTTGATTCGGCTACATTATGTTCATGAAGGAGGTTGCCATGCCTACCTAGAATTTGGAGTTTAAGATCTCAGAATGTCAGACCAACCAAGATGAACACGTGTTCTCAGTGCTCATCTTCACCAAGGCTAGCATGGAAAAGATGGCTACACGGGACCATGTAAATTCAAAGACAACACCCAACAATGAAAAGCACTCACACGTAGGTCTATAGAACATAGGGTGCTTAAAGAAATAGAAAATTGATACCTTGGGATGAAGGACAACCGACTGACAAGCATACCAAAGGGGGAAATCTGAGAACGACCATGATGATTATACTATGGAAAAACAAAATGTGCTCAGAAAAGGGAATGCAAACACAAATAACACCTGAATAATCCACAACGAAAGATGTCAGACTTTAGACAGACTCTGCTTGAACTTTTGAAAGTCAGAAAGTCACAAACCAAAAAACTGCAGCGAGGTAAAACCTGGGCTACCTCGAAAGGGTGAGTCTGAGATTGCTCCAAACCTGCTCTGAAACTCTGTGTCCATGATGCTTGCCTGGACAGCAGAGACACAATTATGACAAATTCTCTGACATCACAGTTGAGCAAAAATACAAACCGTCTACATCAACTCAGTGCCAGAATTGGGCTGAAGTAGCCTATTTAAGTCACATTCCACACAACTGCAGGTTGCAAGGGAACTTGAAAGGGGTCGGGCAGTGGAGAATTGGGGATGTCCGCGGGATTTGGGTCAGCAGCCTGCACTTGGCTGGGTGGAATCCTGGGGGCAGACCTCCTCACCGCTGGTCCAGCCATTCTGGGGCAGGCGTGGGAGGGAGTGTAGAGGCAGATGAGAAGCAATGTGAGACAGGTCCACTCTCCCTCAGCAAATACAGGAGCACTTCCAGCAGATGTGAGCCCAGCAATAAACCTCTGTCAAAAGGAAACAAATTAAAAGTTGCAATCAATAGGAAAATTGAACCTCAAAAAAAATGCCAGTAAGAATAATAAGATACCTACGAATAACCTCACCCCAACAGGTGAAAGCTCTGTAAAGCGATAACTTACAAACCTTTGCAGGAGAAAAATGGGAGAAGACACAAGGAGGCGGAAGGATATTGCATGCTCTTGAAATGGAAGAATGAACACACTGGAAACCTCCACACCGGCTAAAGCAATCTGTAGATTACATGAAATCCCAGTCAAAGTTGCAGCTATATTTCTCACAGAGATAGAAGCGAGCATCCTAAAGTTTACATCCAGCAACAAAAGGCCCCAAATAAACAAAGGAATCCTGAGGAAAAAGAACAAGGCAGCAAGTACCACATTTTCGAGTTTCCAAATGAAGGACAAACTGCTAGGTACCAAAACGGCAAAGGCTGGCCACAAAAAGAGGGACATAGACACAAGGAACAGAATCGAGAGCCCAGAGGTCAACTCCCACATATATCGACAGCCCATTTTAGACCAAGGAGCCAAGAGGAGACAGTGGAGAAAGGAGAGTCTCGACAAGAAATGGTGCTGGGAAGACTGCACAGCCACATGTAACACAATGAGAGTAGACCATAAGGTTACACCAGCCACACACACCACCTGGAAATGGATTAAGGCCTTCAATGGAAGACTTGAAACGGTTAAACTTCTAAGAAAAACGCAGGCAGCTTGCTCTTTGCCATCTGGCTTAGCCGATTATTTGGAAGAAGCATGTGTGACTGGGCAAGGGCAACAAAGGAAACAAGAAACAAGCGGGACTCCATTCAATGCAGAAGCTTCTGCCCAGCCAACGACTCCATCGACTCAATGCAAAGACAGCACAACAACTGCGAGTGGATGTTTGCAAACCACACATCGGAGAAGGGGTGATTAGCCAAAATATCCAATGAACTCATATGTCTCCAGAGTACAAAAACAACGATCCCCATAAAACCTGGGCAAAAGATGGAAAGAGATATTTCTCCCAGGAAGATAAAAGATGGCCAACAGGCTGTATGAAAACATGTTCATCATCATTAAGTCTTTGGCAATGCAAATACGAACGGCAATAAGACAGCAGCTCACTGTGGTCAAAATGGCTATAGGGATGAAGACAGGGAACAACAAGTCTAGGAGAGGAGGTGGAGAGAAGGGAAGCCTCCTGCACTGCTGGGGGGAGTGTAATCAGGTGCAGCCACTACCCAAAGTGCTGTGCAATTGCCTTAGAATTTTCAGAATCCATCTACCATATGATCCAGCTATTCCTCTGTGGCATATATATCCAAAGAACTTGGAAACACTAATGCTCAGAGATCCATGCACCACTGTGTTCACCACAGCCTTACTCACAATATCCAAGACTTGGAAGCCTACGTGGTGCCCATCAAGTGACGAATGGAGAAGGAAGATGATCTATAGCCACACAATGGCCAATCTTCGGACTGTATAGATGTGGCCATCTTGGGTGACATGTTCATAAACACCCTCAAATTCCAAGCTGTCCTGACAACCTCCATGCACACAGTGTTTCAGAGCCATCGCATACCAGTCTGACCACTCCCCATTTCCAGGTAGGATAGTTTTCCTTGTTCTGGATTTCTTGTCGGTTTCTAACTTTCTCCTCGAACTTTCAAAGGTCTACTACATTCCCTCTACACACCTGTCTCTTTCCGTTACGATTATCAAAGATTTTATCTCTTATCTTTTGTGGGTATGGTGAAATGGGTGGACTATCCCCAGAGAAAGTCATGGACTCCCTCCCAAGTTGAAGTTGCCCAGGCAATCCCCTGATGCACACTTATCATGTCATCTCCTAGCAGTCTGACAATTCCACCAGGCAAGTCACATGTTTCCTTCCTTTGTCATTTGGGGAAGTGTACCTGATGTATTCATAGATTGTAATATTCTCATGGTTCTTTTTCTGGTGCGCATTGCTCAGTTTCCCTCACCATTTCTACTTCTTTATGATCTCTGTGCCCACCAGACCGTGAAATCTGGATTTCCTAATGTTAGTAATCTGATCCACAACCGTGGTGCTATCCTGTGAAGCTCAGGCCGCCCAAGCGGAACGTGGGCACTTACCTGCTACATCACAGGTCCGCCAATGAATTGGACTTCTGGACCAACTTTTGGCCTGATCTTGGGAGGATGTTAGCCTGCTTCGATTATTCGTGAAGAGAATCAGTAGTAACATAAATGACGGTAACATTTACCTTTGGTTGATGAGTTTAGCACGGAACATATTCTCTTGCTAGTATTCCGCTTCATCTCTTTGCTAAGATCTATCATTCTGTAGTATCATTAAGCATTTGGAGGTGCTTACCAATCCTTGGAAGTTCATCTTCTCTAATCTCTTTCAGCCTCCAAAGCTTAGGCCGTAAATCTGCACCCCTCTTTGGAGTTTTGATTTTATGTGAATTGATTGCCGTAACCCAGCATTATAACATCCTATAGCTTTTCACATCTACATTCTCATAGATTTAGACTTCTGTGTAGGTTACATCATCTTCACCAGTGTAAGCCTAATTACAGGCCCTCACCACACACTTGTGCCTAATCAACTCTTTCTCCCTCAGACCCCCGCATCCATTTCCCTTTGGGAACTACCAATCCCATGTCACGTCCTACCTTTTTGTTGCTCCATTTTTCCTCTTTTCCTTGTACGTGAGATCCTGTGGTATACAACCTTATCCCTGGGGCTTGCTTCAGTTCCCCTAAGACCCTCAGGAGCCATTCTGGTGGTCACAAATGGCTGGACTGCATCCAATCCTACAGCTGAGAGCTATACCATCGTGTGTCTCTAGCCGATCTTCCTTCTCCATTCATCTCTTGATGGTCACCACGGACGCTTCCAAGTCTTGGATATCGGGAGTAAGGCTGTGGTGAACACAGCAGTGCATCGATCTCTGTGCATTAGTGTTTCCATGATGTTTGGATATATACGCCACAGAGGAATAGACGGATCATATGGTAGGTGGATTCTGAAATTTCTGAGGCAATTCCACACCACTTTGCATAGTGGCTGCACCAGTTCACATTCCTACAGCAGTACAGGAGGCTTCTTTACTCTCCACCTCCTCTGAGAAACTTATTGTTTCCCGTCTTCATCCTTATAGCCATTCTGACCACTGTGTGTTGCTATCTCATTGCCGTTCGGATTTGCATTGACCAGAGACTTAATGATGATGAACATGTTTTCATACAGCCTGTTGGCTATCTTCCTATCTTCCTGGGAGAAATGTCTGTTTCCATCTTTTGCCCAGGTTCTATTGGGCTCGTTGTTTTTATTCCTGTGATGACGTATGAGTTCATTGGATCTTTTGGCTACTCACCCCTTCTCCGATGTGTGGTTTGCAAACAGCCTGTCGCAGTTGTTGTGCAGTGTTTGCATTGAGTCAATGGAGTCGTTGGCTGGGCAGAAGCTTCTGCATTGGATGGAGTCCCGCTGGTTTTTTGTTTCCTTTGTTGCCTTTGCCCACTGACACATGCTTCTTCCAAATAGGCAGCCAAGACAGATGACAAAGAGCAAGCTGCCTGGGTTGTCTCCTAGAAGTTGCACGGTTTCAAGTATTCCATTCAAGGCTTTAATCCATTTCGAGGTCGTGTGTATGTCTGGTGTAACATCATGGTCTACTCTCATTGTGTTACCTGTTGGTGTGCAGTCTTCTCAGCACCATTTCTTGTGAAGACTCTCCTTTCTCCACTTTCTCCTCTAGGCTCACTGTTCGAAAATGCTCTGTCAGTAGATGTGTGAGTTGACCTCCAGCATCTCGTTCTGTTGCATGAGTCTGTGTGCCTATTTTGGGGGCCAGGCTGTGCTGTTTCCGTACCTAGGGCTTCGTCCTATATGTTGAAATCAGAAAGTGTGAGACTTGCTGCTTTGTTCGTTTTCCTGAGGATTCCTCTGGCTATTCCGGGTCCTTTGTTGTGGGATAGAAACTTTAGGATTCTGTCTTGTATTTCTGTGGGAATGATTGTTGCAACTTTGACTGGGACTGCATGCAATCCAGACACTGCTTTATGCGGTATGGACGTTTGAAGTGTGTTCATTCTTCCATTGGAAGAGCATGGAATAGCCTTCCGTTCCCTTGTGTCTTCTGTAATATCTTCACCCAAACCTTTGCAAGTTTTCTCTTTCCATAGCTTTCTGCTGTTTGGCCACGTTTATTCCTAGATATCTTTTTCTTCCTACTGGCATGCTTTCTTTTTTGAGCTTCAGTTTTTCTGTTCTTTGCAACTTTCAATTGGTTTTGTTTTGACAGAAGTTTATGGCTGTGCTCACATCTGCTGGCCATGCAGCTGCATTTCCTGAGGAAGAATGGCGATGTCTATCGTCGCTTCCCATCTCCCACTACACTACCTCAGATGCCTTCCCCAGAATGGCTGGATGAGCAGTGAGGAGGCTCACCCCAGGATTCCACATCGCAGACCCCGGGCTGCTGAACCAGAATGTGCAGACTTCACCACGGCCCCACTGGCTGGCCCTTTTCATGTTCCATTGGCAACCTGCAGTTGAGTGGATTGTGACTTGAATATGCTACTTGAGCCCAACTCTGGCCCTGTGTAGATGAGGCCAGCTTGGTTTTCTGACCCACTGTGATGTTGGGTGATTTGTCAGAATCGTGCCTCTGCTGTGCAGTCTAGCTTCGTGGACACAGGGTTTCAGAGCCTGCGGGGAGCAGTCTCATAACTCACCCTTCTCATTTAGGCCAGGTTTGACCTTTGCTGCTGTTTTTGGCGTTGTGACTTTCTCAGACTTTCAAAGGTTCAGAGTGTGTCTAATGACTGACGTCTTTCACTGTGGATTAGTCAGCTTTGATTTCTGTTGGCCTCCATATTCCGGGATGCTTTTTTCTTTTCTATAGTTTAATTGTTATGGTCTTGCTGAGATATCTCCGTTCGATTTGCTTATCAGTGCGTTCTCCTTCTTTCCAAGTTAGGAGTTTTGTATGTCTTTAATTACCATAGGTTCTGTAGCCCGACGTGTGAGTCATCTCGTGATTGTTGGGTGTGGTCTTGGAATTTCCATTGGTCACTTGTAGGAATCTTTGCTATCCCAGCCCAGGTGACACTTAGCCCTGAGAACACATGGTCGTCTTGGTAGGTTTGAGATTCTCAGATCAGAAACTCCAGATTCGAGGTTGTCCGGACAACCACCATCACGGACATTATGATTTCGAGAGAAATTAGAGAAATCTGATGAATTCCTCCCTCCAGGTAAGTGATTTGTCTGTCTCTTTTCTGGATTTGGGAAGTTTCAAACTTGACCCCTGATCATTGAATGCTCCACAAGATGACGTCTGGATACTGGGCTTTTTATTTCTACATGGTTTCCTACTGGTTTGATTTTCATTCTGAACTTTGGCAGGTGTATTTTTATTTAAACATAATGGCAATGTGCTAATTTTCAGCAAACCTCATTCCATATGTTGTCAGACCAAGAAATCAATACTGTTTCCATGGCAAGAGGTGGGGGAGAGAATTTCATTGGAGCCCAACTGAGCACTGTAGCCTGGGAGGGCAGCCTTCACACAAGAACGGAGCCCTCTCGAAAAGGGTGCTTTTAAGCACACTTCTACAGCCCTCCAAACCAAAGGACACACCCCAAGCATGACAATCATCCATTCCTTTAAGTCTTCACAGAGATGTCTTGGGACACATTAGCATGTACCCAGTGGGACCCTGTGACGCCAGAGCTATGCAAAGGGAGACCTCTCTTCAAAGAATGCTAGGGGCCTAGGAAAGAAGGCCTCAATTGTTCTCTTCAATGTCCTCAAGAGATCATTCTTGACTTGGGATTATGAGTAAGGCAGAAGAAAAACGTAGGTCTGATATGCCCCAAGTCCAGCCTCTTGTTTCAAATCAAGTTGCAAGCTTCCATCAGCATGGCCTCCACAGCTGTTTCTGGATATCTCTCACGTGGGTATCCTAGCCATGGCAATCCTCGGACTCTAAACTTGCTGCCATCTTGTGTGACACGTTCACCGTGACGTCATAAACACCCTCAGAATTCTAAGTTGTCCTGAAAACCTCCAGGCACAGAGTGTTTCAGAGCCATCTCATATCAGTCTGATGACTCCATCTTTCCAGGTAGGATAGTTTTCCTTGTTCTGGATTTCTTGTCAGTTGCTAACTTTCTCGTGGAACTTGAAAGGTATGCTACATTCCCTCTACCCACCAGTTCCTTTCCTTTAAAATTATCCCTTGTTTTATATCTTATCCATTGTGTATATGCCAAATTGGGTGGACTTTCCTCAGAGAAAGTCCTGGGGGCCCTCCCAATTGGAAGTTGCCTGAATTGGACTTTTGGACCAAACTTTGACCTGACCTGTGAAGATGTCCTGCTTCCATCATTCGTGAAGGAATCAGTAGTAACATCATGAACGGTAATGTTTTCTGTTGGTTCATGAGTTTAGCACGGAACATGTTCTCTTGGTAGTATTCCTCTTCATCTCTTTGCAAAGGTCTACCTTTCTGTAGCATCATTGAGCATGTTGAGGTGATTACCAATACTTGGAAGTTCATCTCCTCTAACGTCTTTCTGTCTCCAAAGCTTCCGATTGTAAATCTGCATCTCTTTTGGGAGTTTTGGTTTTATGTGAATTGATTGCCATAACCCAACATTATAATGACCTATAGCTTTCAGATCTACATCCACATAGATTTAGACTTCAGAGTAGGTTACATCATCTTCACCAACCTAAGCCTAATTACTGTCCCTAACCACACATCTGTGCCTAATCAACACTTTCTCTCTCTGGCCACTGCCCCACTTTCCCTCTGGGAAATGCCAATCCATTGTCATGTGATACCTGTTTCTTGGTCCGTTCTTGCTCTTCTCCTTGTATGTGAGATCCTGTGGTATTTGACCATACCCCTGGGGCTTCTTTCAGTTCCCCCAATACCCTCAGGAGCCATTCTGGTGGTCACAAATGGCTGGCCTGAATCCGTTCCTATAGCTGAGTGCTATGCCTTTGTGTGGCTATAGCCCATCTTCCTTCTCCATTCATCCCTTGATGGGCACCAGGCAGGCTTCCAAGTCTTGGATATCGGGAATAAGGCCAGGGCAAATAGAGGTGTGCACTGATCTCTCTGTATGAGTGTTTCCAAGTTCTTTGGATAAACACACCACAGAGGAATAGCTGGATCATATGGTCGATCTGTTCTGAAATCTCTAAGGCAATTCCACACCGTTTTGTGTCATGGCTGCACCTGTTTACACTCCCTCCAGCAGTGCAGGAGGCTTCTCTTCTCTCCACCTCCTCTCCGAATCTTATTTCCTGTCTTCATCCTTATAGCCATTCTGACTGCCGTGAGCTGCTATCTCATTGCCTTTCAGATTTACACTGACCAGAGACTTAATGATGATGAACATGTTTTCATACAGCCTGGTGACCATCTTTCTATCTTCCTGGGAGAAATCTGTTTCCAGCTTTTGCCCAGATTTTAATGGGGCTTGTTTTTTTTTTTTTTTCTTGTGGAGCCGTATGAGTTTATTGGATCTTTTGGCTATTTACCCCTTCACCAATGTGTGGTTTGCAAACATCCTCTCCCAGTTGTTGTGCTGTCTTTGCATTGAATCAATGACTTCCTTGGCTATGCAAATCTTTTGTGTTTGATGTAGTCCCATTTGTTTCTTGTTTCCTTTATTGCCCTTTCCCAGACAGATATGCTTCTTCCAAATATGAGGCTAAGAAAAATGACAAAGAGCACTCTACCTACGTTATCTTCCAGAAGTCTCATGGTTTCCAGTATTACATTCTAGACTTTAATCCATTTCGAGTTGATGTTTGTGCCTGGTGTAACACCATGGTCTACTCTCCTTGTCTTACATGAGACTCTGCACTCTTCCCAACACCATTCATTGTAGAGACTTTCCTTTCTCCACTGTCTCCTCTTGGTGCCGTGATCGAAAATGGGCTGTCCATATATGTGTCCCTATACCTCTGGGCTCTTGATTCTGTTCCATGGCTCTGTTTCTCTGTTTTGCATCCCAGCCTGCGCTTCTTCCATTTCAATTTCTTCATCCTATATTTTGAAATCAGATGGTGTGATACATTGAGCTTTGTTCTTTTTCCTCAGGATTCCTTTGGCTATTCGGGGTCTTTTGTTGCTGGATGTAAACTTTAGGATGCTCCCTTCTATCTCTGTGAGAAATATTGCTGCAACTTTGACTGGCACTGCATGGAATCAAGAGATTTCTCTATGCGGTGCGGACATTTCAAGTGTGTTAATTCTTCCATTTCAAGAGCATGGAATATCCTTCTGCTTCCTTGTGTCTTCTCCCATTTCTTTCTGCAACGGTTTGCTAGTTTTCTGTTTACAGAGCTTTCACCTGTTGGGGTGAGGTTATTCCTAGGTATCTTATTCTTCTTACTGGCCTCCTTTTCCTTTTTTATTGAGGTTCAATTTTCCTATTCTTTGCAAATTTTAATTTGTTTCCTTTTGAAAGAGATTTATCACTGTGCTCACATCTGCTGGAAATGCTCCTGTATTTGCTGAGGAAGAGTGGCTCTGTGTAATGTCGCTTCTCATCTGCCTCTACATTACCTCCCACTCCCGCCCAAGAATGGCTGTACCAGCGGTGAGGAGGTTTACCCCCAGGATTCTACCCTGCCAACTCCTGGCTGCCAACTCAGAGTGCGTGGACTTCCCCGATTCTTTACTGACCAGCCCCATTCATGTTCCCTCGGCAACCTGCATTTGAGTGGAATGTGACTTAAATAGGCTACTTCAGCCCAACTCTGGCACTGAGTAGATGTAGCCAGTTTGTATTTTTGGTCAACTGTGATGTCAGAGAATTTGTCATAATTGTGTCTCTGCTCTCCTGGCAAGCTTCATGGACACAGTGTTTCATAGGACGTTTGGAGGAGTCTCATACCCACCCTTTCCAGGTAGCCCAGGTTTTACCTCGCTGCAGTTTTTTGGTTTGTGTCACTTTCTGACTTTCAAAAGTTCAAGCAGAGTCTGTCTAAAGTCTGACACCTTTCGTTGTGGATGATTCAGGTGTTATTTGTGTTTGCCTTCCTTCTTTTGAGCCCGTTTTGTTTTTCCATAGCATAATCATTGTGGTCTTTCTCAGATTTCCCCTTTGGTATGCTTGTCAGCCCGTTCTCCTTCATCCCAAGGTATCAATTTTCTATTTCTTTAACCACCCTATGTTCTATAGGCCTACTTGTGAGTGCTTTTCATTGTTGGGTGTTGTCTTTGAATTTACATTGGTCACTTGTAGCAATCTTTTCCATGCTAGCCTTCGTCAAAATGAGCACTGTGAACACGTGTTCATCTTGGTTGGTCTGACGTTCTGACATCTTAAACTCCAAATTCTAGTTTGTCATGTTAACCTTCTTCATGAACATAATGTACCCGAGACAAATTAGACAGATGTGATGAATTCCATTCCAGGTAAGATACTTTTCTGTCTCATTTCTGGATTTGGGAAGTTTCGATCTAGACCCCCGATCCTTGATTGTTCCACTAGATTACGTCTAGATACTGGCTTACTGTATTTCTATAAGGTGTGTTATTTGTTTGATTTACAACCTAATGTTTATTTTTCTATAAAGATAATTGTAATGCTCTAATTTTCAGACAACCTCCTTTCACATGGTGTCAATACACGTCATCAGTAATCATTCTACTCCAAGAGATGGGGGAGAGTATTTCATTGGAGCCAAACTGAGCACACTAGCCTGGTAGGGCATCCCTCACAAAGCAATGAAGCCCTCTGGAAAAGGGTGATTCTCAGCACACTTCTGGAGCCCTGCCAAACAATGCGACATGCCTGGAGCATGACGGGGTTCTAGTCCTTCAAGGGTTCAAAGAGACGTATTGTGACAAATTAGCATGTACCCAGTGGGCCTCCGTAAAGCCAGAGCTATGGAAAGTGAGACTTCTCTTCAATGAGTGCTAGGGGCATAGGAAGGGAAGCATCGACCCTTCTCTACAATGTCCTCAGGAGATCTGTCTTGATTTGGGATTATGATTAAGGCAGAAGGACAACGTAGGTCTGATAAGACCCAAGTCCAGCCTCTGGTTTCAAATCAAGTTGAAAGCTTCAATCAGCACGGCCTCCACATCTACTTGAGTAGATAACAATGTTCTCCACTCAGTGCTTGTCTCTCTGTTATTTATTGCTTCTCCACAATGACTTCTTTCTTATCCCTTTCATCAGCGGCAATTCTAACTCTTCAAGTTTCAGTGCTGGTTTCTGTTTTTAAATTCTTTTCAGGGTATCTCTCACTTGAGTATTGTAGCCTAGGACAATCCTCGGACTATAAAGATGAGGCCATCTTGGGTGACATGTTCACTGTGATGTCATAAACACCCTCAAACTTCTCAGTTGTCCCGGCGTCTTCCATGCACACAGTATTTCAGAGCCATCTGATACCAGTCTGATAGTTTTCCATTTCTTGGATTTCTAGTCTGTTTATAACTATCTTTGGACTTTTAAATGTCTACTACATTCTCTCTGGACACTGGATTCTTTACTTTAAGTTTATCCTTGGTTTTATCTGTCACATTTTGTGGATATGGCCAAATATGTAGACTTTTCCCAGAAAAAGTCCACGAGTCCCTCCCAAGTTGAAGTTGCCCAGCCAATCCTCTGATGTTCCATGATCGTGTCATCCTGTGCAGTCCGACAATTCCACCTATGCAAGTCACATCACTTCCTCCATTCTGTATTTGAGAAGTCTACCAGATGCGTCATAGATTGCAATATTTTCATGTTGTTTTCCTGGTGCATATGTATAAGGTCTGCTCACAATTTCCACTTATGTATGATCTCTGCCCGCACCATACCATGAAATCTATCTCTCCTGATGTTACTAATCTGATCAGCACCCGTGATGCGAATCCATGAGTCCCAGGCCACAGACTAAGAACGTGGGCTCTTACACACCAGAACACATGACTGGCCCTGAATTTTACTTTTGGACCAATCTTTTGCCTGAACTTGGGAAGAAGCTGGCCTGCTGTGATTATTCGTGAAGGTAATGAGTAGTAACCTCACAGAAGGTAACATTTTCCCTTGGTTCATGAGTTTAGCATGGAACACGTTGTCTTTGTAGTATTCTTCTTAATTTATTTGCAATGGTCTACCTTTCTGTAGCATCATTAAGCATTTGGAGGAGATTCACAATCCCTGAAAGTTTATCTTCTCTAATCTCTTTCAGCCTCAAAAGCTTTATGCCGTGTATCTGCACAGCTTTTTGGATTTTTTCTTTCCCTCTGGGAACCACCAATCCAAAGTGAAGGCTGCCATCAAAGCTAAAATGCTCCGTTTGGCCCCAATGAAATTCTCTCCCCCTGTCTCTTGTCATAGAAGAGTATTGAGTATGTTGTTTGCCACCGTATGTGAGGAAGTTGGCTGAATATTAGAACATTACACTTATATTCAACGAAAAATAAACATGCCAGAGCTGAGGATGTAAACCAAACAACTAGCAAACCCTACAGAAATAAAGTAAAGCAGTATCTAGATGTAATCTACTGGAACAATGAAGGATCCGAAGTCAAGGTCTAGCCTACCCAAATTCAGGAAAAAAGACATAAAAATATCTTACCTGGAGAGAGGAATTCATCAGATTTGTCTAATTTGTCTCGGAAACATTATGTCCATAAGGTGGTTGCCAGGACAAACTAAAATTTTCGTTTCTGATCTCAAAATGTCAAACCAACCAAGATGACCTCGTGTTCTCAGTGCTCAGTTGGACCTAGGCTAGGATAGCCAAGATTCCTTCAAGTGAACGATGGAAATTCAAAGACAAAACCCAACAATCACGAAAGCACTCACATCGGCCTAGAGAACATATGGTGATTAAAGAAATACAAAATTCCTAACTTGAAATGAAGGAGAACACACTGATGAGCATATCTATGGGAGACAGCTGTGAAAGACCATGAGGATTGATGTGGATTAAGGCTGCCCCCATTCGAAAGCCCAAGGTTAGCTGGTGAACATGCAGAACTATAGGACCCGTTGAATTTCTTTTGGTATGAATTATAGGTGCCCCAGTGAGAGAAGCCCAGGTCATGCTCACCTACATGCCTATGGGGCCAGTTTCGTATCTAGTGTTATATGACCACACAATATCCAGAACCCATCTGAACTGAAATCATTTAATGACTTTTTACATCATCTTTTCTTTTTCCAGGAAAAATAAGTCACGTAACCATGCCTGAGAAAATTAGTCCTTAACCTCAACTCCGGGCAGCAGCAGGAGCTGTGACTACCCATGGGTCCTTTCCCAATGCAGCAGCAGCAGCAGCTCTTCACTGCCCATGGGTCCTGTCCCCATGCCTGCAGCTCTTCACTGCCCATAGGTCCTGTCCCCATGCTATCCTGTACCATTCTCTAAATAAAAGAGCACCACTGCCAGACCTTGAGGGTCCAAGAAATCTTATTTTCAACTCTGAGCTTGCCGACCCCACATCATATCTCGTGGCCCATATCGGGAACGCGCTTCATTGGTTTGTGAGCTCGAATTCTGGTAAGTGCCATTTCCTTCCTTGTGCCTCTCTCTTTTTCGAGGATGGATCTAAATTCACTTCTCCATCAGGAACTGTCTTGAATAGCTGTATGAATTCATGTTTGCTGCCCATGGCTACTCTATGGTGCAAATCTGGCATTCAGCTTGAAGAGAATCAGTACCTTAAGCCTAAGAGTGATGTAGAATGAATTAATCCATTCCTTCCTGACCCTATCTCTAATACATAAATTTTACGTGGGAACGGGTCAGCCATTTCAGTCATTAGGATGGTTGGCAATCTCCAAGACTCTCGTGGAAGGTTTCTATCCCTAAAGCTGGATTGGGATACCTCCCATGCACTTGACCATCTGAACTGTGTGAATGTCCCAATCGGGACTTCAGTTCAGGGAACGTACCAACGTCTAACCTTTGGCTGAGTATTGGAAACCCTTCTTTGGAGAATCGCTCCAACACGCAATTGGGTAGAATGACCCCAGCGTGGTGGAAACTTCTTCACTATATTTCTCCATCATGTTCTCTCTTAAACTTCTCCTTTTCTCTTGAGGACCACTCACCAGGCACCTATTACTTCCAGGCAGAATAGGAAAGATGTTCACCAGGCACCTGTTACTGCTAGGCATAGCAGGGAAGGTATCCAAGGGATGCAATTCTGGGGGACACCCCCATCACCCCTTGCTATAGGCACCCCACCATAGGAACAACAGGTAGGATGCTTCCCTAGGTTCAGGGGGGATTTTCAAGGTATTGGGCCTGTCTCTTTCATCTTTCTTAGAGTTGAAATGGCCAATTTCGTCTCCTTTTGAGCTTTGCAACTGGGAAAGAAAGAAATCTTTCAACAGTCAAGTCCTCCAACACTGGGAGCCCCAACTTTGGCTTTCTGGGTCTGATCACCCCGGTGATGCCAAGTAGGGTGCCCCCTGTTGGCGGTTGACTCATTGAGTATTTTAGTCACCTACTGAATTGGCTATGAGGTTAGGAGACCTGTGATTTATTCTGTGAACTGTCATGCTCGCTAGTGTGCCTCAGCATTGGAACTGTTGTGTGACTTTTATCATGATAACCCTCTGGGAATGGCCATGAGGGTGAGGTCTGGTGTCTTCTTTTAATTTCTTTGTTTTGCTCATCATGTCCTCTGTTGTCACCAAGTCGAGCTTAAGTTCAGGCTGGACTTGACCAGAAACTGGACATTCTGTAAAATTGAAAAACTTGAAAATATTTTGCAAGGGACTTAACTCTCAACCGAGGTACTGGGAGCCCCGTCCTCCAGCATGTTCCAGGCCTTTGTAGGCACTGCACCCTTGTCCAGTTCACTGTCAGTCCGACACTGGCTTTACTGCCATGGGGAAAGACGTAAGAATCCCAAGAGACTCACCACTTAGGGTCATTCTAACTAATTATAAACACTTTCAATTGTATGGGTATGCCCCAGAAACTTCATCTGGGAGAAAATTTGCGATGTATCTCTGTGCCTTTCTGGTGCAGTTTGACAGGTAGATCAACCTAGAATGTCCTTCAAGTTTCAGTCCAGTTTCTGAGAAATCAAGAGCAACTGTCCTTACAAAATACTTGCAAGACTGGAAAGACAGCTCTAGAGGCAGTTCAGATTCCACCTACTTCCTTTATCATGAAAAGGATTCTCATTCCCCCTCTGAAGGAACTACTATGTAGCCCATCACTCATTCTTAAGAGTGAAAAAAAAAGGAGGGGAAAGGATAAATGGTCATAAGTGCACCCTTGCAAAAAGTCTAGCATCTCGAGGGTCTTCTCCATAAGTATTAGTAAAAAGGCTCAAAACAAAGTGTGGATTCATAACTGGTGAGCTCTATATTATTGTACCTGACTCACTGGAGTAGTTTTTAAAACAATGGTTGTACAGTCTCTGTCTATGTGTGTCTATGTGTACATTATACGTGTGATATTTTTACCCCTGGATGGTATGGCCAAAATTAAGATCTCTGTTTAGTTGGCTTAAAGAAAGTGCTTACATAAATTCTAAATGTAGTAGAAATTAACTCAGTGCCTTTCAAAGTTAACGTGATGTGAATTAACCTTTGGTAAATGAAAGCTTGTTAAAGTTTGTTGGTTTGATTGAAAATTACCTTGTTGTCAGAGTTGTCGGTATTTGCATAGGATGCAGGCATTCAGCCTGGGTTATCTAGTCATATAAGTTCACTTTCTTAAATTTGTCAGTAAAATAATAGCTTTAAATGATGACCAGTTTTGTCTAATTCCTCATGAGGTTTCCATAGGTAATCTGAACATGGTTGTTGGAAACAAATGGTTTAAATACATAAAACTCATAAAGGTGAGTACAATAACTTTTATGGTCAGTATACTGGTTGAAACAAAACAGCTTCAAAATTTTTCTGTGTAACAATCTTGACTTTTGAAATGTTAAGTTAAATGATAAAAAGATGAATATGCGGGTCATTTTTGGATAGGATGAAACACTGAACCATTATTAATAAACATATCTAAGTTATCTACTTTGGGCTTCTTCTTGAAGAGGCTAAAAGCGTGTGGGTGTATCAAAAAGCATGCCTTGTGTTTTATTGTAAAGCAGCATGTTTCTAAATTTATGAAGTGTTTAGACTGCTGATACAAAAGACAATTCATAATTGCTTAATTTTTAGTGTTTAGTAGATCTGTTAAGCCTTAAAAGTTCTAATTAACTTATGGAATTAAAGCTACAGGAAATTAATAAGGAAAAGAGCTCTGTATTCAGGGAAGTTAAAAGGTATGCTTTCAGTAAAAAAGGTATAAAGAATGGAAATATTTTTGTTTGATGGGTGAAAAAAGGTAAATTTGTCCTAATGTACTAGAAAGGAAAAAAGAAAAAGTTGTTGACACATTCTGAAAACGAAAAAGAAAGTTGTAGAAGGCTTGTGAAGTAGAAATTCTGAAAAGAGTTTTATGCCTACTCAAGTAGACTAAAGTAAGTTCAATTAAGTGAATGAGTTTGAATGTTCAAAATAAGTAGGTGCAGAAATTGAAATTTGGTTTTCTCTAAAAGGATACTTTTTCTTGAACTTTGGATCTGCTCTTGATAAAGACGTTATAAAAGCTGTTCCTTTGAGTAAGTCTACCCAAGAGAGAAATGTGTTTTGTGAAAACAATGACTGAGGTCACTCTTAAGATTTTTGACTCTTTCTGTCATCACTTTGAATAGATACCTGAGCATTGTTTCACAGTGAGTGTTGTTTCCTATTTGAACAAGCATTTTAAAAGCTTTGGATATGTTTTGACAAGCTTCTCCCTTTGACTGGAATGTCTTATTTGAAACATACAGGGTCAGATATAACAAGACAGCATTTGAGGAACAAAGGTTGGACTTTCTGGAATACGGCCACTCGGAAACACGGGCCTGGTACCTTGTTTACAGAGATTCTGGCAATCTTACCCGTTAAGTAAGGAAACGTGCTTCTCAGGCAGGTGCAAGTAACCTCCAAATACTTTGGGGGACCTGAAAGAGAACTCCACTCAAATCTGTAAGTACTGCAGGCAAAATCTGATGGCAAATCCTTGGCTTGGCTTTTCTGGCCTCTAGAGGCTTTCACAGTACAATCTGTGATTCCTCATAAAAATTTCCAGCAAAGCAGATTTTAAAAAGCCTGTATAAACAATTGCTATTCTTGTAGCTGTTATGTAAATAATTGGAGCAAGTTGTATTGAAACTACACTTAACTTGCAAACCTGTTAATCCTGATTTGGCTACCTTTTGTAAAAATGAGGGTGATTTAAGAGAGAAAATACTATGTTTCTGTAGAAGCTATAGTAGGCATTCATGGATATTAGATTCTAGCTCTTTTCATCCACAAGATTCATCTATTACTAATCGTAATGTCTCCTTGTGCTCATCTATGTCTGACACGTGCGAGTTCCCTGGCCACAATCAAACATTTTCCTTTAAAACTACTCCCCAAATACTAACTAGATTTGCCTTGTCACAGGTGGATCCGAAACAACAAGTTCCAAAGGGAAAGTCCCCAACTTATGGATACACACAGGATGGACCATATGAAATTTGGGATGAATGTATTTGGTTCACTCCTACTAGTGTTCAACTCAGTAAAAGGTCACTCTCTGTTGGGAACAAACCAATCACACTTGTGATACAGGGCCTAATAACAGCCGACCTATGGGAAAAATTCGCTGTTATATGTGTTCTCATATCATAGTCTTAAAAAAGTACTGATTGGTTTGGGACTGACTGGGATAGACAGCCCAGCACGCTTTGGTTAGTCTCTAATGGTGCTCAGTGGCTATGCGGCTCCAATTTATGGCCTTTGCTGCCACCTAAGTGGATTGCACGATGCACAGTAGGCTTTAGCTGGATGCAGGGTAGAACTACATTTACTACATCTCCTCCTGCTATCCTACCCAACCTGCAGCAGCACTGAACCAGGTCTGTCTTTCACTGGTATGAACATCTTTCCGCAATTTTCCTTCCCTAATTAGGAATCGAAAGTGTCGTCTTGCACATGGAAGTCCTAAACAAATTTATTATGAAGGCATTAAATGATGCACAACATAGCATTTCGCTGCTCAATTTAGAAGTATCCCAAATGTGTAAGGCAGTCCTCCAAATCCAAATGTCACTGGATGTCTTGACAGCAACACAAGGGGGCACCTATGCCATTATAAAAACTGAATGTTGTGTCTATATTCCTGACTACCGTCAAAATATTTCTGGCTTCCTATCCCAACCACCAAATTAAATCCATGTCTTATCAACCCTAACTCTAAACGATTGGTTGAACTACAAGTCAGGACCAGGTTTCTGCACTACTTCCATACGTTATACATTGGGTCAAACATACTGCTTGCTTTTCTTATTATAGTTTGTTGTCTGTTTCATTGTCTGTCTTCCGCATGTGAAAAAAGTTTCACCTCCTGGACCACCTCTCGTCAAATGATTCTCCCGTCTCCAGAGGCTCTGTATACCTTGTCAGCCTTGAACTCCACAGGTGAAGGCTTCCAGTCCACTGAACTTCCTACCTGTACCTATGACCCCATTTAGGGACAGCTCTGCAACCTTGTACAGCCATAAGTGGTTACAGAAGACTGACCATCGTCCATATCCCCAAACCTCTCCAGTCCAAATGGGTTCAGGGTGTGTTTATGATATGGATTAAGGCTGCCCCAGCTAGGGAAGCCCAAGGTGATCTGGCCTACATGCCAAACTATATGAGCAGGTAGAATAGGGCTGACTCAGGGTGAGAAGCTCAGCTCATCCTCACCTACATGCTGATCTACAGGGCCAGATCCGTATCTAAAGTTTAATGACTGCACAATAACCAGACCCCGTCTGCACTGAAATCATTTAAAGACATTTTACCACATCATTTCTTTTTCCAGTAAAAATAAATCATGTACCCATGACTTATAAAACTAGCCCTACCCCTCAACTCAGGGCAGCAGCAGGAGCTTTGACTGCTCATGGGTCCCATCCCCAAGGAGCAGCAGCAACTCTTCACTACCCATGGGTCCTGTCCCCATGCTATCCCATACTATTCTCTAAATAAAAGAGCACCAGTGCCAGACATTCAATGTCCGAGAAATCTTTCATTCGAGACTTCAGCTCGCTGAGCCTATATCAACAATTATAACATGGAAAACAAAAAACCGTCCCAGAAAATGGAAGGCACACTGAAATCACACCTGAATAATCCACAATGAAAGATGTCCGTTTTAGACATTCCCTGAACGTTGGAAAGACAGAGAAAGTCACAAACCCAAAAACTGTAGCAAATGTCAAACCTAGGCTAACTGGTCAGGGTGAGTTATGAGACTGTTAAAATCTGGCTCTGAAAACCTGTGTCGATGAAGTTTGCCGTGATAGCAGAGACACAATTCTGAGAAATCCTCTGACGTCACAGTGGAGAAGAAAAACAAACTGGCCTCGTCTACACAGTGCAAGATTTGTCCCAAATAGCATATTCAATTCACATTCCACATCAAATGCAGGTTTCCAATGGAACATGAAAGGTGCTGGCCAGTGGTGCAGTGGTGAAGTCCACAAATTCTGGGTCGGCACCCAGGGCAGACCATGCAGAATCCTGGAGGTGAACCTCCTCACCGATGGTCCAGATATTCTGGGGCAGGCGTCCAAGGTAGTGTAGAGGCAGATGGGCAGCAACGTCAGACAGCGTTATTCTTGCCCAGCTAATACAGCAGCATCACCACCAGATGTGAGCACAGCCATAAACATCTGCCAAAACAAAAGCAATGAAAAGTTTCAAAGAATAGAAAAACTGAACCTCTGGAAAAAAAAACATGCAAGTAAGAAGAACAAGATTTCTAGGAATAAGCTTAGATAAAAAGGTGCAAGCTATGGAAACCAAAAACTAGCAAAGCATTAGGGAAAGAAATTCCAGAAAACACAAAGAAACAGAAGGGTATTCTGTGCTCTAGGAATGTAAGATCTGAAACACCTGAAACGTCCGCAATGAATAAAGCAATCTCTGGGTTGCATGAAATCCCAGTCAAATTTGCAGCAATCTTTCCCACGGAAATAGAAGAGAAAATCCTAAAGTCTCTATCCAGCAACAAGGGACCCTGAATACCCAAAGGAATTCTGAGGAGAACGAACAAAGCAGGACGTATCACACTTTGATTTCAACATGTAGGACGAAGCGCTTCGTACCGAACCAGCAGAGCCTGGTCCCCAAAACAGGCACAAACCCCAATGGAACAGAATGAAGAACACAAGGGTCAACTCACACATATATGGACAGCGCATTTGCAATGAGGAAGGCAAGAGGAGACAGTGGAGAAAGGAGAGTCTCTAAAATAAATGATGCTGGGAAGACTGCACAGCCACATGTAACACAATAAGAGTAGATCATGATGTTACACCAGGCACACACACCACCTCAAAATGGATTAAAGCCTTCAACGGAAGTCTTGAAACAGTGAAACTTCTAGGAGAAAACACAGGCAGCTTGCTCTTTGCCATCTGGGGTAGCCGCCTATTTGGAAGAAGCATGTGTGACTGGGAAAGGGCAACAAAGAAAAGAAGAAAGAAGCAGGACTCCATCCAACGTAAAAGCTTCTGTCCAGCCGGGGAAACCATCCACTCAATGCAAAGACAGCACAACAACAGGGAGAGGATGTTTCAAACCACACATCTCAGAAGGGCTGAATAGCCAAAAGACCCAATGACCACACACGTCTCCACAAGAGAAAAAACAACAAGCCCATTAAAACCTGGGCAGAAGATGGAAACAGAGATTTACCCCAAGAAGACAGAAAGGTGGCCAACAGCTGTATGAACACATGTTCAACACCATTAAGTATAAGGCCAACGCAAATCCTCACGGCAATGAGATGACAGCTCCCTGTGTTCTGAATGACTATAAGGAACAAAACAGGAAACAACAAGTGTCAGAGAGAAGGTGGAGAGAAGGGAAGAGTCCTGCACCTCTGGTGGGAGTGCAAACCGGTGAGGGCACTAGGCATAGCCATGTGAAATTGCCTCAGAAATTTCCAAATCCATCTACCATATGATCCAGCTATTCCTCTCCAGCGTGTTTATCCAAAGAAATGCGAAACACTAATGCACACAGATCCGTGTCCCACTGTGTTCACCACAGCCTTACTCCAGATATCCAAGACTTGGAAGCCGCCCTGGTGCCCATCAAAGGACCAATGGAGAAGGAAGTTGGGCTATATCCACACAAAGGCAAAACACTCAGCTGTAAGAAAGAGTGCAGTCCAGCGATTTGTGACAGCAGAATCACTCCTGAGGGTGGGAGGGGTCCTGAAACAAGCCCAAGGGAGAAATCAAATACCATCGCATCTCACTTACAAGCAGAAGATTAAAATAAGGACCAACAAACAGGTAGAACGTGATATGGGATTGGTGGTTCCCAGAGGGAACGGGTGAAAGTGAACGGCAGGAGAAAGAGTTGATTAGGCACAAGTGTGGGGTGTGGGCCTGTAATTAGGCTTACTGTGGGGAAGAAGATGTAGCATACACAGAAGTCTAAATCTATGAGGATGTAAATCTGAAAGCTATAGGATTTTCTAATGCTAGGTTATGGAAATCAATTCACCTAAAATCAAAACTCCATAAAGGCAAGCAGGTTTAAGGGATAAAGTTTGCAGGCTGAAAGACTTTAGAGATTATGAACATCAAAGGATTGACAATCACCTCGAAATGCTTAATGATGCAACGTAATGGTAGACGATTGCAAAGAGTTGAAGAGGAACACTACCAACAGAACATGACCCGTGCTAAACTCCTGAGCCAACTGAAAATGTTGCTGTCCACGATGTTACTGCTAATTACCTTTATGAATAATCAATGCAGACCATCTCCCCAAGTTCAAGCCAAAGGTTGGTCCAAAAGTCCAATTCAGGGCCAGCCCTCTGGTGTAGTGGGTAAGTGTCCATGTTCCACTTGGGCGGCCTGGGACTGGCAGGCTGGCATCTCAGGTACAGATCCAATTAGGAGCATTAGGAAATATTGATTTCAAGGTATGGTGCCGTCTGAGATCATGAAGAAGTAGAAATTGTGAGGATACCTTATGAATACACACCAGGAAATGAACCATGAGAATATTACAATCTATGAACACATCAGGTACACTTCCCCAAATGATGAAGGAAGGAAAACATCTGACCTGCCAAGGTGGAAACACCAGACTGCTATGAGTTGACATGATCATTGCTCATCAGAGGATTGCTTGGGTAACTTCAGCTTTGCAGGGACTCCAGGACTTTCTGTGGGGAAAGTCCACACATTTGGCCACATCCACAAAAGATAAGAGATAAATCCCAGGACTATCTTAAAGGAAAAAAACCACTGTCTAGAAGGAATGTACTAGAACGTGTTTCGAAACCACACGTAGAAAGGATGGCAGAAAATTAGAACATTACCATTATACTTAAAGAAAAATAAACATGCCACAGCTGAGGATGTAAATCAAACAAATAACAAACCCTGTGGAAATAAAGTAAGCCAGTATCTAGACGTAATCTAGTGGAAAGTTCAAGGATCAGTGGTCAAGCTCGAAACTTCCCAAATCCAGAAAAGGGACAGAAGGTCTCTCACCTGCAGAGAGGAATTCATCAGATTCATCTAATTTGTGTCGGAACCATTGGGCCCATGAAAGTGGTTGCCACGATAACCTCGAACCTGGAGTTTATCATCTCACAATGTCAAACGAACCAAGATGACCACGTGTAGTCAGTGCTCAGTTGGATCTAGGCTGGGATAGCAAAGATACCCTCAAGTGAACGATGAAAATTCCAGGACAACACCCAACAATGACGAAAGGACTCACACCTTGGCCTACAGAACATATGGTGATTAAAGAAATACAAAATTCCTAAAATGGAGTGAAGGAGAACGCACTGATAAGCATGTCAAAGCACAAGCTCATAAAGAACATGATGATTAGAACATGGAAAAGGAAACAGGGTCCCATAAAATGGAAGGCCAACAGAAATCACACCTCAATAATCCACAGTGAAAGATGTCAGTCTTTAGACAGACTCTGCTTGAACGATTGAAAGTCCGGGAAAGTCACAACCCCAAAAACTGCAGGGAAGGTCTAACCTGGCCTAACTGGGAAGGGTGAGTTATGAGACTCCTCCACGCGTGCTCTGAAACCCTGTGTCCACCAAGCTAGACTGGACAGCAGAGACACGATCCTGAAAAATCCTCCGACATCACAGTGGGCCAGAGAAACAACATGGCCTCATCTACACAGGGCCAGAGTTGGGTTCACGTAGCATATTCAAGTCACATTCCCCTCAACCGCAGGTTGCCAATGCAGCACAAAAGGGTCCAGCCAGTGGGCCAGCGGTGAAGTCCACGTGTTCTGGGTCGGCAGGCCAGGGTCGGCCGCGTGGAATCCTGGGGGTGAGCCTCCTCAACGCTCGTCCAGCCATTCTGGGTCAGGCGTCGGAGCTAGTGTAGAGGAAGATGGGAAGTGATGTTAGACAGTGCCACTCTTCCTCGGCAAAGAGAGCAGCACGGCCAGCAGATTTGAGCACAGCCATAAACTTCTGCCAAACAAAACTGATTAAAAGTTGCAAAGAATGGAAAAGCTGAACCTCAAAAAAAACCCATGCCAGTGAGAAGAAAATGATACCTGCGAACAACCTTGGACAAACAGGAGAAAGCGATGGGAACCAAAAACTAGCAAAGTTTTGGGGAAAGAAATTCCACAAGACACAAGGAAACGCAAGGCTATTCCATGCCGTTCGAATGCAACAACGGACACACTTGAAACGTCCATACGGCATAAAGTTCAAATAAAAATGGGAAGCAATTGGATATATTGGAGTATATGAGGAAGCCATTTGGTATAGACCTAATTCGGCCTGATTTTGTTTTTTCCAAAAGGGCCTGACTATGGCTATTTAGCACGCATTGCATATCTGCTTAGACATTTCCTATGGCCCTTGAGATAAAGGTGCAACTTCCCCCCACATTAGCCTTTCTTTAGGGATAAGCATTTCTCCCTAGGCTAGGAACTGATTGCTGCACTCACCTTTGACCATCCAGCTCACCTGTGACCAGTCAGCTGGAGACAACAGACTGCCACCCTACTGTGTTCACTGAGACAGAAGACCTACCTGCTATTTCCATCAATCGCTGTGCCAACAGAGCAGTCTTGCGACTATTGTAAATGGGACATTTCAATCCTATGTGAAACATCCTCTATGATGGGAATACAACCAGTCTGTGCACCCCACTTCTCTGATGCTCTTTCTTCCTTTGGGTAGAAAGGCCCTGGGTTATAATCCTCAGATTGAAGCTCAGAATAAACTCTCCCAAATTTTCATTTACAGATTGGTTACAGATTATTTTGTCGACAAAGCAATGTCTGGATTCCATGCAGTCCCAGTCAAAGTTGCAGCAATCTTTCCCACAGAAATAGAAGAGAGAATCCTAAAGTTTCTATCCAGCAACAAAGGACCCTGAATAGCAAAAGGAATCCTGGGGAAAATGAACAAAGCAGCAATTATCACACTTTCTTACTGCCACATATAGGACGAAGAGCTAGGTACCAAAACAGCACAGCCTGGCCTGCAAAGGAGGCACACAGATGCATGGAACAGAATCGAGAGCCCAGACATCAACTCACACATCTATGGACAGCCCATTTTTGACCAGGGAGCCAAGAGGAGAAAGCAGAGAAAAGAGACTCTAGACAGGAAATGGTGCTGGAAAGACTGCACAGCCAGATGTAACACAATGAGAGTAGACCGTGATGTTACACCAGGCACACACACCACCTCGAAATGGATTAAAGCCTTGAATGGAAGACTTGAAACCGTGACACTTCGAGGACAAAACGCAGGCAGCTTGCTCTTTGCCTTCTGGCTTGGCCGCCTATTTGGAAGAAGCATGTGTGACTGGGCAAGGGCAACAAAGGAAACAAGAAACAAGCGGGACTCCATCCAACCAAGAAGCTTCTGCCCAGCCAATGACACCATCGACTCAGTGCAAAGACGTCACAACAACTGTGACAGCAGGTTTGCAAACCACACATCAGAGAAGGGGTGAATAGCCAAAAGATCCAATGAAGTCATATGTCTCCACAGGAGAAAAATCAACGAGCCAAATAAATCCTGGGCAAAAGATGGAAACAGACAGCTCTCCCAGGAAGATAGAAAGATGGACAACAGGCTGTATGAAAACATGCTCATCATCATTAAGTCTCTGCTCAATGCAAATATGAACGACACTGAGATAGCAGCTCACAGTGGTCAGAATGGCTATAAGGATGAAGACAGGAACCAACAAGTTTCAGAGAGGAGGTGGAGAGAAGGCAAGCCTCCTGCACTGCTGGTGGGAGTGTAAACCGGTGCAGCCACTATGCGAAGTGGTGTGGAATTGCCTCAGAATTTTCAGAATCCATCTACCGCATGATCCAGGTACTCCTCTGTGGCATATATATCCAAAGAACTTGCAAACGCTAATGCACAGAGATCCGTGCACCGCTGTGCTCACCACAGCCTTACTCCCGATATCGAAGACGGGGAAGCCTCCTTGGTGCCCATCAAGGGACAAGAAAGATGGGCTATAGCCACACAACGGCATAGCACTCAGCTGCAGGAACAGATGCCTTCCAGCCATTTGTGACCAACAGAATGGCTCCTGAGGGTTTTAGGGGAATGGAAACAAGCCCCAGAGGGAAGGTCAAATACCATAGGGTCTCACTTACAAGGAGAAGAGGAAAAAAAGGACCAAGAAACAGGTAGCACGTGACATGGGATTTCTGGTTCCCAGAGGGAAAGGTGGCGTGGCCCAGAGGGAGAAATACTTGATTTGACACAAGTGTGTGGTGAGGGCCTGTAATTAGGCTTACGGTGGTGAAGATGATGTAACGTACACAGAAGTCTAAATCTATGAGGATGTAGATCTGAAAGGTATAGGATGTTATAATGCTGGGTTATGGCAAACAATTCACGTAAAATCAAAACTCCCAAAAGACGTTAAGGTTCTCGGCTTAAAGCTTTGGAGTCTGTAAGAAATTAGAGAAGATGAACTTCGAAGGATTGGTAATCACCTCAAAATGCTTAATGACGCTACAGAAAGGTAGACCATTGCAAGGAGACGAAGAGGAACACTACCAAGAGAACGTGTTCCATGCTAAACTCGTGAACCAGCGGAAACTGCTACCGTCCATGATGTTACTAACTGCCTTCACGAATGATCAAAGCAGGCCAACATCTTCCCAAGATCAGGCCAAATGTTTGTCCAAAAGCCCAATTCAGGGTCGGCCCTGTGGTGTAGCAGGTAAGTGCCCAAGTTCTGATTGGGCGGCCCGGGCTTCACCTGCTATCATCAGGGTTGCAGATCAGATTGCTAGCATTAGGAAATACAGATTTCACAGTATGGTGGGCACAGAGATCATAAAGAAGTAGAAATTCTGAGGAGACATTTTCAATACACACCAGACAATGAACGCTGAGAATATTACAACCTATGAATGCATAAGGTACAATTTCCCAAATGATGAAGGAAGGAAAACATGTGACCTGCCCAGGTGGAATTGTCAGACTCCTAGGAGATGACACGCTCACTGCCCATCAGAGAATTGCCTGGGCAAATTCAACTTGGGAGGAGCTCCAGGAATTTCTCTGGGGAAGGTCCACCCGTTTGACCACATCCACAAAAGATAAGAGAGAAAACCGGGGATAATCTTCATGGAAAGAAACCCGTGTCTAGAGGGAATGTTGTAGACCTTTCAAAGTTCGAGGAGAAAGTTAGAAACCGACAAGAAATCCAGAACTGGGAAAACTATCCTACTTGGAAAACGGGAGTAGTCAGACTGGTATGAGATGGCTCTGAAACACTGTGTGAATGGAGGTTGTCAGTACAAATTAGAATTCTGAGGGTGTTTATGATATCACGATGAACATGTCACCCAAGATGGCCACATGTTTACAGTCCAAGGATTGGCCTAGGCTAGGAGAATCAAGTGAGAGATACCCAGAAACAGCTTTTCCAAACAGAAACCGGGCACAGAAACTTGAAGAGACCAAAGAGACGCTGATCCAAGGCATGAGAAAGGAATCATTGTGATGATACCTCATGCTTTCTTCGTTTTCTTCCATTCCAAGAGCACTGAATTCCCTTCCGTTTCCTTGTGTCCTCTGGAATTTCTTTCTCAAAGGTTTGCTATTTCTCGGTTTACATAGCTTTCACCTGTTTTGTGGAGGTTATCCCTAGATTACTTGTTTTTCTTTCTAGCATGCTTTTTTTTTTTGAGGTTCAGTTTTTCTATCATTTGCAACTTTTAATTGGTTTTGTTTAGGCAGATGTTTACTGCTGTGCTCATATCTGCTGGCAACGCTGCCGTATTTGCTGAGGAAGACTGGCCCTGTCTAACACGCTTCCCATCTGCCTCTACACTACCTCGGACGCCTGCCCCAGAAAGGCTGCACGAGCGGTGAGGAGGCTCACCCCCAGAATTCCACGCGGCCAACCACACGCTGCCGACACAGAACATGCGGACGTCACCTATGCAACACTGGCCGGCCCCTTTCGTGTTCCATTGGCAACCTGCAGTTGAGTGGAATGGGACTTGAATATGCTACTTGAGCCCAAATCTGGTCCAGTGTAGACGAGGCCAGGTGGTTTTTCCGGGCCACTGGGATTTGTCAGAATTGGGTCTCTGCTGTCCCAGCAAGCATCATGGACACAGGGTTTCAGAGCCAGCTTGGAGCAGTCTGAGAACTCACACTTCCCAGTTAGCCCAGGTTTGACATTCACTGCAAATTTGGGGGTTGTGACTTTCTCGGACTTTCAAACGTTCAAGCAGACTCTTTGTAAACACTGACTTCATTCACTGTGGAGTATTCAGGTGTGATTTCTGTTTGCCTTCCATTTTCTGGGAGCTTGTTTTCTTTCCTTAGTCTAATCGTAGTGGTCTTTCTGATCTCTCTCCCTTCGATATGCTTATCAGTGGGTTCTCCTTCATTCTAGGTTAGGAATTCTGTATTTTTTTAATCACCATATGTTCTGTAGGCTGACGTGTGGGTGCTTTGGTGATTGTTGGATGTTGTCTTTGAATTTCCATCTGTCAGTTGAAGGAATCTTTGCTATCCTAGCTTACGTCCAACTGAGAACTGAGGACACGTGTCCATCTTGCTTCATTTGACATTGTGAGATGAGAAACTCCAGGTTAGACGTTGTCCTGGCAACCACCTTCACGGACACAATGGTTCCGAGACAAATTCGATGAGTCTGATGAATTCCTCTCTCCAGGTGAGAAATCCTTCCGTCTCTTTCCCTGGATTTGGGAAGTTTTGACGTTCAGCCCTGAACCTTGAACGCTCCCCTAGATTACATCTAGATACTGGCTTACTTTATTTCTACAGAGTCTGTTACAGTTTGATTGACATCCTCAGCTCTGGCATGTGTATTTTTCTTTAAATATCATGGTAATGTTCTAGTTTTCAGTCAACCTCCTTCCATATGGTGTCAAAACACAGAATCAGTACTCCTTCTACGGCAAGAGATGGGGGAGTTAATTTCATTGGAGCCCAACTGAGCACTGTAGCCTGGGAGGGCAGCCTTCACACAGGAATGAAGCCCTCTGGAAAAGGGTGCTTTTCAGCACACTTCTAGAGCCCTTCCAAACCAAGCTACATACCCTAAGCATGACAGGCGTCCATGCCTTCAAGGATTCAAAGAGATCTCTTGGGAAACATTAGCATGTAGCCAGTGGGCCCCCGTGAGGCCAGAGCTATGCAAAGGTAGAGTCCTCTTCAAAGGATGTTAGGGGCCTACGAAAGGAGTCCTCGATTCTTCTCTTCAACGTCCCCAAGAGATCATTCTGTACTTTGGAATATGAGTAAGGCAGAAGGACAACGTAGGTCTGATAAGCCCCAAGTCTGGCCTCTTGTTTCAAATCAAGTTCCAAGATTGAATCTGCACGACCTCACCATCTACTTGAGTAGATGACAGTGTTCTCTTCTCTGTGCTTGTCCATCTATTATCGCTTGTTCCCAATGATTCCTTTCTTCTCCCTTGAATCAGAGTCTGTTTGATCCTTTCAAGTTTTTCTTTGGAAAAGCTGTTTCTGGGTATCTCTCACTTGAGTGTCCTAGACTAGGCCAATCCTCGGACTGTAAACATGCGGCCATCTTGGGTGACATGTTCACCGTGATGTCATAAACACCCTCAGATTCTAAGTTGTCCTGACAACCTCAATGCACACAGTGTTTCAGAGCCGTCTCATCCCAATCTGACTAGTCCCCCTTTCCAGGTAGGATAGTTTTCCTTGCTCTGGGTTTCTTGTCGGTTTCTAACTTTCTCCAAGGACTTGAAGGTCTACTAAGTTCCCTCTAGACACCGGTTTCTTTCCTTTAAGCTTATCCCGGGTTTTATCTCTTATCTTTTGTGGATATGGCCAAATGGGTGGACTTTCCCCAGAGAACGTCCGGGAGGCCCTCTCATGTTGAAGTTGCCCAGGCATTCCCCCGATGCACACTGATAGTGTGATCTGCTAGCAGTCTGATAATTCCACCTTGGCAGGTCACATGTTTTCCTTCCTTCATCATTTGGGGAAGTGTTCCTTATGCATTCATAGATTGTAATATTCTCGTGGATCCTTTTCTGGTTCGTACTGATAAGGTCTCCTCACCATTTCTACTTCTTTATGATCTCTGTGACCACCAGACATTGAAATCTGTATTTCCTAATGCTAGTAATCTGATCCCCAAGCGTGATGCTAGCCGGTGAAGCCCGGGCCGCCCAAGCGGATGTGGGCACTTACCTGCTACACCACAGCCCGGCCCCAAATTGGGCTTTTGGACCAACCTTTGGCCTGAATTTGGGAAGATGTTGGCCTGTTTCGATCATTCGTGAAGGGAAGCGGTAGTAACATTAGTGTCGGTAACATTTGCCGTTGATTCATGATTTGGCTCGGACCATGTTCTCTTGGTAGTATTCCTCTTCATCTCTTTGCAAAGGTCTACCTTTCTGTATCATCATTAGGCATTTGGAGGCGATTGCTAATCCTTGGATGTTCATCTTCTCTAATCTCTTTCAGCCTCCAAAGCTTTAGGCCGTAAATCTGCACCCCTTTTTGGAGTTTTGATTTTATGTGAATTGATTTCCGTAACCCTGCATTCTAACATCCTATAGCTTTCAAATCTACATCCTCATAGATTTAGACTTCTGTGTAGGCTACATCATCTTCACCAGCGTAAGGCTCATTACAGGCCCTCACCACACACTTGTGCCTAATCAACTCTTTGTCCCTCCGTCCCCCACCCCCCTTTCCCTCTGGGAACTGCCAATCCTATGTCACGTGCTACCTGTTTCTTGGTCCATTTTTCCTCTTCTCCTTGTACGTGAGATCCTGTGGTATTTGGCCTTACCCCAGGGCTTGTTTCAGTTCCCCTGATACCCTCAGGAGCCATTCAGGTGGTCACAAATGGCTGCACTGCATCTGTTCCTACAGCTGAGTGCTATGCCATTGTGTGGATATAGCCCATCTTCCTTCTCCATTCGTCCCTTGATGGGCATCAGGGAGGCTTCCAAGTGTTGCATATTGGGAGTAAGGCTGTGGGGAATACAGCGATGCACGGATCTCTGTGCATTAGTCTTTCCAAATCTTTGGATATATACGCCACAGAGGAATACCTGGATCATGTGGTAAATGGATTCTGAAAATTCTGAGGCAATTCCACACCACTTCGCGTAGTGGCTGCACCGGTTTACACTCCCACCAGCAGTGCAGGAGGCTTCCCTTCTCTCCACCTCTTCTCTGAAACTTGTTGGTTCCTGTCTTCATCCTTATAGCCATTCTGATCACTGTGAGCTGCTATCTCAGTGCCGTTCATATTTGCATTGAGCAGAGACTTAATGTTGATGAGCATGTTTTCATACAGCCTGTTGTCCATCTTTCTATCTTCCTGGGAGAGCTGTCTGTTTCCATCTTTTGCCCTGGTTTTATTGGGCTCGCTGTTTTTTTTTTCCTGTGAAGATGTATGAGTTCATTGGATCTTATGGCTGTTCACCCCTTCTCCGATGTGTGGTTTGCAAACATCTGCTGTCAGTTGTTGCACAGTCTTTGCATTCAGTGATGGTGTCATTGGCTGTGCAGAAGCTTCTGCATTGCATGGAGTCCCCCTTGTTTCTTGTTTCCTTCGTTTCCCTTGCCTCGTCACACATGCTTCTTCCAAACAGGTGGCTAAGCCAGATGGCAAAGAGCAAGCTGCCTGCATTTTCTCCTAGAAGCTGCACGTTTTCAAGTCTTCCGTTCAAGGCTTTAATCCATTTCGAGGTGGTGTGTGTCCCTGGTTTAACACCACTGTCTACTCTCACTGTGTTCCATGTGGCTGTGCTGTCTTCCCAGCACCATTTCTTGTCGAGACTCTCCTTTCTCTGCTGTCTCCTCTTGGCTCCCTGGTCGAAAATGGGCTGTCCATATGTGTGTCCGTTGACCTCTGGGCTGTCGATTCTGTTCCATGGGTCTGTGTGCCTCTTTTGGGCACCAGGCTGTGCTGTTTCCGTACCTAGCACTTCATCCTATATCTGGAAATCAGAAAGTGTGATGCCTGCTGCTTTGCCCGTTTTCCTCAGTATTCCTTTGGCTATTCAGTGTCCTTTGTTGCTGGATAGAAACTCTAGGATTCTCTCTTCCATTTCTGTGGGAAATAGTGCTGCGACTTTGACTGGGACTGCATGGAATCCAGAGATGGCTTTATGCGGTATGGACGCTTCAAGTGTGTTAGTTCTTCCATTCGAAGAACACGGAATAGCCTTCCGTCTCCTTGTGTCTTCTGGAGTTTCTTCCCCAGAATCTTTGCTGGATTTCGGTTTCCATAGCTTTCTCCTGTTTGGCCAAGGTTATTGCTAGATATCTTTTACTTCTTACTGGCATGCTTTCTTTTTTGAGGTTCAATTTTTCAATTCTTTGCAACTTTCGATTGGCTTTGTTTTGGCAGAAGTTTATGGCTGTGCTCACATCTGCGGGCCATGCTGCTGTATTTGCTGTGGAAGAGTGGAGCTGTCTAATGTCACTTCCCATTTACCTCTACACTACCTCACACATCTGCCCCAGAATGGCTGGATGAGCCGTGAGGATGCTCACCCGCAGGATTCCATGTCTCCAAAGCCGGGCTCCCAAACCAGAATGCGTGGACTTCACCACTTCCCCACTGGCCGGCCCCTTTCGTGTTCCATTGGCAACCTGCAGTTGAGTGGGATGTGACTTGAATATGCTATTTGAGCCCACCTCTGGCCCTGTGTAGATGAGGCCAGCTTCTTTTTCTGGCCCTCTGTGATGTCGGAGGATTTGTCAGAATCGTGTGTCTGCTGTCCTGTCTAGCTTCTTGGATGCAGGCTTTCAGAGCCCGCGTGGAGCAGTCCCATAACTCACCCTTCCAGTTAGTCCAGGTTTGACCTTCGCTGCAGTTTTTGGCTTTGTGACTTTCTCGGAATTTCAAACGTCCAGTCAGAGTCTGTCTAATGACTGAAGTCTTTCACTGTGGATTATTCAGATGTGATTTCTATTGGCCTTCCATTTTCAGGGATTTTTTTCTCTTTTCCAAAGTCTAATCATTACAGTCTTTCTGACCTATCTCTCTTCGCTATGCTTATCAGTCCGTTCTCCTTCATTGCAAGCTATGACTTTTGTATTTCTGTAATCACCATATGTTCTGTAGGCCGAGGTCTGAGTCTTTAGGTGATTGTTGCGTGTTGTCTTGGAATTTCCATCGGTCACCTGTAGAAAACTCCTATCCTGGCTGAGGTGACACTGAGCCCTGAGAACACGTGGTTGTCTTGGTTGCTTTGACATTCTGAGATCAGAAACTACAGATTCGAGGTTGTGCTGGCAACCTCCTTCACGGACATTATGTTTCTGAGACATATTAGAGAAATCTGATGAACTCTGCTCCAGGTAAGATACTTTTCTGTCTCATTTCTGGATTTGGGAAGTTTCGAACTTTACTCCCGATCTTTGAGTGTTCCACTAGATTACGTCTAGATGCTGGCTTACTATATTTCTATAGAGTGTTTTACTTGTTCGATTTACATCCTCAGCTCTGGCATGTTTATTTTTCTATAAACATAATTGTAATGTTCTAATTTTGAGCCAACCTCCTTACATATGCTGTCAATACACGATATTAATAATCATTCTACTTCAAGAGATACGGGGAGAGAATTTCATTGAAGCCAAACCAAGCATACTAGCCTGGTAGGGCAGCCCTCACAAAGCAATGAAGCCGTCTGGAATAGGGTGCTTCTCAGCACAATTCTGGAGCCCTGTCCAACAATTGGACATACACGAAGCATGAAGGGGGTCCATTCCTTCAAGGGTTCAAAGACATAACTTGTGACACATTAGCATGTACCCAATGGGCCTCTGTAATGCCAGAGCTATGGAAAGTGAGACTTCTCTTCAATGAATGCTAGGGGCATAGGAAAGGAAGCATCAAACATTGTCTACAGTGTCCTCAGGAGATCATTCTTAATTTTGGATTATGATTAAGGCAGAAGGACAATGTAGGTCTGATAAGCCCCAAGTCCAGCCTCTGGTTTCAAATCAAGTTTCAAGCTTGCATCAGCATGGCCTCCCCATACACTTGAGTAGATTACAATGTTCTCCACTCAGCGCTTGTCCCCCTATTATTGCTTCCTCACAATGACTTCTTTCTTACCCCTTTAATCAGCGTGTATTCTCTCTCTTCAAGTTTCAGTGCCTGGTTTCTGTTTTTAAATTCTCTTCTGGGTATCTCTAACTTGAGTATCATAGCCTAGGACAATCCTCAGACTATAACCATGAGGCCATCTTGGGTGACATGTTCACTGTGATGTCATAAACTCCCTCAAACTTCTAAGTTGTCCCAGCATCTTCTATGCACATGACTACTCTCCCTTTCCAGCTTGAATAGTTTTCCATTTCCTGGATTTCTTGTGGGTTTCTAACTTTACCCTTGAACTTTTAAATGTCTACTACATTCTCTCTAGACATGGTTTCTTTACTTTAAGTTTATCCTGGTTTTTATCTGTTACATTTTGTGAATATGGCCGAATGTGTAGACTTTCCCCAGTGAAAGTCCTGGAGTCCATCCAAAGCTGAAGTTGCCCACTCAAGCCTCTGATGTGCAATGATTGTGTCATCTCATGCAGTCCGCCAATTCTACCTATGCAGGTCACATCACTTCCTTCAGTCTGTATTTAGGGAAGTGTACCAGATGTGTGATAGATTCCAATATTTTCATGTTTCTTTCCTATTGCCTATCTCTAACGTATGCTCACAATTTCGACTTCTTTGTGATCTCTGTACACACCATACCATGAAATCTATCTTTCCCAACGTTACTAATCTGATCAGCACCAGTGATGCGAATCCATGAATCCCAGGCCACCCAATAGGAATGTGGGCACTTACACTCCTGAACACATGGCTGGCCCTGAATTTTACTTGTGGACCAATATTTTTCCTGAACATGGGAAGAAGATGGACTGCTGTGATTATTCGTGAATGTAATTACTCATAACATCATAGACGGTAACATTTTCCCTTGGTTCATCTGTTTAGCACGGAACACATTCTCTTCATAGTATTCCCCATAATCTATTTGCAATGGTCTACTTTCTGTAGCATCATTAAGCATTTGGAGGAGACTCACAGTCCTTGGAAGTTCATCTTCTCTAATCTCTTTCAGCCTCAAATCCTTTATGCCCCAAATCAGCACGCCTTTTTGGATTTTTTCATTCCCTCTGGGAATCACCAATCCAAAGTGAAGACTGACATCCAAAGCTAGAATGCTCAGTTTGGCACCAGTGAAATTCTCTCCCATCTCTGGCTGTAGAAGATTATTGACTATGTGTTTTGACAGCATATGTGAGGAAGTTGGCTGAAAATTAGAACATTACACTTATATTTAATGAAAAATAAACATGCCAGAGCTTAGGGTGTAAATCAAACAACTTACAAACCCTACAGAAATAAAGTAAAGCAGTATCTAGATGTAATCTACTAGAAGGACCATGGATCCAGGGTCAAGTTCCAGCCTTCCCAAATTTAGAAAAGAGACATAAAAATATCTTACCTGGAGACAGGAATTCATCACATTTCTCTAATTTGTCTCAGAAACATTATGTCCATAAGGTGGTTGCCTGGACAACCTAGAATTTGGAGTTTCTGATCTCAGAATGTCAAACCAAGCAAGATGACCTCGTGTTCTCAGTGCTCAGTTGGACCTAGGCAGGACAGCAAAGATTCCTTCAAGTGAACGATGGAAATTCAAAGGCAATGCCCAACAATCATGAAAACACTCACACATCAGCCTAGAGAACATATGGTGATTAAAGAATCACAAAATTCATAACTTGGAATGAAGGAGAACGGACTGATAAGCGTATCTATGGGAGATAGCTGAGAAAGACAATGACGATTGATGTGGATTAAGGCTGCCCCAGCTCGAAAAGCCCAAGGTTACCTGGCCTACATGTCAAAGCATATGACCCGGTGAATTTTTTTTGGTATGAATTAGAGGTGCCCCAGTGAGAGAAGCCCAGGTGATGCTCACCTACATGCCTATCTATATGGCCAAATTCGTATCTAATGTTATACGACCACACAATAATCAGACTCCATCTGTACTGAAGTCATTTAATGGCTTTTTACATCATCTTTTCTTTTTCCAGTAAAAATGTCATGTACCCATGCCTTATAAAATTTGCCCTTACCCTCAACTCAGGGCAGCAGCAGGACATCTGACTGCCCATGGCTCCTTTCCCCATGCAGCAGCAGCAGCTATTCAATGCCCATGGGTCCAGTTCCCATGCCTGCAGCTCTTCACTACCCATAGGTCCTGTCCCCAGGAAGCAACTCTTTACTCCCCATGGGTCCTGCCCCTACGTTATCCTGTACCATTCTCTAAATAAAAGAGCACCTCTGCCAGGCCTTGAGAGACCAAGAAATCTTTCTTCCGACTCATCAGCTTGCTGACCCACCATCATATATTGTGGCCCCCCTACCGGGAACTTGCTTCATCGGTTTCTGAGCTCAACTTCTGGTAAGTGCCCTTTTCTTCCTTGTGCCTCTCTCTATTTCGAGGATGAATCTAAATTCACTTCTCCATCAGGAACTGTCTTGGATAGCTATATGAATCCACGTTTGCTGCCCATGGCTACTCTATGGGGCAAATCATGGCATTCAGCTTGAAGAGAATCAGTACCTTAAGCCTAAGGGCGATGTAGAGTGAATTACTCCATTCCTTCCTGACTCTATCTCTAATATACTAATTTTAGGTGGGCACGGGTCAGCCACTTAAGTCATTAGGATGGTCAGCAATCTGCAAGACTCCCCTGTAAAGTTTCTTTTCCTAAGGTTGGATTGGGATAACTCCCATGGCACCTGACCATGCTCTGAACTGTGTGAATGTCCCAATTGGGACTCCAGTTCAAGGAAAGTACCAAAGTCTAACCTTTGGTTGCGTATGGGAAGCCCTTCTCGGAGAATGCCTCCAACACGCAATTGGGTAGAATGCCCCCCAGAGCGGCGGAAAATGCCTCACTAATTTTCTCCATCCTGTTCTCTCTTGAACTTCTCCCTTTCTATTGGGGACCATTCACCAGGCACCTATTACTGCCAGGCAGAATAGGAAAGATGTTCACCAGGCCCCTGTAACTTCCAGGCATACCAGGGAAGATATGTAATGGATGCAATGCTGGGGGACACACCCATCACCCCTTGTTATAGGATCCTCACAGTAGGATTGACAGGTAGGATGCTGCCCCAGGTTCAGGGGGGATTTTCAAGCTAATGGACCTGTCTCTTTCATCTTTCTTAGAGTTGCAATGGCGTTTTGTGTCTCCTTTGGAGCTTTGCAACAGGGAAGCAAAGAAATCGGTCAACAGTCATGGCTTCCACCCCTGGGACCCCAAACTTGGCATTTCTGGGCCTGATCACCCCGGAAAGCCCAAGTAGGGTGCTCTCTCTTGGGGGGTGACTCATTGAGTGTTTTAGTCACCTACTGAGTTGGCTATGAGGGTAGCAGACCTGGGATTTATTCTGTGAACTGCCATGCTACAGTAGTGCGCCCCAGCATGGGAACTGTTGAGTGAGTCTTCTCTTGATAACCCTCTTTGAGCGGCCATGAGGGTGAGGTCTGATGTCTTCATTTCCTTTCTTTGTTTCGCTCATCATGTCCTCTGTTGTCACCAAGTCTGGGTTAAGTTCAGACTGGACTTGACCAGAACCTGGAACTTCTGTAAAATCGAAAAACTTGAAAACCTTTTGCAAGGAACTTCATTCTCAACCCGGGTACTGCGAGCCCTGGCCTCCAGGCAGTTCAAGCCCTTTGCATGCACTCCACCCTTCTCCACTTCACTGTCAGTTGGACACTGGCTTTACTGCTGTGGGGAATGAGATAAGCATCCCTTAAGACTCATCACTCAGGGTCATTCTAACTAATTAGAAACACTTTCAATTGTATGGGTTATGCCCCAGAAACTCCAGCTGGTAGAAAATGTGTGATCTTTCTCTCTGCCTTTCTGGTGCTGTTGGACAGGTAGATCAACCTAGAACATCCTTCAAGTTACAGTCCAGTTTCTGAGAAATCAAGAGCAACCATCCTTAGAAAATCCTTGCAAGACTGGAAATACAGTTCTAGAGGCAGTTCAGATTCCACCTTGTTCCTTTACCATGACAAGGATTATCTTCCCCCCTCTCCAGGAACTACTATCTAGCATATCACTCATTCTTAAGACTGAAAAAAAAAAGGAGGGGAAAGGATAAATGGCCATAAGTGTGCCCTTGCAAAAAGTCTAGAATCTTGAGGGTCTTCTCCATAAGTATTAGTAAAAAGGCTCAAAACAAAGTGTTGATTTGTACCTGGTGAGATTTATATTATTGTACCTGATTCATGGCAGTAGTTTTTAAAACAATAGTTGTACAGTCTCTGTGTATATGTGTCTATGTGTACATTATACGTGTGATATTTTAACCCCTGGATGGTCTGGCCAAAATTAAGATCTCTGTTTAGTTGGCTTAAAGTAAGTGCTTTCTTAAATTCTAAATGTAGTCGAAATTAACAGAGTGACTTTCAAAGTTAACGTGACATGAATTAACCTTTGATAAATGAAAGCTTCTTTAAGTTTGTTGGTTTCATTGAAAATTGTCTTCTTGTCAGAGTTGTCAGTATTTGCATACGATGCAGGCATTCAGACTCGGTTTACTAGTCATATAAGTCCACGTTGTCTGTTAAATTTGTCAGCAAAATAATAGCTTTAAATGATGACCAGTTTTGTCTAATGCCTCATGAGGTTTCCGTAGTAATGTGAACATAATTGTTGGAAACAAATGGTTTAAATACATAAAACTCATAAAAGTGAGTACAATAACTTTTATGGTCTGTATACTTGGGGAAAAAAACAGCTTCGAAATCCTTTTTGGTAACAATCTTGAGTTTTGCCAAGTTAAGTTAAATGATAAAAAGATGAATATGCGGGTCACTTTTGGATAGAACGGAACACTCAGACATTATTGTTAAACATATCTAAGTTATCTACTTTTGGCTTCTTATGGAAGAGGCTAAAAGCGTTTGGGTGTATCAAAAAGCATGCCTTGTGTTTTAGTGCGAAGTGGCATGTTTCTTAAGTTGTGAAGTGTTTAGAATGCTGATATAAAAGACATTTCATAATTGTTTACCTTTTTAGTGTTTACTAGGTCTGTTAAGCGTTAAAGGTTCTAACTTACCTATGGAATTAAAGCTACAGGAATTTACTAAGAAAAAGAGCTCTGTATTCAAGGAAGTTAAAATGTATGTTTTCAGTAAAAAAGGTATAAAGAATGGAAATATTTTTGTTTGATGGGTTAAGAAAGATAAATTGCTCCTGATGTACTAGAAAGGAAAAAAGAAAGATTTTGGGACAAGTACTGAAAATGAAAAAGAAAGATGTAGAAGGTTTGTGAAGGAGGAATTCTGAAATGAGTTTTATGCCTGCTCAAGTAGACTAAAGTAAGTTCAATTAAGTGAATGAGTTTGAATGTTAATAATAAGTAGGTGCAGAAATTCAAATTTGGTTTTCTTTAAAAGGATACATTTTCTTGAACTTTTGATCTGCTCTTGGTAAAGAGGATGCAAGAGCTGTTCCTTTGAGTACGTCTACCTAAGAGACAAATCTGTTTTGTGAAAATAATGGCTGAGGTTACTCTTAATATTTCTGACTCTTTCTGTTATCACTTTGAATGGATACCTGAGCATTGTTTCACAGTGAGTGTTGTTTGCTATTTGAACATTTTAAAAACTTTTGATATGTTGTGACAAGCTTCTCACTCAAAAATATTCAAATCCTGAATGAAGGCATTCTTTAGACCTGGTAGACAGAAGAATGATTACTCTGAGGATTTTCAGAGGGTCCCTGAGACTTCTCAAAGAAATTTGCTCTCTCTTCCTACAAGGAGGAAAATGTTAAAGTAATTTGGCTTATTTGGTCTATTAAATTAAATGGGAAACATTGTGAAATAAGCGACAATAGACTTTCTTAGCTGGTATTTGATGGGTAAATGTTATTAATATAGACGTCTCAAAATTAGATAGCATTCCTAAAATTCTGATCTGCCCTGGTTGTCAGTGATAAGTTCACTTATTATCTGGCAGTGTTATATGTCACAGAAGTAGTCAAGTTTCTTTGCCAATTGCCCTTTTGATTTCTTTGTCCATTTGCAGATAGTTGTTGTTTTACTCTGATGATTTTTCCTTTTGCAAATATGTTTCAACTTCCGAGAAATTCCTGGAAAGGATTCTGACACAAAGAGTCTAAACGACATGTTTCTGATAAACCTTCAGATTGTAAAACTGAACGGAGTAAGAAATGACAGAATTCTAACAGAAACTAGGCTCATTGATCTGCTAACAGAAGATTCAGCTCAAGAATTGATTATACAGGACTGCGTGCATTGATTAGGACGATTATAAATTTTTAGGACTTCTGTTTGAAATATTGTTGAGTTTGGATGTGTTGTTTTGTCTTCTCATAATGAAGGAAATCTTTTTCTCTTTTCGCTTATGCTAACTAAAACTTACAGCCATTTGGTGAAATTATACCTTTATGAGCAAAACTGAAACATTTATCTTTTTCTGCCTACCTTATCCCTCCTGAATTTGGAAACCCTTTGTGAATGAGTATGGTCATTTCGTGGCAATATTTGCATAAGTTCCATAAGAATCTGTTCTCCTTATAACAGGACACATTGTTTATATTACCAAGGCTTTGACTGGAATGTCATATTTGAAACTCACAGCCTCAGATATGACAAGACAGCGTTTCATGAACAAAGATTGGACTTTCTGGAATACAGCCACTCGGAAACACAGGCCTGGTACCTTGTTTACTGAGATTTTGGCAATCTTACCTGGTAAGTAAGGAAGCTTGCTTATCTGGCAGGTGCAAGGAACCTCCGAATATTTGGGGAGACCTCAAAGAGAACACCACTCAAATCTGTAGGTACTTCAGGCCAAATCTGATGGCAAGTCCTTGGCTTGGATTTTCTGGCCTCTAGAGGCCTTCACAGTTCAATGTGAGATTCCACAGAAAAGATCCAGCGAAACACATTTAAAAAAGCCTGTATGAACAATTACTATTCTTGCTGCTCTTATGTAAATAATTGGAGCAAGTTGTATTGAAACTACACTTGATTTGCAAACCTGTTAATCCTGATTTGGCTATCTTTTGTAAAAATGAGAGTGATTTAAGAGAGAAAAATTATGTTTCTGTAGAAGCTATAATAGGCATTCATGGATATTAGATTCTACCTCTTTTCTTTTGCACTGACTGGGATAGACGGCCCAGAATGCATTGGTTAGCCCCTAACGGTGCTCAGTGGATATGTGGCTCCAATTTATGACCTGGGCTACCACCTACATGGATTGGACGATGCACTCTAGGCTTTGTCTGGATGCAAGGTGGAACTACATTTACTATATCTCCTCCTGCTAACCTACCCAACTTGCAACAGCACTTGACCAGCCCTGTCTTCCACTGGTATGACCATCTTTCCGCAATTTTCTTTCACCAATTAGGAATCGACTTTTGTAGCATATTCAAGTCTTGCATGGAAGTCCTAGACAAATTTACTATGAAGGCATTATATGATACACAACATAGCATTTCACTGCTCAATTTAGAAGTATCCCAAGTGTGTAAGGCAGTCCTCCAAATCCAAATGGCACTGGATGTCTTGACAGCAGCACAAGGGGGCACCTGTGCCATTATAAAAACTGAATGTTGTATCTATATTCCTGACTACCGTCAAAATATTTCTGGCTTCCTATCCCAGCCACCAAATTAAATCCATGTCTGACCAACCCTAAATCTAAATGATTGGTTGAACTCCTAGTCAGGACAAGGTTTCTGCACTACTTCAAAACCTTATTCATTGGGTTAAACATACTGCTTGTATTTCTTATGATATTTTGTTGTCTGTTTCATTGTTTGTCTTATGCATGTCAAAAATGTTTCACTTCCTGGACCACCTCTTGTCAATGACTCTCTCATCTCCAGAGGATCTGTATAACTTGTCAGGCTTTAACTCAATGGGGCAAGACTTCTGGTCCACTAAACTGCCTAAGTGTACCTATGGCCCCATTTAGGGAAAGCTCTACGACTCTGTACAGCCAGAAGTAGTCACAGAAGACTGACCATCATCCATATCCCCAAAGATTTCCAGTCCAAATAGGTTCAGGGAGGTTTTATGATGTGGATCAGGGCTGCCCCAGCTAGGGAAGCTGAAGGTGACCTGGACTACATGCCAAACTATATGACCCAGTGGATTTTTTTATGGTATGAATTAGGGCTGCCCCAGGGCGAGAAGCCCAGGGCATTCTCACCTACATGCTGATCTATATGGCCAGATTCGTATCTAAAAATATGACAACACAATGTCCAGACTCCATCTGTACTGAAATCATTTAAAGACATTTTACATCATTATTTCTTTTTAGAGTAAAAATAAGTCATATACCCATGCCTTATGAAATTAGCCCTAACACTCTAGTCAGGGCAGCAGCAAAAGCTCTGACTGCCCATGGGTCCTGTCGCCAGGCAGCAGCAGCAGTAGCTCTTCACTGCTAATGTGTCCTATCCCCATGCTATCGTGTACTGTTCTCTCAATAAAAGAACACCAATGCAGGATCTTGAGAGTCCAAGCAATCTTTCATTCGAGTCTTCAGCTCGCTGAGCCCATATCAACGATTCTACCATGGAAAATAAAAAACGGTCCCAGAAAATGGAAGGCACACAGAAATCACACATGAATAATACATAAAGAAAGATGTCAGTTTTAGACATACTCTGAACGTTCGAAAGTCGGAGTAAGTCACAATCCCAAAAACCCAAGCGAAGGTCAAACCTAGGGTAACTGGTAAGGGTGAGTTATGAGACTGCTAAAATCAGGCTCTGAAAGCCTGTGTCTATGAAGTTTGCAGGGACAGCAGAGACACAATTCTGACAAATCCTCTGACATCACAGTGGAGAAGAAAAACAAACTGGCCTCATCTACACAGTGCCCGAGTTGGGCTCAAGTAGCATATTCAAGTCCCATTCCACTCAACTGCAGCTTGTCAATGGAACATGAAAGGAGCCGGCCCGTGGTGCAGTGGTGAAGTCTGCACATTCTGGGTCGGCATCCCGGGGCAGGCCATGCGGAATCCTGGGGGTGAACCGCATCACAGCTGGTCCAGCCATTCTCGGGGAGGCATGGGAGGTAGTGTAGAGGCAGCTGGGAAGCAACGTCAGACAGCGTCAGTATTCCTCAGCAAATACAGCAACATCGACAGCAGATCTGAGCACAGCCATAAACATCAGCCGAAACAAAACTAATGAAAACTTGAAAAGAACAGAAAAACCGAACCTCAGCAAAAAAAGAATAAGATCTCCAGAAATAAGCTTAGCCAAACAGGTGCAAGCTATGGAAATCGGAAACTAGCAAAACTTTGGGGAAAGAACTTCCAGAAGACACAAGCAAATGGAAGGGTATTCCGTGCTATAGGAATGTAGGATCTAAAATACTTGAAACCTCCATAACGGATAAAGCAATCTCTGGATTCCATGCAATCCCAGTCAAAGTTGCAGAATCTTTCCCACAGAAATATGAGAGAATCCTTAATTCTCTATCCAGCAACAAGGGACCCTGAATACCCAAAGTAATCCTGAGGAAAACGAACAAAGCAGGACATATCACATGTACTGATTTCAACATGTAGGACGAAGTGCTACGTACAGAAACGGCACAGTCTGGTCTCAAAAACAGACACAGAGATCAACGGAAAAGAATCGAGAGCCCAGAGGTCAACTCACACATATACAGACAGCCCATTTGCAATGAGGAAGGCAAGAGGATCAGTGGAGAAAGGAGAGTCTCAAGAAGAAAAGGTGCTGGAAAACTGCACAGCCATATGTGACGCAATGAGAGTAGACCATGATGTTACATCAGGCACACACACCACCTCGAAATGGATTAAAGCCTTGAACGGAAGACTTGAAACCGTGAAACTTCTAGTAGAAAACCAGGCACCTTGCTCATGGCCATGTGGCATAGCCGCCTATTTGGAAGAAGCATGTGTGACTGGGCAAGGGCAACACACGAAACAAGAAACAAATGGGATTGCATCCAACGCAGAAGCTTCTGCCCAGCCGAGGAAACCATCCACTCAATGCAAAGACAGCACAACAACTGCGAGTGGATGTTTCAAACCACACATCGGAGAAGGAATGAATAGCCAAAAGAGCCAACGACCGCACATGCCAACACAAGAGAAAAAACAACAAGCCCATTAAAACCTGGGCAAAAGATGGAAACAGAGTTTTACCAAATAAGATAGAAAGATGGCCAACAGCTGTCTGAACACATGTTCATAATCATTACGTCTAAGGCCAATGCAAATCCAAATGGCAATCAGATAACAGCACATTGTGGTCAGAATGCCCATAAGGAACAAGACAGGAAACAAGTGTCGGAGAGGAGGTGGAGAGAAGGGAAGCCTCCTGCACCGTTGGTGGGAGTGTAAGCCGGAGCGGGAACTATGCAAAGCGGTGTGGAATTTCCGCAGAAATTTCAGAATCCATCTACCATATGATCCAGCTATTCCTCTGTGTTGTATTTATCCGAAGAACTTGGAAACACCAACGCATAGGAATCCCTGCACCGCTGTGTTCACCACAGCCTTAATCCTGATGTCCAGGACTTGGATATCGCCCTGGGGCCCATCAAGGGACGAATGGAGAAGAAAGATTGGCTATAGCCGCACAATGGGATAGCACTCAGCTGCAAGAAAGGGTGCAGTCCAGCCATTTGTGACACCAGAATGGCTCCTGTGGGTATGAGGGGAACTGAAAGAAGCCCCAGGGAGAAAGTCACATACCGTAGGATCTCACAAGGAGAAGAGTAAAATAAGGAGAAACAAACAGGTAGCACATGACAAGGGATTGGTGGTTCCCAGAGGGAATCGGTGGCAGAAGACAGTGGAAGAAAGAGTTGATTAGGCACCAGTGTGTGGTATGGGCATGTCATTAGGCTTACGGTGGTGAAGATGATGTACCATACAAAGAACAATAAATCTATGAGGTTGTAAATCTGAAAACAATAGGGTGTTATAATGCAGGGTTATGGCAATCAATTCATGTAAAATCAAAACTACAAAAAGGCAAGCAGGTTTATGGCCTAAAGCTTTGGAGGCTGAAAGAGATTAGAGAAGATGAACTTCCAAGCATTGCTAATCACCTCCAAGTACTTAATAATGCTACAGAAAGGTAGACAGTGGCTAAGAGATGAAGAACAACTCTACCAAGAGAACATGTTCCGTGCTAAACTCAGGATCCAAAGGAAAAGGTTACCGTCCATGATGTTACTACTAATTACCTTTACAAATAATCAAAGCAGGCCAACATCTTCCCCAGTTCAGGCAAAATGTTCTTCCAAGAATCCAATTCAGTGCCGGCCCTGTGGTGTACTGGGTAAGTTCCCACATTCCACTTGGGTGGTACAGGCTTCATCGGCGAGCATCACGGGTTCGGATCAGATTAGTAGCATTAGCAAATATAGATTTCATGGTATGGTGCAGACAAACATCCTAAAGAAGTCGAAATTGTGAAGAGACGTTATGAATAGACGTCAGAGTAAGAACCATGGGAATATTGCAATCTATGAACGCATCAGGAACACTTCCCCAAATGATGAAGGAAGGAAAACACCTGCCAAGGTGGAAATGGAGATGACACGATCATTACGCATCAGAGGATTGACCAGGAAAGTCAATCTCGGGAGGGACTCCAGGGCTTTCTCTGGGGAAAGTCCACCCATTTGGACTCATCCACAAAAGATAAGAGATAAAACCCAGGATAATCTGAAAGGAAAGAAACTGGTGTCCAGCGGGATTGTAGTAGACCTTTCAAAGTTCGAGGATAAAGTTATAAACAGACACGGGATCCAGAACAAGGAAAACTATCCTACCTGGAAAGGGGAAGTAGTCAGACTGGTATGAGATGGTCGTGAAGAACTGTGTGCATGGAGGTTTTCAGGACAGCTTAGAATTCTGAGGGTGTTTATGACATCACGGTAAACATGTCACCCAAGATGGCTGCAGGTCTCCAGCCCAGGGATTGGCCTAGGCTTGGATACTCAAGTGACAGATACCCAGATACAGCTTTTGCAAACAGAATCTGGGCGCAGAAACCTGAAGAGATGCAAGAGACGCTAATTCAATGGATAAGAAAGGAATCATAGGGAAGAAGTGATAACAGAGGGACAAGCACTGAGAGGAGAACATTGCCATCTCCTCAAGTCGATGGGGAGGCCATGCTGATTCAAGCTTGAAACTTGACTTGAAACGAGATGCCGGACCTTGAGCTTATCAGACCTATGTTGGCCTTCTGCCTTACTCATAATCCAAAGTCAAGAATGATCTCTTGAAGACATTGAAGAGAAGAATAGAGGCCTCGGTCCTAGGTCCCTAGTATTCTGTGAAGAGAAGTCTCACTTTCCATAGCTCTGGCGTCATAGGCACCCACTGGGTACATGGTAATGTGTCACTAGGCATCTCTTTGAAGCCTGGAAGGAATGGACCCCTGTCATGCTTGGGGTATGTCTCTTGGTTTGGAAGGACTCAGGAAGAGTGTGCAAAAGCACCCTTTTGCAGAAAGCTTCGTTACTGTGTGAAGGCTGTCCTCCCAGGCTAGAGTGCTCAGTTGAGATCAATGAGATTCCCTCCCCCATACTTGCCGTAGAAGGAGTATTGATTAGGTGTTTGACACCACACATAACGATGTTTGCTGAAACTTAGAACATTACCATTCTATTTAAAGGAATATAAACATGCCACAGCTGAGGAGGTAAATTAAACAAATCACAAAACCTGTGGAAATAAAGTAAGCCAGTATCTAGACGTAATCTAGTGGAGCGTTCAAGGATCAGGTGTGAAGTTATGAACTTTCCAAATCTAGAAAAGAGACAGAAGGATCTCTCAGCTGGAGAGAGGAATCCATCAGATTCATCTAATTTGTCTCGGAACCATTGTGTCTGGGAAGGTGGTTTCCAGGACAACCTCAAACATGGCGTTTCTGATCTCACAATATCGAACCAACCAAGATGACCACGTTTACTCAGTGCTCAGGTGGATCTAGGCTAGGATGGCAAAGATTCCTTCAAATGACCGATGGAAATTCAAAGACAACACCCAACAGTAACGAAAGCACTCACACATCAGCCTACAGAACCTATGGTGATTAAAGAAATACCAAACTCCTAACTTGAAATGAAGGAGAACACACTGATAAGCATATCGAAGGGAGATAGCTCAGAACCATGACGATTAGACTATGGAAAAGAAAGCAAGCTCCCAGAAAATGGAAGGCAAACAGAAATCACACCTCAATAATCCACAGTGAATGACTTCAGTGTTTAGTTAGGGTCTGCTTGAACGTTTGAAAGTCCGAGAAAGTCACAACCCCAAAACTTGCATTGAAGGTCAAACCTGGGCTAACTGGGAAGGGTGAGTTCTGAGACTGCTCCACGCGGGCTCTGAAACCCTGTGTCCCCAAAGCCTGATTGGAAAAGAGACACGATTCTGACAAATACTCCGACATCACAGTGGTCCAGAAAAAGAAGCTGGCCTCATCTACACAGGGCCAGAGTTGGGCTCAAGTAACATGTTAAAGTACCTTCCACTCAACTGCAGGTTGCCAATGGAACACGAAAGGGGCCAGCCAGTGGGGCAGCCGTGAAGTCCCTGCGTTCTGAGTCGGCAACCCAGTTTTGGCCACATGGAATCCTGGGGGTGAGCCTCCTCACCGCTCATCCAGCCGTTCTGGGCCAGGCGTGTGACCCAGTGTACAGGCATATGGGAAGCAACGTTATACCAAGCTACTCTTGCTCAGCAAATACAGCAGCATGGCCAGCAGATGTGAGCACAGCCATAAACTTCTGCCAAAACACACCAATTAAATGTTGCTAAGAATAGAAAAAAGGAACAGCGAAAAAGAAAGCATGCCAGTAAAAAGAAAAAAACATCTAGGAATAACATTGGCCAAACAGGAGAGAGCTATGTCTACCGAAATCTAGCAAAGCTTTGGGCAAAGAAATTCCACAAGACACAAGGAAACGGAAGTCTATTCCATGTTCTTTGAATGGAAGAACGAACACACTTTAAGCATCCATACCGCAAAAAGCAATGTCTGCATTCCATGTCGTCCCAGTCAAAGTTGCAGCAATCTTTCCCACAGAAATAGAAGAGAGAATACTAAAGTTTCTATGTGGCAACAAAGGACCCTGAATAGGAAGAGGAATCCTGAGGAAAACGAACAAAGCAGCATGTATCACACTTTCTGATTGCCAAATATAGGACAAAGCGCTAGGTACCGGTACAGCACAGCCTTTCCCCCAAAATAGGCACACAGACCCATGGAACAGAATTGAGCCCAGCAGTCAACTGCCACATATATGGGCAGCCCATTTTCGACACGGGAGCCAAGAGGAGACAGCAGAGAAAGGAGAGTCTCGAAAAGAAACAGTGCTGGGAAGACTTCAGAGCCACAAGTGGCACAATGAGACTAGACCATGATGTTACACCAGGCACACATACCACATTGAAATGGATTAAAGCTTTGAATGGAAGACTTGAAACCATGAAACTGCTGCGGGAAAATGCAGGCAGCTTGCTCTTTGCCATCTGGCATAGCCGCCTACTTGGAAGAAGCATGTGTGACTGGGTAAGGGCAACAAAAGAAACAAGACACAAGCGTGACTCCATCCAACGCAGAAGCTTCTACCCGGCCAACGACTCCATTGACTCAATGCAAAGACAGCACAACTGCGACAGGATGTTTGCAGAACAGACATCGGAGAAGGGGTGAACAGCCATAAGATCCAGTGAACTCATACATCTCCACAGGAAAAAAAACAATGAGCCCAACAAAACCTGGGCAAAAGATGGAAACACACATTTCTCCCAGGAAGATAGAAAGATGGCCAACAGGCTGTATGAAAACATGTTCCTCATCATTAAGTCTGAGGCCAATGCAAATCCGAAGTGCAATGAGATAGCAGCTCACAGTGGTCAGAATGGCTATAAGGGTGAAGACACGAAACAAGTTTCAGAGAGGAGGTGGAGAGAAGGGAAGCCTCCTGTACTGCAGGTGGGAGTTTGAGCCGATGCAGCCACTACACAAAGGAGTGAAAATTCAGAATGTTTCAGAATCCACCTAGCATATGATCCAGCTATTCCTCCGTGACGTATATATCCAAAGATCATGGAAACAGTAATGCACAGAGATCCGTGCACTGCTGTGTTCCCCACAGCCTTACTCCCGATATCCAAGACTTGGAAGCCTCCCTGATGCCCATCAAGGGACGAATGGAGAAGGAAGGTAGGCTATAGCCACACAGTGGCATAGCATTCAGCTGTCAGAATGGATGCAGTCCAGCCATTTGTGACCACCAGAATGGCTCCTGAGGGTACTAGAGGAACTGAAACAATCGCCGGGGTAAGGTCAAATACCACAGGATCTCACGTACAGGAGAAGAGGAAAAACGGACCAACAAACAGGTAGCATGTGACATGGGATTGGTAGTTCCCAGAGGAAAAGTAGGCGAGGGCCAGAGGGAGAAAGAGTTGATTAGGCACAAGTATCGTGAGAGCCTGTAATAAGCCTTACGGTGGTGAAGATGATGTAACCTACGCAGAAGTCTAAATCTATGAGGATGTAGATCTGAAAGCTATAGCATGTTAGAATGCAGGGTTACGGCAATCAATCCACATAAAATCAAAACTCCAAAAAGGGGTGCAGACTTACGGCCTAAAGCTTTATAGGCTGAAAGAGATCAGAGAGGATGAACTTCCAAGGATTGGTAATAACCTCAAAGTGCTTAATGATGCTACAGAAAGGTAGACCTTTGCAAAGTGATGAAGCGGAATACTAGCAAGAGAACATGTTCCGTGCTAAACTCATGAACCAATGGAAAATAATACCTTCCATGATGTTACTACTGATTCCCTTCACGAATGATTGAAGCAGGCCAACATCTTCCCAAGTTCAGGCCAAAGGTTGGTGCAGAAGTCTAATTCATTGCCGGCCCTGTGGTGCAGCAGGTAAGTGCCCAACTAACTCCTGCGTGGCCCGGGCTTCAGGGGCTAGCATCATGGGTACAGATCAGATTTCTAGCATTAGGAAATCCAGATTTCAAGGTATGGTTGGCACAGAGATCATAAAGAAGTAGTAATTGTAAGGAGACCTTATCAATACTCACCAGAAAAAGAACCATGAGAATATTAGAGTCTATGAACGCATCTGGTACGCTTTCCCAAATCATGAAGGAAGGAAAATATGTGACCCACCAAGGTGGAGTTGTCAGACTGCCATGAGATCACACGATCATTGTGCATCACAGGATTTCCTGGGCAACGTCAACTTGGGAGGGAGTCCAGGACTTTCTCTGGGGAAAGTCCACCCATTTGGCCATATCCACAAAAGATATGCGATAAAACCCAGGATAATCTTAAAGGAAAGAAACCGGTGTCTAGAGGGAATGTAGTAGACCTTTCCGAGTTAGAGGACAAAGCTGAAAACCAACAACACATCCAGAACAAGGAAAACTATCCTTCCTGGAAAGGGGGAGTAGTCAGGCTGGGAGGAGACGGCTCTGAAACACTGTGTCCATGGAGGTTGTCAGGACAACTTTGAATTCTGAGAGTGTTTATGACATTACAGCGAACGTGTCACCCCAGATGGCTGCATGTTTACAGTACCAGGAGTGGCTTAGGCTGGGATACTCAAGTGAGAGATACCCAGAAACAGCTTTTCCAAACAGAAACCAGGCACAGAAACTTGAAGAGATCAAAGAGATGCTGATTCCAGGGATAAGAAAGGTATCATTGTGATGATACTTCATTCTTCCTTCGTTTTCTTCCATTCCATGCGCACTGATGCCCTTCCGTTTCCTTGTATCTTGTGGAATTTCTTTCCCCAAAGCTTTGCTACTTCTCGGTTTACATAGCTTTCACCTGTTTGGCACAGGTTATTCCTAGATACCTTGTTCTTCCTAGTCGCATGCTTTTTTTTCTTTTTTGAGGTTCAGTTTTTCTATCCTTTGCAACTTTTGATTAGTTTTATTTAGGCAGATGTTTACTGCTGTGCTCACATCTGCTGGCAATGCTGCTGTATTTGCTGAGGAAGACTGGCCCAGTCTAACGTCGCTTCCCATCTGCCTGTTTCCTTTGTTGCCCATTCCTGTCACACACGCTTCTTCCAAATAGGCTGCTAAGACAGATGGCAACGAGCATGCTGCCTAGGTTTTCTCCTAGAAGTCTCACGGTTTCAAGTCTTCCATTCAAGTCTTTAATCCGTTTCGAGGTGGTGTGTGTGACTAGTGTAACATCATGCTCTACTCTCATTGTGTTACATTTGGCTGTGCAGTCTTCCCAGCACCGTTTCTTGTCGAGACTCTCCTTTCTCCGCTGTGTACTCTTGGTTCCCTGGTTGAAAATGTGTTGTGCATGTATGCATGTGCATATATGCGTGAGTTGACCTCTGGGCTCTTGGTGCCTGTTTTTGGGCCCAGACTGTGCCGTTTCGGTTCCTAGCACTTCGTCCTATATGTGGAAATCAGAAAGTGTGATACGTCCTGCTTTGTTCATTTTCTTCAGGATTCCTTTGGGTATTCAGGGTCCTTTCCTTCTGGATAGAGACTTTATTATTCTCTCTTCTATTTCTGTGGGAAAGATCACTGCAACTTTGACTGGGATTGCTTGGAATCCACAGATTCCTCTATCCGCTATGGACGTTTCAAGTGTGTTAGTTCTTCCATTCCAACAGCACGGAATAGTCTTCCGTTTCGTTGTGTCTTCTGGAATTTCTTTAGCCAAAGCTTTGCTAGTATCGGTTTACAATGTTTCCACCTGTTTAGTGAAGGTTAGTCCTAGATATCTTATTATTCTTTGTGACATGCTTCGTTTTTTGAGGCTCAGTTTTCCTATTCCTTGCAAATTTTAATTGGTTCTGTTTTGGCAGAAGTTTATGGCAGTGCTCACATCTGCTGGTCGTGCTGTTGTATTTGCTGAGCAAGAGTGGCACTGTCTAACGTCACTTCCCATCTGCCTCTACACTACCTCCCAGGACTCTCCCAGGATGGCTGCACCAGCGGTGAGGAGGCTCAACCCCAAGAGCACAAATGGACGACCACGGGCTGTGGACCCAGAAGGCATGGACGTCACAGCTTCAGCAGTGGCCAGCCCCTTTCATGTTCCATTGGCAACCTGCTGTTTTGGAATGTGACTTCAATATGCTACTGGAGCCCAGCTCTGGCCCTGTGTAGATGAAGCCATGTTGTTTTCCTGGTCCACTGTGATGTCATAGGATTTCTGCGAATTGTGTCTGTGCTGTGCCAGCAAGCTTCATGGACACAAGGTTTCAGAGCCCGCTTGGAGCAGTCTCAGAACTCTCCCATTCCATTTAGCCCAGGTTTGACCTTCACTTCAGGTTTTGGGGTTGTGACTTTTCTGACTTTCAAACGTTTAAGCAGAATCTGTCTAAACACGGCCGTCTTTCACTGTGGATTATTCAGTTGTGATTTCTGTTTGCCTTACATTTTCTGGGACCTTTTTTTCTCTTCCATAGGCTAATCATCATGGTATTGCTAAGCTATCTCCCTTCGATGTGCTTATCAGTGTGTTCCCTTTTCATTCCAAGTTATAAATTTTGCATTTCTTTGATCACCATATGTTCTGTTGGCCGTTGTGTGAGTGCTTTCATGATTGTTGGGTGTTGTCTTTGAATTTCCATCGGTCACTTGAAGGAATCTGTGCTATCCTGGCCGAGGTGACACTGAGCACTGAGAACATGTGGTCATCTTCCTTGGTTAGAGATTCTGAGATCAGAAACTCCAGATTTGAGGCTGTCCTGGCAACCATCTCCACGGACACAATGGTTCCGCAACAAATTAGACGAATCTGATGAATTTCTCTTTCCAGGTGAGAGATCCTTCTGTCGATTTCTGGATTTGGAAAGTTCGAACTTCACCCCTGATCCTTGAACGCTCTGCTAGATTATGTCTAGATACTGGCTTACTTTCTTTCCACAGGGTTTGTTATTTGTTTGATTTATATCCTCACCTGTGGCGTGTTTATTTTTCTTTAAATATAATGATAATGTTCTAATTTTCAGGCAACATTGTTACATGTGGTGTTGAAACACATAATCAATACTCCTTCTACGGCAAGAGAAGGGGGAGAGAATCTCATTGATCCCAACTTAGGACTCTAGCCTTGGAGTGCAGCATTCACCAAGGAATGACCCCCTCTGCAAAAGGGTGCTTTTGAGCCACTTCTAGAGTCCTTCCAAACCAAGAGACATACCCCAAGCATGACAGTTGTCCATTCCTTCCAGGCTTCAAAGAGGTGTCTTGTGACACATTAGCATGTAGCCAGTGGGCACCCATGATGCCAGAGCTATGGAAAGTGAGACTTCTCTTTAAAAAATGCTAGTGGCCTAGGACGGCAGCCTTGATTCTTCTCTACAATGACCTCAAGAGATCATTCTTGACTTTGGATTATGAGTGAGGCAGAAGGACAACATAGGTCTCATAGTTCCAGCCTCTTTTTTCAAATCAAGTTTCAAGCTTGAATCAGAATGGCCTCCTCTTCGACGTGAGGAGATGGCAATGTTCTCATCTCAGTGCTTGTCCCTCTATTATGGCTTCTTCCCAATGATTCCTGTCTTATCCCTTGAATTAGCGTATCTTTGATCTCTTCAACTTTCTGTGCCCTGTTTCTGTGGGCAAAAGCTGTTTCTGAGTATCCCTCACTTGAATATCCTAGCCTATGTCAATCCTCGGGCTGGAAACCTGTGGCCATCTTGGGTGACATATTCACAGTGATGTCATAAACACCCTCAGAATTCGAAGTTGTCCTGAAGACCTCCATGCACACAGTTCCTCAGAACCATCTCATCCCAGTCTGATTACTCCCCCTTTCCAGGTATGATAGTTTTCATCGTTATCTATTTCTTGTCGGTTTCTAACTTTTTCCTCAAACTTGAAAAGGTCTGCTACCTTCCCTCTAGACACTGGTTTCTTTCCTTTCGGATTAATCTGGGTTTTCTCTCTTATCTTTTGTGGATGAGGCCAAATGGGTGGACTTTCCCAAGAGAAGGTCCCGGAGGCGCTCCCAAGATGACTTCCCAGGCAATCCTCTGATGCACAATGATCGTGTCATCTCTTAGCAGTCTGACAATTCCACTTTGGCAGGTCACATGTTTTCCTTCCTTCATTATTTGGGGAAGTGTTCCTGATGCGTTCATAGTTTGTAATATTCCCATGGTTCTTTTTCTCGTGTGTACTCATAACGTCTCTTCAAAATTTCGATTTCTTTAGGATGTCTGTCCGCACCATACCGTGAAATCTATATTTGCTAATGCTACTAATCTGATCCACACCCGTGGTGCTAACCAATGAAGCCCTGGCCGCCCAGGTGGAACCTGGGCACATACCCAGTACACCACAGGGCCGGCACTGAAATGGACTTTTGGATCAAACTTTTGCCTGAACTAGGGATGATGTTGGCCTGCTTTGGTTATTCGTAACAGTAATTAGTAGTAACATTGTGGACTGTAACCTTTTCTTTTGGCTCCTGAGTTTAGCACGGAACGTGTTCTCTTGGTAATGTTCTTCTTCAACTCTTTGTAATGGTCTTCCTTTCTGTAGCATCATCAAGCATTTTGAGGTGATTACCAATCCTTGAAAGTTCATCTTCTCTAATCTCTTTCAGCCTCCAAAGTTTTAGGCCATAAATCTGGACCCCTAGAGAACATATGGTGAATAAAGAAATACAAAATTCATAACTTGGAATGGAGGAGAAAAGACTGATAAGAATATCTATGGGAGATAGCTGTGAAAGACCATGACGAATGATGTGGATTAAGGCTGCCCCAGCTCGAAAAGCCCAAGGTTACCTGGCCTGCATACCAAACTACATGACCCGGTGAGTTGATTTTTTTTTTTTGGTATGAATTAGAGGTGTCCCAGTGATAGAAGCCCATTTCATGCTCACCTACATGCCTATCTATATGGCCAGATTGGTATTTAATGCTATATGACCACACAATAACCAGACCCCATCTGAACTGAAATCATTTAATGACTTTTAACATCATCTTTTCTTTTTCCAGTAAAAATGTCACGTACCAATGCATTATAAAATTACCCCTTACCTTAAACTCAGGGCAGCAGCAGGACCTCTGACTGCCCATGGAACCTTTCCCTATGCAGCAGCAGCAGCAGCTCTTCACTGCCCATAGGTCCTGTCCCCATGCAGCAACTATTTACTGCCCATGGGTCCTGTCGCCATGTTGTCCTGTACCATTCTATAAGTAAAAGAGCACCACTTCCAGAATTTGAGAGTCCAAGAAATCTTTCTTTTGACTCTTCAGCTCACCAAGCCCATATCATATCTTGTGGCCCATATCAAAAACTTGCTTCATAGGTTTGTGAGCTCGACTTCTGGTAAGTGCCCTTTTCTTCGTTGTGCATCTCTCTTTTTCAAGGATGGATCTAAATTCACTTCTCCATCAGGAACTTTCTTGGATAGCTGCATGAATCCACGTTTGCTGCCCGTGGCTACTCTATGGGGCAAATCATGGCATTCAGCTTGAACAGAATCAGTACCTTAAGCCTAAGGGCGATGTAGAGTGAATTACTCCATTCCTTCCTGACTCTATCTCTAATATACAAATTTTAGGTGGGAACGGGTTGGCCACTTAAGTCCTTAGGATGGCCGGCAATCTGTAAGACTCCCCTGGAAGGTTTCTTTTCCTAAGGCTGGATTGGGATACCTCTCATGGCACCTGACCATGCTCTGAACTGTGTGAATGTCTCAATCGGGACTACAGTTCAAGGAAAGTACCAAAGTCTAACCTTTGGTTGCATGTGGGAAACCCTTCTTCGGAGAATGGCTCCAACACGCAATTGGGTAGAATGTCCCCCAGCTCGATGGAAAATTCTACACTATTTTTCTCCATCCTGTTCTCTCTTAACGTTCTCCTTTTCTCTTGGAGACCATTCAACAGGCACCTATTACTGCCAAGCAGAATAGGAAAGATGTTCACCAGGCAGCTGTTACTGCCAGGCATACCACGGAACGTACACAAGGGATGCAATGCTGGGGGCCACGCCCATCACCCCTTGCTATAGGAACCCCACAGTAGGAACCACATGTAGGATGCTGCTGTAGGGTCAGGGGTGATCTTCAAGGTAATGGACATGTCTCTTTCATCTTTGTTAGAGTTACAATGGCCATTTTCATCTCCTTTTGAACTTTGCAACTGGGGAAACAAAGGAATCTTTCAAGGATCAAGGTCTCCACTACTGGAGCCGCAAATTTGGCTTTCTGGGACTGATCACCCCAGCGACCATAAGTAGGGTGCCCTCTCTTGGCGGTTGACTCATTGAGTATTTTAGTCACCTACTGAGTTGGCTATGAGGGTAGGAGACCTGTGATTTATTCTGAGAACTGTTGGGCTACGGTAGTGTGCCACAGCACAGGAACTGTTGTGTGACTCTTATCTTGAGAACCCTGTGAGAGCAACCATGAGGGTGAGGTCTGGTGTCTTCTTTTCCTTTCTCTGTTTTGCTCATCATGTCATCTGTTGTCACCAAGTCGAGGTTAAGTTCTGGCTGGACCTGACCAGAACATGGACCTTCTGTAAAATCGAACAACTTGAAAATATTTTGCAAGGACCTTAACTCTCAACCCGGGTACTGGGAGCCCCGGCCTCCAGCCAGTTCCAGGTGTTTGTAGCCACTGCACCCTTCTCCAGTCCACTGCCAGTCACACACTGGCTTTACTGCCATGGGGAATGCCATAAGCATCCCCAGAGACTCACCACTCAGGGTCATTCTAACTAATTAGAAACACTTTCAATTGTGTGGGTTAAGCCCCAGAAACTCCAGCTGGTAGAAAATGTGTGATGTTTCTCTGTGCCTTTATGGTGCAGTTGGACAGGTAGATCAACCTAGAACGTCCTTCAAGTTACAGTCCAGTTTCTGAGAAATCAAGAGCAACTGTCCTTAGGAAATCCTTGCAAGACTGGAAAGACAGCCCTAGAGGCAGTTCAGATTCCACCTAGTTCCTTTATCATGAAAAGAATTATCATCCCCCCTCTCCAGGAACTACTATCTAGCCCATCACTCACTCTTAAGACTGACAAAAAGAAAGGAGGGGAAAGGAGACATGGCTATAAATGTGCCATTGAAAGAGTCTAGCATCTCGAGGGTCTTCTCCATAAGTATTTGTAAAAAGGCTCAAAACAAAGTTTACCTTCATAACTGGTGAGCTTTATATTATTGCACCTGATTCACGGCAGTAGCTTTTAAAACAGTAGTTGTACAGTCTCTGTGTATGCGTGTCTATGTGTAGGTTATACATGTGATATTTTCAGCCTTGGGTGGTATGACCAAAATTAAGATCTCTGTTTAGTTGGCTTATAGTAAGTGTTTACATAAATGCTAAATGCAGTAGAAATTAATTCAGTGCCTTTCAAAGTTAATGTCATGTGAATTAACCTTTGGTAAATGAAAGACTGTTTAAGTTTGTTGGTCTGATTGAAAATAGTCTTGTTGTCAGGGATGTCGGTATTTGCATAGGGATGCAGGCCTTCAGCCTGGGTTTACTAGTCATATAAGTTCACGTTGTCTGCTAAATTTGTCAGCAAAGTAATAGCTTTAAATGATGACCAGTTTTGTCTAGGGCCTCATGAGGTTTCATTAGGTAATCTGAACATAATTGATGGAAACAAATGGTTTAAATAGATAATACTCATTAAAGTGAGTACAAAAACTTTTATGGTCTGTATAGTTTGGGAAAGAAAAACAGCTTCGAAATGCTTTTTGGTAACCATCTTGAGTTTTGCCAAGTTAAGTTAAATGATAAAAATCTGAATATCTGGGTCGTTTCTGGATAGGACGAAACACTGAAACATTATTAATAAACACATCTAAGTTATCTACTTTTGGCTTCTTCTTGAAGAGGCTAAAAGCGTGTGGGTGTATTAAAAACCATGCCTTGTGTTTTATTGTAAAGTGGCGTGTTTCTAAATTTATGAAGTGTTCAGAATGCTGATATAAAAGACAATTCATAATTGTTTTCCTTTTTAGTGTTTAGTAGGTCTGTTAAGGGTTAAAAGTTCTAATTAACCTACGTAATGAAAGCCAGAGGAAATTACTAAGAAAAAGAGCTCTGTATTCAAGGAAGTTAAAATGTACGTTTTCAGTAAAAAAGGTATAAATAATGGAAACATTTTTGTTTGATTGGTTAAGGAAGATAAATTCGTCCTGATGTACTAGAAAGGAAAAAAGAAAGACTTTGGGACAAATTCTGAAAACATAAAAGAAAGTTTTAGAAGGTTTGTGAAGAAGAAAATCTGAAAGGAGTTTTATGCCTGGTCAAGAAGACTAAAGTAAGTTCAATTAAGTGAATGAGTTTGAATGTTAAAAATAAGTAGGTGAGAAATTAAAATTTGGTTTTCTCTAAAAGGATACATTTTCTTGAACTTTTGATCTGCTCTTGATAAAGAGGTTATAAAAGCTATTCCTTTGAGTAACTCTACCTAAGAGACAAACCTGTTTTGTGAATATAATGACTTAGGTCACTCTTAAGATTATTGACTCTTTCTGTTATCACTTTGAATAGATACCTGAGCATATTTCACAGTGAGTGTTGTTTCACATTTGAACAAGCATTTGAAAAGCTTTTGATATGTTTTGACAAGATTCTCCCTCAAAAATATTCAAATCATAAATGAAGGCTGTCTTTTGACCTGGTAGACAGAAGAAAAATTAATCTGAGGCTTTTCAGACGGCCCTTGAGACTTCTCAAAGACATTTGTTCTCTCTTCCTATAAGGAGGAAAATACTAAGCTAATTAGACTTATTTGGTCTATTACATTGCACGGGAATCATTGTAAAATAAGTAATGATAGACTTTCTTAGGTGTTGTTAGATGGGTAAATGTTATTAATATAGATGTCTTAAAAATATATAGCATTCCTAAAATTCTGATCTGTCCTGGTTATCAATCATAAGTCCACTTATTATCTGGAAGTTTAATATGTCACAGAAGTAGCCAGTTTCTTTGACAATTGCCCTTTTGAGTCCTTTGTCCATTTCCAGGTAGTTGTTGTTTTACTCTGATTCTTTTTCCTCTTGCAAATATGTTCCGTCTTCTGAGAAATTCCAGGAAAAGGTTCTGACAAAAAGGTTCTAACTGACAGGCTTCTGATAAACTTTCAGATTGTAAAACTGAGCTGAGTAAGAAATTACAGAATTCTAACAGAAACTAAGTTCATCAATCTACTAACAGAAGATTCAGCCCCAGAACTGATTATGCAGGGCTGTGTGAACTGATAAGGATGATTGTAATTTTTTAGGACTTCTATTTGAAATATTGTTGAGTTTTGATGTGTTGTTTTGTTTTCTCGTAATGAAGGAAAGCTTTTTCTCTTTTCCCTTATGCTAACTATGACTTACAGCCATTTAGTGAAATTATACCTTCATGAGCAAAACTGAAACATTTACCTTTTTCTCCCTACCTTATCCCTAAGGAATTGTCAAACCCTTTGTTACTGAGTATGGTCATTTCGTGGCAATATTTGCATAAGTTCCATAAGAATCTGTTCTCCTTATAACAGGATACATTGGTTATATTACCAAGGCTTTGACTGCAATGTCATATTTGTAACATACAGGCTCAGATATGACAAGACAGCATTTCAGGAACAAAGATTGGACTTTCTGGAATACAGCCACTTGGAAACATGGGCCTGGTACCTTGTTTACAGAGATTCTGGCAATCTTGCCCGGTCACTAAGGAATCTTGCTTATCTGGCACTTGCAGGGAACCTCCAAATATTTTGGGTGACCTCAAAGAGAACACAACTCAAATCTGTAGGTACTGCAGGCCAAATCTGATGGCAAGTCCTTGGCTTGGCTTTTCTGGCCTCTAGAGGCCTTCACAGTTCAATGTGAGACTCCTCAGAAAAAATTCCAGCAAAGCAGATTTTTAAAAACCTGTATAAGCAATTCCGATTCTTTCTGCTCTTATGTAAATAATTGGAGCAAGTTGTATTGAAACTACACTTTATTTGCAAACGTGTTAATCATAATTTGGCTATCTTTTGTAAAAATGAGGATGATTTAAGAGAGCAAAAAATTACGCTTCTGTAGAAGCTATAGTAGCCATTCATGGATACTAGATTCTAGCTCTTTTCTTCCGCAAGATTCATCTATTACTAATAGTAATGTCTCCTTGTGGCCATCTATCTCTGACACCTCGGAGTTCCCTGGCCACAATCAAACATTTTCCTTCAATACTACTGTCCAAATACTAACTAGATTTGCCTTGTCACAGGTGTATCAAACAAAACAAGTTCCAACAGTAAAGTCCCCAACTTATCGATACACACAGGATGGACCATATCAAATTTGTGACGAATATATTTGGTTCACTCCTACTAGTGGGCAACTCAGTAAAAGGCCGCTCTCTGTTGGGAAGAAACCAACCACACCTGTGATACATGGCCTAATAGCAGCTGACCTTGGGAAAAAATCCCTTTTATATGTGTTCTTATGTCATAGCCTTAAAAAAAATACAGGTTAGTTTGGGACTGACTGGGATAGACAGCCCAGAATGCATTGGTTAGCCGCTAACGGTGCTCAGTGGATATGTGGCTCCAATTTATTACCTTGGCTGCCACCTGGATGGATTGGATGATGCACCCTAGGCTTTGTCTGGATGCAAGGTAGAACTACATTTACTATATCTCCTCCTGCTAAGCTACCCAACGTGCAACAGCACTGGACCCGCTCTGTCTTCCACTGGTATGACCATCTTTCCGCAATTTTCCTTCCCCAATTAGGAATCGAAAATATCGTCGTGCACACGGAAGTCCTAAACAAATTTACTATGAAGGCATTAAATGATACACAACATAGCATTTCGCTGCTCAATTTAGAAGTATCCCAAGTGTGTAAGGCAGTCCTCCAAATCCAAATGGCACTGGATGTCTTGACAGCAGCACAAGGGGGCACCAGTGTCATTATAAAAACAATGTTGTGTCTATATTCCTGACTACCATCAAAATATTTCTGGCTTCCTATCCCAGCCACCAAATTAAATCCATGTCTGACCAACCCTAACTGTAAACGACTGGTTGAACTCCTAGTCAGGACCAGGTTTCTGCAGTACTTCAAAATCTTATTCATTGGGTTAAACATACTGCTTGTATTTCTTATTATAATTTGTTGTCTCTTTCGTTGTTTGTCTTTAGCATGTCAAAAATGTTTCACCTCCTGGACCACCTCTCGTCAAAGGATTCTCTCGTCTCCAGAGGCTCTGTACAACTTGTCACCCTTGAACTCCACCGGTGAAGACTTCTGGTCCACTGAACTTCCTACCTGTACCTATGGCCCCATTTTGGGGCAGCTCTATGACCTTGTACAGCCAGAAGTAGTTACAGAAGACTGACCATCATTCATATCCCCAAAGATTTCCGGTCATAATGGGTTCAGGGGTGGTTTATGATGTGGATTAATGCTGCCCAAGCTAGAGAAGCCCAAGGTAACCTGGACTACATGCGAAACTACATGACCTGGTGGATATTTTTATAGTATGAATTGGGGCTGCCCCAGGGAGAGTAATCTCACATTGATCTGTGAATGCCTCTAGATGCCAGAAAAGCCAAGCCAAGGACTTGCCATCAGATTTGGTCTGCAGTACCTACAGATGTGAGTTGAGTTCTCTTTGAGGTCCACCAAAATATTCAGAGGTTCCCTGCACCTGCCAGATAAGCAAGGTTCCTTAGTGACTGGGCAAGATTGCTAGAATCTCTGTAAACAAGGTACCAGGCCCATGTTTCCTAGGGACTGTATTCCAGAAAGTCCAATCTTGGTTCCTGAAATGCTGTCTTGTCATATCTGAGCCTGTATGTTTCAAATATGACATTCCAGTCAAAGCCTTGGTAGTATAACCAATGTGGCCTATTATAAGGAGAACAGATTCTTATGGAACTTATGCAAATATTGCCACTAAATAACCATACTCAGTGACAAAGGGTTTCCAAATTCCTTAGGGATAAGGTAGGGAGAAAAAGATAAATGTTTCAGTTTTGCTCATAAAGGTATAATTTCAGCAAATGGCTGTAAGTCATTGTTAGCATAAGGGAAAAGAGAAAAAGCTTTCCTTCATTATGAGAAAACAAAACAACACATCAAAACTCAACAATATTTCAAACAGAAGTTCTAAAAAATTACAACCATCCTCATTAGTTCACACAGTCCTGTATAATCAATCCTTGAGCTGAGTTTTCTGTTAGCAGATCGATGAGCTTAGTTTCTGTTAGAATTCTGTAATTTCTTACTCCGTTCAGTTTTACAATCTGAAAGTTTATCAGAAGCCTGTCGTTTAGAACCTTTGTGTCAGAACCCTTTCCTGGAATTTCTCGGAAGATGAAGCATATTTGCAAAAGTAAAAAAGCATCAGAGTAAAACAACAACTACCTGGAAATGGACAAAGGACTCAAAAGGGCAATTGACAAAGAAACTTGGATACTTCAGTGACATATAACACTTGCTGATAATAATTGGACTTATGACTGTTAACCAGGAAAGATCAGACTCTTAGGAATGCTATATAATTTTAAGACACCTATATTAATAACATTTACCCATCTTATACCACCTAAGGAAGTCTATCATCACTTATTTCACAATGTTTCCCATGTAATTTAATAGACCAAGTAAGCCTAATTAGTTTAATATCTTCCTTCTTATAGGAAGAGAGAGCAAATGTCTTTGAGAAGTCTCAGGGGCCCTCTAAAAATCCTCAGAGTAATTTTTCTTCTGCCTACCAGGTCAAAAGAAAGCCTTCATTCAGCATTTGAATATTTTTGAGGGAGAAGCTTGTCAAAATATATCAAAAGCTTTTCAAATGCTTGTTCAAATAGAAAGCAACACTCGCTGTGAAGCAATGCTCGGGTATCTATTCAAAGTTATAACAGAGTCAAAAATCTTAAGAGTGACCTCAGTCATTATTTTCACAAAACAGATTTGTCTCTTACGTAGACTTACACAAAGGAACAGCTTTTATGACCTCTTTACCAAGAGCAGATCAAAAGTTCAAGAAAATGTATCCTTTTAGAGAAAACCAAATTTGAATTTCTGCACCTACTTATTTTGAACTTTCAAACTCATGCACTTAATTGAACTTACTTTAGTCTACTTGACCAGGCATAAAACTCCTTTCAGAATTTCTCCTTCACAAACCTTCTACAACTTTCTTTTTTGTTTTCAGAATTTGACCCAAAGTCTTTGTTTTTTCCTTTCTAGTACATCACGACAAATTTATCTTTCTTAACCCATCAAACAAAAATATTTCCATTCTTTATACCTTTTTTACTGAAAGCATCCATTTTAACCTCCTTGAATACAAAGCTCTTTTCCTTAGTAGTTTCCAGTAGGTTTAATTCCATAAGGTAATTAGATCTTTAACCCTTAACAGACCTAGTAAACACTAAAAAGGTAAACAGTTATGGATTGTCTTTTATATCAGCATTCTAAAAACTTCCTAAGTTTAGAAACACGCCGCTTTACAACAAAACACAAGGCATGCTTTTTAATACACCCACACGCTTTTACCCTTTTCCATAAGAAGCCAAAAGTAGATAACTTAGATGTGTTTATTAATAATGATTCAGTGTTTCATCCTATCCAAAAATGATCCAGATATTCAGATATTTATTATTTAACTTTACTTGGCCAAATTCAAGATTGTTACCAAAAGAATTTGAAGCTGTTTTTTTCCCCCAAGTATAGAGACCATAAATGTTATTGTATTCACTTTTATGAGTTTTATGTATTTACACCATTTGTTTCCAAAAATTATGTTCAGATTACCTACAGAAACCTCATGAGGCATTAGACAAAACTGGTCATCATTTAAATATATTATTTCGCTGACAAATTTAACAGACAATGTGAACTTATATGACTAGTAAACCGAGGCCGAATGCCTGCATCCTATGCGAATACTGACAACTCTGACAAGACTATTTTCAATCAAACCAACAAACTTAAAGAAGCTTTCATTTACCAAAGGTTAATTCACATGATATTAACTTTGAAAGGCACTGAGTTAATTTCTACTACATTTAGAATTTAAGAAAGCACTTACTTTAAGCCAACTAAACAGAGATCTTTATTTTGGCCATATCATCCAGGGGTAAAAATATCACATGTATAACGTACACATAGACACACATACACAGAGACTGTACAACTATTGTTTTAAAAGCTACTGCCGTGAATCAGGTAGAATAATATAAAGCTCACCAATTATGAAGGTAAACTTTGTTTTGAGCCTTTTTTAGTAATGCTTATGGAGAAGACTCTCTAGATGCTATACTTTTTGCAATGACACACTTATGGCCATTTATCCTTTGCCCTCCTTTCTTTTTTTTTTTTTTTGAGTCTTAAGACTGAGTTATTGGCTAGATAGTAGTTCCTGGAGAGGGGGGAAGATAATCCTTTTCATGATAAAGGAACTAGTTCGAAACTGAGCTGCCTCTAGAACTGTCTTTCCAGTCTTGCAAGGACTTTCTAAGGACGGTTGCTCTTGATTTCTCAGAAACTGGACTGTAACTTGAAGGACGTTCTAGGTTGATCTACCTGTCCAACTGCACCATAAAGGCACAGAGAAACCTCACAAACTTTCTCCCAGCTGCAGTTTCTGTGCCATAATCCAGACAAATGAAAGTGTTTCTAATTAGTTAGAATGACCCTGTGTGGTGAGTCTATGGGGATGCTCATGGCATTCCCCATGGCAGTAAAGCCAGTGTGCGACTGACAATGGAGTGGAGAAGGGTGGAGTTGTATTCACTTTTATGAGTTTTATGAGTTCCTACAAAGGTCTGGAACTGACTGGGGGCCGGGGCTCCAAGTACCCGGGTTGAGAGTTAAGTCCCTTGAAAAATGTTGTCAAGTTTTTTGATTTCACAGAAGGTGCAGGTTCTGATCAGGTCCAGCCTTATCTTAACCTCGACTTGGTGACAACAGAGGAGATGATGACCAAAACAAAGAAAGGAAAAGAAGACGCCAGACCTCACCCTCATGGCCGCTCAGAGGGTTCTCAAGATAAGAGTCACACAACCGTTCCCGTGCTGTGGCACACTACTGTAGCATGACCGTTCACAGAAAAAACCACAGATTTCCTACCCTCATAGCCAGCTCAGTAGGTGACTAAAATACTCAATGAGTCAACCGCCAACAGAGGGCACCCTACTTGGGGTCGCCAGGGTGATCAGGCCCAGAAAGCCAAAGTTGGGGCTCCCAGTGTTGGAGGACTTGACTCTTGAAAGATTTCTTTGTTTCCCGGTTGCAAGCTCAAAAGGAGACGAAAATGGCCATTGTATCTCTAACAAAGATGAAAGAGACACGTCCATTACCTTGAAAATGTCCCCTGAACCTACGGCAGCATCCCACCTGTTGTTCCTACTGTGGGGTTCCTATAGCAAGGGGTGACGGGGGTGTCTGCCAGCATTGCATCCCATGTATACCTTCCCTCGGATGCCTGGCAGTAACAGGTGCCTGGTGAACATCTTTCCTATTCTGACTGGCAGTAATAGGTGCCTGGTGAATGGTCCCCGAGACAAAAGGAGAAGTTTAAGAGAGAACATAATGGAGAAAAAGTGTGAGGAATTTTCCGCCGCTCTGAGGGACATTCTACCCAATTGCGTGTTGGAGTCATTCTCTGAAGAAGGGTTTCCCATACTCAAGCAAAGGTTAGACTTTGGTAGTTTCCTTGAACTCGATTCCCGATTGGGACATTTGCACAGTTCAGAGCCTGGTCAGGTGCCATGGGAGGTATCCCAATCCAGCCTTGGGAGAAGAAACATTCCACTGGAGTCTTGCAGATTGCCAACCATCCTAATGACTTGAGTGGCCTATGCATGCCCAGGTAATATTTATATATTAGAGATAGACTCAGGAAGGAATGGATTAATTCATGCTACGTCACCCTGAGGCTTAAGCTACTGATTCTCTTCAAGCTGAATGCCATGATTTGCCCCATAGAGTAGCCATGGGCAACAAACATCGATTCATAGAGTTAACCAAGAAAGTTCCTGATGGAGAAGTGAGTTTAGATCCATCCTCGAAAAAGAGAGAGGCACCAGGAAGAAAGGGGCACTTACCAGAAGTCGAGCTTAAAAACTGACGAAGCAAGTTCCCCATACAGGACACAAGATATGATGCAGGCTCAGCGAGTTGAAGAGTTGAAAGATTTCTTGGACTCTCAACGTCTGGTAGTGGTGCTCTTTTATTTAGAGAACGTTACAGGATAACATGGGGACAGGACCCATGGGCAGTAAAGAGTTGCTGCATGGGGACAGGATCTATGGGCAGTGTAGAGCTGCATGCATGGGGACAGGACCCATGGGCAGCGAAGAGCTGCTGCTGCTGCTGAAGGTGCAAAGGACCCATGGGCAGTCAGAGCTCCTGCTGCTGCCCTGAGTTGAGGGGAAGGGCTAATTTTATGAGTCATGGGTACATGACTTATTTTGACTGGAAAAAGAAAATATGATGTAAACGTCATTAAATGATTTCAGTTCAGATGGGGTCTGGTTATTGTGTGGTCATATAATATTAGATACTAATCTGGCCATATAGATAGACATGTAGGTGAGCATGAGCTGGGCTTCTCTCACTGGGGCACCTCTAATTCATACCAAAAGAAATTCACCGGGTCATATAGTTCTGCATGTACACCAGATAACCTTCGGCTTTTCGAGCTGGGGCGGCCTTAATCCACATCAATTGTCATGGTCTTTCTCAGCTGTCTCCCATAGATATGCTTATCAGTCCGTTCTCCTTCATTCAAGTTATTAATTTTGTATTTCTTTAGTCACCATATGTTCTCTAGGCCGACGTGTGAGCGCTGTCGTGATTTTTGGGTATTGTCTTTGAATTTCAATCGTTCACTTAAAGGAATCTTTGCTATCCTAGCCTAGGTCCAACTAAGCACTGAGAACACGAGGTCATCTTGGTTGGTTTGACATTCTGAGATCAGAATCTCCAGATTCTAGGTTGTCCTGGCAACCACCATATGGACATAATGTTTCCGAGACAAATTAGAGAAATCTGATGGATTCCTATCTCCAGATAAGATATTTTTATGTCTCTTTTCTGAATTTGGGGACGCTCGAAGTGGAACCTGGATCCTTGATCATTTCAGTAGACTACATCTGGATGCTGGTTTACTTTATTTCTGTAGGATTCGTTAGTTGTTCGACTTACATAGTCATCTCTGTCATGTTTATTTTTCGTTAAATATAAGTGTAATGTTCTAATTTTCAGTCAACTTCCTCACATATGGTGTCAAAGCACATAAGCAATACTCTTCTATGGCGAGGGATAGGGGGAGAGAATTTCATTGTTGCCAAACTGAGCATTCTAGCTTTGGATACCAGCCTTCCCTTTGGATTGGTGGTTCCCAGAGGGAAAGAAAAAGCCTAAAAGGCGTGCATATTTGCAGCATAAAGCTTTTGATGCTGAAAGAGATTAGAGAGATGAACTTCTAAGGGTTGTGAAGCTCCTCAAAATGCTTAATGATGCTACAGAATGGTCGACCATTGCAAATAGATTAAGATGAATACTACAAAGAGAATGTGTTCCGTGCTAAAGTCATGAACCAAGGGAAAATGTTACCCTCTATGAGGTCACTAATAATTACCTTCACGAATGATCGAAAAAGGCCAGCTTCTTCCCAAGTTCAGCGAAAGATTGCTCCAAAAGTCCAATTCAGGGCCAGTGCTGTGGTGTAGCAAGTAAGTGCCCACATTCCTCTTGGGCGGCCCGGGCATCACCGCCTAGCATCACGGGTGGGGATCAGATTAATAGCAATGGGAAATCCAGATTTCATGGTCTGGTCGGCACAGAGATCATAAAGAAGTAGAAATTGTGAGGAGAACTTATCAATACGCACCAGAAAAGGAACCATGAGAATATTACAATCTATGAACGTATCAGGTACACGTCCCCAAATGATGAAGGAAGGAAGACATGTGACCCGACAAGGTGGAATTTTCAGACTGTCAGGTGATCACACGAGTCAGAGGATTGTCTTGGCAAATTGAACTTGGGAGGGACTCCAGGACTTTCTCTGTGGAAAATCCACCCATTTGGCCATATCCACAAAAGGTAAGAGGTAAAACCCAGGATAATCTTAAGGGAAGAAACCGGTCTCTGGAGGGAAGGTAGTAGACCTTTCAATGTTCAAGGAGAATCTTAGAAACTGATAAGAAATGCAGAACAAGAAGAACTATCCTACCTGGAAAGATGGAGTCTTCAGACTGGTATGAGATGGCTCTCAAACACTGTGTGCATGGACGTTGTCAGGATAACTTAGAAAAATCCGAGGGTGTTTATGACATCACGCTGAACATGTCACCAAAGATGGCCGCATGTTTCCAGGGCGAGTATTTGCCTAGGCTGTGATAGTGAAGTGAGAGATACCCAGAAACAGCTTTTCCCAACAGGAATCAGGCACAGAAAGTTGAAGAGATCAAAGAGAGGCTGATTCAAAGGATAAGAAAGGAATCACTGGGAAGAAGCAATAATAGAGGGACAAGCGCTGAGAGGAGAACATTGTCATCTACTCAAGTAGATGGGGAGGCCGTGCTGATTCAACCTTGAAACTTGATTTGAAAAAAGAGGCCGGACCTGTCACTTATCAGTCCTACGTTGGCCTTCTGCCTTACTCATAATCCAAAGTCAAGAATGATCTCTTGAGGACATTGAAGAGAAGAATTGAAGCCTCCGTCCTACGCCCCTAGCATCCTTTGAAGAGAAGTCTCCCTTTCCACAGCTCTGGAGTCATGGGGGCCCACTGGGTACATGCTAATGTGTCCCAAGACATCTCTTTGAAGCCTTGAAGAAATGCACGCCTGTCATTCTTTGAGTACGTCTGCTGGTTTGGAAGGGCACTGGAAGTGTGCTGAAAAGCACCCTTTTCCAGAGGGCTTCATTCCTGTGTCAAGACTGCCCCCCCAGGCTAGCGTGCTCAGTTGGACTCCAATGAAATTCTCTCCCATTATCTCTTGCCATAGAAGGAGTACTGACTCTGTGTTTTGACACCATATGGAAGGGGGTTGGCTGAAAATTAGAACACTACCATTATATTTAAAGATGTAAGTCAAACCAATAGAAAACCTTGTGGAAATAAAGTAAGCCAGTATCTAGACCTAATCTGGTGGAGCTCCCAAGGATCAGGGGTGAAGTTCGAAATTTCCCAAATCCAGAAAAGAGACAGAAAAATCTGTTACCTGGAGAGAGGAGTTCATCAGATTTTGCTAACTTGTCTCAGAAACATAATGTCCATGAAGGTGGTCGCCAGGAACCCCACGAATCTGGAGTTTCTGATCTCAGGATGTCAAACCAGCCAAGACGACCACGAGTTCTCAAGGCGCAGTGTCAACTCGACCAGGATAGCAAAGATTCCTACAAGTGACCTATAGAAATTCGAAGACAACACCCAACAATCACGAAAGGACTCACACCTCGGCCTACAGAACATAAGGTGATTAAAGAAATGCAAAATTCATAACTTGGAATGAAGGAGAATGCACTGATAAGCATACCAAAGGGAGATACCTCAGAAAGACCATGACGATTGGACTATGGAAAAGAAAATAAGGTCCTGTCGAATGGAAGGCCAACAGAAATCACAAGTGAATAATCCACAGTGATAGACGTCAGTCTTTAGACAGATTCTGCTTGAACGCTTGAAAGTCTGAGAAAGTCACAACCCCAAAAATTACAGCGAAGGTCAAACCTGGTCTAACTGGGAAGGGTGAGTTATGAGACTGCTCCCCGCAGGCTCTGAAGCCTGTGTCCACGAAGCTAGACTGGACAGAGGAGACACGATTCTGACAAATCCTCCGACATCACAGTGTGCCAGATAAACAGGCTGGCCTCATCTACACAGGGCCAGATTTGGGCTCAAGTAGCATATTCAAGTCCCATTCCACTCAACTGCAGGTTGCCAATGGAACATGAAAGGGGATGGCCAGTGGGGCAGCATGGAGTCTGCTTCTTTTGGGTCAATAGCCCAGGGTCAGCCATGTGGAATCCTGGGGGTCAGCCTCCTCAATGATCGTCCAGCAGTTCTGGGCCAGGCGTGTGACCTAGTGTAGAGGCAGATGGGAAGCAACTTTAGAGAGCACCACTCTTCCTCAGCCAATACAGCGGCATGACCAGCAGATTTGAGCACAGCCATAAACTTCTGCCAAACAAAACCAATTAAAAGTTGCAAAGAATAGAAAAGCTGAACCTCAAAATAAAAAAGACCCATGCCAGTGAGAAGAAAATTATATCTACGAATAACCTTTGCCAAACAGGAGAAAGCGATGGAAACCAAAAACTAGCAAAGTTTTGGGGAAAGAAATTCCACAAGTCACAAGGAAACGCAAGGCTATTCTGTGCCCTTCGCATGGAACAACGGACACACTTGAAACGTCCATACCTCATAAAGCTGAGAAATATAAATGGAAAGCAATAGGATATATTAGAGTATATGAGGAAGCCGTTTGGTATAAACCTAATTCGGCCTGATTTTGTTTTTTCCAAAAGGGCCTGAGTATGGCTATTTAGCATGCATTGCATATCTGCTTAGACATTTCCTATGGCCCTTGAGATAAAGGTGCAACTTCCCCCCACATTAGCATTTCCTTAGGGATAAGCATTTTGCCCTAGGCTATGAACAGATTGCTGCACTCACCTTTGACCACCCAGCTCACCTGTGACCAGTCAGCTGGAGACAACAGACCGCAACCCTGCTGTGGTCACTGAGACAGAAGACCTACCTGCTATTTCCATCAATCGCTGTGCCAACAGAGCAGTCTCGTGACTATTGTAAATGGGAGATTTTAATCCTATGTGAAACATCCTCTCTGGGAGCATATAACCAGTCTGTGCACCCCACTTCTTTGATGCTCTTTCTTCCTTTGGGAAGAAAGGCCCCTGGTTATAATACTCAGATTTAAGCTCAGAGTAAGCTCACCAAAGTTTCATTTATAGATTGGTTATGGATTATTTTTGACGACAAAGCAATGTCTGGATTCCATGCAGTCCCAGTCAAAGTTGCAGCAATCTTTCCCACACAAATAGGAGAGAGAATCCTAAACTTTCTATCCAGCAACAAAGGACACTGAATAGACACAGGAATCCTGAGGAAAACGAACAAAGCAGCAATTATCACCCTTTCTTATTGCCACATAGAGAACAAAGAGCTAGGTCCCGAAACAGCACAGCCTGGACCCCAAAATAGGCACACAGACCCATGCAACATAATCGAGACCCCAGAGGTCAACTCACACATCCATGGACAGCCCATTTACGACCAGGGAGCCAAGAGGAGACAGCAGAGAAAGGAGAGTCTCGACAAGAAATGGTGCTGGGTAGACTGCACAGCCGCATGTAACACAATGAGAGTAGACCATGATGTTACACCAGGCACACACACCACCTCGAAATGGATTCAGGCCTTGAATGGAAGACTTGAAACCGTGACATTTCGAGGAGAAAACGCAGGCAGCTTGCTCTTTGCCATCTGGCTTGGCTGCCTGTTTGGAAGAAGCATGTGTGACTGAGCAATGGCAACAAAGGAAACAAGAAACAAGCAGGACTCCATCCAACGCAGAACCTTCTGCCCAGCCAATGACACCATCGGCTCAATGCAAAGACAGCACAACTGCGACAGGATGTTTGCAAACCACACATCGGAGAAGAGGTGAATAGCCAAAAGATCCAATGAACTCATATGTCTCCAGAGGAAATAAAACAACGAGCCCAATACAACCTGTTAAAAAGATGGAAACAGACATTTCTCCCAGGAAGATAGAAAGATGGCCAACAGGCTATATGAAAACATGCTCATCATCATTAAGTCTCTGGTCAATGTGAATCCGAACGGCACTGAGATAGCAGCTCACAGTGGTCAGAGGGCTATAAGGAGGAAGACAGGAAACCACAGGTTTTGGAGAGGAGGTGGAGAGAAGAGAAGCCTCCTGCACTGATGGTGGGAGTGTAAACCGGTGCAGCCACTATGCAAAGTTGTGTGGAACAGCCTCAGAAATGTCAGAATCCATCTACCATAAGATCCAGGTAGTCCTTGGCAGCATATTTATCCAAAGAACTTGGAAACACTAACACATAGAGATCCGTGCACCACTGTGCTCACCACAGCCTTACTCCCGATATCCAAGATTTCGAGGCCGCCCTGGTCCCCATGATGTGACGAAAGAAGAAGGAAGATGGGCTATAGCCACACAATGGCATAACACTCAGTTGTAGGAATGGAGGCAGTGCCGCCATTTGTGAACACCAGAAAGGCTCCTGAGGGTATTAGGGGAACTGAAAAAAGCCCTGGGGAAAGGTCAAATACCACAGGATCTCATGCACAAGGAGAAGAGGAAAAATGGAACAACAAACAGGTAGCACGTGACATAGGATTGGTAGTTCCCAGAGGGAAATCGGGGCGGCCACCGGAGGGAGAAAGAGCTGATTAGGCACAAGTGTGTGGTGAGGGCCTGTAATTAGGCTTACGGTGGTGAAGATGATGTAACTTACACAGAAGTCTAAATCTATGAGGATGTAGATCTGAAAGCTATAGGATCTTACAATGTAGGGTTATGACAATCAATTCACATAAAATCAAAACTCCAAAGAGGGGTGCAGATTTACGGCCTAAAGCTTTGGAGGCTGAAAGAGATTAGAGAAGACGAGCTTCCAACGATTGGCAATCACCTCCAAATGCTTAATGATGCTACTGAAAGGTAGACCTGTGCAAAGAGATGAAGAGGAATACTAGCATGAGAACATTGTCCGAGCCAAACTCATGACCCAATGGAAAATGTTACCATCCATGATGTTACTACTGATTCCCTTCACAAATGATCGAAGCAGGCCAACATATTCCGAAGTTCAGGCCAAAGTTTGATCCAAAAGTCCAATTCAGGGCCAGCCCTGTGGTGTAGCGGGTAAGTGCACATGTTCCACTTGAGCTGACCGGGTTTTAAAGGTTAGCATCACGGGTGTAGACCATATTACAAGCATTAGGAAATCCAGATTACACGGTCTGATGGGCACAAAGAACATAAAGAAGTAGAAATGGTGAGGAGACCTTATCAATACACACCAGAAAGAGATCCATGAGAATATTACAATCTCTGAACGCATCAGGTACACTTCCCCAAATGATGAAGGAACGAAAGCATGTGACTTGCCAATGTGGAATTGTCAGACTGCTGGGAGATCACATGATCATCGTGCATCAGGCAATTGAATGGGCAACTTCAACTTGGGATGGCCTCCAGGACTGTCTCCGGGGAAAGTCCACCAGTTTAACCATATCCACAAAAGATAAGAGATAAAACCAAGAATAATCTTAAAGGAAAGATACCGGTGTGTAGAGAGAATGTAGTAGACCTTTCAAAGTTAGAAGAGAAAGTTAGAAAACGATGGGGACATGGTCACTGTGATGCCATAAAAAACCTCAAAATTCTAACTTGTCCTGACAAACTCCATGCACACAGAGTTTCGGAGCCATCTCAGACCAGTCTGACTCCTCAGCCTTTCCAGGTAGGATAGTTTTCCTTTCTCTGGATTTCTTGTCAGTTTCTAACTTTCTTCTCGAACTTTGAAGGCCTGCTACATTCTCTCTAGACACTGGTTTCTTTCCTGTAAGATTATCCTGGGTTGTATCTCTTATGCCTTGTGTAGATGGCCAAGTGGGTGGACGTTCCCCAGAGAAAGTCCTGGACTCCCTCCCAAGTTGAAGTTGCCCAGGCAATCCTCTGATGCACAATGATCGTGTCATCTCCTAGCACTCTGCCAATTCCACCTTGGCAGGTCACATGTTTTCCTTCCTTCTTCCTTTGGGGAAGTGTACCAGATGCGTTCATAGATTGTAATATTCTCATGGTTCTTTTTCTGGTGTGTTTTGATAATGTATCCTCACAATTGCAACTTATTTATGATCCTTGTCTGCATAGTACCATGAAATCTATATTTCCTAACACTGCTAATGTGATCTGCAACCCTGATGTGAAAGAGTGAGGCCGGGGTGCCCAAGCAGAACGTGGGCACTTACCCGCTCCACCACAGGGCTGGCCCTGAATTGGACTTTTGGACCAACCTTTTGCATGAACTTGGGAAGACGTGGGCCTGTTTGAATTATTCATGAAGGTGATTACTAGTAACATCATGGACGGTAACATTGACATCCTGAGATCAGAAACTCCAAATTCGAGGTGGTCCTGGAATCTCCCTTCAGGGACACAATGTGTCTGAGACCAATTAGACAAATAGGATTAATCCCTCTCTCCAGGAAAGATATTTTTCTGTCACTTCTCTGGATTAGGGAAGATTCAAAGTTCACCCCTGATCCTTGAACGTTCCCCTAGATTCCGTATAGATACGGGCTTGCCTCATTTCTATAGGCTGTGCCATTTGTTTGCTTAACATCCTCAACCCTGGCCTGTTTATTTTTCTTGAAACAGAATTGTAATGTTCTAATTTTCAGCCCACTTCCTTACATATGGTGTCAAAACACATAATCAATAATCCTTCTAGGGCAAGAGGTACGGGGAGAGAATTTCATTGGAGCCAAACTGAGCACTCCAGCGTGGCTGGCAGCCTTCACAAAGGAACGAAGCCCTCTGGAAAAGGGTGCTTTTCAGCACCCTTGTAGAGCCCTTCCAAACAAAGAGACATGCCCCAAGCGTGACAGGGTTCCATTCCTTCAAGGCTTCCAAGACATGTCTTGGGACACATTAGCATGTAGCCAGTGGGCCCACGTGACGCCAGAGCTATGGAATGAGACTGATCTGCAAAGAATGCCAGGGGCCTAGGAAAGGAGGCATCGATTCTTCTCTTCAACGTCATCAGGACATCATTCTTGACTTTGGATCATGCTTATGGCAGAAGGACAACGTAGGTCTGATAAGGCCCAAGTCCGGCCTCTTGCTTCCAATCAAGTTGCAAGCTTGAATCAGCATGGCCTCCCCATAGACTTCAATAGATGACAACGTTCTCCTCTCAGTGCTTATCCCTCTATTCTCGCTTTTTGCCAAGGATTCCTTTCTTATCCCTTGATTCACAGTCTGTTTCATCTCTTCCAGTTTCTGTGCCTGCTTTCTGTATGTCAAAGCTGTTTCTGGGTATCTCTCCCTTTAATAGCCTAGCCTACGCCAATCCTCAGACTGTAACCATGCGGCCATCATGGGGGACATATTCACCGTGTTGTCATAAACAACTTCAAAATTCTAAGTTTTCCTGACAACCTCCATGCACACAGACTTTCAGAGCCATCTCAGACCAGTCCGACTCCTCACCCTTTCCAGGTAGGATAGTTTTCCTTTCTCTGGATTTCTTGTCGGTTTCTGACTTTCTCCTCGAACTTTGAAAGGCCTGCTACATTCTCTCTAGACACTGGTTTCTTTTCTGTAAGATTATCCTGGGTTGTATCTCTTATGCCTTGTGTAGATGGCCAAGTGGGTGGACGTTCCCCAGAGAAAGTCCTGGACTCCCTCCCAAGTTGAAGTTGCCCAGGCAATCCTCTGATGCGCAATGATCGTGTCATCTCCTAGCACTCTGCCAATTCCACCTTGGCAGGTCCCATGTTTTCCTTCCTTCTTCCTTTGGGGAAGTGTACCAGATGCGTTCATGGATTGTAAAAGCCTCACGGTTCTTTTTCTGGTGCGTATTGATAATGTAACCTCACCATTGCTACTTATTTTATGATCCCTGTCCGCACCGTACCATGAAATCTATATTTCCTAACACTGCTAATGTGATCTGCACCCGTGATGTGAAACAGTGAGGCCTGGGCCAGCCAAGCGGAACGTGGGCACTTACCCGCTCCACCACAGGGCTGGCCCTGAATTGGACTTTTGGACCAACCTTTTGCATGAACTTGGGAAGACGTGGGCCTGTTTGGATTATTCGTGAAGGTGATTAGTAGTAACATCATGGACGGTAACATTTTCCGTTCGTTCATGGGTTTAGCACGCATCATGTTCTGTGGGTAGTATTCCTCTTCATCTATTTGGAATGGTCTACCTTTCTGTAGCATCAGTACGCATTTTGAGGTGATTTTCCAGCCTTGGAAGTTCACCTTCTCTAATCTCTTTCAGCCCCCAAAGCTCTATGCCCTCATTCTGAACCCCTTTTTGGATTTTTGATTTTAGGTGAATTTATTGCCATAACACTGCAATAGAACATCCTATACCTTTCAGATTTGCCTCCTCAGCGGTTTAGACTTCTGTGTAGGTTACATCGTCTTCACCAGACTAAGCTGAACCACAGGCCCTTACCACACACTTGTGCCTAATCATCTGTTTCACCCTACCCCACCTCCCCGCTTTGCCTCTGGTAACCCTTAATGAAATGTCCCGTGTCAATGGTTACTGCTTGTCTTTTCTTCTCCTTGTAAGTGAGATCCTACAGTATTTGATTTTCTCCCTGGGGCTTGTTTCACTTCCCCTAAAACCCTCACAGCCATTCTGGTGGTCACTAATGGCTGGATTACATCATTTGTTCTGGCTGAGAGGTATTCCATTGTGTGGGTATAGCCCATCTTCCTTCTGAATTTGTCCCTTTCTGGGCACCAGGGCGGATTCCAAGTCTTGCATAGCGGGAGTAAGGCTGTGGTGAACTCAGTGGTGCACATGTCTTTATGCAGTAGTGTTTCCGAGTTCTTTGGATCAACACGCCACCCAGGAATAGCTGGATCATATGGGACATGGATTCTTAAATTTCTGAGGCAGTTCCAAACCGCTTGGAGTACTGACTGCACCGGTTTACATTCCCACCTGCAGTACAGGAGGCTTCCCTTCTCTCCACATCCTCTCTGACATTTGTTTCCTGTCTGCTTCCTTATAGCCATTCTGATCACAGTGAGCTGCTGTGTCCTCGCAGTTTGCATTTGCATTGGCCTGAGACTTGATGGTGAACAAGTTTTCATGCACCTGTTGGCACTCTTTTGATCTTCTTTGGAGAAATCTCTGTTTAAATCTTTTGCCCAGGTTTTCATTGGCATGTTTTTCTTGTGGAGACCTGTGAGTTGAATGTATCTTTGGGCTTTTCACCCCTGGTCCGATGTGTGGTTTGAAAACCTCCTCTCCCAGTTGTTGTGCTGTCTTGGTATTGAGTCACTGGTTTCCTTGACTGGGCAGAAGCGTGTGCATTTGATGTGGTCCCTTTTGTTTCTTGTTTACTTGGTTGCCCTTGCCCAGTCAGATATGCTTCTTCCAAATAGGTGGCTGAGACAGATGGCAAAGAGCACTCTGCCTAGGTCTTCTGCTACAAGGTTCACGGTTTCAAGTCTGCCATTCAAGGCTTTGATCCATTGCAGGTGGTGTGTGTGCCAGGTGTAACATCATGGTGTACTGTCGTTGTGTTCCATGTGGCTGTGCAGGCTTCCCATCACCGTTTATGGTAGAGACTCTCCTTTCTCCGCTGTCTCCTCTTGGCTCCCTGGTCGAAAATGGGCTGTCCATGTACGTTTGAGTTGGGCTCTGGGTTCTCGATTCTGTTGCATGGGTCTGTGTGCCTGTTTTGGGGCCCAGACTGTGCCGTCTCGGTACCTAGTGCTTCGTCCTATATGTTGAAATCAGAAAGTGTGCCACGTCCTGCTTTTTTCGTTTTCCTGAGGATTAATTTGCCTAGTCGGGGTCTATGTTGCTGGCTAGAAACTTTAGGATTCCCTCTTCTGTCTCTGTGGGAAACATTGCTGGAACTTTGACTGGGATTGCATGGAATCCAGAGATTCCTTGCTCTGGTAGGGACGTTTCCAGTGTGTTGATGCTTCCACTCCTAGATCCGGGAATCTCCTTCTTTCTCCTTGTGTCTTCTTGAATTTCTTTCCCCCAACGTTTGTTAGTTTTCCATTGCCATGGCTTTCACCTGTTTTGCTAAGTTTCTTCATAGAGATCTCATCCTTCTCACTGGCATGCAGTTTTTCACTTTTTCTTTTCAGCTTCAGTTTCTCTATGCTTTGCAACTTTGAATCGGTTTTGTTCTGGCAGAAGTGCATCGCTGAGCTCACATCTGCTGGCAATGCTCCTGTATTTGCTGTGGAAGTCTGGCCCTGTCTAACGTCCCTTCCCATCTGCCTCTACACTACCTCGTACGCCTGCCCCAGAATGACTGAAGAAGTGGTGAGCATGCTCACCTGAGTGTCCACCTGGCCCACCCTGGGCCACAACCCAGAAGGTGCGGACCTCACCGCTGCACCACTGGCCGGCCCCTTTCATGTTCCATTGGCAACCTGCAGTTGAGGGCAATGGGACTTGAATATGCTACTTGAGCCCAACTCTGGCACTGTATAGATGAGGCCAGGTTGTTGTTCGGGTCCACTGCGATGTCAGAGGATTTGTCATAATCGTGTCTCTGCTGTCCCGGCAAGCTTCATGGACACATGGTTTCATGGCCCGCTAGGAGCAGCCTCATAACTCACCCTTCCCACTTAGCCCAGGCTTGACCTTCGCTGCCCTCTTTTGGCTTGTGAATTTCTCTGCCTTTTAAACCTTCCAGCAGAGTCTGTCTAAAGACTGACATCATCTTTCATTGTTTATTATCCAGGTGTGATTTCTGTTCGCCTTCCATTTTCTGGGGCCTTTTTTTCTTTTCCATAGTATAATCCTCATGGTATTTCTCAGCTATCTCCCTTAGACATGCTTATCCGTCCCTTCTCCTACATTCCAGGTGATTAATTTTCCATTTCTTGAATCACCGTATGTTCTCTAGGCCGAGGTGTGAGTGCTTTCATGACTCTTGGTTGTTGTCTTTGAATTTGCACTGGTCACTTGAAGGAGTCTTTGCTGTCCTAGCCTAGGTCAAACTAAGCACTGAGAACACATGGTCATCTGGGTTGGTTTGACATCCTAATCAGAAACTCCAAATTCTTGTTGGTCCTGGCAAACCCCTTCACGGACACAATGTTCCCGAGACAAATTAGAGAAATCTGATGAATTCCTCTCTCCAGGAAAGATATTTTTCTGTCTCTTTTCTGGATTTGGCAAGTTTTAAACTTGACCCCTTATCCTAGAACGTTCCCCTAGATTTCCTCTCGGTACAGGCTTACTTTATTTCTATAGGCTGTGCCATTTGTTTGCCTTACATCCTCAGCCCTGGCCTGTTTCTTTTTCTTGAAACAGAATTGTAATGTTCTACTTTTCAGCCAATTCCCTTAGATATGGTGTCAAAACACACACTCTATAATTCTTCCACCGCACGAAGTAGGGGTAGAGAATTTCATTGGTGCAAAACTGAGCACTCTAGCCTGGGAGGGCAACCTTCACAAAGGAACGAAGCTCTCTGGAAAAGGGTGATTTTCAGCACACTTGTAGAGCCCTTCCACTCAAAGAGACATACCCCAAGCGTGACAGGGCTCCATTCCTTCAAGGCTTCCAAGACATCTCTTCGGACACATTAGCATGTACCCAGTGGGCCCCCGTGACACCAGAGCTATGGAAAGTGAGACTGATCTGCAAAGAATGCCAGGGGCCTAGGAAAGGAGGTATCGATTCTTCTCTTCAACGTCCTCAAGACGTCATTGTTGACTTTGCATTATGCTTAAGGCAGAAGCACACTGTAGTTCTGATGAGCCCCAAGTCCGGCCTCTTGCTTCCAATCAAGTTGCAAGCTTGAGTCAGCATGGCCTGCCCATAGACTTGAATAGATGACCATGTTCTCCTCTCAGTGCTTGTCCCTCTATTCTCGCTTCTGGTCAAGGATTCCTCTCTTATCCCTTGATTCAGAGTCTGTTTTATCTCTTCCAGTTTCTCAGCCTGCTTTCTGTTTGTCAAAGCTGTTTCTGGGTATCTCTCCCTTTAATAGCCTAGCCTAGGCTAATACTCAGACTGTAACCATGCAGACATCTTGGGGGACAGGTTCACTGTGATGTCATAAACAACCTCAAAATACTAAGTTGTCCTGACAACCTCCATGCACACAGATCTTCAGAGCCATCTCAGACCAGTCTGACTCGTCACCCTTTCCAGGTAGGATAGTTGTCCTTTTTCTGGATTTCTTGTCGTTTTCTAACATCCTCCTCGAACTTCGAAAAGGCTGCTGCATTCTCTCTAGACACTGGTTTCTTTCCTGTAAGATTATCCTGGATTGTATCTCTTATATCTTTTGTAGATGGCCAAGTGTGTGGACCTTCCCCAGAGAAAGTCCTGGACTCCCTCCTAAGTTGAAGTTGCCCAGGCTATCTGATGCGCAATGATCGTGTCATCTCCTAGCACTCTGCCAATTCCACCTTGGCAGGTCCCATGTTTTCCTTCCCACTTCCTTTGGGGAATTGTACCAGATGCCTTCATCGATTGTAATATTCTCAGCGTTCTTTTTCTGGTGCATATTATTAACGTATCCTCACAATTGCTACTTATTTATCATCCCTGTCCGCACCGTACTATGAAATCTATATTTCCTAACACTGCGAATGTGATCTACACCCGTGATGTGAAACAGTGAGACTCGGGCCGCCCAAGCGGAACGTGGGCACCTACCCGCTCCACCAATAACCGGCCCTTAATTATACTTTTGGATCAACCGTTTGCCTGATCTTGGGAAGACGTGGGCCTGTTTGTATTATTCTTGAAGGTGATTAGTAGTAACATCATGGACAGTAACATTTTCCCTTGGTTCATGGGTTTAGCATGGATGATGGTTTCAGGGTAGTATTCGTCTTCATCTATTTGGAATGGTCTACCTTTCCATAGCATCATTAAGCATTTTGGGGTGATTTTCCATCCTTGGAAGTTCACCTTCTCTAATCTCTTTCAACCCCCAAAGCTTTATACTGTCATTCTGGACCCCTTTTTGGATTTTTGATTTTTGGTGAATTTATTGCCATACCCTGCATTAGAACATCCTATATCTTTCAGATTTGCATCCTCATGGATTTAACCATCTGTGTAGGTTACATCATCTTCAACAGCGTAAGCTGAATCACAGGCCCTCATCACACACTTGTGCCTCATCATCTCTTTCACCCTTCTCCACCCCTGTGCTTTGCCTCTGGGAACCAACAATCAAATGACCCGTGCCACCTTTTGGTTAGTGCTCGTTTTTTCTTCTCCTTGTAAGTGAGATCCGACGGTATTTGACTTTCTCCCTGGGGCTTGTTTCACTTCCCCTAAAACCCTCACAGCCATTCTGGTGGTCACAAATGGCTGGATTGCCTCCTTTGTTCCGGCTGAGTGGTATGACATTGGGTGAGTATAGCCCATCTTCCTTGTGCATTCGTCCCTTGATGGGCCCCAGGGCGGCTTCCAAGTCTTGGATAGCGGGAGTAAGGCTGTGTTGAACTCAGTGGTGCACATGTCTTTATGCAGTAGTGTTTCCGAGTTCTTTGGATCAACACGCCGCACAGGAATAGCTGCATCATATGGGACATGGATTCTTAAATTTCTGAGGCAGTTCCACACCGCTTGGAGTAGTGGCTGCACCTGTTTCCACTCCCACCAGCACTGCAGGAGGCTTCCCTTCTCTTCACCTCCCCTGGACACTTGTTGTTCCTTGTCTGCTTCCTTATAGCCATTCTGACCACAGTGAGCTGCTATGTCCTTACAGTTTGGGTTTGCCATGGACTGAGATATAATGATGGTGAACAAGTTTTCATGCACCTGTTGGCCCTCTTTCAATCTTCTTGGGAGAAATCTCTGTTTCCATCTTTTGCGCAAGTTTTCATTGGGTTCTTGTTTTTTTCTTGTGGAGACGTGTGAGTTGATTGTATCTTTGGGCTTTTCACCCCGTGTCCGATGTGTGGTTTGCAAACATCCTTTCCCAGTTGTTTGGTGTCTTTGCATTGGGTCGATGCTTTCCTTCACTGGGCAGAAGCGTGTGCACTTGATGTGGTCCCGTTTGTGTCTTGTTTACTTTGTTGCCCTTTCACAGTCAGACATGCTTCTTCCAAATAGGCTGCTCAGATGGCAAAGAGCACTCTGCCTATGTCTTCTCCTACAAGGTTCACGGTTTCAAGTCTGCCATTCAAGGCTCTTATCCATTTCGGGGTGGTGTGAGTGCCAGGTGTAACATCATGGTCTGTTCTCGATGTGTCCCCTGTGGCTGTGCAGGTTTCCCAGCACCGCTTATTGTAGACACTCTCCTTTCTCTGCTGTCTCCTCTTGTCTCCCTGCTCGAAAAGGGGCTGTCCATGTACTTTTGATTTGGGCTCTGGGCTCTCGATTCTTTTGCATGGGTTTGTGTTCCTGTTTCTGTGCCAAGACTGTGACGTTGCGGTACCTAGCGCTACGTCCTCTATTTGAAATCAGAAAGTGTGACACGTGCTGCTTTGTTCGTTTCCCTGAGGATTCCCTTGCCTATTCAGGGTCTCTTGTTGCTGCCTAGAAACTTTAGGATTCTCTCTTCGATCTCTGTCGCAAATACTGCTGCAACTTTGACTGGGATTGAATGGAATCCAGAGATTCCTTTCTCCGGAATGGACATTTCAAGTGTGTTAATTCTTCCATTCCTAGAACCTGGAATATCCTTCTTTCTCCTTGTGTCTTCTTGAATTTCTTTCCCGAAACGTTTGCTAGTTTTTGATTGACATAGCTAACACCTGTTTTGCTACGATTCTTCATAGAGATCTTATTCTTCTAACTGGCAAGCTGTTTTTTTTTTTTTCAGAGTCAGTTTTTCTATTCTGTGCAACTTTTAATTGGTTTTATTTTGGCAGAAGTGCATCGCTGTGCTCACATCCTCTGGCAATGCTCTTGTATTTGCTGTGGAAGTCTGGCCCTGTCTAACGTCCCTTCCCATGTGACTCTACACTACCTTGGACGCCTGCCCCCCACTGACTGAAGCAGTGGTGAGCAGGCTCACGCCCAGGATTCCACCTGGCCCACCCCAGGCAACGGTCGCAGTAGGTGCGAGCCTCACTTCTGCACCTCTGGCCGTCCGCTTTCCTGTTCCATTGGCCACCTGCAGTTGACTGCAATGGGACTTGAATATGCTACTTGAGCCCAACTCTGGCACTGTGTAGATGAGGCCAGGTTGATTTTCGCGTACATTGTGATGTCAGAGGATTTGTCATAATTGTGTGTCTTCTGTCCCAGCAAGCTTCATGGACACAGGGTTTCAGAGCCCACTTATAGCAGTCTCATAACTCACCCTTCCCAGTTAGCCCAGGTTTGACCTTCGCTGCCATTTTTTGGCTAGTAAATTTCTCTGACTTTCAAAGGTTCAAGCCGAGTCTGTCTAAAGAGTGACATCTTTCATTGTGGATTATTCAGGTGTGATTTCTGTTCACCTTCCATTTTATGGGAGCATTTTTTCTTTTCTATAGTATACTTGTCATGGTCATTCTCAGCTATCTCCCTTAGACATGCTTATCAGTCCGTTCTCCTTCAGTCCAAGTGATTAGTTTTGTATTTCTTTAATCACTGTATGTTCTCTAGGCCGAGGTATGACTGCTTTCATGATTCTTGGTGGTTCTCTTTGAATTTTCACCAGTCACTAGTAGTAATCTTTGCTACCCTAGCGTAGGTCAAACAAAGCACTGAGAACATGTGGTCATCTGGTTTGGTTAGACATCCTGAGATCAGAAACTCCAAATTCGCAGGGGTCCTAGCAAACCCTTCATGGACACAATGTTTCCGAGACAAATTAGACAAATCTGATTAATTCCTCTCTCTAAGAAAGATATTTTTCTGTCTTTTTCCGGATTTGGAAAGTTTCGAACTTGACACCTGATCCTTGAATGTTCCCCTATATTTCCTCTAGATATGGGCTTACTTTATTTCTCTGGGCTCTGCCATTTGTTTGCCTTACATCCTCAGCCCTGGCTTCTTTATTTTTCTTGAAACAGAATTGTAAGGTTCAAATTTTCAGCCAACTTCCTTACATATGGTGTCCAAACACATAATCAATAATCCTTCTACAGCAAGAAGTAGGGGGAGAGAATTTGATTGGAGCCAAACTGAGCACACTAGACTGGGAGGGCACCCTTCACAAAGGAACGAAGCCCTCTGGAAAAGGGTGCTTCTCAGCACACTTGTAGAGCCCTTCCAAACAAAGAGTCATACCCCAAGCATGACAAGGCTCCATTCCTTCAAGGCTTCCAAGACATCTCTTGGGACACATTAGCATGTACCCAGTGGTCTGCCGTGACGCCAGAGCTATGGAAAGTGAGACAGATCTTCAAAGAATGCTACGGGGCTGGGAAAGGAGGCATCGATACTTCTCTTCAATGTCCTCAAGACATTCAGTCATTGTGGGGCCGGCATCCAAGGTAGTGCAGAGGCAGAAGGGAAGGGACGTTAGACAGGTCGAGACATCCTGCCAGTGAGAAGAAGAAGATCTCTATAAAGAAACTTAGCAAAACAGGTGAGAGCCATGTCAATCGAAAACTAGCAAACGTTTTGGGAAAGAAATTCAAGAGGACACAAGGAAACAGACGGTTATTCCGGGATCTAGGAATGGAAGTATTAACACACTTGAAAGGTCCATACTGCAGAAAAGAATCTCTGGATTCCATGCAATCCCAGTCAAAGTTGCAGCAATATTTCCAAAGAGATAGAAGAGAGAATCCTAAAGTTTCTAGGCAGCAACAAGAGACCCTGAATAGGAAACGGAATCCTCAGGAAAATGAGCAAAGCAGGACGTGTTACACTTTCTGATTTCAACATAGAGGACGAAGCGCTAGGTACCAAAAGGGCAGAGTTTGCACCCAAAAACAGGCACACAGACCCATGCAACAGAATCGAGAGCCCAGAGAACAACTCAAACGTACATGGACAGCCCCTTTCCGATGAGGGAGGCAATAGAAGACAGTGGAGAAAGGAGAGTCTCTACAATAAATGGTGCTGGGAAGCCTGCACAGCCACATGGAACACAACGAGAGTACACCATGATGTTACACCTGGCACACACACCATCTCGAAATGGATTAAAGCCTTGAATGGCATACTTGAAACCGTGAACCTTGTAGGAGAAGACCTACGCAGAGTTCTCTTTGCCGTCTGTCTGAGCTGTCTATTTTGAAGAAGCATGTCTGACTGGGCAAGGGCAACAAAGGAAACAAGAAACAAACGGGACCACATCAAATGCACAAGCTTCTGCACAGTGAAGGAAACCATCGACTCAATGCCAAGACAGCACAACTGGGAGAGGATGTTTGCAAACCACACATTGGACAAGGGGTGAAAAACCCAAAGATACAATCAACTCGCACAGCTCCACGAGAAAAACAACAAGAAGCCAATGAAAACATGGGCAAAAGATGGAAACAGAGATTTCTCCCAAGAAGATTGAAAGAGGGCCAAAAGGTGCCTGAAAACTTGTTCCCATCATTAAGTCTCAGGCCAATGCAAATCCAAACTGCAAGGACACAACAGCTCACTGTGGTCAGAATGGCTATAAGGAAGCAGACAGGAAACAACAAGTGTCAGAGAGGAGGTGGAGAGAAGGGAAATCTCCTGCACTGCAAGTGGGAGTGGAAACCGGTGCAGCCACTATGGCAAGCGGTGTGGAACTGCCTCAGAAATTCAAGAATCCATGTCCCATATGATCCAGCTGTTCCTCTGAGGCGTGTTTGTCCAAAGAGCTCAGAAACACTACCTCATAATGAGACGTGCACCGCTGATTTCACAACAGCCTTACTCCCGTTATCCAAGACTTGAAAGCCGCCCGCCCTGGTGCCCAGCTGGGAAGAATGCATAAGGAAGATGGGCTATACCCACACAATGGCAAACCACTCAGCTGGAACAAAGGTTGCATTCCAGCCATTTGTGACACCCAGAATGGCTGTGAGGGTTTTAGGGGAAGTGAAACAAGCCCCAGGGAGAACGTCAAATACCATAGGATCTCTCTTACAAGGAGAAGAAAAAGCAAGCACTAACCAACAGGTGGCACGGGACATTTTATTGGGAGTTCCCAGATGCAGAGCGGGGTGGTGGGGGAGGGTAAAAGAGATGATGAGGCACCAGTGTGCGGTGAGGGGTTGAGATTCAGCTTTAGCTGGTGAAGATGATGTAACCTACACAGAAGTCTAAACCAATGAGGATGCAAATCTGAAAGATATAGGATGTTCTAATGCAGGGTTATGGCAATAAATTCACCTAAAATCAAAAATCCAAAATGGGGTCCAGAATGACGGCATAATGCTTTTGGGGCTGAAAGCGTTTAGAGAAGGTGAACTTCCAAGGCTGGAAAATCACCTCAAAATTCTTACTGATTCTACAGAAAGGTAGACCATTCCAAATAGATGAAGAGGAATACTACCCACAGAACATGATGCGTGCTAAACCCATGAACCAAGGGAAAATGTTACCGTCCATGATGTTAATAGAAATCACCTTCACGAATAATCCCAACAAGCCCACGTTTTCCCAAGTTCAGACAAAAGGTTGGTCCAAAATAAGAATTCAGGGCCAGCTTTGTGGTGGAGTGAGTAAGTGCCCACCTTCCACTTGGGCGGCCCGGGCCTCACTGTTTCACATTACGAGTGCAGATCACTTTAGCAGTGTTAGGAAATACAGATTTCATGGTACGGTGCAGACAGAGCTCATAAATAAGTAGCAATTCTGAGGATACATTATCAATTCGCACCAGAAAAAGCTCCATGAGAATATTACAATCAATGAACGCATCTGGTACACTTCCCCAAAGTAAGAAGGAAGGAAGACATGTGACCTGCCAAAGTGGAATTGGCAGAGTGCTAGGAAATGATACGATCGTTGCGCATGAGAGGATTGCCTGGGCAACTTCAACTTGGGAGGGAGTCCAGGACTTTCTCTGGGGATGGTCCACCCACTTGGCCATGTACACAAGATATAAGAGATATAACCAAGGATAATCTTATACTGGAAAGAAACCAGTGTCTAGAGAGAATGTAGCAGCTCTTTCAAAGTTCAAGGAGAAAGTTAGAAACCGACAAGAAATCCAGAAAAAGGACGACTATCTTACCTGGAAAGGGTGAGCAGTCAGACTGGTTGAGATGGCTCTGAAACTCTGTGTGCATGGAGGTTGTCAGGACAACTTAGAATTTTCAGGTCGTTTATGACATCACGGTGAACATGTCCCCCAAGATGGCTGCATGGTTACAGTCTGAGGATTGGCCTAGGCTAGGCTATTAAAGGCAGAGATACCCAGAAACAGCTTTGACAAACAGAAAGCTGGCACAGAAACTGGAAGAGGTCAAACAGACTCTGATTCAAGGGATAAGAATGGAATCCTTGGCCAGAAGCGAGAATAGTGGGACAAGCACTGAGTGGAGAACGTTGTTATCTATTCAAGTCTATGGGGTGGCCATGCTGATTCAAGCTTGCAACTTGATTGGAAAAAAGAGGCAGGACTTGGGCCTTATCAGACCTACGTTGTCCTTCTGGCTGAAGCATAAGCCAAAGTCAAGAATGATGTCTTGAGGACATTGAAGAGAAGAATCCAGGCCTCCTTTCCCAGGCCCCTAACATTCTTTGAAGAACAGTCTTACTTTCCATAGCTCTGGCGTCATGGGGGCCTACTGGGTACATGCTAATGTGTTCCTAGAGGTGTCTTGGAAACCTTGAAGGAATGGACCCCTGTCATGCTTGGTGTATGTCTCTTTGTTTGGAAGGGCTCTACAAGTGCCCTGAAAAGCACTCTTTTCCGGAGGGCTTCATTTCTTTGTGAAGGCTGCCCTCCCAGACTACAGTGCTCAGTTTGGCTCCAACGAAATTTTCTCCCCCTACCTCTTGCCGTAGAAGGATTATTGATTATGTGTTTTGACTTCATATGTCAGGAAGTTGGCTGGAAAGTAGAACTTTACAATTCTGTTTCAAGAAAAATAAATATGCCGGGGCTGAGGATGTAAGGCAAACAAATGGCACAGCCTATAGAAATAAAGTAAGCCCGTATGTAGACGGAACCTAGGGGAACGTTCAACGATCAGGGGTCAAGTTCGAAACTTCTCAAATCCAGAAAAGAGACAGAAAAATATCTTTCCTGGAGAGAGGAATTCATCAGATTTGTCTAATTTGTCTCAGAAACATTGTGTCCGTGAAGGGGGTTGCCAGGGCCCCCGTGAACTTGGAGTGTCTGATCTCAGGATGTCCAACTAACCCAGATTACCACCTGTTCTTAGTTTTTAGTTTGACCTAGGCTAGGATAGCAAAGATTCCTACAACTGGCCGGTGAAAATTCAAAGACAACAACCAAGAATCACGAAAGCACTCACACCTCTGCCTAGAGAACATACGGTGATTAAAGAAAAACAAAATTAATCACTTGGACTGAAGGAGAACGGACTGGTAAGCATATCTAAGGGAGATAGTTGAGAAGGACCATGACGATTATACTATGGAAAAGAAAGAAAGTTCCCAGAAAATGGAAGGTGAACAGAAATCACACCTGAATAATCCACAATTAAAGATGATCTCCATCTTTAGACAGACTCTGCTTGAACGTTTGAAAGTCAGAGAAATTCACATGCCAAAAAACGGCAGCGAAGGTCAAGCCTGGACTAACTGGGAAGGGTGAGTTATGAGACTGCTCCAAGCGGGCTCTGAAACCCTGTGTCCCTGAAGCTTGCCGGGACAGTAGAGACACGATTATGACAAATCCTCTGACATCACAGGGGACCCGAGACTCAACCTGGCCTCATCTACACAGTGCCAGAGTGCCGGACTCCTGCCCCAGCTGAGTCCAGCTTCCTGAGGGATAGACGGCGTCGGCGCAATGAGGGAAAACTAAAGGTGACGCGAGACTTGGGTTGGTGTTAGCATGTCCGACTTTACTGTGCAGAAGTGTCGTTTATATATCTTTCACGAATAGTACAGAAATGGTTCTACATATATTCTCACAGAGATAAGGAAGTAAAAAAAACGAGCACAAGAATATTTATTAGCATTTCATTCTATATAGCATAAGGTTAATGATCGTCTTCTTCACAACTAACTAGTGTTTGTTGTCTCTAAGCTAAAAGAGATAGGTACCTAGACACCCGTTGTAATTCATGGTAAAGTTAAATCAAAGAGAGAAGGTCCAGACCTCTGGACAGGACAGCTGTTTACATCCTGGGGGAGCCATCCCTGCATCCCTCAATCATTTATGCCATTAGTGTAGATGGTTAATGGGAACAAAAGGCGACTCCAGGGTATCTTATCCTCAGGGCTGTCTGCATTCTCAGTGGGCAGTTAAACATCTTTACATTTACGCTCCCTTTATGGGGTGAAAGCATTCCTTTGTCTTTTAAATTGTGGAGCTAACAGTCCCTTAAACACAGTGCCAGAGAAAGTAACATTTTGTTAGTAAAGTAAAGGGCTGAAAAGCTAAGCTAAACTATATATCTTCAAGAATAAAAAACAGAAATCAGTATAGACATAACCTTGATAGAAAGCATGCATATAATTCAGAAAACATCAGGGGTGTCGGCCGGCCATTCTTCACCTAGGGGCATCCCTGCACCCCTCGGCCCTTCTACTCATCAATTATTTATTATTTATTGCTTTTAGGAGAAAACCTCTATAACATTTTAACAGAAAGCAGAAGGTCAAGAATAATATATAGCTACTTCTTGATCATCCAATTAACCAACAAACTTTGAAGGACGATGCATATATATTTAGACAAAGAACTGGAGGGAGAAGGAAACATTAACCAGACAGAGGCCATAAACCTAATTAGGCATCTTATCTGGGCAGGATTCCTTTCTGATTGTCTCAAATGGGACTGTGTGCTACTCCAATAATTAACTGAAAATATCTTGATAGCTACCTGCAGGTGGTCACATTCTCTTACTATATCTAAATTTCCCAGGAGGTAGTGCCTCCCAAGCAGCCACCCAAAGGAGTGAAAACTAGAGGATAAGAAAGCAAAAGGAATGAAGGTCAATTAGAAGCAGCAAAAGTTTCAGAACTATGTGAGGGGCTGGACGGTTATTCTTCACCAAGGGGCGACCCTGAAAACCTAGGCACTAATTGGCTGGACAGTGTCAAACAGCTGATGAAATGATGTAGCCACGGCCCCCACCACCAGAGTTGGGCTCAAGTAGTATACTCAAGGTCCATTGCACTCAATAGCAGGTTGCCAATGGAACATGGAAAGGGCAGGCCGGTTGTGCAGCGGTGAGGTCTGCACCTTCTGGGTCAGTGGGCCAGGGTGGTCCGGGTGGAATCCTGGGGGTGAGCCTCCCCACCACTGTTTCAGTCATTCTGGGGCAGGCGTCCGAGGTAGTGTAGAGTCACATGGGAAGGGACGTTAGACAGGGCCAGACTTCCACAGCAAATACAGGAGCATTGCAAGGAAATGTCAGCACAGCATTGCATTTCTGCCAAAACAAAACCAATTAAAAGATGCAAAGAATAGAAAAACTGAAGCTGAAAAAAATAAAAGCAGCTTGCCAGTGAGAAGAATAAGATCTCTATGAAGAATCTTAGCAAAACAGGTGAAAGCTATGGCAATCAAAAACTAGCAAACGTTTGGGGAAAGAAATTCAAGAAGACACAAGGAGAAAGAAGGAGATTCCCGGATCTAGGAGTGGAAGCATCAACACACTGGAAACGTCCCTACCAGAGCAAGGAATCTCTGGATTCCATGCAATCCCAGTCAAAGTTGCAGCAATATTTGTCACAGAGATAGAAGAGAGAATTTTAAAGTTTCTAGCCAGCAAAAAGAGACCATGAATAGGCAAAGGAATCCTCAGGAAAACGAACAAAGCAGGACGTGCCACACTTTCTGATTTCAACATAGAGGACAAAGTGCTGGTACCAAAACAGCACAGTCTGGGCCCGGAAACAGGCACACAGACCCATGCAACAGAATCGAGAGCCCAGAGAACAACTCAAAGGTACATGGACAGCCTACTTTTGACCAGGGAACCAAAAGGAGACAGTGGAGACAGGAGAGTCTCTACCATAAGCAGTGCTGGCAAGCCTGCACAGCCACATGGAACACAACGAGAGTACACCATGATGTTACACCTGGCACACACACCACCTTGAAATGGATTAAAGCCTTCAATGCCAGACCTGAAACCGTGAAACTAGTAGGAGAAGACCTAGGCAGAGTGCTCTCTGCCATCTGTCTGAGCCTCCTATTTGGAAGAAGCATGTCTGACTGGGAAAGGGCAACAAAGGAAACAAGAAACAAATGAGACCACGTCAAATGCAGATGCTTCTGCCCACTCAAGGAATCCATCGACTGAATGCAAAGATAGCACAACAACTGGGAGAGGATGTTTGCAAACCACACATCGGACAAGGGGTGCAAAGCCCAAAGATACAATTAACTTACACGTCTCCACAAGAAAAACAACAAGAAGCCAATGAAAACCTGGGCAAAAGATGGAAACAGAGATTTCTCCCAAGAAGATCAAAAGCTGGCCAACACGTGTATGAAAACTTGGCCACCATCATTAAGTCTCAGGCCAATGCAAATCCAAATGCAAGGACACAGCAGGTCGCTGTGGTCAGAATGGGTAATAGGAAGCAGACAGGAAACAAGTGTCAGAGAGGAGGTGGAGAGAAGGGAAGCCTCCTGCACTGCTGGTGGGATTGGAAACCGGTACAGCCACTACGGCAAGCTGTGTGTCACTGCCTCAGAAACTTAAGAATCCATGTCCGATATGATCCAGCTGTTCCTCTGAGGCGTGTTGATCCAAAGAACTCGGAAACACTATTGCATAAAGACATGTGCACCGCTCAGTTCACCACAGCCTTGCTCCCGCTATCCAAGACTTGGATTCCACCCTGGTGCCCAGCAAGGGACGAATGCAGAAGGAAGGTGGGCTATAGCCACACAATGGCATACCACTCAGATGGAGCAAAGGACGCAATCCAGTCATTTGTGACCACCAGAATGGCTGTGAGGGTTTTAGGGAAGTGAAACAAGCCCCAGGGAGAAAGTCAAATACCGTAGGATCTCACTTAAGAGTAGAAGAAAAAACAAGCATGAACCAACAGGTGGCACGGGACATTTGATGTGGGGTTCCAAGAGGCAAAGCGGTGAGGTGGGGCAGGGTGAAAGAGAAGATGAGGCACAAGCGTGTGGTGAGGGCTTTTGATTAGGCTTACGCTGGTGAAGATGATGTAAGCTACACAGAAGTTGGAATCGATGAGGATGCAAATCGGAAAGATATAGGATGTTGTAATGCAGAGTTATGGCAATAAATTCACCAATAATCAAAAATCCAAAAAGGGGTCCAGAATGACTGCATAAAGCTTTGGGAGCAGAAAGAGATTAGAGAAGGTGAACTTCCAAGGCTGGAAAATCACCTCCAAATGCTTACTGATGCTACAGAAAGGTAGACCATTCCAAATAGATGAAGAGGAATACTACCCACAGAACATGCTGCCTGCTAAACCCATGCACAAACGGAAAAGGTTACAGTCCATGATGTTACTACTAATCACCTTCACGAATAATCCAAACAGGCCCACGTCTTCCCAAGTTCAGGCAAAAGGTTGGTCCAAAAGTACAATTCAGGGCCTGCCCTGTGGTGGAGCAGGTAAGTGCCCACAATCCGCTTGGGCGGCCGGGCCTCACTGCTTCACATCACGGGTGCAGATCACATTTGCTGTGTTAGGAAATATAGATTTCATGGTACGGTGTGGACAGAGATCATAAATAAGTAGCAACTGTGAGGATACTTTATCTATACGCACCAGAAAAAGAACCATGAGAATATTACAATCTGCAAACGCATCAGGTACACTTCCCCAAAGGAAGAAGGAAGGAAATCATGTGACCTGCTAAGGTGGAGTTGGCAGAGTGCTAGGAGATGACATGATCATTGTGCATCAGAGGATTTCCTGGGCAACATCAACTTGGGAGGGAGTCCAGGACTTTCTCTGTTGAAAGGCCACCCACTTGGCCATCTAATCAAAATATAAGAGATACAACCCAGGATAATCTTACAGGAAAGAAACCAGTGTCTAGACACAATGTAGCTGGCATTTCACTGTTCGAGGAGAAAGTTAGAAACTGACAAGAAATAAAAAAGTGAGAGATACCCAGATACAGGGCTGAGGTTGTAAGGCAAACAAATATCACAGCCTACAGAAGTAAGGTAAGTCCGTATCTAGACGGAATCAAGGGAACGTTCAAGAATCGGGGGACAAGTTCCAATCTTCAGAAATACAGAAAAGAGACAGAAAAAAATCTTTCCTGGAGAGAGGAATTCATCAGATTTGTCTAATTTGTCTCGGAAACATTGTGTCCGTGAAGGGGGTGGCCAGGACCTACTAGAATTTGGAGTTTCTGATCTCAGGATGTCACAGCAACCCAGATGACCACGTGTTCTCAGTGCTTAGTTTGACCTAGGCTAGGATAGCAAAGATTCCTACAAGTGACCGGTGCAAATTTAAAGACAACAACCAAGAGTCACAATAGCACTGACACTTCGAGCCATTTGTGACCACCAGAATGGCTGTGAGGGTTTTAGGGGAAGGGAAACATGCCCCAGGGAGAAAGTCAAATACCATAGGATGTCACTGACTAGGAGAAGAAAAAACAAGCACTAGCCAACTGGTGGCACGGGACATTTGATTGGTAGCTAGGAAGCCTGCACATCCACATGGAACACAACGAGAGTACTTTCTGATTTCAACATATAGGATGAAGCACTAGGTACTGAAATGGCACAATCTGGGACTCCTGTATTTGACGGGGAAGTCTGGCCCTGTGTAACGTCCCATCCCATCTGCCTCTACACTACCCAGGAAGCCTGCCCCAGAAGGACTGAGCAGTGGTGAGGAGGCTCAACCCTAGGAATCCACGAGGCCCACCCCGGGCAACCAACCCTTAAGCTGCGGACCTCACCGCTGCAACATCGGACGGCCCCTTTCATGTTCCATTGGCAACTTGCAATTGAGTGCAATGGGACTTGAATATGCTACTTGAGCCCAACACTGGCACTGTGTAGATGTGGCCAGGTTTTTTTTTCGGGTCCACTGTGATGTCAGTGATTTTGTCAGAATTGTGTCTCTGCTGTCCAGGCAAGCTTCATGGGCACACGGTTTCAGAGCCTGCTTGGAGCAGTCTCATAACTCACCGTTCCAACTTAGCCCAGGCTTGACCTACACCACCGTTTTTTGGCTTGTGAATTTCTCTGACTTTCAAACGTTCAAGCAGAGTCTATCTAAAGACTGACATCATCTTTCATTGTGGATTCTTCAGGTGTGATTTTTGTTCGCCTTCCATTTTCTGGGACCTGTTTTTCTTTTCCATAGTATAATCGTCATGGTCTTTCTAAGCTATCTCCCTTAAACATGCTTATCAGTCCGTTCTCCTTCATTCCAAGTGATTAATCTTGCATTTCTATAATCACTGTATGTTCTCTAGGCCGAGGCGTGAGTGCTTTGGTGACTCTTGGTTGTTGTCTTTGAATTTTCACAGGTCAGTTGTAGGAATCTTTAGTACCCTAGCCTACGTCAAACTAAGCACTGAGAACACGTGGTCATCTGGGTTGGTTTGACATCCTGAGATCAGAAACTCCAAATTCGAGGTGGTCCTGGCAACCCCCTTCAAGGACACAATGTTTCCGAGACAAATTAGACAAATTGGATGAATTCCTCTCACCAGGAAAGATATTTTACTGTCTCTTTTCTGGATTTGAGAAATTTCGAACTTGACCCCTGATCCTTGAACTTTCCCCTAGATTCCGTCTAGATACGGGCTTACTTTATTTCTATAGGCTGTGCCATTTGTTTGCCTTACATCCTCAGCCCTGGCCTGTTTATTTTTCTCGAAACAGAATTGTAATGTTCTAATTTTCAGCCCACATCCTTACATATGGTGTCAAAACACATAATCAATAATCCTTCTCCAGCAAGAGGTATGGGGAGAGAATGTCATTGGAGCTAAACTGAGCACTCTAGCCTGGGAGGGCACCCTTCACAAAGGAACAAAGCCCTCTGGAAAAGGGTGCTTTTCAGCACCCTTGTAGAGCCCTTCCACTCAAAGAGACATGCCCCAAGCGTGACAGGGTTCCATTCCTTCAAGGCTTCCAAGACATCTCTTGGGACACATTTGCATGTACCCAGTGGGCCCACGTGATGCCACAGCTATGGAAACTGAGACTGATCATCAAAGAATTTTAGGGGTCTAGGAAAGGAGGCCTCGATTCTTCTCTTCAATGTCCTCAATACATCATTCTTGACTTTGCATTATGCTTAAGGCACAAGGACACTGTAGGTCTGATGAGCCCCAAGTCCAGCCTCTTGTTTCCAATCAAGTTTCAAGCTTGAATCAGCATGGCTTCCCCATTGACTTGAATAGATGACAATGTTCTCCTCTCAGTGCTTGTCCCTCTATTCTCTCTTCTTGCCAAGGATTCCTTTCTTATCCCTTGAATCAGAGTCCGTTTTATCTCTTCCAGTTTCCGTGCCCACTTCCGTTTGTCAAAGCTGTTTCTGGCTCTCTCTCCTTTTATAGCCTAGCATAGGCCAATCCTCACACTGTAACCATGCGGCCATCTTGGGGGACAGGTTCACTGTGATGTCACAAACAACCTCAAAATTCGAAGTTGTCCTGACAACCTCCATGCACACAGAGTTTCAGAGCCATCTCAGACCAGTCTGACTCCTCACCCTTTCCAGGTTGGATAGTTGTCCTTTTTCTGGATTTTTTCTCAGTTTCTAACTTTCTCCTCGAACTTTGAAAGGCCTGCTACATTCTCACTAGACACTGGTTTCTTTCCTGTAAGATTATGCTGGGTTGTATCTCTATATTTCATGTAGATGCCCAAGTAGGTGGACGTTCCCCAGAGAAAGTCCTGGACACCCTCCCAAGTTGAAGTTGCCCAGGCAATCCTCTGATGCCCAATGATCATGTCATCTCCTAGCACTCTGCCAATTCCACCTTGGCAGGTCACATGTTTTCCTTGCTTCTTCCTTTGGGGAAGTGTAAAAGATGCGTTCATAGATTGTAATAGTCTCATGGTTCTTTTTGTGGTGCGTATTGTTAACGTATCCTCACAATTGCTACTTATTTATGATCTCTGTCCACACCGTACCATGTAATCTATATTTCCTAACACAGCTAATGTGATGTGCACCCGTGATGTGAAACAGTGAGGCATGGGCCACGGAAGAGTAAGTGGGCACCTACCTGCTCCACCACAGGGATGGCCCTGAATTGTACTTTTGGACCAAGCTTCTGCCTGGACTTGCGAAGAGGTGGGCCTGTTTTGATTATTTGTGAAGGTGATTAGGAGTAACGTCATGGACAGTAACCTTTTCCCGTGGTTCATGGGTTTAGCATGGATCATGATCTCTGGGTAGTATTCCTCATCTATTTGGAATGGTCTACCTTTCTGTAGCATGAGTAAGCATTTTGAGGTGATTTTCCATCCTTGGAAGTGCACCTTCTCTAATCTCTTTCAGCCCCCAAAGCTTTAGGCCGTCATTCTGGACCCCTTTTTGGATTTTTGATTTTTGGTGAATTTATTGCAAAAACCTGCATTAGGGCATCCTATATCTTTCAGATTTGCATCCTCATCGATTTAGACTTTTGTGTATGTCACATCATCTTCACCAGCATAAACCTAATCACACGCCCTCACCAAACACTTTTGGCTAATCATCTCTTTCACCCTCACCCACCGCCCTGCTTTGACTCTAGGAACCCGCAATCAAATGTCCAGTGCCACCTGTTTTTTACTGCTTGCTTTTTCTTCACCAGGTCAGTGAGATCCTACGGTATTTGACTTTCTCCCTGGGGCTTGTTTCACTTCCTCTAAAGCCCTCACAGCCATTCTGGTGGTCACAAATGGCTGGATTACATCCTTTGTTCCGGCTGACTGGTATGCCATTGTGTGGCTATAGCCCACCTTCCTTCTGCATTCGTCCCTTGCTGGACACCAGGGCAGCTTCCAAGTCTTGGATAGCGGGAGTAAGGCTATGGTGAACTGAGCGGTGCACATGTCTTTATGCAATAGTGATTCCAGGTTCTTTGGATCAACACTCTGCAGAGGAATAGCTGGATCATATGGGACATGGATTCTTAAAGTTCTGAGGCAGTTCCACACCGCTTGGCGTAGTGGCTGCACCGGTCTACACTCCCACTGGCAGTGCAGGAGGCTTCCCTTCTCTCCACCTCCTCTCTGACACTTGTTGTTTCCTGTCTGCTTCCTTATAGCCATTCTGACTCCTTTGACCTGCTGTGTCCTTGCAGTTTAGATTTTCATTTTCCTGAGACTTAATGATGGTGAACAAGTTTTCATGCACCTGTTGTCTGTCTTTCGATCTTCTTGAGAGAGATCTCTGTTTCCATCTCTAGCCCAGGTTTTCATTGGCTTGTTGTTTTGTTTCTTGTGGAGACGTATAAGTTAATTGTATCTTTGGGCTTTTCACCCCTTGTCTGATGATTGCTTTGCAAACATCCTCCTTCAGTTGTTGTGCTGTCTTTGCATTGAGTCGGTTTCCTTGACTGGGCAGGAGCGTGTGCATTTGATGTCATCCCATTAGTTTCTTGTTTCCTTTGTTCCCCTTGCCCTGTCAAACATGCTTCTTCGCAATAAGTGGCTCACATAGATGGCAAAGAGCACTCTGCCTAGGTCTTCTCCTACCAGTTTCTTGGCTTCCAAGTGTGCCATTCAAGACTTTAATCCATTTTGAGGTGGTGTGAGTGCCAGGTGTAACATCATGGTGTACTCTCGTTGTGTTCCATGTGGCTGTGCAGGCTTCCCAGCACCGTTTATTGTAGAGACTCTCCTTTCTCCACTGTCTCCTCTTGGCTCCCTGGTTGAATATGGACTATCCATGTACGTTTGAGTTGGGCTCTGGGCTCTCGATTCTGTTGCAGGGGTCTGTCTGCCTGTTTCAGGACCCAGACTGTGCCGTTTCGGTACCTAGCGCTTCATCCTATATGTTGAAATCAGAAAGTTTGATATGTCATGCTTTGTTCATTTTCCTGAGGATTCCCTGGCCTATGCAGTGTCTCTTGTTGCTGGCTAGAAACTTACGGATTCTCTCTTCTATCTCTGTGGGAAATATTGCTGCAACGTTGACTGTCATTGCATGGAATCCACAGATTCCTTTCTCCGGTATGGACCTTTCAAGTGTGTTAATTCTTCCATTCCTACATGCCGGAATATCCTTCTTTTTCCTTGTGTCTTCTTGAATTTCTTTCCCCAAATGTTTTTGGGTTTTCAATGGCCATAGCTTTCACCAGTTATGCTATAGTTCTTCAGAGAGATCTTCTTCTTCGTACTGGCAAGCTCTTGTTTGTTTGTTTGTTTGTTTTTAGCTTCAGTTTTTCTATTCTTTGCAACATTTAATTGGTTTTGTTTTGGCAGAAGTGCAATGCTGTGCTCACATCTGCTGGCAATTCTCCTGTACTTGCTGTGGAAGTCTGGCCCTGTCTTATGTCCCTTCCCATCTGACTCTACACTACCTCGGACACCTGCCCCAGAATGACGGAAGCAGTGGTGAGGAGTCTCACCCCCAGACTTCCACCCGGCCCACACTGGGCCACTGATCCAGAAGGTGCAGAACTCACTGCAGCAACACGGTCTGGCCCCTTTCATGTTCCCTGGGCCACCTGCTGTTGAGTGCAATGGGACTTGAATATGATACTTGAGTGCCACTCTGGCACTGTGTAGATGAGGCCAAGTTGTCTTTCGGGTCCAATGTGATGTCAGAGGATTTGTCATAATTGTGTCTCTGCTGTCCCGTCATGCTTCATGGACACAGGGTTCCAGAGCCCACTTGGTGCAGTCTCATAACTCACCCTTCCCAGTTAGCCCAGGTTTGACCTTCGTTGCCCTTTTTTGGCTTGTGAATTTCTCTGAATTTCAAACGTTCAAGCACAGTCTGTCTAATGATGGACATCATCATTCATTATGGATTATTCAGGTGTGATTTCTGTTCGCCTTCCATTTGCTGGGTTCTTTTTTTCTTTTACATAGTATGCTCGTCATGGTCTTCCTCAGCTATCTCCCTTAGATGTGCTTCGCAGTCCGTTCTCCTTCATTCCAAGTGATTAATTTTGTATTTCTTTAATCATGGTATGTTCTCTGGGCCGAGGTGTGAGTGCTTTTGTGACTTTAGGCTGTTGTCTTTGAATTGCACTGGTCACTGTAGGAATCTTTGCTATCCTAGCCTAGATAAAACTTAGCACTGAGAACACATGATCATCTGGGTTGGTTTGACATCCTGAGATCAGAATCTCCAAATTCGAGGTGGACCTGCAACCCCCTTCAGGGACAAAAATGTTTCCGAGACAAATTAGACAAATCTGATGAATTCCTCTCTCCAGGAAAGATATTTTTCTGTCTCCTTTCCGGATTTGCGAAGTTTGGAACCTGACCACTGATCCTTGAACGTTCCCCTAGATTCTGCCTAGATACGGGATTACTTAATTTCTATAGGCTGTGCCATTTGTTTGCCTTACATCCTCAGCCCTGGCCTGTTTATTTTTCTGAAACAGAATTGTAAAGTTCTAACGTTCAGCCAACTTCCTTGCAGATGGTGTCAAAACACATAGTCAATAATCCTGCTACAGCAAGAGGTAGGGGGAGAGAATTTCATTGGAGGGAAACTGAGCACTCTAGACTGGGAGGGCAGCCTTCCCAAAGGAACGAAGGCCTCTGGAAAAGGGTGCTTTTCAGCACACTTGTAGAGCACTTCCAAAAAAAGAGACATACCCCAAGCATGACAGGGGTCCATTCCCTCAAGGCTTCCAAGACATTTCTTGGGAGACATTAGCATGTACCCAGTGGGGCCCGTGGCGCCAGAGATATGGAAAGTGAGACTGATCTTCAAAGAATGCTAGGGGCCTAAGAAAGTAGACATCGATTCTTGTCTTCAATGTCCTCAAGACATCATTCTTGACTTTGGATTATGCTTAAGGCAGAAGTACAACCTAGGTCTGAAAAGGCCCAAGTGCAGGCTCTAGTTTCCAATCAAGTTGCAAGCTTGATTCAGCACGGCCTCCCTTACACTTGAATAGATGTCAATGTTCTGCTCTCAGTGCTTGTCCCTCCATTCTCGCTTCTTGCCAAGGATTCCTTTCTTATCCCTTGAATCAGAGTCAGTTTGATCTCCTCTACTTTCTATGGCCTCTTTCCGTTTGTCAAAGCTATTTCTGGGTATCTCTCCCTTTAATAGCCTATCCTAGGCCAATCCTCAGACTGTAACCATGCGGCCATCTTGGGGGACATGTTCACCGTGATGTCAAAAATGACCTCAAAATTCTAAGTTGTCCTGACAACCTCCATTCACATAGAGTTTCAGAGCCATCTCAGACCAGTGTGACTCCTCACCTTTACCAAGCAGGATACTTTTTCTTTTTCTGGATTTCTTGTCGTTTTCTAACTTTCTCCTCGAACTTTGAAAGGCCTGCTACATTCTCTCTAGACACTGGTTTGTTTCCTGTAAGATTATCCTGGGTTTTATCTCTTATATCTTGGGTAGATGGCAAAGTGGGTGGACCTTCCCCAGAGAAAGTCATGGACTGCCTCCCAAGTTGAAGTTCCCAGGCAATCTTCTGATGTTCAATGATTGCGTCTTCTCCTAGCACTCTGCCAATTCCACCTTGGCAGGTCACATGTTTTCCTTCCTTCTTCCTTGGCGAAGTGTACCAGATGCGCTCATATATTGTAATAGTCTCATAGTTCTTTTTCTGGGGATTCTTGATAAGGTATCCATACAATTGACACTTATTTATGATCCCTGTCCGCACTGTACCATGACATCTATATTTCCTAACACTGCTAATGTGATCTGCACCCGTGATGTGAAACAGAGAGGCCTGGGCCGCCCAAGCGAAACATGGTCACTTACCCGCTCCACCACAGGGCAGGCCCTGAATTGTACTTTTGGACCAACCTTTTGCCTGAACTTGGGAAGACGTTGGCCTGTTTGGATTCCTCGTGAAGGTGGTTAGTAGCAACATCATGGACTGTAAGATTTACCGTTGGTTCATGGTTTTGGGACTGATCATGTTCTCTTGGTAGTATTCCTCTTCATCTAATCCAATGGTCTACATTACTGTAGCATCCGTAAGCATTTTGAGGTGATTTTCCATACTTGGAAGTTCACCTTCTCTAATCTCTTTCAGCCCCCAAACCTTTATGCCGTCATTCTGTACCACTTTTTGGATTTTTGATTTTTGGTGAATTTATTGCCATAACCCTGCATTAGAACATCCTATATCTTTCAGATTTGCATCCTCATCTATTTAGACTTATGTGTACATTACATCATCTTCACCAGCAGAAGCCTAATCACAGGCCCTCACCACACACTTGTGCCTCATCATCTCTTTCTCCCTCCCTCACTGCCTCGCTTTGCCTCTGGGAACCCCCAATCAAATGTCCCGTGCCACCTGTTGGTTACTGCTTGTTTATTCTTCTCCTTGTAAGTGAGATCCTACGGTATTTGACTTTCTCCCTGGGGCTTGTTTCACTTCCCCTAAAACCCTCACAGCCATTCTGGTGATCAAAATGGCTGTATTGCATCCTTTGTCCCGGCTGAGTGGTATACGATTGTGTGGCTATAGCCCATCCTTCTGCATTCGTCCCTTGCTAAGCACCAGGGCGGCTTCCAAGTCTTGGCTAGTGGGAGTAAGGCTGTGCTGAACTCGGCAGTGTACATGTCTTTATGCAATAGTGTTTCCAGGATCTTTAGATCAACTCACCGCAGAGGAATATCTGGATCATATGGGACAAGGATTCTTAAATTTCTGAGGCAGTTCCACACTGCTTGGCATAGTGGCTGCACCGGTTTCCAATCCCACCAGCAGTGCAGTAGTCTTCCCTTCTCTCCACCTCCTCGCTGCCACTTGTTTCCTGTCTGCTTCCTTATAGCCATTCTGACCACAGTGAGCTGCTGTGCCCTTGCAGTTTGCATTTGCATTGGCCTGAGACTTGATGATGGTGAACAAATATTCATGCACCTGTTTGCCCTCTTTCGATATTCTTGGGAGAAATCTGTGTTTCCATCTTTTGCCCAGGTTTTAATTGGCTTTTTGTTTTGTTTCTTGTGGAGAGGTGCAAGTTGATTGTATGTTTGGGCTTTTCACCCGTTGTCCGATGTGTGGTTTGCAAACATCGTCTCCCAGTTGTTGTGCTGTCTTTGCATTGAGTCGTTGGTTTCCTTGATTGGGCAGAAGCTTGTGCATTTGATGTGGTCCCATTTGTTTCTTGTTTCCTTTGTTGCCCTTGCCCAGTCGGACTTGCTTCTTCCAAATAGGTGGCTCAGACAGATTGCAAAGAGCACTCTGCCTAGGTCTTCTCCTACAAGGTTCACGGTTTCAAGTCTGCCATTCAAGGCTTTAATCGATTTCCAGAATGTATGTGAGACAGGTGTAACATCATGGTGTACTCTCGTTGTGCTCCATGTGGCTGTGCAGGCTTGCCAGCACCGTTGATTCTCCTTTCTCCACTGTCTCCTAGTGGATCCCTGGTCGAAAATTGGATGTCCATGTAAGTTTGAGTTGGGCTCGGGGCTCTCAATTCAGTTTCATGGGTCTGTGTGCCTGTTTTAGGGCCCAGACTGTGCCGTTTTGGAACCTAGCACTTCGTCCTTTATGTTGAAAGCATAAAGTGTGACACGTCCTGCTTAGTTCGTTTTCCTTAGGATTCCTTTGCCTATTCAGGGTCACTTGTTGCTGGCTAGAAACTTTCGGGTTCTGTGTTGTATCTCTGTGCCAAATATTGCTGCAACATTGAATGGGATTGCATGGAATCCAGAGATTCCTTTCTCTGGTATGGACGTTTCAAGTGTGTTGATGCTTCCACTCCTAGATCCTGGAATCTCCTTCTTTCCCCTTGTTTCTTCTTGAATTTCTTTCCCAAACGTTTCCTAGTTGTTGATTGACATAGCTTTCCCCTGTTTTGCTAAGGTTCTTCATAGAGATCTTAGTCTTCTCACTGGCAAGCTGGTTTTTATTTTTTTTTAGCTTCAGTTTTTTTATACTTCACAACGTTTAATTGGTTTTATTTTGGCAGAACTGCCTCGCAGAGCTCACATCTGCTGGCAATGCTCCTGTATTTGCTGTGGAAGTCTGGCCCTGTCTAATGTCACTTTCCATCTGCCTCTAGACTACCTCGGATGCCGGCCCCAGAATGACTGAAGCAGTGGTGAGCAGGCACACCGTGTTGGTCCACGTGCCCCACATCAGGCCACCCACCCAGAAGGTTCGGACGTCACCACTGCACCACCGGCTGGCCCCTTTAATGTTCCATTGGCAACCTGCAGTTGAGGGCAATGGGACTTGAATATGCTACTTGAGCCCAACTCTGGCACTGTGTAGATGAGGCCAGGTTGTTGTTCGGGTCCACTGCGATGTCAGAGGATTGGTCATAATCGTGTCTCTGCTGTCCCGGCAAGCTTCATGGACACACGGTTTCCTGGCCCGCTTGGAGCAGTCTCATAGCTCACCCTTCAGACTTAGCCCAGCCTTGACCTTCGCTGCCGTCTTTTGGCTTGTGAATTTCTCTGCCTTTCAAACGTTCCAGCAGAGTCTGTCTAAAGACGGACATCATCTTTCATTGTGGATTATCCAGGGGTGATTTCTGTTCGCCTTCCATTTTCTGGGACCTTTGTCTCTTTTCCATAGGAGAATCGTCATGGTATTTCTCAGCTATCCCCCTGAGACATGCTTATCAGTCCGTTCCCCTTCATTCCAAGTGATTCATTCACCATGATGTTACACCTGGCACACACACCACCTGAAATGAATCAAAGCCTTGAATGGCAGACTTGAAACCGTGAACCTTGTAGCAGAAGACCTAGGCAGAGTGCTCTTTGCCATCGGTCTGAGCCGCCTGTTTGGAAGAAGCAAGTCCGACTGGGCCAGGGCAACCAAGTCAACAAGAAACCAACGGGACCACGTCAAATGCGGACGCTTCTGCCCAGTGAAGGAAACCATCGACTGAATGCAAAGATAGCACAACGACTGGGGGAGGATGTTTGCAAACCACACATCGGACAAGGGGTGAAAAGCCCAAAGATGCAATCAACTCGCACGTCCCCACAGGAAAAAAACAACAACAAGCCAATGAAAACCTGGGCAGAAGATGGAAACAGAGATTTCTGCCAAGAAGATCGAAAGAGGGCCAACGGGTGCATGAACACTTGTTCACCGTCATGAAGTCTCAGGCCAATGCAAATGCAAACTGCAAGGGCACAGCAGCTCACTGTGGTCAGAATGGCTATAAGGAAGCAGACAGGAAGCCACAAGTGTCAGAGAGGAGGTGGAGAGAAGGGAAGCCTCCTGCACCGTTGGTGGGAGTGCAGACCGGTGCAGCCACTACGCCAAGCGGTGTGGAACTGCCTCAGAACTTTAAGAATCCATGTCCCATATGATCCAGCTATTCCTCTGCGGCGTGTTGATCCAAAGAACTCGGAAACACTCCTGCCTAAAGACATGTGCACCGCTGAGTTCACCACAGCGTCGCTCCCACTACCCAAGACTTGGAAGCCTCCCTGGAGCCCAGCAAGGGACGAGTGCAGAAGGAAGATGGGCTATAGCCACGCAATGGCATACCAGTCAGCCGGAACCAAGGATGCAATCCAGCCACTTGTGACCACCAGAATGGCTGTGAGGGTTTTAGGGAAGTGAAACAAGCCCCAGGGAGCAAGGCAAGTACCGTAGGACCTCACTTAAGAGGAGAAGGAAAAACAAGCGGTCAGGAACAGGTGGCACGGGACATTTGATTGGGGGTTCCCAGAGACAAAGCGGGGAGGTGTGAGAGGGTGAAACAGATGATGAGGCACAAGTGTGTGGTGAGGGCCTGCTATTAGGCTTACGCAGGGGAAGATGATGTAAGCTACACGGAAGTCTACATTGATGAGGATGCAAATCGGAAAGATATAGGATGTTCTAATGCAGGGTTGCGGCAATAAATTCACCTAAAAGCAAAAAAAATCCAAAATGGGGTCCAGAATGATGGCATAAATCTTTGGGGCTGAAAGAGATTAGAGAGGGTGAACTTCCAAGGCTGGAAAATCACCTCAAAATGCGTACTGATGCTACAGAAAGGTAGACCCTTCCAAATAGATGAAGAGGAATACTACCCACAGAACATACTGCCTGCTAAACCCATGCACCAACGGAAAAGGTTACCGTCCAGGATGTTACTACTAATCACCTTCACGAATAATGCAAACAGGCCCACGTGTTCCCAAGCTCAGGCAAAAGGTTGGTCCAAAAGTCCAATTCAGGGCCGGCCCTGTGGCGGAGCGGGTAAGTGCCCACGTTCCGCCTGGCCGGCCCAGGCCTCACTGTTTCACATCACGGGTGCAGATCACATTGGCAGTGTTAGGACATACAGATTTCATGGTACGGTGCGGACAGGGATCATAAACTAAGTAGCAATGGTGAGGTCACGTTATGAATACGCACCTGAAAAAGAACCGTGAGGCTTTTACAATCCATGAACGCATCTGGTACACTTCCCCAGAGGAAGAAGGAAGGAAAACATGGGACCTGCCAAGGTGGAATCGGCAGAGTGCTAGGAGATGGCACGATCATTGCGCATCAGAGGACTGCCCGGGCAACTTCAACTTGGGAGGGAGTCCAGGACTTTCTCTGGGGAACGTCCACCCACTTGGCCATCTACATAAAATGTAAGAGGTAAAACCCAGGATAATCTTACAGGACAGAAACCAGTGTCTAGAGAGAATGTAGCAGGCCTTCCAAAGTTCGAGGAGCCAGACAGAAACCGACAAGAAATCGAGAAAAAGGAAAACTATCCTACCAGGAAAGGGTGAGGAGTCGGACTGGCCTGAGATGGCTCTGAAACTCTGTGTGCACGCAGGTTGTCAGGACAACTTCGAATTTTGGGGTTGTTTATGACATCACGAGGATCCTGTCCGCCAAGATGGCCGCACGGTTACAGACTGAGGATTGGCCTAGGCTAGGCTATTACAGGGAGGGATACCCAGAAACAGCTTTGAGAAACAGAAAGCGGACACAGAAACTGGAAGACATAAAACAGACGCTGATTCGAGGGGTAAGAAAGGAATCCTTGGCAAGAAGCGAGAATAGAGGGACAAGCCCCGAGAGGAGAACGTTGTCATCTATTCAAGTCTATGGGGAGGCCATGCTGATTCAAGCTTGCAACTTGATTGGAAGCAAGAGGCCGGACTTGGGCCTTATCAGACCTACGTGGTCCTTCTGCCTTAAGCATAAGCCAAAGTCAAGAATGAGGGCTTGAGGACGTTGAAGAGAAGACTCGATGCCTCCTTTCCTAGGCCCCTGGCATTCTTTGCAGATCAGTCTCACTTTCCATAGCTCTGGCATCACGGGGGCCCACCGGGTACATGCTAATGTGTCCCAAGAGATGTCTTGGAAGCCTTGAAGGAATGGAGCCCCGTCACGCTTGGGCTATGTCTCTTTGTTTGGAAGTGCTCTACAAGGGTGCTGAAAAGCACCCTTTTCCACAGGGCTTTGTTCCTTCGTGAAGGCTGCCCGGCCAGCCTAGTGTGCTCAGTTTGCCTCCATCGAAATTCTCTCCCCCTACCTCTTGCCGTAGAAGGATTATTGATTATGTGTTTTGACACCACATGTAAGGAAGTGGGCTGAAAATGAGAACATTACAATTCTGTTTCAAGAAAAATAAACAGGCCAGGGCTGAGGATGTAAGGCAAACAAATGGCACAGCCTATAGAAATAAAGTAAGCCCGTATCTAGACGGCACCTGGGGGAACGTCCCAGGATCAGGGGTGAAGCTCGAAACTTCCCAAATCCGGAAAGGAGACAGAAAAATATCTTTCCTGGAGAGAGGGATTCATCAGATTCGTCTAATTTGTCTTGGAAACATTGTGTCCGTGAAGGGGGATGCCAGGACCACCTCGAGTTTGGAGTTTGTGACCTCAGGATGGCAAACCAACCCAGATGACCACGTGTTCCCAGTGCTTAGTTTGACCCAGGCTAGGACAGCAAAGACTCCTTCAAGTGACCGGTGCAAATTCAAAGACAACAACCAAGAGTCACGAAAGCACTCACACCTCGGCCTAGAGAACATACGGTGATTCCAGAAATGCAAAATGAATCACTTGGAATGAAGGGGAACGGACTGATAAGCATGTCTCAGGGGGATAGCTGAGAAATACCATGACGATTCTCCTATGGAAAAGAGACAAAGGTCCCAGAAAATGGAAGGCGAACAGAAATCACCCCTGGATAATCCACAATGAAAGATGATGTCCGTCTTTAGACAGACTCTGCTGGAACGTTTGAAAGGCAGAGAAATTCACAAGCCAAAAGACGGCAGCGAAGGTCAAGGCTGGGCTAAGTGGGAAGGGTGAGCTATGAGACTGCTCCAAGCGGGCCAGGAAACCGTGTGTCCGTGAAGCTTGCCGGGACAGCAGAGACACGATTATGACCAATCCTCTGACATCGCAGTGGACCCGAAAAACAACCTGGCCTCATCTACACAGTGCCAGAGTTGGGCTCAAGTAGCATATTCAAGTCCCATTGCCCTCAACTGCAGGTTGCCAACGGAACATGAAAGGGGCCGGCCGGTGGTGCAGCGGTGAGGTCCGCACCTTCTGGGTCGGTGGCCCGGGGTGGGCCGGGTGGACCCTCGGGTGGGCCTGCTCACCACTGCTTCAGGCATTCTGGGGCAGGCGTCCGAGGTAGTGTAGAGGCAGATGGGAAGGGACGTTAGCCAGGGCCAGACTTCCACAGCAAATACAGGAGCATTGCCAGCAGATGTGAGCTCAGCGATGCACTTCTGCCAGAGCAAAACCGATTCAAAGTTGCAAAGCATAGAGAAACTGAAGCTGAAAAGAAAAAGTGAACAACTGCATGCCAGTGAGAAGGATGAGATCTCTATGAAGAAACTTAGCAAAACAGGTGAAAGCCATGGCAATGGAAAACTAACAAACGTTGGGGGAAAGAAATTCAAGAAGACACAAGGAGAAAGAAGGAGATTCCAGGATCTAGGAGTGGAAGCAGCAACACACTGGAAACGTCCCTACCGGAGCAAGGAATCTCTGGATTCCATGCAATCCCAGTCAAAGTTGCAGCAATGTTTCCCACAGAGACAGAAGAGGGCATCCTAAAGCTTCTAGCCAGCAACAAGAGACCCTGACTAGGCAAAGGAATCCTCAGGAAAACGAAAAAAGCAGGACGTGGCACACTTTCCGATTTCAACATATAGGACGAAGCAATAGGTACCGAGACGGCACAGTCTGGGCCCCAAAACAGGCACACAGACCCATGCAACAGAATCGAGAACCCAGAGCCCAACTCAAACGTACATGGACAGCCCATTTTCGACCAGGGAGCCAAGAGGAGACAGCGGAGAAAGGAGAGTCTCTACCATAAACGGTGCTGGGAAGCCTGCACAGCCACCTGGAACACAACGACAGTACACCATGATGTTACACCTGGCACACACACCACCTGAAATGGATCAAAGCCTTGAATGGCAGACTTGAAACCGTGAACCTTGTAGCAGAAGACCTAGGCAGAGTGCTCTTTGCCATCGGTCTGAGCCGCCTGTTTGGAAGAAGCAAGTCCGGCTGGGCCAGGGCAACCAAGTCAACAAGAAACCAACGGGACCACGTCAAATGCAGACGCTTCTGCCCAGTGAAGGAAACCATCGACTGAATGCAAAGATAGCACAACGACTGGGGGAGGATGTTTGCAAACCACACATCGGACAAGGGGTGAAAAGCCCAAAGATGCAATCAACTCGCACGTCCCCACAGGAAAAAAACAACAACAAGCCAATGAAAACCTGGGCAGAAGATGGAAACAGAGATTTCTGCCAAGAAGATCGAAAGAGGGCCAACGGGTGCATGAACACTTGTTCACCGTCATGAAGTCTCAGGCCAATGCAAATGCAAACTGCAAGGGCACAGCAGCTCACTGTGGTCAGAATGGCTATAAGGAAGCAGACAGGAAGCCACAAGTGTCAGAGAGGAGGTGGAGAGAAGGGAAGCCTCCTGCACCGTTGGTGGGAGTGCAGACCGGTGCAGCCACTACGCCAAGCGGTGTGGAACTGCCTCAGAACTTTAAGAATCCATGTCCCATATGATCCAGCTATTCCTCTGCGGCGTGTTGATCCAAAGAACTCGGAAACACTCCTGCCTAAAGACATGTGCACCGCTGAGTTCACCACAGCGTCGCTCCCACTACCCAAGACTTGGAAGCCTCCCTGGAGCCCAGCAAGGGACGAGTGCAGAAGGAAGATGGGCTATAGCCACGCAATGGCATACCAGTCAGCCGGAACCAAGGATGCAATCCAGCCACTTGTGACCACCAGAATGGCTGTGAGGGTTTTAGGGAAGTGAAACAAGCCCCAGGGAGCAAGGCAAGTACCGTAGGACCTCACTTAAGAGGAGAAGGAAAAACAAGCGGTCAGGAACAGGTGGCACGGGACATTTGATTGGGGGTTCCCAGAGACAAAGCGGGGAGGTGTGAGAGGGTGAAACAGATGATGAGGCACAAGTGTGTGGTGAGGGCCTGCTATTAGGCTTACGCAGGGGAAGATGATGTAAGCTACACGGAAGTCTACATCGATGAGGATGCAAATCGGAAAGATATAGGATGTTCTAATGCAGGGTTGCGGCAATAAATTCACCTAAAAGCAAAAAAAATCCAAAATGGGGTCCAGAATGACGGCATAAATCTTTGGGGCTGAAAGAGATTAGAGAGGGTGAACTTCCAAGGCTGGAAAATCACCTCAAAATGCGTACTGATGCTACAGAAAGGTAGACCCTTCCAAATAGATGAAGAGGAATACTACCCACAGAACATACTGCCTGCTAAACCCATGCACCAACGGAAAAGGTTACCGTCCAGGATGTTACTACTAATCACCTTCACGAATAATCCAAACAGGCCCACGTGTTCCCAAGCTCAGGCAAAAGGTTGGTCCAAAAGTCCAATTCAGGGCCGGCCCTGTGGCGGAGCGGGTAAGTGCCCACGTTCCGCTTGGCCGGCCCAGGCCTCACTGTTTCACATCACGGGTGCAGATCACATTGGCAGTGTTAGGACATACAGATTTCATGGTACGGTGCGGACAGGGATCATAAACTAAGTAGCAATGGTGAGGTCACGTTATGAATACGCACCTGAAAAAGAACCGTGAGGCTTTTACAATCCATGAACGCATCTGGTACACTTCCCCAGAGGAAGAAGGAAGGAAAACATGGGACCTGCCAAGGTGGAATCGGCAGAGTGCTAGGAGATGGCACGATCATTGCGCATCAGAGGACTGCCCGGGCAACTTCAACTTGGGAGGGAGTCCAGGACTTTCTCTGGGGAACGTCCACCCACTTGGCCATCTACATAAAATGTAAGAGGTAAAACCCAGGATAATCTTACAGGACAGAAACCAGTGTCTAGAGAGAATGTAGCAGGCCTTCCAAAGTTCGAGGAGCAAGACAGAAACCGACAAGAAATCGAGAAAAAGGAAAACTATCCTACCAGGAAAGGGTGAGGAGTCGGACTGGCCTGAGATGGCTCTGAAACTCTGTGTGCACGCAGGTTGTCAGGACAACTTCGAATTTTGAGGTTGTTTATGACATCACGAGGATCCTGTCCGCCAAGATGGCCGCACGGTTACAGACTGAGGATTGGCCTAGGCTAGGCTATTACAGGGAGGGATACCCAGAAACAGCTTTGAGAAACAGAAAGCGGACACAGAAACTGGAAGACATAAAACAGACGCTGATTCGAGGGGTAGGAAAGGAATCCTTGGCAAGAAGCGAGAATAGAGGGACAAGCCCCGAGAGGAGAACGTTGTCATCTATTCAAGTCTATGGGGAGGCCATGCTGATTCAAGCTTGCAACTTGATTGGAAGCAAGAGGCCGGACTTGGGCCTTATCAGACCTACGTGGTCCTTCTGCCTTAAGCATCAGCCAAAGTCAAGAATGAGGGCTTGAGGACGTTGAAGAGAAGACTCGATGCCTCCTTTCCTAGGCCCCTGGCATTCTTTGCAGATCAGTCTCACTTTCCATAGCTCTGGCGTCACGGGGGCCCACCGGGTACATGCTAATGTGTCCCAAGAGATGTCTTGGAAGCCTTGAAGGAATGGAGCCCCTTCACGCTTGGGCTATGTCTCTTTGTTTGGAAGTGCTCTACAAGGGTGCTGAAAAGCACCCTTTTCCACAGGGCTTTGTTCCTTCGTGAAGGCTGCCCGGCCAGCCTAGTGTGCTCAGTTTGCCTCCATCGAAATTCTCTCCCCCTACCTCTTGCCGTAGAAGGATTATTGATTATGTGTTTTGACACCACATGTAAGGAAGTGGGCTGAAAATGAGAACATTACAATTCTGTTTCAAGAAAAATAAACAGGCCAGGGCTGAGGATGTAAGGCAAACAAATGGCACAGCCTATAGAAATAAAGTAAGCCCGTATCTAGACGGCACCTGGGGGAACGTTCCAGGATCAGGGGTGAAGTTCGAAACTTCCCAAAGCCGGAAAGGAGACAGAAAAATATCTTTCCTGGAGAGAGGGATTCATCAGATTCGTCTAATTTGTCTCAGAAACATTGTGTCCGTGAAGGGGGATGCCAGGACCACCTCGAGTTTGGAGTTTGTGACCTCAGGATGTCAAACCAACCCAGATGACCACGTGTTCCCAGTGCTTAGTTTGACCCAGGCTAGGACAGCAAAGACTCCTTCGAGTGACCGGTGCAAATTCAAAGACAACAACCAAGAGTCACGAAAGCACTCACACCTCGGCCTAGAGAACATACGGTGATTCCAGAAATGCAAAATGAATCACTTGGAATGAAGGGGAACGGACTGATAAGCATGTCTAAGGGGGATAGCTGAGAAATACCATGACGATTCTCCTATGGAAAAGAGACAAAGGTCCCAGAAAATGGAAGGCGAACAGAAATCACCCCTGGATAATCCACAATGAAAGATGATGTCCGTCTTTAGACAGACTCTGCTGGAACGTTTGAAAGGCAGAGAAATTCACAAGCCAAAAGACGGCAGCGAAGGTCAAGGCTGGGCTAAGTGGGAAGGGTGAGCTATGAGACTGCTCCAAGCGGGCCAGGAAACCGTGTGTCCGTGAAGCTTGCCGGGACAGCAGAGACACGATTATGACCAATCCTCTGACATCGCAGTGGACCCGAAAAACAACCTGGCCTCATCTACACAGTGCCAGAGTTGGGCTCAAGTAGCATATTCAAGTCCCATTGCCCTCAACTGCAGGTTGCCAACGGAACATGAAAGGGGCCGGCCGGTGGTGCAGCGGTGAGGTCCGCACCTTCTGGGTCGGTGGCCCGGGGTGGGCCGGGTGGACCCTCGGGTGGGCCTGCTCACCACTGCTTCAGGCATTCTGGGGCAGGCGTCCGAGGTAGTGTAGAGGCAGATGGGAAGGGACGTTAGCCAGGGCCAGACTTCCACAGCAAATACAGGAGCATTGCCAGCAGATGTGAGCTCAGCGATGCACTTCTGCCAGAGCAAAACCGATTCAAAGTTGCAAAGCATAGAGAAACTGAAGCTGAAAAGAAAAAGTGAACAACTGCATGCCAGTGAGAAGGATGAGATCTCTATGAAGAAACTTAGCAAAACAGGTGAAAGCCATGGCAATGGAAAACTAACAAACGTTGGGGGAAAGAAATTCAAGAAGACACAAGGAGAAAGAAGGAGATTCCAGGATCTAGGAGTGGAAGCAGCAACACACTGGAAACGTCCCTTCCGGAGCAAGGAATCTCTGGATTCCATGCAATCCCAGTCAAAGTTGCAGCAATGTTTCCCACAGAGACAGAAGAGGGCATCCTAAAGCTTCTAGCCAGCAACAAGAGACCCTGACTAGGCAAAGGAATCCTCAGGAAAACGAAAAAAGCAGGACGTGGCACACTTTCCGATTTCAACATATAGGACGAAGCACTAGGTACCGAGACGGCACAGTCTGGGCCCCAAAACAGGCACACAGACCCATGCAACAGAATCGAGAACCCAGAGCCCAACTCAAACGTACATGGACAGCCCATTTTCGACCAGGGAGCCAAGAGGAGACAGCGGAGAAAGGAGAGTCTCTACCATAAGCGGTGCTGGGAAGCCTGCACAGCCACCTGGAACACAACGACAGTACACCATGATGTTACACCTGGCACACACACCACCTGAAATGGATCAAAGCCTTGAATGGCAGACTTGAAACCGTGAACCTTGTAGAAGAAGACCTAGGCAGAGTGCTCTTTGCCATCGGTCTGAGCCGCCTGTTTGGAAGAAGCAAGTCCGGCTGGGCCAGGGCAACCAAGTCAACAAGAAACCAACGGGACCACGTCAAATGCGGACGCTTCTGCCCAGTGAAGGAAACCATCGACTGAATGCAAAGATAGCACAACGACTGGGGGAGGATGTTTGCAAACCACACATCGGACAAGGGGTGAAAAGCCCAAAGATGCAATCAACTCGCACGTCCCCACAGGAAAAAAAAAACAACAAGCCAATGAAAACCTGGGCAGAAGATGGAAACAGAGATTTCTGCCAAGAAGATCGAAAGAGGGCCAACGGGTGCATGAACACTTGTTCACCGTCATGAAGTCTCAGGCCAATGCAAATGCAAACTGCAAGGGCACAGCAGCTCACTGTGGTCAGAATGGCTATAAGGAAGCAGACAGGAAGCCACAAGTGTCAGAGAGGAGGTGGAGAGAAGGGAAGCCTCCTGCACCGTTGGTGGGAGTGCAGACCGGTGCAGCCACTACGCCAAGCGGTGTGGAACTGCCTCAGAACTTTAAGAATCCATGTCCCATATGATCCAGCTATTCCTCTGCGGCGTGTTGATCCAAAGAACTCGGAAACACTCCTGCCTAAAGACATGTGCACCGCTGAGTTCACCACAGCGTCGCTCCCACTACCCAAGACTTGGAAGCCTCCCTGGAGCCCAGCAAGGGACGAGTGCAGAAGGAAGATGGGCTATAGCCACGCAATGGCATACCAGTCAGCCGGAACCAAGGATGCAATCCAGCCACTTGTGACCACCAGAATGGCTGTGAGGGTTTTAGGGAAGTGAAACAAGCCCCAGGGAGCAAGGCAAGTACCGTAGGACCTCACTTAAGAGGAGAAGGAAAAACAAGCGGTCAGGAACAGGTGGCACGGGACATTTGATTGGGGGTTCCCAGAGACAAAGCAGGGAGGTGTGAGAGGGTTAAACAGATGATGAGGCACAAGTGTGTGGTGAGGGCCTGCTATTAGGCTTACGCAGGGGAAGATGATGTAAGCTACACGGAAGTCTACATTGATGAGGATGCAAATCGGAAAGATATAGGATGTTCTAATGCAGGGTTGCGGCAATAAATTCACCTAAAAGCAAAAAAAATCCAAAATGGGGTCCAGAATGACGGCATAAAGCTTTGGGGCTGAAAGAGATTAGAGAAGGTGAACTTCCAAGGCTGGAAAATCACCTCAAAATGCGTACTGATGCTACAGAAAGGTAGACCCTTCCAAATAGATGAAGAGGAATACTACCCACAGAACATGCTGCCTGCTAAACCCATGCACCAACGGAAAAGGTTACCGTCCAGGATGTTACTACTAATCACCTTCACGAATAATGCAAACAGGCCCACGTGTTCCCAAGCTCAGGCAAAAGGTTGGTCCAAAAGTCCAATTCAGGGCCGGCCCTGTGGCGGAGCGGGTAAGTGCCCACGTTCCGCTTGGCCGGCCCAGGCCTCACTGTTTCACATCACGGGTGCAGATCACATTGGCAGTGTTAGGACATACAGATTTCATGGTACGGTGCAGACAGGGTTCATAAACTAAGTAGCAATGGTGAGGTCACCTTATCAATACGCACCAGAAAAAGAACCGTGAGGCTTTTACAATCCATGAACGCATCTGGTACACTTCCCCAGAGGAAGAAGGAAGGAAAGCATGGGACCTGCCAAGGTGGAATCGGCAGAGTGCTAGGAGATGGCACGATCATTGCGCATCAGAGTATAGCCCCGGCAACTTCAACTTGGGAGGGAGTCCAGGACATTCTCTGGGGAACGTCCACCCACTTGGCCATCTACATAAAATGTAAGAGGTAAAACCCAGGATAATCTTACAGGACAGAAACCAGTGTCTAGAGAGAATGTAGCAGGCCTTAAAAAGTTCGAGGAGCAAGACATAAACTGACAAGAAACCGAGAAAAGGCAAACTATCCTACCTGGAAAGGGTGAGGAGTCGGACTGGCCTGAGATGGCTCTGAAACTCTGCGTGCACGCAGGTTGTCAGGACAACTTCGAATTTTGAGGTTGTTTATGACATCCCGAGGATCATGTCCGCCAAGATGGCCGCACGGTTACAGACTGAGGATTGGCCTAGGCTAGGCTATTACAGGGAGGGATACCCAGAAACAGCTTTGAGAAACAGAAAGCGGACACAGAAACTGGAAGACATAAAACAGACGCTGATTCGAGGGGTAAGAAAGGGATCCTTGGCAAGAAGCGAGAATAGAGGGACAAGCCCCGAGAGGAGAACGTTGTCATCTATTCAAGTCTATGGGGAGGCCATGCTGATTCAAGCTTGCAACTTGATTGGAAGCAAGAGGCCGGACTTGGGCCTTATCAGACCTACGTGGTCCTTCTGCCTTAAGCATAAGCCAAAGTCAAGAATGAGGGCTTGAGGACGTTGAAGAGAAGACTCGATGCCTCCTTTCCTAGGCCCCTGGCATTCTTTGCAGATCAGTCTCACTTTCCATAGCTCTGGCGTCACGGGGGCCCACCGGGTACATGCTAATGTGTCCCAAGAGATGTCTTGGAAGCCTTGAAGGAATGGAGCCCCGTCACGCTTGGGCTGTCTCTTTGTTTGGAAGTGCTCTACAAGGGTGCTGAAAAGCACCCTTTTCCACAGGGCTTCGTTCCTTCGTGAAGGCTGCCCGCCCAGGCTAGTGTGCTCAGTTTGCCTCCATCGAAATTCTCTCCCCCTACCTCTTGCCGTAGAAGGATTATTGATTATGTGTTTTGACACCACATGTAAGGAAGTGGGCTGAAAATGAGAACATTACAATTCTGTTTCAAGAAAAATAAACAGGCCAGGGCTGAGGATGTAAGGCAAACAAATGGCACAGCCTATAGAAATAAAGTAAGCCCGTATCTAGACGGCACCTGGGGGAACGTCCCAGGATCAGGGGTGAAGTTCGAAACTTCCCAAATCCGGAAAGGAGACAGAAAAATATCTTTCCTGGAGAGAGGGATTCATCAGACTCGTCTAATTTGTCTTGGAAACATTGTGTCCGTGAAGGGGGATGCCAGGACCACCTCGAGTTTGGAGTTTGTGACCTCAGGATGGCAAACCAACCCAGATGACCACGTGTTCCCAGTGCTTAGTTTGACCCAGGCTAGGACAGCAAAGACTCCTTCAAGTGACCGGTGCAAATTCAAAGACAACAACCAAGAGTCACGAAAGCACTCACACTTCGGCCTAGAGAACATACGGTGATTCCAGAAATGCAAAATGAATCACTTGGAATGAAGGGGAACGGACTGATAAGCATGTCTAAGGGGGATAGCTGAGAAATACCATGACGATTCTCCTATGGAAAAGAGACAAAGGTCCCAGAAAATGGAAGGCGAACAGAAATCACCCCTGGATAATCCACAATGAAAGATGATGTCCGTCTTTAGACAGACTCTGCTGGAACGTTTGAAAGGCAGAGAAATTCACAAGCCAAAAGACGGCAGCGAAGGTCAAGGCTGGGCTAAGTGGGAAGGGTGAGTTTTGAGACTGCTCCGAGCGGGCCAGGAAACCGTGTGTCCGTGGAGCTTGCCGGGACAGCAGAGACACGATTATGACCAATCCTCTGACATCGCAGTGGACCCGAAAAACAACCTGGCCTCATCTACACAGTGCCAGAGTTGGGCTCAAGTAGCATATTCAAGTCCCATTGCCCTCAACTGCAGGTTGCCAACGGAACATGAAAGGGGCCGGCCGGTGGTGCAGCGGTGAGGTCCGCACCTTCTGGGTCGGTGGCCCGGGGTGGGCCGGGTGGACCCTCGGGTGGGCCTGCTCACCACTGCTTCAGGCATTCTGGGGCAGGCGTCCGAGGTAGTGTAGAGGCAGATGGGAAGGGACGTTAGCCAGGGCCAGACTTCCACAGCAAATACAGGAGCATTGCCAGCAGATGTGAGCTCAGCGATGCACTTCTGCCAGAGCAAAACCGATTCAAAGTTGCAAAGCATAGAGAAACTGAAGCTGAAAAGAAAAAGTGAACAACTGCATGCCAGTGAGAAGGATGAGATCTCTATGAAGAAACTTAGCAAAACAGGTGAAAGCCATGGCAATGGAAAACTAACAAACGTTGGGGGAAAGAAATTCAAGAAGACACAAGGAGAAAGAAGGAGATTCCAGGATCTAGGAGTGGAAGCAGCAACACACTGGAAACGTCCCTACCGGAGCAAGGAATCTCTGGATTCCATGCAATCCCAGTCAAAGTTGCAGCAATGTTTCCCACAGAGACAGAAGAGGGCATCCTAAAGCTTCTAGCCAGCAACAAGAGACCCTGACTAGGCAAAGGAATCCTCAGGAAAACGAAAAAAGCAGGACGTGGCACACTTTCCGATTTCAACATATAGGACGAAGCACTAGGTACCGAGACGGCACAGTCTGGGCCCCAAAACAGGCACACAGACCCATGCAACAGAATCGAGAACCCAGAGCCCAACTCAAACGTACATGGACAGCCCATTTTCGACCAGGGAGCCAAGAGGAGACAGCGGAGAAAGGAGAGTCTCTACCATAAACGGTGCTGGGAAGCCTGCACAGCCACCTGGAACACAACGACAGTACACCATGATGTTACACCTGGCACACACACCACCTGAAATGGATCAAAGCCTTGAATGGCAGACTTGAAACCGTGAACCTTGTAGCAGAAGACCTAGGCAGAGTGCTCTTTGCCATCGGTCTGAGCCGCCTGTTTGGAAGAAGCAAGTCCGGCTGGGCCAGGGCAACCAAGTCAACAAGAAACCAACGGGACCACGTCAAATGCGGACGCTTCTGCCCAGTGAAGGAAACCATCGACTGAATGCAAAGATAGCACAACGACTGGGGGAGGATGTTTGCAAACCACACATCGGACAAGGGGTGAAAAGCCCAAAGATGCAATCAACTCGCACGTCCCCACAAGAAAAAAACAACAACAAGCCAATGAAAACCTGGGCAGAAGATGGAAACAGAGATTTCTGCCAAGAAGATCGAAAGAGGGCCAACGGGTGCATGAACACTTGTTCACCGTCATGAAGTCTCAGGCCAATGCAAATGCAAACTGCAAGGGCACAGCAGCTCACTGTGGTCAGAATGGCTATAAGGAAGCAGACAGGAAGCCACAAGTGTCAGAGAGGAGGTGGAGAGAAGGGAAGCCTCCTGCACCGTTGGTGGGAGTGCAGACCGGTGCAGCCACTACGCCAAGCGGTGTGGAACTGCCTCAGAACTTTAAGAATCCATGTCCCATATGATCCAGCTATTCCTCTGCGGCGTGTTGATCCAAAGAACTCGGAAACACTCCTGCCTAAAGACATGTGCACCGCTGAGTTCACCACAGCGTCGCTCCCACTACCCAAGACTTGGAAGCCTCCCTGGAGCCCAGCAAGGGACGAGTGCAGAAGGAAGATGGGCTATAGCCACGCAATGGCATACCAGTCAGCCGGAACCAAGGATGCAATCCAGCCACTTGTGACCACCAGAATGGCTGTGAGGGTTTTAGGGAAGTGAAACAAGCCCCAGGGAGCAAGGCAAGTACCGTAGGACCTCACTTAAGAGGAGAAGGAAAAACAAGCGGTCAGGAACAGGTGGCACGGGACATTTGATTGGGGGTTCCCAGAGACAAAGCGGGGAGGTGTGAGAGGGTGAAACAGATGATGAGGCACAAGTGTGTGGTGAGGGCCTGCTATTAGGCTTACGCAGGGGAAGATGATGTAAGCTACACGGAAGTCTACATTGATGAGGATGCAAATCGGAAAGATATAGGATGTTCTAATGCAGGGTTGCGGCAATAAATTCACCTAAAAGCAAAAAAAATCCAAAATGGGGTCCAGAATGACGGCATAAAGCTTTGGGGCTGAAAGAGATTAGAGAGGGTGAACTTCCAAGGCTGGAAAATCACCTCAAAATGCGTACTGATGCTACAGAAAGGTAGACCCTTCCAAATAGATGAAGAGGAATACTACCCACAGAACATGCTGCCTGCTAAACCCATGCACCAACGGAAAAGGTTACCGTCCAGGATGTTACTACCAATCACCTTCACGAATAATGCAAACAGGCCCACGTGTTCCCAAGCTCAGGCAAAAGGTTGGTCCAAAAGTCCAATTCAGGGCCGGCCCTGTGGCGGAGCGGGTAAGTGCCCACGTTCCGCTTGGCCGGCCCAGGCCTCACTGTTTCACATCACGGGTGCAGATCACATTGGCAGTGTTAGGACATACAGATTTCATGGTACGGTGCGGACAGGGATCATAAACTAAGTAGCAATGGTGAGGTCACCTTATCAATACGCACCAGAAAAAGAACCGTGAGGCTTTTACAATCCATGAACGCATCTGGTACACTTCCCCAGAGGAAGAAGGAAGGAAAACATGGGACCTGCCAAGGTGGAATCGGCAGAGTGCTAGGAGATGGCACGATCACTGCGCATCAGAGGACTGCCCGGGCAACTTCAACTTGGGAGGGAGTCCAGGACTTTCTCTGGGGAACGTCCACCCACTTGGCCATCTACATAAAATGTAAGAGGTAAAACCCAGGATAATCTTACAGGACAGAAACCAGTGTCTAGAGAGAATGTAGCAGGCCTTCCAAAGTTCGAGGAGCAAGACAGAAACCGACAAGAAATCGAGAAAAAGGAAAACTATCCTACCAGGAAAGGGTGAGGAGTCGGACTGGCCTGAGATGGCTCTGAAACTCTGTGTGCACGCAGGTTGTCAGGACAACTTCGAATTTTGAGGTTGTTTATGACATCACGAGGATCCTGTCCGCCAAGATGGCCGCACGGTTACAGACCGAGGATTGGCCTAGGCTAGGCTATTACAGGGAGGGATACCCAGAAACAGCTTTGAGAAACAGAAAGCGGACACAGAAACTGGAAGACATAAAACAGACGCTGATTCGAGGGGTAAGAAAGGGATCCTTGGCAAGAAGCGAGAATAGAGGGACAAGCCCCGAGAGGAGAACGTTGTCATCTATTCAAGTCTATGGGGAGGCCATGCTGATTCAAGCTTGCAACTTGATTGGAAGCAAGAGGCCGGACTTGGGCCTTATCAGACCTACGTGGTCCTTCTGCCTTAAGCATAAGCCAAAGTCAAGAATGAGGGCTTGAGGACGTTGAAGAGAAGACTCGATGCCTCCTTTCCTAGGCCCCTGGCATTCTTTGCAGATCAGTCTCACTTTCCATAGCTCTGGCGTCACGGGGGCCCACCGGGTACATGCTAATGTGTCCCAAGAGATGTCTTGGAAGCCTTGAAGGAATGGAGCCCCGTCACGCTTGGGCTACGTCTCTTTGTTTGGAAGTGCTCTACAAGGGTGCTGAAAAGCACCCTTTTCCACAGGGCTTCGTTCCTTCGTGAAGGCTGCCCGCCCAGGCTAGTGTGCTCAGTTTGCCTCCATCGAAATTCTCTCCCCCTACCTCTTGCCGTAGAAGGATTATTGATTATGTGTTTTGACACCACATGTAAGGAAGTGGGCTGAAAATGAGAACATTACAATTCTGTTTCAAGAAAAATAAACAGGCCAGGGCTGAGGATGTAAGGCAAACAAATGGCACAGCCTATAGAAATAAAGTAAGCCCGTATCTAGACGGCACCTGGGGGAACGTCCCAGGATCAGGGGTGAAGTTCGAAACTTCCCAAATCCGGAAAGGAGACAGAAAACTATCTTTCCTGGAGAGAGGGATTCATCAGACTCGTCTAATTTGTCTTGGAAACATTGTGTCCGTGAAGGGGGATGCCAGGACCACCTCGAGTTTGGAGTTTGTGACCTCAGGATGGCAAACCAACCCAGATGACGACGTGTTCCCAGTGCTTAGTTTGACCCAGGCTAGGACAGCAAAGACTCCTTCAAGTGACCGGTGCAAATTCAAAGACAACAACCAAGAGTCACGAAAGCACTCACACCTCGGCCTAGAGAACATATGGTGATTCCAGAAATGCAAAATGAATCACTTGGAATGAAGGGGAACGGACTGATAAGCATGTCTAAGGGGGATAGCTGAGAAATACCATGACGATTCTCCTATGGAAAAGAGACAAAGGTCCCAGAAAATGGAAGGCGAACAGAAATCACCCCTGGATAATCCACAATGAAAGATGATGTCCGTCTTTAGACAGACTCTGCTGGAACGTTTGAAAGGCAGAGAAATTCACAAGCCAAAAGACGGCAGCGAAGGTCAAGGCTGGGCTAAGTGGGAAGGGGGAGTTATGAGACTGCTCCAAGCGGGCCAGGAAACCGTGTGTCCGTGAAGCTTGCCGGGACAGCAGAGACACGATTATGACCAATCCTCTGACATCGCAGTGGACCCGAAAAACAACCTGGCCTCATCTACACAGTGCCAGAGTTGGGCTCAAGTAGCATATTCAAGTCCCATTGCCCTCAACTGCAGGTTGCCAACGGAACATGAAAGGGGCCGGCCGGTGGTGCAGCGGTGAGGTCCGCACCTTCTGGGTCGGTGGCCCGGGGTGGGCCGGGTGGACCCTCGGGTGGGCCTGCTCACCACTGCTTCAGGCATTCTGGGGCAGGCGTCCGAGGTAGTGTAGAGGCAGATGGGAAGGGACGTTAGACAGGGCCAGACTTCCACAGCAAATACAGGAGCATTGCCAGCAGATGTGAGCTCAGCGATGCACTTCTGCCAGAGCAAAACCGATTCAAAGTTGCAAAGCATAGAGAAACTGAAGCTGAAAAGAAAAAGTGAACAACTGCATGCCAGTGAGAAGGATGAGATCTCTATGAAGAAACTTAGCAAAACAGGTGAAAGCCATGGCAATGGAAAACTAACAAACGTTGGGGGAAAGAAATTCAAGAAGACACAAGGAGAAAGAAGGAGATTCCAGGATCTAGGAGTGGAAGCAGCAACACACTGGAAACGTCCCTACCGGAGCAAGGAATCTCTGGATTCCATGCAATCCCAGTCAAAGTTGCAGCAATGTTTCCCACAGAGACAGAAGAGGGCATCCTAAAGCTTCTAGCCAGCAACAAGAGACCCTGACTAGGCAAAGGAATCCTCAGGAAAACGAAAAAAGCAGGACGTGGCACACTTTCCGATTTCAACCTATAGGACGAAGCACTAGGTACCGAGACGGCACAGTCTGGGCCCCAAAACAGGCACACAGACCCATGCAACAGAATCGAGAACCCAGAGCCCAACTCAAACGTACATGGACAGCCCATTTTCGACCAGGGAGCCAAGAGGAGACAGCGGAGAAAGGAGAGTCTCTACCATAAACGGTGCTGGGAAGCCTGCACAGCCACCTGGAACACAACGACAGTACACCATGATGTTACACCTGGCACACACACCACCTGAAATGGATCAAAGCCTTGAATGGCAGACTTGAAGCCGTGAACCTTGTAGCAGAAGACCTAGGCAGAGTGCTCTTTGCCATCGGTCTGAGCCGCCTGTTTGGAAGAAGCAAGTCCGGCTGGGCCAGGGCAACCAAGTCAACAAGAAACCAACGGGACCACGTCAAATGCGGACGCTTCTGCCCAGTGAAGGAAACCATCGACTGAATGCAAAGATAGCACAACGACTGGGGGAGGATGTTTGCAAACCACACATCGGACAAGGGGTGAAAAGCCCAAAGATGCAATCAACTCGCACGTCCCCACAAGAAAAAGAAAACAACAAGCCAATGAAAACCTGGGCAGAAGATGGAAACAGAGATTTCTGCCAAGAAGATCGAAAGAGGGCCAACGGGTGCATGAACGCTTGTTCACCGTCATGAAGTCTCAGGCCAATGCAAATGCAAACTGCAAGGGCACAGCAGCTCACTGTGGTCAGAATGGCTATAAGGAAGCAGACAGGAAGCCACAGGTGTCAGAGAGGAGGTGGAGAGAAGGGAAGCCTCCTGCACCGTTGGTGGGAGTGCAGACCGGTGCAGCCACTACGCCAAGCGGTGTGGAACTGCCTCAGAACTTTAAGAATCCATGTCCCATATGATCCAGCTATTCCTCTGCGGCGTGTTGATCCAAAGAACTCGGAAACACTCCTGCCTAAAGACATGTGCACCGCTGAGTTCACCACAGCGTCGCTCCCACTACCCAAGACTTGGAAGCCTCCCTGGAGCCCAGCAAGGGACGAGTGCAGAAGGAAGATGGGCTATAGCCACGCAATGGCATACCAGTCAGCCGGAACCAAGGATGCAATCCAGCCACTTGTGACCACCAGAATGGCTGTGAGGGTTTTAGGGAAGTGAAACAAGCCCCAGGGAGCAAGGCAAGTACCGTAGGACCTCACTTAAGAGGAGAAGGAAAAACAAGCGGTCAGGAACAGGTGGCACGGGACATTTGATTGGGGGTTCCCAGAGACAAAGCGGGGAGGTGTGAGAGGGTGAAACAGATGATGAGGCACAAGTGTGTGGTGAGGGCCTGCTATTAGGCTTACGCAGGGGAAGATGATGTAAGCTACACGGAAGTCTACATCGATGAGGATGCAAATCGGAAAGATATAGGATGTTCTAATGCAGGGTTGTGGCAATAAATTCACCTAAAAGCAAAAAAAATCCAAAATGGGGTCCAGAATGACGGCATAAAGCTTTGGGGCTGAAAGAGATTAGAGAGGGTGAACTTCCAAGGCTGGAAAATCACCTCAAAATGCGTACTGATGCTACAGAAAGGTAGACCCTTCCAAATAGATGAAGAGGAATACTACCCACAGAACATGCTGCCTGCTAAACCCATGCACCAACGGAAAAGGTTACCGTCCAGGATGTTACTACTAATCACCTTCACGAATAATGCAAACAGGCCCACGTGTTCCCAAGCTCAGGCAAAAGGTTGGTCCAAAAGTCCAATTCAGGGCCGGCCCTGTGGCGGAGCGGGTAAGTGCCCACGTTCCGCTTGGCCGGCCCAGGCCTCACTGTTTCACATCACGGGTGCAGATCACATTGGCAGTGTTAGGACATACAGATTTCATGGTACGGTGCGGACAGGGATCATAAACTAAGTAGCAATGGTGAGGTCACCTTATCAATACGCACCAGAAAAAGAACCGTGAGGCTTTTACAATCCATGAACGCATCTGGTACACTTCCCCAGAGGAAGAAGGAAGGAAAACATGGGACCTGCCAAGGTGGAATCGGCAGAGTGCTAGGAGATGGCACGATCACTGCGCATCAGAGGACTGCCCGGGCAACTTCAACTTGGGAGGGAGTCCAGGACTTTCTCTGGGGAACGTCCACCCACTTGGCCATCTACATAAAATGTAAGAGGTAAAACCCAGGATAATCTTACAGGACAGAAACCAGTGTCTAGAGAGAATGTAGCAGGCCTTCCAAAGTTCGAGGAGCAAGACAGAAACCGACAAGAAATCGAGAAAAAGGAAAACTATCCTACCAGGAAAGGGTGAGGAGTCGGACTGGCCTGAGATGGCTCTGAAACTCTGTGTGCACGCAGGTTGTCAGGACAACTTCGAATTTTGAGGTTGTTTATGACATCACGAGGATCCTGTCCGCCAAGATGGCCGCACGGTTACAGACCGAGGATTGGCCTAGGCTAGGCTATTACAGGGAGGGATACCCAGAAACAGCTTTGAGAAACAGAAAGCGGACACAGAAACTGGAAGACATAAAACAGACGCTGATTCGAGGGGTAAGAAAGGGATCCTTGGCAAGAAGCGAGAATAGAGGGACAAGCCCCGAGAGGAGAACGTTGTCATCTATTCAAGTCTATGGGGAGGCCATGCTGATTCAAGCTTGCAACTTGATTGGAAGCAAGAGGCCGGACTTGGGCCTTATCAGACCTACGTGGTCCTTCTGCCTTAAGCATAAGCCAAAGTCAAGAATGAGGGCTTGAGGACGTTGAAGAGAAGACTCGATGCCTCCTTTCCTAGGCCCCTGGCATTCTTTGCAGATCAGTCTCACTTTCCATAGCTCTGGCGTCACGGGGGCCCACCGGGTACATGCTAATGTGTCCCAAGAGATGTCTTGGAAGCCTTGAAGGAATGGAGCCCCGTCACGCTTGGGCTACGTCTCTTTGTTTGGAAGTGCTCTACAAGGGTGCTGAAAAGCACCCTTTTCCACAGGGCTTCGTTCCTTCGTGAAGGCTGCCCGCCCAGGCTAGTGTGCTCAGTTTGCCTCCATCGAAATTCTCTCCCCCTACCTCTTGCCGTAGAAGGATTATAGATTATGTGTTTTGACACCACATGTAAGGAAGTGGGCTGAAAATGAGAACATTACAATTCTGTTTCAAGAAAAATAAACAGGCCAGGGCTGAGGATGTAAGGCAAACAAATGGCACAGCCTATAGAAATAAAGTAAGCCCGTATCTAGACGGCACCTGGGGGAACGTCCCAGGATCAGGGGTGAAGTTCGAAACTTCCCAAATCCGGAAAGGAGACAGAAAAATATCTTTCCTGGAGAGAGGGATTCATCAGACTCGTCTAATTTGTCTTGGAAACATTGTGTCCGTGAAGGGGGATGCCAGGACCACCTCGAGTTTGGAGTTTGTGACCTCAGGATGGCAAACCAACCCAGATGACCACGTGTTCCCAGTGCTTAGTTTGACCCAGGCTAGGACAGCAAAGACTCCTTCAAGTGACCGGTGCAAATTCAAAGACAACAACCAAGAGTCACGAAAGCACTCACACCTCGGCCTAGAGAACATACGGTGATTCCAGAAATGCAAAATGAATCACTTGGAATGAAGGGGAACGGACTGATAAGCATGTCTCAGGGGGATAGCTGAGAAATACCATGACGATTCTCCTATGGAAAAGAGACAAAGGTCCCAGAAAATGGAAGGCGAACAGAAATCACCCCTGGATAATCCACAATGAAAGATGATGTCCGTCTTTAGACAGACTCTGCTGGAACGTTTGAAAGGCAGAGAAATTCACAAGCCAAAAGACGGCAGCGAAGGTCAAGGCTGGGCTAAGTGGGAAGGGTGAGCTATGAGACTGCTCCGAGCGGGCCAGGAAACCGTGTGTCCGTGAAGCTTGCCGGGACAGCAGAGACACGATTCTGACCAATCCTCTGACATCGCAGTGGACCCGAAAAACAACCTGGCCTCATCTACACAGTGCCAGAGTTGGGCTCAAGTAGCATATTCAAGTCCCATTGCCCTCAACTGCAGGTTGCCAACGGAACATGAAAGGGGCCGGCCGGTGGTGCAGCGGTGAGGTCCGCACCTTCTGGGTCGGTGGCCCGGGGTGGGCCGGGTGGACCCTCGGGTGGGCCTGCTCACCACTGCTTCAGGCATTCTGGGGCAGGCGTCCGAGGTAGTGTAGAGGCAGATGGGAAGGGACGTTAGCCAGGGCCAGACTTCCACAGCAAATACAGGACCATTGCCAGCAGATGTGAGCTCAGCGATGCACTTCTGCCAGAGCAAAACCGATTCAAAGTTGCAAAGCATAGAGAAACTGAAGCTGAAAAGAAAAAGTGAACAACTGCATGCCAGTGAGAAGGATGAGATCTCTATGAAGAAACTTAGCAAAACAGGTGAAAGCCATGGCAATGGAAAACTAACAAACGTTGGGGGAAAGAAATTCAAGAAGACACAAGGAGAAAGAAGGAGATTCCAGGATCTAGGAGTGGAAGCAGCAACACACTGGAAACGTCCCTACCGGAGCAAGGAATCTCTGGATTCCATGCAATCCCAGTCAAAGTTGCAGCAATGTTTCCCACAGAGACAGAAGAGGGCATCCTAAAGCTTCTAGCCAGCAACAAGAGACCCTGACTAGGCAAAGGAATCCTCAGGAAAACGAAAAAAGCAGGACGTGGCACACTTTCCGATTTCAACATATAGGACGAAGCACTAGGTACCGAGACGGCACAGTCTGGGCCCCAAAACAGGCACACAGACCCATGCAACAGAATCGAGAACCCAGAGCCCAACTCAAACGTACATGGACAGCCCATTTTCGACCAGGGAGCCAAGAGGAGACAGCGGAGAAAGGAGAGTCTCTACCATAAACGGTGCTGGGAAGCCTGCACAGCCACCTGGAACACAACGACAGTACACCATGATGTTACACCTGGCACACACACCACCTGAAATGGATCAAAGCCTTGAATGGCAGACTTGAAGCCGTGAACCTTGTAGCAGAAGACCTAGGCAGAGTGCTCTTTGCCATCGGTCTGAGCCGCCTGTTTGGAAGAAGCAAGTCCGGCTGGGCCAGGGCAACCAAGTCAACAAGAAACCAACGGGACCACGTCAAATGCGGACGCTTCTGCCCAGTGAAGGAAACCATCGACTGAATGCAAAGATAGCACAACGACTGGGGGAGGATGTTTGCAAACCACACATCGGACAAGGGGTGAAAAGCCCAAAGATGCAATCAACTCGCACGTCCCCACAAGAAAAAAAAAACAACAAGCCAATGAAAACCTGGGCAGAAGATGGAAACAGAGATTTCTGCCAAGAAGATCGAAAGAGGGCCAACGGGTGCATGAACGCTTGTTCACCGTCATGAAGTCTCAGGCCAATGCAAATGCAAACTGCAAGGGCACAGCAGCTCACTGTGGTCAGAATGGCTATAAGGAAGCAGACAGGAAGCCACAGGTGTCAGAGAGGAGGTGGAGAGAAGGGAAGCCTCCTGCACCGTTGGTGGGAGTGCAGACCGGTGCAGCCACTACGCCAAGCGGTGTGGAACTGCCTCAGAACTTTAAGAATCCATGTCCCATATGATCCAGCTATTCCTCTGCGGCGTGTTGATCCAAAGAACTCGGAAACACTCCTGCCTAAAGACATGTGCACCGCTGAGTTCACCACAGCGTCGCTCCCACTACCCAAGACTTGGAAGCCTCCCTGGAGCCCAGCAAGGGACGAGTGCAGAAGGAAGATGGGCTATAGCCACGCAATGGCATACCAGTCAGCCGGAACCAAGGATGCAATCCAGCCACTTGTGACCACCAGAATGGCTGTGAGGGTTTTAGGGAAGTGAAACAAGCCCCAGGGAGCAAGGCAAGTACCGTAGGACCTCACTTAAGAGGAGAAGGAAAAACAAGCGGTCAGGAACAGGTGGCACGGGACATTTGATTGGGGGTTCCCAGAGACAAAGCGGGGAGGTGTGAGAGGGTGAAACAGATGATGAGGCACAAGTGTGTGGTGAGGGCCTGCTATTAGGCTTACGCAGGGGAAGATGATGTAAGCTACACGGAAGTCTACATCGATGAGGATGCAAATCGGAAAGATATAGGATGTTCTAATGCAGGGTTGTGGCAATAAATTCACCTAAAAGCAAAAAAAATCCAAAATGGGGTCCAGAATGACGGCATAAAGCTTTGGGGCTGAAAGAGATTAGAGAGGGTGAACTTCCAAGGCTGGAAAATCACCTCAAAATGCGTACTGATGCTACAGAAAGGTAGACCCTTCCAAATAGATGAAGAGGAATACTACCCACAGAACATGCTGCCTGCTAAACCCATGCACCAACGGAAAAGGTTACCGTCCAGGATGTTACTACTAATCACCTTCACGAATAATGCAAACAGGCCCACGTGTTCCCAAGCTCAGGCAAAAGGTTGGTCCAAAAGTCCAATTCAGGGCCGGCCCTGTGGCGGAGCGGGTAAGTGCCCACGTTCCGCTTGGCCGGCCCAGGCCTCACTGTTTCACATCACGGGTGCAGATCACATTGGCAGTGTTAGGACATACAGATTTCATGGTACGGTGCGGACAGGGATCATAAACTAAGTAGCAATGGTGAGGTCACCTTATCAATACGCACCAGAAAAAGAACCGTGAGGCTTTTACAATCCATGAACGCATCTGGTACACTTCCCCAGAGGAAGAAGGAAGGAAAACATGGGACCTGCCAAGGTGGAATCGGCAGAGTGCTAGGAGATGGCACGATCACTGCGCATCAGAGGACTGCCCGGGCAACTTCAACTTGGGAGGGAGTCCAGGACTTTCTCTGGGGAACGTCCACCCACTTGGCCATCTACATAAAATGTAAGAGGTAAAACCCAGGATAATCTTACAGGACAGAAACCAGTGTCTAGAGAGAATGTAGCAGGCCTTCCAAAGTGCGAGGAGCAAGACAGAAACCGACAAGAAATCGAGAAAAAGGAAAACTATCCTACCAGGAAAGGGTGAGGAGTCGGACTGGCCTGAGATGGCTCTGAAACTCTGTGTGCACGCAGGTTGTCAGGACAACTTCGAATTTTGAGGTTGTTTATGACATCACGAGGATCCTGTCCGCCAAGATGGCCGCACGGTTACAGACCGAGGATTGGCCTAGGCTAGGCTATTACAGGGAGGGATACCCAGAAACAGCTTTGAGAAACAGAAAGCGGACACAGAAACTGGAAGACATAAAACAGACGCTGATTCGAGGGGTAAGAAAGGGATCCTTGGCAAGAAGCGAGAATAGAGGGACAAGCCCCGAGAGGAGAACGTTGTCATCTATTCAAGTCTATGGGGAGGCCATGCTGATTCAAGCTTGCAACTTGATTGGAAGCAAGAGGCCGGACTTGGGCCTTATCAGACCTACGTGGTCCTTCTGCCTTAAGCATAAGCCAAAGTCAAGAATGAGGGCTTGAGGACGTTGAAGAGAAGACTCGATGCCTCCTTTCCTAGGCCCCTGGCATTCTTTGCAGATCAGTCTCACTTTCCATAGCTCTGGCGTCACGGGGGCCCACCGGGTACATGCTAATGTGTCCCAAGAGATGTCTTGGAAGCCTTGAAGGAATGGAGCCCCGTCACGCTTGGGCTACGTCTCTTTGTTTGGAAGTGCTCTACAAGGGTGCTGAAAAGCACCCTTTTCCACAGGGCTTCGTTCCTTCGTGAAGGCTGCCCGCCCAGGCTAGTGTGCTCAGTTTGCCTCCATCGAAATTCTCTCCCCCTACCTCTTGCCGTAGAAGGATTATTGATTATGTGTTTTGACACCACATGTAAGGAAGTGGGCTGAAAATGAGAACATTACAATTCTGTTTCAAGAAAAATAAACAGGCCAGGGCTGAGGATGTAAGGCAAACAAATGGCACAGCCTATAGAAATAAAGTAAGCCCGTATCTAGACGGCACCTGGGGGAACGTCCCAGGATCAGGGGTGAAGTTCGAAACTTCCCAAATCCGGAAAGGAGACAGAAAAATATCTTTCCTGGAGAGAGGGATTCATCAGACTCGTCTAATTTGTCTTGGAAACATTGTGTCCGTGAAGGGGGATGCCAGGACCACCTCGAGTTTGGAGTTTGTGACCTCAGGATGGCAAACCAACCCAGATGACCACGTGTTCCCAGTGCTTAGTTTGACCCAGGCTAGGACAGCAAAGACTCCTTCAAGTGACCGGTGCAAATTCAAAGACAACAACCAAGAGTCACGAAAGCACTCACACCTCGGCCTAGAGAACATACGGTGATTCCAGAAATGCAAAATGAATCACTTGGAATGAAGGGGAACGGACTGATAAGCATGTCTAAGGGGGATAGCTGAGAAATACCATGACGATTCTCCTATGGAAAAGAGACAAAGGTCCCAGAAAATGGAAGGCGAACAGAAATCACCCCTGGATAATCCACAATGAAAGATGATGTCCGTCTTTAGACAGACTCTGCTGGAACGTTTGAAAGGCAGAGAAATTCACAAGCCAAAAGACGGCAGCGAAGGTCAAGGCTGGGCTAAGTGGGAAGGGTGAGCTATGAGACTGCTCCGAGCGGGCCAGGAAACCGTGTGTCCGTGAAGCTTGCCGGGACAGCAGAGACACGATTATGACCAATCCTCTGACATCGCAGTGGACCCGAAAAACAACCTGGCCTCATCTACACAGTGCCAGAGTTGGGCTCAAGTAGCATATTCAAGTCCCATTGCCCTCAACTGCAGGTTGCCAACGGAACATGAAAGGGGCCGGCCGGTGGTGCAGCGGTGAGGTCCGCACCTTCTGGGTCGGTGGCCCGGGGTGGGCCGGGTGGACCCTCGGGTGGGCCTGCTCACCACTGCTTCAGGCATTCTGGGGCAGGCGTCCGAGGTAGTGTAGAGGCAGATGGGAAGGGACGTTAGCCAGGGCCAGACTTCCACAGCAAATACAGGAGCATTGCCAGCAGATGTGAGCTCAGCGATGCACTTCTGCCAGAGCAAAACCGATTCAAAGTTGCAAAGCATAGAGAAACTGAAGCTGAAAAGAAAAAGTGAACAACTGCATGCCAGTGAGAAGGATGAGATCTCTATGAAGAAACTTAGCAAAACAGGTGAAAGCCATGGCAATGGAAAACTAACAAACGTTGGGGAAAAGAAATTCAAGAAGACACAAGGAGAAAGAAGGAGATTCCAGGATCTAGGAGTGGAAGCAGCAACACACTGGAAACGTCCCTACCGGAGCAAGGAATCTCTGGATTCCATGCAATCCCAGTCAAAGTTGCAGCAATGTTTCCCACAGAGACAGAAGAGGGCATCCTAAAGCTTCTAGCCAGCAACAAGAGACCCTGACTAGGCAAAGGAATCCTCAGGAAAACGAAAAAAGCAGGACGTGGCACACTTTCCGATTTCAACATATAGGACGAAGCACTAGGTACCGAGACGGCACAGTCTGGGCCCCAAAACAGGCACACAGACCCCTGCAACAGAATCGAGAACCCAGAGCCCAACTCAAACGTACATGGACAGCCCATTTTCGACCAGGGAGCCAAGAGGAGACAGCGGAGAAAGGAGAGTCTCTACCATAAACGGTGCTGGGAAGCCTGCACAGCCACCTGGAACACAACGACAGTACACCATGATGTTACACCTGGCACACACACCACCTGAAATGGATCAAAGCCTTGAATGGCAGACTTGAAACCGTGAACCTTGTAGCAGAAGACCTAGGCAGAGTGCTCTTTGCCATCGGTCTGAGCCGCCTGTTTGGAAGAAGCAAGTCCGGCTGGGCCAGGGCAACCAAGTCAACAAGAAACCAACGGGACCACGTCAAATGCGGACGCTTCTGCCCAGTGAAGGAAACCATCGACTGAATGCAAAGATAGCACAACGACTGGGGGAGGATGTTTGCAAACCACACATCGGACAAGGGGTGAAAAGCCCAAAGATGCAATCAACTCGCACGTCCCCACAAGAAAAAAAAAACAACAAGCCAATGAAAACCTGGGCAGAAGATGGAAACAGAGATTTCTGCCAAGAAGATCGAAAGAGGGCCAACGGGTGCATGAACGCTTGTTCACCGTCATGAAGTCTCAGGCCAATGCAAATGCAAACTGCAAGGGCACAGCAGCTCACTGTGGTCAGAATGGCTATAAGGAAGCAGACAGGAAGCCACAGGTGTCAGAGAGGAGGTGGAGAGAAGGGAAGCCTCCTGCACCGTTGGTGGGAGTGCAGACCGGTGCAGCCACTACGCCAAGCGGTGTGGAACTGCCTCAGAACTTTAAGAATCCATGTCCCATATGATCCAGCTATTCCTCTGCGGCGTGTTGATCCAAAGAACTCGGAAACACTCCTGCCTAAAGACATGTGCACCGCTGAGTTCACCACAGCGTCGCTCCCACTACCCAAGACTTGGAAGCCTCCCTGGAGCCCAGCAAGGGACGAGTGCAGAAGGAAGATGGGCTATAGCCACGCAATGGCATACCAGTCAGCCGGAACCAAGGATGCAATCCAGCCACTTGTGACCACCAGAATGGCTGTGAGGGTTTTAGGGAAGTGAAACAAGCCCCAGGGAGCAAGGCAAGTACCGTAGGACCTCACTTAAGAGGAGAAGGAAAAACAAGCGGTCAGGAACAGGTGGCACGGGACATTTGATTGGGGGTTCCCAGAGACAAAGCGGGGAGGTGTGAGAGGGTGAAACAGATGATGAGGCACAAGTGTGTGGTGAGGGCCTGCTATTAGGCTTACGCAGGGGAAGATGATGTAAGCTACACGGAAGTCTACATCGATGAGGATGCAAATCGGAAAGATATAGGATGTTCTAATGCAGGGTTGTGGCAATAAATTCACCTAAAAGCAAAAAAAATCCAAAATGGGGTCCAGAATGACGGCATAAAGCTTTGGGGCTGAAAGAGATTAGAGAGGGTGAACTTCCAAGGCTGGAAAATCACCTCAAAATGCGTACTGATGCTACAGAAAGGTAGACCCTTCCAAATAGATGAAGAGGAATACTACCCACAGAACATGCTGCCTGCTAAACCCATGCACCAACGGAAAAGGTTACCGTCCAGGATGTTACTACTAATCACCTTCACGAATAATCCAAACAGGCCCACGTGTTCCCAAGCTCAGGCAAAAGGTTGGTCCAAAAGTCCAATTCAGGGCCGGCCCTGTGGCGGAGCGGGTAAGTGCCCACGTTCCGCTTGGCCGGCCCAGGCCTCACTGTTTCACATCACGGGTGCAGATCACATTGGCAGTGTTAGGACATACAGATTTCATGGTACGGTGCGGACAGGGATCATAAACTAAGTAGCAATGGTGAGGTCACCTTATCAATACGCACCAGAAAAAGAACCGTGAGGCTTTTACAATCCATGAACGCATCTGGTACACTTCCCCAGAGGAAGAAGGAAGGAAAACATGGGACCTGCCAAGGTGGAATCGGCAGAGTGCTAGGAGATGGCACGATCACTGCGCATCAGAGGACTGCCCGGGCAACTTCAACTTGGGAGGGAGTCCAGGACTTTCTCTGGGGAACGTCCACCCACTTGGCCATCTACATAAAATGTAAGAGGTAAAACCCAGGATAATCTTACAGGACAGAAACCAGTGTCTAGAGAGAATGTAGCAGGCCTTCCAAAGTTCGAGGAGCAAGACAGAAACCGACAAGAAATCGAGAAAAAGGAAAACTATCCTACCAGGAAAGGGTGAGGAGTCGGACTGGCCTGAGATGGCTCTGAAACTCTGTGTGCACGCAGGTTGTCAGGACAACTTCGAATTTTGAGGTTGTTTATGACATCACGAGGATCCTGTCCGCCAAGATGGCCGCACGGTTACAGACCGAGGATTGGCCTAGGCTAGGCTATTACAGGGAGGGATACCCAGAAACAGCTTTGAGAAACAGAAAGCGGACACAGAAACTGGAAGACATAAAACAGACGCTGATTCGAGGGGTAAGAAAGGGATCCTTGGCAAGAAGCGAGAATAGAGGGACAAGCCCCGAGAGGAGAACGTTGTCATCTATTCAAGTCTATGGGGAGGCCATGCTGATTCAAGCTTGCAACTTGATTGGAAGCAAGAGGCCGGACTTGGGCCTTATCAGACCTACGTGGTCCTTCTGCCTTAAGCATAAGCCAAAGTCAAGAATGAGGGCTTGAGGACGTTGAAGAGAAGACTCGATGCCTCCTTTCCTAGGCCCCTGGCATTCTTTGCAGATCAGTCTCACTTTCCATAGCTCTGGCGTCACGGGGGCCCACCGGGTACATGCTAATGTGTCCCAAGAGATGTCTTGGAAGCCTTGAAGGAATGGAGCCCCGTCACGCTTGGGCTACGTCTCTTTGTTTGGAAGTGCTCTACAAGGGTGCTGAAAAGCACCCTTTTCCACAGGGCTTCGTTCCTTCGTGAAGGCTGCCCGCCCAGGCTAGTGTGCTCAGTTTGCCTCCATCGAAATTCTCTCCCCCTACCTCTTGCCGTAGAAGGATTATAGATTATGTGTTTTGACACCACATGTAAGGAAGTGGGCTGAAAATGAGAACATTACAATTCTGTTTCAAGAAAAATAAACAGGCCAGGGCTGAGGATGTAAGGCAAACAAATGGCACAGCCTATAGAAATAAAGTAAGCCCGTATCTAGACGGCACCTGGGGGAACGTCCCAGGATCAGGGGTGAAGTTCGAAACTTCCCAAATCCGGAAAGGAGACAGAAAAATATCTTTCCTGGAGAGAGGGATTCATCAGACTCGTCTAATTTGTCTTGGAAACATTGTGTCCGTGAAGGGGGATGCCAGGACCACCTCGAGTTTGGAGTTTGTGACCTCAGGATGGCAAACCAACCCAGATGACCACGTGTTCCCAGTGCTTAGTTTGACCCAGGCTAGGACAGCAAAGACTCCTTCAAGTGACCGGTGCAAATTCAAAGACAACAACCAAGAGTCACGAAAGCACTCACACCTCGGCCTAGAGAACATACGGTGATTCCAGAAATGCAAAATGAATCACTTGGAATGAAGGGGAACGGACTGATAAGCATGTCTCAGGGGGATAGCTGAGAAATACCATGACGATTCTCCTATGGAAAAGAGACAAAGGTCCCAGAAAATGGAAGGCGAACAGAAATCACCCCTGGATAATCCACAATGAAAGATGATGTCCGTCTTTAGACAGACTCTGCTGGAACGTTTGAAAGGCAGAGAAATTCACAAGCCAAAAGACGGCAGCGAAGGTCAAGGCTGGGCTAAGTGGGAAGGGTGAGCTATGAGACTGCTCCGAGCGGGCCAGGAAACCGTGTGTCCGTGAAGCTTGCCGGGACAGCAGAGACACGATTCTGACCAATCCTCTGACATCGCAGTGGACCCGAAAAACAACCTGGCCTCATCTACACAGTGCCAGAGTTGGGCTCAAGTAGCATATTCAAGTCCCATTGCCCTCAACTGCAGGTTGCCAACGGAACATGAAAGGGGCCGGCCGGTGGTGCAGCGGTGAGGTCCGCACCTTCTGGGTCGGTGGCCCGGGGTGGGCCGGGTGGACCCTCGGGTGGGCCTGCTCACCACTGCTTCAGGCATTCTGGGGCAGGCGTCCGAGGTAGTGTAGAGGCAGATGGGAAGGGACGTTAGCCAGGGCCAGACTTCCACAGCAAATACAGGACCATTGCCAGCAGATGTGAGCTCAGCGATGCACTTCTGCCAGAGCAAAACCGATTCAAAGTTGCAAAGCATAGAGAAACTGAAGCTGAAAAGAAAAAGTGAACAACTGCATGCCAGTGAGAAGGATGAGATCTCTATGAAGAAACTTAGCAAAACAGGTGAAAGCCATGGCAATGGAAAACTAACAAACGTTGGGGGAAAGAAATTCAAGAAGACACAAGGAGAAAGAAGGAGATTCCAGGATCTAGGAGTGGAAGCAGCAACACACTGGAAACGTCCCTACCGGAGCAAGGAATCTCTGGATTCCATGCAATCCCAGTCAAAGTTGCAGCAATGTTTCCCACAGAGACAGAAGAGGGCATCCTAAAGCTTCTAGCCAGCAACAAGAGACCCTGACTAGGCAAAGGAATCCTCAGGAAAACGAAAAAAGCAGGACGTGGCACACTTTCCGATTTCAACATATAGGACGAAGCACTAGGTACCGAGACGGCACAGTCTGGGCCCCAAAACAGGCACACAGACCCATGCAACAGAATCGAGAACCCAGAGCCCAACTCAAACGTACATGGACAGCCCATTTTCGACCAGGGAGCCAAGAGGAGACAGCGGAGAAAGGAGAGTCTCTACCATAAACGGTGCTGGGAAGCCTGCACAGCCACCTGGAACACAACGACAGTACACCATGATGTTACACCTGGCACACACACCACCTGAAATGGATCAAAGCCTTGAATGGCAGACTTGAAGCCGTGAACCTTGTAGCAGAAGACCTAGGCAGAGTGCTCTTTGCCATCGGTCTGAGCCGCCTGTTTGGAAGAAGCAAGTCCGGCTGGGCCAGGGCAACCAAGTCAACAAGAAACCAACGGGACCACGTCAAATGCGGACGCTTCTGCCCAGTGAAGGAAACCATCGACTGAATGCAAAGATAGCACAACGACTGGGGGAGGATGTTTGCAAACCACACATCGGACAAGGGGTGAAAAGCCCAAAGATGCAATCAACTCGCACGTCCCCACAAGAAAAAAAAAACAACAAGCCAATGAAAACCTGGGCAGAAGATGGAAACAGAGATTTCTGCCAAGAAGATCGAAAGAGGGCCAACGGGTGCATGAACGCTTGTTCACCGTCATGAAGTCTCAGGCCAATGCAAATGCAAACTGCAAGGGCACAGCAGCTCACTGTGGTCAGAATGGCTATAAGGAAGCAGACAGGAAGCCACAGGTGTCAGAGAGGAGGTGGAGAGAAGGGAAGCCTCCTGCACCGTTGGTGGGAGTGCAGACCGGTGCAGCCACTACGCCAAGCGGTGTGGAACTGCCTCAGAACTTTAAGAATCCATGTCCCATATGATCCAGCTATTCCTCTGCGGCGTGTTGATCCAAAGAACTCGGAAACACTCCTGCCTAAAGACATGTGCACCGCTGAGTTCACCACAGCGTCGCTCCCACTACCCAAGACTTGGAAGCCTCCCTGGAGCCCAGCAAGGGACGAGTGCAGAAGGAAGATGGGCTATAGCCACGCAATGGCATACCAGTCAGCCGGAACCAAGGATGCAATCCAGCCACTTGTGACCACCAGAATGGCTGTGAGGGTTTTAGGGAAGTGAAACAAGCCCCAGGGAGCAAGGCAAGTACCGTAGGACCTCACTTAAGAGGAGAAGGAAAAACAAGCGGTCAGGAACAGGTGGCACGGGACATTTGATTGGGGGTTCCCAGAGACAAAGCGGGGAGGTGTGAGAGGGTGAAACAGATGATGAGGCACAAGTGTGTGGTGAGGGCCTGCTATTAGGCTTACGCAGGGGAAGATGATGTAAGCTACACGGAAGTCTACATCGATGAGGATGCAAATCGGAAAGATATAGGATGTTCTAATGCAGGGTTGTGGCAATAAATTCACCTAAAAGCAAAAAAAATCCAAAATGGGGTCCAGAATGACGGCATAAAGCTTTGGGGCTGAAAGAGATTAGAGAGGGTGAACTTCCAAGGCTGGAAAATCACCTCAAAATGCGTACTGATGCTACAGAAAGGTAGACCCTTCCAAATAGATGAAGAGGAATACTACCCACAGAACATGCTGCCTGCTAAACCCATGCACCAACGGAAAAGGTTACCGTCCAGGATGTTACTACTAATCACCTTCACGAATAATGCAAACAGGCCCACGTGTTCCCAAGCTCAGGCAAAAGGTTGGTCCAAAAGTCCAATTCAGGGCCGGCCCTGTGGCGGAGCGGGTAAGTGCCCACGTTCCGCTTGGCCGGCCCAGGCCTCACTGTTTCACATCACGGGTGCAGATCACATTGGCAGTGTTAGGACATACAGATTTCATGGTACGGTGCGGACAGGGATCATAAACTAAGTAGCAATGGTGAGGTCACCTTATCAATACGCACCAGAAAAAGAACCGTGAGGCTTTTACAATCCATGAACGCATCTGGTACACTTCCCCAGAGGAAGAAGGAAGGAAAACATGGGACCTGCCAAGGTGGAATCGGCAGAGTGCTAGGAGATGGCACGATCACTGCGCATCAGAGGACTGCCCGGGCAACTTCAACTTGGGAGGGAGTCCAGGACTTTCTCTGGGGAACGTCCACCCACTTGGCCATCTACATAAAATGTAAGAGGTAAAACCCAGGATAATCTTACAGGACAGAAACCAGTGTCTAGAGAGAATGTAGCAGGCCTTCCAAAGTGCGAGGAGCAAGACAGAAACCGACAAGAAATCGAGAAAAAGGAAAACTATCCTACCAGGAAAGGGTGAGGAGTCGGACTGGCCTGAGATGGCTCTGAAACTCTGTGTGCACGCAGGTTGTCAGGACAACTTCGAATTTTGAGGTTGTTTATGACATCACGAGGATCCTGTCCGCCAAGATGGCCGCACGGTTACAGACCGAGGATTGGCCTAGGCTAGGCTATTACAGGGAGGGATACCCAGAAACAGCTTTGAGAAACAGAAAGCGGACACAGAAACTGGAAGACATAAAACAGACGCTGATTCGAGGGGTAAGAAAGGGATCCTTGGCAAGAAGCGAGAATAGAGGGACAAGCCCCGAGAGGAGAACGTTGTCATCTATTCAAGTCTATGGGGAGGCCATGCTGATTCAAGCTTGCAACTTGATTGGAAGCAAGAGGCCGGACTTGGGCCTTATCAGACCTACGTGGTCCTTCTGCCTTAAGCATAAGCCAAAGTCAAGAATGAGGGCTTGAGGACGTTGAAGAGAAGACTCGATGCCTCCTTTCCTAGGCCCCTGGCATTCTTTGCAGATCAGTCTCACTTTCCATAGCTCTGGCGTCACGGGGGCCCACCGGGTACATGCTAATGTGTCCCAAGAGATGTCTTGGAAGCCTTGAAGGAATGGAGCCCCGTCACGCTTGGGCTACGTCTCTTTGTTTGGAAGTGCTCTACAAGGGTGCTGAAAAGCACCCTTTTCCACAGGGCTTCGTTCCTTCGTGAAGGCTGCCCGCCCAGGCTAGTGTGCTCAGTTTGCCTCCATCGAAATTCTCTCCCCCTACCTCTTGCCGTAGAAGGATTATTGATTATGTGTTTTGACACCACATGTAAGGAAGTGGGCTGAAAATGAGAACATTACAATTCTGTTTCAAGAAAAATAAACAGGCCAGGGCTGAGGATGTAAGGCAAACAAATGGCACAGCCTATAGAAATAAAGTAAGCCCGTATCTAGACGGCACCTGGGGGAACGTCCCAGGATCAGGGGTGAAGTTCGAAACTTCCCAAATCCGGAAAGGAGACAGAAAAATATCTTTCCTGGAGAGAGGGATTCATCAGACTCGTCTAATTTGTCTTGGAAACATTGTGTCCGTGAAGGGGGATGCCAGGACCACCTCGAGTTTGGAGTTTGTGACCTCAGGATGGCAAACCAACCCAGATGACCACGTGTTCCCAGTGCTTAGTTTGACCCAGGCTAGGACAGCAAAGACTCCTTCAAGTGACCGGTGCAAATTCAAAGACAACAACCAAGAGTCACGAAAGCACTCACACCTCGGCCTAGAGAACATACGGTGATTCCAGAAATGCAAAATGAATCACTTGGAATGAAGGGGAACGGACTGATAAGCATGTCTAAGGGGGATAGCTGAGAAATACCATGACGATTCTCCTATGGAAAAGAGACAAAGGTCCCAGAAAATGGAAGGCGAACAGAAATCACCCCTGGATAATCCACAATGAAAGATGATGTCCGTCTTTAGACAGACTCTGCTGGAACGTTTGAAAGGCAGAGAAATTCACAAGCCAAAAGACGGCAGCGAAGGTCAAGGCTGGGCTAAGTGGGAAGGGTGAGCTATGAGACTGCTCCGAGCGGGCCAGGAAACCGTGTGTCCGTGAAGCTTGCCGGGACAGCAGAGACACGATTATGACCAATCCTCTGACATCGCAGTGGACCCGAAAAACAACCTGGCCTCATCTACACAGTGCCAGAGTTGGGCTCAAGTAGCATATTCAAGTCCCATTGCCCTCAACTGCAGGTTGCCAACGGAACATGAAAGGGGCCGGCCGGTGGTGCAGCGGTGAGGTCCGCACCTTCTGGGTCGGTGGCCCGGGGTGGGCCGGGTGGACCCTCGGGTGGGCCTGCTCACCACTGCTTCAGGCATTCTGGGGCAGGCGTCCGAGGTAGTGTAGAGGCAGATGGGAAGGGACGTTAGCCAGGGCCAGACTTCCACAGCAAATACAGGAGCATTGCCAGCAGATGTGAGCTCAGCGATGCACTTCTGCCAGAGCAAAACCGATTCAAAGTTGCAAAGCATAGAGAAACTGAAGCTGAAAAGAAAAAGTGAACAACTGCATGCCAGTGAGAAGGATGAGATCTCTATGAAGAAACTTAGCAAAACAGGTGAAAGCCATGGCAATGGAAAACTAACAAACGTTGGGGAAAAGAAATTCAAGAAGACACAAGGAGAAAGAAGGAGATTCCAGGATCTAGGAGTGGAAGCAGCAACACACTGGAAACGTCCCTACCGGAGCAAGGAATCTCTGGATTCCATGCAATCCCAGTCAAAGTTGCAGCAATGTTTCCCACAGAGACAGAAGAGGGCATCCTAAAGCTTCTAGCCAGCAACAAGAGACCCTGACTAGGCAAAGGAATCCTCAGGAAAACGAAAAAAGCAGGACGTGGCACACTTTCCGATTTCAACATATAGGACGAAGCACTAGGTACCGAGACGGCACAGTCTGGGCCCCAAAACAGGCACACAGACCCCTGCAACAGAATCGAGAACCCAGAGCCCAACTCAAACGTACATGGACAGCCCATTTTCGACCAGGGAGCCAAGAGGAGACAGCGGAGAAAGGAGAGTCTCTACCATAAACGGTGCTGGGAAGCCTGCACAGCCACCTGGAACACAACGACAGTACACCATGATGTTACACCTGGCACACACACCACCTGAAATGGATCAAAGCCTTGAATGGCAGACTTGAAACCGTGAACCTTGTAGCAGAAGACCTAGGCAGAGTGCTCTTTGCCATCGGTCTGAGCCGCCTGTTTGGAAGAAGCAAGTCCGGCTGGGCCAGGGCAACCAAGTCAACAAGAAACCAACGGGACCACGTCAAATGCGGACGCTTCTGCCCAGTGAAGGAAACCATCGACTGAATGCAAAGATAGCACAACGACTGGGGGAGGATGTTTGCAAACCACACATCGGACAAGGGGTGAAAAGCCCAAAGATGCAATCAACTCGCACGTCCCCACAAGAAAAAAAAAACAACAAGCCAATGAAAACCTGGGCAGAAGATGGAAACAGAGATTTCTGCCAAGAAGATCGAAAGAGGGCCAACGGGTGCATGAACGCTTGTTCACCGTCATGAAGTCTCAGGCCAATGCAAATGCAAACTGCAAGGGCACAGCAGCTCACTGTGGTCAGAATGGCTATAAGGAAGCAGACAGGAAGCCACAGGTGTCAGAGAGGAGGTGGAGAGAAGGGAAGCCTCCTGCACCGTTGGTGGGAGTGCAGACCGGTGCAGCCACTACGCCAAGCGGTGTGGAACTGCCTCAGAACTTTAAGAATCCATGTCCCATATGATCCAGCTATTCCTCTGCGGCGTGTTGATCCAAAGAACTCGGAAACACTCCTGCCTAAAGACATGTGCACCGCTGAGTTCACCACAGCGTCGCTCCCACTACCCAAGACTTGGAAGCCTCCCTGGAGCCCAGCAAGGGACGAGTGCAGAAGGAAGATGGGCTATAGCCACGCAATGGCATACCAGTCAGCCGGAACCAAGGATGCAATCCAGCCACTTGTGACCACCAGAATGGCTGTGAGGGTTTTAGGGAAGTGAAACAAGCCCCAGGGAGCAAGGCAAGTACCGTAGGACCTCACTTAAGAGGAGAAGGAAAAACAAGCGGTCAGGAACAGGTGGCACGGGACATTTGATTGGGGGTTCCCAGAGACAAAGCGGGGAGGTGTGAGAGGGTGAAACAGATGATGAGGCACAAGTGTGTGGTGAGGGCCTGCTATTAGGCTTACGCAGGGGAAGATGATGTAAGCTACACGGAAGTCTACATCGATGAGGATGCAAATCGGAAAGATATAGGATGTTCTAATGCAGGGTTGTGGCAATAAATTCACCTAAAAGCAAAAAAAATCCAAAATGGGGTCCAGAATGACGGCATAAAGCTTTGGGGCTGAAAGAGATTAGAGAGGGTGAACTTCCAAGGCTGGAAAATCACCTCAAAATGCGTACTGATGCTACAGAAAGGTAGACCCTTCCAAATAGATGAAGAGGAATACTACCCACAGAACATGCTGCCTGCTAAACCCATGCACCAACGGAAAAGGTTACCGTCCAGGATGTTACTACTAATCACCTTCACGAATAATCCAAACAGGCCCACGTGTTCCCAAGCTCAGGCAAAAGGTTGGTCCAAAAGTCCAATTCAGGGCCGGCCCTGTGGCGGAGCGGGTAAGTGCCCACGTTCCGCTTGGCCGGCCCAGGCCTCACTGTTTCACATCACGGGTGCAGATCACATTGGCAGTGTTAGGACATACAGATTTCATGGTACGGTGCGGACAGGGATCATAAACTAAGTAGCAATGGTGAGGTCACCTTATCAATACGCACCAGAAAAAGAACCGTGAGGCTTTTACAATCCATGAACGCATCTGGTACACTTCCCCAGAGGAAGAAGGAAGGAAAACATGGGACCTGCCAAGGTGGAATCGGCAGAGTGCTAGGAGATGGCACGATCACTGCGCATCAGAGGACTGCCCGGGCAACTTCAACTTGGGAGGGAGTCCAGGACTTTCTCTGGGGAACGTCCACCCACTTGGCCATCTACATAAAATGTAAGAGGTAAAACCCAGGATAATCTTACAGGACAGAAACCAGTGTCTAGAGAGAATGTAGCAGGCCTTCCAAAGTTCGAGGAGCAAGACAGAAACCGACAAGAAATCGAGAAAAAGGAAAACTATCCTACCAGGAAAGGGTGAGGAGTCGGACTGGCCTGAGATGGCTCTGAAACTCTGTGTGCACGCAGGTTGTCAGGACAACTTCGAATTTTGAGGTTGTTTATGACATCACGAGGATCCTGTCCGCCAAGATGGCCGCACGGTTACAGACCGAGGATTGGCCTAGGCTAGGCTATTACAGGGAGGGATACCCAGAAACAGCTTTGAGAAACAGAAAGCGGACACAGAAACTGGAAGACATAAAACAGACGCTGATTCGAGGGGTAAGAAAGGGATCCTTGGCAAGAAGCGAGAATAGAGGGACAAGCCCCGAGAGGAGAACGTTGTCATCTATTCAAGTCTATGGGGAGGCCATGCTGATTCAAGCTTGCAACTTGATTGGAAGCAAGAGGCCGGACTTGGGCCTTATCAGACCTACGTGGTCCTTCTGCCTTAAGCATAAGCCAAAGTCAAGAATGAGGGCTTGAGGACGTTGAAGAGAAGACTCGATGCCTCCTTTCCTAGGCCCCTGGCATTCTTTGCAGATCAGTCTCACTTTCCATAGCTCTGGCGTCACGGGGGCCCACCGGGTACATGCTAATGTGTCCCAAGAGATGTCTTGGAAGCCTTGAAGGAATGGAGCCCCGTCACGCTTGGGCTACGTCTCTTTGTTTGGAAGTGCTCTACAAGGGTGCTGAAAAGCACCCTTTTCCACAGGGCTTCGTTCCTTCGTGAAGGCTGCCCGCCCAGGCTAGTGTGCTCAGTTTGCCTCCATCGAAATTCTCTCCCCCTACCTCTTGCCGTAGAAGGATTATTGATTATGTGTTTTGACACCACATGTAAGGAAGTGGGCTGAAAATGAGAACATTACAATTCTGTTTCAAGAAAAATAAACAGGCCAGGGCTGAGGATGTAAGGCAAACAAATGGCACAGCCTATAGAAATAAAGTAAGCCCGTATCTAGACGGCACCTGGGGGAACGTCCCAGGATCAGGGGTGAAGTTCGAAACTTCCCAAATCCGGAAAGGAGACAGAAAAATATCTTTCCTGGAGAGAGGGATTCATCAGACTCGTCTAATTTGTCTTGGAAACATTGTGTCCGTGAAGGGGGATGCCAGGACCACCTCGAGTTTGGAGTTTGTGACCTCAGGATGGCAAACCAACCCAGATGACGACGTGTTCCCAGTGCTTAGTTTGACCCAGGCTAGGACAGCAAAGACTCCTTCAAGTGACCGGTGCAAATTCAAAGACAACAACCAAGAGTCACGAAAGCACTCACACCTCGGCCTAGAGAACATACGGTGATTCCAGAAATGCAAAATGAATCACTTGGAATGAAGGGGAACGGACTGATAAGCATGTCTAAGGGGGATAGCTGAGAAATACCATGACGATTCTCCTATGGAAAAGAGACAAAGGTCCCAGAAAATGGAAGGCGAACAGAAATCACCCCTGGATAATCCACAATGAAAGATGATGTCCGTCTTTAGACAGACTCTGCTGGAACGTTTGAAAGGCAGAGAAATTCACAAGCCAAAAGACGGCAGCGAAGGTCAAGGCTGGGCTAAGTGGGAAGGGTGAGCTATGAGACTGCTCCGAGCGGGCCAGGAAACCGTGTGTCCGTGAAGCTTGCCGGGACAGCAGAGACACGATTATGACCAATCCTCTGACATCGCAGTGGACCCGAAAAACAACCTGGCCTCATCTACACAGTGCCAGAGTTGGGCTCAAGTAGCATATTCAAGTCCCATTGCCCTCAACTGCAGGTTGCCAACGGAACATGAAAGGGGCCGGCCGGTGGTGCAGCGGTGAGGTCCGCACCTTCTGGGTCGGTGGCCCGGGGTGGGCCGGGTGGACCCTCGGGTGGGCCTGCTCACCACTGCTTCAGGCATTCTGGGGCAGGCGTCCGAGGTAGTGTAGAGGCAGATGGGAAGGGACGTTAGCCAGGGCCAGACTTCCACAGCAAATACAGGAGCATTGCCAGCAGATGTGAGCTCAGCGATGCACTTCTGCCAGAGCAAAACCGATTCAAAGTTGCAAAGCATAGAGAAACTGAAGCTGAAAAGAAAAAGTGAACAACTGCATGCCAGTGAGAAGGATGAGATCTCTATGAAGAAACTTAGCAAAACAGGTGAAAGCCATGGCAATGGAAAACTAACAAACGTTGGGGGAAAGAAATTCAAGAAGACACAAGGAGAAAGAAGGAGATTCCAGGATCTAGGAGTGGAAGCAGCAACACACTGGAAACGTCCCTACCGGAGCAAGGAATCTCTGGATTCCATGCAATCCCAGTCAAAGTTGCAGCAATGTTTCCCACAGAGACAGAAGAGGGCATCCTAAAGCTTCTAGCCAGCAACAAGAGACCCTGACTAGGCAAAGGAATCCTCAGGAAAACGAAAAAAGCAGGACGTGGCACACTTTCCGATTTCAACATATAGGACGAAGCACTAGGTACCGAGACGGCACAGTCTGGGCCCCAAAACAGGCACACAGACCCATGCAACAGAATCGAGAACCCAGAGCCCAACTCAAACGTACATGGACAGCCCATTTTCGACCAGGGAGCCAAGAGGAGACAGCGGAGAAAGGAGAGTCTCTACCATAAACGGTGCTGGGAAGCCTGCACAGCCACCTGGAACACAACGACAGTACACCATGATGTTACACCTGGCACACACACCACCTGAAATGGATCAAAGCCTTGAATGGCAGACTTGAAACCGTGAACCTTGTAGCAGAAGACCTAGGCAGAGTGCTCTTTGCCATCGGTCTGAGCCGCCTGTTTGGAAGAAGCAAGTCCGGCTGGGCCAGGGCAACCAAGTCAACAAGAAACCAACGGGACCACGTCAAATGCGGACGCTTCTGCCCAGTGAAGGAAACCATCGACTGAATGCAAAGATAGCACAACGACTGGGGGAGGATGTTTGCAAACCCCACATCGGACAAGGGGTGAAAAGCCCAAAGATGCAATCAACTCGCACGTCCCCACAAGAAAAAAAAAACAACAAGCCAATGAAAACCTGGGCAGAAGATGGAAACAGAGATTTCTGCCAAGAAGATCGAAAGAGGGCCAACGGGTGCATGAACGCTTGTTCACCGTCATGAAGTCTCAGGCCAATGCAAATGCAAACTGCAAGGGCACAGCAGCTCACTGTGGTCAGAATGGCTATAAGGAAGCAGACAGGAAGCCACAGGTGTCAGAGAGGAGGTGGAGAGAAGGGAAGCCTCCTGCACCGTTGGTGGGAGTGCAGACCGGTGCAGCCACTACGCCAAGCGGTGTGGAACTGCCTCAGAACTTTAAGAATCCATGTCCCATATGATCCAGCTATTCCTCTGCGGCGTGTTGATCCAAAGAACTCGGAAACACTCCTGCCTAAAGACATGTGCACCGCTGAGTTCACCACAGCGTCGCTCCCACTACCCAAGACTTGGAAGCCTCCCTGGAGCCCAGCAAGGGACGAGTGCAGAAGGAAGATGGGCTATAGCCACGCAATGGCATACCAGTCAGCCGGAACCAAGGATGCAATCCAGCCACTTGTGACCACCAGAATGGCTGTGAGGGTTTTAGGGAAGTGAAACAAGCCCCAGGGAGCAAGGCAAGTACCGTAGGACCTCACTTAAGAGGAGAAGGAAAAACAAGCGGTCAGGAACAGGTGGCACGGGACATTTGATTGGGGGTTCCCAGAGACAAAGCGGGGAGGTGTGAGAGGGTGAAACAGATGATGAGGCACAAGTGTGTGGTGAGGGCCTGCTATTAGGCTTACGCAGGGGAAGATGATGTAAGCTACACGGAAGTCTACATCGATGAGGATGCAAATCGGAAAGATATAGGATGTTCTAATGCAGGGTTGTGGCAATAAATTCACCTAAAAGCAAAAAAAATCCAAAATGGGGTCCAGAATGACGGCATAAAGCTTTGGGGCTGAAAGAGATTAGAGAGGGTGAACTTCCAAGGCTGGAAAATCACCTCAAAATGCGTACTGATGCTACAGAAAGGTAGACCCTTCCAAATAGATGAAGAGGAATACTACCCACAGAACATGCTGCCTGCTAAACCCATGCACCAACGGAAAAGGTTACCGTCCAGGATGTTACTACTAATCACCTTCACGAATAATGCAAACAGGCCCACGTGTTCCCAAGCTCAGGCAAAAGGTTGGTCCAAAAGTCCAATTCAGGGCCGGCCCTGTGGCGGAGCGGGTAAGTGCCCACGTTCCGCTTGGCCGGCCCAGGCCTCACTGTTTCACATCACGGGTGCAGATCACATTGGCAGTGTTAGGACATACAGATTTCATGGTACGGTGCGGACAGGGATCATAAACTAAGTAGCAATGGTGAGGTCACCTTATCAATACGCACCAGAAAAAGAACCGTGAGGCTTTTACAATCCATGAACGCATCTGGTACACTTCCCCAGAGGAAGAAGGAAGGAAAACATGGGACCTGCCAAGGTGGAATCGGCAGAGTGCTAGGAGATGGCACGATCACTGCGCATCAGAGGACTGCCCGGGCAACTTCAACTTGGGAGGGAGTCCAGGACTTTCTCTGGGGAACGTCCACCCACTTGGCCATCTACATAAAATGTAAGAGGTAAAACCCAGGATAATCTTACAGGACAGAAACCAGTGTCTAGAGAGAATGTAGCAGGCCTTCCAAAGTTCGAGGAGCAAGACAGAAACCGACAAGAAATCGAGAAAAAGGAAAGCTATCCTACCAGGAAAGGGTGAGGAGTCGGACTGGCCTGAGATGGCTCTGAAACTCTGTGTGCACGCAGGTTGTCAGGACAACTTCGAATTTTGAGGTTGTTTATGACATCACGAGGATCCTGTCCGCCAAGATGGCCGCACGGTTACAGACCGAGGATTGGCCTAGGCTAGGCTATTACAGGGAGGGATACCCAGAAACAGCTTTGAGAAACAGAAAGCGGACACAGAAACTGGAAGACATAAAACAGACGCTGATTCGAGGGGTAAGAAAGGGATCCTTGGCAAGAAGCGAGAATAGAGGGACAAGCCCCGAGAGGAGAACGTTGTCATCTATTCAAGTCTATGGGGAGGCCATGCTGATTCAAGCTTGCAACTTGATTGGAAGCAAGAGGCCGGACTTGGGCCTTATCAGACCTACGTGGTCCTTCTGCCTTAAGCATAAGCCAAAGTCAAGAATGAGGGCTTGAGGACGTTGAAGAGAAGACTCGATGCCTCCTTTCCTAGGCCCCTGGCATTCTTTGCAGATCAGTCTCACTTTCCATAGCTCTGGCGTCACGGGGGCCCACCGGGTACATGCTAATGTGTCCCAAGAGATGTCTTGGAAGCCTTGAAGGAATGGAGCCCCGTCACGCTTGGGCTACGTCTCTTTGTTTGGAAGTGCTCTACAAGGGTGCTGAAAAGCACCCTTTTCCACAGGGCTTCGTTCCTTCGTGAAGGCTGCCCGCCCAGGCTAGTGTGCTCAGTTTGCCTCCATCGAAATTCTCTCCCCCTACCTCTTGCCGTAGAAGGATTATTGATTATGTGTTTTGACACCACATGTAAGGAAGTGGGCTGAAAATGAGAACATTACAATTCTGTTTCAAGAAAAATAAACAGGCCAGGGCTGAGGATGTAAGGCAAACAAATGGCACAGCCTATAGAAATAAAGTAAGCCCGTATCTAGACGGCACCTGGGGGAACGTCCCAGGATCAGGGGTGAAGTTCGAAACTTCCCAAATCCGGAAAGGAGACAGAAAAATATCTTTCCTGGAGAGAGGGATTCATCAGACTCGTCTAATTTGTCTTGGAAACATTGTGTCCGTGAAGGGGGATGCCAGGACCACCTCGAGTTTGGAGTTTGTGACCTCAGGATGGCAAACCAACCCAGATGACCACGTGTTCCCAGTGCTTAGTTTGACCCAGGCTAGGACAGCAAAGACTCCTTCAAGTGACCGGTGCAAATTCAAAGACAACAACCAAGAGTCACGAAAGCACTCACACCTCGGCCTAGAGAACATACGGTGATTCCAGAAATGCAAAATGAATCACTTGGAATGAAGGGGAACGGACTGATAAGCATGTCTAAGGGGGATAGCTGAGAAATACCATGACGATTCTCCTATGGAAAAGAGACAAAGGTCCCAGAAAATGGAAGGCGAACAGAAATCACCCCTGGATAATCCACAATGAAAGATGATGTCCGTCTTTAGACAGACTCTGCTGGAACGTTTGAAAGGCAGAGAAATTCACAAGCCAAAAGACGGCAGCGAAGGTCAAGGCTGGGCTAAGTGGGAAGGGTGAGCTATGAGACTGCTCCGAGCGGGCCAGGAAACCGTGTGTCCGTGAAGCTTGCCGGGACAGCAGAGACACGATTATGACCAATCCTCTGACATCGCAGTGGACCCGAAAAACAACCTGGCCTCATCTACACAGTGCCAGAGTTGGGCTCAAGTAGCATATTCAAGTCCCATTGCCCTCAACTGCAGGTTGCCAACGGAACATGAAAGGGGCCGGCCGGTGGTGCAGCGGTGAGGTCCGCACCTTCTGGGTCGGTGGCCCGGGGTGGGCCGGGTGGACCCTCGGGTGGGCCTGCTCACCACTGCTTCAGGCATTCTGGGGCAGGCGTCCGAGGTAGTGTAGAGGCAGATGGGAAGGGACGTTAGCCAGGGCCAGACTTCCACAGCAAATACAGGAGCATTGCCAGCAGATGTGAGCTCAGCGATGCACTTCTGCCAGAGCAAAACCGATTCAAAGTTGCAAAGCATAGAGAAACTGAAGCTGAAAAGAAAAAGTGAACAACTGCATGCCAGTGAGAAGGATGAGATCTCTATGAAGAAACTTAGCAAAACAGGTGAAAGCCATGGCAATGGAAAACTAACAAACGTTGGGGGAAAGAAATTCAAGAAGACACAAGGAGAAAGAAGGAGATTCCAGGATCTAGGAGTGGAAGCAGCAACACACTGGAAACGTCCCTACCGGAGCAAGGAATCTCTGGATTCCATGCAATCCCAGTCAAAGTTGCATCAATGTTTCCCACAGAGACAGAAGAGGGCATCCTAAAGCTTCTAGCCAGCAACAAGAGACCCTGACTAGGCAAAGGAATCCTCAGGAAAACGAAAAAAGCAGGACGTGGCACACTTTCCGATTTCAACATATAGGACGAAGCACTAGGTACCGAGACGGCACAGTCTGGGCCCCAAAACAGGCACACAGACCCATGCAACAGAATCGAGAACCCAGAGCCCAACTCAAACGTACATGGACAGCCCATTTTCGACCAGGGAGCCAAGAGGAGACAGCGGAGAAAGGAGAGTCTCTACCATAAACGGTGCTGGGAAGCCTGCACAGCCACCTGGAACACAACGACAGTACACCATGATGTTACACCTGGCACACACACCACCTGAAATGGATCAAAGCCTTGAATGGCAGACTTGAAACCGTGAACCTTGTAGCAGAAGACCTAGGCAGAGTGCTCTTTGCCATCGGTCTGAGCCGCCTGTTTGGAAGAAGCAAGTCCGGCTGGGCCAGGGCAACCAAGTCAACAAGAAACCAACGGGACCACGTCAAATGCGGACGCTTCTGCCCAGTGAAGGAAACCATCGACTGAATGCAAAGATAGCACAACGACTGGGGGAGGATGTTTGCAAACCCCACATCGGACAAGGGGTGAAAAGCCCAAAGATGCAATCAACTCGCACGTCCCCACAAGAAAAAAAAAACAACAAGCCAATGAAAACCTGGGCAGAAGATGGAAACAGAGATTTCTGCCAAGAAGATCGAAAGAGGGCCAACGGGTGCATGAACGCTTGTTCACCGTCATGAAGTCTCAGGCCAATGCAAATGCAAACTGCAAGGGCACAGCAGCTCACTGTGGTCAGAATGGCTATAAGGAAGCAGACAGGAAGCCACAGGTGTCAGAGAGGAGGTGGAGAGAAGGGAAGCCTCCTGCACCGTTGGTGGGTGTGCAGACCGGTGCAGCCACTACGCCAAGCGGTGTGGAACTGCCTCAGAACTTTAAGAATCCATGTCCCATATGATCCAGCTATTCCTCTGCGGCGTGTTGATCCAAAGAACTCGGAAACACTCCTGCCTAAAGACATGTGCACCGCTGAGTTCACCACAGCGTCGCTCCCACTACCCAAGACTTGGAAGCCTCCCTGGAGCCCAGCAAGGGACGAGTGCAGAAGGAAGATGGGCTATAGCCACGCAATGGCATACCAGTCAGCCGGAACCAAGGATGCAATCCAGCCACTTGTGACCACCAGAATGGCTGTGAGGGTTTTAGGGAAGTGAAACAAGCCCCAGGGAGCAAGGCAAGTACCGTAGGACCTCACTTAAGAGGAGAAGGAAAAACAAGCGGTCAGGAACAGGTGGCACGGGACATTTGATTGGGGGTTCCCAGAGACAAAGCGGGGAGGTGTGAGAGGGTGAAACAGATGATGAGGCACAAGTGTGTGGTGAGGGCCTGCTATTAGGCTTACGCAGGGGAAGATGATGTAAGCTACACGGAAGTCTACATCGATGAGGATGCAAATCGGAAAGATATAGGATGTTCTAATGCAGGGTTGTGGCAATAAATTCACCTAAAAGCAAAAAAAATCCAAAATGGGGTCCAGAATGACGGCATAAAGCTTTGGGGCTGAAAGAGATTAGAGAGGGTGAACTTCCAAGGCTGGAAAATCACCTCAAAATGCGTACTGATGCTACAGAAAGGTAGACCCTTCCAAATAGATGAAGAGGAATACTACCCACAGAACATGCTGCCTGCTAAACCCATGCACCAACGGAAAAGGTTACCGTCCAGGATGTTACTACTAATCACCTTCACGAATAATCCAAACAGGCCCACGTGTTCCCAAGCTCAGGCAAAAGGTTGGTCCAAAAGTCCAATTCAGGGCCGGCCCTGTGGCGGAGCGGGTAAGTGCCCACGTTCCGCTTGGCCGGCCCAGGCCTCACTGTTTCACATCACGGGTGCAGATCACATTGGCAGTGTTAGGACATACAGATTTCATGGTACGGTGCGGACAGGGATCATAAACTAAGTAGCAATGGTGAGGTCACCTTATCAATACGCACCAGAAAAAGAACCGTGAGGCTTTTACAATCCATGAACGCATCTGGTACACTTCCCCAGAGGAAGAAGGAAGGAAAACATGGGACCTGCCAAGGTGGAATCGGCAGAGTGCTAGGAGATGGCACGATCACTGCGCATCAGAGGACTGCCCGGGCAACTTCAACTTGGGAGGGAGTCCAGGACTTTCTCTGGGGAACGTCCACCCACTTGGCCATCTACATAAAATGTAAGAGGTAAAACCCAGGATAATCTTACAGGACAGAAACCAGTGTCTAGAGAGAATGTAGCAGGCCTTCCAAAGTTCGAGGAGCAAGACAGAAACCGACAAGAAATCGAGAAAAAGGAAAGCTATCCTACCAGGAAAGGGTGAGGAGTCGGACTGGCCTGAGATGGCTCTGAAACTCTGTGTGCACGCAGGTTGTCAGGACAACTTCGAATTTTGAGGTTGTTTATGACATCACGAGGATCCTGTCCGCCAAGATGGCCGCACGGTTACAGACCGAGGATTGGCCTAGGCTAGGCTATTACAGGGAGGGATACCCAGAAACAGCTTTGAGAAACAGAAAGCGGACACAGAAACTGGAAGACATAAAACAGACGCTGATTCGAGGGGTAAGAAAGGGATCCTTGGCAAGAAGCGAGAATAGAGGGACAAGCCCCGAGAGGAGAACGTTGTCATCTATTCAAGTCTATGGGGAGGCCATGCTGATTCAAGCTTGCAACTTGATTGGAAGCAAGAGGCCGGACTTGGGCCTTATCAGACCTACGTGGTCCTTCTGCCTTAAGCATAAGCCAAAGTCAAGAATGAGGGCTTGAGGACGTTGAAGAGAAGACTCGATGCCTCCTTTCCTAGGCCCCTGGCATTCTTTGCAGATCAGTCTCACTTTCCATAGCTCTGGCGTCACGGGGGCCCACCGGGTACATGCTAATGTGTCCCAAGAGATGTCTTGGAAGCCTTGAAGGAATGGAGCCCCGTCACGCTTGGGCTACGTCTCTTTGTTTGGAAGTGCTCTACAAGGGTGCTGAAAAGCACCCTTTTCCACAGGGCTTCGTTCCTTCGTGAAGGCTGCCCGCCCAGGCTAGTGTGCTCAGTTTGCCTCCATCGAAATTCTCTCCCCCTACCTCTTGCCGTAGAAGGATTATTGATTATGTGTTTTGACACCACATGTAAGGAAGTGGGCTGAAAATGAGAACATTACAATTCTGTTTCAAGAAAAATAAACAGGCCAGGGCTGAGGATGTAAGGCAAACAAATGGCACAGCCTATAGAAATAAAGTAAGCCCGTATCTAGACGGCACCTGGGGGAACGTCCCAGGATCAGGGGTGAAGTTCGAAACTTCCCAAATCCGGAAAGGAGACAGAAAAATATCTTTCCTGGAGAGAGGGATTCATCAGACTCGTCTAATTTGTCTTGGAAACATTGTGTCCGTGAAGGGGGATGCCAGGACCACCTCGAATTTGGAGTTTGTGACCTCAGGATGGCAAACCAACCCAGATGACCACGTGTTCCCAGTGCTTAGTTTGACCCAGGCTAGGACAGCAAAGACTCCTTCAAGTGACCGGTGCAAATTCAAAGACAACAACCAAGAGTCACGAAAGCACTCACACCTCGGCCTAGAGAACATACGGTGATTCCAGAAATGCAAAATGAATCACTTGGAATGAAGGGGAACGGACTGATAAGCATGTCTAAGGGGGATAGCTGAGAAATACCATGACGATTCTCCTATGGAAAAGAGACAAAGGTCCCAGAAAATGGAAGGCGAACAGAAATCACCCCTGGATAATCCACAATGAAAGATGATGTCCGTCTTTAGACAGACTCTGCTGGAACGTTTGAAAGGCAGAGAAATTCACAAGCCAAAAGACGGCAGCGAAGGTCAAGGCTGGGCTAAGTGGGAAGGGTGAGCTATGAGACTGCTCCAAGCGGGCCAGGAAACCGTGTGTCCGTGAAGCTTGCCGGGACAGCAGAGACACGATTATGACCAATCCTCTGACATCGCAGTGGACCCGAAAAACAACCTGGCCTCATCTACACAGTGCCAGAGTTGGGCTCAAGTAGCATATTCAAGTCCCATTGCCCTCAACTGCAGGTTGCCAACGGAACATGAAAGGGGCCGGCCGGTGGTGCAGCGGTGAGGTCCGCACCTTCTGGGTCGGTGGCCCGGGGTGGGCCGGGTGGACCCTCGGGTGGGCCTGCTCACCACTGCTTCAGGCATTCTGGGGCAGGCGTCCGAGGTAGTGTAGAGGCAGATGGGAAGGGACGTTAGCCAGGGCCAGACTTCCACAGCAAATACAGGAGCATTGCCAGCAGATGTGAGCTCAGCGATGCACTTCTGCCAGAGCAAAACCGATTCAAAGTTGCAAAGCATAGAGAAACTGAAGCTGAAAAGAAAAAGTGAACAACTGCATGCCAGTGAGAAGGATGAGATCTCTATGAAGAAACTTAGCAAAACAGGTGAAAGCCATGGCAATGGAAAACTAACAAACGTTGGGGGAAAGAAATTCAAGAAGACACAAGGAGAAAGAAGGAGATTCCAGGATCTAGGAGTGGAAGCAGCAACACACTGGAAACGTCCCTACCGGAGCAAGGAATCTCTGGATTCCATGCAATCCCAGTCAAAGTTGCAGCAATGTTTCCCACAGAGACAGAAGAGGGCATCCTAAAGCTTCTAGCCAGCAACAAGAGACCCTGACTAGGCAAAGGAATCCTCAGGAAAACGAAAAAAGCAGGACGTGGCACACTTTCCGATTTCAACATATAGGACGAAGCACTAGGTACCGAGACGGCACAGTCTGGGCCCCAAAACAGGCACACAGACCCATGCAACAGAATCGAGAACCCAGAGCCCAACTCAAACGTACATGGACAGCCCATTTTCGACCAGGGAGCCAAGAGGAGACAGTGGAGAAAGGAGAGTCTCTACCATAAACGGTGCTGGGAAGCCTGCACAGCCACCTGGAACACAACGACAGTACACCATGATGTTACACCTGGCACACACACCACCTGAAATGGATCAAAGCCTTGAATGGCAGACTTGAAACCGTGAACCTTGTAGCAGAAGACCTAGGCAGAGTGCTCTTTGCCATCGGTCTGAGCCGCCTGTTTGGAAGAAGCAAGTCCGGCTGGGCCAGGGCAACCAAGTCAACAAGAAACCAACGGGACCACGTCAAATGTGGACGCTTCTGCCCAGTGAAGGAAACCATCGACTGAATGCAAAGATAGCACAACGACTGGGGGAGGATGTTTGCAAACCACACATCGGACAAGGGGTGAAAAGCCCAAAGATGCAATCAACTCGCACGTCCCCACAAGAAAAAAAAAAACAACAAGCCAATGAAAACCTGGGCAGAAGATGGAAACAGAGATTTCTGCCAAGAAGATCGAAAGAGGGCCAACGGGTGCATGAACGCTTGTTCACCGTCATGAAGTCTCAGGCCAATGCAAATGCAAACTGCAAGGGCACAGCAGCTCACTGTGGTCAGAATGGCTATAAGGAAGCAGACAGGAAGCCACAGGTGTCAGAGAGGAGGTGGAGAGAAGGGAAGCCTCCTGCACCGTTGGTGGGAGTGCAGACCGGTGCAGCCACTACGCCAAGCGGTGTGGAACTGCCTCAGAACTTTAAGAATCCATGTCCCATATGATCCAGCTATTCCTCTGCGGCGTGTTGATCCAAAGAACTCGGAAACACTCCTGCCTAAAGACATGTGCACCGCTGAGTTCACCACAGCGTCGCTCCCACTACCCAAGACTTGGAAGCCTCCCTGGAGCCCAGCAAGGGACGAGTGCAGAAGGAAGATGGGCTATAGCCACGCAATGGCATACCAGTCAGCCGGAACCAAGGATGCAATCCAGCCACTTGTGACCACCAGAATGGCTGTGAGGGTTTTAGGGAAGTGAAACAAGCCCCAGGGAGCAAGGCAAGTACCGTAGGACCTCACTTAAGAGGAGAAGGAAAAACAAGCGGTCAGGAACAGGTGGCACGGGACATTTGATTGGGGGTTCCCAGAGACAAAGCGGGGAGGTGTGAGAGGGTGAAACAGATGATGAGGCACAAGTGTGTGGTGAGGGCCTGCTATTAGGCTTACGCAGGGGAAGATGATGTAAGCTACACGGAAGTCTACATCGATGAGGATGCAAATCGGAAAGATATAGGATGTTCTAATGCAGGGTTGTGGCAATAAATTCACCTAAAAGCAAAAAAAATCCAAAATGGGGTCCAGAATGACGGCATAAAGCTTTGGGGCTGAAAGAGATTAGAGAGGGTGAACTTCCAAGGCTGGAAAATCACCTCAAAATGCGTACTGATGCTACAGAAAGGTAGACCCTTCCAAATAGATGAAGAGGAATACTACCCACAGAACATGCTGCCTGCTAAACCCATGCACCAACGGAAAAGGTTACCGTCCAGGATGTTACTACCAATCACCTTCACGAATAATGCAAACAGGCCCACGTGTTCCCAAGCTCAGGCAAAAGGTTGGTCCAAACGTCCAATTCAGGGCCGGCCCTGTGGCGGAGCGGGTAAGTGCCCACGTTCCGCTTGGCCGGCCCAGGCCTCACTGTTTCACATCACGGGTGCAGATCACATTGGCAGTGTTAGGACATACAGATTTCATGGTACGGTGCGGACAGGGATCATAAACTAAGTAGCAATGGTGAGGTCACCTTATCAATACGCACCAGAAAAAGAACCGTGAGGCTTTTACAATCCATGAACGCATCTGGTACACTTCCCCAGAGGAAGAAGGAAGGAAAACATGGGACCTGCCAAGGTGGAATCGGCAGAGTGCTAGGAGATGGCACGATCACTGCGCATCAGAGGACTGCCCGGGCAACTTCAACTTGGGAGGGAGTCCAGGACTTTCTCTGGGGAACGTCCACCCACTTGGCCATCTACATAAAATGTAAGAGGTAAAACCCAGGATAATCTTACAGGACAGAAACCAGTGTCTAGAGAGAATGTAGCAGGCCTTCCAAAGTTCGAGGAGCAAGACAGAAACCGACAAGAAATCGAGAAAAAGGAAAACTATCCTACCAGGAAAGGGTGAGGAGTCGGACTGGCCTGAGATGGCTCTGAAACTCTGTGTGCACGCAGGTTGTCAGGACAACTTCGAATTTTGAGGTTGTTTATGACATCACGAGGATCCTGTCCGCCAAGATGGCCGCACGGTTACAGACCGAGGATTGGCCTAGGCTAGGCTATTACAGGGAGGGATACCCAGAAACAGCTTTGAGAAACAGAAAGCGGACACAGAAACTGGAAGACATAAAACAGACGCTGATTCGAGGGGTAAGAAAGGGATCCTTGGCAAGAAGCGAGAATAGAGGGACAAGCCCCGAGAGGAGAACGTTGTCATCTATTCAAGTCTATGGGGAGGCCATGCTGATTCAAGCTTGCAACTTGATTGGAAGCAAGAGGCCGGACTTGGGCCTTATCAGACCTACGTGGTCCTTCTGCCTTAAGCATAAGCCAAAGTCAAGAATGAGGGCTTGAGGACGTTGAAGAGAAGACTCGATGCCTCCTTTCCTAGGCCCCTGGCATTCTTTGCAGATCAGTCTCACTTTCCATAGCTCTGGCGTCACGGGGGCCCACCGGGTACATGCTAATGTGTCCCAAGAGATGTCTTGGAAGCCTTGAAGGAATGGAGCCCCGTCACGCTTGGGCTACGTCTCTTTGTTTGGAAGTGCTCTACAAGGGTGCTGAAAAGCACCCTTTTCCACAGGGCTTCGTTCCTTCGTGAAGGCTGCCCGCCCAGGCTAGTGTGCTCAGTTTGCCTCCATCGAAATTCTCTCCCCCTACCTCTTGCCGTAGAAGGATTATTGATTATGTGTTTTGACACCACATGTAAGGAAGTGGGCTGAAAATGAGAACATTACAATTCTGTTTCAAGAAAAATAAACAGGCCAGGGCTGAGGATGTAAGGCAAACAAATGGCACAGCCTATAGAAATAAAGTAAGCCCGTATCTAGACGGCACCTGGGGGAACGTCCCAGGATCAGGGGTGAAGTTCGAAACTTCCCAAATCCGGAAAGGAGACAGAAAAATATCTTTCCTGGAGAGAGGGATTCATCAGACTCGTCTAATTTGTCTTGGAAACATTGTGTCCGTGAAGGGGGATGCCAGGACCACCTCGAGTTTGGAGTTTGTGACCTCAGGATGGCAAACCAACCCAGATGACGACGTGTTCCCAGTGCTTAGTTTGACCCAGGCTAGGACAGCAAAGACTCCTTCAAGTGACCGGTGCAAATTCAAAGACAACAACCAAGAGTCACGAAAGCACTCACACCTCGGCCTAGAGAACATACGGTGATTCCAGAAATGCAAAATGAATCACTTGGAATGAAGGGGAACGGACTGATAAGCATGTCTAAGGGGGATAGCTGAGAAATACCATGACGATTCTCCTATGGAAAAGAGACAAAGGTCCCAGAAAATGGAAGGCGAACAGAAATCACCCCTGGATAATCCACAATGAAAGATGATGTCCGTCTTTAGACAGACTCTGCTGGAACGTTTGAAAGGCAGAGAAATTCACAAGCCAAAAGACGGCAGCGAAGGTCAAGGCTGGGCTAAGTGGGAAGGGTGAGCTATGAGACTGCTCCGAGCGGGCCAGGAAACCGTGTGTCCGTGAAGCTTGCCGGGACAGCAGAGACACGATTATGACCAATCCTCTGACATCGCAGTGGACCCGAAAAACAACCTGGCCTCATCTACACAGTGCCAGAGTTGGGCTCAAGTAGCATATTCAAGTCCCATTGCCCTCAACTGCAGGTTGCCAACGGAACATGAAAGGGGCCGGCCGGTGGTGCAGCGGTGAGGTCCGCACCTTCTGGGTCGGTGGCCCGGGGTGGGCCGGGTGGACCCTCGGGTGGGCCTGCTCACCACTGCTTCAGGCATTCTGGGGCAGGCGTCCGAGGTAGTGTAGAGGCAGATGGGAAGGGACGTTAGCCAGGGCCAGACTTCCACAGCAAATACAGGAGCATTGCCAGCAGATGTGAGCTCAGCGATGCACTTCTGCCAGAGCAAAACCGATTCAAAGTTGCAAAGCATAGAGAAACTGAAGCTGAAAAGAAAAAGTGAACAACTGCATGCCAGTGAGAAGGATGAGATCTCTATGAAGAAACTTAGCAAAACAGGTGAAAGCCATGGCAATGGAAAACTAACAAACGTTGGGGGAAAGAAATTCAAGAAGACACAAGGAGAAAGAAGGAGATTCCAGGATCTAGGAGTGGAAGCAGCAACACACTGGAAACGTCCCTACCGGAGCAAGGAATCTCTGGATTCCATGCAATCCCAGTCAAAGTTGCAGCAATGTTTCCCACAGAGACAGAAGAGGGCATCCTAAAGCTTCTAGCCAGCAACAAGAGACCCTGACTAGGCAAAGGAATCCTCAGGAAAACGAAAAAAGCAGGACGTGGCACACTTTCCGATTTCAACATATAGGACGAAGCACTAGGTACCGAGACGGCACAGTCTGGGCCCCAAAACAGGCACACAGACCCATGCAACAGAATCGAGAACCCAGAGCCCAACTCAAACGTACATGGACAGCCCATTTTCGACCAGGGAGCCAAGAGGAGACAGCGGAGAAAGGAGAGTCTCTACCATAAACGGTGCTGGGAAGCCTGCACAGCCACCTGGAACACAACGACAGTACACCATGATGTTACACCTGGCACACACACCACCTGAAATGGATCAAAGCCTTGAATGGCAGACTTGAAACCGTGAACCTTGTAGCAGAAGACCTAGGCAGAGTGCTCTTTGCCATCGGTCTGAGCCGCCTGTTTGGAAGAAGCAAGTCCGGCTGGGCCAGGGCAACCAAGTCAACAAGAAACCAACGGGACCACGTCAAATGCGGACGCTTCTGCCCAGTGAAGGAAACCATCGACTGAATGCAAAGATAGCACAACGACTGGGGGAGGATGTTTGCAAACCCCACATCGGACAAGGGGTGAAAAGCCCAAAGATGCAATCAACTCGCACGTCCCCACAAGAAAAAAAAAACAACAAGCCAATGAAAACCTGGGCAGAAGATGGAAACAGAGATTTCTGCCAAGAAGATCGAAAGAGGGCCAACGGGTGCATGAACGCTTGTTCACCGTCATGAAGTCTCAGGCCAATGCAAATGCAAACTGCAAGGGCACAGCAGCTCACTGTGGTCAGAATGGCTATAAGGAAGCAGACAGGAAGCCACAGGTGTCAGAGAGGAGGTGGAGAGAAGGGAAGCCTCCTGCACCGTTGGTGGGAGTGCAGACCGGTGCAGCCACTACGCCAAGCGGTGTGGAACTGCCTCAGAACTTTAAGAATCCATGTCCCATATGATCCAGCTATTCCTCTGCGGCGTGTTGATCCAAAGAACTCGGAAACACTCCTGCCTAAAGACATGTGCACCGCTGAGTTCACCACAGCGTCGCTCCCACTACCCAAGACTTGGAAGCCTCCCTGGAGCCCAGCAAGGGACGAGTGCAGAAGGAAGATGGGCTATAGCCACGCAATGGCATACCAGTCAGCCGGAACCAAGGATGCAATCCAGCCACTTGTGACCACCAGAATGGCTGTGAGGGTTTTAGGGAAGTGAAACAAGCCCCAGGGAGCAAGGCAAGTACCGTAGGACCTCACTTAAGAGGAGAAGGAAAAACAAGCGGTCAGGAACAGGTGGCACGGGACATTTGATTGGGGGTTCCCAGAGACAAAGCGGGGAGGTGTGAGAGGGTGAAACAGATGATGAGGCACAAGTGTGTGGTGAGGGCCTGCTATTAGGCTTACGCAGGGGAAGATGATGTAAGCTACACGGAAGTCTACATCGATGAGGATGCAAATCGGAAAGATATAGGATGTTCTAATGCAGGGTTGTGGCAATAAATTCACCTAAAAGCAAAAAAAATCCAAAATGGGGTCCAGAATGACGGCATAAAGCTTTGGGGCTGAAAGAGATTAGAGAGGGTGAACTTCCAAGGCTGGAAAATCACCTCAAAATGCGTACTGATGCTACAGAAAGGTAGACCCTTCCAAATAGATGAAGAGGAATACTACCCACAGAACATGCTGCCTGCTAAACCCATGCACCAACGGAAAAGGTTACCGTCCAGGATGTTACTACTAATCACCTTCACGAATAATCCAAACAGGCCCACGTGTTCCCAAGCTCAGGCAAAAGGTTGGTCCAAAAGTCCAATTCAGGGCCGGCCCTGTGGCGGAGCGGGTAAGTGCCCACGTTCCGCTTGGCCGGCCCAGGCCTCACTGTTTCACATCACGGGTGCAGATCACATTGGCAGTGTTAGGACATACAGATTTCATGGTACGGTGCGGACAGGGATCATAAACTAAGTAGCAATGGTGAGGTCACCTTATCAATACGCACCAGAAAAAGAACCGTGAGGCTTTTACAATCCATGAACGCATCTGGTACACTTCCCCAGAGGAAGAAGGAAGGAAAACATGGGACCTGCCAAGGTGGAATCGGCAGAGTGCTAGGAGATGGCACGATCACTGCGCATCAGAGGACTGCCCGGGCAACTTCAACTTGGGAGGGAGTCCAGGACTTTCTCTGGGGAACGTCCACCCACTTGGCCATCTACATAAAATGTAAGAGGTAAAACCCAGGATAATCTTACAGGACAGAAACCAGTGTCTAGAGAGAATGTAGCAGGCCTTCCAAAGTTCGAGGAGCAAGACAGAAACCGACAAGAAATCGAGAAAAAGGAAAACTATCCTACCAGGAAAGGGTGAGGAGTCGGACTGGCCTGAGATGGCTCTGAAACTCTGTGTGCACGCAGGTTGTCAGGACAACTTCGAATTTTGAGGTTGTTTATGACATCACGAGGATCCTGTCCGCCAAGATGGCCGCACGGTTACAGACCGAGGATTGGCCTAGGCTAGGCTATTACAGGGAGGGATACCCAGAAACAGCTTTGAGAAACAGAAAGCGGACACAGAAACTGGAAGACATAAAACAGACGCTGATTCGAGGGGTAAGAAAGGGATCCTTGGCAAGAAGCGAGAATAGAGGGACAAGCCCCGAGAGGAGAACGTTGTCATCTATTCAAGTCTATGGGGAGGCCATGCTGATTCAAGCTTGCAACTTGATTGGAAGCAAGAGGCCGGACTTGGGCCTTATCAGACCTACGTGGTCCTTCTGCCTTAAGCATAAGCCAAAGTCAAGAATGAGGGCTTGAGGACGTTGAAGAGAAGACTCGATGCCTCCTTTCCTAGGCCCCTGGCATTCTTTGCAGATCAGTCTCACTTTCCATAGCTCTGGCGTCACGGGGGCCCACCGGGTACATGCTAATGTGTCCCAAGAGATGTCTTGGAAGCCTTGAAGGAATGGAGCCCCGTCACGCTTGGGCTACGTCTCTTTGTTTGGAAGTGCTCTACAAGGGTGCTGAAAAGCACCCTTTTCCACAGGGCTTCGTTCCTTCGTGAAGGCTGCCCGCCCAGGCTAGTGTGCTCAGTTTGCCTCCATCGAAATTCTCTCCCCCTACCTCTTGCCGTAGAAGGATTATTGATTATGTGTTTTGACACCACATGTAAGGAAGTGGGCTGAAAATGAGAACATTACAATTCTGTTTCAAGAAAAATAAACAGGCCAGGGCTGAGGATGTAAGGCAAACAAATGGCACAGCCTATAGAAATAAAGTAAGCCCGTATCTAGACGGCACCTGGGGGAACGTCCCAGGATCAGGGGTGAAGTTCGAAACTTCCCAAATCCGGAAAGGAGACAGAAAAATATCTTTCCTGGAGAGAGGGATTCATCAGACTCGTCTAATTTGTCTTGGAAACATTGTGTCCGTGAAGGGGGATGCCAGGACCACCTCGAGTTTGGAGTTTGTGACCTCAGGATGGCAAACCAACCCAGATGACCACGTGTTCCCAGTGCTTAGTTTGACCCAGGCTAGGACAGCAAAGACTCCTTCAAGTGACCGGTGCAAATTCAAAGACAACAACCAAGAGTCACGAAAGCACTCACACCTCGGCCTAGAGAACATACGGTGATTCCAGAAATGCAAAATGAATCACTTGGAATGAAGGGGAACGGACTGATAAGCATGTCTAAGGGGGATAGCTGAGAAATACCATGACGATTCTCCTATGGAAAAGAGACAAAGGTCCCAGAAAATGGAAGGCGAACAGAAATCACCCCTGGATAATCCACAATGAAAGATGATGTCCGTCTTTAGACAGACTCTGCTGGAACGTTTGAAAGGCAGAGAAATTCACAAGCCAAAAGACGGCAGCGAAGGTCAAGGCTGGGCTAAGTGGGAAGGGTGAGCTATGAGACTGCTCCAAGCGGGCCAGGAAACCGTGTGTCCGTGAAGCTTGCCGGGACAGCAGAGACACGATTATGACCAATCCTCTGACATCCCAGTGGACCCGAAAAACAACCTGGCCTCATCTACACAGTGCCAGAGTTGGGCTCAAGTAGCATATTCAAGTCCCATTGCCCTCAACTGCAGGTTGCCAACGGAACATGAAAGGGGCCGGCCGGTGGTGCAGCGGTGAGGTCCGCACCTTCTGGGTCGGTGGCCCGGGGTGGGCCGGGTGGACCCTCGGGTGGGCCTGCTCACCACTGCTTCAGGCATTCTGGGGCAGGCGTCCGAGGTAGTGTAGAGGCAGATGGGAAGGGACGTTAGCCAGGGCCAGACTTCCACAGCAAATACAGGACGATTGCCAGCAGATGTGAGCTCAGCGATGCACTTCTGCCAGAGCAAAACCGATTCAAAGTTGCAAAGCATAGAGAAACTGAAGCTGAAAAGAAAAAGTGAAAAACTGCATGCCAGTGAGAAGGATGAGATCTCTATGAAGAAACTTAGCAAAACAGGTGAAAGCCATGGCAATGGAAAACTAACAAACGTTGGGGGAAAGAAATTCAAGAAGACACAAGGAGAAAGAAGGAGATTCCCGGATCTAGGAGTGGAAGCAGCAACACACTGGAAACGTCCCTACCAGAGCAAGGAATCTCTGGATTCCATGCAATCCCAGTCAAAGTTGCAGCAATGTTTCCCACAGAGACAGAAGAGGGAATCCTAAAGTTTCTAGCCAGCAACAACAGACCCTGACTAGGCAAAGGAATCCTCAGGAAAACGAAAAAAGCAGGACGTGGCACAGTTTCCGATTTCAACATATAGGACGAAGCACTAGGTACCGAGACGGCACAGTCTGGGCCCCAAAACAGGCACACAGACCCCTGCAACAGAATCGAGAACCCAGAGCCCAACTCAAACGTACATGGACAGCCCATTTTCGACCAGGGAGCCAAGAGGAGACAGCGGAGAAAGGAGAGTCTCTACCATAAACGGTGCTGGGAAGCCTGCACAGCCACCTGGAACACAACGACAGTACACCATGATGTTACACCTGGCACACACACCACCTGAAATGGATCAAAGCCTTGAATGGCAGACTTGAAACCGTGAACCTTGTAGCAGAAGACCTAGGCAGAGTGCTCTTTGCCATCTGTCTGAGCCGCCTGTTTGGAAGAAGCAAGTCCGACTGGGCCAGGGCAAGCAAGTCAACAAGAAACCAACGGGACCACGTCAAATGCGGACGCTTCTGCCCAGTGAAGGAAACCATCGACTGAATGCAAAGATAGCACGACGACTGGGGGAGGATGTTTGCAAACCCCACATCGGACAAGGGGTGAAAAGCCCAAGGATGCAATCAACTCGCACGTCCCCACAAGAAAAAAAAAAAAAAAAACAACAAGCCAATGAAAGCCTGGGCAGAAGATGGAAACAGAGATTTCTGCCAAGAAGATCGAAAGAGGGCCAACGGGTGCATGAACACTTGTTCACCGTCATTAAGTCTCAGGCCAATGCAAATGCAAACTGCAAGGGCACAGCAGCTCACTGTGGTCAGAATGGCTATAAGGAAGCAGACAGGAAGCCACAAGTGTCAGAGAGGAGGTGGAGAGAAGGGAAGCCTCCTGCACCGTTGGTGGGAGTGCAGACCGGTGCAGCCACTACGCCAAGCGGTGTGGAACTGCCTCAGAACTTGAAGAATCCATGTCCCATATGATCCAGCTATTCCTCTGCGGCGTGTTGATCCAAAGAACTCGGAAACACTCCTGCATAAAGACATGTGCACCGCTGAGTTCACCACAGCGTCGCTCCCACTACCCAAGACTTGGAAGCCTCCCTGGAGCCCAGCAAGGGACGAGTGCAGAAGGAAGATGGGCTATAGCCACGCAATGGCATACCAGTCAGCCGGAACCAAGGATGCAATCCAGCCATTTGTGACCACCAGAATGGCTGTGAGGGTTTTAGGGAAGTGAAACAAGCCCCAGGGAGCAAGGCAAGTACCGTAGGACCTCACTTAAGAGGAGGAGGAAAAGCAAGCGGTCAGGAACAGGTGGCACGGGACATTTGATTGGGGGTTCCCAGAGACAAAGCGGGGAGGTGTGAGAGGGTGAAACAGATGATGAGGCACAAGTGTGTGGTGAGGGCCTGCTATTAGGCTTACGCAGGGGAAGATGATGTAAGCTACACGGAAGTCTACATCGAGGAGGATGCAAATCGGAAAGATATAGGATGTTCTAATGCAGGGTTGTGGCAATAAATTCACCTAAAAGCAAAAAAAATCCAAAATGGCGTCCAGAATGACGGCATAAAGCTTTGGGGCTGAAAGAGATTAGAGAAGGTGAACTTCCAAGGCTGGAAAATCACCTCAAAATGCGTACTGATGCTACAGAAAGGTAGACCATTCCCAATAGATGAAGAGGAATACTACCCACAGAACATGGTGCCTGCTAAACCCATGCACCAAAGGGAAAGGTTACCGTCCAGGATGTTACTACTAATCACCTTCACGAATAATCCAAACAGGCCCACGTGTTCCCAAGCTCAGGCAAAAGGTTGGTCCAAAAGTCCAATTCAGGGCCGGCCCTGTGGCGGAGCGGGTAAGTGCCCACGTTCCGCTTGGCCGGCCCAGGCCTCACTGTTTCACATCACGGGTGCAGATCACATTAGCAGTGTTAGGAAATACAGATTTCATGGTACGATGCGGACAGGGATCATAAACTAAGTAGCAATGGTGAGGTCACCTTATCAATACGCACCAGAAAAAGAACCGTGAGGCTTTTACAATCCAGGAACGCATCTGGTGCACTTCCCCAAAGGAAGCAGGAAGGAAAACATGGGACCTGCCAAGGTGGAATCGGCAGAGTGCTAGGAGATGACACGATCATTGCGCATCAGAGGACTGCCCCGGCAACTTCAACTTGGGAGGGAGTCCAGGACTTTCTCTGGGGAACGTCCACCCACTTGGCCATCTACATAAAATGTAAGAGGTAAAACCCAGGATAATCTTACAGGACAGAAACCAGTGTCTAGAGAGAATGTAGCAGGCCTTCCAAAGTGCGAGGAGCAAGACAGAAACCGACAAGAAACCGAGAAAAAGGAAAACTATCCTACCAGGAAAGGGTGAGGAGTCGGACTGGCCTGAGATGGCTCTGAAACTCTGTGTGCACGCAGGTTGTCAGGACAACTTCGAATTTTGAGGTTCTTTATGACATCACGAGGATCATGTCCGCCAAGATGGCCGCACGGTTACAGACTGCGGATTGGCCTAGGCTAGGCTATTAAAGGGAGGGATACCCAGAAACAGCTTTGAGAAACAGAAAGCGGACACAGAAACTGGAAGACATAAAACAGACGCTGATTCAAGGGCTAAGAAAGGGATCCTGGGCAAGAAGCGAGAATAGAGGGACAAGCCCCAAGAGGAGAACGTTGTCATCTATTCAAGTCTATGGGGAGGCCATGCTGATTCAAGCTTGCAACTTGATTGGAAGCAAGAGGCCGGACTTGGGCCTTATCAGACCTACGTGGTCCTTCTGCCTTAAGCATAAGCCAAAGTCAAGAATGAGGTCTTGAGGACGTTGAAGAGAAGACTCGATGCCTCCTTTCCCAGGCCCCTGGCATTCTTTGCAGATCAGTCTCACTTTCCATAGCTCTGGCGTCACGGGGGCCCACTGGGTACATGCTAATGTGTCCCAAGAGATGTCTTGGAAGCCTTGAAGGAATGGAGCCCCGTCACGCTTGGGCTATGTCTCTTTGTTTGGAAGTGCTCTACAAGGGTGCTGAAAAGCACCCTTTTCCACAGGGCTTCGTTCCTTCGTGAGGGCTGCCCTCCCAGGCTAGTGTGCTCAGTTTGCCTCCATCGAAATTCTCTCCCCCTACCTCTTGCCGTAGAAGGATTATGGATTATGTGTTTTGACACCACATGTAAGGAAGTGGGCTGAAAATGAGAACATTACAATTCTGTTGCAAGAAAAAGAAACAGGCCAGGGCTGAGGATGTAAGGCAAACAAATGGCACAGCCCATAGAAATAAAGTAAGCCCGTATCTAGACGGCACCTGGGGGAACGTTCCAGGATCAGGGGTGAAGTTCGAAACTTCCCAAATCCGGAAGGGAGACAGAAAAATATCTTTCCTGGAGAGAGGAATTCATCAGATTCGTCTAATTTGTCTTGGAAACATTGTGTCCGTGAAGGGGGATGCCAGGACCACCTCGAGTTTGGAGTTTCTGACCTCAGGATGTCAAACCAACCCAGATGACCACGTGTTCCCAGTGCTTAGTTTGACCCAGGCTAGGGCAGCAAAGACTCCTTCAAGTGACCGGTGCAAATTCAAAGACAACAACCAAGAGTCACGAAAGCGCTCACACCTCGGCCTCGAGAACATACGGTGATTCCAGAAATGCAAAATGAATCACTTGGAATGAAGGGGAACGGACTGATAAGCATGTCTAAGGGGGATAGCTGAGAAATACCGTGACGATTCTCCTATGGAAAAGAGACAAAGGTCCCAGAAAATGGAAGGCGAACAGAAATCACACCTGGATAATCCACAATGAAAGATGATGTCCGTCTTTAGACAGACTCTGCTGGAACGTTTGAAAGGCAGAGAAATCCACAAGCCAAAAGACGGCAGCGAAGGTCAAGGCTGGGCTAAGTGGGAAGGGGGAGTTATGAGACTGCTCCAAGCGGGCCAGGAAACCGTGTGTCCGTGAAGCTTGCCGGGACAGCAGAGACACGATTATGACCAATCCTCTGACATCGCAGTGGACCCGAAAAACAACCTGGCCTCATCTACACAGTGCCAGAGTTGGGCTCAAGTAGCATATTCAAGTCCCATTGCCCTCAACTGCAGGTTGCCAACGGAACATGAAAGGGGCCGGCCGGTGGTGCAGCGGTGAGGTCCGCACCTTCTGGGTCGGTGGCCCGGGGTGGGCCGGGTGGACCCTCGGGTGAGCCTGCTCACCACTGCTTCAGGCATTCTGGGGCAGGCGTCCGAGGTAGTGTAGAGGCAGACGGGAAGGGACGTTAGACAGGGCCAGACTTCCACAGCAAATACAGGAGCATTGCCAGCAGATGTGAGCTCAGCGATGCACTTCTGCCAGAACAAAACCGATTCAAAGTTGCAAAGCATAGAGAAACTGAAGCTGAAAAGAAAAAGTGAAAAACTGCATGCCAGTGAGAAGGATGAGATCTCTATGAAGAAACTTAGCAAAACAGGTGAAAGCCATGGCAATGGAAAGCTAACAAACGTTGGGGGAAAGAAATTCAAGAAGACACAAGGAGAAAGAAGGAGATTCCCGGATCTAGGAGTGGAAGCAGCAACACACTGGAAACGTCCCTACCAGAGCAAGGAATCTCTGGATTCCATGCAATCCCAGTCAAAGTTGCAGCAATGTTTCCCACAGAGACAGAAGAGGGAATCCTAAAGTTTCTAGCCAGCAACAACAGACCCTGACTAGGCAAAGGAATCCTCAGGAAAACGAAAAAAGCAGGACGTGGCACACTTTCCGATTTCAACATATAGGACGAAGCACTAGGTACCGAGACGGCACAGTCTGGGCCCCAAAACAGGCACACAGACCCCTGCAACAGAATCGAGAACCCAGAGCCCAACTCAAACGTACATGGACAGCCCATTTTCGACCAGGGAGCCAAGAGGAGACAGCGGAGAAAGGAGAGTCTCTACCATAAACGGTGCTGGGAAGCCTGCACAGCCACCTGGAACACAACGACAGTACACCATGATGTTACACCTGGCACACACACCACCTGAAATGGATCAAAGCCTTGAATGGCAGACTTGAAACCGTGAACCTTGTAGCAGAAGACCTAGGCAGAGTGCTCTTTGCCATCGGTCTGAGCCGCCTGCTTGGAAGAAGCAAGTCCGACTGGGCCAGGGCAAGCAAGTCAACAAGAAACCAACGGGACCACGTCAAATGCGGACGCTTCTGCCCAGTGAAGGAAACCATCGACTGAACGCAAAGATAGCACAACGACTGGGGGAGGATGTTTGCAAACCCCACATCGGACAAGGGGTGAAAAGCCCAAGGATGCAATCAACTCGCACGGCCCCACAAGAAAAAAAAAAAAAAACAACAAGCCAATGAAAGCCTGGGCAGAAGATGGAAACAGAGATTTCTGCCAAGAAGATCGAAAGAGGGCCTACGGGTGCATGAACACTTGTTCACCGTCATTAAGTCTCAGGCCAATGCAAATGCAAACTGCAAGGGCACAGCAGCTCACTGTGGTCAGAATGGCTATAAGGAAGCAGACAGGAAGCCACAAGTGTCAGAGAGGAGGTGGAGAGAAGGGAAGCCTCCTGCACCGTTGGTGGGAGTGCAGACCGGTGCAGCCACTACGCCAAGCGGTGTGGAACTGCCTCAGAACTTTAAGAATCCATGTCCCATATGATCCAGCTATTCCTCTGCGGCGTGTTGATCCAAAGAACTCGGAAACACTCCTGCATAAAGACATGTGCACCGCTGAGTTCACCACAGCGTCGCTCCCACTACCCAAGACTTGGAAGCCTCCCTGGAGCCCAGCAAGGGACGAGTGCAGAAGGAAGATGGGCTATAGCCACGCAATGGCATACCAGTCAGCCGGAACCAAGGATGCAATCCAGCCATTTGTGACCACCAGAATGGCTGTGAGGGTTTTAGGGAAGTGAAACAAGCCCCAGGGAGCAAGGCAAGTACCGTAGGACCTCACTTAAGAGGAGGAGGAAAAGCAAGCGGTCAGGAACAGGTGGCACGGGACATTTGATTGGGGGTTCCCAGAGACAAAGCGGGGAGGTGTGAGAGGGTGAAACAGATGATGAGGCACAAGTGTGTGGTGAGGGCCTGCTATTGGGCTTACGCAGGGGAAGATGATGTAAGCTACACGGAAGTCTACATCGAGGAGGATGCAAATCGGAAAGATATAGGATGTTCTAATGCAGGGTTGCGGCAATAAATTCACCTAAAAGCAAAAAAAATCCAAAATGGGGTCCAGAATGACGGCATAAAGCTTTGGGGCTGAAAGAGATTAGAGAAGGTGAACTTCCAAGGCTGGAAAATCACCTCAAAATGCGTACTGATGCTACAGAAAGGTAGACCATTCCAAATAGATGAAGAGGAATACTACCCACAGAACATGCTGCCTGCTAAACCCATGCACCAACGGAAAAGGTTACCGTCCAGGATGTTACTACTAATCACCTTCACGAATAATCCAAACAGGCCCACGTGTTCCCAAGCTCAGGCAAAAGGTTGGTCCAAAAGTCCAATTCAGGGCCGGCCCTGTGGCGCAGCGGGTAAGTGCCCACGTTCCGCTTGGCCGGCCCAGGCCTCACTGTTTCACATCACGGGTGCAGATCACATTAGCAGTGTTAGGAAATATAGATTTCATGGTACGGTGCGGACAGGGATCATAAACTAAGTAGCAATGGTGAGGTCACCTTATCAATACGCACCAGAAAAAGAACCGTGAGGCTTTTACAATCCAGGAACGCATCTGGTGCACTTCCCCAAAGGAAGAAGGAAGGAAAACATGGGACCCGCCAAGGTGGAATCGGCAGAGTGCTAGGAGATGACACGATCATTGCGCATCAGAGGACTGCCCCGGCAACTTCAACTTGGGAGGGAGTCCAGGACTTTCTCTGGGGAACGTCCACCCACTTGGCCATCTACATAAAATGTAAGAGGTAAAACCCAGGATAATCTTACAGGACAGAAACCAGTGTCTAGAGAGAATGTAGCAGGCCTTCCAAAGTGCGAGGAGCAAGACAGAAACCGACAAGAAACCGAGAAAAAGGAAAAGTATCCTACCAGGAAAGGGTGAGGAGTCGGACTGGCCTGAGATGGCTCTGAAACTCTGTGTGCACGCAGGTTGTCAGGACAACTTCGAATTTTGAGGTTGTTTATGACATCACGAGGATCATGTCCGCCAAGATGGCCGCACGGTTACAGACTGCGGATTGGCCTAGGCTAGGCTATTAAAGGGAGGGATACCCAGAAACAGCTTTGAGAAACAGAAAGCGGACACAGAAACTGGAAGACATAAAACAGACGCTGATTCGAGGGCTAAGAAAGGGATCCTGGGCAAGAAGCGAGAATAGAGGGACAAGCCCCGAGAGGAGAACGTTGTCATCTATTCAAGTCTATGGGGAGGCCATGCTGATTCAAGCTTGCAACTTGATTGGAAGCAAGAGGCCGGACTTGGGCCTTATCAGACCTACGTGGTCCTTCTGCCTTAAGCATAAGCCAAAGTCAAGAATGAGGTCTTGAGGACGTTGAAGAGAAGACTCGATGCCTCCTTTCCCAGGCCCCTGGCATTCTTTGCAGATCAGTCTCACTTTCCATAGCTCTGGCGTCACGGGGGCCCACTGGGTACATGCTAATGTGTCCCAAGAGATGTCTTGGAAGCCTTGAAGGAATGGAGCCCCGTCACGCTTGGGCTATGTCTCTTTGTTTGGAAGTGCTCTACAAGGGTGCTGAAAAGCACCCTTTTCCACAGGGCTTCGTTCCTTCGTGAGGGCTGCCCTCCCAGGCTAGTGTGCTCAGTTTGCCTCCATCGAAATTCTCTCCCCCTACCTCTTGCCGTAGAAGGATTATGGATTATGTGTTTTGACACCACATGTAAGGAAGTGGGCTGAAAATGAGAACATTACAATTCTGTTGCAAGAAAAAGAAACAGGCCAGGGCTGAGGATGTAAGGCAAACAAATGGCACAGCCCATAGAAATAAAGTAAGCCCGTATCTAGACGGCACCTGGGGGAACGTTCCAGGATCAGGGGTGAAGTTCGAAACTTCCCAAATCCGGAAAGGAGACAGAAAAATATCTTTCCTGGAGAGAGGAATTCATCAGATTCGTCTAATTTGTCTTGGAAACATTGTGTCCGTGAAGGGGGATGCCAGGACCACCTCGAGTTTGGAGTTTCTGACCTCAGGATGTCAAACCAACCCAGATGACCACGTGTTCCCAGTGCTTAGTTTGACCCAGGCTAGGGCAGCAAAGACTCCTTCAAGTGACCGGTGCAAATTCAAAGACAACAACCAAGAGTCACGAAAGCGCTCACACCTCGGCCTCGAGAACATACGGTGATTCCAGAAATGCAAAATGAATCACTTGGAATGAAGGGGAACGGACTGATAAGCATGTCTAAGGGGGATAGCTGAGAAATACCGTGACGATTCTCCTATGGAAAAGAGACAAAGGTCCCAGAAAATGGAAGGCGAACAGAAATCACACCTGGACAATCCACAATGAAAGATGATGTCCGTCTTTAGACAGACTCTGCTGGAACGTTTGAAAGGCAGAGAAATCCACAAGCCAAAAGACGGCAGCGAAGGTCAAGGCTGGGCTAAGTGGGAAGGGGGAGTTATGAGACTGCTCCAAGCGGGCCAGGAAACCGTGTGTCCGTGAAGCTTGCCGGGACAGCAGAGACACGATTATGACCAATCCTCTGACATCGCAGTGGACCCGAAAAACAACCTGGCCTCATCTACACAGTGCCAGAGTTGGGCTCAAGTAGCATATTCAAGTCCCATTGCCCTCAACTGCAGGTTGCCAACGGAACATGAAAGGGGCCGGCCGGTGGTGCAGCGGTGAGGTCCGCACCTTCTGGGTCGGTGGCCCGGGGTGGGCCGGGTGGACCCTCGGGTGAGCCTGCTCACCACTGCTTCAGGCATTCTGGGGCAGGCGTCCGAGGTAGTGTAGAGGCAGACGGGAAGGGACGTTAGCCAGGGCCAGACTTCCACAGCAAATACAGGAGCATTGCCAGCAGATGTGAGCTCAGCGATGCACTTCTGCCAGAACAAAACCGATTCAAAGTTGCAAAGCATAGAGAAACTGAAGCTGAAAAGAAAAAGTGAAAAACTGCATGCCAGTGAGAAGGATGAGATCTCTATGAAGAAACTTAGCAAAACAGGTGAAAGCCATGGCAATGGAAAGCTAACAAACGTTGGGGGAAAGAAATTCAAGAAGACACAAGGAGAAAGAAGGAGATTCCCGGATCTAGGAGTGGAAGCAGCAACACACTGGAAACGTCCCTACCAGAGCAAGGAATCTCTGGATTCCATGCAATCCCAGTCAAAGTTGCAGCAATGTTTCCCACAGAGACAGAGGAGGGAATCCTAAAGTTCCTAGCCAGCAACAACAGACCCTGACTAGGCAAAGGAATCCTCAGGAAAACGAAAAAAGCAGGACGTGGCACACTTTCCGATTTCAACATATAGGACGAAGCACTAGGTACCGAGACGGCACAGTCTGGGCCCCAAAACAGGCACACAGACCCCTGCAACAGAATCGAGAACCCAGAGCCCAACTCAAACGTACATGGACAGCCCATTTTCGACCAGGGAGCCAAGAGGAGACAGCGGAGAAAGGAGAGTCTCTACCATAAACGGTGCTGGGAAGCCTGCACAGCCACCTGGAACACAACGACAGTACACCATGATGTTACACCTGGCACACACACCACCTGAAATGGATCAAAGCCTTGAATGGCAGACTTGAAACCGTGAACCTTGTAGCAGAAGACCTAGGCAGAGTGCTCTTTGCCATCGGTCTGAGCCGCCTGCTTGGAAGAAGCAAGTCCGACTGGGCCAGGGCAAGCAAGTCAACAAGAAACCAACGGGACCACGTCAAATGCGGACGCTTCTGCCCAGTGAAGGAAACCATCGACTGAATGCAAAGATAGCACGACGACTGGGGGAGGATGTTTGCAAACCCCACATCGGACAAGGGGTGAAAAGCCCAAGGATGCAATCAACTCGCACGTCCCCACAAGAAAAAAAAAAAAAAAAACAACAAGCCAATGAAAGCCTGGGCAGAAGATGGAAACAGAGATTTCTGCCAAGAAGATCGAAAGAGGGCCAACGGGTGCATGAACACTTGTTCACCGTCATTAAGTCTCAGGCCAATGCAAATGCAAACTGCAAGGGCACAGCAGCTCACTGTGGTCAGAATGGCTATAAGGAAGCAGACAGGAAGCCACAAGTGTCAGAGAGGAGGTGGAGAGAAGGGAAGCCTCCTGCACCGTTGGTGGGAGTGCAGACCGGTGCAGCCACTACGCCAAGCGGTGTGGAACTGCCTCAGAACTTGAAGAATCCATGTCCCATATGATCCAGCTATTCCTCTGCGGCGTGTTGATCCAAAGAACTCGGAAACACTCCTGCATAAAGACATGTGCACCGCTGAGTTCACCACAGCGTCGCTCCCACTACCCAAGACTTGGAAGCCTCCCTGGAGCCCAGCAAGGGACGAGTGCAGAAGGAAGATGGGCTATAGCCACGCAATGGCATACCAGTCAGCCGGAACCAAGGATGCAATCCAGCCATTTGTGACCACCAGAATGGCTGTGAGGGTTTTAGGGAAGTGAAACAAGCCCCAGGGAGCAAGGCAAGTACCGTAGGACCTCACTTAAGAGGAGGAGGAAAAGCAAGCGGTCAGGAACAGGTGGCACGGGACATTTGATTGGGGGTTCCCAGAGACAAAGCGGGGAGGTGTGAGAGGGTGAAACAGATGATGAGGCACAAGTGTGTGGTGAGGGCCTGCTATTGGGCTTACGCAGGGGAAGATGATGTAAGCTACACGGAAGTCTACCTCGAGGAGGATGCAAATCGGAAAGATATAGGATGTTCTAATGCAGGGTTGCGGCAATAAATTCACCTAAAAGCAAAAAAAATCCAAAATGGCGTCCAGAATGACGGCATAAAGCTTTGGGGCTGAAAGAGATTAGAGAAGGTGAACTTCCAAGGCTGGAAAATCACCTCAAAATGCGTACTGATGCTACAGAAAGGTAGACCATTCCAAATAGATGAAGAGGAATACTACCCACAGAACATGCTGCCTGCTAAACCCATGCACCAACGGAAAAGGTTACCGTCCAGGATGTTACTACTAATCACCTTCACGAATAATCCAAACAGGCCCACGTGTTCCCAAGCTCAGGCAAAAGGTTGGTCCATAAGTCCAATTCAGGGCCGGCCCTGTGGCGCAGCGGGTAAGTGCCCACGTTCCGCTTGGCCGGCCCAGGCCTCACTGTTTCACATCACGGGTGCAGATCACATTAGCAGTGTTAGGAAATATAGATTTCATGGTACGGTGCGGACAGGGATCATAAACTAAGTAGCAATGGTGAGGTCACCTTATCAATACGCACCAGAAAAAGAACCGTGAGGCTTTTACAATCCAGGAACGCATCTGGTGCACTTCCCCAAAGGAAGAAGGAAGGAAAACATGGGACCCGCCAAGGTGGAATCGGCAGAGTGCTAGGAGATGACACGATCATTGCGCATCAGAGGACTGCCCCGGCAACTTCAACTTGGGAGGGAGTCCAGGACTTTCTCTGGGGAACGTCCACCCACTTGGCCATCTACATAAAATGTAAGAGGTAAAACCCAGGATAATCTTACAGGACAGAAACCAGTGTCTAGAGAGAATGTAGCAGGCCTTCCAAAGTGCGAGGAGCAAGACAGAAACCGACAAGAAACCGAGAAAAAGGAAAAGTATCCTACCAGGAAAGGGTGAGGAGTCGGACTGGCCTGAGTTGGCTCTGAAACTCTGTGTGCACGCAGGTTGTCAGGACAACTTCGAATTTTGAGGTTGTTTATGACATCACGAGGATCATGTCCGCCAAGATGGCCGCACGGTTACAGACTGCGGATTGGCCTAGGCTAGGCTATTAAAGGGAGGGATACCCAGAAACAGCTTTGAGAAACAGAAAGCGGACACAGAAACTGGAAGACATAAAACAGACGCTGATTCGAGGGCTAAGAAAGGGATCCTGGGCAAGAAGCGAGAATAGAGGGACAAGCCCCGAGAGGAGAACGTTGTCATCTATTCAAGTCTATGGGGAGGCCATGCTGATTCAAGCTTGCAACTTGATTGGAAGCAAGAGGCCGGACTTGGGCCTTATCAGACCTACGTGGTCCTTCTGCCTTAAGCATAAGCCAAAGTCAAGAATGAGGTCTTGAGGACGTTGAAGAGAAGACTCGATGCCTCCTTTCCCAGGCCCCTGGCATTCTTTGCAGATCAGTCTCACTTTCCATAGCTCTGGCGTCACGGGGGCCCACTGGGTACATGCTAATGTGTCCCAAGAGATGTCTTGGAAGCCTTGAAGGAATGGAGCCCCGTCACGCTTGGGCTATGTCTCTTTGTTTGGAAGTGCTCTACAAGGGTGCTGAAAAGCACCCTTTTCCACAGGGCTTCGTTCCTTCGTGAGGGCTGCCCTCCCAGGCTAGTGTGCTCAGTTTGCCTCCATCGAAATTCTCTCCCCCTACCTCTTGCCGTAGAAGGATTATGGATTACGTGTTTTGACACCACATGTAAGGAAGTGGGCTGAAAATGAGAACATTACAATTCTGTTGCAAGAAAAAGAAACAGGCCAGGGCTGAGGATGTAAGGCAAACAAATGGCACAGCCCATAGAAATAAAGTAAGCCCGTATCTAGACGGCACCTGGGGGAACGTTCCAGGATCAGGGGTGAAGTTCGAAACTTCCCAAATCCGGAAAGGAGACAGAAAAATATCTTTCCTGGAGAGAGGAATTCATCAGATTCGTCTAATTTGTCTTGGAAACATTGTGTCCGTGAAGGGGGATGCCAGGACCACCTCGAGTTTGGAGTTTCTGACCTCAGGATGTCAAACCAACCCAGATGACCACGTGTTCCCAGTGCTTAGTTTGACCCAGGCTAGGGCAGCAAAGACTCCTTCAAGTGACCGGTGCAAATTCAAAGACAACAACCAAGAGTCACGAAAGCGCTCACACCTCGGCCTAGAGAACATACGGTGATTCCAGAAATGCAAAATGAATCACTTGGAATGAAGGGGAACGGACTGATAAGCATGTCTAAGGGGGATAGCTGAGAAATACCGTGACGATTCTCCTATGGAAAAGAGACAAAGGTCCCAGAAAATGGAAGGCGAACAGAAATCACACCTGGACAATCCACAATGAAAGATGATGTCCGTCTTTAGACAGACTCTGCTGGAACGTTTGAAAGGCAGAGAAATCCACAAGCCAAAAGACGGCAGCGAAGGTCAAGGCTGGGCTAAGTGGGAAGGGGGAGTTATGAGACTGCTCCAAGCGGGCCAGGAAACCGTGTGTCCGTGAAGCTTGCCGGGACAGCAGAGACACGATTATGACCAATCCTCTGACATCGCAGTGGACCCGAAAAACAACCTGGCCTCATCTACACAGTGCCAGAGTTGGGCTCAAGTAGCATATTCAAGTCCCATTGCCCTCAACTGCAGGTTGCCAACGGAACATGAAAGGGGCCGGCCGGTGGTGCAGCGGTGAGGTCCGCACCTTCTGGGTCGGTGGCCCGGGGTGGGCCGGGTGGACCCTCGGGTGAGCCTGCTCACCACTGCTTCAGGCATTCTGGGGCAGGCGTCCGAGGTAGTGTAGAGGCAGACGGGAAGGGACGTTAGACAGGGCCAGACTTCCACAGCAAATACAGGAGCATTGCCGGCAGATGTGAGCTCAGCGATGCACTTCTGCCAGAACAAAACCGATTCAAAGTTGCAAAGCATAGAGAAACTGAAGCTGAAAAGAAAAAGTGAAAAACTGCATGCCAGTGAGAAGGATGAGATCTCTATGAAGAAACTTAGCAAAACAGGTGAAAGCAATGGCAATGGAAAACTAACAAACGTTGGGGGAAAGAAATTCAAGAAGACACAAGGAGAAAGAAGGAGATTCCCGGATCTAGGAGTGGAAGCAGCAACACACTGGAAACGTCCCTACCAGAGCAAGGAATCTCTGGATTCCATGCAATCCCAGTCAAAGTTGCAGCAATGTTTCCCACAGAGACAGAAGAGGGAATCCTAAAGTTTCTAGCCAGCAACAACAGACCCTGACTAGGCAAAGGAATCCTCAGGAAAACGAAAAAAGCAGGACGTGGCACAGTTTCCGATTTCAACATATAGGACGAAGCACTAGGTACCGAGACGGCACAGTCTGGGCCCCAAAACAGGCACACAGACCCCTGCAACAGAATCGAGAACCCAGAGCCCAACTCAAACGTACATGGACAGCCCATTTTCGACCAGGGAGCCAAGAGGAGACAGCGGAGAAAGGAGAGTCTCTACCATAAACGGTGCTGGGAAGCCTGCACAGCCACCTGGAACACAACGACAGTACACCATGATGTTACACCTGGCACACACACCACCTGAAATGGATCAAAGCCTTGAATGGCAGACTTGAAACCGTGAACCTTGTAGCAGAAGACCTAGGCAGAGTGCTCTTTGCCATCTGTCTGAGCCGCCTGTTTGGAAGAAGCAAGTCCGACTGGGCCAGGGCAAGCAAGTCAACAAGAAACCAACGGGACCACGTCAAATGCGGACGCTTCTGCCCAGTGAAGGAAACCATCGACTGAATGCAAAGATAGCACGACGACTGGGGGAGGATGTTTGCAAACCCCACATCGGACAAGGGGTGAAAAGCCCAAGGATGCAATCAACTCGCACGTCCCCACAAGAAAAAAAAAAAAAAAACAACAAGCCAATGAAAGCCTGGGCAGAAGATGGAAACAGAGATTTCTGCCAAGAAGATCGAAAGAGGGCCAACGGGTGCATGAACACTTGTTCACCGTCATTAAGTCTCAGGCCAATGCAAATGCAAACTGCAAGGGCACAGCAGCTCACTGTGGTCAGAATGGCTATAAGGAAGCAGACAGGAAGCCACAAGTGTCAGAGAGGAGGTGGAGAGAAGGGAAGCCTCCTGCACCGTTGGTGGGAGTGCAGACCGGTGCAGCCACTACGCCAAGCGGTGTGGAACTGCCTCAGAACTTGAAGAATCCATGTCCCATATGATCCAGCTATTCCTCTGCGGCGTGTTGATCCAAAGAACTCGGAAACACTCCTGCATAAAGACATGTGCACCGCTGAGTTCACCACAGCGTCGCTCCCACTACCCAAGACTTGGAAGCCTCCCTGGAGCCCAGCAAGGGACGAGTGCAGAAGGAAGATGGGCTATAGCCACGCAATGGCATACCAGTCAGCCGGAACCAAGGATGCAATCCAGCCATTTGTGACCACCAGAATGGCTGTGAGGGTTTTAGGGAAGTGAAACAAGCCCCAGGGAGCAAGGCAAGTACCGTAGGACCTCACTTAAGAGGAGAAGCAAAAACAAGCGGTCAGGAACAGGAGGCACGGGACATTTGATTGGGGGTTGCCAGAGACAAAGCGGGGAGGTGTGAGAGGGTGAAACAGATGATGAGGCACAAGTGTGTGGTGAGGGCCTGCTATTAGGCTTACGCAGGGGAAGATGATGTAAGCTACACGGAAGTCCACATGGATGAGGATGCAAGTCGGAAAGATATAGGATGTTCTAATGCAGGCTTGCGGCAATAAATTCACCTCAAAGCAAAAAAAATCCAAAATGGGGTCCAGAATGACGGCATAAAGCTTTGGGGCTGAAAGAGATTAGAGAAGGTGAACTTCCAAGGCTGGAAAATCACCTCAAAATGCGTACTGATGCTACAGAAAGGTAGACCATTCCCAATAGATGAAGAGGAATACTACCCACAGAACATGGTGCCTGCTAAACCCATGCACCAAAGGGAAAGGTTACCGTCCAGTATGTTACTACTAATCACCTTCACGAATAATCCAAACAGGCCCACGTGTTCCCAAGCTCAGGCAAAAGGTTGGTCCAAAAGTCCAATTCAGGGCCGGCCCTGTGGCGGAGCGGGTAACTGCCCACGTTCCGCTTGGCCGGCCCAGGCCTCACTGTTTCACATCACGGGTGCAGATCACATTAGCAGTGTTAGGAAATACAGATTTCATGGTACGATGCGGACAGGGATCATAAACTAAGTAGCAATGGTGAGGTCACCTTATCAATACGCACCAGAAAAAGAACCGTGAGGCTTTTACAATCCAGGAACGCATCTGGTGCACTTCCCCAAAGGAAGCAGGAAGGAAAACATGGGACCTGCCAAGGTGGAATCGGCAGAGTGCTAGGAGATGACACGATCATTGCGCATCAGAGGACTGCCCCGGCAACTTCAACTTGGGAGGGAGTCCAGGACTTTCTCTGGGGAACGTCCACCCACTTGGCCATCTACATAAAATGTAAGAGGTAAAACCCAGGATAATCTTACAGGACAGAAACCAGTGTCTAGAGAGAATGTAGCAGGCCTTCCAAAGTGCGAGGAGCAAGACAGAAACCGACAAGAAACCGAGAAAAAGGAAAACTATCCTACCAGGAAAGGGTGAGGAGTCGGACTGGCCTGAGATGGCTCTGAAACTCTGTGTGCACGCAGGTTGTCAGGACAACTTCGAATTTTGAGGTTGTTTATGACATCACGAGGATCATGTCCGCCAAGATGGCCGCACGGTTACAGACTGCGGATTGGCCTAGGCTAGGCTATTAAAGGGAGGGATACCCAGAAACAGCTTTGAGAAACAGAAAGCGGACACAGAAACTGGAAGACATAAAACAGACGCTGATTCAAGGGCTAAGAAAGGGATCCTGGGCAAGAAGCGAGAATAGAGGGACAAGCCCCAAGAGGAGAACGTTGTCATCTATTCAAGTCTATGGGGAGGCCATGCTGATTCAAGCTTGCAACTTGATTGGAAGCAAGAGGCCGGACTTGGGCCTTATCAGACCTACGTGGTCCTTCTGCCTTAAGCATAAGCCAAAGTCAAGAATGAGGTCTTGAGGACGTTGAAGAGAAGACTCGATGCCTCCTTTCCCAGGCCCCTGGCATTCTTTGCAGATCAGTCTCACTTTCCATAGCTCTGGCGTCACGGGGGCCCACTGGGTACATGCTAATGTGTCCCAAGAGATGTCTTGGAAGCCTTGAAGGAATGGAGCCCCGTCACGCTTGGGCTATGTCTCTTTGTTTGGAAGTGCTCTACAAGGGTGCTGAAAAGCACCCTTTTCCACAGGGCTTCGTTCCTTCGTGAGGGCTGCCCTCCCAGGCTAGTGTGCTCAGTTTGCCTCCATCGAAATTCTCTCCCCCTACCTCTTGCCGTAGAAGGATTATGGATTATGTGTTTTGACACCACATGTAAGGAAGTGGGCTGAAAATGAGAACATTACAATTCTGTTGCAAGAAAAAGAAACAGGCCAGGGCTGAGGATGTAAGGCAAACAAATGGCACAGCCCATAGAAATAAAGTAAGCCCGTATCTAGACGGCACCTGGGGGAACGTTCCAGGATCAGGGGTGAAGTTCGAAACTTCCCAAATCCGGAAAGGAGACAGAAAAATATCTTTCCTGGAGAGAGGAATTCATCAGATTCGTCTAATTTGTCTTGGAAACATTGTGTCCGTGAAGGGGGATGCCAGGACCACCTCGAGTTTGGAGTTTCTGACCTCAGGATGTCAAACCAACCCAGATGACCACGTGTTCCCAGTGCTTAGTTTGACCCAGGCTAGGGCAGCAAAGACTCCTTCAAGTGACCGGTGCAAATTCAAAGACAACAACCAAGAGTCACGAAAGCGCTCACACCTCGGCCTCGAGAACATACGGTGATTCCAGAAATGCAAAATGAATCACTTGGAATGAAGGGGAACGGACTGATAAGCATGTCTAAGGGGGATAGCTGAGAAATACCGTGACGATTCTCCTATGGAAAAGAGACAAAGGTCCCAGAAAATGGAAGGCGAACAGAAATCACACCTGGATAATCCACAATGAAAGATGATGTCCGTCTTTAGACAGACTCTGCTGGAACGTTTGAAAGGCAGAGAAATCCACAAGCCAAAAGACGGCAGCGAAGGTCAAGGCTGGGCTAAGTGGGAAGGGGGAGTTATGAGACTGCTCCAAGCGGGCCAGGAAACCGTGTGTCCGTGAAGCTTGCCGGGACAGCAGAGACACGATTATGACCAATCCTCTGACATCGCAGTGGACCCGAAAAACAACCTGGCCTCATCTACACAGTGCCAGAGTTGGGCTCAAGTAGCATATTCAAGTCCCATTGCCCTCAACTGCAGGTTGCCAACGGAACATGAAAGGGGCCGGCCGGTGGTGCAGCGGTGAGGTCCGCACCTTCTGGGTCGGTGGCCCGGGGTGGGCCGGGTGGACCCTCGGGTGAGCCTGCTCACCACTGCTTCAGGCATTCTGGGGCAGGCGTCCGAGGTAGTGTAGAGGCAGACGGGAAGGGACGTTAGACAGGGCCAGACTTCCACAGCAAATACAGGAGCATTGCCAGCAGATGTGAGCTCAGCGATGCACTTCTGCCAGAACAAAACCGATTCAAAGTTGCAAAGCATAGAGAAACTGAAGCTGAAAAGAAAAAGTGAAAAACTGCATGCCAGTGAGAAGGATGAGATCTCTATGAAGAAACTTAGCAAAACAGGTGAAAGCCATGGCAATGGAAAGCTAACAAACGTTGGGGGAAAGAAATTCAAGAAGACACAAGGAGAAAGAAGGAGATTCCCGGATCTAGGAGTGGAAGCAGCAACACACTGGAAACGTCCCTACCAGAGCAAGGAATCTCTGGATTCCATGCAATCCCAGTCAAAGTTGCAGCAATGTTTCCCACAGAGACAGAAGAGGGAATCCTAAAGTTTCTAGCCAGCAACAACAGACCCTGACTAGGCAAAGGAATCCTCAGGAAAACGAAAAAAGCAGGACGTGGCACACTTTCCGATTTCAACATATAGGACGAAGCACTAGGTACCGAGACGGCACAGTCTGGGCCCCAAAACAGGCACACAGACCCCTGCAACAGAATCGAGAACCCAGAGCCCAACTCAAACGTACATGGACAGCCCATTTTCGACCAGGGAGCCAAGAGGAGACAGCGGAGAAAGGAGAGTCTCTACCATAAACGGTGCTGGGAAGCCTGCACAGCCACCTGGAACACAACGACAGTACACCATGATGTTACACCTGGCACACACACCACCTGAAATGGATCAAAGCCTTGAATGGCAGACTTGAAACCGTGAACCTTGTAGCAGAAGACCTAGGCAGAGTGCTCTTTGCCATCGGTCTGAGCCGCCTGCTTGGAAGAAGCAAGTCCGACTGGGCCAGGGCAAGCAAGTCAACAAGAAACCAACGGGACCACGTCAAATGCGGACGCTTCTGCCCAGTGAAGGAAACCATCGACTGAACGCAAAGATAGCACAACGACTGGGGGAGGATGTTTGCAAACCCCACATCGGACAAGGGGTGAAAAGCCCAAGGATGCAATCAACTCGCACGGCCCCACAAGAAAAAAAAAAAAAAACAACAAGCCAATGAAAGCCTGGGCAGAAGATGGAAACAGAGATTTCTGCCAAGAAGATCGAAAGAGGGCCAACGGGTGCATGAACACTTGTTCACCGTCATTAAGTCTCAGGCCAATGCAAATGCAAACTGCAAGGGCACAGCAGCTCACTGTGGTCAGAATGGCTATAAGGAAGCAGACAGGAAGCCACAAGTGTCAGAGAGGAGGTGGAGAGAAGGGAAGCCTCCTGCACCGTTGGTGGGAGTGCAGACCGGTGCAGCCACTACGCCAAGCGGTGTGGAACTGCCTCAGAACTTTAAGAATCCATGTCCCATATGATCCAGCTATTCCTCTGCGGCGTGTTGATCCAAAGAACTCGGAAACACTCCTGCATAAAGACATGTGCACCGCTGAGTTCACCACAGCGTCGCTCCCACTACCCAAGACTTGGAAGCCTCCCTGGAGCCCAGCAAGGGACGAGTGCAGAAGGAAGATGGGCTATAGCCACGCAATGGCATACCAGTCAGCCGGAACCAAGGATGCAATCCAGCCATTTGTGACCACCAGAATGGCTGTGAGGGTTTTAGGGAAGTGAAACAAGCCCCAGGGAGCAAGGCAAGTACCGTAGGACCTCACTTAAGAGGAGGAGGAAAAGCAAGCGGTCAGGAACAGGTGGCACGGGACATTTGATTGGGGGTTCCCAGAGACAAAGCGGGGAGGTGTGAGAGGGTGAAACAGATGATGAGGCACAAGTGTGTGGTGAGGGCCTGCTATTGGGCTTACGCAGGGGAAGATGATGTAAGCTACACGGAAGTCTACATCGAGGAGGATGCAAATCGGAAAGATATAGGATGTTCTAATGCAGGGTTGCGGCAATAAATTCACCTAAAAGCAAAAAAAATCCAAAATGGGGTCCAGAATGACGGCATAAAGCTTTGGGGCTGAAAGAGATTAGAGAAGGTGAACTTCCAAGGCTGGAAAATCACCTCAAAATGCGTACTGATGCTACAGAAAGGTAGACCATTCCAAATAGATGAAGAGGAATACTACCCACAGAACATGCTGCCTGCTAAACCCATGCACCAACGGAAAAGGTTACCGTCCAGGATGTTACTACTAATCACCTTCACGAATAATCCAAACAGGCCCACGTGTTCCCAAGCTCAGGCAAAAGGTTGGTCCAAAAGTCCAATTCAGGGCCGGCCCTGTGGCGCAGCGGGTAAGTGCCCACGTTCCGCTTGGCCGGCCCAGGCCTCACTGTTTCACATCACGGGTGCAGATCACATTAGCAGTGTTAGGAAATATAGATTTCATGGTACGGTGCGGACAGCGATCATAAACTAAGTAGCAATGGTGAGGTCACCTTATCAATACGCACCAGAAAAAGAACCGTGAGGCTTTTACAATCCAGGAACGCATCTGGTGCACTTCCCCAAAGGAAGAAGGAAGGAAAACATGGGACCCGCCAAGGTGGAATCGGCAGAGTGCTAGGAGATGACACGATCATTGCGCATCAGAGGACTGCCCCGGCAACTTCAACTTGGGAGGGAGTCCAGGACTTTCTCTGGGGAACGTCCACCCACTTGGCCATCTACATAAAATGTAAGAGGTAAAACCCAGGATAATCTTACAGGACAGAAACCAGTGTCTAGAGAGAATGTAGCAGGCCTTCCAAAGTGCGAGGAGCAAGACAGAAACCGACAAGAAACCGAGAAAAAGGAAAAGTATCCTACCAGGAAAGGGTGAGGAGTCGGACTGGCCTGAGATGGCTCTGAAACTCTGTGTGCACGCAGGTTGTCAGGACAACTTCGAATTTTGAGGTTGTTTATGACATCACGAGGATCATGTCCGCCAAGATGGCCGCACGGTTACAGACTGCGGATTGGCCTAGGCTAGGCTATTAAAGGGAGGGATACCCAGAAACAGCTTTGAGAAACAGAAAGCGGACACAGAAACTGGAAGACATAAAACAGACGCTGATTCGAGGGCTAAGAAAGGGATCCTGGGCAAGAAGCGAGAATAGAGGGACAAGCCCCGAGAGGAGAACGTTGTCATCTATTCAAGTCTATGGGGAGGCCATGCTGATTCAAGCTTGCAACTTGATTGGAAGCAAGAGGCCGGACTTGGGCCTTATCAGACCTACGTGGTCCTTCTGCCTTAAGCATAAGCCAAAGTCAAGAATGAGGTCTTGAGGACGTTGAAGAGAAGACTCGATGCCTCCTTTCCCAGGCCCCTGGCATTCTTTGCAGATCAGTCTCACTTTCCATAGCTCTGGCGTCACGGGGGCCCACTGGGTACATGCTAATGTGTCCCAAGAGATGTCTTGGAAGCCTTGAAGGAATGGAGCCCCGTCACGCTTGGGCTATGTCTCTTTGTTTGGAAGTGCTCTACAAGGGTGCTGAAAAGCACCCTTTTCCACAGGGCTTCGTTCCTTCGTGAGGGCTGCCCTCCCAGGCTAGTGTGCTCAGTTTGCCTCCATCGAAATTCTCTCCCCCTACCTCTTGCCGTAGAAGGATTATGGATTATGTGTTTTGACACCACATGTAAGGAAGTGGGCTGAAAATGAGAACATTACAATTCTGTTGCAAGAAAAAGAAACAGGCCAGGGCTGAGGATGTAAGGCAAACAAATGGCACAGCCCATAGAAATAAAGTAAGCCCGTATCTAGACGGCACCTGGGGGAACGTTCCAGGATCAGGGGTGAAGTTCGAAACTTCCCAAATCCGGAAAGGAGACAGAAAAATATCTTTCCTGGAGAGAGGAATTCATCAGATTCGTCTAATTTGTCTTGGAAACATTGTGTCCGTGAAGGGGGATGCCAGGACCACCTCGAGTTTGGAGTTTCTGACCTCAGGATGTCAAACCAACCCAGATGACCACGTGTTCCCAGTGCTTAGTTTGACCCAGGCTAGGGCAGCAAAGACTCCTTCAAGTGACCGGTGCAAATTCAAAGACAACAACCAAGAGTCACGAAAGCGCTCACACCTCGGCCTCGAGAACATACGGTGATTCCAGAAATGCAAAATGAATCACTTGGAATGAAGGGGAACGGACTGATAAGCATGTCTAAGGGGGATAGCTGAGAAATACCGTGACGATTCTCCTATGGAAAAGAGACAAAGGTCCCAGAAAATGGAAGGCGAACAGAAATCACACCTGGATAATCCACAATGAAAGATGATGTCCGTCTTTAGACAGACTCTGCTGGAACGTTTGAAAGGCAGAGAAATCCACAAGCCAAAAGACGGCAGCGAAGGTCAAGGCTGGGCTAAGTGGGAAGGGGGAGTTATGAGACTGCTCCAAGCGGGCCAGGAAACCGTGTGTCCGTGAAGCTTGCCGGGACAGCAGAGACACGATTATGACCAATCCTCTGACATCGCAGTGGACCCGAAAAACAACCTGGCCTCATCTACACAGTGCCAGAGTTGGGCTCAAGTAGCATATTCAAGTCCCATTGCCCTCAACTGCAGGTTGCCAACGGAACATGAAAGGGGCCGGCCGGTGGTGCAGCGGTGAGGTCCGCACCTTCTGGGTCGGTGGCCCGGGGTGGGCCGGGTGGACCCTCGGGTGAGCCTGCTCACCACTGCTTCAGGCATTCTGGGGCAGGCGTCCGAGGTAGTGTAGAGGCAGACGGGAAGGGACGTTAGACAGGGCCAGACTTCCACAGCAAATACAGGAGCATTGCCAGCAGATGTGAGCTCAGCGATGCACTTCTGCCAGAACAAAACCGATTCAAAGTTGCAAAGCATAGAGAAACTGAAGCTGAAAAGAAAAAGTGAAAAACTGCATGCCAGTGAGAAGGATGAGATCTCTATGAAGAAACTTAGCAAAACAGGTGAAAGCCATGGCAATGGAAAGCTAACAAACGTTGGGGGAAAGAAATTCAAGAAGACACAAGGAGAAAGAAGGAGATTCCCGGATCTAGGAGTGGAAGCAGCAACACACTGGAAACGTCCCTACCAGAGCAAGGAATCTCTGGATTCCATGCAATCCCAGTCAAAGTTGCAGCAATGTTTCCCACAGAGACAGAAGAGGGAATCCTAAAGTTCCTAGCCAGCAACAAGAGACCCTGACTAGGCAAAGGAATCCTCAGGAAAACGAAAAAAGCAGGACGTGGCACACTTTCCGATTTCAACATATAGGACGAAGCACTAGGTACCGAGACGGCACAGTCTGGGCCCCAAAACAGGCACACAGACCCCTGCAACAGAATCGAGAACCCAGAGCCCAACTCAAACGTACATGGACAGCCCATTTTCGACCAGGGAGCCAAGAGGAGACAGCGGAGAAAGGAGAGTCTCTACCATAAACGGTGCTGGGAAGCCTGCACAGCCACCTGGAACACAACGACAGTACACCATGATGTTACACCTGGCACACACACCACCTGAAATGGATCAAAGCCTTGAATGGCAGACTTGAAACCGTGAACCTTGTAGCAGAAGACCTAGGCAGAGTGCTCTTTGCCATCTGTCTGAGCCGCCTGCTTGGAAGAAGCAAGTCCGACTGGGCCAGGGCAACCAAGTCAACAAGAAACCAACGGGACCACGTCAAATGCGGACGCTTCTGCCCAGTGAAGGAAACCATCGACTGAATGCAAAGATAGCACGACGACTGGGGGAGGATGTTTGCAAACCCCACATCGGACAAGGGGTGAAAAGCCCAAGGATGCAATCAACTCGCACGTCCCCACAAGAAAAAAAAAAAAAACAACAACAAGCCAATGAAAGCCTGGGCAGAAGATGGAAACAGAGATTTCTGCCAAGAAGATCGAAAGAGGGCCAACGGGTGCATGAACACTTGTTCACCGTCATTAAGTCTCAGGCCAATGCAAATGCAAACTGCAAGGGCACAGCAGCTCACTGTGGTCAGAATGGCTATAAGGAAGCAGACAGGAAGCCACAAGTGTCAGAGAGGAGGTGGAGAGAAGGGAAGCCTCCTGCACCGTTGGTGGGAGTGCAGACCGGTGCAGCCACTACGCCAAGCGGTGTGGAACTGCCTCAGAACTTGAAGAATCCATGTCCCATATGATCCAGCTATTCCTCTGCGGCGTGTTGATCCAAAGAACTCGGAAACACTCCTGCATAAAGACATGTGCACCGCTGAGTTCACCACAGCGTCGCTCCCACTACCCAAGACTTGGAAGCCTCCCTGGAGCCCAGCAAGGGACGAGTGCAGAAGGAAGATGGGCTATAGCCACGCAATGGCATACCAGTCAGCCGGAACCAAGGATGCAATCCAGCCATTTGTGACCACCAGAATGGCTGTGAGGGTTTTAGGGAAGTGAAACAAGCCCCAGGGAGCAAGGCAAGTACCGTAGGACCTCACTTAAGAGGAGGAGGAAAAGCAAGCGGTCAGGAACAGGTGGCACGGGACATTTGATTGGGGGTTCCCAGAGACAAAGCGGGGAGGTGTGAGAGGGTGAAACAGATGATGAGGCACAAGTGTGTGGTGAGGGCCTGCTATTAGGCTTACGCAGGGGAAGATGATGTAAGCTACACGGAAGTCTACATCGAGGAGGATGCAAATCGGAAAGATATAGGATGTTCTAATGCAGGGTTGCGGCAATAAATTCACCTAAAAGCAAAAAAAATCCAAAATGGGGTCCAGAATGACGGCATAAAGCTTTGGGGCTGAAAGAGATTAGAGAAGGTGAACTTCCAAGGCTGGAAAATCACCTCAAAATGCGTACTGATGCTACAGAAAGGTAGACCATTCCAAATAGATGAAGAGGAATACTACCCACAGAACATGCTGCCTGCTAAACCCATGCACCAACAGAAAAGGTTACCGTCCAGGATGTTACTACTAATCACCTTCACGAATAATCCAAACAGGCCCACGTGTTCCCAAGCTCAGGCAAAAGGTTGGTCCAAAAGTCCAATTCAGGGCCGGCCCTGTGGCGCAGCGGGTAAGTGCCCACGTTCCGCTTGGCCGGCCCAGGCCTCACTGTTTCACACCACGGGTGCAGATCACATTAGCAGTGTTAGGAAATATAGATTTCATGGTACGGTGCGGACAGGGATCATAAACTAAGTAGCAATGGTGAGGTCACCTTATCAATACGCACCAGAAAAAGAACCGTGAGGCTTTTACAATCCAGGAACGCATCTGGTGCACTTCCCCAAAGGAAGAAGGAAGGAAAACATGGGGCCTGCCAAGGTGGAATCGGCAGAGTGCTAGGAGATGACACGATCATTGCGCATCAGAGGACTGCCCCGGCAACTTCAACTTGGGAGGGAGTCCAGGACTTTCTCTGGGGAACGTCCACCCACTTGGCCATCTACATAAAATGTAAGAGGTAAAACCCAGGATAATCTTACAGGACAGAAACCAGTGTCTAGAGAGAATGTAGCAGGCCTTCCAAAGTGCGAGGAGCAAGACAGAAACCGACAAGAAACCGAGAAAAAGGAAAAGTATCCTACCAGGAAAGGGTGAGGAGTCGGACTGGCCTGAGATGGCTCTGAAACTCTGTGTGCACGCAGGTTGTCAGGACCACTTCGAATTTTGAGGTTGTTTATGACATCACGAGGATCATGTCCGCCAAGATGGCCGCACGGTTACAGACTGCGGATTGGCCTAGGCTAGGCTATTAAAGGGAGGGATACCCAGAAACAGCTTTGAGAAACAGAAAGCGGACACAGAAACTGGAAGACATAAAACAGACGCTGATTCGAGGGCGAAGAAAGGGATCCTGGGCAAGAAGCGAGAATAGAGGGACAAGCCCCGAGAGGAGAACGTTGTCATCTATTCAAGTCTATGGGGAGGCCATGCTGATTCAAGCTTGCAACTTGATTGGAAGCAAGAGGCCGGACTTGGGCCTTATCAGACCTACGTGGTCCTTCTGCCTTAAGCATAAGCCAAAGTCAAGAATGAGGTCTTGAGGACGTTGAAGAGAAGACTCGATGCCTCCTTTCCCAGGCCCCTGGCATTCTTTGCAGATCAGTCTCACTTTCCATAGCTCTGGCGTCACGGGGGCCCACTGGGTACATGCTAATGTGTCCCAAGAGATGTCTTGGAAGCCTTGAAGGAATGGAGCCCCGTCACGCTTGGGCTATGTCTCTTTGTTTGGAAGTGCTCTACAAGGGTGCTGAAAAGCACCCTTTTCCACAGGGCTTCGTTCCTTCGTGAGGGCTGCCCTCCCAGGCTAGTGTGCTCAGTTTGCCTCCATCGAAATTCTCTGCCCCTACCTCTTGCCGTAGAAGGATTATGGATTATGTGTTTTGACACCACATGTAAGGAAGTGGGCTGAAAATGAGAACATTACAATTCTGTTGCAAGAAAAAGAAACAGGCCAGGGCTGAGGATGTAAGGCAAACAAATGGCACAGCCCATAGAAATAAAGTAAGCCCGTATCTAGACGGCACCTGGGGGAACGTTCCAGGATCAGGGGTGAAGTTCGAAACTTCCCAAATCCGGAAGGGAGACAGAAAAATATCTTTCCTGGAGAGAGGAATTCATCAGATTCGTCTAATTTGTCTTGGAAACATTGTGTCCGTGAAGGGGGATGCCAGGACCACCTCGAGTTTGGAGTTTCTGACCTCAGGATGTCAAACCAACCCAGATGACCACGTGTTCCCAGTGCTTAGTTTGACCCAGGCTAGGGCAGCAAAGACTCCTTCAAGTGACCGGTGCAAATTCAAAGACAACAACCAAGAGTCACGAAAGCACTCACACCTCGGCCTCGAGAACATACGGTGATTCCAGAAATGCAAAATGAATCAGTTGGAATGAAGGGGAACGGACTGATAAGCATGTCTAAGGGGGATAGCTGAGAAATACCGTGACGATTCTCCTATGGAAAAGAGACAAAGGTCCCAGAAAATGGAAGGCGAACAGAAATCACACCTGGATAATCCACAATGAAAGATGATGTCCGTCTTTAGACAGACTCTGCTGGAACGTTTGAAAGGCAGAGAAATTCACAAGCCAAAAGACGGCAGCGAAGGTCAAGGCTGGGCTAAGTGGGAAGGGGGAGTTATGAGACTGCTCCAAGCGGGCCAGGAAACCGTGTGTCCGTGAAGCTTGCCGGGACAGCAGAGACACGATTCTGACCAATCCTCTGACATCGCAGTGGACCCGAAAAACAACCTGGCCTCATCTACACAGTGCCAGAGTTGGGCTCAAGTAGCATATTCAAGTCCCATTGCCCTCAACTGCAGGTTGCCAACGGAACATGAAAGGGGCCGGCCGGTGGTGCAGCGGTGAGGTCCGCACCTTCTGGGTCGGTGGCCCGGGGTGGGCCGGGTGGACCCTCGGGTGAGCCTGCTCACCACTGCTTCAGGCATTCTGGGGCAGGCGTCCGAGGTAGTGTAGAGGCAGACGGGAAGGGACGTTAGACAGGGCCAGACTTCCACAGCAAATACAGGAGCATTGCCAGCAGATGTGAGCTCAGCGATGCACTTCTGCCAGAACAAAACCGATTCAAAGTTGCAAAGCATAGAGAAACTGAAGCTGAAAAGAAAAAGTGAAAAACTGCATGCCAGTGAGAAGGATGAGATCTCTATGAAGAAACTTAGCAAAACAGGTGAAAGCCATGGCAATGGAAAGCTAACAAACGTTGGGGGAAAGAAATTCAAGAAGACACAAGGAGAAAGAAGGAGATTCCCGGATCTAGGAGTGGAAGCAGCAACACACTGGAAACGTCCCTACCAGAGCAAGGAATCTCTGGATTCCATGCAATCCCAGTCAAAGTTGCAGCAATGTTTCCCACAGAGACAGAAGAGGGAATCCTAAAGTTTCTAGCCAGCAACAAGAGACCCTGACTAGGCAAAGGAATCCTCAGGAAAACGAAAAAAGCAGGACGTGGCACACTTTCCGATTTCAACATATAGGACGAAGCACTAGGTACCGAGACGGCACAGTCTGGGCCCCAAAACAGGCACACAGACCCCTGCAACAGAATCGAGAACCCAGAGCCCAACTCAAACGTACATGGACAGCCCATTTTCGACCAGGGAGCCAAGAGGAGACAGCGGAGAAAGGAGAGTCTCTACCATAAACGGTGCTGGGAAGCCTGCACAGCCACCTGGAACACAACGACAGTACACCATGATGTTACACCTGGCACACACACCACCTGAAATGGATCAAAGCCTTGAATGGCAGACTTGAAACAGTGAACCTTGTAGCAGAAGACCTAGGCAGAGTGCTCTTTGCCATCTGTCTGAGCCGCCTGCTTGGAAGAAGCAAGTCCGACTGGGCCAGGGCAACCAAGTCAACAAGAAACCAACGGGACCACGTCAAATGCGGACGCTTCTGCCCAGTGAAGGAAACCATCGACTGAACGCAAAGATAGCACAACGACTGGGAGAGGATGTTTGCAAACCCCACATCGGACAAGGGGTGAAAAGCCCAAGGATGCAATCAACTCGCACGGCCCCACAAGAAAAAAAAAAACAACAACAAGCCAATGAAAGCCTGGGCAGAAGATGGAAACAGAGATTTCTGCCAAGAAGATCGAAAGAGGGCCAACGGGTGCATGAACACTTGTTCACCGTCATTAAGTCTCAGGCCAATGCAAATGCAAACTGCAAGGGCACAGCAGCTCACTGTGGTCAGAATGGCTATAAGGAAGCAGACAGGAAGCCACAAGTGTCAGAGAGGAGGTGGAGAGAAGGGAAGCCTCCTGCACCGTTGGTGGGAGTGCAGACCGGTGCAGCCACTACGCCAAGCGGTGTGGAACTGCCTCAGAACTTGAAGAATCCATGTCCCATATGATCCAGCTATTCCTCTGCGGCGTGTTGATCCAAAGAACTCGGAAACACTCCTGCATAAAGACATGTGCACCGCTGAGTTCACCACAGCGTCGCTCCCACTACCCAAGACTTGGAAGCCTCCCTGGAGCCCAGCAAGGGACGAGTGCAGAAGGAAGATGGGCTATAGCCACGCAATGGCATACCAGTCAGCCGGAACCAAGGATGCAATCCAGCCATTTGTGACCACCAGAATGGCTGTGAGGGTTTTAGGGAAGTGAAACAAGCCCCAGGGAGCAAGGCAAGTACCGTAGGACCTCACTTAAAAGGAGGAGGAAAAGCAAGCGGTCAGGAACAGGTGGCACGGGACATTTGATTGGGGGTTCCCAGAGACAAAGCGGGGAGGTGTGAGAGGGTGAAACAGATGATGAGGCACAAGTGTGTGGTGAGGGCCTGCTATTGGGCTTACGCAGGGGAAGATGATGTAAGCTACACGGAAGTCTACATCGAGGAGGATGCAAATCGGAAAGATATAGGATGTTCTAATGCAGGGTTGCGGCAATAAATTCACCTAAAAGCAAAAAAAATCCTAAATGGGGTCCAGAATGACGGCATAAAGCTTTGGGGCTGAAAGAGATTAGAGAAGGTGAACTTCCAAGGCTGGAAAATCACCTCAAAATGCGTACTGATGCTACAGAAAGGTAGACCATTCCAAATAGATGAAGAGGAATACTACCCACAGAACATGCTGCCTGCTAAACCCATGCACCAACGGAAAAGGTTACCGTCCAGGATGTTACTACTAATCACCTTCACGAATAATCCAAACAGGCCCACGTGTTCCCAAGCTCAGGCAAAAGGTTGGTCCAAAAGTCCAATTCAGGGCCGGCCCTGTGGCGCAGCGGGTAAGTGCCCACGTTCCGCTTGGCCGGCCCAGGCCTCACTGTTTCACATCACGGGTGCAGATCACATTAGCAGTGTTAGGAAATATAGATTTCATGGTACGGTGCGGACAGGGATCATAAACTAAGTAGCAATGGTGAGGTCACCTTATCAATACGCACCAGAAAAAGAACCGTGAGGCTTTTACAATCCAGGAACACATCTGGTGCACTTCCCCAAAGGAAGAAGGAAGGAAAACATGGGACCCGCCAAGGTGGAATCGGCAGAGTGCTAGGAGATGACATGATCATTGCGCATCAGAGGACTGCCCCGGCAACTTCAACTTGGGAGGGAGTCCAGGACTTTCTCTGGGGAACGTCCACCCACTTGGCCATCTACATAAAATGTAAGAGGTAAAACCCAGGATAATCTTACAGGACAGAAACCAGTGTCTAGAGAGAATGTAGCAGGCCTTCCAAAGTGCGAGGAGCAAGACAGAAACCGACAAGAAACCGAGAAAAAGGAAAAGTATCCTACCAGGAAAGGGTGAGGAGTCGGACTGGCCTGAGATGGCTCTGAAACTCTGTGTGCACGCAGGTTGTCAGGACAACTTCGAATTTTGAGGTTGTTTATGACATCACGAGGATCATGTCCGCCAAGATGGCCGCACGGTTACAGACTGCGGATTGGCCTAGGCTAGGCTATTAAAGGGAGGGATACCCAGAAACAGCTTTGAGAAACAGAAAGCGGACACAGAAACTGGAAGACATAAAACAGACGCTGATTCGAGGGCTAAGAAAGGGATCCTGGGCAAGAAGCGAGAATAGAGGGACAAGCCCCGAGAGGAGAACGTTGTCATCTATTCAAGTCTATGGGGAGGCCATGCTGATTCAAGCTTGCAACTTGATTGGAAGCAAGAGGCCGGACTTGGGCCTTATCAGACCTACGTGGTCCTTCTGCCTTAAGCATAAGCCAAAGTCAAGAATGAGGTCTTGAGGACGTTGAAGAGAAGACTCGATGCCTCCTTTCCCAGGCCCCTGGCATTCTTTGCAGATCAGTCTCACTTTCCATAGCTCTGGCGTCACGGGGGCCCACTGGGTACATGCAAATGTGTCCCAAGAGATGTCTTGGAAGCCTTGAAGGAATGGAGCCCCGTCACGCTTGGGCTATGTCTCTTTGTTTGGAAGTGCTCTACAAGGGTGCTGAAAAGCACCCTTTTCCACAGGGCTTCGTTCCTTCGTGAGGGCTGCCCTCCCAGGCTAGTGTGCTCAGTTTGCCTCCATCGAAATTCTCTCCCCCTACCTCTTGCCGTAGAAGGATTATGGATTATGTGTTTTGACACCACATGTAAGGAAGTGGGCTGAAAATGAGAACATTACAATTCTGTTGCAAGAAAAAGAAACAGGCCAGGGCTGAGGATGTAAGGCAAACAAATGGCACAGCCCATAGAAATAAAGTAAGCCCGTATCTAGACGGCACCTGGGGGAACGTTCCAGGATCAGGGGTGAAGTTCGAAACTTCCCAAATCCGGAAAGGAGACAGAAAAATATCTTTCCTGGAGAGAGGAATTCATCAGATTCGTCTAATTTGTCTTGGAAACATTGTGTCCGTGAAGGGGGATGCCAGGACCACCTCGAGTTTGGAGTTTCTGACCTCAGGATGTCAAACCAACCCAGATGACCACGTGTTCCCAGTGCTTAGTTTGACCTAGGCTAGGACAGCAAAGACTCCTTCAAGTGACCGGTGCAAATTCAAAGACAACAACCAAGAGTCACGAAAGCGCTCACACCTCGGCCTAGAGAACATACGGTGATTCCAGAAATGCAAAATGAATCACTTGGAATGAAGGGGAACGGACTGATAAGCATGTCTAAGGGGGATAGCTGAGAAATACCGTGACGATTCTCCTATGGAAAAGAGACAAAGGTCCCAGAAAATGGAAGGCGAACAGAAATCACACCTGGATAATCCACAATGAAAGATGATGTCCGTCTTTAGACAGACTCTGCTGGAACGTTTGAAAGGCAGAGAAATCCACAAGCCAAAAGACGGCAGCGAAGGTCAAGGCTGGGCTAAGTGGGAAGGGGGAGTTATGAGACTGCTCCAAGCGGGCCAGGAAACCGTGTGTCCGTGAAGCTTGCCGGGACAGCAGAGACACGATTATGACCAATCCTCTGACATCGCAGTGGACCCGAAAAACAACCTGGCCTCATCTACACAGTGCCAGAGTTGGGCTCAAGTAGCATATTCAAGTCCCATTGCCCTCAACTGCAGGTTGCCAACGGAACATGAAAGGGGCCGGCCGGTGGTGCAGCGGTGAGGTCCGCACCTTCTGGGTCGGTGGCCCGGGGTGGGCCGGGTGGACCCTCGGGTGAGCCTGCTCACCACTGCTTCAGGCATTCTGGGGCAGGCGTCCGAGGTAGTGTAGAGGCAGACGGGAAGGGACGTTAGACAGGGCCAGACTTCCACAGCAAATACAGGAGCATTGCCAGCAGATGTGAGCTCAGCGATGCACTTCTGCCAGAACAAAACCGATTCAAAGTTGCAAAGCATAGAGAAACTGAAGCTGAAAAGAAAAAGTGAAAAACTGCATGCCAGTGAGAAGGATGAGATCTCTATGAAGAAACTTAGCAAAACAGGTGAAAGCCATGGCAATGGAAAGCTAACAAACGTTGGGGGAAAGAAATTCAAGAAGACACAAGGAGAAAGAAGGAGATTCCCGGATCTAGGAGTGGAAGCAGCAACACACTGGAAACGTCCCTACCAGAGCAAGGAATCTCTGGATTCCATGCAATCCCAGTCAAAGTTGCAGCAATGTTTCCCACAGAGACAGAAGAGGGAATCCTAAAGTTTCTAGCCAGCAACAAGAGGCCCTGACTAGGCAAAGGAATCCTCAGGAAAACGAAAAAAGCAGGACGTGGCACACTTTCCGATTTCAACATATAGGACGAAGCACTAGGTACCGAGACGGCACAGTCTGGGCCCCAAAACAGGCACACAGACCCCTGCAACAGAATCGAGAACCCAGAGCCCAACTCAAACGTACATGGACAGCCCATTTTCGACCAGGGAGCCAAGAGGAGACAGCGGAGAAAGGAGAGTCTCTACCATAAACGGTGCTGGGAAGCCTGCACAGCCACCTGGAACACAACGACAGTACACCATGATGTTACACCTGGCACACACACCACCTGAAATGGATCAAAGCCTTGAATGGCAGACTTGAAACCGTGAACCTTGTAGCAGAAGACCTAGGCAGAGTGCTCTTTGCCATCTGTCTGAGCCGCCTGCTTGGAAGAAGCAAGTCCGACTGGGCCAGGGCAACCAAGTCAACAAGAAACCAACGGGACCACGTCAAATGCGGACGCTTCTGCCCAGTGAAGGAAACCATCGACTGAACGCAAAGATAGCACAACGACTGGGGGAGGATGTTTGCAAACCCCACATCGGACAAGGGGTGAAAAGCCCAAGGATGCAATCAACTCGCACGGCCCCACAAGAAAAAAAAAAACAACAACAAGCCAATGAAAGCCTGGGCAGAAGATGGAAACAGAGATTTCTGCCAAGAAGATCGAAAGAGGGCCAACGGGTGCATGAACACTTGTTCACCGTCATTAAGTCTCAGGCCAATGCAAATGCAAACTGCAAGGGCACAGCAGCTCACTGTGGTCAGAATGGCTATAAGGAAGCAGACAGGAAGCCACAAGTGTCAGAGAGGAGGTGGAGAGAAGGGAAGCCTCCTGCACCGTTGGTGGGAGTGCAGACCGGTGCAGCCACTACGCCAAGCGGTGTGGAACTGCCTCAGAACTTGAAGAATCCATGTCCCATATGATCCAGCTATTCCTCTGCGGCGTGTTGATCCAAAGAACTCGGAAACACTCCTGCATAAAGACATGTGCACCGCTGAGTTCACCACAGCGTCGCTCCCACTACCCAAGACTTGGAAGCCTCCCTGGAGCCCAGCAAGGGACGAGTGCAGAAGGAAGATGGGCTATAGCCACGCAATGGCATACCAGTCAGCCGGAACCAAGGATGCAATCCAGCCATTTGTGACCACCAGAATGGCTGTGAGGGTTTTAGGGAAGTGAAACAAGCCCCAGGGAGCAAGGCAAGTACCGTAGGACCTCACTTAAGAGGAGGAGGAAAAGCAAGCGGTCAGGAACAGGTGGCACGGGACATTTGATTGGGGGTTCCCAGAGACAAAGCGGGGAGGTGTGAGAGGGTGAAACAGATGATGAGGCACAAGTGTGTGGTGAGGGCCTGCTATTAGGCTTACGCAGGGGAAGATGATGTAAGCTACACGGAAGTCTACATCGAGGAGGATGCAAATCGGAAAGATATAGGATGTTCTAATGCAGGGTTGTGGCAATAAATTCACCTAAAAGCAAAAAAAATCCAAAATGGGGTCCAGAATGACGGCATAAAGCTTTGGGGCTGAAAGAGATTAGAGAAGGTGAACTTCCAAGGCTGGAAAATCACCTCAAAATGCGTACTGATGCTACAGAAAGGTAGACCATTCCAAATAGATGAAGAGGAATACTACCCACAGAACATGCTGCCTGCTAAACCCATGCACCAACGGAAAAGGTTACCGTCCAGGATGTTACTACTAATCACCTTCACGAATAATCCAAACAGGCCCACGTGTTCCCAAGCTCAGGCAAAAGGTTGGTCCAAAAGTCCAATTCAGGGCCGGCCCTGTGGCGCAGCGGGTAAGTGCCCACGTTCCGCTTGGCCGGCCCAGGCCTCACTGTTTCACATCACGGGTGCAGATCACATTAGCAGTGTTAGGAAATATAGATTTCATGGTACGGTGCGGACAGGGATCATAAACTAAGTAGCAATGGTGAGGTCACCTTATCAATACGCACCAGAAAAAGAACCGTGAGGCTTTTACAATCCAGGAACGCATCTGGTACACTTCCCCAAAGGAAGAAGGAAGGAAAACATGGGACCCGCCAAGGTGGAATCGGCAGAGTGCTAGGAGATGACACGATCATTGCGCATCAGAGGACTGCCCCGGCAACTTCAACTTGGGAGGGAGTCCAGGACTTTCTCTGGGGAACGTCCACCCACTTGGCCATCTACATAAAATGTAAGAGGTAAAACCCAGGATAATCTTACAGGACAGAAACCAGTGTCTAGAGAGAATGTAGCAGGCCTTCCAAAGTGCGAGGAGCAAGACAGAAACCGACAAGAAACTGAGAAAAAGGAAAAGTATCCTACCAGGAAAGGGTGAGGAGTCGGACTGGCCTGAGATGGCTCTGAAACTCTGTGTGCACGCAGGTTGTCAGGACAACTTCGAATTTTGAGGTTGTTTATGACATCACGAGGATCATGTCCGCCAAGATGGCCGCACGGTTACAGACTGCGGATTGGCCTAGGCTAGGCTATTAAAGGGAGGGATACCCAGAAACAGCTTTGAGAAACAGAAAGCGGACACAGAAACTGGAAGACATAAAACAGACGCTGATTCGAGGGCGAAGAAAGGGATCCTGGGCAAGAAGCGAGAATAGAGGGACAAGCCCCGAGAGGAGAACGTTGTCATCTATTCAAGTCTATGGGGAGGCCATGCTGATTCAAGCTTGCAACTTGATTGGAAGCAAGAGGCCGGACTTGGGCCTTATCAGACCTACGTGGTCCTTCTGCCTTAAGCATAAGCCAAAGTCAAGAATGAGGTCTTGAGGACGTTGAAGAGAAGACTCGATGCCTCCTTTCCCAGGCCCCTGGCATTCTTTGCAGATCAGTCTCACTTTCCATAGCTCTGGCGTCACGGGGGCCCACTGGGTACATGCTAATGTGTCCCAAGAGATGTCTTGGAAGCCTTGAAGGAATGGAGCCCCGTCACGCTTGGGCTATGTCTCTTTGTTTGGAAGTGCTCTACAAGGGTGCTGAAAAGCACCCTTTTCCACAGGGCTTCGTTCCTTCGTGAGGGCTGCCCTCCCAGGCTAGTGTGCTCAGTTTGCCTCCATCGAAATTCTCTCCCCCTACCTCTTGCCGTAGAAGGATTATGGATTATGTGTTTTGACACCACATGTAAGGAAGTGGGCTGAAAATGAGAACATTACAATTCTGTTGCAAGAAAAAGAAACAGGCCAGGGCTGAGGATGTAAGGCAAACAAATGGCACAGCCCATAGAAATAAAGTAAGCCCGTATCTAGACGGCACCTGGGGGAACGTTCCAGGATCAGGGGTGAAGTTCGAAACTTCCCAAATCCGGAAAGGAGACAGAAAAATATCTTTCCTGGAGAGAGGAATTCATCAGATTCGTCTAATTTGTCTTGGAAACATTGTGTCCGTGAAGGGGGATGCCAGGACCACCTCGAGTTTGGAGTTTCTGACCTCAGGATGTCAAACCAACCCAGATGACCACGTGTTCCCAGTGCTTAGTTTGACCTAGGCTAGGACAGCAAAGACTCCTTCAAGTGACCGGTGCAAATTCAAAGACAACAACCAAGAGTCACGAAAGCGCTCACACCTCGGCCTAGAGAACATACGGTGATTCCAGAAATGCAAAATGAATCACTTGGAATGAAGGGGAACGGACTGATAAGCATGTCTAAGGGGGATAGCTGAGAAATACCGTGACGATTCTCCTATGGAAAAGAGACAAAGGTCCCAGAAAATGGAAGGCGAACAGAAATCACACCTGGATAATCCACAATGAAAGATGATGTCCGTCTTTAGACAGACTCTGCTGGAACGTTTGAAAGGCAGAGAAATCCACAAGCCAAAAGACGGCAGCGAAGGTCAAGGCTGGGCTAAGTGGGAAGGGGGAGTTATGAGACTGCTCCAAGCGGGCCAGGAAACCGTGTGTCCGTGAAGCTTGCCGGGACAGCAGAGACACGATTATGACCAATCCTCTGACATCGCAGTGGACCCGAAAAACAACCTGGCCTCATCTACACAGTGCCAGAGTTGGGCTCAAGTAGCATATTCAAGTCCCATTGCCCTCAACTGCAGGTTGCCAACGGAACATGAAAGGGGCCGGCCGGTGGTGCAGCGGTGAGGTCCGCACCTTCTGGGTCGGTGGCCCGGGGTGGGCCGGGTGGACCCTCGGGTGAGCCTGCTCACCACTGCTTCAGGCATTCTGGGGCAGGCGTCCGAGGTAGTGTAGAGGCAGACGGGAAGGGACGTTAGACAGGGCCAGACTTCCACAGCAAATACAGGAGCATTGCCAGCAGATGTGAGCTCAGCGATGCACTTCTGCCAGAACAAAACCGATTCAAAGTTGCAAAGCATAGAGAAACTGAAGCTGAAAAGAAAAAGTGAAAAACTGCATGCCAGTGAGAAGGATGAGATCTCTATGAAGAAACTTAGCAAAACAGGTGAAAGCCATGGCAATGGAAAGCTAACAAACGTTGGGGGAAAGAAATTCAAGAAGACACAAGGAGAAAGAAGGAGATTCCCGGATCTAGGAGTGGAAGCAGCAACACACTGGAAACGTCCCTACCAGAGCAAGGAATCTCTGGATTCCATGCAATCCCAGTCAAAGTTGCAGCAATGTTTCCCACAGAGACAGAAGAGGGAATCCTAAAGTTTCTAGCCAGCAACAAGAGGCCCTGACTAGGCAAAGGAATCCTCAGGAAAACGAAAAAAGCAGGACGTGGCACACTTTCCGATTTCAACATATAGGACGAAGCACTAGGTACCGAGACGGCACAGTCTGGGCCCCAAAACAGGCACACAGACCCCTGCAACAGAATCGAGAACCCAGAGCCCAACTCAAACGTACATGGACAGCCCATTTTCGACCAGGGAGCCAAGAGGAGACAGCGGAGAAAGGAGAGTCTCTACCATAAACGGTGCTGGGAAGCCTGCACAGCCACCTGGAACACAACGACAGTACACCATGATGTTACACCTGGCACACACACCACCTGAAATGGATCAAAGCCTTGAATGGCAGACTTGAAACCGTGAACCTTGTAGCAGAAGACCTAGGCAGAGTGCTCTTTGCCATCTGTCTGAGCCGCCTGCTTGGAAGAAGCAAGTCCGACTGGGCCAGGGCAACCAAGTCAACAAGAAACCAACGGGACCACGTCAAATGCGGACGCTTCTGCCCAGTGAAGGAAACCATCGACTGAACGCAAAGATAGCACAACGACTGGGGGAGGATGTTTGCAAACCCCACATCGGACAAGGGGTGAAAAGCCCAAGGATGCAATCAACTCGCACGGCCCCACAAGAAAAAAAAAAACAACAACAAGCCAATGAAAGCCTGGGCAGAAGATGGAAACAGAGATTTCTGCCAAGAAGATCGAAAGAGGGCCAACGGGTGCATGAACACTTGTTCACCGTCATTAAGTCTCAGGCCAATGCAAATGCAAACTGCAAGGGCACAGCAGCTCACTGTGGTCAGAATGGCTATAAGGAAGCAGACAGGAAGCCACAAGTGTCAGAGAGGAGGTGGAGAGAAGGGAAGCCTCCTGCACCGTTGGTGGGAGTGCAGACCGGTGCAGCCACTACGCCAAGCGGTGTGGAACTGCCTCAGAACTTGAAGAATCCATGTCCCATATGATCCAGCTATTCCTCTGCGGCGTGTTGATCCAAAGAACTCGGAAACACTCCTGCATAAAGACATGTGCACCGCTGAGTTCACCACAGCGTCGCTCCCACTACCCAAGACTTGGAAGCCTCCCTGGAGCCCAGCAAGGGACGAGTGCAGAAGGAAGATGGGCTATAGCCACGCAATGGCATACCAGTCAGCCGGAACCAAGGATGCAATCCAGCCATTTGTGACCACCAGAATGGCTGTGAGGGTTTTAGGGAAGTGAAACAAGCCCCAGGGAGCAAGGCAAGTACCGTGGGACCTCACTTAAGAGGAGGAGGAAAAGCAAGCGGTCAGGAACAGGTGGCACGGGACATTTGATTGGGGGTTCCCAGAGACAAAGCGGGGAGGTGTGAGAGGGTGAAACAGATGATGAGGCACAAGTGTGTGGTGAGGGCCTGCTATTAGGCTTACGCAGGGGAAGATGATGTAAGCTACACGGAAGTCTACATCGAGGAGGATGCAAATCGGAAAGATATAGGATGTTCTAATGCAGGGTTGCGGCAATAAATTCACCTAAAAGCAAAAAAATCCAAAATGGGGTCCAGAATGACGGCATAAAGCTTTGGGGCTGAAAGAGATTAGAGAAGGTGAACTTCCAAGGCTGGAAAATCACCTCAAAATGCGTACTGATGCTACAGAAAGGTAGACCATTCCAAATAGATGAAGAGGAATACTACCCACAGAACATGCTGCCTGCTAAACCCATGCACCAACGGAAAAGGTTACCGTCCAGGATGTTACTACTAATCACCTTCACGAATAATCCAAACAGGCCCACGTGTTCCCAAGCTCAGGCAAAAGGTTGGTCCAAAAGTCCAATTCAGGGCCGGCCCTGTGGCGCAGCGGGTAAGTGCCCACGTTCCGCTTGGCCGGCCCAGGCCTCACTGTTTCACACCACGGGTGCAGATCACATTAGCAGTGTTAGGAAATATAGATTTCATGGTACGGTGCGGACAGGGATCATAAACTAAGTAGCAATGGTGAGGTCACGTTATCAATACGCACCAGAAAAAGAACCGTGAGGCTTTTACAATCCAGGAACGCATCTGGTGCACTTCCCCAAAGGAAGAAGGAAGGAAAACATGGGACCTGCCAAGGTGGAATCGGCAGAGTGCTAGGAGATGACACGATCATTGCGCATCAGAGGACTGCCCCGGCAACTTCAACTTGGGAGGGAGTCCAGGACTTTCTCTGGGGAACGTCCACCCACTTGGCCATCTACATAAAATGTAAGAGGTAAAACCCAGGATAATCTTACAGGACAGAAACCAGTGTCTAGAGAGAATGTAGCAGGCCTTCCAAAGTGCGAGGAGCAAGACAGAAACCGACAAGAAACCGAGAAAAAGGAAAAGTATCCTACCAGGAAAGGGTGAGGAGTCGGACTGGCCTGAGATGGCTCTGAAACTCTGTGTGCACGCAGGTTGTCAGGACAACTTCGAATTTTGAGGTTGTTTATGACATCACGAGGATCATGTCCGCCAAGATGGCCGCACGGTTACAGACTGCGGATTGGCCTAGGCTAGGCTATTAAAGGGAGGGATACCCAGAAACAGCTTTGAGAAACAGAAAGCGGACACAGAAACTGGAAGACATAAAACAGACGCTGATTCGAGGGCTAAGAAAGGGATCCTGGGCAAGAAGCGAGAATAGAGGGACAAGCCCCGAGAGGAGAACGTTGTCATCTATTCAAGTCTATGGGGAGGCCATGCTGATTCAAGCTTGCAACTTGATTGGAAGCAAGAGGCCGGACTTGGGCCTTATCAGACCTACGTGGTCCTTCTGCCTTAAGCATAAGCCAAAGTCAAGAATGAGGTCTTGAGGACGTTGAAGAGAAGACTCGATGCCTCCTTTCCCAGGCCCCTGGCATTCTTTGCAGATCAGTCTCACTTTCCATAGCTCTGGCGTCACGGGGGCCCACTGGGTACATGCTAATGTGTCCCAAGAGATGTCTTGGAAGCCTTGAAGGAATGGAGCCCCGTCACGCTTGGGCTATGTCTCTTTGTTTGGAAGTGCTCTACAAGGGTGCTGAAAAGCACCCTTTTCCACAGGGCTTCGTTCCTTCGTGAGGGCTGCCCTCCCAGGCTAGTGTGCTCAGTTTGCCTCCATCGAAATTCTCTCCCCCTACCTCTTGCCGTAGAAGGATTATGGATTATGTGTTTTGACACCACATGTAAGGAAGTGGGCTGAAAATGAGAACATTACAATTCTTTTGCAAGAAAAAGAAACAGGCCAGGGCTGAGGATGTAAGGCAAACAAATGGCACAGCCCATAGAAATAAAGTAAGCCCGTATCTAGACGGCACCTGGAGGAACGTTCCAGGATCAGGGGTGAAGTTCGAAACTTCCAAAATCCGGAAGGGAGACAGAAAAATATCTTTCCTGGAGAGAGGAATTCATCAGATTCGTCTAATTTGTCTTGGAAACATTGTGTCCGTGAAGGGGGATGCCAGGACCACCTCGAGTTTGGAGTTTCTGACCTCAGGATGTCAAACCAACCCAGATGACCACGTGTTCCCAGTGCTTAGTTTGACCCAGGCTAGGGCAGCAAAGACTCCTTCAAGTGACTGGTGCAAATTCAAAGACAACAACCAAGAGTCACGAAAGCGCTCACACCTCGGCCTCGAGAACATACGGTGATTCCAGAAATGCAAAATGAATCACTTGGAATGAAGGGGAACGGACTGATAAGCATGTCTAAGGGGGATAGCTGAGAAATACCGTGACGATTCTCCTATGGAAAAGAGACAAAGGTCCCAGAAAATGGAAGGCGAACAGAAATCACACCTGGATAATCCACAATGAAACATGATGTCCGTCTTTAGACAGACTCTGCTGGAACGTTTGAAAGGCAGAGAAATCCACAAGCCAAAAGACGGCAGCGAAGGTCAAGGCTGGGCTAAGTGGGAAGGGGGAGTTATGAGACTGCTCCAAGCGGGCCAGGAAACCGTGTGTCCGTGAAGCTTGCCGGGACAGCAGAGACACGATTATGACCAATCCTCTGACATCGCAGTGGACCCGAAAAACAACCTGGCCTCATCTACACAGTGCCAGAGTTGGGCTCAAGTAGCATATTCAAGTCCCATTGCCCTCAACTGCAGGTTGCCAACGGAACATGAAAGGGGCCGGCCGGTGGTGCAGCGGTGAGGTCCGCACCTTCTGGGTCGGTGGCCCGGGGTGGGCCGGGTGGACCCTCGGGTGGGCCTGCTCACCACTGCTTCAGGCATTCTGGGGCAGGCGTCCGAGGTAGTGTAGAGGCAGACGGGAAGGGACGTTAGACAGGGCCAGACTTCCACAGCAAATACAGGAGCATTGCCGGCAGATGTGAGCTCAGCGATGCACTTCTGCCAGAACAAAACCGATTCAAAGTTGCAAAGCATAGAGAAACTGAAGCTGAAAAGAAAAAGTGAAAAACTGCATGCCAGTGAGAAGGATGAGATCTCTATGAAGAAACTTAGCAAAACAGGTGAAAGCCATGGCAATGGAAAACTAACAAACGTTGGGGGAAAGAAATTCAAGAAGACACAAGGAGAAAGAAGGAGATTCCCGGATCTAGGAGTGGAAGCAGCAACACACTGGAAACGTCCCTACCAGAGCAAGGAATCTCTGGATTCCATGCAATCCCAGTCAAAGTTGCAGCAATGTTTCCCACAGAGACAGAAGAGGGAATCCTAAAGTTTCTAGCCAGCAACAAGAGACCCTGACTAGGCAAAGGAATCCTCAGGAAAACGAAAAAAGCAGGACGTGGCACACTTTCCGATTTCAACATATAGGACGAAGCACTAGGTACCGAGACGGCACAGTCTGGGCCCCAAAACAGGCACACAGACCCCTGCAACAGAATCGAGAACCCAGAGCCCAACTCAGACGTACATGGACAGCCCATTTTCGACCAGGGAGCCAAGAGGAGACAGCGGAGAAAGGAGAGTCTCTACCATAAACGGTGCTGGGAAGCCTGCACAGCCACCTGGAACACAACGACAGTACACCATGATGTTACACCTGGCACACACACCACCTGAAATGGATCAAAGCCTTGAATGGCAGACTTGAAACCGTGAACCTTGTAGCAGAAGACCTAGGCAGAGTGCTCTTTGCCATCTGTCTGAGCCGCCTGTTTGGAAGAAGCAAGTCCGACTGGGCCAGGGCAAGCAAGTCAACAAGAAACCAACGGGACCACGTCAAATGCGGACGCTTCTGCCCAGTGAAGGAAACCATCGACTGAACGCAAAGATAGCACAACGACTGGGGGAGCATGTTTGCAAACCCCACATCGGACAAGGGGTGAAAAGCCCAAGGATGCAATCAACTCGCACGGCCCCACAAGAAAAAAAAAAACAACAACAAGCCAATGAAAGCCTGGGCAGAAGATGGAAACAGAGATTTCTGCCAAGAAGATCGAAAGAGGGCCAACGGGTGCATGAACACTTGTTCACCGTCATTAAGTCTCAGGCCAATGCAAATGCAAACTGCAAGGGCACAGCAGCTCACTGTGGTCAGAATGGCTATAAGGAAGCAGACAGGAAGCCACAAGTGTCAGAGAGGAGGTGGAGAGAAGGGAAGCCTCCTGCACCGTTGGTGGGAGTGCAGACCGGTGCAGCCACTACGCCAAGCGGTGTGGAACTGCCTCAGAACTTGAAGAATCCATGTCCCATATGATCCAGCTATTCCTCTGCAGCGTGTTGATCCAAAGAACTCGGAAACACTCCTGCATAAAGACATGTGCACCGCTGAGTTCACCACAGCGTCGCTCCCACTACCCAAGACTTGGAAGCCTCCCTGGAGCCCAGCAAGGGACGAGTGCAGAAGGAAGATGGGCTATAGCCACGCAATGGCATAACAGTCAGCCGGAACCAAGGATGCAATCCAGCCATTTGTGACCACCAGAATGGCTGTGAGGGTTTTAGGGAAGTGAAACAAGCCCCAGGGAGCAAGGCAAGTACCGTAGGACCTCACTTAAGAGGAGGAGGAAAAGCAAGCGGTCAGGAACAGGTGGCACGGGACATTTGATTGGGGGTTCCCAGAGACAAAGCGGGGAGTTGTGAGAGGGTGAAACAGATGATGAGGCACAAGTGTGTGGTGAGGGCCTGCTATTAGGCTTACGCAGGGGAAGATGATGTAAGCTACACGGAAGTCTACCTCGAGGAGGATGCAAATCGGAAAGATATAGGATGTTCTAATGCAGGGTTCTGGCAATAAATTCACCTAAAAGCAAAAAAAATCCAAAATGGGGTCCAGAATGACGGCATAAAGCTTTGGGGCTGAAAGAGATTAGAGAAGGTGAACTTCCAAGGCTGGAAAATCACCTCAAAATGCGTACTGATGCTACAGAAAGGTAGACCATTCCAAATAGATGAAGAGGAATACTACCCACAGAACATGCTGCCTGCTAAACCCATGCACCAACGGAAAAGGTTACCGTCCAGGATGTTACTACTAATCACCTTCACAAATAATCCAAACAGGCCCACGTGTTCCCAAGCTCAGGCAAAAGGTTGGTCCAAAAGTCCAATTCAGGGCCGGCCCTGTGGGGCAGCGGGTAAGTGCCCACGTTCCGCTTGGCCGGCCCAGGCCTCACTGTTTCACATCACGGGTGCAGATCACATTAGCAGTGTTAGGAAATATAGATTTCATGGTACGGTGCGGACAGGGATCATAAACTAAGTAGCAATGGTGAGGTCACGTTATCAATACGCACCAGAAAAAGAACCGTGAGGCTTTTACAATCCAGGAACGCATCTGGTACACTTCCCCAAAGGAAGCAGGAAGGAAAACATGGGGCCTGCCAAGGTGGAATCGGCAGAGTGCTAGGAGATGACACGATCATTGCGCATCAGAGGACTGCCCCGGCAACTTCAACTTGGGAGGGAGTCCAGGACTTTCTCTGGGGAACGTCCACCCACTTGGCCATCTACATAAAATGTAAGAGGTAAAACCCAGGATAATCTTACAGGACAGAAACCAGTGTCTAGAGAGAATGTAGCAGGCCTTCCAAAGTGCGAGGAGCAAGACAGAAACCGACAAGAAACCGAGAAAAAGGAAAACTATCCTACCAGGAAAGGGTGAGGAGTCGGACTGGCCTGAGATGGCTCTGAAACTCTGTGTGCACGCAGGTTGTCAGGACAACTTCGAATTTTGAGGTTGTTTATGACATCACGAGGATCATGTCCGCCAAGATGGCCACACGGTTACAGACTGCGGATTGGCCTAGGCTAGGCTATTAAAGGGAGGGATACCCAGAAACAGCTTTGAGAAACAGAAAGCGGACACAGAAACTGGAAGACATAAAACAGACGCTGATTCGAGGGCTAAGAAAGGGATCCTGGGCAAGAAGCGAGAATAGAGGGACAAGCCCCGAGAGGAGAACGTTGTCATCTATTCAAGTCTATGGGGAGGCCATGCTGATTCAAGCTTGCAACTTGATTGGAAGCAAGAGGCCGGACTTGGGCCTTATCAGACCTACGTGGTCCTTCTGCCTTAAGCATAAGCCAAAGTCAAGAATGAGGTCTTGAGGACGTTGAAGAGAAGACTCGATGCCTCCTTTCCCAGGCCCCTGGCATTCTTTGCAGATCAGTCTCACTTTCCATAGCTCTGGCGTCACGGGGGCCCACTGGGTACATGCTAATGTGTCCCAAGAGATGTCTTGGAAGCCTTGAAGGAATGGAGCCCCATCACGCTTGGGCTATGTCTCTTTGTTTGGAAGTGCTCTACAAGGGTGCTGAAAAGCACCCTTTTCCACAGGGCTTCATTCCTTCGTGAGGGCTGCCCTCCCAGGCTAGTGTGCTCAGTTTGCCTCCATCGAAATTCTCTCCCCCTACCTCTTGCCGTAGAAGGATTATGGATTATGTGTTTTGACACCACATGTAAGGAAGTGGGCTGAAAATGAGAACATTACAATTCTGTTGCAAGAAAAAGAAACAGGCCAGGGCTGAGGATGTAAGGCAAACAAATGGCACAGCCCATAGAAATAAAGTAAGCCCGTATCTAGACGGCACCTGGGGGAACGTTCCAGGATCAGGGGTGAAGTTCGAAACTTCCCAAATCCGGAAAGGAGACAGAAAAATATCTTTCCTGGAGAGAGGAATTCATCAGATTCGTCTAATTTGTCTTGGAAACATTGTGTCCGTGAAGGGGGATGCCAGGACCACCTCGAGTTTGGAGTTTCTGACCTCAGGATGTCAAACCAACCCAGATGACCACGTGTTCCCAGTGCTTAGTTTGACCTAGGCTGGGACAGCAAAGACTCCTTCAAGTGACCGGTGCAAATTCAAAGACAACAACCAAGAGTCACGAAAGCGCTCACACCTCGGCCTAGAGAACATACGGTGATTCCAGAAATGCAAAATGAATCACTTGGAATGAAGGGGAACGGACTGATAAGCATGTCTAAGGGGGATAGCTGAGAAATACCGTGACGATTCTCCTATGGAAAAGAGACAAAGGTCCCAGAAAATGGAAGGCGAACAGAAATCACACCTGGATAATCCACAATGAAAGATGATGTCCGTCTTTAGACAGACTCTGCTGGAACGTTTGAAAGGCAGAGAAATCCACAAGCCAAAAGACGGCAGCGAAGGTCAAGGCTGGGCTAAGTGGGAAGGGGGAGTTATGAGACTGCTCCAAGCGGGCCAGGAAACCGTGTGTCCGTGAAGCTTGCCGGGACAGCAGAGACACGATTATGACCAATCCTCTGACATCACAGTGGACCCGAAAAACAACCTGGCCTCATCTACACAGTGCCAGAGTTGGGCTCAAGTAGCATATTCAAGTCCCATTGCCCTCAACTGCAGGTTGCCAACGGAACATGAAAGGGGCCGGCCGGTGGTGCAGCGGTGAGGTCCGCACCTTCTGGGTCGGTGGCCCGGGGTGGGCCGGGTGGACCCTCGGGTGAGCCTGCTCACCACTGCTTCAGGCATTCTGGGGCAGGCGTCCGAGGTAGTGTAGAGGCAGACGGGAAGGGACGTTAGACAGGGCCAGACTTCCACAGCAAATACAGGAGCATTGCCAGCAGATGTGAGCTCAGCGATGCACTTCTGCCAGAACAAAACCGATTCAAAGTTGCAAAGCATAGAGAAACTGAAGCTGAAAAGAAAAAGTGAAAAACTGCATGCCAGTGAGAAGGATGAGATCTCTATGAAGAAACTTAGCAAAACAGGTGAAAGCCATGGCAATGGAAAGCTAACAAACGTTGGGGGAAAGAAATTCAAGAAGACACAAGGAGAAAGAAGGAGATTCCCGGATCTAGGAGTGGAAGCAGCAACACACTGGAAACGTCCCTACCAGAGCAAGGAATCTCTGGATTCCATGCAATCCCAGTCAAAGTTGCAGCAATGTTTCCCACAGAGACAGAAGAGGGAATCCTAAAGTTTCTAGCCAGCAACAACAGACCCTGACTAGGCAAAGGAATCCTCAGGAAAACGAAAAAAGCAGGACGTGGCACACTTTCCGATTTCAACATATAGGACGAAGCACTAGGTACCGAGACGGCACAGTCTGGGCCCCAAAACAGGCACACAGACCCCTGCAACAGAATCGAGAACCCAGAGCCCAACTCAAACGTACATGGACAGCCCATTTTCGACCAGGGAGCCAAGAGGAGACAGCGGAGAAAGGAGAGTCTCTACCATAAACGGTGCTGGGAAGCCTGCACAGCCACCTGGAACACAACGACAGTACACCATGATGTTACACCTGGCACACACACCACCTGAAATGGATCAAAGCCTTGAATGGCAGACTTGAAACCGTGAACCTTGTAGCAGAAGACCTAGGCAGAGTGCTCTTTGCCATCTGTCTGAGCCGCCTGCTTGGAAGAAGCAAGTCCGACTGGGCCAGGGCAAGCAAGTCAACAAGAAACCAACGGGACCACGTCAAATGCGGACGCTTCTGCCCAGTGAAGGAAACCATCGACTGAACGCAAAGATAGCACAACGACTGGGGGAGGATGTTTGCAAACCCCACATCGGACAAGGGGTGAAAAGCCCAAGGATGCAATCAACTCGCACGGCCCCACAAGAAAAAAAAAAACAACAACAAGCCAATGAAAGCCTGGGCAGAAGATGGAAACAGAGATTTCTGCCAAGAAGATCGAAAGAGGGCCAACGGGTGCATGAACACTTGTTCACCGTCATTAAGTCTCAGGCCAATGCAAATGCAAACTGCAAGGGCACAGCAGCTCACTGTGGTCAGAATGGCTATAAGGAAGCAGACAGGAAGCCACAAGTGTCAGAGAGGAGGTGGAGAGAAGGGAAGCCTCCTGCACCGTTGGTGGGAGTGCAGACCGGTGCAGCCACTACGCCAAGCGGTGTGGAACTGCCTCAGAACTTGAAGAATCCATGTCCCATATGATCCAGCTATTCCTCTGCGGCGTGTTGATCCAAAGAACTCGGAAACACTCCTGCATAAAGACATGTGCACCGCTGAGTTCACCACAGCGTCGCTCCCACTACCCAAGACTTGGAAGCCTCCCTGGAGCCCAGCAAGGGACGAGTGCAGAAGGAAGATGGGCTATAGCCACGCAATGGCATAACAGTCAGCCGGAACCAAGGATGCAATCCAGCCATTTGTGACCACCAGAATGGCTGTGAGGGTTTTAGGGAAGTGAAACAAGCCCCAGGGAGCAAGGCAAGTACCGTAGGACCTCACTTAAGAGGAGGAGGAAAAGCAAGCGGTCAGGAACAGGTGGCACGGGACATTTGATTGGGGGTTCCCAGAGACAAAGCGGGGAGTTGTGAGAGGGTGAAACAGATGATGAGGCACAAGTGTGTGGTGAGGGCCTGCTATTAGGCTTACGCAGGGGAAGATGATGTAAGCTACACGGAAGTCTACCTCGAGGAGGATGCAAATCGGAAAGATATAGGATGTTCTAATGCAGGGTTCTGGCAATAAATTCACCTAAAAGCAAAAAAAATCCAAAATGGGGTCCAGAATGACGGCATAAAGCTTTGGGGCTGAAAGAGATTAGAGAAGGTGAACTTCCAAGGCTGGAAAATCACCTCAAAATGCGTACTGATGCTACAGAAAGGTAGACCATTCCAAATAGATGAAGAGGAATACTACCCACAGAACATGCTGCCTGCTAAACCCATGCACCAACGGAAAAGGTTACCGTCCAGGATGTTACTACTAATCACCTTCACAAATAATCCAAACAGGCCCACGTGTTCCCAAGCTCAGGCAAAAGGTTGGTCCAAAAGTCCAATTCAGGGCCGGCCCTGTGGGGCAGCGGGTAAGTGCCCACGTTCCGCTTGGCCGGCCCAGGCCTCACTGTTTCACATCACGGGTGCAGATCACATTAGCAGTGTTAGGAAATATAGATTTCATGGTACGGTGCGGACAGGGATCATAAACTAAGTAGCAATGGTGAGGTCACGTTATCAATACGCACCAGAAAAAGAACCGTGAGGCTTTTACAATCCAGGAACGCATCTGGTACACTTCCCCAAAGGAAGCAGGAAGGAAAACATGGGGCCTGCCAAGGTGGAATCGGCAGAGTGCTAGGAGATGACACGATCATTGCGCATCAGAGGACTGCCCCGGCAACTTCAACTTGGGAGGGAGTCCAGGACTTTCTCTGGGGAACGTCCACCCACTTGGCCATCTACATAAAATGTAAGAGGTAAAACCCAGGATAATCTTACAGGACAGAAACCAGTGTCTAGAGAGAATGTAGCAGGCCTTCCAAAGTGCGAGGAGCAAGACAGAAACCGACAAGAAACCGAGAAAAAGGAAAACTATCCTACCAGGAAAGGGTGAGGAGTCGGACTGGCCTGAGATGGCTCTGAAACTCTGTGTGCACGCAGGTTGTCAGGACAACTTCGAATTTTGAGGTTGTTTATGACATCACGAGGATCATGTCCGCCAAGATGGCCACACGGTTACAGACTGCGGATTGGCCTAGGCTAGGCTATTAAAGGGAGGGATACCCAGAAACAGCTTTGAGAAACAGAAAGCGGACACAGAAACTGGAAGACATAAAACAGACGCTGATTCGAGGGCTAAGAAAGGGATCCTGGGCAAGAAGCGAGAATAGAGGGACAAGCCCCGAGAGGAGAACGTTGTCATCTATTCCAGTCTATGGGGAGGCCATGCTGATTCAAGCTTGCAACTTGATTGGAAGCAAGAGGCCGGACTTGGGCCTTATCAGACCTACGTGGTCCTTCTGCCTTAAGCATAAGCCAAAGTCAAGAATGAGGTCTTGAGGACGTTGAAGAGAAGACTCGATGCCTCCTTTCCCAGGCCCCTGGCATTCTTTGCAGATCAGTCTCACTTTCCATAGCTCTGGCGTCACGGGGGCCCACTGGGTACATGCTAATGTGTCCCAAGAGATGTCTTGGAAGCCTTGAAGGAATGGAGCCCCATCACGCTTGGGCTATGTCTCTTTGTTTGGAAGTGCTCTACAAGGGTGCTGAAAAGCACCCTTTTCCACAGGGCTTCATTCCTTCGTGAGGGCTGCCCTCCCAGGCTAGTGTGCTCAGTTTGCCTCCATCGAAATTCTCTCCCCCTACCTCTTGCCGTAGAAGGATTATGGATTATGTGTTTTGACACCACATGTAAGGAAGTGGGCTGAAAATGAGAACATTACAATTCTGTTGCAAGAAAAAGAAACAGGCCAGGGCTGAGGATGTAAGGCAAACAAATGGCACAGCCCATAGAAATAAAGTAAGCCCGTATCTAGACGGCACCTGGGGGAACGTTCCAGGATCAGGGGTGAAGTTCGAAACTTCCCAAATCCGGAAAGGAGACAGAAAAACATCTTTCCTGGAGAGAGGAATTCATCAGATTCGTCTAATTTGTCTTGGAAACATTGTGTCCGTGAAGGGGGATGCCAGGACCACCTCGAGTTTGGAGTTTCTGACCTCAGGATGTCAAACCAACCCAGATGACCACGTGTTCCCAGTGCTTAGTTTGACCCAGGCTGGGACAGCAAAGACTCCTTCAAGTGACCGGTGCAAATTCAAAGACAACAACCAAGAGTCACGAAAGCGCTCACACCTCGGCCTAGAGAACATACGGTGATTCCAGAAATGCAAAATGAATCACTTGGAATGAAGGGGAACGGACTGATAAGCATGTCTAAGGGGGATAGCTGAGAAATACCGTGACGATTCTCCTATGGAAAAGAGACAAAGGTCCCAGAAAATGGAAGGCGAACAGAAATCACACCTGGATAATCCACAATGAAAGATGATGTCCGTCTTTAGACAGACTCTGCTGGAACGTTTGAAAGGCAGAGAAATCCACAAGCCAAAAGACGGCAGCGAAGGTCAAGGCTGGGCTAAGTGGGAAGGGGGAGTTATGAGACTGCTCCAAGCGGGCCAGGAAACCGTGTGTCCGTGAAGCTTGCCGGGACAGCAGAGACACGATTCTGACCAATCCTCTGACATCACAGTGGACCCGAAAAACAACCTGGCCTCATCTACACAGTGCCAGAGTTGGGCTCAAGTAGCATATTCAAGTCCCATTGCCCTCAACTGCAGGTTGCCAACGGAACATGAAAGGGGCCGGCCGGTGGTGCAGCGGTGAGGTCCGCACCTTCTGGGTCGGTGGCCCGGGGTGGGCCGGGTGGACCCTCGGGTGAGCCTGCTCACCACTGCTTCAGGCATTCTGGGGCAGGCGTCCGAGGTAGTGTAGAGGCAGACGGGAAGGGACGTTAGACAGGGCCAGACTTCCACAGCAAATACAGGAGCATTGCCAGCAGATGTGAGCTCAGCGATGCACTTCTGCCAGAACAAAACCGATTCAAAGTTGCAAAGCATAGAGAAACTGAAGCTGAAAAGAAAAAGTGAAAAACTGCATGCCAGTGAGAAGGATGAGATCTCTATGAAGAAACTTAGCAAAACAGGTGAAAGCCATGGCAATGGAAAGCTAACAAACGTTGGGGGAAAGAAATTCAAGAAGACACAAGGAGAAAGAAGGAGATTCCCGGATCTAGGAGTGGAAGCAGCAACACACTGGAAACGTCCCTACCAGAGCAAGGAATCTCTGGATTCCATGCAATCCCAGTCAAAGTTGCAGCAATGTTTCCCACAGAGACAGAAGAGGGAATCCTAAAGTTTCTAGCCAGCAACAACAGACCCTGACTAGGCAAAGGAATCCTCAGGAAAACGAAAAAAGCAGGACGTGGCACACTTTCCGATTTCAACATATAGGACGAAGCACTAGGTACCGAGACGGCACAGTCTGGGCCCCAAAACAGGCACACAGACCCCTGCAACAGAATCGAGAACCCAGAGCCCAACTCAAACGTACATGGACAGCCCATTTTCGACCAGGGAGCCAAGAGGAGACAGCGGAGAAAGGAGAGTCTCTACCATAAACGGTGCTGGGAAGCCTGCACAGCCACCTGGAACACAACGACAGTACACCATGATGTTACACCTGGCACACACACCACCTGAAATGGATCAAAGCCTTGAATGGCAGACTTGAAACCGTGAACCTTGTAGCAGAAGACCTAGGCAGAGTGCTCTTTGCCATCTGTCTGAGCCGCCTGCTTGGAAGAAGCAAGTCCGACTGGGCCAGGGCAAGCAAGTCAACAAGAAACCAACGGGACCACGTCAAATGCGGACGCTTCTGCCCAGTGAAGGAAACCATCGACTGAACGCAAAGATAGCACAACGACTGGGGGAGGATGTTTGCAAACCCCACATCGGACAAGGGGTGAAAAGCCCAAGGATGCAATCAACTCGCACGGCCCCACAAGAAAAAAAAAAACAACAACAAGCCAATGAAAGCCTGGGCAGAAGATGGAAACAGAGATTTCTGCCAAGAAGATCGAAAGAGGGCCAACGGGTGCATGAACACTTGTTCACCGTCATTAAGTCTCAGGCCAATGCAAATGCAAACTGCAAGGGCACAGCAGCTCACTGTGGTCAGAATGGCTATAAGGAAGCAGACAGGAAGCCACAAGTGTCAGAGAGGAGGTGGAGAGAAGGGAAGCCTCCTGCACCGTTGGTGGGAGTGCAGACCGGTGCAGCCACTACGCCAAGCGGTGTGGAACTGCCTCAGAACTTGAAGAATCCATGTCCCATATGATCCAGCTATTCCTCTGCGGCGTGTTGATCCAAAGAACTCGGAAACACTCCTGCATAAAGACATGTGCACCGCTGAGTTCACCACAGCGTCGCTCCCACTACCCAAGACTTGGAAGCCTCCCTGGAGCCCAGCAAGGGACGAGTGCAGAAGGAAGATGGGCTATAGCCACGCAATGGCATACCAGTCAGCCGGAACCAAGGATGCAATCCAGCCATTTGTGACCACCAGAATGGCTGTGAGGGTTTTAGGGAAGTGAAACAAGCCCCAGGGAGCAAGGCAAGTACCGTGGGACCTCACTTAAGAGGAGGAGGAAAAGCAAGCGGTCAGGAACAGGTGGCACGGGACATTTGATTGGGGGTTCCCAGAGACAAAGCGGGGAGGTGTGAGAGGGTGAAACAGATGATGAGGCACAAGTGTGTGGTGAGGGCCTGCTATTAGGCTTACGCAGGGGAAGATGATGTAAGCTACACGGAAGTCTACATCGAGGAGGATGCAAATCGGAAAGATATAGGATGTTCTAATGCAGGGTTGCGGCAATAAATTCACCTAAAAGCAAAAAAATCCAAAATGGGGTCCAGAATGACGGCATAAAGCTTTGGGGCTGAAAGAGATTAGAGAAGGTGAACTTCCAAGGCTGGAAAATCACCTCAAAATGCGTACTGATGCTACAGAAAGGTAGACCATTCCAAATAGATGAAGAGGAATACTACCCACAGAACATGCTGCCTGCTAAACCCATGCACCAACGGAAAAGGTTACCGTCCAGGATGTTACTACTAATCACCTTCACGAATAATCCAAGCAGGCCCACGTGTTCCCAAGCTCAGGCAAAAGGTTGGTCCAAAAGTCCAATTCAGGGCCGGCCCTGTGGCGCAGCGGGTAAGTGCCCACGTTCCGCTTGGCCGGCCCAGGCCTCACTGTTTCACACCACGGGTGCAGATCACATTAGCAGTGTTAGGAAATATAGATTTCATGGTACGGTGCGGACAGGGATCATAAACTAAGTAGCAATGGTGAGGTCACCTTATCAATACGCACCAGAAAAAGAACCGTGAGGCTTTTACAATCCAGGAACGCATCTGGTGCACTTCCCCAAAGGAAGCAGGAAGGAAAACATGGGACCTGCCAAGGTGGAATCGGCAGAGTGCTAGGAGATGACACGATCATTGCGCATCAGAGGACTGCCCCGGCAACTTCAACTTGGGAGGGAGTCCAGGACTTTCTCTGGGGAACGTCCACCCACTTGGCCATCTACATAAAATGTAAGAGGTAAAACCCAGGATAATCTTACAGGACAGAAACCAGTGTCTAGAGAGAATGTAGCAGGCCTTCCAAAGTGCGAGGAGCAAGACAGAAACCGACAAGAAACCGAGAAAAAGGAAAACTATCCTACCAGGAAAGGGTGAGGAGTCGGACTGGCCTGAGATGGCTCTGAAACTCTGTGTGCACGCAGGTTGTCAGGACAACTTCGAATTTTGAGGTTCTTTATGACATCACGAGGATCATGTCCGCCAAGATGGCCGCACGGTTACAGACTGCGGATTGGCCTAGGCTAGGCTATTAAAGGGAGGGATACCCAGAAACAGATTTGAGAAACAGAAAGCGGACACAGAAACTGGAAGACATAAAACAGACGCTGATTCGAAGGCTAAGAAAGGGATCCTGGGCAAGAAGCGAGAATAGAGGGACAAGCCCCGAGAGGAGAACGTTGTCATCTATTCAAGTCTATGGGGAGGCCATGCTGATTCAAGCTTGCAACTTGATTGGAAGCAAGAGGCCGGACTTGGGCCTTATCAGACCTACGTGGTCCTTCTGCCTTAAGCATAAGCCAAAGTCAAGAATGAGGTCTTGAGGACGTTGAAGAGAAGACTCGATGCCTCCTTTCCCAGGCCCCTGGCATTCTTTGCAGATCAGTCTCACTTTCCATAGCTCTGGCGTCACGGGGGCCCACTGGGTACATGCTAATGTGTCCCAAGAGATGTCTTGGAAGCCTTGAAGGAATGGAGCCCCGTCACGCTTGGGCTATGTCTCTTTGTTTGGAAGTGCTCTACAAGGGTGCTGAAAAGCACCCTTTTCCACAGGGCTTCGTTCCTTCGTGAAGGCTGCCCTCCCAGGCTAGTGTGCTCAGTTTGCCTCCATCGAAATTCTCTGCCCCTACCTCTTGCCGTAGAAGGATTATGGATTATGTGTTTTGACACCACATGTAAGGAAGTGGGCTGAAAATGAGAACATTACAATTCTTTTGCAAGAAAAAGAAACAGGCCAGGGCTGAGGATGTAAGGCAAACAAATGGCACAGCCCATAGAAATAAAGTAAGCCCGTATCTAGACGGCACCTGGGGGAACGTTCAAGGATCAGGGGTGAAGTTCGAAACTTCCCAAATCCGGAAGGGAGACAGAAAAATATCTTTCCTGGAGAGAGGAATTCATCAGATTCGTCTAATTTGTCTTGGAAACATTGTGTCCGTGAAGGGGGATGCCAGGACCACCTCGAGTTTGGAGTTTCTGACCTCAGGATGTCAAACCAACCCAGATGACCACGTGTTCCCAGTGCTTAGTTTGACCCAGGCTAGGGCAGCAAAGACTCCTTCAAGTGACCGGTGCAAATTCAAAGACAACAACCAAGAGTCACGAAAGCACTCACACCTCGGCCTAGAGAACATACGGTGATTCCAGAAATGCAAAATGAATCACTTGGAATGAAGGGGAACGGACTGATAAGCATGTCTAAGGGGGATAGCTGAGAAATACCGTGACGATTCTCCTATGGAAAAGAGACAAAGGTCCCAGAAAATGGAAGGCGAACAGAAATCACACCTGGATAATCCACAATGAAAGATGATGTCCGTCTTTAGACAGACTCTGCTGGAACGTTTGAAAGGCAGAGAAATTCACAAGCCAAAAGACGGCAGCGAAGGTCAAGGCTGGGCTAAGTGGGAAGGGGGAGTTATGAGACTGCTCCAAGCGGGCCAGGAAACCGTGTGTCCGTGAAGCTTGCCGGGACAGCAGAGACACGATTCTGACCAATCCTCTGACATCGCAGTGGACCCGAAAAACAACCTGGCCTCATCTACACAGTGCCAGAGTTGGGCTCAAGTAGCATATTCAAGTCCCATTGCCCTCAACTGCAGGTTGCCAACGGAACATGAAAGGGGCCGGCCGGTGGTGCAGCGGTGAGGTCCGCACCTTCTGGGTCGGTGGCCCGGGGTGGGCCGGGTGGACCCTCGGGTGAGCCTGCTCACCACTGCTTCAGGCATTCTGGGGCAGGCGTCCGAGGTAGTGTAGAGGCAGACGGGAAGGGACGTTAGACAGGGCCAGACTTCCACAGCAAATACAGGAGCATTGCCAGCAGATGTGAGCTCAGCGATGCACTTCTGCCAGAACAAAACCGATTCAAAGTTGCAAAGCATAGAGAAACTGAAGCTGAAAAGAAAAAGTGAAAAACTGCATGCCAGTGAGAAGGATGAGATCTCTATGAAGAAACTTAGCAAAACAGGTGAAAGCCATGGCAATGGAAAGCTAACAAACGTTGGGGGAAAGAAATTCAAGAAGACACAAGGAGAAAGAAGGAGATTCCCGGATCTAGGAGTGGAAGCAGCAACACACTGGAAACGTCCCTACCAGAGCAAGGAATCTCTGGATTCCATGCAATCCCAGTCAAAGTTGCAGCAATGTTTCCCACAGAGACAGAAGAGGGAATCCTAAAGTTTCTAGCCAGCAACAAGAGACCCTGACTAGGCAAAGGAATCCTCAGGAAAACGAAAAAAGCAGGACGTGGCACACTTTCCGATTTCAACATATAGGACGAAGCACTAGGTACCGAGACGGCACAGTCTGGGCCCCAAAACAGGCACACAGACCCCTGCAACAGAATCGAGAACCCAGAGCCCAACTCAAACGTACATGGACAGCCCATTTTCGACCAGGGAGCCAAGAGGAGACAGCGGAGAAAGGAGAGTCTCTACCATAAACGGTGCTGGGAAGCCTGCACAGCCACCTGGAACACAACGACAGTACACCATGATGTTACACCTGGCACACACACCACCTGAAATGGATCAAAGCCTTGAATGGCAGACTTGAAACCGTGAACCTTGTAGCAGAAGACCTAGGCAGAGTGCTCTTTGCCATCTGTCTGAGCCGCCTGCTTGGAAGAAGCAAGTCCGACTGGGCCAGGGCAAGCAAGTCAACAAGAAACCAACGGGACCACGTCAAATGCGGACGCTTCTGCCCAGTGAAGGAAACCATCGACTGAACGCAAAGATAGCACAACGACTGGGGGAGGATGTTTGCAAACCCCACATCGGACAAGGGGTGAAAAGCCCAAGGATGCAATCAACTCGCACGGCCCCACAAGAAAAAAAAAAACAACAACAAGCCAATGAAAGCCTGGGCAGAAGATGGAAACAGAGATTTCTGCCAAGAAGATCGAAAGAGGGCCAACGGGTGCATGAACACTTGTTCACCGTCATTAAGTCTCAGGCCAATGCAAATGCAAACTGCAAGGGCACAGCAGCTCACTGTGGTCAGAATGGCTATAAGGAAGCAGACAGGAAGCCACAAGTGTCAGAGAGGAGGTGGAGAGAAGGGAAGCCTCCTGCACCGTTGGTGGGAGTGCAGACCGGTGCAGCCACTACGCCAAGCGGTGTGGAACTGCCTCAGAACTTGAAGAATCCATGTCCCATATGATCCAGCTATTCCTCTGCGGCGTGTTGATCCAAAGAACTCGGAAACACTCCTGCATAAAGACATGTGCACCGCTGAGTTCACCACAGCGTCGCTCCCACTACCCAAGACTTGGAAGCCTCCCTGGAGCCCAGCAAGGGACGAGTGCAGAAGGAAGATGGGCTATAGCCACGCAATGGCATACCAGTCAGCCGGAACCAAGGATGCAATCCAGCCATTTGTGACCACCAGAATGGCTGTGAGGGTTTTAGGGAAGTGAAACAAGCCCCAGGGAGCAAGGCAAGTACCGTAGGACCTCACTTAAGAGGAGGAGGAAAAGCAAGCGGTCAGGAACAGGTGGCACGGGACATTTGATTGGGGGTTCCCAGAGACAAAGCGGGGAGGTGTGAGAGGGTGAAACAGATGATGAGGCACAAGTGTGTGGTGAGGGCCTGCTATTAGGCTTACGCAGGGGAAGATGATGTAAGCTACACGGAAGTCTACATCGAGGAGGATGCAAATCGGAAAGATATAGGATGTTCTAATGCAGGGTTGCGGCAAGAAATTCACCTAAAAGCAAAAAAATCCAAAATGGGGTCCAGAATGACGGCATAAAGCTTTGGGGATGAAAGAGATTAGAGAAGGTGAACTTCCAAGGCTGGAAAATCACCTCAAAATGCGTACTGATGCTACAGAAAGGTAGACCATTCCAAATAGATGAAGAGGAATACTACCCACAGAACATGCTGCCTGCTAAACCCATGCACCAACGGAAAAGGTTACCGTCCAGGATGTTACTACTAATCACCTTCACGAATAATCCAAACAGGCCCACGTGTTCCCAAGCTCAGGCAAAAGGTTGGTCCAAAAGTCCAATTCAGGGCCGGCCCTGTGGCGCAGCGGGTAAGTGCCCACGTTCCGCTTGGCCGGCCCAGGCCTCACTGTTTCACACCACGGGTGCAGATCACATTAGCAGTGTTAGGAAATATAGATTTCATGGTACGGTGCGGACAGGGATCATAAACTAAGTAGCAATGGTGAGGTCACCTTATCAATACGCACCAGAAAAAGAACCGTGAGGCTTTTACAATCCAGGAACGCATCTGGTGCACTTCCCCAAAGGAAGAAGGAAGGAAAACATGGGGCCTGCCAAGGTGGAATCGGCAGAGTGCTAGGAGATGACACGATCATTGCGCATCAGAGGACTGCCCCGGCAACTTCAACTTGGGAGGGAGTCCAGGACTTTCTCTGGGGAACGTCCACCCACTTGGCCATCTACATAAAATGTAAGAGGTAAAACCCAGGATAATCTTACAGGACAGAAACCAGTGTCTAGAGAGAATGTAGCAGGCCTTCCAAAGTGCGAGGAGCAAGACAGAAACCGACAAGAAACCGAGAAAAAGGAAAAGTATCCTACCAGGAAAGGGTGAGGAGTCGGACTGGCCTGAGATGGCTCTGAAACTCTGTGTGCACGCAGGTTGTCAGGACCACTTCGAATTTTGAGGTTGTTTATGACATCACGAGGATCATGTCCGCCAAGATGGCCGCACGGTTACAGACTGCGGATTGGCCTAGGCTAGGCTATTAAAGGGAGGGATACCCAGAAACAGCTTTGAGAAACAGAAAGCGGACACAGAAACTGGAAGACATAAAACAGACGCTGATTCGAGGGCTAAGAAAGGGATCCTGGGCAAGAAGCGAGAATAGAGGGACAAGCCCCGAGAGGAGAACGTTGTCATCTATTCAAGTCTATGGGGAGGCCATGCTGATTCAAGCTTGCAACTTGATTGGAAGCAAGAGGCCGGACTTGGGCCTTATCAGACCTACGTGGTCCTTCTGCCTTAAGCATAAGCCAAAGTCAAGAATGAGGTCTTGAGGACGTTGAAGAGAAGACTCGATGCCTCCTTTCCCAGGCCCCTGGCATTCTTTGCAGATCAGTCTCACTTTCCATAGCTCTGGCGTCACGGGGGCCCACTGGGTACATGCTAATGTGTCCCAAGAGATGTCTTGGAAGCCTTGAAGGAATGGAGCCCCGTCACGCTTGGGCTATGTCTCTTTGTTTGGAAGTGCTCTACAAGGGTGCTGAAAAGCACCCTTTTCCACAGGGCTTCGTTCCTTCGTGAGGGCTGCCCTCCCAGGCTAGTGTGCTCAGTTTGCCTCCATCGAAATTCTCTGCCCCTACCTCTTGCCGTAGAAGGATTATGGATTATGTGTTTTGACACCACATGTAAGGAAGTGGGCTGAAAATGAGAACATTACAATTCTGTTGCAAGAAAAAGAAACAGGCCAGGGCTGAGGATGTAAGGCAAACAAATGGCACAGCCCATAGAAATAAAGTAAGCCCGTATCTAGACGGCACCTGGGGGAACGTTCCAGGATCAGGGGTGAAGTTCGAAACTTCCCAAATCCGGAAGGGAGACAGAAAAATATCTTTCCTGGAGAGAGGAATTCATCAGATTCGTCTAATTTGTCTTGGAAACATTGTGTCCGTGAAGGGGGATGCCAGGACCACCTCGAGTTTGGAGTTTCTGACCTCAGGATGTCAAACCAACCCAGATGACCACGTGTTCCCAGTGCTTAGTTTGACCCAGGCTAGGGCAGCAAAGACTCCTTCAAGTGACCGGTGCAAATTCAAAGACAACAACCAAGAGTCACGAAAGCACTCACACCTCGGCCTAGAGAACATACGGTGATTCCAGAAATGCAAAATGAATCACTTGGAATGAAGGGGAACGGACTGATAAGCATGTCTAAGGGGGATAGCTGAGAAATACCGTGACGATTCTCCTATGGAAAAGAGACAAAGGTCCCAGAAAATGGAAGGCGAACAGAAATCACACCTGGATAATCCACAATGAAAGATGATGTCCGTCTTTAGACAGACTCTGCTGGAACGTTTGAAAGGCAGAGAAATCCACAAGCCAAAAGACGGCAGCGAAGGTCAAGGCTGGGCTAAGTGGGAAGGGGGAGTTATGAGACTGCTCCAAGCGGGCCAGGAAACCGTGTGTCCGTGAAGCTTGCCGGGACAGCAGAGACACGATTATGACCAATCCTCTGACATCGCAGTGGACCCGAAAAACAACCTGGCCTCATCTACACAGTGCCAGAGTTGGGCTCAAGTAGCATATTCAAGTCCCATTGCCCTCAACTGCAGGTTGCCAACGGAACATGAAAGGGGCCGGCCGGTGGTGCAGCGGTGAGGTCCGCACCTTCTGGGTCGGTGGCCCGGGGTGGGCCGGGTGGACCCTCGGGTGAGCCTGCTCACCACTGCTTCAGGCATTCTGGGGCAGGCGTCCGAGGTAGTGTAGAGGCAGACGGGAAGGGACGTTAGACAGGGCCAGACTTCCACAGCAAATACAGGAGCATTGCCAGCAGATGTGAGCTCAGCGATGCACTTCTGCCAGAACAAAACCGATTCAAAGTTGCAAAGCATAGAGAAACTGAAGCTGAAAAGAAAAAGTGAAAAACTGCATGCCAGTGAGAAGGATGAGATCTCTATGAAGAAACTTAGCAAAACAGGTGAAAGCCATGGCAATGGAAAGCTAACAAACGTTGGGGGAAAGAAATTCAAGAAGACACAAGGAGAAAGAAGGAGATTCCCGGATCTAGGAGTGGAAGCAGCAACACACTGGAAACGTCCCTACCAGAGCAAGGAATCTCTGGATTCCATGCAATCCCAGTCAAAGTTGCAGCAATGTTTCCCACAGAGACAGAAGAGGGAATCCTAAAGTTTCTAGCCAGCAACAAGAGACCCTGACTAGGCAAAGGAATCCTCAGGAAAACGAAAAAAGCAGGACGTGGCACACTTTCCGATTTCAACATATAGGACGAAGCACTAGGTACCGAGACGGCACAGTCTGGGCCCCAAAACAGGCACACAGACCCCTGCAACAGAATCGAGAACCCAGAGCCCAACTCAAACGTACATGGACAGCCCATTTTCGACCAGGGAGCCAAGAGGAGACAGCGGAGAAAGGAGAGTCTCTACCATAAACAGTGCTGGGAAGCCTGCACAGCCACCTGGAACACAACAACAGTACACCATGATGTTACACCTGGCACACACACCACCTGAAATGGATCAAAGCCTTGAATGGCAGACTTGAAACCGTGAACCTTGTAGCAGAAGACCTAGGCAGAGTGCTCTTTGCCATCTGTCTGAGCCGCCTGCTTGGAAGAAGCAAGTCCGACTGGGCCAGGGCAACCAAGTCAACAAGAAACCAACGGGACCACGTCAAATGCGGACGCTTCTGCCCAGTGAAGGAAACCATCGACTGAATGCAAAGATAGCACAACGACTGGGGGAGGATGTTTGCAAACCCCACATCGGACAAGGGGTGAAAAGCCCAAGGATGCAATCAACTCGCACGGCCCCACAAGAAAAAAAAAAACAACAACAAGCCAATGAAAGCCTGGGCAGAAGATGGAAACAGAGATTTCTGCCAAGAAGATCGAAAGAGGGCCAACGGGTGCATGAACACTTGTTCACCGTCATTAAGTCTCAGGCCAATGCAAATGCAAACTGCAAGGGCACAGCAGCTCACTGTGGTCAGAATGGCTATAAGGAAGCAGACAGGAAGCCACAAGTGTCAGAGAGGAGGTGGAGAGAAGGGAAGCCTCCTGCACCGTTGGTGGGAGTGCAGACCGGTGCAGCCACTACGCCAAGCGGTGTGGAACTGCCTCAGAACTTGAAGAATCCATGTCCCATATGATCCAGCTATTCCTCTGCGGCGTGTTGATCCAAAGAACTCGGAAACACTCCTGCATAAAGACATGTGCACCGCTGAGTTCACCACAGCGTCGCTCCCACTACCCAAGACTTGGAAGCCTCCCTGGAGCCCAGCAAGGGACGAGTGCAGAAGGAAGATGGGCTATAGCCACGCAATGGCATACCAGTCAGCCGGAACCAAGGATGCAATCCAGCCATTTGTGACCACCAGAATGGCTGTGAGGGTTTTAGGGAAGTGAAACAAGCCCCAGGGAGCAAGGCAAGTACCGTAGGACCTCACTTAAGAGGAGGAGGAAAAGCAAGCGGTCAGGAACAGGTGGCACGGGACATTTGATTGGGGGTTCCCAGAGACAAAGCGGGGAGGTGTGAGAGGGTGAAACAGATGATGAGGCACAAGTGTGTGGTGAGGGCCTGCTATTAGGCTTACGCAGGGGAAGATGATGTAAGCTACACGGAAGTCTACATCGAGGAGGATGCAAATCGGAAAGATATAGGATGTTCTAATGCAGGGTTGCGGCAATAAATTCACCTAAAAGCAAAAAAAATCCAAAATGGGGTCCAGAATGACGGCATAAAGCTTTGGGGCTGAAAGAGATTAGAGAAGGTGAACTTCCAAGGCTGGAAAATCACCTCAAAATGCGTACTGATGCTACAGAAAGGTAGACCATTCCAAATAGATGAAGAGGAATACTACCCACAGAACATGCTGCCTGCTAAACCCATGCACCAACAGAAAAGGTTACCGTCCAGGATGTTACTACTAATCACCTTCACGAATAATCCAAACAGGCCCACGTGTTCCCAAGCTCAGGCAAAAGGTTGGTCCAAAAGTCCAATTCAGGGCCGGCCCTGTGGCGCAGCGGGTAAGTGCCCACGTTCCGCTTGGCCGGCCCAGGCCTCACTGTTTCACACCACGGGTGCAGATCACATTAGCAGTGTTAGGAAATATAGATTTCATGGTACGGTGCGGACAGGGATCATAAACTAAGTAGCAATGGTGAGGTCACCTTATCAATACGCACCAGAAAAAGAACCGTGAGGCTTTTACAATCCAGGAACGCATCTGGTGCACTTCCCCAAAGGAAGAAGGAAGGAAAACATGGGGCCTGCCAAGGTGGAATCGGCAGAGTGCTAGGAGATGACACGATCATTGCGCATCAGAGGACTGCCCCGGCAACTTCAACTTGGGAGGGAGTCCAGGACTTTCTCTGGGGAACGTCCACCCACTTGGCCATCTACATAAAATGTAAGAGGTAAAACCCAGGATAATCTTACAGGACAGAAACCAGTGTCTAGAGAGAATGTAGCAGGCCTTCCAAAGTGCGAGGAGCAAGACAGAAACCGACAAGAAACCGAGAAAAAGGAAAAGTATCCTACCAGGAAAGGGTGAGGAGTCGGACTGGCCTGAGATGGCTCTGAAACTCTGTGTGCACGCAGGTTGTCAGGACCACTTCGAATTTTGAGGTTGTTTATGACATCACGAGGATCATGTCCGCCAAGATGGCCGCACGGTTACAGACTGCGGATTGGCCTAGGCTAGGCTATTAAAGGGAGGGATACCCAGAAACAGCTTTGAGAAACAGAAAGCGGACACAGAAACTGGAAGACATAAAACAGACGCTGATTCGAGGGCGAAGAAAGGGATCCTGGGCAAGAAGCGAGAATAGAGGGACAAGCCCCGAGAGGAGAACGTTGTCATCTATTCAAGTCTATGGGGAGGCCATGCTGATTCAAGCTTGCAACTTGATTGGAAGCAAGAGGCCGGACTTGGGCCTTATCAGACCTACGTGGTCCTTCTGCCTTAAGCATAAGCCAAAGTCAAGAATGAGGTCTTGAGGACGTTGAAGAGAAGACTCGATGCCTCCTTTCCCAGGCCCCTGGCATTCTTTGCAGATCAGTCTCACTTTCCATAGCTCTGGCGTCACGGGGGCCCACTGGGTACATGCTAATGTGTCCCAAGAGATGTCTTGGAAGCCTTGAAGGAATGGAGCCCCGTCACGCTTGGGCTATGTCTCTTTGTTTGGAAGTGCTCTACAAGGGTGCTGAAAAGCACCCTTTTCCACAGGGCTTCGTTCCTTCGTGAGGGCTGCCCTCCCAGGCTAGTGTGCTCAGTTTGCCTCCATCGAAATTCTCTGCCCCTACCTCTTGCCGTAGAAGGATTATGGATTATGTGTTTTGACACCACATGTAAGGAAGTGGGCTGAAAATGAGAACATTACAATTCTGTTGCAAGAAAAAGAAACAGGCCAGGGCTGAGGATGTAAGGCAAACAAATGGCACAGCCCATAGAAATAAAGTAAGCCCGTATCTAGACGGCACCTGGGGGAACGTTCCAGGATCAGGGGTGAAGTTCGAAACTTCCCAAATCCGGAAGGGAGACAGAAAAATATCTTTCCTGGAGAGAGGAATTCATCAGATTCGTCTAATTTGTCTTGGAAACATTGTGTCCGTGAAGGGGGATGCCAGGACCACCTCGAGTTTGGAGTTTCTGACCTCAGGATGTCAAACCAACCCAGATGACGACGTGTTCCCAGTGCTTAGTTTGACCCAGGCTAGGGCAGCAAAGACTCCTTCAAGTGACCGGTGCAAATTCAAAGACAACAACCAAGAGTCACGAAAGCACTCACACCTCGGCCTAGAGAACATACGGTGATTCCAGAAATGCAAAATGAATCACTTGGAATGAAGGGGAACGGACTGATAAGCATGTCTAAGGGGGATAGCTGAGAAATACCGTGACGATTCTCCTATGGAAAAGAGACAAAGGTCCCAGAAAATGGAAGGCGAACAGAAATCACACCTGGATAATCCACAATGAAAGATGATGTCCGTCTTTAGACAGACTCTGCTGGAACGTTTGAAAGGCAGAGAAATTCACAAGCCAAAAGACGGCAGCGAAGGTCAAGGCTGGGCTAAGTGGGAAGGGGGAGTTATGAGACTGCTCCAAGCGGGCCAGGAAACCGTGTGTCCGTGAAGCTTGCCGGGACAGCAGAGACACGATTCTGACCAATCCTCTGACATCGCAGTGGACCCGAAAAACAACCTGGCCTCATCTACACAGTGCCAGAGTTGGGCTCAAGTAGCATATTCAAGTCCCATTGCCCTCAACTGCAGGTTGCCAACGGAACATGAAAGGGGCCGGCCGGTGGTGCAGCGGTGAGGTCCGCACCTTCTGGGTCGGTGGCCCGGGGTGGGCCGGGTGGACCCTCGGGTGAGCCTGCTCACCACTGCTTCAGGCATTCTGGGGCAGGCGTCCGAGGTAGTGTAGAGGCAGACGGGAAGGGACGTTAGACAGGGCCAGACTTCCACAGCAAATACAGGAGCATTGCCAGCAGATGTGAGCTCAGCGATGCACTTCTGCCAGAACAAAACCGATTCAAAGTTGCAAAGCATAGAGAAACTGAAGCTGAAAAGAAAAAGTGAAAAACTGCATGCCAGTGAGAAGGATGAGATCTCTATGAAGAAACTTAGCAAAACAGGTGAAAGCCATGGCAATGGAAAGCTAACAAACGTTGGGGGAAAGAAATTCAAGAAGACACAAGGAGAAAGAAGGAGATTCCCGGATCTAGGAGTGGAAGCAGCAACACACTGGAAACGTCCCTACCAGAGCAAGGAATCTCTGGATTCCATGCAATCCCAGTCAAAGTTGCAGCAATGTTTCCCACAGAGACAGAAGAGGGAATCCTAAAGTTTCTAGCCAGCAACAAGAGACCCTGACTAGGCAAAGGAATCCTCAGGAAAACGAAAAAAGCAGGACGTGGCACACTTTCCGATTTCAACATATAGGACGAAGCACTAGGTACCGAGACGGCACAGTCTGGGCCCCAAAACAGGCACACAGACCCCTGCAACAGAATCGAGAACCCAGAGCCCAACTCAAACGTACATGGACAGCCCATTTTCGACCAGGGAGCCAAGAGGAGACAGCGGAGAAAGGAGAGTCTCTACCATAAACGGTGCTGGGAAGCCTGCACAGCCACCTGGAACACAACGACAGTACACCATGATGTTACACCTGGCACACACACCACCTGAAATGGATCAAAGCCTTGAATGGCAGACTTGAAACCGTGAACCTTGTAGCAGAAGACCTAGGCAGAGTGCTCTTTGCCATCTGTCTGAGCCGCCTGCTTGGAAGAAGCAAGTCCGACTGGGCCAGGGCAACCAAGTCAACAAGAAACCAACGGGACCACGTCAAATGCGGACGCTTCTGCCCAGTGAAGGAAACCATCGACTGAATGCAAAGATAGCACAACGACTGGGGGAGGATGTTTGCAAACCCCACATCGGACAAGGGGTGAAAAGCCCAAGGATGCAATCAACTCGCACGGCCCCACAAGAAAAAAAAAAACAACAACAAGCCAATGAAAGCCTGGGCAGAAGATGGAAACAGAGATTTCTGCCAAGAAGATCGAAAGAGGGCCAACGGGTGCATGAACACTTGTTCACCGTCATTAAGTCTCAGGCCAATGCAAATGCAAACTGCAAGGGCACAGCAGCTCACTGTGGTCAGAATGGCTATAAGTAAGCAGACACGAAGCCACAAGTGTCAGAGAGGAGGTGGGGAGAAGGGAAGCCTCCTGCACCGTTGGTGGGAGTGCAGACCGGTGCAGCCACTACGCCAAGCGGTGTGGAACTGCCTCAGAACTTGAAGAATCCATGTCCCATATGATCCAGCTATTCCTCTGCGGCGTGTTGATCCAAAGAACTCGGAAACACTCCTGCATAAAGACATGTGCACCGCTGAGTTCACCACAGCGTCGCTCCCACTACCCAAGACTTGGAAGCCTCCCTGGAGCCCAGCAAGGGACGAGTGCAGAAGGAAGATGGGCTATAGCCACGCAATGGCATACCAGTCAGCCGGAACCAAGGATGCAATCCAGCCATTTGTGACCACCAGAATGGCTGTGAGGGTTTTAGGGAAGTGAAACAAGCCCCAGGGAGCAAGGCAAGTACCGTAGGACCTCACTTAAGAGGAGGAGGAAAAGCAAGCGGTCAGGAACAGGTGGCACGGGACATTTGTTTGGGGGTTCCCAGAGACAAAGCGGGGAGGTGTGAGAGGGTGAAACAGATGATGAGGCACAAGTGTGTGGTGAGGGCCTGCTATTAGGCTTACGCAGGGGAAGATGATGTAAGCTACACGGAAGTCTACCTCGAGGAGGATGCAAATCGGAAAGATATAGGATGTTCTAATGCAGGGTTGCGGCAATAAATTCACCTAAAAGCAAAAAAAATCCAAAATGGGGTCCAGAATGACGGCATAAAGCTTTGGGGCTGAAAGAGATTAGAGAAGGTGAACTTCCAAGGCTGGAAAATCACCTCAAAATGCGTACTGATGCTACAGAAAGGTAGACCATTCCAAATAGATGAAGAGGAATACTACCCACAGAACATGCTGCCTGCTAAACCCATGCACCAACGGAAAAGGTTACCGTCCAGGATGTTACTACTAATCACCTTCACGAATAATCCAAACAGGCCCACGTGTTCCCAAGCTCAGGCAAAAGGTTGGTCCAAAAGTCCAATTCAGGGCCGGCCCTGTGGCGCAGCGGGTAAGTGCCCACGTTCTGCTTGGCCGGCCCAGACCTCACTGTTTCACATCACGGGTGCAGATCACATTAGCAGTGTTAGGAAATATAGATTTCATGGTACGGTGCGGACAGGGATCATAAACTAAGTAGCAATGGTGAGGTCACCTTATCAATACGCACCAGAAAAAGAACCGTGAGGCTTTTACAATCCAGGAACGCATCTGGTGCACTTCCCCAAAGGAAGAAGGAACGAAAACATGGGACCTGCCAAGGTGGAATCGGCAGAGTGCTAGGAGATGACACGATCATTGCGCATCAGAGGACTGCCCCGGCAACTTCAACTTGGGAGGGAGTCCAGGACTTTCTCTGGGGAACGTCCACCCACTTGGCCATCTACATAAAATGTAAGAGGTAAAACCCAGGATAATCTTACAGGACAGAAACCAGTGTCTAGAGAGAATGTAGCAGGCCTTCCAAAGTGCGAGGAGCAAGACAGAAACCGACAAGAAACTGAGAAAAAGGAAAAGTATCCTACCAGGAAAGGGTGAGGAGTCGGACTGGCCTGAGATGGCTCTGAAACTCTGTGTGCACGCAGGTTGTCAGGACAACTTCGAATTTTGAGGTTGTTTATGACATCACGAGGATCATGTCCGCCAAGATGGCCACACGGTTACAGACTGCGGATTGGCCTAGGCTAGGCTATTAAAGGGAGGGATACCCAGAAACAGCTTTGAGAAACAGAAAGCGGACACAGAAACTGGAAGACATAAAACAGACGCTGATTCGAGGGCTAAGAAAGGGATCCTGGGCAAGAAGCGAGAATAGAGGGACAAGCCCCGAGAGGAGAACGTTGTCATCTATTCAAGTCTATGGGGAGGCCATGCTGATTCAAGCTTGCAACTTGATTGGAAGCAAGAGGCCGGACTTGGGCCTTATCAGACCTACGTGGTCCTTCTGCCTTAAGCATAAGCCAAAGTCAAGAATGAGGTCTTGAGGACGTTGAAGAGAAGACTCGATGCCTCCTTTCCCAGGCCCCTGGCATTCTTTGCAGATCAGTCTCACTTTCCATAGCTCTGGCGTCACGGGGGCCCACTGGGTACATGCTAATGTGTCCCAAGAGATGTCTTGGAAGCCTTGAAGGAATGGAGCCCCGTCACGCTTGGGCTATGTCTCTTTGTTTGGAAGTGCTCTACAAGGGTGCTGAAAAGCACCCTTTTCCACAGGGCTTCGTTCCTTCGTGAGGGCTGCCCTCCCAGGCTAGTGTGCTCAGTTTGCCTCCATCGAAATTCTCTGCCCCTACCTCTTGCCGTAGAAGGATTATGGATTATGTGTTTTGACACCACATGTAAGGAAGTGGGCTGAAAATGAGAACATTACAATTCTGTTGCAAGAAAAAGAAACAGGCCAGGGCTGAGGATGTAAGGCAAACAAATGGCACAGCCCATAGAAATAAAGTAAGCCCGTATCTAGACGGCACCTGGGGGAACGTTCCAGGATCAGGGGTGAAGTTCGAAACTTCCCAAATCCGGAAGGGAGACAGAAAAATATCTTTCCTGGAGAGAGGAATTCATCAGATTCGTCTAATTTGTCTTGGAAACATTGTGTCCGTGAAGGGGGATGCCAGGACCACCTCGAGTTTGGAGTTTCTGACCTCAGGATGTCAAACCAACCCAGATGACCACGTGTTCCCAGTGCTTAGTTTGACCCAGGCTAGGGCAGCAAAGACTCCTTCAAGTGACCGGTGCAAATTCAAAGACAACAACCAAGAGTCACGAAAGCACTCACACCTCGGCCTAGAGAACATACGGTGATTCCAGAAATGCAAAATGAATCACTTGGAATGAAGGGGAACGGACTGATAAGCATGTCTAAGGGGGATAGCTGAGAAATACCGTGACGATTCTCCTATGGAAAAGAGACAAAGGTCCCAGAAAATGGAAGGCGAACAGAAATCACACCTGGATAATCCACAATGAAAGATGATGTCCGTCTTTAGACAGACTCTGCTGGAACGTTTGAAAGGCAGAGAAATCCACAAGCCAAAAGACGGCAGCGAAGGTCAAGGCTGGGCTAAGTGGGAAGGGGGAGTTATGAGACTGCTCCAAGCGGGCCAGGAAACCGTGTGTCCGTGAAGCTTGCCGGGACAGCAGAGACACGATTATGACCAATCCTCTGACATCGCAGTGGACCCGAAAAACAACCTGGCCTCATCTACACAGTGCCAGAGTTGGGCTCAAGTAGCATATTCAAGTCCCATTGCCCTCAACTGCAGGTTGCCAACGGAACATGAAAGGGGCCGGCCGGTGGTGCAGCGGTGAGGTCCGCACCTTCTGGGTCGGTGGCCCGGGGTGGGCCGGGTGGACCCTCGGGTGAGCCTGCTCACCACTGCTTCAGGCATTCTGGGGCAGGCGTCCGAGGTAGTGTAGAGGCAGACGGGAAGGGACGTTAGACAGGGCCAGACTTCCACAGCAAATACAGGAGCATTGCCAGCAGATGTGAGCTCAGCGATGCACTTCTGCCAGAACAAAACCGATTCAAAGTTGCAAAGCATAGAGAAACTGAAGCTGTAAAGAAAAAGTGAAAAACTGCATGCCAGTGAGAAGGATGAGATCTCTATGAAGAAACTTAGCAAGACAGGTGAAAGCCATGGCAATGGAAAACTAACAAACGTTGGGGGAAAGAAATTCAAGAAGACATAAGGAGAAAGAAGGAGATTCCCGGATCTAGGAGTGGAAGCAGCAACACACTGGAAACGTCCCTACCAGAGCAAGGAATCTCTGGATTCCATGCAATCCCAGTCAAAGTTGCAGCAATGTTTCCCACAGAGACAGAAGAGGGAATCCTAAAGTTTCTAGCCAGCAACAAGAGACCCTGACTAGGCAAAGGAATCCTCAGGAAAACGAAAAAAGCAGGACGTGGCACACTTTCCGATTTCAACATATAGGACGAAGCACTAGGTACCGAGACGGCACAGTCTGGGCCCCAAAACAGGCACACAGACCCCTGCAACAGAATCGAGAACCCAGAGCCCAACTCAAACGTACATGGACAGCCCATTTTCGACCAGGGAGCCAAGAGGAGACAGCGGAGAAAGGAGAGTCTCTACCATAAACGGTGCTGGGAAGCCTGCACAGCCACCTGGAACACAACGAGAGTACACCATGATGTTACACCTGGCACACACACCACCTGAAATGGATCAAAGCCTTGAATGGCAGACTTGAAACCGTGAACCTTGTAGCAGAAGACCTAGGCAGAGTGCACTTTGCCACCTGTCTGAGCCGCCTGCTTGGAGGAAGCAAGTCCGACTGGGCCAGGGCAACCAAGTCAAGAAGAAACCAACGGGACCACGTCAAATGCGGACGCTTCTGCCCAGTGAAGGAAACCATCGACTGAATGCAAAGATAGCACAACGACTGGGGGAGGATGTTTGCAAACCCCACATCGGACAAGGGGTGAAAAGCCCAAGGATGCAATCAACTCGCACGTCCCCACAAGAAAAAAAAAAACAACAATCCAATGAAAACCTGGGCAGAAGATGGAAACAGAGATTTCTGCCAAGAAGATCGAAAGAGGGCCAACGGGTGCATGAACACTTGTTCACCGTCATTAAGTCTCAGGCCAATGCAAATGCAAACTGCAAGGGCACAGCAGCTCACTGTGGTCAGAATGGCTATAAGGAAGCAGACAGGAAGCCACAAGTGTCAGAGAGGAGGTGGAGAGAAGGGAAGCCTCCTGCACCGTTGGTGGGAGTGCAGACCGGTGCAGCCACTACGCCAAGCGGTGTGGAACTGCCTCAGAACTTGAAGAATCCATGTCCCATATGATCCAGCTATTCCTCTGCGGCGTGTTGATCCAAAGAACTCGGAAACACTCCTGCATAAAGACATGTGCACCGCTGAGTTCACCACAGCGTCGCTCCCACTACCCAAGACTTGGAAGCCTCCCTGGAGCCCAGCAAGGGACGAGTGCAGAAGGAAGATGGGCTATAGCCACGCAATGGCATACCAGTCAGCCGGAACCAAGGATGCAATCCAGCCATTTGTGACCACCAGAATGGCTGTGAGGGTCTTAGGGAAGTGAAACAAGCCCCAGGGAGCAAGGCAAGTACCGTAGGACCTCACTTAAGAGGAGGAGGAAAAGCAAGCGGTCAGGAACAGGTGGCACGGGACATTTGATTGGGGGTTCCCAGAGACAAAGCGGGGAGGTGTGAGAGGGTGAAACAGATGATGAGGCACAAGTGTGTGGTGAGGGCCTGCTATTAGGCTTATGCAGGGGAAGATGATGTAAGCTACACGGAAGTCTACATCGATGAGGATGCAAATCGGAAAGATATAGGATGTTCTAATGCAGGGTTGCGGCAAGAAATTCACCTAAAAGCAAAAAATCCAAAATGGGGTCCAGAATGACGGCATAAAGCTTTGGGGCTGAAAGAGATTAGAGAAGGTGAACTTCCAAGGCTGGAAAATCACCTCAAAATGCGTACTGATGCTACAGAAAGGTAGACCATTCCAAATAGATGAAGAGGAATACTACCCACAGAACATGCTGCCTGCTAAACCCATGCACCAACGGAAAAGGTTACCGTCCAGGATGTTACTACTAATCACCTTCACGAATAATCCAAACAGGCCCACGTGTTCCCAAGCTCAGGCAAAAGGTTGGTCCAAAAGTCCAATTCAGGGCCGGCCCTGTGGCGCAGCGGGTAAGTGCCCACGTTCCGCTTGGCCGGCCCAGGCCTCACTGTTTCACATCACGGGTGCAGATCACATTAGCAGTGTTAGGAAATATAGATTTCATGGTACGGTGCGGACAGGGATCATAAACTAAGTAGCAATGGTGAGGTCACCTTATCAATACGCACAAGAAAAAGAACCGTGAGGCTTTTACAATCCATGAACGCATCTGGTGCACTTCCCCAAAGGAAGACGGAACGAAAACATGGGACCTGCCAAGGTGGAATCGGCAGAGTGCTAGGAGATGACACGATCATTGCGCATCAGAGGACTGCCCCGGCAACTTCAACTTGGGAGGGAGTCCAGGACTTTCTCTGGGGAACGTCCACCCACTTGGCCATCTACATAAAATGTAAGAGGTAAAACCCAGGATAATCTTACAGGACAGAAACCAGTGTCTGGAGAGAATGTAGCAGGCCTTCCAAAGTTCGAGGAGCAGGTCAGAAACCGACAAGAAATCGAGAAAAAGGAAAACTATCTTACCTGGAAAGGGTGAGGAGTCGGACTGGCCTGAGATGGCTCTGAAACTCTGTGTGCACGCAGGTTGTCAGGACAACTTCGAATTTTGAGGTTGTTTATGACATCACGAGGATCATGTCCGCCAAGATGGCCGCACGGTTACAGACCGAGGATTGGCCTAGGCTAGGTTATTAAAGGGAGGGATACCCAGAAACAACTTTGAGAAACAGAAAGCGGACACAGAAACTGGAAGACATAAAACAGACGCTGATTCGAGGGGTAAGAAAGGGATCCTTGGCAAGAAGCGAGAATAGAGGGACAAGCCCCGAGAGGAGAACGTTGTCATCTATTCAAGTCTATGGGGAGGCCATGCTGATTCAAGCTTGCAACTTGATTGGAAGCAAGAGGCCGGACTTGGGCCTTCTCAGTCCTACGTGGTCCTTCTGCCTTAAGCATAAGCCAAAGTCAAGAATGAGGTCTTGAGGATGTTGAAGAGAAGACTCGATGCCTCCTTTCCCAGGCCCCTGGCATTCTTTGCAGATCAGTCTCACTTTCCACAGCTCTGGCGTCACGGGGGCCCACTGGGTACATGCTAATGTGTCCCAAGACATGTCTTGGAAGCCTTGAAGGAATGGAGCCCCGTCACGCTTGGGCTATGTCTCTTTGTTTGGAAGTGCTCTACAAGGGTGCTGAAAAGCACCCTTTTCCACAGGGCTTCGTTCCTTCGTGAAGGCTGCCCTCCCAGGCTAGTGTGCTCAGTTTGCCTCCATCGAAATTCTCTCCCCCTACCTCTTGCCGTAGAAGGATTATGGATTAGGTGTTTTGACACCACATGTAAGGAAGTGGGCTGAAAATTCTGTTGCAAGAAAAAGAAACAGGCCAGGGCTGAGGATGTAAGGCAAACAAATGGCACAGCCCATAGAAATAAAGTAAGCCCGTATCTAGACGGCACCTGGGGGAACGTTCCAGGATCAGGGGTGAAGTTCGAAACTTCCCAAATCCGGAAAGGAGACAGAAAAATATCTTTCCTGGAGAGAGGAATTCATCAGATTCGTCTAATTTGTCTTGGAAACATTGTGTCCGTGAAGGGGGATGCCAGGACCACCTCGAGTTTGGAGTTTCTGACCTCAGGATGTCAAACCAACCCAGATGACCACGTGTTCCCAGTGCTTAGTTTGACCCAGGCTAGGGCAGCAAAGACTCCTTCAAGTGACCGGTGCAAATTCAAAGACAACAACCAAGAGTCACGAAAGCGCTCACACCTCGGCCTAGAGAACATACGGTGATTCCAGAAATGCAAAATGAATCACTTGGAATGAAGGGGAACGGACTGATAAGCATGTCTAAGGGGGATAGCTGAGAAACACCGTGACGATTCTCCTATGGAAAAGAGACAAAGGTCCCAGAAAATGGAAGGCGAACAGAAATCACACCTGGATAATCCACAATGAAAGATGATGTCCGTCTTTAGACAGACTCTGCTGGAACGTTTGAAAGGCAGAGAAATCCACAAGCCAAAAGACGGCAGCGAAGGTCAAGGCTGGGCTAAGTGGGAAGGGGGAGTTATGAGACTGCTCCAAGCGGGCCAGGAAACCGTGTGTCCGTGAAGCTTGCCGGGACAGCAGAGACACGATTATGACCAATCCTCTGACATCGCAGTGGACCCGAAAAACAACCTGGCCTCATCTACACAGTGCCAGAGTTGGGCTCAAGTAGCATATTCAAGTCCCATTGCCCTCAACTGCAGGTTGCCAACGGAACATGAAAGGGGCCGGCCGGTGGTGCAGCGGTGAGGTCCGCACCTTCTGGGTCGGTGGCCCGGGGTGGGCCGGGTGGACCCTCGGGTGAGCCTGCTCACCACTGCTTCAGGCATTCTGGGGCAGGCGTCCGAAGTAGTGTAGAGGCAGACGGGAAGGGACGTTAGACAGGGCCAGACTTCCACAGCAAATACAGGAGCATTGCCAGCAGATGTGAGCTCAGCGATGCACTTCTGCCAGAACAAAACCGATTCAAAGTTGCAAAGAATAGAGAAACTGAAGCTGAAAGGAAAAGTGAAAAACTGCATGCCAGTGAGAAGGATGAGATCTCTATGAAGAAACTTAGCAAAACAGGTGAAAGCCATGGCAATGGAAAACTAACAAACGTTGTGGGACAGAAGTTCAAGAAGACACAAGGAGAAAGAAGGAGATTCCCGGATCTAGGAGTGGAAGCATCAACACACTGGAAACGTCCCTACCAGAGCAAGGAATCTCTGGATTCCATGCAATCCCAGTCAAAGTTGCAGCAATGTTTCCCACAGAGACAGAAGAGGGAATCCTAAAGTTTCTAGCCAGCAACAAGAGACCCTGACTAGGCAAAGGAATCCTCAGGAAAACGAAAAAAGCAGGACGTGGCACAATGTCCGATTTCAACATATAGGATGAAGCACTAGGTACCGAGACGGCACAGTCTGGGCCCCAAAACAGGCACACAGACCCCTGCAACAGAATCGAGAACCCAGAGCCCAACTCAAACGTACATGGACAGCCCATTTTCGACCAGGGAGCCAAGAGGAGACAGCGGAGAAAGGAGAGTCTCTACCATAAACGGTGCTGGGAAGCCTGCACAGCCACCTGGAACACAACGACAGTACACCATGATGTTACACCTGGCACACACACCACCTGAAATGGATCAAAGCCTTGAATGGCAGACTTGAAACCGTGAACCTTGTAGCAGAAGACCTAGGCAGAGTGCTCTTTGCCATCTGTCTGAGCCGCCTGCTTGGAAGAAGCAAGTCCGACTGGGCCAGGGCAACCAAATCAACAAGAAACCAACGGGACCACGTCAAATGCGGACGCTTCTGCCCAGTGAAGGAAACCATCGACTGAATGCAAAGATAGCACAACGACTGGGGGAGGATGTTTGCAAACCCCACATCGGACAAGGGGTGAAAAGCCCAAGGATGCAATCAACTCGCACATCCCCACAAGAAAAAAAAAAACAACAAGCCAATGAAAACCTGGGCAGAAGATGGAAACAGAGATTTCTGCCAAGAAGATCGAAAGAGGGCCAACGGGTGCATGAACACTTGTTCACCGTCATTAAGTCTCAGGCCAATGCAAATGCAAACTGCAAGGGCACAGCAGCTCACTGTGGTCAGAATGGCTATAAGGAAGCAGACAGGAAGCAACAAGTGTCAGAGAGGAGGTGGAGAGAAGGGAAGGCTCCTGCACCGTTGGTGGGAGTGCAGACCGGTGCAGCCACTACGCCAAGCGGTGTGGAACTGCCTCAGAACTTTAAGAATCCATGTCCTATATGATCCAGCTATTCCTCTGTGACGTGTTGATCCAAAGAACTCGGAAACACTCCTGCATAAAGACATGTGCACCGCTGAGTTCACCACAGCGTCGCTCCCACTACCCAAGACTTGGAAGCCTCCCTGGAGCCCAGCAAGGGACGAGTGCAGAAGGAAAATGGGCTATAGCCACGCAATGGCATACCAGTCAGCTGCAACCAAGGATGCAATCCAGCCATTTGTGACCACCAGAATGGCTGTGAGGGTCTTAGGGAAGTGAAACAAGCCCCAGGGAGCAAGGCAAGTACCGTAGGACCTCACTTAAGAGGAGAAGGAAAAACAAGCGGTCAGGAACAGGTGGCACGGGACATTTGATTGGGGGTTCCCAGAGACAAAGCGGGGAGGTGTGAGAGGGGGAAACAGATGATGAGGCACAAGTCTGTATTGAGGGCCTGCTATTACCCTTACGCAGGGGAAGATGATGTAAGCTACACGGAAGTCTACATCGATGAGGATGCAAATCGGAAAGATATAGGATGTTCTAATGCAGGGTTGCGGCAAGAAATTCACCTAAAAGCAAAAAATCCAAAATGGGGTCCAGAATGACGGCATAAAGCTTTGGGGCTGAAAGAGATTAGAGAAGGTGAACTTCCAAGGCTGGAAAATCACCTCAAAATGCGTACTGATGCTACAGAAAGGTAGACCATTCCAAATAGATGAAGAGGAATACTACCCACAGAACATGCTGCCTGCTAAACCCATGCACCAACGGAAAAGGTTACCGTCCAGGATGTTACTACTAATCACCTTCACGAATAATCCAAACAGGCCCACGTGTTCCCAAGCTCAGGCAAAAGGTTGGTCCAAAAGTCCAATTCAGGGCCGGCCCTGTGGCGCAGCGGGTAAGTGCCCACGTTCCGCTTGGCCGGCCCAGGCCTCACTGTTTCACATCACGGGTGCAGATCACATTAGCAGTGTTAGGAAATATAGATTTCATGGTACGGTGCGGACAGGGATCATAAACTAAGTAGCAATGGTGAGGTCACCTTATCAATACGCACAAGAAAAAGAACCGTGAGGCTTTTACAATCCATGAACGCATCTGGTGCACTTCCCCAAAGGAAGAAGGAACGAAAACATGGGACCTGCCAAGGTGGAATCGGCAGAGTGCTAGGAGATGACACGATCATTGCGCATCAGAGGACTGCCCCGGCAACTTCAACTTGGGAGGGAGTCCAGGACTTTCTCTGGGGAACGTCCACCCACTTGGCCATCTACATAAAATGTAAGAGGTAAAACCCAGGATAATCTTACAGGACAGAAACCAGTGTCTGGAGAGAATGTAGCAGGCCTTCCAAAGTTCGAGGAGCAGGTCAGAAACCGACAAGAAATCGAGAAAAAGGAAAACTATCTTACCTGGAAAGGGTGAGGAGTCGGACTGGCCTGAGTTGGCTCTGAAACTCTGTGTGCACGCAGGTTGTCAGGACAACTTCGAATTTTGAGTTTGTTTATGACATCACGAGGATCATGTCCGCCAAGATGGCCGCACGGTTACAGACCGAGGATTGGCCTAGGCTAGGTTATTAAAGGGAGGGATACCCAGAAACAGCTTTGAGAAACAGAAAGCGGACACAGAAACTGGAAGACATAAAACAGACGCTGATTCGAGGGGTAAGAAAGGGATCCTTGGCAAGAAGCGAGAATAGAGGGACAAGCCCCGAGAGGAGAACGTTGTCATCTATTCAAGTCTATGGGGAGGCCATGCTGATTCAAGCTTGCAACTTGATTGGAAGCAAGAGGCCGGACTTGGGCCTTCTCAGTCCTACGTGGTCCTTCTGCCTTAAGCATAAGCCAAAGTCAAGAATGAGGTCTTGAGGACGTTGAAGAGAAGACTCGATGCCTCCTTTCCCAGGCCCCTGGCATTCTTTGCAGATCAGTCTCACTATCCACAGCTCTGGCGTCACGGGGGCCCACTGGGTACATGCTAATGTGTCCCAAGACATGTCTTGGAAGCCTTGAAGGAATGGAGCCCCGTCACGCTTGGGCTATGTCTCTTTGTTTGGAAGTGCTCTACAAGGGTGCTGAAAAGCACCCTTTTCCACAGGGCTTCGTTCCTTCGTGAAGGCTGCCCTCCCAGGCTAGTGTGCTCAGTTTGCCTCCATCGAAATTCTCTCCCCCTACCTCTTGCCGTAGAAGGATTATGGATTAGGTGTTTTGACACCACATGTAAGGAAGTGGGCTGAAAATGAGAACATTACAATTCTGTTGCAAGAAAAAGAAACAGGCCAGGGCTGAGGATGTAAGGCAAACAAATGGCACAGCCCATAGAAATAAAGTAAGCCCGTATCTAGACGGCACCTGGGGGAACGTTCCAGGATCAGGGGTGAAGTTCGAAACTTCCCAAATCCGGAAAGGAGACAGAAAAATATCTTTCCTGGAGAGAGGAATTCATCAGATTCGTCTAATTTGTCTTGGAAACATTGTGTCCGTGAAGGGGGATGCCAGGACCACCTCGAGTTTGGAGTTTCTGACCTCAGGATGTCAAACCAACCCAGATGACCACGTGTTCCCAGTGCTTAGTTTGACCCAGGCTAGGGCAGCAAAGACTCCTTCAAGTGACCGGTGCAAATTCAAAGACAACAACCAAGAGTCACGAAAGCGCTCACACCTCGGCCTAGAGAACATACGGTGATTCCAGAAATGCAAAATGAATCACTTGGAATGAAGGGGAACGGACTGATAAGCATGTCTAAGGGGGATAGCTGAGAAACACCGTGACGATTCTCCTATGGAAAAGAGACAAAGGTCCCAGAAAATGGAAGGCGAACAGAAATCACACCTGGATAATCCACAATGAAAGATGATGTCCGTCTTTAGACAGACTCTGCTGGAACGTTTGAAAGGCAGAGAAATCCACAAGCCAAAAGACGGCAGCGAAGGTCAAGGCTGGGCTAAGTGGGAAGGGGGAGTTATGAGACTGCTCCAAGCGGGCCAGGAAACCGTGTGTCCGTGAAGCTTGCCGGGACAGCAGAGACACGATTATGACCAATCCTCTGACATCGCAGTGGACCCGAAAAACAACCTGGCCTCATCTACACAGTGCCAGAGTTGGGCTCAAGTAGCATATTCAAGTCCCATTGCCCTCAACTGCAGGTTGCCAACGGAACATGAAAGGGGCCGGCCGGTGGTGCAGCGGTGAGGTCCGCACCTTCTGGGTCGGTGGCCCGGGGTGGGCCGGGTGGACCCTCGGGTGAGCCTGCTCACCACTGCTTCAGGCATTCTGGGGCAGGCGTCCGAAGTAGTGTAGAGGCAGACGGGAAGGGACGTTAGACAGGGCCAGACTTCCACAGCAAATACAGGAGCATTGCCAGCAGATGTGAGCTCAGCGATGCACTTCTGCCAGAACAAAACCGATTCAAAGTTGCAAAGAATAGAGAAACTGAAGCTGAAAGGAAAAGTGAAAAACTGCATGCCAGTGAGAAGGATGAGATCTCTATGAAGAAACTTAGCAAAACAGGTGAAAGCCATGGCAATGGAAAACTAACAAACGTTGTGGGACAGAAGTTCAAGAAGACACAAGGAGAAAGAAGGAGATTCCCGGATCTAGGAGTGGAAGCATCAACACACTGGAAACGTCCCTACCAGAGCAAGGAATCTCTGGATTCCATGCAATCCCAGTCAAAGTTGCAGCAATGTTTCCCACAGAGACAGAAGAGGGAATCCTAAAGTTTCTAGCCAGCAACAAGAGACCCTGACTAGGCAAAGGAATCCTCAGGAAAACGAAAAAAGCAGGACGTGGCACAATGTCCGATTTCAACATATAGGATGAAGCACTAGGTACCGAGACGGCACAGTCTGGGCCCCAAAACAGGCACACAGACCCCTGCAACAGAATCGAGAACCCAGAGCCCAACTCAAACGTACATGGACAGCCCATTTTCGACCAGGGAGCCAAGAGGAGACAGCGGAGAAAGGAGAGTCTCTACCATAAACGGTGCTGGGAAGCCTGCACAGCCACCTGGAACACAACGACAGTACACCATGATGTTACACCTGGCACACACACCACCTGAAATGGATCAAAGCCTTGAATGGCAGACTTGAAACCGTGAACCTTGTAGCAGAAGACCTAGGCAGAGTGCTCTTTGCCATCTGTCTGAGCCGCCTGCTTGGAAGAAGCAAGTCCGACTGGGCCAGGGCAACCAAATCAACAAGAAACCAACGGGACCACGTCAAATGCGGACGCTTCTGCCCAGTGAAGGAAACCATCGACTGAATGCAAAGATAGCACAACGACTGGGGGAGGATGTTTGCAAACCCCACATCGGACAAGGGGTGAAAAGCCCAAGGATGCAATCAACTCGCACATCCCCACAAGAAAAAAAAAAACAACAAGCCAATGAAAACCTGGGCAGAAGATGGAAACAGAGATTTCTGCCAAGAAGATCGAAAGAGGGCCAACGGGTGCATGAACACTTGTTCACCGTCATTAAGTCTCAGGCCAATGCAAATGCAAACTGCAAGGGCACAGCAGCTCACTGTGGTCAGAATGGCTATAAGGAAGCAGACAGGAAGCAACAAGTGTCAGAGAGGAGGTGGAGAGAAGGGAAGGCTCCTGCACCGTTGGTGGGAGTGCAGACCGGTGCAGCCACTACGCCAAGCGGTGTGGAACTGCCTCAGAACTTTAAGAATCCATGTCCTATATGATCCAGCTATTCCTCTGTGACGTGTTGATCCAAAGAACTCGGAAACACTCCTGCATAAAGACATGTGCACCGCTGAGTTCACCACAGCGTCGCTCCCACTACCCAAGACTTGGAAGCCTCCCTGGAGCCCAGCAAGGGACGAGTGCAGAAGGAAAATGGGCTATAGCCACGCAATGGCATACCAGTCAGCTGCAACCAAGGATGCAATCCAGCCATTTGTGACCACCAGAATGGCTGTGAGGGTCTTAGGGAAGTGAAACAAGCCCCAGGGAGCAAGGCAAGTACCGTAGGACCTCACTTAAGAGGAGAAGGAAAAACAAGCGGTCAGGAACAGGTGGCACGGGACATTTGATTGGGGGTTCCCAGAGACAAAGCGGGGAGGTGTGAGAGGGGGAAACAGATGATGAGGCACAAGTCTGTATTGAGGGCCTGCTATTACCCTTACGCAGGGGAAGATGATGTAAGCTACACGGAAGTCTACATCGATGAGGATGCAAATCGGAAAGATATAGGATGTTCTAATGCAGGGTTGCGGCAAGAAATTCACCTAAAAGCAAAAAATCCAAAATGGGGTCCAGAATGACGGCATAAAGCTTTGGGGCTGAAAGAGATTAGAGAAGGTGAACTTCCAAGGCTGGAAAATCACCTCAAAATGCGTACTGATGCTACAGAAAGGTAGACCATTCCAAATAGATGAAGAGGAATACTACCCACAGAACATGCTGCCTGCTAAACCCATGCACCAACGGAAAAGGTTACCGTCCAGGATGTTACTACTAATCACCTTCACGAATAATCCAAACAGGCCCACGTGTTCCCAAGCTCAGGCAAAAGGTTGGTCCAAAAGTCCAATTCAGGGCCGGCCCTGTGGCGCAGCGGGTAAGTGCCCACGTTCCGCTTGGCCGGCCCAGGCCTCACTGTTTCACATCACGGGTGCAGATCACATTAGCAGTGTTAGGAAATATAGATTTCATGGTACGGTGCGGACAGGGATCATAAACTAAGTAGCAATGGTGAGGTCACCTTATCAATACGCACAAGAAAAAGAACCGTGAGGCTTTTACAATCCATGAACGCATCTGGTGCACTTCCCCAAAGGAAGAAGGAACGAAAACATGGGACCTGCCAAGGTGGAATCGGCAGAGTGCTAGGAGATGACACGATCATTGCGCATCAGAGGACTGCCCCGGCAACTTCAACTTGGGAGGGAGTCCAGGACTTTCTCTGGGGAACGTCCACCCACTTGGCCATCTACATAAAATGTAAGAGGTAAAACCCAGGATAATCTTACAGGACAGAAACCAGTGTCTGGAGAGAATGTAGCAGGCCTTCCAAAGTTCGAGGAGCAGGTCAGAAACCGACAAGAAATCGAGAAAAAGGAAAACTATCTTACCTGGAAAGGGTGAGGAGTCGGACTGGCCTGAGTTGGCTCTGAAACTCTGTGTGCACGCAGGTTGTCAGGACAACTTCGAATTTTGAGTTTGTTTATGACATCACGAGGATCATGTCCGCCAAGATGGCCGCACGGTTACAGACCGAGGATTGGCCTAGGCTAGGTTATTAAAGGGAGGGATACCCAGAAACAGCTTTGAGAAACAGAAAGCGGACACAGAAACTGGAAGACATAAAACAGACGCTGATTCGAGGGGTAAGAAAGGGATCCTTGGCAAGAAGCGAGAATAGAGGGACAAGCCCCGAGAGGAGAACGTTGTCATCTATTCAAGTCTATGGGGAGGCCATGCTGATTCAAGCTTGCAACTTGATTGGAAGCAAGAGGCCGGACTTGGGCCTTCTCAGTCCTACGTGGTCCTTCTGCCTTAAGCATAAGCCAAAGTCAAGAATGAGGTCTTGAGGACGTTGAAGAGAAGACTCGATGCCTCCTTTCCCAGGCCCCTGGCATTCTTTGCAGATCAGTCTCACTATCCACAGCTCTGGCGTCACGGGGGCCCACTGGGTACATGCTAATGTGTCCCAAGACATGTCTTGGAAGCCTTGAAGGAATGGAGCCCCGTCACGCTTGGGCTATGTCTCTTTGTTTGGAAGTGCTCTACAAGGGTGCTGAAAAGCACCCTTTTCCACAGGGCTTCGTTCCTTCGTGAAGGCTGCCCTCCCAGGCTAGTGTGCTCAGTTTGCCTCCATCGAAATTCTCTCCCCCTACCTCTTGCCGTAGAAGGATTATGGATTAGGTGTTTTGACACCACATGTAAGGAAGTGGGCTGAAAATGAGAACATTACAATTCTGTTGCAAGAAAAAGAAACAGGCCAGGGCTGAGGATGTAAGGCAAACAAATGGCACAGCCCATAGAAATAAAGTAAGCCCGTATCTAGACGGCACCTGGGGGAACGTTCCAGGATCAGGGGTGAAGTTCGAAACTTCCCAAATCCGGAAAGGAGACAGAAAAATATCTTTCCTGGAGAGAGGAATTCATCAGATTCGTCTAATTTGTCTTGGAAACATTGTGTCCGTGAAGGGGGATGCCAGGACCACCTCGAGTTTGGAGTTTCTGACCTCAGGATGTCAAACCAACCCAGATGACCACGTGTTCCCAGTGCTTAGTTTGACCCAGGCTAGGGCAGCAAAGACTCCTTCAAGTGACCGGTGCAAATTCAAAGACAACAACCAAGAGTCACGAAAGCGCTCACACCTCGGCCTAGAGAACATACGGTGATTCCAGAAATGCAAAATGAATCACTTGGAATGAAGGGGAACGGACTGATAAGCATGTCTAAGGGGGATAGCTGAGAAACACCGTGACGATTCTCCTATGGAAAAGAGACAAAGGTCCCAGAAAATGGAAGGCGAACAGAAATCACACCTGGATAATCCACAATGAAAGATGATGTCCGTCTTTAGACAGACTCTGCTGGAACGTTTGAAAGGCAGAGAAATCCACAAGCCAAAAGACGGCAGCGAAGGTCAAGGCTGGGCTAAGTGGGAAGGGGGAGTTATGAGACTGCTCCAAGCGGGCCAGGAAACCGTGTGTCCGTGAAGCTTGCCGGGACAGCAGAGACACGATTATGACCAATCCTCTGACATCGCAGTGGACCCGAAAAACAACCTGGCCTCATCTACACAGTGCCAGAGTTGGGCTCAAGTAGCATATTCAAGTCCCATTGCCCTCAACTGCAGGTTGCCAACGGAACATGAAAGGGGCCGGCCGGTGGTGCAGCGGTGAGGTCCGCACCTTCTGGGTCGGTGGCCCGGGGTGGGCCGGGTGGACCCTCGGGTGAGCCTGCTCACCACTGCTTCAGGCATTCTGGGGCAGGCGTCCGAAGTAGTGTAGAGGCAGACGGGAAGGGACGTTAGACAGGGCCAGACTTCCACAGCAAATACAGGAGCATTGCCAGCAGATGTGAGCTCAGCGATGCACTTCTGCCAGAACAAAACCGATTCAAAGTTGCAAAGAATAGAGAAACTGAAGCTGAAAGGAAAAGTGAAAAACTGCATGCCAGTGAGAAGGATGAGATCTCTATGAAGAAACTTAGCAAAACAGGTGAAAGCCATGGCAATGGAAAACTAACAAACGTTGTGGGACAGAAGTTCAAGAAGACACAAGGAGAAAGAAGGAGATTCCCGGATCTAGGAGTGGAAGCATCAACACACTGGAAACGTCCCTACCAGAGCAAGGAATCTCTGGATTCCATGCAATCCCAGTCAAAGTTGCAGCAATGTTTCCCACAGAGACAGAAGAGGGAATCCTAAAGTTTCTAGCCAGCAACAAGAGACCCTGACTAGGCAAAGGAATCCTCAGGAAAACGAAAAAAGCAGGACGTGGCACAATGTCCGATTTCAACATATAGGATGAAGCACTAGGTACCGAGACGGCACAGTCTGGGCCCCAAAACAGGCACACAGACCCCTGCAACAGAATCGAGAACCCAGAGCCCAACTCAAACGTACATGGACAGCCCATTTTCGACCAGGGAGCCAAGAGGAGACAGCGGAGAAAGGAGAGTCTCTACCATAAACGGTGCTGGGAAGCCTGCACAGCCACCTGGAACACAACGACAGTACACCATGATGTTACACCTGGCACACACACCACCTGAAATGGATCAAAGCCTTGAATGGCAGACTTGAAACCGTGAACCTTGTAGCAGAAGACCTAGGCAGAGTGCTCTTTGCCATCTGTCTGAGCCGCCTGCTTGGAAGAAGCAAGTCCGACTGGGCCAGGGCAACCAAATCAACAAGAAACCAACGGGACCACGTCAAATGCGGACGCTTCTGCCCAGTGAAGGAAACCATCGACTGAATGCAAAGATAGCACAACGACTGGGGGAGGATGTTTGCAAACCCCACATCGGACAAGGGGTGAAAAGCCCAAGGATGCAATCAACTCGCACATCCCCACAAGAAAAAAAAAAACAACAAGCCAATGAAAACCTGGGCAGAAGATGGAAACAGAGATTTCTGCCAAGAAGATCGAAAGAGGGCCAACGGGTGCATGAACACTTGTTCACCGTCATTAAGTCTCAGGCCAATGCAAATGCAAACTGCAAGGGCACAGCAGCTCACTGTGGTCAGAATGGCTATAAGGAAGCAGACAGGAAGCAACAAGTGTCAGAGAGGAGGTGGAGAGAAGGGAAGGCTCCTGCACCGTTGGTGGGAGTGCAGACCGGTGCAGCCACTACGCCAAGCGGTGTGGAACTGCCTCAGAACTTTAAGAATCCATGTCCTATATGATCCAGCTATTCCTCTGTGACGTGTTGATCCAAAGAACTCGGAAACACTCCTGCATAAAGACATGTGCACCGCTGAGTTCACCACAGCGTCGCTCCCACTACCCAAGACTTGGAAGCCTCCCTGGAGCCCAGCAAGGGACGAGTGCAGAAGGAAGATGGGCTATAGCCACGCAATGGCATACCAGTCAGCTGCAACCAAGGATGCAATCCAGCCATTTGTGACCACCAGAATGGCTGTGAGGGTCTTAGGGAAGTGAAACAAGCCCCAGGGAGCAAGGCAAGTACCGTAGGACCTCACTTAAGAGGAGAAGGAAAAACAAGCGGTCAGGAACAGGTGGCACGGGACATTTGATTGGGGGTTCCCAGAGACAAAGCGGGGAGGTGTGAGAGGGGGAAACAGATGATGAGGCACAAGTCTGTATTGAGGGCCTGCTATTACCCTTACGCAGGGGAAGATGATGTAAGCTACACGGAAGTCTACATCGATGAGGATGCAAATCGGAAAGATATAGGATGTTCTAATGCAGGGTTGCGGCAAGAAATTCACCTAAAAGCAAAAAATCCAAAATGGGGTCCAGAATGACGGCATAAAGCTTTGGGGCTGAAAGAGATTAGAGCAGGTGAACTTCCAAGGCTGGAAAATCACCTCAAAATGCGTACTGATGCTACAGAAAGGTAGACCATTCCAAATACATGAAGAGGAATACTCCCCACAGAACATGCTGCCTGCTAAACCCATGCACCAACGGAAAAGGTTACCGTCCAGGATGTTACTACTAATCACCTTCACGAATAATCCAAACAGGCCCACGTGTTCCCAAGCTCAGGCAAAAGGTTGGTCCAAAAGTCCAATTCAGGGCCGGCCCTGTGGCGCAGCGGGTAAGTGCCCACGTTCCGCTTGGCCGGCCCAGGCCTCACTGTTTCACATCACGGGTGCAGATCACATTAGCAGTGTTAGGAAATATAGATTTCATGGTACGGTGCGGACAGGGATCATAAACTAAGTAGCAATGGTGAGGTCACCTTATCAATACGCACCAGAAAAAGAACCGTGAGGCTTTTACAATCCATGAACGCATCTGGTGCACTTCCCCAAAGGAAGACGGAACGAAAACATGGGACCTGCCAAGGTGGAATCGGCAGAGTGCTAGGAGATGACACGATCATTGCGCATCAGAGGACTGCCCCGGCAACTTCAACTTGGGAGGGAGTCCAGGACTTTCTCTGGGGAACGTCCACCCACTTGGCCATCTACATAAAATGTAAGAGGTAAAACCCAGGATAATCTTACAGGACAGAAACCAGTGTCTGGAGAGAATGTAGCAGGCCTTCCAAAGTTCGAGGAGCAGGTCAGAAACCGACAAGAAATCGAGAAAAAGGAAAACTATCTTACCTGGAAAGGGTGAGGAGTCGGACTGGCCTGAGATGGCTCTGAAACTCTGTGTGCACGCAGGTTGTCAGGACAACTTCGAATTTTGAGGTTGTTTATGACATCACGAGGATCATGTCCGCCAAGATGGCCGCACGGTTACAGACCGAGGATTGGCCTAGGCTAGGTTATTAAAGGGAGGGATACCCAGAAACAACTTTGAGAAACAGAAAGCGGACACAGAAACTGGAAGACATAAAACAGACGCTGATTCGAGGGGTAAGAAAGGGATCCTTGGCAAGAAGCGAGAATAGAGGGACAAGCCCCGAGAGGAGAACGTTGTCATCTATTCAAGTCTATGGGGAGGCCATGCTGATTCAAGCTTGCAACTTGATTGGAAGCAAGAGGCCGGACTTGGGCCTTCTCAGTCCTACGTGGTCCTTCTGCCTTAAGCATAAGCCAAAGTCAAGAATGAGGTCTTGAGGACGTTGAAGAGAAGACTCGATGCCTCCTTTCCCAGGCCCCTGGCATTCTTTGCAGATCAGTCTCACTATCCACAGCTCTGGCGTCACGGGGGCCCACTGGGTACATGCTAATGTGTCCCAAGACATGTCTTGGAAGCCTTGAAGGAATGGAGCCCCGTCACGCTTGGGCTATGTCTCTTTGTTTGGAAGTGCTCTACAAGGGTGCTGAAAAGCACCCTTTTCCACAGGGCTTCGTTCCTTCGTGAAGGCTGCCCTCCCAGGCTAGTGTGCTCAGTTTGCCTCCATCGAAATTCTCTCCCCCTACCTCTTGCCGTAGAAGGATTATGGATTAGGTGTTTTGACACCACATGTAAGGAAGTGGGCTGAAAATGAGAACATTACAATTCTGTTGCAAGAAAAAGAAACAGGCCAGGGCTGAGGATGTAAGGCAAACAAATGGCACAGCCCATAGAAATAAAGTAAGCCCGTATCTAGACGGCACCTGGGGGAACGTTCCAGGATCAGGGGTGAAGTTCGAAACTTCCCAAATCCGGAAAGGAGACAGAAAAATATCTTTCCTGGAGAGAGGAATTCATCAGATTCGTCTAATTTGTCTTGGAAACATTGTGTCCGTGAAGGGGGATGCCAGGACCACCTCGAGTTTGGAGTTTCTGACCTCAGGATGTCAAACCAACCCAGATGACCACGTGTTCCCAGTGCTTAGTTTGACCCAGGCTAGGGCAGCAAAGACTCCTTCAAGTGACCGGTGCAAATTCAAAGACAACAACCAAGAGTCACGAAAGCGCTCACACCTCGGCCTAGAGAACATACGGTGATTCCAGAAATGCAAAATGAATCACTTGGAATGAAGGGGAACGGACTGATAAGCATGTCTAAGGGGGATAGCTGAGAAACACCGTGACGATTCTCCTATGGAAAAGAGACAAAGGTCCCAGAAAATGGAAGGCGAACAGAAATCACACCTGGATAATCCACAATGAAAGATGATGTCCGTCTTTAGACAGACTCTGCTGGAACGTTTGAAAGGCAGAGAAATCCACAAGCCAAAAGACGGCAGCGAAGGTCAAGGCTGGGCTAAGTGCGAAGGGGGAGTTATGAGACTGCTCCAAGCGGGCCAGGAAACCGTGTGTCTGTGAAGCTTGCCGGGACAGCAGAGACACGATTATGACCAATCCTCTGACATCGCAGTGGACCCGAAAAACAACCTGGCCTCATCTACACAGTGCCAGAGTTGGGCTCAAGTAGCATATTCAAGTCCCATTGCCCTCAACTGCAGGTTGCCAACGGAACATGAAAGGGGCCGGCCGGTGGTGCAGCGGTGAGGTCCGCACCTTCTGGGTCGGTGGCCCGGGGTGGGCCGGGTGGACCCTCGGGTGAGCCTGCTCACCACTGCTTCAGGCATTCTGGGGCAGGCGTCCGAGGTAGTGTAGAGGCAGACGGGAAGGGACGTTAGACAGGGCCAGACTTCCACAGCAAATACAGGAGCATTGCCAGCAGATGTGAGCTCAGCGATGCACTTCTGCCAGAACAAAACCGATTCAAAGTTGCAAAGCATAGAGAAACTGAAGCTGTAAAGAAAAAGTGAAAAACTGCATGCCAGTGAGAAGGATGAGATCTCTATGAAGAAACTTAGCAAAACAGGTGAAAGCCATGGCAATGGAAAACTAACAAACGTTGGGGGAAAGAAATTCAAGAAGACATAAGGAGAAAGAAGGAGATTCCCGGATCTAGGAGTGGAAGCAGCAACACACTGGAAACGTCCCTACCAGAGCAAGGAATCTCTGGATTCCATGCAATCCCAGTCAAAGTTGCAGCAATGTTTCCCACAGAGACAGAAGAGGGAATCCTAAAGTTTCTAGCCAGCAACAAGAGACCCTGACTAGGCAAAGGAATCCTCAGGAAAACGAAAAAAGCAGGACGTGGCACACTTTCCGATTTCAACATATAGGACGAAGCACTAGGTACCGAGACGGCACAGTCTGGGCCCCAAAACAGGCACACAGACCCATGCAACAGAATCGAGAACCCAGAGCCCAACTCAAACGTACATGGACAGCCCATTTTCGACCAGGGAGCCAAGAGGAGACAGCGGAGAAAGGAGAGTCTCTACCATAAACGGTGCTGGGAAGCCTGCACAGCCACCTGGAACACAACGAGAGTACACCATGATGTTACACCTGGCACACAAACCACCTGAAATGGATCAAAGCCTTGAATGGCAGACTTGAAAGCGTGAACCTTGTAGCAGAAGACCTAGGCAGAGTGCTCTTTGCCATCTGTCTGAGCCGCCTGCTTGGAAGAAGCAAGTCCGACTGGGCCAGGGCAAGCAAGTCAACAAGAAACCAACGGGACCACGTCAAATACGGACGCTTCTGCCCAGTGAAGGAAACCATCGACTGAATGCCAAGATAGCACAACGACTGGGGGAGGATGTTTGCAACCCACACATCGGACAAGGGGTGAAAAGCCCAAAGATGCAATCAACTCGCACGTCCCCACAAGGAAAAAAAAAACAACAAGCCAATGAAAACCTGGGCAGAAGATGGAAACAGAGATTTCTGCCAAGAAGATCGAAAGAGGGCCAACGGGTGCATGAACACTTGTTCACCGTCATTAAGTCTCAGGCCAATGCAAATGCAAACTGCAAGGGCACAGCAGCTCACTGCGGTCAGAATGGCTATAAGGAAGCAGACAGGAAGCCACAAGTGTCAGAGAGGAGGTGGAGAGAAGGGAAGCCTCCTGCACCGTTGGTGGGAGTGCAGACCGGTGCAGCCACTACGCCAAGCGGTGTGGAACTGCCTCAGAACTTTAAGATTCCATGTCCCATATGATCCAGCTATTCCTCTGCGGCATGTTGAGCCAAAGAACTCAGAAACACTACTGCATAGTGTTCAAGCAGAATGTGTCTAAAGACTGACGTCTATCACTGTGGATTATTCACTTGTGGTTTCTCTTGGCCTTCCATTTGACAGGACCTTATTTTCTTTTCCATAGTCCAATCGTCATGGTCTTTCTGAGGTATCTCCCTTTGGTATGCTTATCAGTTCGTTCTCCTTCATTCCAATTTATGAATTTTGCATTTCTTTAATCACCTAATGTACCCTTGGCCGAAGTTTGAGTCCTTTCGTGATTGTTGGGTGTTTTCTTGGAATTTTTATAGGTCACTTGTAGGAATCTTTGCTATCCTCATCGAGTTGACACTGCACCCTGAGAACTCGTGGTCTTCTTGGCTGGTTTGACATTCTGAGATCAGAAACTCCAGATTCTTGGGGGTCCTGGCAACCGCCTTCACAGACATTATCTTTCTGAGACAAGTTAGCAAAATCTGATGAACTCCTCTCTCCAGGTAACAGATTTTTCTGTCTCTTTTCTGCATTTGGGAAATTTCGAACTTAACCCCTGATCCTTGGGCGCTCCACCAGATTAGGTCTAGATACTGGCTTACTTTATTTCCACAGGGTTTTCTATTGGTTTGACTTACATCCTCAGCTCTGGCATGTGTAGTTTTCTTTAAATATAATGGTAGTGTTCTAATTTTCAGCCAACCCCCTTCCATATGGTGTCAAAACACAGAGTCAGTACTCCTTCTACGGCAAGAGATAATGGGAGAGAATTTCATTGGAGTCCAACTCAGCACGCTAGCATGGGGGGCAGCCTTGACATAGGAATGAAGCCCTCTGGAAAAGGGTGCTTTTCAGCACACTTCCAGTGCCCTTCCAAACCAGCAGACATACTCAAAGAATGACAGGCGTGCATTTCTTCAAGGCTTCAAAGAGATGTCTTGGGACACATTAGCATGCACCCAGTGGGCCCCCATGACTCCAGAGCTGTGGAAAGGGAGACTTCTCTTCAAAGGATGCTAGGGGCGTAGGACGGAGGCTTCGATTCTTCTCTTCAATGTCCTCAAGAGATCATTCTTGACTTTGGATTATGAGTAAGGCAGAAGGCCAACATAGGACTGATAAGCGCCAAGTCCGCCCTCTTGTTTCAAATCAAGTTTCAAGGTTGAATCAGCACGGCCTCCCAATCTACTTGAGTAGATGACAATGTTCTCCTCTCAGCGCTTGTCCCTCTATTATCACTTCTTCCCAGTGATTCCTTTCTTATCCCTTGAATCAGCGTCTCTTTGATCTCTTCAAGTTTCTGTGCCTGGTTCCTGTTGGGAAAAGCTGTTTCTGGGTATCTCTCACTTCACTATCACAGCCTAGGCAAATACTCGCCCGGGAAACATGCGGCCATCTTTGGTGACATGTTCACCATGATGTCATAAACACCCTCGGATTTTTCTAAGTTATCCTGACAACGTCCATGCACACAGTGTTTGAGAGCCATCTCATACCAGTCTGAAGACTCCATCTTTCCAGGTAGGATAGTTCTCCTTGTTCTGCATTTCTTATCAGTTTCTAAGATTCTCCTCGAACATTGAAAGGTCTACTACCTTCCCTCCAGAGACCGGTTTCTTTCCTTTAAGATTATCCTGGGTTTTACCTCTTACCTTTTGTGGATATGGCCAAATGGGTGGATTTTCCACAGAGAAAGTCCTGGAGTCCCTCCCAAGTTGAATTTGCCCAGGCAATCCTCTGACTCGTGTGATCACCTGGCAGTCTGACAATTCCACCTTGTTGGGTCACATGTCTTCCTTCCTTCATCATTTGGGGATGTGTACCTTATACGTTCATAGATTGTAATATTCTCATGGTTCCTTTTCTGGTGCGTATTGATAAGTTCTCCTCACAATTTCTACTTCTTTATGATCTCTGTGCCAACCAGACCATGAAATATGGATTTCCCATTGCTATTAATCTCATCCCCACCCGTGATGCTAGGCGGTGATGCCCGGGCGGCCCAAGAGGAATGTGGGCACTTACTTGCTACACCACAGCGCCGGCCCTGAATTGGACTTTTGGAGCAATCTTTCGCTGAACTTGGGAAGAAGCTGGCCTTTTTTGATCATTCCTGAAGGTAATTAATAGTGACCTCATAGAGGGTAACATTTTCCCTTGGTTCATGAGTTTAGCACGGAACACATTCTCTTTGTAGTATTCATCTTAATCTATTTGCAATGGTCGACCATTCTGTAGCATCATTAAGCATTTTGAGGAGCTTCACAATCCTTAGAAGTTCATCTCTCTAATCTCTTTCAGCATCAAAAGCTTTATGCCGCAAATATGCACGCCTTTTAGGATCTTTTCTTTCCCTCTGGGAACCACCAATCCAAAGGGAAGGCTGGTATCCAAAGCTAGAATGCTCAGTTTGGCAACAATGAAATTCTCTCCCCCATCCCTCGCCATAGAAGAGTATTGCTTATGTGCTTTGACACCATTTGTGAGGAAGTTGACTGAAAATTAGAACATTACACTTATATTTAACGAAAAATAAACATGACAGAGATGACGATGTAAGTCGAACAACTAACGAATCCTACAGAAATAAAGTAAACCAGCATCCAGACGTAGTCTACTGAAATGATCAAGGATCCAGGTTCCACTTCGAGCGTTCCCAAATTCAGAAAAGAGACATAAAAATATCTTACCTGTAGGGATGAATTCAGCAGATTTGTCTAATTTATCTCGGAAACATTATGTCCATATGGTGGTTGCCAGGACAACCTAGAATTTGGAAATTCTGATCTCAGAATGTCAAACCAACCAAGGTGACCTCGTGTTCTCAGTGCTCCATTGGACCTAGGCTAGGATAGCAAAGATTCATTTAAGTGAACCATTGAAATTCAAAGACAATACCCAAAAATCATGAAAGCACTCACACGTCGGCCTAGAGAACATATGGTGACTAAAGAAATACAAAATTAATAACGTGAATGAAAGAGAAGGGACTGATAAGCATACCTATGGGAGACAGCTGAGAAAGACTATGACAATTGATGTGGATTAAGGCTGCCCCAGCTCGAAAAGCCCAAGGTTATGTGGTGTACATGCAGAAGTATATGACCCGGTGAATTTCTTTTGGTATGAATTAGAGGTGCCCCAGTGAGAGAAGCCCAGGTCATGCTCACCTACATGCCTATCTATATGGCCAGATTCGTATCTAATATTATATGACCACACAATAACCAGACCCCATCTGAACTGAAATCCTTTAATGACGTTTACATCATATTTTCTTTTTCCAGTAAAAATAAGTCATGTACCCATGACTCATAAAATTAGCCCTTACCCTCAACTCAGGGCAGCAGCAGGAGCTCTGACTGCCCATGGGTCCTTTCTGCATTCAGCAGCAGCAGCAGCTCTTTGCTGCCCATGGGTCCTGTCCCCATGCAGCAACTCTTTACTGCCCATGGGTCCTGTCCCCATGTTATCCTGTAACGTTCTCTAAATAAAAGAGCACCACTACCAGACGTTGAGAGTCCAAGAAATCTTTCAACTCTTCAGCTCGCTGAGCCTGCATCATATCTTGTGTCCTGTATGGGGAACTTGCTTCATCAGTTTTTGAGCTCGACTTCTGGTAAGTGCTCCTTTCTTCCTGGTGCCTCTCTCTTTTTCGAGGATGGATCTAAACTCACTTCTTCATCAGGAACTTTCTTGGTTAGCTCTATGAATCGATGTTTGCTGCCCATGGCTACTCTATGGGGCAAATCATGGCATTCAGCTTGAAGAGAATCAGTAGCTTAAGCCTCAGGGTGACGTAGCATGAATTAATCCATTCCTTCCTGAGTCTATCTCTAATATATAAATATCACCTGGGCATGCAGAGGCCATTTAAGTCATTAGGATGGTTGGCAATCTGCAAGACTCCAGTGGAAGGGTTCTTCTCCTAAGGCTGGATTGGGATACCTCCCATGGCAGCTGACCAGGCTCTGAACTGTGCAAATGTCCCAATCGGGAATCGAGTCCAAGGAAACTACCAAAGTCTAACCTTTGCTTGAGTATGGGAAACCCTTCTTCAGAGAATGACTCCAACACGCAATTGGGTAGAATGTCCCTCAGAGTGGCGGAAAATTCCTCACACTTTTTCTCCATTATGTTCTCTCTTAAACTTCTCCTTTTGTCTCGGGGACCATTCACCAGGCACCTATTACTGCCAGGCAGAATAGGAAAGATGTTCACCAGGCACCTGTTACTGCCAGGCATCTGAGGGAAGGTATACAAGGGATGCAATGCTGGCAGACACCCCCGTCACCCCTTGCTATAGGAACCCCACAGTAGGAACAACAGGTGGGATGCTGCCGTAGGTTCAGGGGGCATTTTCAAGGTAATGGACGTGTCTCTTTCATCTTTGTTAGAGATACAATGGCCATTTTCGTCTCCTTTTGAGCTTTGCAACTGGGAAACAAAGAAATCTTTCAAGAGTCAAGTCCTCCAACACTGGGAGCCCCAACTTTGGCTTTCTGGGCCTGATCACCCTGGCGACCCCAAGTAGGGTGCCCTCTGTTGGCGGTTGACCAATTGAATATTTTAGTCACCTACTGAGTTGGCTATGAGGGTAGGAAATCTGTGATGTTTTCTGTGAACAGTCATGCTACGGTTGTGTGCCACAGCACGGGAACTGTTGTGTGATTGTTATCTTGAGAACCCTCTGAGCGGCCATGAGGGTGAGGTCTGGTGTCTTCTTTTCCTTTCTTTGTTTTGGTCATCATCTCCTCTGTTGTCACCAAGTCGACGTTAAGATCAGGCTGGACCTGATCAGAACCTGCACCTTCTGTGAAATTGAAAAGCTTGAAAACATTTTTCAGGGGACTTAACTCTCAACCCAGGTACTTGGAGCCCCGGCCCCCAGTCAGTTCCAGGCCTTTGTAGGCACTCCACCCTTCTCCACTCCACTGTCAGTCGCACACTGGCTTTACTGCCATGGGGAATGCCATAAGCATCCCCAGAGACTCACCACTCAGAATCATTCCAACTAATTAGAAACACTTTCAATTGTCTGGGTTATGGCACAGAAACTGCAGCTGGGAGAAAGTTTGTGAGGTTTCTCTGTGCCTTTATGGTGCAGTTGGACAGGTAGATCAACCTAGAACGTCCTTCAAGTTACAGTCCAGTTTCTGAGAAATCAAGAGCAACTGTCCTTAGAAAGTCCTTGCAAGACTGGAAAGACAGTTCTAGAGGCAGCTCAGTTTCGACCTAGTTCCTTTATCATGAAAAGAATTATCATCCCCCCTCTCCAGGAACTACTATCTAGCCAATCACTCAGTCTTAAGACTCAAAAAAAAAAGAAAGAAAGAAAGGAGGGGAAAGGATAAATGGCCATAAGTGTGTCATTGCAAAAAGTATAGCATCTAGAGAGTCTTCTCCATAAGCATTAGTAAAAGGGCTCAAAACAAAGTTTGGATTCATAACTGGTGAGCTTTATATTATTCTACCTGATTCACGGCAGTAGCTTTTAAAACGATAGTTGTACAGTCTCTGAGTATGTGTGTCTATGTGTACGTTATACATGTGATATGTTTACCCCTGGATGGTATGGCCAAAATAAAGATCTCTGTTTAGTTGGCTTAAAGTAAGTGCTTTCATAAATTCTAAATGTAGTAGAAATTAACTCAGTGCCTTTCAAAGTTAACTACATGTGAATTAACATTTGGTAAATGAAAGCTTCTTTAAGTTTGTTGGTTTGACTGAAAATAGTCTTGTTGTCAGAGTTGTCAGTATTTGCATAGGATGCAGGCATTCAGCCTCGGTTTACTAGTCATATAAGTTCACATTGTCTGTTAAATTTGTCAGCGAAATAATATATTTAAATGATGACCAGTTTTGTCTAATGCCTCATGAGGGTTCCGTAGGTAATCTGAACATAATTGTTGGAAACAAATGGTTTAAATACATAAAACTCATAAAAGTGAATACAATAACATTTATGGTCTCTATACTTGGGGGAAAAAACAGCTTCAAATTCTTTTGGTAACAATCTTGAATTTTGCCAAGTAAAGTTAAATAATAAATATCTGAATATCTGGATCATTTTTGGATAGGATGAAACACTGAATCATTATTAATAAACATATCTAAGTTATCTACTTTTGGCTTCTTATGAAAGAGGCTAAAAGCGTGTGGGTGTATTAAAAAGCATGCCGTGTGTTTTGTTGTAAAGCAGCGTGTTTCTAAACTTATGAAGTGTTTAGAATACTGATAGAAAAGACAATCCATAATTGTTTACCTTTTTAGTGTTTACTAGGTCTGTTAAGGGTTAAAGTTCTAATTACCTTATGGAATTTAACCTACTGCAAATTACTAAGGAAAAGAGCTTTCTATTCAAGGAGGTTAAAATGGATGCTTTCAGTAAAAAAGGTATCAAGAATGGAAATATTTTTGTTTGATGGGTTAAGAAAGATAAATTTGTCGTGATGTAACAGAAAGGAAAAAACAAAGACTTTGGGTCAAATTCTGAAAACAAAAAAGAAAGTTGTAGAAGGTTTGTGAAGGAGAAATTCTGAAAGGAGTTTTATGCCTGGTCAAGTAGACTAAAGTAAGTTCAATTAAGTGCATGAGTTTGAAAGTTCAAAATAAGTAGGTGCAGAAATTCAAGTTTGGTTTTCTCTAAAAGGATATATTTTCTTGAACTTTCGATCTGCTCTTGGTAAAGAGGTCTTAAAAGCTATTCCTTTGAGTAAGTCTACCTAAGAGACAAATCTGTTTTGTGAAAATAATGACTGAGGTCACTCTTAAGATTTTTGACTCTGTTATCACTTTGAATAGATACCCGAGCATTGCTTCACAGGGAGTGTTGCTTTCTATTTGAACAAGCATTTGAAAAGCTTTTGATATGTTTTGACAAGCTTCTCCCTCAAAAACATTCAAATGCTGAATGAAGGCTTTCTTTTGACCTGGTAGGCAGAAGAAAAATTACTCTGAGGATTTTTAGAGGGCCCCTGAGACTTCTCGAAGACATTTGCTCTCTCTTCCTATAAGAAGGAAGATATTAAACTAATTAGGCTTACTTGGTCTATTAAATTACATGGGAAACATTGTGAAATAAGTGATGATAGACTTCCTTAGGTGGTATAAGATGGGTAAATGTTATAATATAGGTGTCAAAATTATATAGCATTCCTAAGAGTCTGATCTTTCCTGGTTAACAGTCATAAGTCCAATTATTATCAGCAAGTGTTATATGTCACCGAAGTAGCCAAGTTTCTTTGGCAATTGCCCTTTTGAGTCCTTTGTCCATTTCCAGGTAGTTGTTGTTTTACTCTGATGCTTTTTTCTTTTGCAAATATGCTTCATCTTCTGAGAAATTCCAGGAAAGGGTTCTGACACAAAGGTTCTAAACGACAGGCTTCTGATAAACTTTCAGATTGTAAAACTGAACGGAGTAAGAAATTACAGAATTCTAACGAAACTAAGCTCATCGATCTGATAACAGAAAACTCAGCTCAAGAATTGATTATACAGGACTGTGTGAACTGATGAGGATGGTTGTAATTTTTTAGAACTTCTGTTTGAAATATTGTTCAGTTTTGATGTGTTGTTTTGTTTTCTCGTAATGAAGGAAAGCTTTTTCTCTTTTCCCTTATGCTCACAATGACTCACAGCCATTTGGTGAAATTATACCTTCATGAGCAAAACTGAAACATTTATCTTTTTCTCCCTACCTTATCCCTAAGGAATTGTCAAACCCTTTGTCACTGAGTATGGTTATTTAGTGGCAATATTTGCATAAGTTCCATAAGAATCTGTTCACCTTATAACAGGCCACATTGGTTACACTACCAAGGCTTTGACTGGAATGTCATATTTGAAACATACAGGCTCAGATATGACAAGACAGCATTTCAGGAACAAAGATTGGACTTTCTGGAATACAGTCCCTAGGAAACATGGGCCTGGTACCTTGTTTACAGAGATTCTGGCAATCTTGCCCGGTCGCTAAGGAAGCTTGCTTATCTGCCAGATGCAAGGAACCTCCGAATATTTTGGTGGACCTCAAAGAGAACTGAACTCACATCTGTAAGTACTGCAGGCCAAATCTGATGGCAAGTCCTTGGCTTGGCTTTTCAGGCATCTAGAGGACTTCACAGTTCAATCTGAGACGCCTCAGAAAAAATTCCAGCAAAGCAGATTTTAAAAAACCTGTATAAGCAATTCCGATTCTTTCTGCTCTTATGTAAATAATTGGAGCAATTTGTATTGAAACTACACTTTATTTGCAAAGGTGTTAATCATGATTTGGCTACCTTTTGTAAAAATGAGGATGATTTAAGAGAGCAAAAAATTAGGCTTCTGTAGAAGCTACAGAACTTGGGAAGACGTGGGCCTGTTTCGATAATTCGTGAAGGTGATTAGTAGGAATATCATGGACGGTAACCTTTTCCCGTCGTTCACGGGTTTACCACAGATCATGATTTCTCGGGAGTATTCCTCTTCATCTAATTGGACTGGTCTACCCTTCAGTAGCATCAGTAATCATTTGGAGGTGATTTTCCATGCTTGGAAGTTCACCTTCTCTAATCTCTTTCAGCCCCCAAAGCTTTATGCCGTCATTCTGGACCCCTTTTTGGATTTTTCATTTTTGGTGAATTTATTGCCATAACCCTGCATGAGAACATCCTGTATCTTTCTGATTTGCATCCTCATCGATTTAGACTTCTTACATCATCTTCATCAGCGTAAGCCTAATCACAGGCCCTCACCACACACTTGAGCCTCATCATCTGTTTCACTCTCCCCCACTGCCTCGCTTTGCCTCTTGGTTCCCCCAATCACATGTCCAGTGCCACATTTTGAATATCACTTGCTTTATCTCCTCCTTGTAAGTGAGATGCTACGGTATTTGACTTTGTTCCTGGGGCTTGTTTCACTTACCCTAAAACCCTCACAGCAATTCTGGGGGTCACAAATGGCTGGATTGCATCCTTCGTTCCAGTTGTGTGGTATGCCGTTGTGTGGTTATAACATTTCTTCCTTCTGCATTCTCCCCTTGCTGGGCACCAGGGCAGCTTTCAAGTCTTAGATAGCGGGAGTAAGGCTCCGGTGAACTCCGAGGTGACATGTCTTCATTCAGTACTGTTTCCGAGTTCTTTGGATAAACACCTCGCAGAGGAATAGCTGGATCATATCGGAAATGGTTTCTTAAATTTCTGAGACAGTTCCACATGGCTTGGCCTGGTGGCTGCACCGGTTTACGCTCCCACCAGCAGTGCAGGAGGCTTCCCTTCTCTCCACCTCCTCTCTGACACTTGTTGTTTCCTCTCTGGTTCCTTATATCCATTCTGACCACAGTGAGCTGCCATGTCCATGCAGTTTAGACTTGCATTGGCCTTAGACTGAATGATGGTGAACAAGTTTTCATGCACATGTTCGCCCTCTTTTGATCTTCTTGGGAGAAGTCTCTGTTTCCATCTTTTGCCCAGGTTTTCATTGGCTTCTTGTTTTTTTTCTTGTGGAGATGTGCGAGTTGATTGTATCTTTGGGCTTTTCACCCCTTGTCTGATGTGTGGTTTACAAACATCCTCTCCCAGTTGTTATGCTGTCTTGGCATTGAGTCGATGGTTTCCTTGACTGGGCAGAAGCGTGTGCATTTGATGTGGTCCCGTTTGTTTCTTGTTTCCTTTGTTGCCCTTGCCCAGTCCGACATGCTTCTTCCAAATAGGCTTCTCACTCAGATGGCAAAGAGCAGTGTGCCTAGGTCTTCTTCTACAGGGTTCACGGTTTCAAGTTTGCCATTCAAGGCTTTAATCCATTTCGAGGTGGTGTGTGTGCCAGGTGTAACATCATGATCTTTCCTCGTTGTGTTCCATGTGACTATGCAGGCTCCCCAGCACCGCTTATTGAAGAGATTCTCCTTTCTCCACCTTCTCCTCTTGGCTCTCTGCTCGAAAAGGTGCTGTCCATGTACGCTGGAGTTGGGCTCTTGGCTCTCGATTCTGTTGCATGGGTTTTTGTGCCTGTTTTGGGGCCCAGACTGTGCCGTTTCGGTACCTAGTGCTTCGTCCTCTATGTTGAAATCAGAAAGTGTGACACGTGCTGCTTTGTTCATTTCCCTGAGGATTCCTTTGTCTATCCAGTATCTCTTGTTGTTGGGTAGAAAGTTTAGGATTCTCTCTTCTATCTCTGTCGCAAATACTGCTGCAACTTTGACTGGGATTGAATGAAATCCAGAGATTCCTTTCTCCAGTATGGACGTTTCAAGTGTTTTAATTCTTCCATTCCTAGATCGTGGAATATCCTTCTTTCTCCTTGTGTCTTCTTGAATTTCTTTCCCCAAATGTTTGCTAGTTTTCGATTGACATAGCTTTCACATGTTTTGCTAATGTTCTTCTTACAGATCTTATTCTTCTCACTGGCAAGCTGTACTTTTTTTTTTTAGCTGCAGTTTTTCTATTCTGTGCCACTGTTAATTGGTTCTGTTTTGGCAGAAGTGCATCGCTGAGCTCACATCTGCTGGCAACGCTCCTGTATTTGCTGTGGAAGTCTGGCCCTGTATAACGTCCCTTCCCATCTGCCTCTACACTACCTGGGATGCCAGCCCCAGAATGACTGAAGCCGTGGTGTGCAGGCTGACCCCAAGGATACCATCCGGTCCACCCTTGGGCCACCGACCCAGAAGGTGCAGAACTCACCGCTGCACCACCGGCCGGCCTCTTTCATGTTCCATTGCCAACTTGCAGTTGGGACATCAATATGCTACTTGAGCCCAACTCTGGCACTGTGTAGTTGAGACCAGGTTGTTTTTCGGGTCCACCGTGATGTCAGAGGATTTGTCATAATTGTGTCTCTGTTGTCCCAGCAAGTTTCATGGACACAGGGTTTCAGAGCCCGCTTGGAGCCGTCTCATAAGTCACCCTTCCCAGTTAGCTAGGTTTGACCTTCGCTGCCATTTTTTGGCTTGTGAATTTCTGTGACTTTCAAACGTTCCAGCAGAGTCTGTCTAAAGACTGACATCTTTCATTGTGGATAATCCACGTGTGATTTCCATTCGCCGTGCTTTTTCTGGGACCTTTTTTTCTTTTCTGTAGTATAATCATAATGGTCTTTCTCAGCTATCTCCCTTAGACATGCTTATCAGTCCGTTCTCCTTCATTCCAAGTGATTAATCTTGTGTTTCTTTAATAACCGTATGTTATGTACGGCGAGGTGTGAGTGCTTTCGTGACTCTTGGTTGTTGTCTTTTTGAATTTTCACCGGTCACTTGTAGGAATCTTTGCTATCCTAGCCTAGGTCAAACTAAGCACTGAGAACACATGGTCATCTGGGTTGGTATGACATCCTAATCAGAAACTCCAAATTCTAGTTGGTTCTGGCAACCCCCTTCACAGACACAATGTTCCCGAGACAAATTAGACAAATCTGATGAATTCCTCTCTCCAGGAAAGATATTTTTCTGTCTCTTTTCTGGATTTGGGAAGTTTCAAACTTGACCCCTGATCCTAGAACATTCCCCTAGATTTCCTCTAGATACAGGCTTACTTTATTTCTATAGGCTGTGCCATTTGTTTGCCTTACATCCTCAGCCCTGGCCTGTTTATTTTTCTTGAAACAGAATTGTAATGTTCTACTTTTCAGCCCACTCCCTTACATATGGTGTCAAAACACACACTCTATAATTCTTCCACGGCACGAAGTAGGGGGAGAGAATTTCATTGGTGCAAAACTGACCACTCTAGCCTGGGAGGGCAACCTTCACAAAGGAACTAAGCTCTCTGCAAAACTGTGATTTTCAGCACACCTGTAGAGCCCTTCCACTCAAAGAGACATACCCCAAGCATAACAGGGCTCCATTCCTTCAAGGCTTCCAAGACATCTCTTGGGACACATTAGCATGTGCCCAGTGGGCCCCCATGTCACCTGAGCTATGGAAAGTGAGATTGATCTTCAAAGCATGCTAGGGGCCTAGGAAAGGAGGCATCGATTCTTCTCTTCAATGTCCTCAAGACGTCATTGTTGACTTTGCATTATGCTTAAGGCAGAAGCACACTGTAGTTCTGATGGGCCCCAAGTCCAGCCTCTTGTTTCCAATCAAGTTGCAAGCTTGAGTCAGCATGGCCTGCCCATAGACTTGAATAGATGACAATGTTCTGCTCTCAGTGCTTGTCCCTCTATTCTCGGTTCTGGCCAAGGATTCCTCTCTTATCCCCTGATTCAGACTCTGTTTTATCTCTTCCAGTTTCTGAGCCCGCTTTCTGTTTCTCAAAGCTGTTTCTGGGTATCTCTCCCTTTAATAGCCTAGCCTAGGCCAATCCTCAGACTGCAACCATGCGGCCATATTGGGGGACAGGGTCACCGTGATGTCATAAACAACCTCAAAATTCTAAGTTGTCCTGACAACCTCCATGCACACAGATCTTCAGAGCCATCTCAGACCAGTCTGACTCCTCACCCTTTCCAGGTAGGGTAGTTGTCCTTTTTCTGGATTTCTTGTCAGTTTCTGACATTCTCCTCGAACTTCGAACAGGCTGCTACATTCTCTCTAGATACTGTTTTCTTTCCTGTAAGATTATCCTGGATTGTATCTCTTATATCTTTTGTAGATGGCCAAGTGTGTGGACCTTCCCCAGAGAAAGTCCTGGACTCCCTCCCAAGTTGAAGTTGCCCAGGCAATCCTCTGATGCGCAATGATCGTGTGATCTCCTAGCACTCTGCCTATTCCACCTTGGCAGGTCACATGTTTTCCTTCCCACTTCCTTTGGGGCATTGTACCAGATGCCCTCATCGATTGTAATATTCTCATTGTTCTTTTTCTGGTGCATATTATTAACGTATCCTCGCAATTGCTACTTATTTATCATCCCTGTCCGCACCGTACTATGAAATCTATATTTCTTAACACTGCTAATGTGATCTACACCCGTGAGACTCGGGCAGCCCAAGTGGAACGTGGGCACCTACCCTCTCCACCAATGACCAGCCCTTAATTGTACTTTTGGATCAACCTTTTGCCTGATCTTGGGGAGACGTGGGCCTGTTTGTATTATTGTTGAAGGTGATTAGTAGTAACATCATGGACGGTAACATTTTCCCTTGGTTCATGGGTTTAGCATGGATGATGGTTTCAGGGTAGTATTCGTCTTCATCTATTTTGAAAGGTCTACCTTTCTGTAGCATCATTAAGCATTTTGGGGTGATTTTCCATCCTTGGAAGTTCACCTTCTCTAATCTCTTTCAGCCCCCAAAGCTTTATGCCGTCATTCTGGACCCTTTTTTGGATTTTTAATTTTAGGTGAATTTATTGCCATACCCTGCATTAGAACATCCTATATCTTTCAGATTTGCATCCTAATGGATTTAACCATCTGTGTAGGTTACATCATCTTCATCAGCGTAAGCCGAATCACAGGCCCTCATCACACACTTGTGCCTCATCATCTCTTTCACCCTTCCCCACCCCTGCGCTTTGCCTCTGGGAACCAACAATCAAATGAGCCGTGCCACCTTTTGGTTAGTGCTAGTTTTTTCTTCTCCTTGTAAGTGAGATCCGACAGTATTTGACTTTCTCCCTGGGGCTTGTTTCATTTCCCCCAAAACCCTCACAGCCATTCTGGCGGTCACAAATGGCTGGATTGCCTCCTTTGTTCCGGCTGAGTGGTATGACATTGAGTGACTATAGCCCATCTTCCTTCTGCCTTCGTCCCTTGATGGGCACCAGGGCAGCTTCCAAGTCTTGGATAGTGGGAGGAAGGCTGTGCTGAACTCAGTGGTGCACATATCTTTATGCAGTAGTGTTTCCAAGTTCTTTGGATCAACACGCCACACAGGAATAGCTGGATCATATGGGACATGGATTCTTAAAGTTCTGAGGCAGTTCCACACCGCTTTGAGTAGTGGCTGCACCTGTTTCCACTCCCACCAGCATTGCAGGAGTCTTCCCTTCTCTCTACCTCCCCTGGACACTTGTTGTTTCTTGTCTGCTTCCTTATAGCCATTCTGACCACAGTGAGATGCTATGTCCTTGCAGTTTGGGTTTGCCTTGGCCTGAGAATTAATGATGGTGAACAAGTTTTCATGCACCTGTTGGTCCTCTTTAGTTCTTCTTGGGAGAAATCTCTGTTTCCATCTTTTGCGCAAGTTTTCATTGGGTTCTTGTTTTTTTTCTTGTGGAGACGTGTGAGTTGATTGTATCTTTGGGCTTTTCACCCCGTGTCCGATGTGTGGTTTGCAAACATCCTTTCCCAGTTGTTGTGGTGTCTTTGCATTGGGTCGATGCTTTCCTTCACTGGGCAGAAGCGTGTGCACTTGATGTGGTCCCGTTTATTTCTTGTTTGCTTTGTTGCCCTTGCCCGGTCCGACATGCTTCTTCCAAATAGGCGGCTCAGACAGATGGCAAAGAGCACTCTGCCTATGTCTTCTCCTAGAAGGTTCACGGTTTCAAGTCTGCCATTCAAGGCTCTTATCCATTTCAGGGTGGTGTGAGTGCCAGGTGTAATATCATGGTCTTTTCTCGATGTGTTCCATCTGGCTGTGCAGGTTTCCCAGCACCGCTTATTGTAGACACTCTCCTTTCTCCACTGTCTCCTCTTGGCTCTCTGCTCGAAAAGGGGCTGTCCATGTACTTTTGATTTGGGCTCTTGCCTCTCGATTCTTTTGCATGGGTTTGTGTGCCTGTTTCTGGGCCAAGACTGTGCTGTTGCGGTACCTAGTGCTTCATCCTGTATGTTGAAATCAGAAAGTGTGACACGTGCTGCTTTGTTCGTTTCCCTGAGGATTCCTTTGTCTATTCAGTCTCTCTTGTTGCTGGGTAGAAAGTTTAGGATTCTCTCTTCTATCTCTGTCGCAAATACTGCTGCAACTTTGACTGGGATTGAATGAAATCCAGAGATTCCTTTCTCCGGTATGGACGTTTCAAGTGTGTTAATTCTTCCATTCCTAGATCCTGGAATATCCTTCTTTCTCCTTGTGCCTCTTGAATGTCTTTCCCCAAACGTTTGCTAGTTGTCAATTGAAATACCTTTCACCTGTTTTGCTAAGTTTCTTCATAGAGATCTTATTCTTCTCACTGGCAGGCTGTATTTTTTTTTTTTTAGCTTTGGTTTTTCTATTCTTTGCAACTTTGAATTGGTTTTGTTTTGGCAGAAGTGCATCGCTGAGCTTACATCTGCTTGCTACGCTATTGTACATGCTGTGGAAGTCTGGCCCTGTCTAACATCCTGTCCCCTCTGACTCTACACTACCTCGGATGCCTGCCCCTCAGTGACTGAAGCAGCGGTGAGCAGGCTCACGCCCAGGAATCCACCCGACCCACCTCGGGCTACCTACGCAGTAGGTGTGGACCTCACTGCTGCACCACCAGCCGGTCGCTTTCATGTTCCATTGGCCACCTGCAGTTGACTGCAATGGGACTTGAATATGCTACTTGAGCCCAACTCTGGCACTGCGTAGATGAGGCCAGGTTGTTTTTCACGTACAGTGTGATTTCAGAGGATTTGTCATAATTGTGTGTCTTCTGTCCCACCAAGCTTCATGGACACAGGGTTTCAGAGCCCGCTTGGAGCAATCTCATAACTCACCCTTCCCAGTTAGCCCATGCTTGACCTTTGCTGCCATTTTTTGGCTAGTGAATTTCTCTGACTTTCAAACGTTCAAGCAGAGTCTGTCTAAAGACTGACATCTTTCATTGTGCATTATTCAGGTGTGATTTCTGTTTGCCTTGCATTTTCTGGGAGCATTTTTTCTTTTCCATAGTATACTCATCATGGTCTTTCTTAGCTATCTACCTTAGACATGCTTATCAGTCCGTTCTCCTTCAGTCCAAGTGATTAGTTTTGTATTTCTTTAATCACCGTATATTCTCTAGGCAGAGGTGTGACTGCTTTCGTGATTCTTGGTTGTTCTCTTGGAATTTGCACCGGTCACTGGTGGCAATCTTCGCTATCCTAGCCTAGGTTAAACTAAGTACTGAGAACAAGTGGTCGTCTGGATTGGTTTGACATCTTGAGATCAGAAACTCCAAATTCGCAGGGGTCCTGGCAACACCCTCAAGTACATAATGTTTCCGAGACAAATTACACAAATCTGATGAATTCCTCTCTCCAGGAAAGATATTTTTCTGTCTTTTTCCGGAATTGGGAAGTTTCAAGCTTGACCACTGATCCTTGAACGTTCCCCTAGGTTCCGTCTAGATACGGGCGTACTTTATTTCTATAGGGTGTGCCGTTTGTTTGCCATACATCCTCAGCCCTGGCCTGTTTATTTTATTTGAAACAGAACTGTCATGTTCTAATTTTCAGCCAACTTCCTCACATATGGGGTCAAAACACATAATCAATAATCCATCTGTGGCAAGATTTAGGGGGAGAGAATTTGACTGGAGCCAAACTGAGCACTCCAGCCTGGGAGGGCAACCGTAACAAAGGAACAAATCCCTCTGGAAAAGTGTGCTTTTCAGCACACTTGTAGAGCCCTTCCAAACAAAGAGTCATACCCCAAGCATTACAGGGCTCCATTCCTTCAAGGCTTCCAAGACAGCTCTTGGGACACATTAGCATGTACCCAGTGGGCCCCCGTGATGCCTGAGCTATGGAAAGTGAGACTGATCTTCAAAGGCTGCTAGGGGCCTAGGAATGGAGGCATCGATTCTTCTCTTCAATGTCCTCAAGACATCATTCTTGACTTTGGATTATGCTTAAGGCAGAAGCACACTGTAGTTCTGATGGGCCCCAAGTCCAGCCTCTTGTTTCCAATCAAGTTGCAAGCTTGAGTCAGCATGGCCTGCCCATAGACTTGAATAGATGACAATGTTCTGCTCTCAGTGCTTGTCCCTCTATTCTCGGTTCTGGCCAAGCATTCCTCTCTTATCCCTTGAATCAGACTCTGTTTTATCTCTTCCAGTTTCTGTGCCCGCTTTCTGTTTCTCAAAGCTGTTTCTGGGTATCTCTCCCTTTAATAGCCTAGCCTAGGCCAATCCTCATACTGTAACCATGCAGCCATATTGGGAGACAGGGTCACCGTGATGTCATAAACAACCTCAAAATTCTAAGTTGTCCTGACAACCTCCATGCACACAGAGTTTCAGAGCCATCTCAGACCAGTCTGACTCCTCACCCTTTCCAGGTAGGATAGTTGTCCTTTTTTCTGGATTTCTTGTCGGTTTCTAACATTCTCCTCGAACTTTGAAAAGGCTGCTACATCCTCTCTAGACACTGTTTTCTTTCCTGTAAGATTATCCTGGATTGTATGTCTTATATCTTGTGTAGATGGCGAAGTATGTGGCCCTTCCCCAGAGAAAGTCCTGGACGCCCTCCCAAGTTGAAGTTGCCCAGGCAATCCTCTGATGCGCAATGATCGTGTCATCTCCTAGCACTCTGCCAATTCCACCTTGGCAGGTCACATGTTTTCCTTCCTTCTTCCTTTGGGGCATTGTACCAGATGCCTTCATAGATTGTAATAGTCTCATGGTTCTTTTTCTGGTGTGTATTGATAACGTATCCTCACAATTGCTACTTATTTATGATCTCTGACTGCACCGTACCATGAAATCTATATTTCCTAACACTAATCATGTGATCGGCACCCGTGATGTGAAACAGTGAGACCCAGGCCACCCAAGTGGAATGTGGGCACCTACCCGCTCCACCAATGGCCAGCCCTTAATTGTACTTTTGGATCAACCTTTTGACTGAACTTGGGAAGACATTGGCCTATTTGGATTAGTCTTAAAGGTGATTTCTAGTAAAATCATGGACGGTAATATTTTCCCTTGGTTCATGGGTTTAGGACTGATCATGTTCTCTTGGTAGTATTCCTCTTGATCTATTTTGAATGGTCTACCTTTCTGTAGCATCAGTAAGCACTTTGAGGTGATTTTCCAACCTTGGAAGTTCACCTTCTCTAATCTCTTTCAGCCCCCAAAGCTTTATGCTGTCATTCTGGACCCCGTTTTGGATTTTTGATTTTAAGTGAATTTATTGCCATAACCCTGCATTAGAACATCCTATATTTTTCAGATTTGCATCCTCATCGATTTAACTTCTGTGTAGGATACATCATCTTCACCAGCGTATGCCGAATCACAGACCCTCACCACACACTTGTGCCTAATCATCTCTTTCACCCTGCCCCAACCCCACGATTTGCCTCTGGGATCGCCGAGTCAAATGTCCCTTGCCACCTGTTGGTTAGCGCTTGCGTTTTCTTCTTCTCCTAAGTGAGATCCTACGGTATCTGACATTCTCCCTGGGGCTTCTTTCGCTTCCCCTAAAACCCTCACTGCTATAAGTTGGTCACAAATGGCTGGATTGCATCCTTTGTTCTGGCTGAGTGGTATGCCATGGTGTGGTTATAGCCCATATTCCTTCTGCATTCATCCCTTGCTGCGCACCAGGGCGGCTACCAAGTCTTGGATAGCGAGATTAAGGCTGTGGTGAACTCAGCTGTGCACGTGTCTTTATGCTGTAGTGTTTCCCAGTTCTTTGGATAAACATGCCGCAGAGGAATAGCTGGATCATATGGAACATGGATTCTTAAATTTATGATGCAGCTCCACATGTCTTGGCTTAGTGGATGCACCGGTTTACACTCTCACCAGCAGTACAGGAGGCTTCCCTTCTCTCCACCTCCCCTCTGACAGTTGTGGTTTCCTGTGTGCTTCCTTATAGCCATTCTGACCACAGTGAGATGCTATGTCCTTGCAGTTTGGATTTGCCATGGCCTGAGATTTAATGATGGTGAACAAGTTTTCATGGACTTGTTGGGCCTCTTTAGTTCTTCTTGGGAGAAATCTCTGTTTCCATCTTTTGCCCAGGTTTTCATTGGGTTCTTGTTTTGTTTTTCTTGTGGAGACGTGTGAGTTGATTGTATCTTTGGGCTTTTCACCCCTTGTCCGATGTGTGGTTTGCAAACATCCTCTCCCAGTTGTTATGCTGTCTTGGTGTTGAGTCGATGGTTTCCTTCACTGGGCAGAAGCGTCCGCATTTGATGTGGTCCCGTTTGTTTCTTGTTTCCTTTGTTGCCATTTCACAGTCAGACATGCTTCTTCCAAATAGGCGGCTCAGACAGATGGCAAAGAGCACTCTGCCTATGTCTTCTCCTACAAGGTTCATAGTTTGAAGTCTGCCATTCAAGGCTATAATCCATTTCGAGGTGGTGTGTGTGCCACGTGTAAGATCATGGTGTACTCTCGTTGGGTTCCGTGTGGCTGTGCAGGCTTCCCAGCACCGTTTATTGTAGACACTCTCCTTTCTCCACTGTCTCCTCTTGGCTCCCTGGTCGAAAATGGGCTGTCCATGTACGTTTGAGTTGGGCTCTGGGCTCTCGATTCTGTGCATGGGTCTTGTGCATGTTTTTGGGCCAAGATTGTGCCATTTGGGTAACTACCGCTTCATCCTCTATGTTGAAATCAGAAAGTGTGCCACGTCCTGCTTTTTTCGTTTTCCTGAGGATTCCTTTGCCTATTCAGGGTCTCTTGTTGCTGCCTAGAAATTTTAGGATTCTCTCTTCGATCTCTGTGGCAAGTGTTGCTGCAACTTTGACTCGGATTGCATGGAATCCAGAGATTCCTTTTTCCGGTATGGACGTTTCCAGTGTGTTAATTCTTCCATTCCTAGATCCTGGAATATCCTTCTTTCATCTTGTTTCTCCTTGAATTTCTTTACCGAAACGTTTGCTAGTTTTCGATTGACATAGCTAACACCTGTTTTGCTACGATTCTTCATAGAGGTCTTTTTCTTCTAACAGGCAAACTGGTTTTTTTTTTTCAGAGTCAGTTTTTATATTCTGTGCAACTTTTAATTGGTTTTATATTGGCAGAAGTGCATCGCTGTGCTCACATCTGCTGGCAATGCTCCTGTATTTGCTGTGGAAGTCTGGTCCTGTCTAACGTCCATTCCCATCTGCCTCTACACTACCTCGAACGCCTGCCCCCCAGTGACTGAAGCAGTGGTGAGCAGGCTCACGCCCAGGATTCCACCCGGCCCACCCCAGTGAACTGTCACAGTAGGTGCGAGCCTCACTTCTGCACCTCTGGCCGTCCGCTTTCCTGTTCCATTGGCCACCTGCAGTTGACTGCAATGGGACTTGAATATGCTACTTGAGCCCAACTCTGGCACTGTGTAGATGAGGTCAGTTTGTTTTTCGCGAACATTGTGATGTCAGAGGATTTGTCTTAATTGTGTGTCTTCTGTCCCTCCAAGCTTCATGGACCCAGGGTTTCAGAGCCCGCTTATAGCAGTCTCATAACTCACCCTTCCCAGTTAGCCCAGGTTTGACCTTCGCTGCCGTATTTTGGCTAGTAAATTTCTCTGACTTTCAAAGGTTCAAGCAGAGTGTGTCTAAAGAGTGACATCTTTCATTGTGGATTATTCAGGTGTGATTTCTGTTTGCCTTCCATTTTATGGGAGCATTTTTTCTTTTCTATAGTATACTTGTCATGGTCATTCTCAGCTATCTCCCTTAGACATGCTTATCAGTCTGTTCTCCTTCAGTCTAAGTGATTAGTTTTGTATTTCCTTAATCACTGTATTTTCTCTAGGCCGAGGTATGACTGCTTTCATGATTCTTGGTGGTTCCCTTTGAATTTTCACACGTCACTAGTAGCAATCTTTGATACCCTAGCTTAGGTCAAACAAAGCACTGAGAACATGTGGTCATCTGGTTTGGTTAGACATCCTGAGATCAGAAACTCCAAATTCGCGGGGGTCCTGGCAACATCCTTCACGGACACAATGTTTCCGAGACAAATTAGACAAATCTGATGAATTCCTCTCTCCAAGAAAGATATTTTTCTGTCTTTTTCCGGATTTGGAAAGTTTCGAACTTGACACCTGATCCTTGAATGTTCTCCTAGATTTCCTCTAGGTATGGGCTTACTTTACTTCTATAGGCTCTGCCATTTGTTTGCCATACATCCTCAGCCCTGGCTTCTTTATTTTTCTTGAAACAGAATTGTAATGTCCAAATTTTCAGCCAACTTCCTTACATATGGTGTCCAAACACATAATCAATAATCCTTCTACAGCAAGAAGTAGGGGGAGAGAATTTGATTGGAGCCACACTGAGCACACTAGAGTGGGAGGGCAGCCTTCACGAAGGAATGAAGCCCTCTGGAAAAGGGTGCTTCTCAGCACACTTGTAGAGCCCTTACAAACAAAGAGACATAGCCCAAGCATGACAGGGGTCCATTCCTTCAATGCTTCCAAGACATCTCTTGGGACACATTAGCATGTACCCAGTGGTCCACCATGACGCCTGAGCTATGGAAAGTGAGACAGATCTTCAAAGAATGCTACGGGCCTGGGAAAGTAGGCATCAATTCTTCTCTTCAATGTCCTCAAGACATGCAGTCATTGTGTGGCCGGCTTCCAAGGTAGTGCAGAGGCAGAAGGGAAGGGACATTAGACAGGGTGAGACATCTTGCCAGTGAGAAGAATTAGATCTCTATGAAGAACCTTAGCAAAACAGGTGAGAGCCATGTCAATCGAAAACTAGCAAACGTTTTGGGAAAGAAATTCATGAAGACACAAGGAAAAAGAAGGATATTCTGGGATCTAGGAATGGAAGAATTAACACACTTGAAAGGTCCATACCGCAGAAAGGAATCTCTGGATTCCATGCAATACCAGTCAAAGTTGCAGCAACACTTGCCACAGAGATCGAAGAGAGAATCCTAAAATTTCTAGGCAGCAACAAGAGACCCTGAATAGGCAAAGGAATCCTCAGGAAAATGAAAAAAGCAGGACGTGTTACACTTTCTGATTTCAACATAGAGGACGAAGCGCTAGGTACCAAAAGGGCACAGTTTGCACCCAAAAACAGGCACACAGACCCATGCAACAGAATCGAGAGCCCAGAGAACAACTCAAACGTACGTGGACAGCCCCTTTCCGATGAGGGAGGCAGTAGGAGACAGTGGAGAAAGGAGAATCTCTACAATAAACGGTGCTGGGAAGCCTGCACAGCCACATGGAACACAACGAGAGTACACCATGATGTTACACGTGGCACACACACCACCTCAAAATGGATTAAAGCCTTGAATGGCATACTTGAAACCGTGAACCTTGTAGGAGAAGACCTACACAGAGTTCTCTTTGCGGTCTGTCTGAGCCGCCTATTTTGAAGAATCATGTCTGACTGGGCAAGGGCAACAAAGGAAACAAGAAACAAACGGGACCACATCAAATGCACACGCTTCTGCCCAGTCAAGGAAACCATCGACTCAATTCCAAGACAGCACAACAACTGGGAGAGGATGTTTGCAAACCAGACATCGGACAAGGGGTTAAAAGACCAAAGATGCAATCAACTCGCACAACTCCACGAGAAAAACAACAAGAAGCCAATGAAAACCTGCTCAAATGATGGAAACAGAGATTTCTCCCAAGAAGATTGAAAGAGGGCCAAAAGGTGCATGAAAACTTGTTCACATCATTAAGTCTCAGGCCAATGCAAATGCAAACTGCAAGGACACAGCAGCTCACTGTGGTCAGAATGGCTATAAGAAAACAGACCGGAAACAACAAGTGTCAGAGAGGAGGTGGAGAGAAGGGAAATCTCCTGCACTGCAAGTGGGAGTGGAAACCTGTGCAGCCAATATGGCAAGCGGTGTGGAACTGCGTCAGAAATTTAAGAATCCATGTCCCATATGATCCAGCTGTTCCTCTGAGGCGTGTTTGTCCAAAGAGCTCAGAAACACTACCTCATAAGGAGACGTGCACCGCTGATTTCACTACAGCCTTACTCCCGCTATCCAAGACTTGAAAGCCGCCCTGGTGCCCAGCAAGGGAAGAATGCATAAGGAAGATGGGCTATACCCGCACATGGCATACCACTCAGCTGGAACAAAGGTTGCATTCCAGCCATTTGTGACACCCAGAATGGCTGTGAGGGTTTTAGGGGAAGTGAAAGAAGCCCCAGGGAGAACGTCAAATACCATAGGATCTCTCTTACAAGGAGAAGAAAAAGCAAGCACTAACCAACAGGTGGCACGGGACATTTTATTGGGAGTTCCCAGATGCAGAGCGGGGTGGTGGGGGAGGGTGAAAGAGATGATGAGGCACCAGTGTGCAGTGAGGGGTTGTGATTCAGCTTTAGCTGGTGAAGATGATGTAACCTACACAGAAGTCTAAACCAATGAGGATGCAAATCTGAAAGATATAGGATGTTCTAATGCAGGGTTATGGCAATAAATTCACCTAAAATCAAAAATCCAAAACGGGGTCCAGAATGACGTCATAATGCTTTTGGGGCTGAAAGCGTCTAGAGAAGGTGAACTTCCAAGGATGGAAAATCACCTCAAAATTCTTACTGATTCTACAGAAAGGTAGACCATTCCAAATAGATGAAGAGGAATACTACCCACAGAACATAATGTGTGCTAAACCCATGAACCAAGGGAAAATGTTACCGTCCATGATGTTAATAGAAATCACCTTCACGAATAATCCCAACAAGCCCACGTCTTCCCAAGTTCAGACAAAAGGTTGGTCCAAAATAAGAATTCAGGGCCGGCTTTGTGGTGGAGTGAGTAAGTGCCCACCTTCCACTTGGGTGGCCGGGGCCTCACTGTTTCACATTACGGGTGCAGATCACTTTAGCAGTGTTAGGAAATACAGATTTCATGGTACGGTGCAGACAGATATCATAAATAAGTAGCAATTCTGACGATACGTTATCAATTCGCACCAGAAAGAGCTCCATGAGAATATTACAATCAATGAACGCATCTGGTACACTTCCCCAAAGTAAGAAGGAAGGAAGACATGTGACCTGCCAAGGTGGAATTGGCAGAGTGCTAGGAGATGATACGATCATTGCACATGAGAGGATTGCCTGGGCAACTTAAACTTGGGAAGGAGTCCAGGACTTTCTGTGGGGATGGTCCACCCACTTGGCCATCTACACAAGATATAAGAGATACAACCAAGGATAATCTTATACTGGAAAGAAACCAGTGTCTAGGAAAGGAGGCATCGATTCTTCTCTTCAATGTCCTCAAGACATCATTTTTGACTTTGGATTATGCTTAAGGAAGAAGGACAACTTAGTTCTGATAGGTCCCAAGTGTGGCATCTTGTTTCCAATCAAGTTTCAAGCTTGAATCAGCATGCTGTCCCCATAGACTTGAATAGATGACAATGTTCTCCTCTCAGTTCTCCCCTCTATTCTCCCTTCTTGCCAAGGATTCCTTCTTATCCCTTGAATCAGAGTCAGTTTGATCTCTTCTACTTTCTGTGCCAGCTTTCTGTTTGTCAAAGATGTTTCTTGTTATCTCTCCCTTTAATAGCCTATCCTAGGCCAACCCTCAGACTGTAACCATGTGGCCCCCTTGGGGGACATGTTCACCATGATGTCATAAAGAACGTCCTAATTCTAAGTTGTCCTGACAACCTACATGCACACAGAGTTTCAGAGCTATCTCACACCAGTCTGACTCTTAACCCTTTCCAGAAAGGATAGTTTTCCTTTTTCTGGATTTCTTGTCGGTTTCTAACTTTCTCCTCGAACTTTGAAAGGCCTAGCACAATCTCCCTAGACACTGGTTTCTTTCCTGTAAGATTATCCTGGGTTGTATCTCTTATATCTTGTGCAGGCGGCCAAGTGGGTGGACATTCCCCAGAGAAAGTCCTGGACTCCCTCCCAAGTTGAAGTTGCCCAGGCAATCCTCTGATGCGCAATGATCATGTCATCTTCTAGCAATCTGCCAATTCCACCTTGGCAGGTCACATGTTTTCCATCCTTCTTCCTTTGGGGAAGTGTACCAAATGCGTACATAGATTGTAATAGTCTGGTGGTTCTTTTTCTGTTGTGTGTTGGTAAGCTATCCTCACAATGGCTACTTATTTATGATCTCTGTCTGCACCGTACCATGAAATCTATATTTACTAACACTGCTAATGTGATCTGCACCCGTGATGTGAATCAGTGAGGCCCGGACGGCCAAAGCAGGACGTGGGCACTTACCCGGTCTACCACAGGGCCGGCCCTGAATTGTACTTTTGGACCAACCTTTAGCCTGAGCTTGGGAAAACGTGTGCCTGTTTGGATTATTCGTGAAGGTGATTAGTAGTAACATCATGGACAGTAACCTTTTCCTGTTGTTCGTGGGTTTAGCATGGATCATGTTCTTTGGGGAGTATTCCTCTTCATCTCTTTGGAATGGTTTACCTTTCTGTAGCATCATTAAGAATTTTAAGGTGATTTTCCATCCTTGGAAGGTCACCTTCGCGAGTCTTTTTCAGCCCCCAAAGTTTTATGCCATCATTCTGGACCCCTTTTTGGATCTTTGACTTTTGCTGAATTTATTTCCATAAACGTGCATTAAAACATCCAATATCTTTCAGATAGCTTACATCATCGTCACCAGCGTAAGCCTAATCACAGGCCCTCACCACACTCTTGTGCCTCACCATCTCTTTCCCCCACCCCCCCCCACTGACCTGCTTTGCCTCCGGAAATCCCCAATCAAATGTGCCATGCCACCTGTTCATCATCTGGGTAGGTTTGACATCCTGAGATCAGAAGCTCCAAATTCGAGGTGGACCATGAAACCCCCTTCATGGACACAGTGTCCTTCTGTCTTAAGTATAATCCAAAGTCAAGAATGTTCTCATGAGGACATTGAAGAGAAGAATCGATGCCTCCTTTCCTATGCCTCTAGCATTCTTTGAAGATCAGTCTCACTTTCCAAAGCTCTGGCATCATGGGTTCCCACTGGGTACATGTTAATGTGTCTCTTTGTTTGGAAGGGCTTTACAAGTGTGCTGAAATGCACCCTTTTATACAGGGCTTCATTTCTTAGTGAAGGCAGTATGTCCATGAAAGGGGTTGACAGGACACCGCGAATTTGGAGTTTCTGATCTCAGGATCTCAAATCAACCCAGATAACCACGTGTTCTCAGTGCTTAGTTAGACCCAGGCTAGGATAGCAAGCAGTCCTACAAGTGACCGGTGCAAATTCAAAGACAACAACCAAGAATCACGAAAGCACTCACACCTTGGACTAGAGAATATACGGTGATTTAAGAAATACAAAATTAATCATTACGAACTGAGGAGAACAGACTGATAAGCATATGTAAGGGAGATAGTTGAGAAAGACCATGACGAGTATAATATGGAAAAGAAAAAAGTTCCAGAAAATGGAAGCTGAACAAAAGTCACACCTGAATAATCCACAATGAGAGATGTCAGTCTTTACACAGACTCTGCTGGAACGTTTGAAAGTCAGAGAAATTCACAAGCCAAAAGACGGCAGCAAAGGTCAAACCTGCGCTAACTGGGAATGGTGAGTTATTAGACTGCTCCAAGCAGGCTCTGAAGCCCTGTTTCGATGAAGCCTGCTGGCACAGCATAGACACAATTATGACAAATCCTCTGACATCGCAGTGGACCCAAAAAACAACCTGGTCTCATCTACACAGTGCCAGACTTGGGCTCAAGTAGCATATACAAATCCCATTGTACTCAACTGCAGGTGGCCAAAGGAACATGAAAGGGGCCTGGCAGTGGTGCAGTAGTTAGGTCCACACCTTCCGGGTCGGTGGACCGGGGTGGGCTGGGTGGAATCCTGGGTGTGAGCCTACTAACCATTGCTTCAGTCATCCTGGATCTGGCGGCCAAGGTAGTGTAGAGGCAGATGGGAAGGGACGTTAGACAGGGCCAAATTTCCACAGCAAACACAGGAGCATTGCCAGCAGATGTGAGCTCAGTGGTGCACTTCTGCCAAAACAAAACGGATTACAAGTTGCAAAGAATACAAAAACTGAAGCTCAAAAAAACAAAACAAAAGAAAACAAACACATTGACAGTAAGAAGAATAAGATCTATATGAAGAACCTTGGCAAAACAGGTGAAAGCCATGTCAATTCGAAAACAAGCAAATCTTTGAGGAAAGGAATTCCAGAAGACACAAGGAAAAAGAAGGATATTTCGGGATTTAGGAATGGAAGAATTAACAGGAAGATGGGCTATAGCCAAGCAATTGCATACCGGAAACACTGAAGCTGAAAAGAAAAAGTGAAAAACTGCATGCCAGTGAGAAGGATGAGATCTCTATGACGAAACTTAGGAAAACATGTGAAAGCAATGTCAATGGAAAACTAACAAACGTTGGGGGAAAGAAATTCAAGAAGACACAAGGAGAAAGAAGGAGATTCCAGGATCTAGGAATGGAAGCATCAACACACTTGAAACGTCCATACCACAGCAAGGAATCTCTGGATTCCATGCAATCCCAGTCAAAGTTGCAGCAATGTTTCCCACAGGGACAGAAGAGGGAATCCTAAAGTTTCTAGCCAGCAACGAGAGACCCTGACTAGGCAAAGGAATCCTCAGGAAAACGAAAAAAGCAGGACGTGGCACACTTTCCGATTTCAACATAGAGGACGAAGCACTAGGTACCGAGACGGCACAGTCTGGGCCCCAAAACAGGCACACAGACCCATGCAACAGAATCGAGAACCCAGAGCCCAACTCAAACGTACATGGACAGCCCACTTTCGACCAGGGAGCCAAGAGGAGACAGCGGAAAAAGGAGAGTCTCTACAATAAACGGTGTTGGGAAGCCTGCACAGCCACATGGAACACAACGAGAGTACACCATGATGTTACACCTGGCACACACACCACCTGAAATGGATCAAAGCCTTGAATGGCAGACTTGAAACCGTGAACCTTGTAGGAGAAGACCTAGGCAGAGTGCTCTTTGCCATCTGTCTGAGCCGCCTGTTTGGAAGAAGCAAGTACGACTGGGCAAGGGCAACCAAGTAAACAAGAAACCAACGGGACCACGTCAAATGTGGACGCTTCTGCCCAGTGAAGGAAACCATCGACTGAATGCAAAGATCGCACAACAACTGGGAGAGGATGTTTGCAAACCCCACATCGGACAAGGGGTGAAAAGCCCAAAGATGCAATCAACTCGCATGTCTCCACAAGAAAAAAAACGGCAAGCCAATGAAAACCTAGGCAAAAGATGGAAACAGAGATTTCTCCCAAGAAGACCGAAAGAGGGCCAACGGGTGCATGAAAACTTGTTCACCATCAAGTCTCAGGCCAATGCAAATGCAAACTGCAAGGGCACAGCAGCTCACTGTGGTCAGAATGGCTATAAGGAACCAGACAGGAAGCAACAAGTGTCAGAGAGGAGGTGGAGAGAAGGGAAGCCTCCTGCACCGTTGGTGGGAGTGCAAACCGGTGCAGCCACTATGCCAAGCGGTGTGGAACTGCCTCAGAAGTTTAAGAATCCGTGTCCCATATGATCCAGCTATTTCTCTGCGGCGTGTTGATCCAAAGAACTCGGAAACACTACTGCATAGTGTTCAAGCAGAATCTGTGTAAAGACTGACGTCTATCACTGTGGATTATTCACATGTGATTTCTGTTGGCGTTCCACTTGACAGGACCTTATTTTCTTTTCCATACTCCAATCGTCATGGTCTTTCTGAGATATCTCCCTTTGGTATGCTTATCAGTGCGTTCTCCTTCATTCCATGTTATTCATTTTGCATTTCTTTAATCACCTTAGGTTCTGTAGGCCGAAGTGTGAGTCCTTTCATGATTGTTGGGTGTTGTCTTGGAATTTTTATAGGTCACTTGTAGGAATCTTTGCTATCCTGGTCGAGTTGACACTGAGCCCTGAGAATTCGTGGTTGTCTTGGCTGGTTTGACATTCTGAGATCAGAAACTCCAGATTCGTGGGGGTCCCAGCAACCGAGTTCACGGACATTATGTTTCTGAGGCAAGTTAGCAAAAGCTGATGAACTCCTCTCTCCAGGTAACAGATTTTTCTGTCTCTTTTCTGGATTTGGGAAATTTCGAAATTAACCCCTGATCCTTGGGCGCTCCACCAGATTAGGTCTAGATACTGGCTTACTTCATTTCCACAGGGTTTTCTATTGGTTTGACTTACATCCTCAGCTCTGGCATGTGTAGTTTTCTTTAAATATAATGGTAGTGTTCTAATTTTCAGCCAACCCCCTTCCATATGGTGTCAAAACACAGAGTCAGTACTCTTTCTACGGCAAGAGATAATGGGAGAGAATTTCATTGGAGTCCAACTGAGCACGCTAGCTTGGGGGGGGCAGCCTTGACACAGGAATGAAGCCCTCTGGAAAAGGGTGCTTTTCAGCACACTTCCAGTGTCCTTCCAAACCAGCAGACATACTCAAAGAATGACAGGCGTGCATTTCTTCAAGGCTTCAAAGAGATGTCTTGGGACACATTAGCATGTACCCAGTGGGCCCCCATGACTCCAGAGCTGTGGAAAGGGAGACTTCTCTTCAAAGGATGCTAGGGGCGTATGATGGAGTCTTCGATTCTTCTCTTCAATGTCCTCAAGAGATCATTCTTGACTTTGGATTATGAGTAAGGCAGAAGGCCAACATAGGACTGATAAGCACCAAGTCCGGCCTCTTGTTTCAAATCAAGTTTCAAGGTTGAATCAGCACGGCCTCCCCATCTACTCCAGTAGATGACAATGTTCTCCTCTCAGCGCTTGTCCCTCTATTAGCGCTTCTTCCCAGTCATTCCTTTCTTATCCCTTGAATCAGCGTCTCTTTGATCTCTTCAAGTTTCTGTGCCTGGTTCCTGTTGGGAAAAGCTGTTTCTGGGTATCTCTCACTTCACTATCACAGCCTAGGCAAATACTCGCCCTGGAAACATGCGGCCATCTTTGGTGACATGTTCAGCGTGATGTCATAAACACCCTCGGATTTTTCTAAGTTATCCTGACAACGTCCATGCACACAGTGTTTGAGAGCCATCTCATACCAGTCTGAAGACTCCATCTTTCCAGGTAGAATAGTTCTCCTTGTTGTGCATTTCTTATCAGTTTCTAAGATTCTCCTTGAACATTGAAAGGTCTACTACCTTCCCTCCAGAGACCGGTTTCTTTCCTTTAAGATTATCCTGGGTTTTACCTCTTACCTTTTGTGGATATGGCCAAATGGGTGGATTTTCCACAGAGAAAGTCCTGGAGTCCCTCCCAAGTTGAATTTGCCCAGGCAATCCTCTGACTCGTGTGATCACCTGGCAGTCTGACAATTCCACCTTGTCGGGTCACATGTCTTCCTTCCTTCATCATTTGGGGACGTTTACCTGATACGTTCATAGATTGTAATATTCTCATGGTTCCTTTTCTGGTGCGTATTGATAAGTTCTCCTCACAATTTCTACTTCTTTATGATCTCTGTGCCGACCAGACCATGAAATCTGGATTTCCCATTGCTATTAATCTGATCCCCACCCATGATGCTAGGCGGTGATGCCCGGGCCGCCCAAGAGGAATGTGGGCACTTACTTGCTACACCACAGCGCAGGCCCTGAATTGGAATTTTGGAGCAATCTTTCGCTGAACTTGGGAAGAAGCTGCGCTTTTTTGATCATTCCTGAAGGTAATTAGTAGTGACCTCATAGAGGGTAACATTTTTTCCCTTGGTTCATGAGTTTAGCACGGAACACATTCTCTTTGTAGTATTCATCCTTTGCAATGGTCGACCATTCTGTAGCATCATTAAGCATTTTGAGGAGCTTCACAATCCTTAGAAGTTCATCTCTCTAATCTCTTTCAGCATCAAAAGCTTTATGCTGCAAATATGCACACCTTTTAGGATTTTTTCTTTCCCTCTGGGAACCACCAATCCAAAGGGAAGGCTGGTATCCAAAGCTAGAATGTTCAGTTTGGCAACAATGAAATTCTCTCCCCCATCCCTCGCCATAGAAGAGTATTGCTTATGTGCTTTGACACCATATGTGAGGAAGTTGACTGAAAATTAGAACATTACACTTATATTTAACGAAAAATAAACAGGACAGAGATGACGATGTAAGTCGAACATCTAACAAATCCTACAGAAATAAAGTAAACCAGCATCCAGACGTAGTCTACTGAAATGATCAAGGATCCAGGTTCCACTTCGAGCGTTCCCAAATTCAGAAAAGAGACATAAAAATATCTTACCGGTAGGGATGAATTCATCAGATTTGTCTAATTTGTCTCAGAAACATTATGTCCATATGGTGGTTGCCAGGACAACCTAGGATTTGGAGATTATGATCTCAGAATGTCAAACCAACCAATATGACCTCGCGTTCTCAGTGCTCCATTGGACCTAGGCTAGGATAGCAAAGATTCCTTTAAGTGAACAATTGAAATTCAAAGACAATACCCAAAAATCATGAAAGCACTCACACGTCGGCCTAGAGAACATATGGTGACTAAAGAAATACAAAATTAATAACTTGAATGAAGGAGAAGGGACTGATAAGCATACCTATGGGAGACAGCTGAGAAAGACTATGACAATTGATGTGGATTAAGGCTGCCCCAGCTCGAAAAGCCCAAGGTTATGTGGTGTACATGCAGAAGTATATGACCCGGTGAATTTCTTTTGGTATGAATTAGAGGTGCCCCAGTGAGAGAAGCCCAGGTCATGCTCACCTACATGCCTATCTATATGGCCAGATTCGTATCTAATATTATATGACCACACAATAACCAGACCCCATCTGAACTGAAATCCTTTAATGACGTTTACATCATATTTTCTTTTTCCAGTAAAAATAAGTCATGTACCCATGACTCATAAAATTAGCCCTTACCCTCAACTCAGGGCAGCAGCAGGAGCTCTGACTGCCCATGGGTCCTTTCTGCATTCAGCAGCAGCAGCAGCTCTTTGCTGCCCATGGGTCCTGTCCCCATGCAGCAACTCTTTACTGCCCATGGGTCCTGTCCCCATGTTATCCTGTAACGTTCTCTAAATAAAAGAGCACCACTACCAGACGTTGAGAGTCCAAGAAATCTTTCAACTCTTCAGCTCGCTGAGCCTGCATCATATCTTGTGTCCTGTATGGGGAACTTGCTTCATCAGTTTTTGAGCTCGACTTCTGGTAAGTGCTCCTTTCTTCCTGGTGCCTCTCTCTTTTTCGAGGATGGATCTAAACTCACTTCTTCATCAGGAACTTTCTTGGTTAGCTCTATGAATCGATGTTTGCTGCCCATGGCTACTCTATGGGGCAAATCATGGCATTCAGCTTGAAGAGAATCAGTAGCTTAAGCCTCAGGGTGACGTAGCATGAATTAATCCATTCCTTCCTGAGTCTATCTCTAATATATAAATATCACCTGGGCATGCAGAGGCCATTTAAGTCATTAGGATGGTTGGCAATCTGCAAGACTCCAGTGGAAGGGTTCTTCTCCTAAGGCTGGATTGGGATACCTCCCATGGCAGCTGACCAGGCTCTGAACTGTGCAAATGTCCCAATCGGGAATCGAGTCCAAGGAAACTACCAAAGTCTAACCTTTGCTTGAGTATGGGAAACCCTTCTTCAGAGAATGACTCCAACACGCAATTGGGTAGAATGTCCCTCAGAGTGGCGGAAAATTCCTCACACTTTTTCTCCATTATGTTCTCTCTTAAACTTCTCCTTTTGTCTCGGGGACCATTCACCAGGCACCTATTACTGCCAGGCAGAATAGGAAAGATGTTCACCAGGCACCTGTTACTGCCAGGCATCTGAGGGAAGGTATACAAGGGATGCAATGCTGGCAGACACCCCCGTCACCCCTTGCTATAGGAACCCCACAGTAGGAACAACAGGTGGGATGCTGCCGTAGGTTCAGGGGGCATTTTCAAGGTAATGGACGTGTCTCTTTCATCTTTGTTAGAGATACAATGGCCATTTTCGTCTACTTTTGAGCTTTGCAACCGGGAAACAAAGAAATCTTTCAAGAGTCAAGTCCTCCAACACTGGGAGACCCAACTTTGGCTTTCTGGGCCTGATCACCCTGGCGACCCCAAGTAGGGTGCCCTCTGTTGGCGGTTGACTCATTGAGTATTTTAGTCACCTACTGAGTTGGCTATGAGGGTAGGAAATCTGCGATTTTTTCTATGAACACTCGTGCTATGGTAGTGTGCCACAGCACGGGAACTGTTGTGTGACTGTTATCTTGAGAACCCTCTGAGTGGCCATGAGGGTGAGGTCTGGTGTCTTCTTTTCCTTTCTTTGTTTTGGTCATCATCTCCTCTGTTGTCACCAAGTCGAGGTTAAGATCAGGCTGGACCTGATCAGAACCTGCACCTTCTGTGAACTCGAAAAACTTGAAAACATTTTTCAAGGGACTTAACTCTCAACCCAGGTACTTGGAGCCCCGGCCCCCAGTCAGTTCCAGGCCTTTGTAGGCACTCCACCCTTCTCCACTCCACTGTCAGTTGCACACTGGCTTTACAGCCATGGGGAATGCCATAAACATCCCCAGAGACTCTCCACTCAGGGTCATGCCAACTAATTAGAAACACTTTCAATTGTCTGGGTTATGGCACAGAAACTGAAGCTGGGAGAAAGTTTGTGAGGTTTCTCTGTGCCTTTATGGTGCAGTTGGACAGGTAGATCAACCTAGAACGTCCTTCAAGTTACAGTCCAGTTTCTGAGAAATCAAGAGCAACCGTCCTTAGAAAGTCCTTGCAAGACTGGAAAGACAGTTCTAGAGGCAGCTCAGTTTCGACCTAGTTCCTTTATCATGAAAAGGATTATCATCCCCCCTCTCCAGGAACTACTACCTAGCCAATCACTCAGTCTTAAGACTCAAAAAAAAAAAAAAAGAAAGGAGGGGAAAGGATAAATGGCCATAAGTGTGTCATTGCAAAAAGTATAGCATCTAGAGAGTCTTCTACATAAGCATTAGTAAAAAGGCTCAAAACAAAGTTTGGATTCATAACTGGTGAGCTTTATATTATTGTACCTGATTCACGGCAGTAGCTTTTAAAACAATAGTTGTACAGTCTCTGTGTATGTGTGTCTATGTGTACGCTATACATGTGATATTTTTACCCCTGGATGGTATGGCCAAAATAAAGATCTCTGTTTAGTTGGCTTAAAGTAAGTGCTTTCATAAATTCTAAATGTAGTAGAAATTAACTCAGTGCCTTTCAAAGTTAATATCATGTGAATTAACATTTGGTAAATGAAAGCTTCTTTAAGTTTGTTGGTCTGACTGAAAATAGTCTTGTTGTCAGAGTTGTCAGTATTTGCATAGGATGCAGGCATTCAGCCTCGGTTTACTAGTCATATAAGTTCACGTTGTCTGTTAAATTTGTCAGCGAAATAATATATTTAAATGATGACCAGTTTTGTCTAATGCCTCATGAGGTTTCTGAAGGTAATCTGAACATAATTGTTGGAAACAAATGCTTTAAATACATAAAACTCATAAAAGTGAATACAATAACATTTATGGTTTCTATACTTGGGGGAAAAATCAGCTTCAAATTCTTTTGGTAACAATCTTGAATTTTGCCAAGTAAAGTTAAATAATAAATATCTGAATATCTGGATCATTTTTGGATAGGATGAAACACTGAATCATTATTAATAAACACATCTATGTTATCTACTTTTGGCTTCTTATGGAAGAGGCTAAAAGCGTGTGGGTGTATTAAAAAGCATGCCTTGTGTTTTGTTGTAAAGTGGCGTGTTTCTAAACTTATGAAGAGTTTAGAATACTGATATAATAGACAATCCATAATTGTTTACCATTTTAGTGTTTACTAGGTCTGTTAAGGGTTAAAGTTCTAATTAACTTATGGAATTAAACATACTGCAAATCACTAAGGAAAAGAGCTTTGTATTCAAGGTGGTTAAAATGGATGCTTTCAGTAAAAAAGTTATAAAGAATGGAAATATTTTTGTTTGTTGGGTTAAGAAAGATAAATTTGTCGTGATGTACTAGAAAGGAAAAAACAAAGACTTTGGGTCAAATTCTGAAAACAAAAAAGAAAGTTGTAGAAGGTTTGTGAAGAAGAAATTCTGAAAGGAGTTTTATGCCTGGTCAAGTAGAATAAAGTAAGTTCAATTAAGTGCATGAGTTTGAATGTTCAAAATAAGTAGGTGCAGAAATTCAAGTTTGGTTTTCTCTAAAAGGATACATTTTCTTGAACTTTTGACCTGTTCTTGGTAAAGAGGTCATCAAAGCTATTCCTTTGAGTAAGTCTACCTAAGAGACAAATCTGTTTAGTGAAAATAATGACTGAGGTCACTGTTAAGATTTTTGACTCTGTTATCACTTTGAATAGATACCCGAGCATTGCTTCACAGTGTGTGTTGCTTTCTATTTTAACAAGCATTTGAAAAGCTGTTGATATGTTTTGACAAGCTTCTCCCTCAAAAATAATCAAATGCTGAATGAAGGCTTTCTTTTGACCTGGTAGGCAGAAGAAAAATTACTCTGAGGATTTTTAGAGGGCCCCTGAGACTTCTCGAAGACATTTGCTCTGTCTTCCTATGAGGAGGAAGATATTAAACTAATTAGGCTTACTTGGTCTATTAAATTACAAGGGAAACATTGTGAAATAAGTGATGATAGACTTCCTTAGGTGGTATAAGATGGGCAAATGTTATTAATATAGGTGCCTTAAAATTATATAGCATTCCTAAGAGTCTGATCTTTCCTGGTTAACAGTCATAAGTCCACTTATTAACAACAAGTCTTATATGTCACTGAAGTAGCCAAGTTTCTTTGTCAATTGCCCCTTTGAGTCCTTTGTCCATTTCCAGGTAGTTGTTGTTTTACTCTGATGCTTTTTTCTCTTGCAAATATGTTTCATCTTCCGAGAAATTCCAGGAAAGGGTTCTGACACAATGGTTCTAAACGACAGGTTTCTGATAAACTTTCAGATTGTAAAACTGAACGGAGTAAGAAATTACAGAATTCTAACAGAAACTAAGCTCATCGATCTGCTAACAGAAAACTCAGCTCAAGAATTGATTATACAGGACTGTGTGAACTGATGAGGATGGTTGTAAGTTTTCAGAACTTCTGTTTGAAATATTGTTGAGTTTTGATGTGTTGTTTTGTTTTCTCGTAATGAAGGAAAGCTTTTTCTCTTTTCCCTTATGCTAACAATGACCTACAGCCATTTGCTGAAATTATACCTTCATGAGCAAAACTGAAACATTTATCTTTTTCTCCCTACCTTATCCCTAAGGAATTTGGAAACCCTTTGTCACTGAGTATGGTTATTTAGTGGCAATATTTGCATAAGTTCCATAAGAATTTGTTCTCCTTATAACAGGACACATTGGTTATACTACCAAGGCTTTGACTGGAATGTCATATTTGAAACATACAGGCTCAGATATGACAAGACAGCATTTCAGGAACAAAGATTGGACTTTCTGGAATACAGTCCCTAGGAAACATGGGCCTGGTACCTTGTTTACAGAGATTCTGGCAATCTTGCCCGGTCACTAAGGAAGCTTGCTTATCTGCCAGGTGCAGGGAACCTCCGAATATTTTGGTGGACCTCAAAGAGAACTCAACTCACATCTGTAGGTACTGCAGGCCAAATCTGATGGAAAGTCCTTGGCTTGGCTTTTCTGGCATCTAGAGGCCTTCACAGATCAATGTGAGATTACTCTTCCTGGGGCAGCCCCAATTCATACTAGAAAAATATCCAGAAGGTCATGTAGTTTGGCATGTAGGCCAGGTCACCTTGGGCTTCTCTAGCTTGGGCAGCATTAATCCACATCATAAACCACCCCTGAACCCATTATGACCGGAAATCTTTGGGGATATGAATGATTGTCAGTCTTCTGTAACTACTTCTGGCTGTACAAGGTCGTAGAGCTGCCCCAAAATGGGGCCATAGGTACAGGGAGGAAGTTCAGTGGACCAGAAGTCTTCACCGGTGGAGTTCAAGGGTGACAAGTTGTACAGAGCCTCTGGAGACGAGAGAATCCTTTGATGAGAGGTGGTCCAGGAGGTGAAACATTTTTGACATGCTAAAGACAAACAATGAAAGAGACAACAAATTATAATAAGAAATACAAGCAGTATGTTTAACCCAATGAATAAGATTTTGAGGTACTGCAGAAACCTGGTCCTGACTAGGAGTTCAACCAGTCGTTTACAGTTAGGGTTGGTCAGACATGGATTTAATTTGGTGGCTGGGATAGGAAGCCAGAAATATTTTGATGGTAGTCAGGAATATAGTCACAACATTGTTTTTATAATGACACTGGTGCCCCCTTGTGCTGCTGTCAAGACATCCAGTGCCATTTGGATTTGGAGGACTGCCTTACACACTTGGGATACTTCTAAATTGAGCAGCGAAATGCTATGTTGTGTATCATTTAATGCCTTCATAGTAAATTTGTTTAGGACTTCCATGTGCAAGACGATATTTTTGATTCCTAATTGGGGAAGGAAAATTGCGGAAAGATGGTCATACCAGTGGAAGACAGAGCGGGTCCAGTGCTGTTGCAGGTTGGGTAGCTTAGCAGGAGCAGATATAGTAAATGTAGTTCTACCTTGCATCCAGACAAAGCCTAGGGTGCATCATCCAATCCATCCAGGTGGCAGCCAAGGTAATAAATTGGAGCCACATATCCACTGAGCACCGGTAGGGGCTAACCAATGCATTCTGGGCCGTCTATCCCAGTCAGTCCCAAACTAACCAGTATTTTTTTTTGTCTTTGACATAAGAACACATATAAAAGGGATTTTTTCCCAAGGTCAGCTGCTATTAGGCCATGTATCACAGGTGTGGTTGGTTTGTTCCCAACAGAGAGCGGCCTTTTACTGAGTTGCCCACTAGTAGGAGTGAACCAAATATATTCGTCCCAAATTAGATATGGTCCATCCTGTGTGTATCGATAAGTTGGGGACTTTACTGTTGTAACTTGTTTTGTTTGATACACCTGTGACAAGGCAAATCTAGTTAGTATTTGGACAGTAGTATTGAAGGAAAATGTTTGATTGTGGCCAGGGAACTCCGAGGTGTCAGAGATAGATGGCCACAAGGAGACATTAGGATTAGTAATAGATGAATCTTGCGGAAGAAAAGAGCTAGAATCTAGTATCCATGAAGGGCTACTATAGCTTCTACAGAAGCGTAATTTTTTTCTCTCTTAAATCACCCTCATTTTTACAAAAGATAGCCAAATTATGATTAACACGTTTGCAAATAAAGTGTAGTTTCAATACAACTTGCTCCAATTATTTACATAAGAGCAGAAAGAATTGGAATTGCTTATACAGGTTTTTAAAAATCTGCTTTGCTGGAATTTTTTCTGAGGAGTCTCAGATTGAACTGTGAAGGCCTCTAGAGGCCAGAAAAGCCAAGCCAAGGATTTACCACCAGATTTGGCCTGCAGTACCTACAGATTTGAGTGGCGTTCTCTTTGAGGGCACCCAAAATATTCGGAGGTTCCCTGCACCTGCCAGATAAGCAAGATTCCTTAGTGACCGGGCAAGATTGCCAGAATCTCTGTAAACAAGGTACCAGGCCCATGTTTCCTAGGGACTGTATTCCAGAAAGTCCAATCTTTGTTCCTGAAATGCTGTCTTGTCATATCTGAGCCTGTATGTTTCAAATATGACATTACAGTCAAAGCCTTGGTAATATAACCAATGTGTCCTGTTATAAGGAGAACAGATTCTTATGGAACTTATGCAAATATTGCCACGAAATGACCATACTCAGTAACAAAGGGTTTGACAATTCCTTAGGGATAAGGTAGGGAGAAAAAGGTAAATGTTTCAGTTTTGCTCATGAAGGTATAATTTCACCAAATGGCTGTAAGTCATAGTTAGCATAAGGGAAAAGAGAAAAAGCTTTCCTTCATTACGAGAAAACAAAACAACACATCAAAACTCAACAATATTTCAAATAGAAGTCCTAAAAAATTACAATCATCCTTATCAGTTCACACAGCCCTGCATAATCAGTCCTTGGGCTGAATCTTCTGTTACTAGATTGATGAACTTAGTTTCTGTTAGAATTCTGTAATTTCTTACTCCGTTCAGTTTTACAATCTGAAAGTTTATCAGAAGCCTGTCGTTTAGAACATTTTTGTCAGAACCCTTTCCAGGAATTTCTCAGAAGACGAAACATATTTGCAAAAGGAAAAAGAATCAGAGTAAAACAACTACCTGGAAATGGACAAAGGACTCAAAAGGGCAATTGACAAAGAAACCTGGCTACTTCTGTGACATATTAAACTTCCAGATAATAAGTGGACTTATGACCGATAACCAGGACAGATCAGAATTTTAGGAATGCTATATACTTTTAAGACATATATATTAATAACATTTACCCATCTAATAACACCTAAGAAAGTCTATCATTACTTATTTTACAATGATTCCCGTGCAATGTAATAGACCAAATAAGTCTAATTAGTTTAGTATTTTCCTCCTTATAGGAAGAGAGAGCAAATGCCTTTCAGAAGTCTCAAGGGCCCTCTGAAAAGCCTCAGATTAATTTTTCTTCTGTCTACCAGGTCAAAAGACAGCCTTCAGTTAGGATTTGAATATTTTTGAGGGAGAATCTTGTCAAAACATATCAAAAGCTTTTCAAATGCTTGTTCAAATGTGAAACAACACTCACTGTGAAATATGCTCAGGTATCTATTCAAAGTGATAACAGAAAGAGTCAATAATCTGAAGAGTGACCTAAGTCATTATATTCACAAAACAGGTTAGTCTCTTAGGTAGACTTACTCAAAGGAATAGCTTTTATAACCTCTTTATCAAGAGCAGATCAAAAGTTCAAGAAAATGTATCCTTTTAGAGAAAACCAAGTTTGAATTTCTGCACCTACTTATTATTAACATTCAAACTCATTCACTTAATTGAACTTACTTTGGTCTTCTTGACCAGGCATAAAACTCCTTTCAGATTTTCTTCTTCACAAACCTTCTAAAACTTTCTTTTATGTTTTCAGAATTTGTCCCAAAGTCTTTCTTGTTTCCTTTCTAGTACATCAGGACGAATTTATCTTCCTTAACCAATCAAACAAAAATATTTCCATTATTTATACCTTTTTTACTGAAAACGTACATTTTAACTTCCTTGAATACAGAGCTCTTTTTCTTAGTAATTTCCTGTAGCTTTAATTATGTAGGTTAATTAGAACTTTTAACCCCTAACAGACGTACTAAACACTAAAAAGGAAAACAATTATGAATTGTCTTTTATATCAGCATTCTGAACACTTCATAAATTTAGAAACACGCCACTTTACAATAAAACACAAGGCATGGTTTTTAATACACCCACACGCTTTTAGCCTCTTCAAGAAGAAGCCAAAAGTAGATAACTTAGCTGTGTTTATTAATAATGTTTCAGTGTTTCGTCCTATCCAGAAACGACCCAGATATTCAGATTTTTATCATTTAACTTAACTCGGCAAAACTCAAGACGGTTACCAAAAAGCATTTCGAAGCTGTTTTTCTTTCCCAAACTATACAGACCATAAAAGTTTTTGTACTCACTTTAATGAGTATTATCTATTTAAACCATTTGTTTCCATCAATTATGTTCAGATTACCTACTGAAACCTCATGAGGCCTTAGACAAAACTGGTCATCATTTAAAGCTATTACTTTGCTGACAAATTTAGCAGACAACGTGAACTTATATGACTAGTAAACCCAGGCTGAAGGCCTGCATCCCTATGCAAATACCGACATCCCTGACAACAAGACTATTTTCAATCAGACCAACAAACTTAAACAGTCTTTCATTTACCAAAGGTTAATTCACATGACATTAACTTTGAAAGGCACTGAGTTAATTTCTACTGCATTTAGCATTTATGTAAACACTTACTATAAGCCAACTAAACAGAGATCTTAACTTTGGTCATACCACCCAAGGCTGAAAATATCACATGCATAACCTACACATAGACACGCATACACAGAGACTGTACAACTACTGTTTTAAAAGCTACTGCCGTGAATCAGGTACAATAATATAAAGCTCACCAGTTATGAATGTAAACTTTGTTTTGAGCCTTTTTACTAATACTTATGGAGAAGACCCTCGAGATGCTAGACTCTTTCAATGGCACACTTATGGCCATTTCTCCTTTCCCCTCCTTTCTTTTTGTCAGTCTTAAGAGTGAGTGATGGTCTAGATAGTAGCTCCTGGAGAGGGGGGATGATAATTCTTTTCATGATAAAGGAACTAGGTGGAATCTGACCTGCCTCTAGAGCTGTCTTACCAGTCTTGCAAGGACTTTCTAAGGACAGTTGCTCTTGATTTCTCAGAAACTGGACTGTAACTTGAAGGACGTTCTAGGTTGATCTACCTGTCCAACTGCACCATAAAGGCACAGAGAAACCTCGCAAATTTTCTCCCAGCTGGAGTCTCTGGGGCATAACCCATACAATTGAAAGTGTTTCCAATTAGTTAGAATGACCCTGAGTGGTGAGTCTCTGGGGATGCTTATGCCATTCCCCATGGCATTAAAGCCAGTGTGCGACTGGCAGTGGACTGGAGAAGGGTGCAGTGGCTACAAACACCTGGAACTGGCTGGAGGCCAGGGCTCCCAGTACCCGGGTTGAGAGTTAAGGTCCTTGCAAAATATTTTCAATTTGTTCGATTTTACAGAAGGTCCATGTTCTGGTCAGGTCCAGCCAGAACTTAACCTCGACTTGGTGACAACAGATGACATGATGAGCAAAACAAAGAAAGGAAAAGAAGACACCAGACCTCACTCTCATGGCTGCTCTCAGAGGGTTCTCAAGATAAGACTCACACAACAGTTCCTGTGCTGTGGCACACTACCGTAGCATGACAGTTCACAAAATAAATCACAGGTCTCCTACCCTCATAGCCAACTCAGTAGGTGACTAAACTACTCAATGAGTCAACCGCCAAGAGAGGGCACCCTACTTAGGGTCGCTGGGGTGATCAGGCCCAGAAAGCCAAACTTGGGGCTCCAGTGGTGGAGGCCTTGATTCTTGAAGGATTCCTTTGTTTCCCCAGTTGCAAAGTTCAATAGGAGCTGAAAATGGCCATTGTAACTCTAACAAAGATGAAAGAGACATGTCCATTACCTTGAAGATCACCCCAGACCCTACGGCAGCATCCTACATGTGGTTCCTACTGTGGGGTTCCTATAGCAAGGGGTGATGGGCGTGGCCCCCAGCATTGCATCCCTTGTGTACCTTCCGTGGTATGCCTGGCAGTAGCAGGTGCCTGGTGAACATCTTTCCTATTCTGACTGGCAGTAATAGGTGCCTGTTGAATGGTCCCCAAGAGAAAAGGAGAAGTTTAAGAGAGAACAGGATGGAGTAAAATAGTGTAGAATTTTCCACCGAGCTGGGGGACATTCTACCCAATTGCGTGTTGGAGCCATTCTCTGAAGAAGGGTTTCCCATATGCAACCAAAGATTAGACTTTGGTACTTTCCTTGAACTGGAGTCCCGATTGAGACATTCACACAGTTCAGAGCATGGTCAGGTGCCATGGGAGGTAACCCAATCCAGCCTTAGGAAAAGAAACCTTCCAGGGGAGTCTTGCAGATTGCCGGCCATCCTAAGGACTTAAGTGGCTGACCCGTGCCCACCTAAAATTTGTATATTAGAGATAGAGTCAGGAAGGAATGGAGTAATTCACTCTACATCGCCCTTAGGCTTAAGGTACTGATTCTCTTCAAGCTGAATGCCATGATTTGCCCCATAGAGTAGCCATGGGCAGCAAACCTGGATTCATGCAGCTAACCAAGAAAGTTCCTGTTGGAGAAGTGTATTTAGATCCATCCTTGACAAAGAGAGAGGCACAAGGAAGAAAAGGGCACTTACCAGAAGTCGAGCTCACAAACCTATGAAGCAAGTTTTCGATATGGGCCACAAGATATGATATGGGCTTGGTGAGCTGAAGAGTCAAAAGAAAGATTTCTTGGACTCTCAAATTCTGGAAGTGGTGCTCTTTTACTTATAGAATGGTACAGGACAACATGGTGACAGGACCCATGGGCAGTAAATAGTTGCTGCATGGGGACAGGACCTATGGGCAGTGAAGAGCTGCTGCTGCTGCTGCATGGGGAAAGGTTCCATAGGCAGTCAGAGGTCCTGCTGCTGCCCTGAGTTGAAGGTAAGGGCTAATTTTATAATGCATTGGTATGTGACATTTTTACTGGAAAAAGAAAATATGATGTTAAAAGTCATTAAATGATTTCAGTTCAGATGGGGTCTGGTTATTGTGTGGTCATATAGCATTAAATACGAATCTGGCCATATAGATAGGCATGTAGGTGAGCATGAAATGGGCTTCTATCATTGGGACACCTCTAATTTATACCAAAACAAAAAACAAAAAAACTCACCGGGTCATGTAGTTTGGTGTGTAGGCCAGGTAACCTTGGGCTTTTCGAGCTGGGGCAGCCTTAATTCACATCATTCGTTATGGTCTTTCACAGCTATCTCCCATAGATATTCTTATCAGTCTTTTCTCCTTCATTCCAAGTTACGAATTTTGTATTTCTTTATTCACCATATGTTCTCTAGGGGTCCAGATTTACGGCCTAAAACTTTGGAGGCTGAAAGAGATTAGAGAAGATGAACTTTCAAGGATTGGTAAACACCTCAAAATGCTTAATGATGCTACAGAAAGGAAGACCATTACAAAGAGTTGAAGAAGAACATTACCAAGAGAACACGTTCCGTGCTAAACTCAGGAGCCAAAAGAAAAGGTTACAGTCCACAATGTTACTACTAATTACCGTTACAAATAACCAAAGCAGGCCAACATCATCCCTAGTTCAGGCAAAAGTTTGATCCAAAAGTCCATTTCAATGCCGGCCCTGTGGTGTACTGGGTATGTGCCCACGTTCCGCCTGGGCGGCCAGGGCTTCATTGGTTAGCACCATGGGTGTGGATCAGATTAGTAGCATTAGCAAATATAGTTTTCACGGTATGGTGCAGACAGACATCCTAAAGTAATCGAAATTTTGAAGAGACATTATGAGTACACACCAGAAAAATAACCATGGGAATATTACAATCTATGAAAGCATCAGGAACACTTCCCCAAATAATGAAGGAAGGAAAACATGTGACCTGCCAAAGTGGAATTGTCAGACTGCTAGGAGATGACACGATCATTGCGCATCAGAGGATTGCCTGGGAAAAGTCATCTTGGGAGGGCCTCCGGCACTTTCTCTTGGGAAAGTCCACCCATTTGGCCTCATCCACAAAAGATAAGAGAGAAAACCCAGATTAATCCAAAAGGAAAGAAACCAGTGTCTAGAGGGAAGGTAGCAGACCTTTTCAAGTTCGAGGAAAAAGAAACCGACAAGAAATACATAACGACGAAAACTATCCTACCTGGAAAGGTGGAGTAATCAGACTGGGATGAGATGGTTCTGAAGAACGGTGTGCATGGAGGTCTTCAGGACAACTTCGAATTCTGAGGGTGTTTATGACATCACGGTGAACATGTCACCCAAGATGGCCACAGGTTTCCAGCCCGAGGATTGGCATAGGCTAGGATATTCAAGTGAGGGATACTCAGAAACAGCTTTTGCCCACAGAAACAGGGCACAGAAACTTGAAGAGATCAAAGATACGCTAATTCAAGGGATAAGACAGGAATCATTGGGAAAAAGCCATAATAGAGGGACAAGCACTGAGATGAGAACATTGCCATCTCCTCATGTCGAAGAGGAGGCCATTCTGATTCAAGCTTGAAACTTGATTTGAAACAAGAGGCTGGAACTATGAGACCTATGTTGTCCTTCTGCCTCACTCATAATCCAAAGTCAAGAATGATCTCTTGAGATCATTGTAGAGAAGAATCAAGGCCGCCGTCCTAGGCCACTAGCATTTTTTAAAGAGAAGTCTCACTTTCCATAGCTCTGGCATCACGGGTGCCCACTGGCTACATGCTAATGTGTCACAAGACACCTCTTTGAAGCCTGGAAGGAATGGACCCCTGTCATGCTTGGGGTATGTCTCTTGGTTTGGAAGGACTCTAGAAGTGGCTCAAAAGCACCCTTTTGCAGAGGGGTTCATTCCTTGGTGAATGCTGCACTCCAAGGCTAGAGTCCTAAGTTGGGATCAATGAGATTCTCTCCCCCTTCTCTTGCCGTAGAAGGAGTATTGATTATGTGTTTCAACACCACATGTAACGATGTTGGCTGAAAATTATAATATTATCATTATATTTAAAGAAAAATAAACACGCCACAGGTGAGGATATAAATCAAACAAATAACAAACCCTGTGGAAACAAAGTAAGCGAGTATCTAGACATAATCTAGCAGAGCGTTCAAGGATCAGGGGTGAAGTTCGAACTTTCCAAATCCAGAAATAGACAGAAGGAACTCTCACCTGGAAAGAGAAATTCATCAGATTCGTCTAATTTGTTGCAGAACCATTGTGTCCGTGAAGATGGTTGCCAGGACAGCCTCAAATCTGGAGTTTCTGATCTCAGAATCTCTAACCAAGGAAGATGACCACATGTTCTCAGTGCTCAGTGTCACCTCGCCCAGGATAGCAGAGATTCCTTCAAGTGACCGATGGAAATTCAAAGACAACACCCAACAATCATGAAAGCACTCACACAACGGCCAACAGAACATATGGTGATCAAAGAAATGCAAAGTTTATAACTTGGAATGAAAAGGGAACACACTGATAAGCACATCGAAGGGAGATATCTTAGCAATACCATGATGATTAGCCTATGGAAGAGAAAAAAAGGTCCCAGAAAATGTAAGGCAAACAGAAATCACAACTGAATAATCCACAGTGAAAGACGGCCGTGTTTAGACAGATTCTGCTTAAACGTTTGAAAGTCAGAAAAGTCACAACCCCAAAACCTGCAGTGAAGGTCAAACCTGGGCTAAATGGAATGGGAGAGTTCTGAGACTGCTCCAAGCGGGCTCTGAAACCTTGTGTCCATGAGGCTTGCAGGCACAGCACAGACACAATTCTCAGAAATCCTATGACATCACAGTAGACCAGGAAAACAACATGGCTTCATCTACACAGGGCCAGAGCTGCGCTCCAGTAGCATATTGAAGTCACATTTCAAAACAGCAGGTTGCCAATGGAACATGAAAGGGGCTGGCCACTGCTGAAGCTGTGAAGCCCGTGCCTTCTGGGTCTGCAGCCCGTGGTCGTCCATTTGTGCTCTTGGGGTGGAGCCTCCTCACCGCTGGTACAGCCATCCTGGGAGAGTCCTGGGAGGTAGTGTAGAGGCAGATGGGAAGTAACCTTAGGCAGTGCCAGTCTTGCTCAGCAAATACAGCAGCATGACCAGCAGATGTGAGCACTGCCATAAACTTCTGCCAAAAAAGACCCAATTAACCGTTGCAAAGAATAGAAAAACTGAGCCTCAAAAAAAGAAGCATGTCACTAAGAATAATAAGATATCTAGGACTAACCTTCACTAAACAGGTGGAAACATTATAAACTGATACTACCAAAGCTTTGGCTAAAGAAATTCCAGAAGACACAACGAAACGGAAGACTATTCCGTGCTGTTGGAATGGAAGAACTAACACACTTGAAACGTCCATAGCGGATAGAGGAATCTGTGGATTCCAAGCAATCCCAGTCAAAGTTGCAGTGATCTTTCCCACAGAAATAGAAGAGAGAATAATAAAGTCTCTATCCAGAAGGAAAGGACCCTGAATACCCAAAGGAATCCTGAAGAAAATGAACAAAGCAGGACGTATCACACTTTCTGATTTCCACACATAGGACGAAGCGCTAGGAACCGAAACGGCACAGTCTGGGCCCAAAAACAGGCACACAAATCCATGGAACAGAATCGAGAGCCCAGAGGTCAACTCACGCATATATGCACATGCATACATGCACAACACATTTTCAACCAGGGAACCAAGAGTACACAGCGGAGAAAGGAGAGTCTCGACAAGAAACGGTGGTGGGAAGACTGCACAGCCAAATGTAACACAATGAGAGTAGAGCATGATGTTACACTAGTCACACACACCTCCTCGAAACGGATTAAAGACTTGAATGGAAGACTTGAAACCGTGAGACTTCTAGGAGAAAACCTAGGCAGCATGCTCGTTGCCATCTGTCTTAGCAGCCTATTTGGAAGAAGCGTGTGTGACAGGAATGGGCAACAAAGGAAACAGGCAGATGGGAAGCGACGTTAGACTGGGCCAGTCTTCCTCAGCAAATACAGCAGCATTGCCAGCAGATGTGAGCACAGCAGTAAACATCTGCCTAAATAAAACCAATCAAAAGTTGCAAAGGATAGAAAAACTGAACCTCAAAAAAAAAAAAAAGCATGCTAGTAGGAAGAACAAGGTATCTAGGAATAACCTGTGCCAAACAGGTGAAAGCTATGTAAACCGAGAAGTAGTAAAGCTTTGGGGAAAGAAATTCCACAAGATACAAGGAAACGGAAGGGCATCAGTGCGCATGGAATGGAAGAAAACGAAGGAAGAATGAAGTATCATCACAATGATACCTTTCTTATCCCTGGAATCAGCATCTCTTTGATCTCTTCAAGTTTCTGTGCCTGGTTTCTGTTTGGAAAAGCTGTTTCTGGGTATCTCTCACTTGAGTATCCCAGCCTAAGCCACTCCTGGTACTGTAAACATGCAGCCATCTGGGGTGACACGTTCACTGTAATGTCATAAACACTCTCAGAATTCAAAGTTGTCCTGACAACCTCCATGCACACAGTGTTTCAGAGCCGTCTCCTCCCAGCCTGACTACTCCCCCTTTCCAGGAAGGATAGTTTTCCTTGTTCTGGATGTGTTGTCGGTTTTCAACTTTGTCCTCTAACTTGCAACGGTCTACTACATTCCCTCTAGACACCGGTTTCTTTCCTTTAAGATTATCCTGGGTTTTATCGCATATCTTTTGTGGATATGGCCAAATGGGTGGACTTTCCCCAGAGAAAGTCCTGGACTCCCTCCCAAGTTGACGTTGCCCAGGAAATCCTGTAATGCACAGTGATCATGGGATCTCATGGCAGTCTGACAATTCCACCTTGGTGGGTCACATATTTTCCTTCCTTCATGATTTGGGAAAGCCTACCAGATGCGTTCATAGACTCTAATATTCTCATGGTTCTTTTTCTGGTGAGTATTGATAAGGTCTCCTCACAATTACTACTTCTTTATGATCTCTGTGCCAACCATACCTTGAAATCTGGATTTCCTAATGCTAGAAATCTGATCTGTACCCATGATGCTAGCCCCTGAAGCCCGGGCCACGCAAGAGGAAGTTGGGCACTTCCCTGCTGCACCACAGGGCCGGCAATGAATTAGACTTCTGCACCAACCTTTGGCCTGAACTTGGGCAGATGTTGGCCTGCTTCAATCATTCGTGAAGGGAATCAGTAGTAACATCATGGAAGGTGTTATTTTCCATTGGTTCATGAGTTTAGCACGGAACATGTTCTCTTGCTAGTATTCCGCTTCATCACTTTGCAAAGGTCTACCTTTCTGTAGCATCATTAAGAACTTTGAGGTGATTACCAATCCTTGGAAGTTCATCCTCTCTGATCTCTTTCAGCCTATAAAGCTTTAGGCCGTAAGTCTGCACCCCTTTTTGGAGTTTTGATTTTATGTGAATTGATTGCCGTAACCCTGCATTCTAACATGCTATAGCTTTCAGATCTACATCCTCATAGATTTAGACTTCTGAGTAGGTTACATCATCTTCACCACCCTAAGGCTAATTACAGGCTCTCACGATACTTGTGCCTAATCAACTCTTTCTCCCTCTGGCCCTCGCCTACTTTTCCTCTGGGAACTACCAATCCCATGTCACATGCTACCTGTTTGTTGGTCCGTTTTTCCTCTTCTCCTGTACGTGAGATCCTGTGGTATTTGACCTTACCCCTGGCGCTTGTTTCAGTTCGTCTAGTACCCTCAGGAGCCATTCTGGTGGTCACAAATGGCTGGACTTGCATCCGTTCCGACAGCTGAGTGCTATGCCATTGTGTGGCTATAGCCCATCTTCCTTCTCCATTCGTCCCTTGATGGGCATCAGGGAGGCTTCCAAGTCTTGGATATCGGGCATAAGGCTGTGGTACTCACAGCAGTGCACGGATCTCTGTGCATTACTGTTTCCATGATCTTTGGATATATAGGTCACAGAGGAATAGCTGGATCATATGCTAGGTGGATTCTGAAACATTCTGAATTTTCACTCCTTTGTGTAGTGGCTGCATCGGCTCAAACTCCCACCTGCAGTGCAGGAGGCTTCCCTTCTCTCCACCTCCTCTCTGAAACATGTTGTTTCGTGTCTTCACCCTTATAGCCATTCTGTCCACTGTGAGCTGCTATCTCATTGCACTTCGGATTTGCATTGGCCTCAGACTTAATGATGAGGAACATGTTTTCATACAGCCTGTTGGCCATCTTTCTATCTTCCTGGGAGAAATGTGTGTTTCCATCTTTTGCCCAGGTTTTGTTGGGCTCATTGTTTTTTTTCCTGTGGAGATGTATGAGTTCACTGGATCTTATGGCTGTTCACCCCTTCTCCGATGTCTGTTCTGCAAACATCCTGTCACAGTTGTTGTGCTGTCTTTGCATTGAGTCGATGGAGTCGTTGGCCCGGTAGAAGCTTCTGCGTTGGATGGAGTCACGCTTGTTTCTTGTTTCTTTTGTTGCCCTTACCCAGTCACACATGCTTCTTCCAAGTAGGTGGCTATGCCAGATGGCAAAGAGCAAGCTGCCTGCATTTTCCCACAGAAGTTTCACGGTTTCAAGTCTTCCATTCAAAGCTTTACTCCATTTCAATGTGGTATGTGTGCCTGGTGTAACATCATGGTCTAGTCTCATTGTGCCACTTGTGGCTCTGAAGTCTTCCCAGCACTGTTTCTTTTCGAGACTCTCCTTCCTCTGCTGTCTCCTCTTGGCTCCCGTGTCGAAAATGGGCTGCCCATATATGTGGCAGTTGACTGCTGGGCTCAATTCTGTTCCATGGGCCTGTGTGCCTATTTTGGGGGAAAGGCTATGCTGTACCGGTACCTAGCGCTTTGTCCTATATTTGGCCATCAGAAAGTGTGATACATGCTGCTTTGTTCGTTTTCCTCAGGATTCCTTTTCCTATTCAGGGTCCTTTGTTGCCACATAGAAACTTTAGTATTCTCTCTTCTATTTCTGTTGGAAAGATTGCTGCAACTTTGGGACGACATGGAATGCAGACATTGCTTTTTCCGGTATGAATGCTTAAAGTGTGTTCGTTCTTCCATTCAAAGAACATGGAATAGACTTCCGTTTCCTTGTGTCTTGTGGAATTTCTTTGCCCAAAGCTTTGCTAGATTTTGGTAGACATAGCTTTCTCCTGTTTGGCCAATGTTATTCCTAGATTTTTTTTTCTTTTTATTGGCATTCTTTCTTTTTTGCTGTTCCTTTTTTCTATTCTTAGCAACATTTAATTGGTTTGTTTTGGCAGAAGTTTATGGCTGTGCTCACATCTGCTGGCCATGCTGCTGTATTTGCTGAGCAAGAGTAGCGTGGTATAATGTTGCTTCCCATATGCCTCTACACTGGGTCGCACGCCTGGCCCAGAACGGCTGGATGAGCGGTGAGGAGGCTCACCCCCAGGATTCCACGTGGCCGACCCTGGGTTGCCGACTCAGAACGCAGGGACTTCACGGCTGCCCCACTGGCTGGCCCCTTTCATGTTCCATTGGCAACCTGCAGTTGAGTGGAATGTACTTTAACATGTTACTTGAGCCCAACTCTGGCCCTGTGTAGATGAGGCCAGCTTCTTTTTCTGGACCACTGTGATGTTGGAGTATTGTCAGAATCGTGTCTCTTTTCCAATCAGGCTTCGGGGACACAGGGTTTCAGAGCCCACGTGGAGCAGTCTGAGAACTCACCCTTCCCAGTTAGCCCAGCTTTGACCTTCAATGCAAGTTTTGGGGTTGTGACTTTATCGGACTTTCAAACGTTCAAGCAGACCCTAACTAAACACTGAAGTCAATCACTGTGGATTATTGAGGTGTGATTTCTGTTTGCCTTCCATTTTCTGGGAGCTTGCTTTCGTTTCCATAGTCTAATCGTCATGGGTCTGAGCTATCTCCCTTCGATATGCTTATCAGTGTGTTCTCCTTCATTTCAAGTTAGGAGTTTGGTATTTCTTTAATCACCATAGGTTCTGTAGGCTGATGTGTGAGTGCTTTCGTTACTGTTGGGTGTTGTCTTTGAATTTCCATCGGTCATTTGAAGGAATCTTTGCCATCCTAGCCTAGATCCAACTGAGCACTGAGTAAACGTGGTCATCTTGGTTGGTTCGATATTGTGAGATCAGAAACCCCATGTTTGAGGTTGTCCTGGAAACCACCTTCCCAGACACAATGGTTATGAGACAAATTAGATGAATCTGATGGATTCCTCTCTCCAGCTGAGAGATCCTTCTGTCTCTTTTCTAGATTTGGAAAGTTCAGAAATTCACACCTTATCCTTGAACGCTCCACTAGATTACGTCTAGATACTGGCTTACTTTATTTCCACAGGTTTTGTTATTTGTTTAATTTACCTCCTCAGCTGTGGCATGTTTATATTCCTTTAAATAGAATGGTAATGTTCTAAGTTTCAGCAAACATCGTTATTTGTGGTGTCAAACACCTAATCAATACTCCTTCTACGGCAAGAGATGGGGGAGAGAATCTCATTGATCTCAACTGAGCACTCTAGCCTGGGAGGATAGCCTTCACACAGTAACGAAGCTTTCTGCAAAAGGGTGCTTTTGCGCACTCTTCCTGAGTCCTTCCAAACCAAGAGACATACCCCAAGCATGACAGGGGCCCATTCCTTCCAGGCTTCAAAGAGATGCCTAGTGACACATTACCATGTACCCAGTGGGTGCCTATGATGCCAAAGCTATGGAAAGTGAGACTTCTCTTCACAGAATACTAGGGACCTAGGACCGAGGCCTCTATTCTTCACTTCAATGTCTTCAAGAGATCATTCTTGACTTTGGATTATGAGTAAGGCAGAAGGCCAACATAGGTCTGATAAGCCCAAGGTCCGGCCTCTTGTTTCAAGTCAAGTTTCAAGCTTGAATCAGCATGACCTCCCCATCGACTTGAGGAGATGGCAATGTTCTCCTCTCAGTGCTTGTCCCTCTGTTATCACTTCTTCCCAATGATTCCTTTCTTATCCATTGAATTAGCGTCTCTTGCATCTCTTCACGTTTCTGCGCCCAGATTCTGTTTGCAAAAGCTGTATCTGGGTATCTGTCACTTGAGTATCCAAGCCTAGGCCAATCCTCGGGCTGGAGACCTGCGGCCATCTTGGGTGACATGTTTACCGTGATGTCATAAACACCCTCAGAATTCTAAGCTGTCCTGAAAACCTCCATGCACACAGTTCTTCACGACCATCTCATACCAGTCTGACTACTTCCCCTTTCCAGGTAGGATAGTTTTCCTTGTTCTGGATTCCGTGTCTGTTTATAACTTTATCCTCGAACTTTGAAAGGTCTACTACAATCCCGCTGGACACCAGTTTCTTTCTTTTCAGATTACCCTGGGTTTTATCTCTTATCTTTTGTGGATGAGTCCAAATGGGTGGACTTTCCCCAGAGAAAGCCCTGGAGTCACTCCTGAGATTGATTTTCCTGGTCAATCCTCTGATGCGTAATGATCGTGTCATCTCCATTTCCACCTTGGCAGGTCACATGTTTTCCTTCCTTCATCATTTGGGGAAGTGTTCCTGATGCGTTCGTAGATTGCAATATTCCCATGGTTCTTACTCTGATGTGTATTCATAACGTCTCTTCACAATTTCGAATTCTTTAGGATGTCTGTCTGCACCATAGAGTGAAATCTATATTTGCTAATGCTACTAATCTGATCCGCACCCGTGATGCTCGCCGATGAAGCCTGTACCACCCAAGTGGAATGTGGGAACTTACCCAGTACACCACAGGGCCGGCACTGAATTGGATTCTTGGACCAACATTTTGCCTGAACTGGGGAAGATGTTGGCCTGCTTTGATTATTTGTAAAGGTAATTAGTAGTAACATCATGGACGGTAACCTTTTCCTTTGGATCCTGAGTTTAGCACGGAACATGTTCTCTTGGTAGAGTTGTTCTTCAACTCTTTCCCACTTTCTACCTTTCTGTAGCATTATTAAGCTCTTGAAGGTGATTATCAATGCTTGGAAGTTCATCTTCTCTAATCTCTTTCAGCCTCCAAAGCTTTAGGCCATAAAACTGCTTGCCTTTTTGTAGTCTTGATTTTACATGAATTGATTGCCATAACCCTGCATTATAACACCCTATTGTTTTCAGATTTACAACCTCCTAGATTTATTGTTCTTTGTATGGTACATCATCTTCACCACCGTAAGCCTAATGACATGCCCATACCACACACTGGTGCCTAACCAACTCTTTCTTCCACTGTCTTCTGCCACTGATTCCCTCTGGGAACCACCAATCCCTTGTCATGTGCTACCAGTTTGTTTCTCCTTATTTTACTCTTCTCCTTGTAAGTGAGATGCTACGGTATTTGACTTTCTCCCTGGGGCTTCTTTCAGTTCCCCTCATACCCTCAGGAGCCATTCTGGTGTCACAAATGGCTGGACTGCACCCTTTCTTGCAGCTGAGTGCTATCCCATTGTGCGGCTATAGCCAATCTTCCTTCTCCATTCGTCCCTTGATGGGCCCCAGGGCGATATCCAAGTCCTGGACATCAGGATTGAGGCTGTGGTGAACACAGTGGTGCAGGGATTCCTATGCGTTGGTGTTCCAAGTTCTTCGGATAAATACACCGCAGAGGAATAGCTGGATCATATGGTAGATGGATTCTGAAGTTTCTGCGGAAATTCCACACCGCTTTGCATAGTTCCCGCACCGGCTTACACTCCCACCAACGGTGCAGGAGGCTTCCCTTCTCTCCACCTCCCCTCCGACACTTGTTTCCTGTCTTGTTCCTTATGGGCATTCTGACCACAATGTGCTGTTATCTCATTGCCATTTGGATTTGCATTGGCCTTAGACGTAATGATTATGAACATGTGTTCAGATAGCTGTTGGCCATCGTTCTATCTTATTTGGTAAAACTCTGTTTCCATCTTTTGCCCAGGTTTTAATGGGCTTGTTGTTTTTTCTCTTGTGTTGGCGTGTGCGGTCGTTGGCTCTTTTGGCTATTCAGTCCTTCTCCGATGTGTGGTTTGAAACATCCACTCGCAGTTGTGCTGTCTTTGCATTGAGTGGATGGTTTCCTCGGCTGGGCAGAAGCTTCTGCGTTGGATGCAATCCCATTTGTTTCTTGTTTCGTGTGTTGCCCTTGCCCAGTCACACATGCTTCTTCCAAATAGGCGGCTATGCCACATGGCCATGAGCAAGGTGCCTGGTTTTCAACTGGAAGTTTCACGGTTTCAAGTCTTCCATTCAAGGCTTTAATCCCTTTCGAGGTGGTGTGTGAGCCTGATGTAACATCATGGTCTACTCTCATTGTGTCACATATGGCTGTGCAGTTTTCCAGCACCTTTTCTTCTTGAGACTCTCCTTTCTCCACTGATCCTCTTGCCTTCCTCGTTGCAAATGGGCTGTCCATATATGTGTGAGTTGACCTCTGGGCTCTCGATTCTTTTCCGTTGATCTCTGTGTCTGTTTTTGAGACCAGACTGTGCCGTTTCGGTACGTAGCACTTCGTCCTACATGTTGAAATCAGTACATGTGATATGTCCTGCTTTGTTCGTTTTCCTCAGGATTCCTTTGGGTATTCAGGGTCCCGTGTTGCTGGATAGAGACTTAAGGATTCTCTCTTATATTTCTGTGGCAAAGATTCTGCAACTTTGTCTGGGATTGCATGGAATCCAGAGACTGCTTTATCCGTTATGGAGGTTTCAAGTATTTTAGTTCCTACATTCCTATAGCGTGGAATACCCTTCCATTTGCTTGTGTCTTCTGGAATTTCTTTCCCCAAAGTTTTGTTAGTTTTCGATTTCCATGGCTTGCACCTGTTTGGCTAAGCTTATTTCTAGAGATCTTATTCTTTTTTTCCTGAGGTTCGGTTTTTCTGTTCTTTTCAAGTTTTCATTAGTTTTGTTTTGGCTGATGTTTATGGCTGTGCTCAGATCTGCTGTCGATGTTGCTGTATTTGCTGAGGACTACTGACGCTGTCTGACGTTGCTTCCCAGCTGCCTCTACACTACCTCCCATGCCTCCCCGAGAATGGCTGGACCAGCGGTGAGGAGGTTCACCCCCAGGATTCCGCATGGCCACCCAGAACGTGCAGACTTCACCACTGCACCACGGGCCGGCACCTTTCATGTTCCATTGGCAACCTGCAGTTGAGTGGAATGGGACTTGAATATGCTACTTAAGCCCAACTCGGGCACTGTGTAGATGAGGCCAGTTTGTTTTTCTTCTCCACTGTGATGTCAGAGGATTTGTCAGAATTGTGTCTCTGCTGTCCCTGCAAACTTCATAGACACAGGCTTTCAGATCCTGATTTTAGCAGTCTCATAACTCACCCTTACCAGTTAGCCTAGGTTTGACCTTCGCTTGGGTTTTTGGGATTGTGACTTACTCCGACATTCGAACGTTCAGAGTATGTCTAAAACTGACATCTTTCTTTATGTATTATTCATGTGTGATTTCTGTGTGCCTTCCATTTTCTGGGACCGTTTTTTATTTTCCGTGGTAGAATCATTGATATGGGCTCAGCGAGCTGAAGACTCGAATGAAAGATTGCTTGGACTCTCAAGATCCTGCATTGGTGTTCTTTTATTGAGAGAACAGTACAGGATAGCATGGGGACAGGACACATTAGCAGTGAAGAGCTACTGCTGCTGCTGCCTGGGGACAGGACCCATGGCTAGTCAGGGCTCCTGCTGCTGCCCTGACTGGAGGGTTAGGGCTAATTTCATAAGGCATGGGTATATGACTTATTTTTACTCGAAAAAGAAATAATGATGTAAAATGTCTTTAAATGATTTCAGTACAGATGGGGTCTGGACATTGTGTTGTCATATTTTTAGATATGAATCTGGCCATATAGATCAGCTTGTAGGTGAGAATGCCCTGGGCTTCTTGCCCTGGGGCAGCCCTAATTCATACCATAAAAAAATGCACTGGGTCATATAGTTTGGCATGTAGTCCAGGTCACCTTCAGCTTCCCTAGCTGGGGCAGCCCTGATCCACATCATGAAACCTCCCTGAACCTATTTGGACTGGAAATCTTTGGGGATATGGATGATGGTCAGTCTTCTGTAACTACTTCTGTCTGTACAGGGTCGTAGAGCTGTCCCTAAATGGGGCCATAGGTACACTTAGGCAGTTTAGTGGACCAGAAGGCTTGCCCCATTGAGTTCAAGCCTGACAAGTTATACAGATCCTCTGGAGATGAGAAACTCATTGACAAGAGGTGGTCCAGGAAGTGAAACATTTTTGACATGCATAAGACAAACCATGAAACAGACAACAAAATATCATAAGAAATACAAGCAGTATGTTTAACCCAATGAATAAGGTTTTGAAGTAGTGCAGAAACCTTGTCCTGACTAGGAGTTTAACCAATCATTTAGATTTAGGGTTGGTCAGACATGGATTTAATTTGGTGGCTGGGATACCAAGCCAGAAATATTTTGACGGTAGTCAGGAATATAGACACAACAATCAGTTTTTATAATGGCACAGGTTCCCCCTTGTACTGCTGTCAAGACATCCAGAGCCATTTGGATTTGGAGGACTGCCTTACACACTTGGGATACTTCTAAATTGAGCAGTGAAATGCTATGTTGTGTATCATTTAATGCCTTCATACTAAATTTGTTTAGGACTTCCATGTGCAAGACGACACTTTCGATTCCAAATTGGTGAAAGAAAATTGCGGAAAGATGGTCATACCAGTGGAAGACAGGGATGGTCAAGTGTTGTTGCAAGTTGGGTAGGATAGCAGGAGGAGATATAGTAAATGTAGTTCCACCTTGCATGCAGACAAAGCCTAGAGTGCATCGTCCAATCCATGCAGGTGGTAGCCAAGGTCATAAATTGGAGCCACGTATCCACTGAGCACCGTTAGGGGCTAACCAATGCGTGTTGAGCCATGTATCCCAGTCAGTCTGAAACCAATCAGTATTTTTTTTAAGGCTATGATATGAGAACACATATAACAGGGACTTTTTCCCATAGGTCGAGTGCCATAAGGCCATGTATCACAGGGGTGATTATTTTTCCCGAAAACAAAGTGGCCTTTTACTGAGTTGCCCACTAGTAGAGGTGAACCAAATATATTCATCCCAAATTTTGTATTGTCCATCCTGTGTGTATTAATAAGTTGGGGACATTACCTTTGGAACTTGTTCTGTATGATCCAAGTGTGACAAGGCAAATCTAGTTAGTATTTGGACAGTAGTATTGAAGGAAAATGTTTGATTGTGGCCAGGAAACTTCCAGGTGTCAGAGGTAGATGGCCACAAGGAGACATTACTATTAATAATACATGAATATTGCGGAAGAAAAGAGCTAGAATCTAATAATCATGAATGCCTACTATAGCTTCTACAGATACATAATTTTTTCTCTCTTAAATCACTCTCATTTTTACAAAAGATAGCCAAATCAGGATTAACGGGTTTGCAAATCAAGTGTAGTTGCAATACAACTTGCTCCAATTATTTACATCAGAGCAGCAGGAATAGTAATTGTTCATACAGGCTTTTTTAAATGTGCTTCGCTGGATCTTTTCCTGCAGAATCTCAGATTGAACTGTGAAGGCCTCTAGAGGCCAGAAAAGCCAAGCCAAGGACTTGCCATCAGATTTGGCCAGAATTAGCTACAGATTTGAGTGGTGTTCTCTTTGAGGTCTCCCCAAATATTCGGAGGTTCCTTGCACCTGCCAGATAAGCAAGCTTCCTTACTTACCGGGTAAGATTGCCAAAATCTCAGTGAACAAGGTACCAGGCCTGTGTTTCCGAGTGGCTGTATTCCAGAAAGTCCAATCTTTGTTCCTGAAACGCTGTCTTGTCATATCTGAGGCTGTGTGTTTCAAATATGACATTCCAGTCAAAGCCTTGGTAATGTAACCAATGTGTCCTGTTATAAGGAGAACAGATTCTTATGGAACTTATGCAAATATTGCCACGAAATGACCATACTCAGTCACAAAGGGTTTCCAAATTCAGGAGGGATAAGGTAGGGAGAAAAAGATAAATGTTTCAGTTTTGCTCATAAAGGTATAATTTCACCAAATGGCTGTAAGTTAGAGTTAGCATAAGAGAAAAGAGAAAAAGATTTCCTTCATTATGAGAAAACAAAACAACACATCAAAACTCAACAATATCTCAAACAGAAGTCCTAAAAATTTATAATCGTCCTAATCAGTGCACACAATCCTGTATAATCAATTCTTGAGCTGAATCTTCTGTTAGCAGATTGATGAGCATAGTTTCTGTTAGAATTCTGTCATTTCTTACTCCGTTCAGTTTTACAATCTGAAGGTTTATCAGAAACATGTCGTTTAGACTCTTTGTGTCAGAATCCTTTCCAGGAATTTCTCAGAAGTTGAAACATATTTGCAAAAGGAAAAAGCATCAGAGTAAAACAACAACTATCTGCAAATGGACAAAGAACTCAAAAGGGCAATTGGCAAAGAAACTTGACTACTTCTGTGACATATAACACTGCCAGATAATAAGTGAACTTATCACTGACAACCAGGGCAGATCAGAATTTTAGGAATGCTATCTAATTTTGAGACGTCTATATTAATATCATTTACCCATCAAATACCAGCTAAGAAAGTCTATTGTCGCTTATTTCACAATGTTTCCCATTTAATTTAATAGACCAAATAAGCCAAATTACTTTAGCATTTTCCTACTTGTAGGAAGAGAGAGCAAATTTTTTGAGAAGTCTCAGGGACCCTCTGAAAATCCTCAGAGTAATCATTCTTCTGTCTACCAGGTCTAAAGAACGCCCTCATTCAGGATTTCAATATGTTTGAGTGAGAAGCTTGTCACAACATATCAAAAGTTTTTAAAATGTTGTTCAAATAGCAAACAACACTCACTGTGAAACAATGCTCAGGTATCCATTCAAAGTGATAACAGAGAGAGTCAAAAATATAAAGAGTAACCTCAGCCATTATTTTCACAAAACAGATTTGTCTCTTAGGTAGACTTACTCAAAGGAACAGCTTTTATAACCTCTTTATCAAGAGCAGATCAAAAGTTCAAGAAAATGTATCCTTTTAGAGAAAACCAAATTTGAATTTCTGCACCTACTTATGTTTCACATTCAAACTCATTCACTTAATTGAACTTACTTTAGTCTACTTGACCAGGCATAAAATTCCTTTCAGAATTTCTCCTTCACAAACCTTCTACATCTTTCTTTTTCATTTTCAGTACTTGTCCCAAAGTCTTTCTTTTTTCCTTTCTAGTACATCAGGAGCAATTTATCTTTCTTAACCCATCAAACAAAAATATTTCCATTCTTTATACCTTTTTTACTGAAAACATACATTTTAACTTCCTTGAATACAGAGCTCTTTTGCTTAGTAATTTCCAGTAGCTTTAATTCCATAGGTTAGTTAGAACCTTTAACGCTTAACGGACCTAGTAAACACTAAAAAGGTAAACAATTATGAAATGTCTTTTATATCAGCATTCTAAACACTTCACAACTTAAGACACATGCCACTTCGCAATAAAACACAAGGCATGCTTTTTGATACACCCAAACGCTTTTAGCCTGTTTAATAAGAAGCCAAAAGTAGATAACTTAGATATGTTTAACTATAATGTGTGTGTTCTGTTCTATCCAAAAGTGACCCGCATAGTCATCTTTTTATCATTTAACTTAACTTGGCAAAACTCAAGATTGTTACCAAAAAGGATTTCGAAGCTGTTGTTTTTCCCCAAGTATACAGCCCACAAAAGTTATTGTACTCACTTTTATGAGTTTTATGTATTTAAACCATTTGTTTCCAACAATTATGTTCAGATTACTAGGGAAACCTCATGAGGCATTAGACAAAACTGGTCATCATTTAAAGCTATTATTTTGCTGACAAATTTAACAAAGTGAACTTATATGACTAGTAAACCGAGTCTGAATGCCTGCATCCTATGCAAATACTGACAACTCTGACAAGAAGACAATTTTCAATGAAACCAACAAACTTAAACAAGCTTTCATTTACCAAAGGTTAATTCACTTCTTAACTTTGAAAGTCACTCTGTTAATTTCGACTACATTAGAATTTAAGAAAGCACTTACTTTAAGCCAACTAAACAGAGATCTTAATTTTGGCCAGACCATCCAGGGGTTAAAATATCACACGTATAATGTACACATAGACACATATACACAGAGACTGTACAACTATTGTTTTAAAAACTACTGCCATGAATCAGGTACAATAATATAAAGCTCACCAGTTATAAATCAACACTTTCTTTTGAGCCTTTTTACTAATACTTATGGAGAAGACCCTCAAGATGCTAGACTTTTTGCAAGGGCACACTTATGGCCATTTATCCTTTCCCCTCCTTTTTTTTTTTTTTCAGTCTTAAGAATGAGTGATATGCTAGATAGTAGTTCCTGGAGAGGGGGGAAGATAATCCTTTTCATGGTAAAGGAACAAGGTGGAATCTGAACTGCCTCTAGAACTGTATTTCCAGTCTTGCAAGGATTTTCTAAGCACAGTTGCTCTTGATTTCTCAGAAACTGGACTGTAACTTGAAGGACGTTCTAGGTTGATCTGCCTGTCCAACTTCACCAGAAAGGCACAGAGATGCATCACACATTTTCTACCAGCTGGCATTTCTGGGGCATAATCCATACAATTGAAAGTGTTTCTAATTAGTTAGAATGGCCCTGAGTGATGAGTCTTAAGGGATGCTTATCTCATTCCCCACGGCAGTAAAGCCAGTGTCCAACTGACAGTGAAGTGGAGAAGGGTGGAGTGCATACAAAGGGCTTGAACTGGCTGGAGGCCGGGGCTCCCAGTACCCGGGTTGAGAATGAAGTTCCTTGCAAAAGGTGTTCAAGTTTTCCGATTTTACAGAAGTTCCAGGTTCTGGTCAGGTACAGCCTGAACTTAACCAAGACTTGGTGACAACAGAGGACATGATGAGCAAAACAAAGAAAGGAAATGAAGACATCAGACCTCACCCTCATGGCCGCTCAAAGAGGGTTCTCAAGAGAAGACTCACTCAACAGTTCCCGTGCTGGGGCACACTACTGTAGCATGACAGTTCACAGAATAAATCACAGGTCTGCCACCCTCATAGCCAACTCAGTAGGTGACTAAAACACTCAATGAGTCAACCCCCAAGAGAGGGCACCCTACTTGGGCTTTCCCGGGTGAGTAGGCCCAGAAATGCCAAGTTTGGACTCCCAGGGGGGGAGGCCATGACTGTTGACAGATTTCTTTGCTTCCCTGTTGCAAAGCTCAAAAGGAGATGAAAATCGCCATTGCAACTCTAAGAAAGATGAAAGAGACAGGTCCATTACCTTGAAAATCCCCCCTGAACCTGGGGCAGCATCCTACCTGTCATTCCTACTGTGGGGTTCCTATAACAAGGGGTGATTGGGGTGTCCCCCAGCATTGCCTCCATTGCATATCTTCCCTGGTATGCCTGGAAGTTACAGGTGCCTGGTGAACATCCTTCCTATTCTGCCTGGCAGTAATAGGTGCCTGGTGAATGGTCCCCAAGAGAAAGGGAGAAGTTCAAGAGAGAACAGGATGGAGAAAATTAGTGAGGCATTTTCCGCCGCTCTGGGGGACATTCTACCCAATTGCGTGTTGGAGGCATTCTCCGAGAAGGGCTTCCCATACGCAACCAAAGGTTAGACTTTGGTACTTTCCTTGAACTGGAGTCCCAATTGGGACATTCACACAGTTCAGAGCATGTTCAGGTGCCATGGGAGGTATCCCAATCCAACCTTAGGAAAAGAAACCTTACAGGGGAGTCTTGCAGATTGCCGACCATCCTAATGACTTAAGTGACCGACCCGTGCCCACCTAAAATTTGTATATTAGAGATACAGTCAGGAAGGAATGGAGTAATTCACTCTACATCGCCCTTAGGCTTAAGGTACTGATTCTCTTCAAGCTGAATGCCATGATTTGCCCCATAGAGTAGCCATGGGCAGCAAACGTGGATTCATACAGCTATCCAAGACAGTTCCTGATGGAGAAGTGAATTGTGATTCATCCTCGAAGCTGATGAGTTGGAAGAAAGATTTCTTGGTCTCTCAAGGCCTGGAAGAGGTTCTCTTTTATTTAGAGAATGGTACAGGATAACATAGGGACAGGACCCATGGGCAGTAAAGAGTTGCTTCATGGGGACAGGACCTATGGGCCGTGAAGAGCTGCAGGCATGGGAACTGGATGCACGGGCAGTGAATAGCTGCTGCTGCTGCATGGGGAAAGGAGCCATGGGCAGTCAGATGTCCTGCTGCTGCCCTGAGTTGAGGGTAAGGGCAAATTTTATAAGGCATAGGTACGTGACATTTTTACTGGAAAAAGAAAAGATGATGTAAAAAGCCATTAAATGACTTCAGTACAGATGGAGTCTGGTTATTGTGTGGTCGTATAACACTAGATACGAATTTGGCCATATAGATAGGCATGTAGGTGAGCATCACCTGGGCTTCTCTCACTGGGGCACCTCTAATTCATACCAAAAAAAATTCACCGGGTCGTATGCTTTGACATGTAGGCCAGGTATCCTTGGGCTTTTCGAGCTGGGGCAGCCTTAATCCACATCAATCGTCATTGTCTTTCTCAGCTATCTCCCATAGATACGCTTATCAGTCCATTCTCCTTCATTCCAAGTTATGAATTTTGTGTTTCTTTAATCACCATATGTTCTCTAGGCTGATGTGTGAGTGTTTTCATGATTGTTGGGCATTGCCTTTGAATTTCCATCTTTCACTTGAAGGAATCTTTGCTATCCTAGCCTAGGTCCAACTGAGCACTGAGAACACGAGGTGATCTTGGTTGGTTTGACATTCTGAGATCAGAAACTCCAAATTCTATGTTGTCCAGGCAACCACCTTATGGACATAATGTTTCTGAGACAAATTAGAGAAATCTGATGAATTCCTGTCTCCAGGTAAGATATTTTTATGTCTCTTTTCTAAATTTGGGAAGGCTGGAACTTGACCCTGGATCCATGGTCCTCCTAGTAGATTACATCTAGATAGTGCTTTACTTTATTTCTGTAGGGTTTGTAAGTTGTTTGATTTACACCCTAAGCTCTGGCATGTTTATTTTTCGTTAAATATAAGTGTAATGTTCTAATTTTCAGCCAACTTCCTCACATATGCTGTCAAAACACATAGTCAATAATCTTCTATGGCCAGAGATGGGAGAGAATTTCACTGGTGCCAAACTGAGCACTCTAGCTTTGGATGTCAGCCTTCACTTTGGAATGGTGATTCCCAGAGGGAATGAAAAAATCCAAAAAGGCGTGCTGATTTGGGGCATAAAGGATTTGAGGCTGAAAGAGATTAGAGAAGATGAACTTCCAAGGACTGTGAATCTCCTCCAAATGCTTAATGATGCTACAGAAAGTAGACCATTGCAAATAGATTATGGGGAATACTATGAAGAGAATGTGTTCCGTGCTAAACAGATGAACCAAGGGAAAATGTTACCGTCTATGATGTTACGAGTAATTACATTCACGAATAATCACAGCAGGCCATCTTCTTCCCAAGTTCAGGACAAATATGGGTCCACAAGTAAAATTCAGGGCCAGCCATGTGTTCAGGAGTGTAAGTGCTCACATTCCTATTGGGTGGCCTGGGATTCATGGATTCGCATCACTGGTGCTGATCAGATTAGTAACGTTGGGAAAGATAGATTTCATGGTATGGTGTGTACAGAGATCACAAAGAAGTCGAAATTGTGAGCATACATCAGAGATAGGCAATAGGAAAAAAACATGAAAATATTGCAATCTATGACATATCTGGTACACTTCCCTAAATACAGACTGAAGGAAGTGATGTGACCTGCATAGGTAGAATTGGCGGACTGCATGAAATGACACGATCATTGCACATCAGAGGCTTCAGTGGGCAAATTCAACTTTGGGTGGACTCCAGAACTTTCACTGAGGAAAGTCTACACATTCGGCCATATTCACAAAATGTAACAGATAAAACCCAGGATAAACTTAAAGTAAAGAAACCATGTCTAGAGAGAATGTAGTAGACATTTAAAAGTTCAAGGATAAAGTTAGAAACCGACAAGAAATCCAGGAAATGGAAAACTATTCAAGCTGGAAAGGGAGAGTAGTCATGTGCATAGAAGATGCTGGGACAACTTAGAAGTTTCAGGTAGTTTATGACATCACAGTGAACATGTCACCCAAGATGGCCTCATGGTTATAGTCTGAGGATTGTCCTAGGCTACGGCACTCAAGTTAGAGATACCCAGAAGAGAATTTAAAAACAGAAACCAGGCAATGAAACTTGAAGAGAGAGAATACATGCTGATTAAAGGGGTAAGAAAGAAGTCATTGTGAGGAAGCAATAATAGGGGGACAAGCGCTGAGTGGAGAACATTGTAATCTACTCAAGTGTATGGGGAAGCCATGCTGATGCAAGCTTGAAGCTCGATTTGAAATCAGAGGCTGGACTTGGGGCTTATCAGACCTACATTGTCCTTCTGCCTTAATCATAATCCAAAATTAAGAATGATCTCCTGAGGACACGGTAGACAATGATTGATGCTTCCTTTCCTATGCCCCTAGCATTCATTGAAGAGAAGTCTCACTTTCCATAGCTCTGGCATTACAGAGGCCCATTGGGTACATGCTAATGTGTCACAAGATATCTCTTTGAACCCTTGAAGGAATGGACCCCCATCATGCTTCGTGTATGTCCCATTGTTTGACAGGGCTCCAGAATTGTGCTGAGAAGCACCCTATTCCAGATGGCTTCGTTGCTTTGTGAGGGCTGCCCTACCAGGCTAGTATGCTTGGTTTGGCTTCAATGAAATTCTCTCCCCATATCTCTTGAAGTAGAATGATTATTAATATCGTGTATTGACAGCATGTGTAAGGAGGTTGGCTCAAAATTAGAACATTACAATTATGTTTATAGAAAAATAAACATGCCAGAGCTGAGGATGTAAATCGAACAAGTAAAACACTCTATAGAAATATAGTAAGCCAGCATCTAGACGTAATCTAGTGGAACACTCAAGGATCGGGAGTAAAGTTCGAAACTTCCCAAATCCAGAAATGAGACAGAAAAGTATCTTACCTGGAGCAGAGTTCATCAGATTTCTCTAATATGTCTCGGAAACATAATGTCCGTGAAGGCGGTTGCCAGCACAACCTCGAATCTGGAGTTTCTGATCTCAGAATGTCAAAGCAACCAAGACGACCACGTGTTATCAGGGCTCAGTGTCACCTCGGCCAGGATAGCAGTTTCCTACAGGTGACCGATGGAAATTCCAAGACAACACGCAACAATCACGAAAAGACTCAGACCTCGGTATACAGAACATATGATGATTAGAGAAATACAAAAGTCATAGCTTGCAATGAAGGAGAACGGACTGATAAGCCTATCGAAGAGAGATAGGTCAGAAAGACCGTAACGATTAGACTTTGGAAAAGAGGAAAAACTCCCTGAAAATGGAAGGCCAATAGAAATCACATCTGAATAATCCACAGTGAAAGACTTCAGTCATTAGACAGACTCTGACTGGACGTTTGAAAGTCCGAGAAAGTCACAACGCCAAAAACTGCAGCGAAGGTCAAACCTGGACTAACTGGGAAGGGTGAGTTATGGGACTGCTCCACGCGGGCTCTGAAAGCCTGCATCCACGAAGCTACACAGGACAGCAGACACACGATTCTGACAAATCCTCCGACATCACAGAGGGCCAGAAAAAGAAGCTGGACTCATCTACACAGGGCCAGAGGTGGGCTCAAGTAGCATATTCAAGTCACATCCCACTCAACTGCAGGTTGCCAATGGAACACGAAAGGGGCCGGCCAGTGGGGAAGTGGTGAAGTCCGCACATTCTGGTTTGGGAGCCCGGCTTTGGAGACATGGAATCCTGCGGGTGAGCATCCTCACGGCTCGTCCAGCCATTCTGGGGCAGATGTGTGAGGTAGTGTAGAGGTAGATGGGAAGCGACATTAGACAGCTCCACTCTTCCACAGCAAATGCAGCAGCATGGCCCGCAGATGTGAGCACAGCCATAAACTTCTGCCAAAACAAAGCCAATCGAAAGTTGCAAAGAATGAAAAATTGAACCTCAAAAAAGAAAGCATGCCAGTAAGAAGTAAAAGATATCTAGCAATAACCTTGGCCAAACAGGAGAAAGCTATGGAAACCGAAATACAGCAAAGATTCTGGGGAAGAAACTCCGGAAGACACAAGGAGATGGAAGGCTATTCCGTGTTCTTCGAATGGAAGAACTAACACACTTGAAGCGTCCATACCACATAAAGCCATCTCTGGATTCCATGCAGTCCCAGTCAAAGTCGCAGCACTATTTCCCACAGAAATGGAAGAGAGAATCCTAGAGTTTCTATCCCACAACAAAAGACACAGAATAGCCAAAGGAATACTGAGGAAAACGGACAAAGCAGCAGGCATCACACTTTCTGATTTCCAGATATAGGACGAAGTGCTAGGTACGGAAACAGCACAGCCTGGCGCCCAAAAGAGGCACACAGACCCATGGAACAGAATCGAGAGCCCAGAGGTCAACTGACACACGTATGGACAGCCCATTTTCGACCAGGGAGCCAACAGGAGACAGCAGAGAAAGGAGAGTCTCGATAAGAAATGGTGCTGGGAAGACAGCACAGCCACATGGAACACAGTGAGAGTAGACCATGATGTTACACCAGGGACACACACCACCTCGAAATGGATTAAAGCCTTGAACGGAAGACTTGAAAACGTGCAGCTTCTAGGAGAAAACACAGGAAGCTTGCTCTTTGCCATCTGGCTTAGCCACCTGTTTGGAAGAAGCATGTGTGACCGGGCAAGGGAAACAAAGGAAACAAGAAACAAGCGGGACTCCATCCAACGCAGAAGCTTCTGCCCAGCCAATGACACCATCGACTGAATGCAAAGACTGTGCAACAACTGACAGCAGATGTTTGCAAACCGCACATCGGAGAAGGGGTGAACAGCCATAAGATCCAATGAACTCATACGTCTTCACAGGAAAAAAAAACAGCGAGTCCAATAAAACCAGGGCAAAAGATGGAAACAGACAGCTCTCCCAGGAAGATAGAAAGATGGCCAACAGGCTGTATGAAAACATGCTCATCAACATTAAGTCTCTGCTCAATGCAAATAAGAACGGCACTGAGATAGCAGCTCACAGTGGTCAGAATGGCTATAAGGATGAAGACAGGAACCAACAAGTTTCAGAGAGGAGGTGGAGAGAAGGGAAGCCTTCTGCACTGCTGGTGGGAGTGTAAACCTGTGCAGCCACTATGCGAAATGGTGTGGAATTTCCTCAGAATTTTCAGAATCCATTTACCGTATGATCCAGGTATTCCTCTGTGGTGTATACATCCAAAGATCTTGGAAACACTAATGCACAGAGATCCGTGCATCGCTGTATTCCCCACAGCCTTACTCCCAATATGCAACATTTGGAAGCCTCCCTGATGCCCATCAAGGGACGAATGGAGAAAGAAGATGGGCTATAGCCACACAATGGCATAGCACTCAGCTGTAGGAACAGATGCAGTGCAGCCATTTGTGACCACCTGAATGGCTCCTGAGGGTATCAGGGGAACTGAACCAAGCCCTGGGGTAAGGTCAAATACCACAGGATCTCACGTGCAAGGAGAAGAGGAAAAATGGACCAACAAACAGGTAGCACGTGACATAGGATTGGCAGTTCCCAGAGGGATATGGGGGCGGGGGACGGAGGGACAAAGAGTTGATTAGGCACAAGTGTGTGGAGAGGGCCTGTAATTAGGCTTACACTGGTGAAGATGATGTAGACTACACAGAAGTCTAAATCTATGAGGATGTAGATTTGAAAGCTATAGGATGTTAGAATGCAGGGTTAAGGAAATCAATTCACATAAAATCAAAACACCAAAAAGGGGTGCAGATTTACGGCCTAAAGCTTTGGAGGCTGAAAGAGATTAGAGAAGATGAACATCCAAGGATTAACAATCCCCTCTAAATGCTTAATGATGATACAGAAAGGTAGACCTTTGCAAAGAGATGAAGAGGAATACTACCAAGAGAACATGCTCCGAACCAAATCATGAATCAACGGCAAATGTTACTGACCCTGATGTTACTACTGCTTCCCTTCACGAATGATCGAAGCAGGCCAACATCTTCCCAAATTCAGGCCAAAGATTGGTCCAAAAGCCCAATTTGGGGCCGGGCTGTGGTGTAGCAGGTAAGTGCCCACATCCGCTTGGGCGGCCCAGGCTTCACCGGCTAGCATCACGTGTGCAGATCAGATTACTAGCATTAGGAAATACAGATTTCAAGGTCTGGTGGTCACAGAGATCATAAAGAAGTAGAAATGGTGAGGAGACCTTATCAGTACGCACCAGAAAAAGATCCACGAGAATATTACAATCTATGAACGCATAAGGAACACTTCCCCAAATGATGAAGGAAGGAAAACATGTGACCTGCCAAGGTGGAATTGTCAGACTGCTAGGAGATCACACAATCAGTGTGCATCAGGGGAATGCCTGGGCAACTTCAACATGAGAGGGTCTCCCGGACGTTCTCTGGGGAAAGTCCACCCATTTGGCCATATCCACAAAAGATAAGAGATAAAACCCGGGATAAGCTTAAAGGAAAGAAACCGGTGTCTAGAGGGAACTTAGTAGACCCTTCAAGTCCTTGGAGAAAGTTAGAAACTGACAAGAAATCCAGAGCAAGGAAAACTATCCTACCTGGAAAGGGGGACTAGTAAGATTGGGATGAGACGGCTCTGAAACACTGTGTGCATTGAGGTTGTCAGGACAACTTAGAATCTGAGGGTGTTTATGACATCACGGTGAACATGTCACCCAAGATGGCCGCATGTTTACAGTCCGAGGATTGGCCTAGTCTAGGACACTCAAGTGAGAGATACCCAGAAACAGCTTTTCCAAACAAAAACTTGAAAGGATCAAACAGACTCTGATTCAAGGGAGAAGAAAGGAATCATTGGGAACAAGCGATAATAGATGGAGAAGCACTGAGAGGAGAACATTGTCACCTACTCAAGTAGATGGTGAGGTCGTGCAGATTCAATCTTGGAACTTGATTTGAAACAAGAGGGCAGACTTGGGGCTTATCAGACCTACATTGTCCTTCTGCCTTACTCATAACCCAAAGTACAGAATGATCTCTTGGGGACATTGGAGAGAAGAATCGATGACTCATTTCATAGGCCCCTAACATCCTTTGAAGAGAACTCTACCTTTGCATAGCTCTGGCCTCACGGGGGCCCACTGGCTACATGCTAAGGTTTCCCAAGAGATCTCTTTGAAGCCTTGAAGGCATGGACGCCTGTCATGCGTAGGGTATGTGGCTTGGTTTGAAGGGCTCTAGAAGTGTGCTGAAAAGCACCCTTTTCCAGAGGGCTTCATTCCTGTGTGAAGGCTGCCCTCCCAGGCTACAGTGCTCAGTTGGGCTCCAATGAAATTAACTCCCCCATCTCTTGCCGTAGAAGGAGTACTGATTCTGTGTTTTGACACCATATGGAAGGAGGTTGACTGAAAACTAGAACATTACCATGATATTTAAAGAACAATACACACGCCAGAGCTGAGGATGTCAATCAAACAGTAACAGACTCTGTAGAAATAAAGTAAGCCAGTATCTAGATGTAATCTAGGGGAGCGTTCAAGGTTCAGGGCTGAACGTCGAAACTTCCCAAATCCAGGGAAAGAGACGGAAGGATTTCTCACCTGGAGAGAGGAATTCATCAGACTCATCGAATTTGTCTCGGAACCATTGTGTCCGTGAAGGTGGTTGCCAGGACAACGTCTAACCTGGAGTTTCTCATCTCACAATGTCAAATGAACCAAGATGGACACGTGTCCTCAGTTCTCAGTTGGACCTAAGCTAGGATAGCAAAGATTCCTTCAACTGACAGATGGAAATTCAAAGACAACATCCAACAATCACCAAAGCACCCACACATCGGCCTACAGAACATATGGTGATTAAAAAAATACAGAATTCCTAACCTAGAATGAAGGAGAACCCACTGATAAGCATATCGAAGGGAGAGAGATCAGAAAGACCACTACGATTAGACTAAGGAAAGAAAACAAGCTCCCAGAAAATGGAAGGCAAACAGAAATCACACCTGAATACTCCACAGTGAATGAAGTCAGTGTTTACAAAGAGTCTGCTTGAACGTTTGAAAGTCCGAGAAAGTCACAACCCCTAAATTTGCAGTGAATGTCAAACCTGGGCTAACTGGGAAGGGTGAGTTCTCAGACTGCTCCAAGCTGGCTCTGAAACCCTGTGTCCATGATGCTTGCTGGGACAGCAGAGACCCAATTCTGACAAATCCCAGTGGACCGGAAAAACAACCTGGCCTCATCTACACTGGACCAGATTTGGGCTCAAGTAGCATATTCAAGTCCCATTCCACTCAACTGCAGGTTGCCAATGGAACACGAAAGGGGCCGGCCAGTGTTGCATAGGTGACGTCCGCGTGTTCTGTGTAGGCAGCGTGTGGTTGGCCGCGTGGAATTCTGGGGGTGAGCCTCCTCACCGTTCGTGCAGCCTTTCTGGGGCAGGCGTCCGAGGTAGTGTAGAGGCAGATGGGAAGCGACGTTAGACAGGGCCAGTCTTCCTCAGCAAATATAGCAGCATTGCCAGCAGATATGAGCACAGCAGTAAACATCTGCCTAAACAAAACCAATTAAAAGTTGCAAATGATAGAAAAACTGAACCTCAAAAAAAAATAAAAGAATGCTTTAGAAGATTAAGGTATCTAGGAATAACCTGAGCCAAACAGGTGAAAGCTATGTAAACCGAGAAATAGCAAACCTTTGGGAAAGAAATTCCAGAGGACACAAAGAAATGGAAGGGAATTCAGTGCTCTTGGAATGGAAGAAAACGAAGAAAGCATGAGGTATCATCACAATGATTCCTTTCCCATGCCTTGGATCAGCGTCTCATTGGTCTCTTCAAGTTTCTGTGCCCGGTTTCTGTTTGGAAAAGCTGTTTCTGGGTATCTCTCACTTGATTCTCCTAGCCTAGGCCAATCCTTGGACTGTAAACATGTCGCCGTCTTGGGTGACATGTTCACCATCATGTCATAAACACACTCAGAATTCTAAGTTGTACTGACAACCTCCATGCACTCAGTGTTTCAGAGCCATCTCATACCAGTGTGACTACTCCCGTTTTCCAAGTAGGATAGCTTTCCCAGTTCTGGATTTCTTGTCGGTTTCTAACTTTCTCCTCGAACTTTGAAAGGTCTACAACATTCCCTCTAGACACGGGTTTCTTTCGATGAAGATTATCCCCGGTTTTCTCTCTTATCTTTTGTGGATGTGGCCAAACGGGTGGACCTTCCCCAGAGAAATTCCTGGAGCTCCTCCCAAGTTGAATTTGCCCAGGCAATTCTCTGATGCACAATGAGCGTGTCATCTCCTAGGAGTCTGACAATTCCACCTGGGCAGGTCACATGTTTTCCTTCCTTCATCATTTGGGAAATTGTACCTTATGCATTCATAGGTTGTAATATTCTCAGCGTTCATTTTCTGGTGTGTATTGAAAATGCCTCCTCAGAATTTCTACTTCTTTATGATCTCTGTGCCCACCATACTGTGAAATCTGTATTTCCTAATGCTAGCAATCTGATCTGCAACCCTGATGATAGCAGGTGAAGCCCGGGCCGCCCAATCAGAACTTGGGCACTTACCTGCTACACCACAGGGCCGACCCTGAATTGGGCTTTTGGACAAACCTTTGGCCTGATCTTGGGAAGATGTTGGCCTGCTTCGATCATTCGTGAAGGCAGTTAGTAACATCATGGACGGTAGCATTTTCCGCTGGTTCATGAGTTTAGCATGGAACACGTTCTCTTGGTACTGTTCCTCTTCATCTCCTTGCAATGGTCTACCTTTCTGTAGCGTCCTTAAGCATTTTGAGGTGATTACCAATCCTTCGAAGTTCATCTTCTCTCATTTCCTACAGACTCCAAAGCTTTAAGCCGTGAACCTTAACGTCTTTTGGGAGTTTTGATTTTACGTGAATTGTTTGCCATAACCCAGCATTATAACATCCTATACCTTTCAGATCTACATCCTCATAGATTTAGACTTCTGTGTACGTTACATCATCTTCACCACCGTAAGCCTAATTACAGGCCCTCACCACACACTTGTGTCTAATCAACTATTTCTCCGTCTGGGCCCCGCCACCTTTCCCTCTGGGAACCAGAAATCCCATGTCACGTGCTACCTGTTTCTTGGTCCTTTTTTTCCTCTTCTCCTTGTAAGTGAGACCCTATGGTATTTGACCTTCCCTCTGGGGCTTGTTTCCATTCCCCTAAAACCCTCAGGAGCCATTCTGTTGGTCACAAATGGCTGGAATGCATCTGTTCCTGGAGCTGAGTGCTATGCCGTTGTGTGGCTATAGCCGATCTTTCTTGTCCCTTGATGGGCACCAGGGAGGCTTCCCTGTCTTGATATCGGGAGTAAGGCTATGGTGAGCACAGCGGTGGACGGATCTCTGTGCATTAGCGTTTGCAAGTTCTTTGGATATATATGCCACAGAGGAGTACCTGGATCATGTGGTAGATGGATTCTGAAAATTCTGAGGCGATTCCACACCACTTCGCGTAGTGGCTGCACCGTTTTACACTCCCACCAGCAGTGCAGGAGGCTTGCCTTCTCTCCACCTCCTCTCTGAAACTTGTTGGTTCCTGTCTTCATCCTTATAGCCATTCTGACCACTGTGAGCTATGTCAGTGCCGTTCGTATTTGCATTGAGCAGAGACTTAATGATGATGAGCATGTTTTCATACAGCCTGTCGGCCATCTTTCTATCTTCCTGGGAGAAATGTCTGTTTCCATCTTTTGCCCAGGATTTATTTGGCTCGTTGTTTTTTTTTCCTGTGGAGACGTATGACTTCATTGGATCTTTTGGCTATTCACCCCTTCTCCGATGTGTGGTTTGCAAACCTGCTGTCGCAGTTGTTGTGACGTCTTTGCACTGAGTCGATGGTGTCGTTGGCGGGGCAGAAGCTTCTGTGTTGGATGGAGACCCTCTTGTTTCTTGTTTCCTTTGTTGCCTTTGCCCAGTCACACATGCTTCTTCCAAATAGGCGGCCAAGCCAGATGGCAAAGACCAAGCTGCCTGCGTTTTCTCCTCGAAGTGTCATGGTTTCAAGTCTTCCATTCAAGGCTTTAACCCATTTCGAGGTGTTGTGTGTGCCTGGTGTAACATCACGGTCTACTCTCATTGTGTTACATCTGGCTGTGCAGTCTTTCCAGCACCATTTCCTGTCTAGAGTCTCTTTTCTCCTCTTTCTCCTCTTGGCTCCCTGGTCAAAAATAGGCTGTCCATAGATGTGTGAGTTGATTTCTGGGCTCTCGATTCTGTTCCATGCATCTGTGTGCCTCCTTTGCAGGCCAGGCTGTGCTGTTTTGTTACCTAGCTCTTCGTCCTATATGTGGCAGTAAGAAAGTGTGATAATTGCTGCTTTGTTCATTTTCCCCAGGATTCCTTTTGCTATTCAGGGTCCTTTGTTGCTGGATAGAAACTGTAGGATTCTCTCTTCTATTTCTGTGGGAAAGATTGCTGCAACTTTGACTGGGACGGCATGGAATCCAGACATTGCTTTGTCGACAAAAATAATCCATAACCAATCTGTAAATGAAAATTTGGGGGAGTTTATTCTGAGCTTCAATCTGAGGATTATAACCCAGGGCCTTTCTACCCAAAGGAAGAAAGAGCATCAGAGAAGTGGGGTGCACAGACTGGTTGTATTCCCCTCATAGAGGATGTTTCACATAGGATTGAAATGTCCCATTTACAATAGTTGCGAGACTGCTCTGTTGGCACAGCGATTGATGGAAATAGCAGGTAGGTCTTCTGTCTCAGTGAACACAGTAGGGTGGCAGTGTGTTGTCTATAGCTGACTGGTCACAGTTGAGCTGGGTGGTCAAAGGTGAGTGCAGCAATCAGTTCCTAGCCTAGGGAGAAATGCTTATCCCTAAAGAAATGCTAATGTGGGGGGAAGTTGCACCTTTATCTCAAGGGCCATAGGAAGTGTCTAAGCAGATATGCAATGCATGCTAAATAGCCATAGTCAGGCCCTTTTGGAAAAAACAAAATCAGGCCGAATTAGGTTTATACCAAATGGCTTCCTCATATAGTCCAATATATCCAATTGCTTCCCATTTTTATTTGAGCTTTATGCCATATGGACGTTTCAAGTGTGTCTGTTGTTGCATTAGAAGGGCACGGAATAGCCTTGCGTTTCCTTGTGTCTTGTGGAATTTCTTTCCCCAAAACTTTGCTAGTTTTTGGTTTTGATTGCTTTCTCCTGTTTGTCCAAGGTTATTTGCAGGTATCATTTACTTCTCACTGGCATGGGTGTTTTTTGAGGTTCAGCTTTTCTATTCTTTGCAACTTTTAATTGGTTTTGTTTGGCAGAAGTTTATGGCTGTGCTCAAAGCTGCTGTTCGTGCTGCTCTCATTGCCGAGGAAGATTGGCGCTGTCTAACATCGCTTCCCATCTGACCCCACACTAGCTCGCACGCCTGGCCCAGAATGGCTGGACGAGCATTGAGGAGGCTCAACCCCAGGATTCCACGTGGCCAACCCTGGCCTGCCGACCCAGAACACGTGGACTTCACCGCTGGCCCACTGGCTGGACCCTTTCGTGCTCCATTGGCAACCTGCGGTTGAGGGGAATGTGACTTGAATATGCTACTTGAACCCAACTCTGGCCCTGTGTAGATGAGGCCAGGTTGTTTCTGTGGCCCACTGTGATGTCGGAGGATTTTTCAGAATCGTGTCTCCTCTATCCAGTCTAGCTTGGTGGACACAGGGTTTCAGAGTACGTGTGGAGCAGTCTCATAACTCACCCTTCCCCGTTAGGCCAGGTTAGACCTTCCCTGCAGTTTTTGGGGTTGTGACTTTCTCGGACTTTCAATCGTTCAAGCAGAGTCTGTCTAAAGACTGACATCTTTCACTGTGGATTATTGAGGTGTGATTTCTGTTGGCCTTCCATTTTATGGGACCCTGTTTGCTTTTCCATGGTCTAATCGTCATGTTCTTTATGAGCTTGTCCTTTGACATGCTTCTCAGTGCGTTCCCCTTCACTCCATTTTAGGAATTTTGTATTTCTTTAATCACCATATGTTCTGTAGGCCAAGGTGTGAGTCCTTTCGTGATTGTTGGGTGTTGTCCTGGAATTTTCATCGTTCACTTGAGGGAATCTCTGCTATCCTAGCCTAGATCCAACTGAGCACTGACTACACGAGGTCATCTTGGTTCGTTTGACATTGTGAGATGATAGACTCCAGGTTCGAGGTTATCCTGGCAACCACTTTCACTGGCCCAATGGTTCCGACACAAATTAGATGAATCTGATGAATTCCTCTCTGCAGGTGAGAGACCTTCTGTCCCTTTTCTGGATTTGGGAAGTTTCGAGCTTGACCACTGATCCTTGAACTTTCCACTAGATTACGTCTAGATACTGGCTTACTTTATTTCTACAGGGTGTGTTATTTGTTTAATTTACATCCTCAGCTGTGGCATGTTTATTTTTCTTTAAATTTAATGGTAATGTTCTAATTTTCTGCCATCCTCTCTACATGTGGTTTCAAAACACATAATCAATACTCCTTCTATGGTAAGAGATATGGGGAGGGAATCTCACTGATCCCACTGAGCCCTGTAACCTGGGAGGCCAGCCTTCACAAAGGATGGAAGCCCTCTGCAAAAGGGTACTTTTCAGCACACTTCTAGAGGCCCTCCAAACCAAGAGACATACCCAAGCATGGCAGGGGTCCATTCCTTCAAGGCATCAATGAGCTCTCTTGTGACATATTGGCATATACCCAGTGGGCCCCCGTGACTTGAGAGCTGTGGGAAGTGAGAATTCTCTTCAAGAATGCTAGGGGCATAGGAAAGGAGGCCTCGATTCTTCTCTTCAATGTCCTCTATTGATCATTCTTGACTTTGTATTATGGGTAAGGCAGAAGGACAACGTAGGTCTGATAAGCCCTGGGTCCGGCCTCGTTTTTCAGAACACATTTCCAGCTTGAATCAGCATGGCCTCCCCAGACTTCCGTAGATGACAATGTTGTCCTCTGAGTACTTGACCCTCTATTGTCTCTTCTTCCCAATGATTCCTTTCTCCTCCCTTGAATTAGCGTCTCTTTGATGTCTTCAAGTTTCTGTGTCCGGTTTGTGTTTGGAAAAGCTGTTTCTGTGTACCTCTCACTTGAATATCCTAGCCCAGGCCAATCCTAGAGCTGGAAACCTATGGCCAACTTTGGTGACATGGTCACCGTGATGTCATAAACACACTCAGAATTCTAAGTTGTCCTGAAAACCTCCATGCACACAGTGTTTCAGAGCCATCTCATACCAGTCTGACGACTCCCCCTTTCCAGGTTTAATAGTTTTCCTTTTTCTGGACTTCTTGTCGGTTTCTAACTTTATCCTCGAACCTTGAAAGTTCTACTACATTCCTTCTAGACAGTGGTTTCTTTCCTTTAAGATAGTCCTGGGATTTATCTTTTATCTTTTGTGGATGTGGCCAAATGTGTGGACTTGCCCCACAGAAAGTCCTGGAGTCCCTGTGAAGCTGAAGCTACCCAAGCAATCCTCTGATGAGCAATGATCATGTCAACTCATAGCAGTCTGGTGTTTCCACCTTGGCAGGTCAGATGTTTTCCTTCCTTCATCATTTGGGGAAGTGTACCTGATGTGTTCATAGATTGTAATATTCTCATGGTTCATTTCCTGGTGTGTATTCATAAGGTATCCTCACAATTTCTACTTCTTCATGATCTCTGTCGGCACCATACCTTGAAATCTATATTTTCTAATGCTCCTAATCAGCTCTGCACCTGCAATGCCAGCCTGCCAGTACCAGGCCACCCAAGTGGAACACGGACACTTACCCACTACACCAGAGGGCTGGCCCTGAAGTGCACTTTTGGACCAACCTTTGGCTTGAACTTGGGAAGATGTTGGTCTGCATTGATTATTCATAAAGGTAATTAGCAGTAACATCGTGGACAGCAACATTTTCAGTTGGCTCAGGAGTTTAGCACGGGTCAGGTTCTGTTGGTAGTGTTCCTCTTCATCTCTTTGCAATGGTCTACATTTATGTTGCATCATTAAGCATTTTGAGGTGATTATCAATCCTATGGAGTTCATAATCTCTAAACTCTTTCAGTCTGCAAACTGTATCCCTTAAACCTGCTTGCCTTTATGGAGTTTTGATTTTAGGTGAATTGATTTCCACAACCTAGCATTAGAAAATCCTATAGCTTTCAGATTTACATCCTCATAGATTTAGACTTCTGTGTATGCTACATCTTCTTCCCCACAGTAAGCCTAATTACAGGTCCACACCCCACACTTGTGCCTAATCAACTCTTTCTCCCACCGTCCACTGCCACCCGTTCCCTCTGGGAACCACCAATCCCATATCACGTTCTACCTGTTTGTTGGTCCTTATTTTAATCTTCTGCTTGTAAGTGAAATGCGATGGTATTTGATTTCTCCCTTGGGCTTGTTTTGGTTCCCTTCCCACCCTCAGGAGTGATTCTGCTGTCACAAATCGCTGGACTGCACTCTTTCTTACAGCTGAGTGTTTTGCCTTTGTGTGGATATAGCCCAACTTCCTTCTCCATTGGTCCTTTGATGGGCACCAGGGCGGCTTCCAAGTCTTGGATATCGGGAGTAAGGCTGTGGTGAACACAGCGGGGCATGGATCTGTGTGCATTAGTGTTTCGCAGTTCTTTGGATAAACACGCTGGAGAGGAATAGCTGGATCATATGGTAGATGGATTTGGAAATTTCTGAGGCAATTTCACAAGGCTATGCCTAGTGCCCTCACTGGTTTGCACTCCCACCAGAGGTGCAGGACTCTTCCCTTCTCTCCACCTTCTCTCTGACACTTGTTGTTTGCTGTTTTTTCCTTATAGCCATTCTGAACACAGGGAGCTGTCATCTCATTGCCGTGAGGATTTGCGTTGGCCTTATACTTAATGGTGTTGAACAAGTGTTCATACAGCTGTTGGCCACCTTTCTGTCTTCTTGGCGTAAATCTCTGTTTCCATCTTCTGCCCAGGTTTTAATGGGCTTGTTGTTTTTTCTCTTGTGGAGACGTGTGTGGTCATTGGGTCTTTTGGCTATTCAGCCCTTCTCAGATGTGTGGTTTGAAAGATCCTCTCCCTGTTGTTGTGCTGTCTTTGCATTGAGTGGACGGTTTCCCCGGCTGGACAGAAGCTTCTACGTTGGATGGAGTCCTGCTTCTTTCTTCTTTTCTTTGTTGCCCTTGCCCAGTCACACATGCTTCTTCCAAATAGGCGGCTACCCCAGATGGCAAAGAGCAAGCTGCCTGTGTTTTCTCCTAGAAGTTTCACTGTTTCAAGACTTCCGTTGAAGGCTTTAATCCATTTCGAGGTGGTGTGTGTGCTTGGTGTAACATCATGATCTACTCTTATTGTGTCACATGTGGCTGTGCAGTCTTCCCAGCAGCATTTATTTTAGAGACTCTCCTTTCTCCACTGTCTCCTCTTGCCTTCCTCATTGCAAATGTGCTGTCCATATATGTCTGAGTTGACCCTTGGGTTCTGCATTCTGTTCCATTGGTCTTTGTGCCTGTTTTTGGGACCAGGCTGTGCTGGTTCGGTACCAAGCGCTTCGTCCTACATGTTGAAATCGAAGTGTGATACGTCCTGCTTTGTTCGTTCTCCTCAGAATTTCTTTGGGTATTCAGGGTCCCTTGTTGCTGGATAGAGACTTTAGGATTTTCTCTTCTATTTCTGTGGGAAAGATTGCTGTAAATTTTACTGGGGTTGCATGCAATCCAGAGATTGCTTTATCCATTATGGACGTTTGAGGTGTTTTAGATCTTACATTCCTAGAGCACGGAATACCCTTCTGTTTCCTTGTGTTTTCTGGAATTTCTTTCCCTCAAGCTTTGCTAGTTTTCGGTTTCCATAGCTTGCACCTGTTTGTCTAAGCTTATTCCTAGAAATCTTATTCTTCTTACTTGCATGTTTTTTTCCAGAGGTTCAGTTTTTCTATTCTTTGAAACTTTTCATTGGTTTTGTTTTGGCAGATGTTTATGGCTGTACGCACATCTGGTGGCGATGCTGCTGTATTAGCTGGGCAAGAATGACGCTGTCTGATGTTGCTTCCCATCTGCCTCTACACTACCTTGGATGCCTGCCCCAGAATATCTGGACCATCGGTTAGGAGGTTCACCTCCAGCATTCTGCATGGTCTGCCCTGGGTGCCGACCCAGAATTTGCGGACTTCACCACTGCACTACTGGCCAGCAAGTTTCATGTTCCATTGGAAACCTGCATTTGATGTGGAATGTGAGTTCAATATGCTATTTGGGACAAATCTTGCACTGTGTCGACGAGGCCAGTTTGTTTTTCTTCTCCACTGTGATGTCAGAGGATTTCTCAGAATTGTGTCTCTGCCATCACGGCAAACTTCATCGACACAGGTTTTCAGAGCCCCATTTTAACAGTCTCATAACTCACCATTACCATTTAGCCTAGGTTTGACATTTGCTGCAGTTTTTGTGTTTGTGACTTTCTCTGTCTTTCGAATGTTCAGGGTATTTCTAAAATGGACATCTTTCATTGTGGATTATTCAGGTGTGATTTCTGTGTGCCTTCCATTTTCTGGGACGGTTTTTTGTTTTCCATGGTATAATTGTTGATATGGGCTTGGCGAGCTGAAGACTCAAATGAAAGATTTCTCGGACATTCAAGGTCTGGCATTGGTGCTATTTTATTTAGAGAATAGTACGGGATAGCATGGGGACAGGACCCATGGGTAGTGATGAGTTGCTGCTGCTCCCTGGGGATGGGACCCATGAGCAGTCAAAGCTCCTGCTCCTGCTGCTGCCCTGAGTTGAGGGTTAGGGCTAGTTTTATAAGTCATGGGTACATGATTTATTTTTACTGGAAAAAGAAATGATGTGGTAAAATTCTTTAAATGATTTCAGTGCTGATGGGGTCTGGTTATTGTGCAGTCATATAATTTTAGATACGGATCTGGCAATATAGATAAGCATGTACGTGATTATGCCCTGGGCTTTTCTCCCTGAGTCAGCTCTAATTCCACTGGCTCATATAGTTTGGCATGTAGGCCAGATCACCTTGGGCTTCCCTAGCTGGGGCAGCTTTAATCCACATCATAAACACCCCCTGAACCCATTTGGACTGGAGAGGTTTGGGGATATGGACGATGGTCAGTCTTCTGTAACTACTTATGGCTGTACAAGGTCGCAGAGCTGTCCCTAAATGGGGTCATAGGTACAGGTAGGAAGTTCAGTGGACTGGAAGCCTTCACCTGTGGAGTTCAAGGCTGACAAGGTATACAGAGCATCTGGAGACGAGAGAATCATTTGACGAGAGGTGGTCCAGGAGGTGAAACTTTTTTCACATGCGGAAGACAAACAATGAAACAGACAACAAACTATAATAAGAAATACAAGCAGTATGTTTGACCCAATGTATAACGTATTGAAGTAGTGCAGAAACCTGGTCCTGACTTGGAGTTCAACCAATCGTTTAGAGTTAGGGTTGATAAGACATGAATTCAATTTGGTGGTTGGGATAGGAAGCCAGAAATATTTTGACGGTAGTCAGGAATATAGACACAACATTCAGTTTTTATAATGGCATAGGTGCCCCCATGTGCTGCTGTCAACATATCCAGTTCCATTTGGATTTGGAGGACTGCCTTACACATTTGGGATACTTCTAAATTGAGCAGCAAAATGCTATGTTGTGCATCATTTAATGCCTTCATAATAAATTTGTTTAGGACTTCCATGTGCAAGACGACACTTTCGATACCTAATTGGGGAAGGAAAATTGCGGAAAGATGGTCATACCAGTGGAAGACAGAGCTGGTTCAGCGCTGCTGCAGTTGGGTAGGTTAGCAGGAGGAGATGTAGTAAATGTAGTTCTACCTTGCATCCAGACAAAGCCTAGTGTGCATCGTGCAATCCATTTAGGTGGCAGCAAAGGCCATAAATTGGAGCCGCATAGCCACTGAGCACTATTAGGGACTAACCAAAGCGTGCTGGGCTGTCTATCCCAGTCAGTCCCAAACCAATCAGTACTTTTTTAAGACTATGATATGAGAACACATATAACAGCGAATTTTTCCCATAGGTCGGCTGTTATTTGGCCATGTATCACAGGTGTGATTGGTTTGTTCCCAACAGAGAGTGACCTTTTACTGAGTTGACCACTAGTAGGAGTGAACCAAATACATTCATCCCAAATTTCATATCGTCCATCCTGTGTGTATCGATAAGTTAGGTAATTTACCTTTGGAACTTGTTGTTTCTGATCCACCTGGGACAAGGCAAATCTAGTTAGTATTTGGGGAGTAGTTTTAAAGGAAAATGTTTGATTGTGGCCAGGGAACTCGCAGGTGTCAGACATAGATGAGCACAAGGAGACATTACGATTAGTAATAGATGAATCTTGCAGAAGAAAGAGCTAGAATCTAATATCCATGAATCCCTACTATAGCTTCTACAAAAACATAACTTTTTCTCTCGTAAATTACTCTCGCTTTTACAAAAGGTAGCCAAATCAGGTTTAACAGGTTTGCAAGTAAAGTGTAGTTTCAATACAACATGCTCCAATTATTTACATAACAGCTACAAGAATAGCAATTGTTTATACAGGCTTTTTTAAGTATGCCTTGCTGGAAATTTTTATGAGGAATCTCGGATTGAACTGTGAAGGCCTCTAGAGGCCAGAAAAGCCAAGCCAAGGATTTGCCATCAGATTTTGCCTGCAGTACTTACAGATTTGAGTGGGGTTCTCTTTCAGGTCCCCCAAAGTATTTGGAGGTTACTTGCACCTGCCAAATAAGCACGTTTCCTTACTTAACGGGTAAGATTGCCAGAATCTCTGTAAACATGGTACCAGGCCCGTGTTTCCGAGTGTCTGTATTCCAGAAAGTCCAATGTTTGTTCCTGAAATGCTGTCTTGTCACATCTGAGCCTGTATGTTTCAAATATGACATTCCAGTCAAAGCCTTGGTAATATAACCAATGTGTCCTGTTATAAGGAGAAGAGATTCTTTTGGAACTTATGCAAATATTGCCACTAAATAACCATACTCAGTCACAAAGGGTTTCCAAATTCTCGAGGGATACGGTAGAGAGAAAAAGATGAATGTTTCAGTTTTGCTCATAAAGATATATTTTCACCAAATGGCTGTAAGTCAAAGTTAGCATAAGAGAAAAGAGAAAAAGATTTCCTTCATTACGAGAAAACAAAACAGCACATCAAAACTCAACAATATTTCAAACAGAAGTCCTAAAAAATTATAATCGTCCTCATCAGTTCACACAGTCCTGTATAATCAATTCTTGAGCTAAATCTGTCCTTAGCAGATCGAGGAGCTTAGTTTCTGTTACAATTCTGTAGTTTCTTACTCAGCTCAGTTTTACAATGTAAAAGTTTATCAGAAACCTGTAGTTTAGATCCTCTGTGTCAGAATCCTTTCCAGGAATATCTCGGAAGACGAAACATATTTGCAAAAAAAAAGCATCAGAGTAAAACAACAACTATCTGCAAATGGACAAAGGACTCAAAAGGGCAATTGACAAAGAAACTTGGATACTTCTGTGACATATGACCCTTCCAGATAATAAGTGGACTTATGACTGATAACCAGAAAAGATCAGAATCTTAGGAATGCTATATAATTTGAAGACATCTATATTAATAACATTTACCCATCTAATACCACCTAAGAATATCTATCATCACTTGTTTCACAGTTTCCCCTGTAATTTAATAGAAAAAATAAGCCTAATTAGTTTAATGTTTTCCTCCTTACAGGAACAGAGAGCAAATTTCTTTGAGAAGTCTCAGGGGCCCTCTGAAAATCCTCAGAGTAATTTCTCTTCTGTCTACCAGGTCAAAAGAAAGACTTCATTCAGGATTTGAATATTTTTGAGGGAGAAGCTTGTCAAAACATAGCCAAAGTTTTTAAAATGCTTCTTCAAATAGGAAACAACACTCACTGTGAAACAATGCTCAGGTATCTATTCAAAGTGATGACAGAAAGAGTCAAAAATCTTAAGAGTGACATCAGTCATTATTTTCACAAAACACATTTCTCTCTTAGGTAGAATTACTCAAAGGAACAGCTTTTATAACCTCTTTATCAAGAGCAGATCCAAAGTCCAAGAAAAAGTATCATTTTAGAGAAAACCAAATTTGAATTTCTGCACCTACTTATGTTTCACATTCAAACTCATTCACTTAATTGAACTTACTTTAGTCTACTTGAGTAGGCATAAAACTCCTTTCAGAATTTCTACTTCACAAACCTTCTTCAACTTTCTTTTTCGTTTTCAGAATTTGTCAACAACTCTTTCTCTTTTCCTTTCTAGTACATTAGGACAAATTTATCTTTCTTCACCCATCAAACAAAAATATTTCCATTCTTTATACCTTTTTTACTGAAAGCATACATTTTAACTTCCCTGAATACAGAGCTCTTTTCCTTATTAATTTCCTGTAGCTTTAATTCCATAAGTTAATTAGAACTTTTAAGCCTTAACAGATCTACTAAACGCTAAAAAAGTAAATAATTATGAATTGTCTTTTATATCAGCATTCTAAACACTTCAAAACTTTAGAAACATGCCACTTCTCAATAAAACACAAGGCATGCTTTTTAATACACCCAAACGCTTTTAGCCTCTTCAAGAAGAAGCCAAAAGTAGATAACTTAGATATGTTTATTAATAATGATTCAGTGTTTCAGCCTATCCAAAAATGACCCGCATGTTCATCTTTTTATCATTTAACTTAACTTTGCAAAACTCAAGATTGTTACACAGAAAAATTTCGAAGCTGTTGGTTTTTCAACAAGTATACTGACCATAAAAGTTATTGTACTCACTTTTATGAGTTTAATGTATTTAAACCATTTTTTTCCAACAATTATGTCCAGATTACCTACAGAAACCTCATGAGGTATTAGACAAAACTGGTCATCATGTAAAGCTATTATATTGCTGACAAATTTAAGAAAGTGAGCTTATATGACTTGAAAACCCATGCTGAATGCCTGCATCCTATGCAAATACCGACAACTCTGACAAGATAATTTTCAATCAAACCAACAAACTTTAACAAGCTTTCATTTACCAAAGGTTAATTCACATCACGTTAACTTTGAAAGGCACTGAGTTAATTTCTACTATATTAGAATTTATGCAATCACTTTCTTTAAGCCAACTAAACAGAGATCTTAATTTTGGCCATACCATCCAGGGGTAAAAATATCACCTGTATAATGTACACATAGACAACCATAGACAGAGACTGTACAACCATTGTTTTTAAAACTACTGCTGTGAATCAGGTACAATAATATAAATCTCACCAGTTATGAATCCACACTTTGTTTTGAGCCTTTTTACTAATACTTATGGAGAAGACCCTCGAGATGGTAGACTTTTTGCAAGGGTGCACTTATGACCATTTATCCTTTCCCCTCTTTATTTTTTTTCAGTCTTAAGAATGAGTGATGGGCTACATAGTAGTTCCTGGAGAGGGGGGATGAGAATCCTTTTCATGATAAAGGAAGTAGGTGGAATCTGAAGTGCCTCTAGTGCTGTCTTTCCAGTCTTGCAAGGATTTTGTAGGGACAGTTGCTCTTGATTTCTCAGAAATTGGACTGTAACTTGAAGGACATTCTAGGTTAATCTCCCTGTCCAACTGCACCATAAAGGCACAGAGATACATCACAAATTTTCCCCCAGATGGAGTTTCTGGGGCATACCCATACAATTGAAAGTGTTTCTAATTAGTTAGAATGACCCTGAGTGGTGAGTCTCTTGGGATGCTTACATCATTCCCCATGGCAGTAAAGCAAGTGTAGGACTGACACTGTACTGGACAAAGGTGCAGTGCCTACAGAGGCCTGGAACATGCTGGAGGCCGGGGCTCCCAGTACCCGGGTTGAGAGTTAAGTCCCTTGCAAAATATTTTCAAGTTTTTCGATTTTACAGAAGGTCCAGGTTCTGCTCAAGTCCAGCCTGAAATTAAGCTCGACTTGGTGACAACAGAGGACATGATGAGCAAAACAAAGAAATTAAAAGAAGACACCAGACCTCACCCTCATGGCCATTCCCAGAGGGTTATCATGATAAAAGTCACACAACAGTTCCCATGCTGGGGCATACTACCCTAGCATGACAGTTCACAGAATAAATCACAGGTCTCCTAACATCATAGCCAACTCAGTAGGTGACTAAAATACTCAATGAATCAAGCGTCAACAGAGGGCACCCTAATTGGGGTCACTGGGGTGATCAGGCCCAGAAAGCCAAAGTTGTGGCTCCCAGTGTTGGAGGACTTGACTCTTGAAAGATTTCTTTGTTTCCCAGTTGCAAAGCTCAAAAGGAGATGAACTTGGCCGTTGTAACTCTACGAAAGATGAAAGAGACAGGTCCATTACCTTGAAAATCCCCCCTGAACCTAGGGTAGCATCCTACCTGTTGTTCCTACCGTGGGGTGCCTATAGCAAGGGGTGATGGGGGTGTCCCCCAGAATTGCATCCCTTGGGTACCTTCCCTGCTATGCCTGGCAGTAACAGGTGCCTGATGAACATCTTTCCTATTCTGCCTGGAAGTAATAGGTGCCTGGTGAGTGGTCCCCAAGAGAATAGGAGAAGTTTAAGAGAGAACATGATGGAGAGAAATAGTGAAGAAGTTTCCGCCACGCTGGGGGACATTCTACCCAATTGTGTATTGGAGCCATTCTCCAAAGAATGGTTTCCAATACTCAGACAAAGGGTAGACGTTGGTACTTTCCCTGAACTGAAGTCCCGATTGGGAGATTCACACAGTTCAGATGGTCAAGTGCAATGGGAGGTATCTCAATCCAGCTTTAGGAATAGAAAACTTCCACGGGATTCTTGGAGATTGCCAACCATCCTAATGACTTAAATGGCTGACCTGTTCCCACGTAAAATTTATATATTAGAGATAGGGTCAGGAAGGAATGGATTAATTCATTCTACATCACTCTTCGGCTTAAGGTACTGATTCTCTTCAAGCTGAATGCCAGATTTGCACCATAGAGTACCCATGGGCAGCAAACACGAATTCATACTGCTATTCAAGACAGTTCCTGATGGAGAAGTGAATTTAGATCCATCCTCGAAAAAGAGAGAGGCACAAGGAAGAAAAGGGCACTTACCAGAATTCGAGCTCACAAACCGATGAAGCATGTTCCCCATACGGGCCACAAGATATGATGCATGGTCGGCAAGCTCAAGACTTGAAAGAAAGATTTCTTGGACCCTCAAGGTCTGGCAGTGGTGCTCTTTTATTTAGACAATGGTACAGGATAGCATGGGGACAGGACCTATGGGCAGTGAAGAGCTGCTGCTGCTGCATTGGGAAAGGACCCATGGGTAGTCACAGCTCCTGCTGCTTTCTGGAGTTGAGGTTAAGGACTAATTTTATAAGTGATGGGTACATGACTTATTTTTCCTGGAAATAGAAAAGATGATGTAAAAAGTCATTAAATGATTTCAGTTCAGATGGGTTCTTCTTATTGTGTGGTCATATAACACTAGATACAAAACTGGCCCCATAGATAGGCATGTAGGTGAGCATGACCTGGGCTTCTCTCACTGGGGCACCTCTAATTCATACCAAAAGAAATTCAACGGGTCATATAGTTCTGCATGTTCACCAGCTAACCTTGGGCTTTCGAGTGGGGCAGCCTTAATCCACATCAATCCTCATGGTCTTTCACAGCTGTCTCCCATAGATATGCTCATCAGTGTGTCCTCCTTCATTCCAAGTTAGGAATTTTGTATTTCTTTAATCACCATATGTTCTCTAGGCTGATGTGTGAGTGCTTTCATGATTGTTGGGTTTTGTCTTTGAATTTCCGTCGTTCACTTGAAGGAATCTTGGTTATCCTGGCCTAGGTCCAACTGAGCACTGAGAACATGAGGTCATAGTGGTTGGTTTGACATTCTGAGATCAGAAACGCCAAATTCTAGTTTGTCCTGGCAACCACCTTATGGACATAATGTTTCCGAGACACATTAGACAAATCTGATGATTTCCTCTCTCCAGGTAAGATATTTTTATGTCTTTTTTTCTGAATTTGGGTAGGCTAGACCTTGACTTCGGATACTTCATTGTTCCAGTAGATTACGTCTAGATACTGGTTTACTTTATTTCTGTAGGGTTTGCTAGTTGTTTGGTTTACATCCTCAGCTCTGGCATGTTTATTTTTCATTAAATATAAGTGCAATGTTCTAATTTTCAGCCAACTTCCTCACATACAGTGTCAAAACACATAATCAATACTCTTCTATGACAAGAGATAGGGGGAGAGAATTTCACTGGGGCCAAACGGAGCATTTTAGCTTTGATGGCAGCCTTCACTTTGGATTGGTGGTTCCCAGAGGGAAAGAAAAAATCCAAAAATCTGTGCTGATTTGCGGCATAAAGCTTTTGAGGCTGAAAGAGATTAGAGAAGATAAACTTTCAAGGATTGTGAATCTCTTCCAAATGCTTAATGATGCTACAGAAAAGTAGACCATTGCAAATAAATTAAGAAGAATACTACAAAGACAACGTGTTCCATGCTAAACTCATGAATCAAGGGAAAATGTTACCTTCTTTGAGGTTACTACTCATTACGTTCACGAATAATCACAGCAGGCCAGCTTCTTCCCAAGTTCAGGCAAAAGATTAGTCCAAAAGTAAAATTCAGGGCCAGCCATGTGTTCTGGTGTGTAAGAGCCTACGTTCCTAGTCTGTGGCCTGGGACTCATGGATTCGCATCACGGGTGCTGATCAGATTAGTAACATCAGGAGAGATAGATTTCATGGTATGGTGCGGGCAGAGACCATACATAAGTGGAAATTGTGAGCAGACCTTATAGATATGCACCAGGAAAACAACATGAAAATATTGCAATCTATGACGCATCTGGTAGACTTCTCAAATACAGAATGGAGGAAGTGATGTGACTTGCATAGGTGGAATTGTCGGACTGCGCAAGATGACACGATCATTGAACATCAGAGGATTGGCTGGGCAACTTCAACTTGGGAGGGACTCGTGGACTTTTTCTGGGGAAAGTCTACATATTTGGCCATATCCACAAAATGTGACAGATAAAACCAAGGATAAACTTAAAGTAAAGAAACTAGTGTCTAGAGAGAATGTAGTAGACATTTAAAAGTCCAAAGATAAAGGTATAAACAGACAATAAATCAAGGAAATGGAAAACCATCTTAGCTGGAAAGGGTGAGTAGTTAGACTGATATCAGATGGCTCTGAAATACTGTGTGCATGGAAGATGCCGGGACAACTGAGAAGTTTGAGGGTGTTTATGATATCACAGTGAACATGTCACCCAAGATGGCCTCATCTTTATAGTCTGAGGATTGTCCTAGGCTACGATAATCAAGTGAGAGATACCCAGAAAAGAATTTAAAAACAGAAACCAGCACTGAAACTTGAAGAGTTAGAATTGCCACTGATTAAAGGGATAAGAAAGAAGTCATTGTGAAGAAGCAATAAATAACAGAGAGACAAGCAGTGAGTGGAGAACATTGTGATGTTCTCAAGAATATGGGTAGGCCATGCTAATTCAAGCTTGAAACTTGATTTGAAACCAGAGGCTGGACTTGGGTCTTATCAGACCTACGTTGTCCTTCTGCCTTAATCATAATCCCAAATCAAGAATGATCTCCTGAGGACATTGTAGAGAAGGATCGATGCTTCCCTTCCTATGCCCCTAGCACTCATTGAAGAGAAGTCTCACTTTCCATACCTCTGGCTTTACGGAGGCCCACTGGGTACATGCTAATGTGTCACAATACATCTCTTTGAACCCTTGAAGGACTAGACCCCCATCATGCTCCAGATATGTCGCATTGTTTGGCAGGGCTCCAGAAGTGTGCTGAGAAGCACCCTTTTCCAGAGGGCTTCGTTGCTTTGTGAGGGATGCCCTACCAGGCTAGTGTGCTCAGTTTGGCTCCAATGAAATACTCTCCCCTATCTCTTGGACTAGAATGATTACTGATGGCGTGTATTGACACCATGTGAAAGGAGGTTGTCTGAAAATTAGAACATTACAATTATCATTATAGAAAAATAAACATGTCATAGCTGAGGTTGTAAATCAAACAAATAACACACCTTATAGAAATACAGTAAGCCAGTATGTAGACATAATCTAGTGGAACGTTCAAGGATCAGGGGTCAAGATCGAAACTTCCCAAATCCAGAAATGAGACAGAAAAATATCTTACCTGGAACGGAATTGATCACATCTGTCTAATTTGTCTCGGGTACATTATGTTCATGAAGAAGGTTAACATGACAACCTAGAATTTGGAGTTTAAGATCTCAGAACGTCAGACCAACCAAGATGAACACGTGTTCACAGTGCTCATTTTGACCAAGGCTAGCATGGTAAAGACTGTTACAAGTGACCAATGTAAGTTCAAAGACAACACCCAACAATGAAAAGCACTCACACCTAGGCCTATAGAACATAGGGTGGTTAAAGAAACAGAAAATTGATACCTTGGGATGAAGGAGAACTGGCTGACACGCATACCAAAGGGGGAAATCTGAGAAAGACCATGATGATTATACTATGGAAAAACAAAATGGGCTCAGAATAGGGAAGGCAAACACAAATAACACCTGAATACTCCACAACGAAAGATGTCAGGCTTTAGACAGACTCTGATTGAACTTTTGAAAGTCAGAAAGTGACACAAACCAAAAAACTGCAGCGAGGTAAAACCTGTGCTACCTGGAAAGGGTGGGTATGAGACTCCTCCAAACGTCCTATGAAACCCTGTGTCCATGAAGCTTGCCGGGAGAGCAGAGACACAATTATAACAAATTCTCTGACATCGCTGTTGACCGAAAATACAAACTGTCTACATCTACTCAGTGCCAGAGTTGGGCTGAAGTAGCCTATTTAAGTCACATTCCACTCAAATGTAGGTTGCCGAGGGAACATGAATGGGGCTGGTCAGTAAAGAATTGGGGAAGTCTGCGCATTCTGCGTCGGCAGCCAGGAGTTGGCAGGGTAGAATCCTGGGGGTAAACCTCCTCACCACTGGTACAGCCATTCTGGGGCAGGCGAGGGAGATAATGTAGAGGCAGATGAGAAACGACGTTAGACAGGGCCACTCTTCCTCAGCAAATACAGGAGCATTTCCAGCAGATGTGAGCACAGTGATAAATCTCTTTCAAAAGGAAACAAATTAAAAGTTACAAAGAATAGGAAAATTGAACCTCAATAAAAAAGAAAAAGGATGCCAGTAAGAAGAATAAGATACCTAGGAATAACCTCACCCCAACAGGTGAAAGCTCTGTAAATAGAAAACTAGCAAACATTTGCAGAAAGAAATGGGAGAAGACACAAGGAAGCGGAAGGATATTCCATGCTCTTGAAATGGAAGAATTAACACACTTGAAATGTCCACACCGCATAGAGAAATCTCTTGATTCCATGCAGTGCCAGTCAAAGTTGCAGCAATATTTCTCACAGAGATAGAAGCGAGCATCCTAAAGTTTACATCCAGCAACAGAAGACCCCGAATAGCCAAAAGAATCCTGAGGAAAAAGAACAAAGCTCAATGTATCACACTTTCTGATTTCAACATATAGGATGAAGAAATTGAAATGGAAGCAGCGCAGGCTGGGATGCAAAACAGAGAAACAGAACCAAGGAACAGAATCAAGAGCCCAGAGGTAAAGGGACACATATATGGACACCCCATTTTCGACCACGGAGCCAAGAGGAGACAGTGGAGAAAGGAAAGTCTCTACAATAAACAGTTTTGGGAAGAGTGCACAGTCTCATGTAAGACAAGGAGAGTAAACCACGGTGTTACACCAGGCACAAACACCAACTCGAAATGGATTAAAGTCTAGAATGTAACACTGGAAACCATGAGACTTCTGGAAGAAAACGTAGGTAGGCTGCTCTTTGTCATTTTTCTTAGCCTCATATGTGGAAGAAGCATGTCTGTCTGGGAAAGGGCAATAAAGGAAACAAGAAACAAATGGGACTACATCAGACACAAAAGCTTCTGCATAGCCAAGGAAATCATTGATGCAATGGAAAGACAGCACAACTGGGAGAGGATGTTTGCAAACCACACATTGGTGAAGGGGTGAATAGCCAAAAGATCCAATAAACTCATACGGTTCCACAAGAAAAAAAAACAAGCCCCATTAAAATCTGGGCAAAAGCTGGAAACAGAGATTTCTCCCAGGAAGATAGAAAGATGGCCAACAGGCTGTATGAAAACATGTTCATCATCATTAAGTCTCTGGTCAGTGCAAATCTGAAAGGCAATGAGATAGCAGCTCACGGCAGTCAGAATGCCTATAAGGATGAAGACAGGAAATAAGTTTCAGAGAGGAAGTGGAGAGAAGAGAAGTCTCCTGCACTGCTGGAGGAATTGTAAACAGGTGCAGCCACAACACAAAACGGTGAGGAGTTGCCTTAGACATTTCAGAGTACATCTACCATATGATCCAGCAATTCATCTGTGGTGTGTTCATCCAAAGAATGTGGAAACACTCATACACAGAGATCGGTGCACACCTCTATTTAACCTGGCCTTATTCCAGATATCCAAGACTTGGAAGCCTGCCTGGTGCCCATCAAGGGATGAATGGAGAAGGAAGATGGGCTATAGCCACACAAAGGCATAGCACTCAGCTATAGGAACGGATTCAGGCCAGCCATTTGTGATCACCAGAATGGCTCCTGAGGGTATTGGGGGAACTGAAAGAAGCCCCAGGTGTATGGTCAAATACTACAGGATCTCATGCACAAGGAGAAGAGCAAGAACGGACCAACAAACAAGTATCACATGACAATGGATTGGCATTTCCCAGAGGGAAAGTGGGGCAGTGGCCAGAGAGAGAAAGTGTTGATTAGGCACAGATGTGTGGTTAGGGACAGTAATTAGTCTTACGTTGGTGAAGATGATGTAACCTACTCTGAAGTCTAAATCTATGTGGATGTAGATCTGAAAGCTATAGGTCATTATAATGTTGGGTTACGAGAATCAATTCACATAAAACCAGAACTCCCAAAAGGGATGCAGATTTACAACCGGAAGCTTTGGAGACAGAAAGAGGTTAGAGAAGATGAACTTCCAAGTATTGGTAATCACCTCAACATGCTCAATGATGCTACAGAAAGGTAGACCTTTGCAAAGAGATGAAGAGGAATACTACCGAGAGAACATGTTCCGTGCTAAACTCATGAACCAACAGAAAACGTTACCGTTCATGATGTTACTACTGATTCCTTCACGAATGATCGAAGCAGGCCAACATCTTCACAGGTCAGGTCAAAGGTTGGTCCAAAAGTCCAATTCAGGGCCGGCCCTCTGATGTAGCAGGTAGGTTCCTACATTCCACTTGGGTGGCCCGGGCTTCACCAGCTAGCATCAGGGGTGCGGATCAGATTACTAGCATTAGGAAATATAGATTTCAAGGTATGGTGGGCACAGAGATCATAAAGAAGGAGAAATTGTCACGAGACCTTAACAATATGCACCAGAAAATGAACCATGTGTATATGACAAGCTATGAACGCATCGGGAACACTTCCCCAAATGATGAAAGAAGGAAAACATGTGACCTGCCAAGTGGAATTTTTAGACTGCTAGGAGATCACACGATCATTGTGCATCAGGTGATTGCCTGGGCAACTTCCAATTGGGAGGGCCTCCAGGACTTTCTCTGAGGAAAGTCCACCTAATTGGGCATATACACAATGGATAAGATATAAAACAAGGGATAATCTTAAAGGAAAGAAACTGGTGGGAAGAAGGAATGTAGTATACCTTTCAAGTTCCACGAGAAAGTTAGAAACTGACAAGAAATCCAGAACAAGGAAAACTATCCTACCTGGAAAGATGGAGTCGTCAGACTGATATGAGATGACTCTGAAACACTGTGTGCATGGAGGTTTTCAGGACAACTTAGAATTCTGAGGGTGTTTATGACGTCACGGTGAACGTGTCACCCAAGTTGGCAGCAAGTTTAGAGTCCGAGGATTGCCCTGGCTAGCATACCCACGTGAGAGATATCCAGAAACAGCTTTGCCAAACACAAACTGCACACAGAAACTTGAAGAGATCAAAGAGGCACTGATTCAAGGGATAAGAAAGGAATCATTGGGAAGAAGGGATACTAGAGGGGCAAGCACTGAGAGGAGAACATTGTTATCTACTCAAGTAGATGTGGTGGCCGTGCTGATTGAAGCTTGCAACTTGATTTGAAACAAGAGGCTGGACTTGGGGCTTATCAGAACTACGTTGTCCATCTGCCTTACTCATAATCCTAAGTCAAGAATGATCTCTTGAGGACATTGAAGAGAACAATTGAGGCCTTCTTTGCTAGGCCCCTAGCATTCTTTGAAGAGAGGTCTCCCTTTGCATAGCTCTGGCGTCACGGGGTCCCACTGGGTACATGCTAATGTGTCCCAAGACATCTCTGTGAAGACTTAAAGGAATGGATGATTGTCATGCTTGGGGTGTGTCCTTTGGTTTGGAGGGCTGTAGAAGTGTGCTTAAAAGCACCCTTTTCTAGAGGGCTTCGTTCCTGTGTGAAAGCTGCCCTACCAGGCTACAGTGCTCAGTTGGGCTCCAATGAAATTTTCTCCCCCACCTCTTGCCATGGAAACAGTATTGATTCCTTGTTATGACAACATATGGAAGGAGGTTTGCTGAAAATTAGCACGTTGCCGTTATATTTAAATAAAAATACACCTGCCAAAGTTCAGAATGAAAATCAAACCAATAGCAAACCATGTAGAAATAAAGTAAGCCCAGTACCCAGACGTAATCTGTTGGAGCATTCAATGATCAGGGGCCAAGTTTGAAACTTCCCAAATCCATAAAAGAGACAGACAAATCACTTACCTGGAGGGAGGAATTCATCAGATTTCTCTAATTTCTCTCAAAAACATAATGTCTGTGAAGGTGGTTGCCCAGACAACCTTGAATCTGGAGTTTCTGATCTGAGAATCTCAAACCTACCAAGGCGACCATGTGTTCTCAGGGCTAAGTGTCACCTGGGCCGGGATAGCAAAGATTCCTACAAGTGACAGATGGAAATTCCAAGACCACACCCAACAATCACGAAATGACTCACACGTCGGGCTACAGAACCTATGGTAATTAAAGACATACAAAACTCCTAACTTGGAAAGAAGGAGAACGCACTGATAAGCAAATCGAACGGAGATATCTCAACAAGACCATAACAATTAAACTATAGAAAAGAAAAAAGGATCCCGGAATATGGAGGCCAACAGAAATCAAAGCTGACTAATCCACAGTGAAAGACGTCACTCATTAGACACACTCTGAACATTTGAAAGTCAGAGAAAGTCACAATGCCAAAAACAGCAGCAAAGGTCAAACCTGGCCTAAATGAGAAGGGTGACTTATGAGACTGCTCCCCGAGGGCTCTGAAACCCTGTGTCCATGAAGCTAGACCGGACAGCAGAGACACGATTCTGACAAATCACCCAACATCACAGTGGGCCAGAAAAGCAAGCTGGCCTCATCAACACAGGGCCAGAGTTGGACTCAAGTAGCATATTCAAGTCACAATCCACTCAACTGCAGGTTGGCAAAGGAACATGAAAAGGGACAGCCAGTGGGGCCGTGATGAAGTCCGCACATTCTGGTTCAGCAGCCCATGGTCAGCGAAGTGGAATCCTGGGGGTGAGCCGCCTCACCGCTCGTCCAACCATTCTGGGGAAGGCGTCTGAGGTAGTGTAGAGGGAGATGGGAAGCAATGATAGATATAGCCATTCTTCCTCAGGAAATGCAGCAGCATGGACAGCAGATGTGAGCACAACCATAAACTTCTGTCAAAACAAAACCAATTGAAAGTTGCAAAGAATAGAATAACTGAACCTCAAACAAGAAAGCATGCCAGTAGGAAGAAAAAGATATCTAGGAATAAACGTGGCCAAACAGCAGAAAGCTATGGAAACAGAAAACTTGCAAAGGTTTGGGCGAAGATATTACAGAAGACACAAGGAAACGGAAGGCTATTTCGTGCTCTTCCAATGGAAGAACGAACAAACTTCAAACGTCCATACTGCATAAAGCAGTGTCTGGATTGCATGCAGTCCAGGTCAAAGTTGCAACAATCATTCCCACAGAAATACACGACAGAATATTAAGTTTCTATCCAGCAACAAAGGACCCAGAATAGCCAGAGGAATCCTCAGGAAAACCAACAAAGCAGCAAGTATCATACTTTCTGATTTCAACATATAGGACGAAGCCCTAGGTACGGAAACAGCACAACCTGGGCCCCAAAATAGGCACACAGACTCATGCAACAGAACGAGAGCCCGGAGGTCAACTCACACATCTACTGACAGCGCATTTTCGAACAGTGAGCCTAGAGGAGAAAGTGGAGAAAGGAGAGTCTCCACAAGAAACGGTGCTGAGAAAACTGCACACCAACAGGTAACACAATGAGAGTAGACCATGATGTTACACCAGACATACACACGACCTCGAAATGGATTAAAGCCTTGAATGGAATACTTGAAACCGTGCAGCTTCTAGGAGACAACCCAGGCAGCTTGCTCTTTGTCATCTGGCTTGGCTGCCTATTTGGAAGTAGCATGTGTCAGTGGGCAAGGGCAAGAAAGGAAACAAGAAACAAACGGGACTCCACCCAATGCAGAAGCTTCTGCCCAGCCAACGACTCCATCGACTCAATGCAAAGAGAGCACAACAACTGTGACAGGCTGTTTGCAAACCACACATCGGAGAAGGGGTGAGTAGCCAAAAGGTCCAATGAACTCATACATCTTCACAGGAATAAAAACAACGAGCCCAATAGAACCTGGGCAAAAGATGGAAACAGACATTTCTCCCAGGAAGATAGGAAGATAGCCAACAGGCTATATGAAAATATGTTCATCATCATTAAGTCTCTGGTCAATGCAAATCTGAACGGCAATGAGATAGCAGCACACGGCAATCAGAATGGCTATAAGGATGAAGACGGGAAACAATAAGTTTCACAGAGGAGGTGGAGAGAAAGGAAGACTCCTGCACTGCTGTAGGAATGTGAACCGGTGCAGCCACTACGCAAAGTGGTGTGGAATTGCCTCAGAAATTTCTGAATCCACCTAACATATGATACATCTATTCCTCTGTGGCGTATATATCCAAACATCATGGAAACACTAATGCACAGAGATCGATGCACTGCTGTGTTCACCACAGCCTTACTCCCAATATCCAAGACTTGGAAGCGTCCGTGGTGACCATCAAGAGATGAATGGAGAAGCTACATCGGCTTTAGCCACACGATGGTATAGCTCTCAGCTGTAGGAATGGATGCAGTCCAGCCATTTGTGACCACCAGAATGGCTCCTGAGAGTCTTAGGGGAACTGAAACAAGCCCCAGGGATAAGGTTGAATACCACAGGATCTCACGTACAAGGAGAAGAGGAAAAACGGAGCAACAAAAAGGTAGGACGTGACATGGGATTGGTAGTTCCCAAAGGGAAATGGATGCGGGGGCCTGAGGGAGAAAGAGTTGATTAGGCACAAGTGTGTGGTGAGGGCCTGTAACTAGGCTTACAGTGGTGAAGATGATGTAACCTACACAGAAGTCTAAATCTATGAGAATGTAGATGTGAAAAGCTATAGGATGTTATAATGCTGGGTTATGGCAATCAATTCACATAAAATCAAAACTCCAAAACAAGGTGCAGATTTACGGCCTAAGCTATGGAGGCTGAAAGAGATTAGAGAAGATGAACTTCCACGGATTGGTAAGCATCTCCAAATGCTTAATGATGCTACAGAAAGGTAGACCATAGCAAAGTGATGAAGCGGAATACTAGCAAGAGAATATGTTCGGTGCTAAACTCATCAACCAAAGGTAAATGTTCTTGTCATTCATGTTACTACTGATTCCCTTCACGAATGATCGAAGCAGGCCAACATCCTCCCAAGTTCAGGCCAAAGGTTGGTCCAGAAGTCCAATTCATTGACGGACATGTGATGTAGCAGGCAAGTGCCCAAGTTCCGCTTGGGCTGCCTGAGCTTAACAGGATAGCACCACGGTTGTGGATCAGATTACTAGCATTAGGAAATCCAGATTTCACGGTCTGGTGGGCACAGAGATCACAAAGAAGTAGAAATGGTGAGGGAAACTGAGCAATACGGGCCAGAAAAAAACCATGTGAATATTACAATCTACAAACGCATCAGGTACACTTCCCCAAATGATGAAGGAAGGAAACATGTGACTTGCCTGGTGGAATTGTCAGACTGCTAGGAGATGACACGATAAGTGTGCATCAGGGGATTGCCTGGGCAACTTCAACTTGGGAGGGAGTCCATGACTTTCTCTGGGGAAAGTCCACCCATTTCACCATATCCACAAAAGATAGATAAAATCTTTGATAATCTTAACGGAAAAAGACTGGTGTGTAGAGGGAATGTAGTAGACCTTTCAAAGTTCGAGGAGAAAGTTAGAACCCGACAAGAAATCCAGAGAAAGGAAAACTATCCTACCTGGAAATGGGGAGTGGTCAGACTGGTATGCGATGGCTCTGAAACATTGTGTGCATGGAGGTTGTCAGGACAACTTAGAATTCTGAGGGTGTTTATGAACATGTCACCCAAGATGGCCACATCTATACAGTCCGAAGATTGGCCATTGTGTGGCTATAGATCGTCTTCCTTCTCCATTCGTCACTTGATGGGCACCACGTAGGCTTCCATGTCTTGGATATTGGGAGTAAGGCTGTGGTGAACACAGTGCTGCATGGATCTCTGAGCATTAGTGTTTCCAAGTTCTTTGGATATATATGCCACAGAGGAATAGCTGGATCATATGGTAGATGGATTCTGAAAATTCTAAGGCAATTCCACAGCATTTTGGGTAGTGGCTGTACCTGATTACACTCCCCCAGCAGTGCAGGAGGCTTTGCTTCTCTCCACCTCCTCTCCAAGACTTGTTGTTCCCTGTCTTCATCCCTATAGCCACTCTGACCACAGTGAGCTGCTGTCTCATTGCCGTTCGTATTTGCATTGCCAAAGACTTAATGATGATGAACACGTTTTCATACAGCCTGTTGGCCATCTTTTATCTTCCTCGGAGAAATATCTGTTTCCATCTTTTGCCCAGGTTTTATGGGGATCGTTGTTTTTTTACTGTGGAGACATATGAGTTCATTGGATATTTTGGCTAATCACCCCTTCTCTGATGTGTGGTTTGCAAACATCCACTCGCAGTTGTTGTGCTGTCTTTGCATTGAGTCGATGGAGTCGATGGCTGTTCAGAAGCTTCTGCTTTGGATGGAGTCCCGCTTGTTTCTTGTTTCCTTTGTTGCCCTTGGCCAGTCACACACGCTTCTTCCAAATAATCGGCTACGCCAGACGGCAAAGAGCAAGCTGCCTGCGTTTTGTCCTAGAAGTTGCATGGTTTCAAGTCTTCCATTCAAGGCCTTAATCCACTTTGAGGTGGTGTGTGTGGCTGGTGTAACATCATGGTCTACTCTCCTTGTGTTACATGTGGCTGTGCAGTCTTCCCAGCACCGTTTCTTGTCAAGACTCTCCTTTCTCTGCTGTCTCCTCTTGGCTCCTTGGTCTAAAATTGGCTGTCCATAGATGTGGGAGTTGACCTCTGGGCTCTCGATTCTGTTCCTTGTGTCTGTGTGCCTCTTTTTGTGGCCAGCCTTTGCCGTTTCGGTACCTAGCAGTTCGTCCTATATGTGGAAATTCGAAAATGTGGTACTTGCTGAGTTGTTCGTTTTCCTCAGGATTCCTTTGGCCTTTCCTGCTCCTTTGTTCATGGATAGACACTTTAGGATTCTCTCTTCTATTTCTGTGGGAAAGATTGCTGAAACTTCGATGGGGCTTGCGTGGAATCCAGAGATTGCTTTATCCAACATGGACGTTTCAAGTGTGTTCGTTCTTCCATTCGAAGAGCATGGAATAGACTTCCGTTTCCTTGTGTCTTCTTTAATTTCTTTCCGCAAAGCTTTCCAGTTTGTTGGTCCTTGTTTGCCTCTTCTCCTTGTAAGTGAGCTCCTATGGTATTTGAGTTTCTCCCTGCGAGCTGTTTCACTTCCAATGAAACCCTCAAGAGCCATCCTTCTGGTCACTAATGGCTGGATTCTCTCTTTTGTTATGGCTCAGAGATATGCCATTGTGTTCATAAAGCCCAGCTTCCTTCTCCAATCTTCCCTATCTATTCTTCCTTCTGCCTTGATGGGCATCAGGGCGGCTTCCAAGTCTTGGATCACGGGAGTAAGGCCAGGGTGAACACAGGGGCGCACATATATCAGTGCACGACTTCTTCCAAGGTCTTTGGATAAACACGCCACTGAATAATAGCTGGATCATATGGTAGATGGATTCTGACATGTCTGAGGCAATTCCACACTGATTTGCGTCGTGGCTGCACCAGCTTACACTCACAGCAGCACTGTAGGAGTCTTCCCATCTCTGCAGCTCCTCTCTGACACTTGTTTCCTGACTTTTTACCTATAGTCATTCAGACCACAGTGAGCTGCTATCTCACTGCCATTTGGATTTCAATTGCCCTGAGTCTTAATGATGATTAACATGTTTTCATACACCTGTTGGCCATCTCTATACTTCTTGGGTGAAATCTCTGTTTCCACCTACTGCCCTGGTTTTAATGGGCTTATTTTTTTTCTCTTGTGGACGCATATGAGTTCACTGCATCATTTGGCTATTCACCGGTTCACCAATGTGTGGTTTTCAAACATCCTCTCCCAGTGGTTGTATTGTCTTTTCATTGAGTCGATGGTTTCCTTGGCTGGGCAGAAGCTTTTGCATTTGATGTAGTCCCATCTGTTTCTTGTTTCCGTTGTTGCCCTTGCCCAACAGACATGCATCTTACTAATAGGAGGCTAAGACAGATGTCAAATAGCATGCTGCCTAGGTTTCCTTAGAGAAGTCTCGTGGTTTGCAGTCTTCCATTCAAAACTTTAATCCATTTTGTGTTGGTGTTTGTGCCTGGTGTAACATCGTGGTCTACTCTCCTTGTCTTACATGAGGCTCTGCAGTCGTCCCAGCACCGTTTATTGTAGAGACTTTCCTTTCTCCACTGTCTCCTCTTGGTTCCGTGGTCGAAAATGGGCTGTCCATGTATGTGTGTGTATACCTCTGGGCTCTCGATTGTGTTCCATGCTTCTGCGTGTCTGTTTTCATCCCAGCCTGTGCCATTTCCAATCCTATTTCTTCATCCTATATGTTGAAATGAGAAAGTGTGATACATTGAGCTTTGTTCGTTTTCCTCAGGATTCCTTTGGCCATCCGTGGTCTTTTGTTGCTGGGTGTGAACTTTAGGATGCTCGCTTCTATCTCTGTGAGAAATATTGCTGCAACTTTGCCTGGGACTTCATGTAATCTAGAGATTGCCTTATCCGGAGTGGAGGTTTCCAGTGTGTTAATTCTTCCATTTCAAGAGCATGGAATATCCTTCTGCTTCCTTGTGTCTTCTCCCATTTCTTTCCACAAGATTTGCTAGTTTTCGATTTACCGAGCTTTCACCTGTTGGGGCGAGGTTGTTCCTAGGTATCTACATCTTCTCACTGGCATTTTTTTTTGAGGTTCAATTTTCCTATTCTTTGCAACTTTTAATTTGCTTCCTTTTGACAGAAGTTTATCGCTGTTCTCACATCTGATGACAGTGCTCCTGTATTTGCTAAGGAAGAGTGGCCCTGTCTATCGTCACTTCTCATCTGCCTCTACACCCCTTCCCACGCCTGCCACAGAATGGTTTGGCCAGCGGTGAAGAGGTTTACCCCCAGTATTCCACCCTGTCAACTCCAGGCTTCCGACCCAGAATGCACGGACTTCCCCAATTCTCCACTGGCCGGCCCCTTTCATATTCCCTTGGCAGCCTGCAGTTCAGTATAATGTGACTTAAATATGCTACTTCAGCCCAAGTCTGGCACTGAGTAGACGTAGCCAGTTTGCATTTTGACTGCGAAGTCAAACAATTTGTCAAAATTGTGTCTCTGCTGTCCCAGCAAGCTTCATGGACACAGTGTTTCTGAGCACGTTTGGAGCAGTCTCATTCTCACCCTTTTCAGGTAGCCCAGGTTTTACCTCACTGCGGTTTTTTTTTTTGTGACACTCTCTGACTTTCAAAAGTTCAAGCATAGTCTGTCTAACGTCTGACATCTTTCGTTGTGGATTATTCAAGTGTGATTTGTGTTTGCTTTCCCTTTTCTGAGCCCATTTTGCTTTCCATAGTATAATCATCATGGTCTTTCTCAGATTTCTCCCTATGGTATGCTTGTCAGTCAGTTCTCCTTCATCCCAAGGTATCAATTTTCTATTTCTATAATCACCCTATGGTCTATAGGCCTACGTGTGAGTGTTTTCATTGTTGGGTGTTGTCTTTGAATTTACATTGGTCACTTGTTGCAATCTTTATCATGCTAGCCTAAGTCAAAGTGAGCTTGAGAACACGTGGTCATCTTGCTTGGTCTTACCTCCTGAGATCTTAAACTCCAAACTATAGGTAGTCATCGCAACCTCCTTCATGAACATAATGTATCTGAGACAAATTAGACGAATCTAATGAATCTGCTTCAGGGAAGGTACTTTTCGGTTTCATTCCTGGATTTGGGAATTTTCGAACTTGACCACCGATCGTTGAACGTTCCCTTAGACTACGTGTAGATATTGGTTTACTTTATTTCTATAGGGTGTGTTGTTTGATGTACATCCTCAGATCTGGCATGTTTATTTTTCTATAAAGATAATGGTAATGTTCTAATTTTGAGCCAACCTCCTTACATATGGTGTCAATACACATTATCAATAATCATTCTACTCCAAGAGATAGGGGGAGAGTATTTCATTGGAGCCAAAGTGAACACACTAGCCTGGCAGTGCAGCCCTCACAAAGCAACGAAGCCATCTGGAAAAGGGTGTTTCTCAGCGCACTTCTGGCGCCCTGCCAAAAAATGAGGCATACTAGAAGCATGACGGGGTTCCATAACTTCATGAGTTCCAAGAGATGTATTGTGACACATTAGCATGTACCCAGTTGGCCTCCATAATGCCAGGAGCTATGGAAAGTGAGACTTCTCCTCAATTAATGCTAGAGGCAAAGGAAAGGAGGCATCAATCCTTCTCTACAATGTCCTCAGGACACCATTCTTGATTTTGGATTATGAATAAGGCAGGAGAATTTGTACGTCTGATAAACCCCAAGTCCAGCCTCTGGTTTCAAATCAAGTTTCAAGCTTGAATCAGCATGGCCTCGCCATATACTTGAGTAGATGACAATGGTCTCCACTCAGTGCTTGTCCCTGTATTATTGCTTCATCACGATGACTTCTTTCTTACCCATTTAATCAACGTCTATTCTATCTCTTCAAGTTTCAGTGCTTGGTTTCTGTTTTTAAATTCTTTTCTGGGTCTCTCTCACTTGAGTATCGTATCCCAGGATAATCCTCAGACTATAAAGATGAGGGCATCTTGGGTGACAGGTTCACTGTGGTGTCATAAACACCCTCAAACTTCTAAGTTGTCCCGGCGTCTTCCTTGCACACAGTGTTTCAGAGCCATCTCATACCAGTCTGACACTCACCCTTTCCATTTCCTGGATTTCTTGTCGGTTTCTAACTTTATCCTTGAACTTCTCTAGAGTACATTCTCTCTAGACACTGGTTTCTTTATTTTAAGTTTATCCTGGGTTTTATCTGTTACATTTTGTGGATATGGCCGAGTGTTTAGACTTTCCCCAGTGAAAGTCTTGGAGTCCCTCCCAAGTGGAAGCTGCCCAGGCAATCCTCTGACGTGCAATGATCGTGGCATCTCGTGCAGGCTGACAATTCCACCTATGCAGGTCACATCACTTTCTTCCCTCTGTATTTAGGGAAGTGTACCAGATGTGTCATAGATTGCAATATTTTCATGTTTTTTTCCTGGTGCATATCTATAAGGTATGCTCACAATTTCCACTTATTTATGATCTCTGTCTGCACCATACCATGAAACCTATCTTTCCTAATGTTACTAATGTGATCAGTACGTGTCATACGAATCCATGAATCCCAGGCCGCCCACTAGTAACATGGACTCTTACACACCAGAACACATGGCTGGCCCTGAATTTTACTTTGGGACAAATTTTTTGCCTGAACTTGGGAAGAAGCTGGCCTGCTGTGATTATTCATGAAGGTAATTAGTAGTAACCTCATAGATGGTAACATTTTCCCTTGGTTCATGAGTTTAGCACGGAACACGTTCTCTTCGTAGTAGTCCTCTTAATCTATTTGAAATGGTCTACCTTTCTGTATCATCATTAAGCATTTGGAGGATATTCACAATCCTTGGAAGTTTATTTTCTCTAATGTCTTTCAGTCTCAAAAGCTTTTTGCCACAAATCTGCATGCCTTTTTGGATTTTTTCTTTCCCTCTGGGAACCTCACATCCAAAGTGAAGGCTGCCATCCAAAGTAGAATGCTCAGTGGCCCCAGTGCAATTCTCTCTCTCGATGTATTGCCATAGAAGAGTATTGATTATGTGTTTTGACACCATAAGGAGGAAGTTGGCTGAAAATTACAACATTACACTTATATTTAATGACAAATAAACATGCCAGAGAAGAGGATGTAAATCAAACAACTAACAAATCCTACAGAAATAAAGTAAACCAGTATCTAGACATAATCTACCTGAACGATCAGGGATCTGGACTCAAGTTCGAGCCTTCCAAAATTCAGAAAAGAGACATAAAAATATCTTACCTGGAGAGAGGAATTCATCAGATTTGTCTAATTTGTCTCGGAAAGATTATGTCCATAAGGTGGCTGCCAGGACAACCTAGAATTTAGAGTTTCTGATCTCAGAATGTCAAAACAACAAACATGACCACGTGTTCTCAGTGCTTGGTTGGACCTAGGCTAGCTTAGCAAAGATTACTTCAAGTGAACGATTGAAATTCAAAGACAATACCCAACAATCAGGGAATCACTCATACATCAGGCTGGAGAAAATATGGTGATGAAAGAAATACAAAATTAATAACTTGAATGAAGGAGAACGGACTGATAAGCATATCTATGGGAGATAGCTGAGAAAGCCCATGACGATTGATGTGGATTAAGGCTGCCCCAGCTCAAAAAGCCCAAGGTTACCTGGCCTACTTGCCAAACTACATGACGCGGTGAATCATTTTTTTGGTATGAATTAGAGGTGCCCCAGTGAGAGAAGCCCAGGTCATGCTCACCTACATGCCTATCTATATGGCCAGATTCGTATCTAATGTTATCCGACCACACAATAACCAGACCCCAACTGAACTGGAATCATTCATAACATTTTACATCATCTTTTCTTTTTCCAGCAAAAGTAAGTCACGTAACTATGCTTATAAAATTAGCACTTACCCTGTACTCAGGGCAGCAGCAGGAGCTGTGACTGCCCATGGGTCCTGTCCCCATGCAGCAACTCTTTAGTGCCCATGGGTCCTGTCTCGATGCCTGAAGCTCTTCCCTGCCCATAGGTCCTGTCCCCATGCTATCCTGTACCGTTCTCTAAATAAAAGAGCATCACTGCCAGACCTTGAGAGTCCAACAAATCTTTCTTTTGACTCTTCAGTTCGCCAACCCCGCATCATATCTTGTGGCCCGTACGGGGATTTTGCTTCATCGGTTTGTGAGCTTGACTTCTGGTAAATGCCCTTTCCTTCCTTGTGCCTCTCTCCTTTTCGAGGATGGATCTAAATTCACTTCTCCATCAGGAACTTTCTTGGATAGCTGTATGAATCCACGTTTGCTGCCCATGGCTACTCTGTGGGGCAAATCATGGCATTCGGCTTGAAGAGAATCAGTACCTTAAGCCTAAGGGTGATGTAGAATGAATTAATCCGTTCCTTCCTGACTCTATCTCTGATATATAAATTTTACGTGGGCACGGGTTGGCCACTTAAGTCATTAGGATGGTCGGGAATCTGCAAGACTCCCATGGAAGGTTTCTTTTCCTCAGGCTGTATTGGGCTACCTCCCATGGCACCTGACCATGCTCTGAACTGTGTGAATGTCCCAATTGGGACTCCAGTTCAAGGCAAGTAAGAAAGTCTAACCTTTGGTTGAGTATGGAAAACCCTTCTCGGAGAATGGCTCCAACACACAATTGGGTAGAATGTCCCCCAAAGCGGCGGAAAGTTCCTCACTATTTTTCTCTATCCTGTTCTCTCTTAAACTTCTCCTTTTCTCTCAGGGACCATTCACCAGGCACCTATTGCTGCCAGGCAGAATAGGAAAGATGTTCACCAGGCACCTGTTACTGCCAGGCATCCGAGGGAAGGTACACAAGGGATGCAATGCTGGTGGAGTTCCCCATCACCCATTGCTATAGGAACCCCACATTAGGAACGACAGGTGGGATGCTGCCCTAGGTTCACAGGGGATTTTCAAGGAAATGGACGTGTCTCTTTCATCTTTGTTAGAGTTACACGGGCCATTTTCATCTCCTTTTGAGCTTTGCAACCGGAAAACAGAAGAATCTTTGAAGAGTGAAGGCCTCCACGCCTGGGAACCCCAACTTTGGCTTTCTACCCTGATCACCACGGCAACACCAAGTAGGGTGCCCTTTTTTGGCAGATGACTGATTGAGGATTTTAGTCACCTACTGAGTTGGCTATGAGGGTAGCAGACCTGTGATTTATTCTGTGAACTGTCGTGCTAGCGTAGTGTGCCCCAGCACGGGAACTGTTGTGTGACTCTTATCTTGATAACCCTCTGGGAGTGGCCATGAGGGTGAGGTCTGGTGTCTTCTTTTCCTTTCTTTGTTTTGCTCATCATGTAGTCTGTTGTCACCAAGTCGAGCTTAAGTTCAGGCTGAACCTGACCAGAACCTGGACCTTCTGTAAAATCGAAAAACTTGAAAACATTTTGCAAGGGACTTAACTCTCAACCCGGCTGCTGGGAGCCCTGACCTCCAGCCAGTTCCCGGCTTCTGTGGGCACTGCACCCTTTTCCAGTCCACTGTCAGTCAGACACTGGCTTTACTGCCATGGGGAATGCCGTAAGCATCCCCAGAGACTCACCACTCAGAATCCTTCTAACTAATTAGAAACACTTTCAATTGTATGGGTGATGCCCCAGAAACTCCAACTAGGAGAAAATTTGCGAGGTTTCTCTGTGCCTTTATGGTGCAGTTGGACAGGTGGATCAACCTAAAAGGACCTTCAAGTTACAGTCCAGTTTCTGGGAAATCAAGAGTAACTGTCCTTACAAAATCCTTGCAAGACTGGAAAGACAGCTCTAGAGGCAGTTCAGATTCCACCTAGTTCCTTTATCATGAAAAACATTATCATCCTCCCTCTCCAGGAACTACTGTCCAGTCCATCACTCATTCTTAAGACTGAAAAACAAAAAAGGAGGGGAAAGGATAAATGAACATAAGTGTGCCTTTGCCAAAAGTCTAGCATGTCAAAGGTCTTCTCCATAAGTATTAGTAAAAAGGCTCAAAACAAAGTTTGGATTCATAACGTGAGCTTAATATTATTGTTCCTGACTCACAGCAGTAGTTTTTAAAACGATGGTTGTACAGTCTCTCTGTATGTGTGGCTATGTGTATGTTATAGGTGTGATACTTTTATCCTGGATGCTATGGCCAAAATTAAGATCTCTGTTTAGTTGGCTTAAAGTAAGTGCTTACTTCAATTCTAAATGTAGTAGAAATTAACTCAGTGCCTTTCAAAGTAAACGTGATGTGAATTAACCTATGGTAAATGAAAACTTGTTTAAGTTTGTTGGTTTGATTGAAAATAGTCTTCTTGTCAGAGTTGTCGGTATTTGCATAGTATGCAGGCATTCATCCTGGGTTTACTAGTCACATAAGTTCACGTTGTCTGTTAAATTTGTCAGCAAAATAATAGCTGTAAACGATGACCAGTTTTTTCAAATGCCTCATGAGGTTTCCGTAGGTAATCTGAACATAATTGTCGGAAAAAAATGGTTTAAATACATAAAACTCACAATAACTTTTACAGTCTGTATACTTGGGGAAAAAAACAGCTTCGAAATTCTTTTTGGTAACAATCTTGAGTTTTGCCAAGTTAAGTTAAATGATAAAAATCTGAATATCTGGGTCATTTTTGGATAGGATGAAACACTGAAACATTATTAATAAACATAGCTAAGTTATCTGATTTTGGCATCTTAGTGAAGAGGCTAAAAGCGTTTGGGTGTATTAAGAAGCATGCCTTGTGTTTTGTTGTAAAGTACCACGTTTCTAAATTTATGAAGTGTTTAGAATGCTGATATAAAAGACAATTCATAATTGTTTACATTTTTAGTGTTTACTAGGTCTGTTAAGGTTTAAATGTTCTAATTAACCTATGGAATTAAAGCTACTGGAAATTAATAAGCAAAAGAGCTCTGTATCCAAGGAAGTTAAAATGGATGTTTTCAGTAAAAAAGGTAGAAAGAATGGAAATATTTTGTTTGATAGGTTAAGAAACATAAATTTGTCATGACGTACTAGAAAGGAAAAAGAAAGACTTTGGGACAAAGTTGTAGAATGCTTGTGAAGGAGAAATTCTGAAAGGAGTTTTATGCCTGGTCAAGTAGACTAAAGTAAGTTCAATTAAGTGCATGAGTTTGAATGTTCAAAATAAGTACGTGCAGAAATTCAAATTTGGTTTTCTCTGAAAGGATACTTTTTCTTGAACTTTGGATCTGCTCTTGATAAAGAGGTTATAAAAGCTATTCCTTTGAGTAATTCTACCTAAGAGACAAATCTGTTTTGCGAAAATAATGACTGAGGTCACTCTTAAGATTTTTCACTCTTTCTGTTATCACTTTGAATAGATACCTGAGCATTGTTTCACAGTGAGTGTTGTTTCCTATTTGAAGAAGCATTTTAAAAACTTTTGATATGTTTTAACAAGTTTCTCCCTCAAAAATATTCAAATCTTGAATGAAGGCTTTCTTTTGATCTGGTAGACAGAAGAAAAATTACTCTGAGGATTTTCAGAGGCCCCCTGAGTCTTCTCAAAGAAATCTTCTCTCTCTTCCTATGAGGAGGAAAATACCAAACTAATTAGGCTTATTTGGTCTATTAAATTACATGGAAAACATTGGGAAATAAGTGAAGATAGACTTTCTTAGGTGGTATTAGATGGGTAAATGTTATTAATATAGATGTCTTAAAATTATATGGCATTCTTAAGATTCTGATCTGTCCTGGTTATCAGTCATAAGTCCAATTATTATCTGGAAGTGTTATATGTCACAGAAGTAGCCAAGTTTCTTTGGCAATTGCCGTTTGGAGTCCTTTGTCCATTTGCAGATAGCTGTTGTTTTACTCTGATGCTTTTTTCTTTTGCAAATATCTTTCATCTTCCGAGAAATTCCTGGAAAGGATTCTGACACAGAGGTTCTAAACTACACGTTTCTGACAAACTTTCAGATTGTAAAACTGAACTGAGTAAGAAATGACAGAATTCTAACAGAAACTAAGTTCATCAATCTGCTGAGAGAAGATTCAGCTCAAGAGTTGATTATACAGGACTGTGTGAACTGATGAGGATGATTATAATTTTTTAGGACATCTGTTTGAAATATTGTTGAGTTTTGATGTGTTGTTTTGTTTTCTCACAATGAAGGAGATATTTTTTCTTTTCTCTTATGCTAACTTTGACTTACAGCCGTTTGGTGAAATTATGCCTTTATAAGAAAAACTGAAACATTTATCTTTTTCTCCCTACCTTATCCCTCTGGAATTGGGAAACCCTTTGTGACCGAGTATGGTTATGTAGTGGCAATATTTGTATAAGTTCCATAAGAATCTGTTCTCCTTATAACAGGACACATTGGTTATACTACCAAGGCTTTGACTGGAATGTATATTGGAAACACACAGGCTCAGATATGACAAGACAGCATTTCAGGAACAAAGATTGGACTTTCTGGAATACAGCCACTTGGAAACATGGGCCTGGTACCTTGTTTACAGAGATTCTGGCAATCTTACCCATTAAGTAAGGAAGCTTGCTTATCTGACAGGTGTAAGGAACCTCCGAATATTTTGGGGGACCTCAAAGAGAACACCACTCAAATCTGTAAGTACTGCAGGCCAAATCTGATGGCAAATCCTTGGCTTGGCTTTTCTGACCTTGCAAGGCCTTCACAGTTGAATCTGAGATTCCTCATAAAAAAGTCCAGCAAAGCAGATTTAAAAAAGCCTGTATAAGGAATTACTATTCTTGCTCCTCTTATGTAAATAATTGGAGCAAGTTGTATTGAAGCTACACTTTATTTGCAAACCCGTTCATCCTAATTTGGCTATCTTATGTAAAAATGAGGGTGATTTAAGAGAGAAAAAATACGTTTATGTAGAAGCTATAGTAGGTATTCCTGGATATTAGATTCTAGCTGTTTTCTTTTGCAAGATTCATCTATTGCTAATCGTAATGTCTCCTTGTGGCCATCTATCTCCGACACCTGGGAGTTCCCTGGCCACCATCAAACATTTTCCTTCAATACTACTGCCCGAATACTAAATAGATTTGCTTTGTCACATGTGGATCCTAAACAACATGTTCCAAATTTAAAGTCCCCAGCTTATCAAGACTCAGGATGGACCATATCAAATTTGGAATGAATATATTTGGTTCACTCCTACTAGTGGTCAACCCAGTAAAAGATCACTCTCTCTTGGGAACAAACCAATCACACCTGTGATACATGGCCTAATAGCACTCGACTTATGGGAAAAATTCCCTGTTGTTTGTGTTCTCGTATCATAGCCTTAAAAAACATACTGACTGGTCTGGGACTGACTGGGATAGACGGCCGAGCACGTTTTGTTTAGCCCCTAATGGTGCTCAGTGTCGATGTGGGTCCAATTTATGGCCTTGGCTGCCACCTGGATGGATTGGATGATGCACCCTAGGCTTTGTCTGCATGCAAGGTAGAACTACATTTAATATATCTCCTCCTGCTAACCTACCCAACTGCAACAGCGCTGGACCAGCTGTGTCTTCCACTGGTATTTCCATCTTTACTCAATTATCCTTCACCAATTAGGAATTGAAAATGCTGTCTTGCACATGGAAGTCCTAATCAAATTCAGTATGAAGGCATTAAATGACGCACAGCATAGCATTTCGCTGCTCAATTTAGAAGTATCCCAAATGTGTAAGGCAGTCCTCCAAATCCAAATGGCACTGGATGTCTTGACAGCCCCACAAGGGGGCACCTGTGGTGTTATAAAAACTGAATGTTTTGCCTATATTCTTGACTACCGTCAAAATATTTCTGGCTTCCTATCCCCACCACCAAATTAAATCCATGTCTGACCAACCCTAACTCTAAACGATTGGTTGAGCTCCCAGTCAGTACCAGGTTTCTGCACTACTTCAAAACGTTATTCATTGGGTTAAACATACTGCTTGTATTTCTACTTGTAGTTTGTTGTCTGTTTTGTTGTTTGTCTTCTGCATGCCAAAATATTTCACCTCTTGGAGCACATCTCGTCAAATGATTCTCTCCTCTCCAGGGGCTCTGTATAACTTAGCCTTGGACTCCACAGGTGAAGACTTCTGGTCCACTGAACTTCTACCTGTGCCTATGGCCCCATTTAGGGACACCTCTACAACATTGTACAGCCAGAAGTATTTACAGAAGAGTGAACATCGTCCATATCCCCAAATATTTCTGGTCCAAATGGGTTCGAGGGGGGTTATGTCGTGGATTGAGGCTGCTCCAGCTAGAAAAGCCCAAGGTGACCTGGCCTACATGCCAATCTATATGACCCGGTGGATTTTTTGTTGATATGAATTAGGGCTGTCCCATGGAGAGCATCCCAGGGCATACTAACCTACATGGTAATATATATGGGCAGATTCGTATCTAAAGTTATATGACCGCACAATAACCAGACCCCATCTGCACTGAAGTCATTTAAAGACATTGAACATCATCATTTCTTTTTCCAGTAAAAACAAGTCAGGTACCCAGTCCTTATAAAATTTTCACTAACCCTCAACTGAGGGATGCAGCAGGAGCTCTGACTGCTCATGGGTCCCGTCCCCAGGGAGCAGCAGCAGCTCTTCACTGCCCATGGGTCCTGTCCCCATGCCATCCCGTACTATTCTCTAAATAAAAGAGCACCAATGCCAGACCTTGAGAGTCCAAGAAATCTTATATTTGAGTCTTCAGCTCGCCGAGCCCATATCAACAATTATACCATGGAAAAGAGAAAACGGTCACAGAAAATGGAAGGCACACAGAAATCACATCTGAATAATCCACAATGAGACAATTAAGTTTTAGTCATACTCTGAACGTTCGAATGTCAGAGAAAGTCACATCCACAAAAACTGGAGCAAATGTCATACTTAGGCTAATTGGTAAAGGTGAGTTATCACACTGCTAACATCGGGCTCTGAAAACCTGTGTCAATGAAGTGTGCCAGGACAGCAGAGACAGAATTCTGACAAATCTTCTGACATCACAGTGGAGAAGAAAAATAAACTGGCCTCATCTACACAGTGCCACATTTGGCCCAAGTAGCCTATTCAAGTCACATTCCACTCAACTGCAGGTTGCCAATGGAACATGAAAGGTGCCGGCCAGTGTCGTGGTGAACACTGCACATTGTGGTCAGCAGCCCCGGGCAGGCCAGGCGGAATCCTGGGGGTGAACCTCATCACAGCTGGTCCAGCCATTCTGGGGCAGGCGTCTGAGGTAGTGTAGAGGCAGATGGGAAGCAACGTCAGACAGCGTCAATCTTCCTCAGAAAGTACAGCAGCATCACCAGCAGATGTGAGCACAGCCATGAACATCTGCCAAAACAAAACCAATGAAAAGTTGCATAGGATAGAAAAACTGAACCTCAGAAAGAAAAAACATGCACGTAAGAACAATAGGATTTCTAGGAATTAGCTTAGACAAACAGGTGCAAGCAATGCAAACTAAAAACTAGCAAAGCTTTGGCGAAAGCAATTCCAGAAGACACAAGCAAACGGAAGGGTATTCCACGGTCTAGGAATGTAAGAACTAAAACAACTGAAACGGCCGTAAAGGATAAATCAATCTCTAGATTCCATGCAATCCCAGTCAAAGTTGCAGCAATCTTTCCCACAGAAATAGAAGAGAGAATCCTAAACTCTCTATACAGCAACAAGAACCCTGAATACCCAAAGGAATCCTGAGGAAAAAAGCAGGATGAACAAAGCAGGATGTAAAACACTTTCTGATTCCAACATGTAGGACGAAGAGCTAGGTACCGAAACATAGCCTGCTCCCAAAAACAGGCACACAGACCAATGGAACAGAATCCAGAGCCCAGAGGTCAACTCACCCATATATGGACAGCACATTTGCAACGAGGAAGGCAAGAGGAGACAGTGGAGAAAGGTGAGTCTCTAAAAGAAACGGTGCTGGGAAGCCTGCACAGCCACATGTAACACAATGAGAGTAGACCATGATGTTACACCAGGCACATACACCCCCTCGAAATGGATTAAACCCTTCAACTTAAGACTTGAAACCGTGAAACTTCTAGAATAAAACCCAGGGAGCTTGCTCTTTGCCATCTGGCGTAGCGGCCTATTTGGAAGAAGCATGTGTGACTAGTCAAGGTCAACAATGGAAACAAGAAACAAACGGGACTCCATCCAATGCAGTAGGTTCTGTCCAGCCAAGGAAACCGTCGACTCAATGCAAGGACAGCACAACAGCAGGAAGAGAATATTTCAAACCGCACATCGGAGAAGGGCAGAATAGCCAAAAGATCCAATGACCTCACACGTCTCGACAAGAGAAAAAACAACAAGCCCATTAAAACCTGGGCAAAAGATGGAAACAGAGATTTACACCAAGAAGACAGAAAGGTTGCCAACAGCTTTATGAACTCATGTTCATCATCATTGAGTCTAAGGCCAATGCAAATCCAAACGGCAATGAGATAGCAGCTCACTGTGGTCAGAATGGCTATAAAGAACAAGACAGGAAACAACAAGTGTCGGAGGGGAGGCGGAGAGAAGGGAAGAGTTCTGCACCGCTGGTGGGAGTGCAAACCGGTGAAGGCACTAGGCATAGCCTTGTGGAATTGCCTCAGAAACTTCAAAATACATCTACCATATGGTCCAGCTATTCCTCTGCGGCGTGTTTATCCAAAGAAATTGGGAACACTACTGCACAGAGATCCGTGCAACGCTGTGTTCACCACAGCCTTCCTCCCGATATGCAAGACATGGAAGTTCCTCTGGTGCCCATCAAGGGACCCATGGAGAAGGAAGGTGGGCTATATCCACACAATGGCATAGCACTCAGCTGTAAGACAGGGTGCAGTCCAGCCATTTGTGACACCAGAATGGCTCCTGTGGGTATGAGGGGAACTGAAACAACCCCCAGGGAGAATGTCAAATACCATAGGATCTCACTTACAAGGAGAAGATTAAAATAGGGACCAACAAACATGTAGAACATGACATGGGATTGGTGGTTCCCAGAGGTAACGGGTGGCAGGGGACGGTGGGAGAAAGAGTTGTTTAGGCACAATGGTGTAGTGTGGGCCTGTAATTAGGCTTACAGTGGGGAAGATGATGTACCATACACAGAAGTCTAAATCTATGAGGATGTAAATCTGAAAGCTATAGGATGTTATAATGAAGGGTTAGGGAAATCAATTCACCTAAAATCAAAACTCCATAAAGGCAAGCAGGTTTATGGCATAAAGATTGCAGGCTGAAAGAATTTAGAGAAGATGAACTTCCAAGGATTGATAATCACCTCCAAATGCTTAACGATGCTACAGAAAATTAGACCATTGCAAAGAGATGAAGAGGAACACAACCAACACAGCACGTTCTGTGCTAAACTCATGAGCCAACGGAAAATGTTACCGTCCACGATGTTTTTACTAATTACATTTAGGAATAATCAATGCAGGCCAACATCTTCCCAAGTTCAGGCAAAAGGTTGGTCCAAAAGTCCAATTCAGGTCCGGCACTGTGGTGTAGCTGGTAAGTGCCCATGTTTCACTTGGGCGGCCTAGGCTTGGTAGGGTGGCATCACGGGTCCGGATCAGATTAGGAGCAGTAGGAAATATGGATTTCAAGGTATGGTGCCAACAGAGATCATGAAGAAGTAGAAATTGTGAGGATACCTTGTGAATACACACCGGGAAATGAACCATGAGAATATTACAATCTATGAACGCATCAGGTACACTTCCCCGACATGATGAAGGAAGTAAAACATGTGACCTGCCAAGGTGGAATTGCCAGACTACTATGAGATGACACGATCATTGCTCATCAGAGGATTGCCTGGGTAACTTCAACTTTGCAGGGACTCCAGGACTTTCTGTGGGGAAAGTCCACACATTTGGCCACATCCACAAAACTTAAGAGATAAATCCCAGGACGATCTTAAAGGGAAGAAACCATTGTCTAGAAGGAATGTAGTAGACCTTTCAAGGTTCGAGGAGAAAGTTAGAAACTGACAAGAAGTCCAGAAAAAGGAAAACTATCGCACCTGGAAAGGGAGAGTAGTCAGACTGGTATGAGATGGGTCTGAAACACTGTGTGCATGGAGGTTTTCAGCACAACTTAGAATTCTGAGGGTGTTTATGACATCATGGTGACCATGTCACCCAAGATGGTCCCAGGTTTCCATCCCGAGGATTTGTCTAGGCTAGGATATTCAAGTGAGAGATTCCCAGAACCAGCTTTTCCAAACAGAAACTGGGCACAGAAACTTGAAGAGATCCAACAGATGCGTATTCAAGGGATGAGAAAGGAATCACTGAAATGAAGCGATAATAGAGGGACAAGCACTCAGAGGAGAACATTGTCATCTACTCACGTAGATGTGGAAGCCATGCTGATTCAAGCTTGAAAAGTGTTTTGAGAAAAGAGGCCGTACCTGGGGCTTATCAGACCTACATTGTCCTTCTGCCTTACCCATAACCCAAAGTCAAGAATGATTACTTGAGGACATTGAAGAGAAGAAGAGAGGCCACCTTTCTTAGGCCTCAGCAAATTTTGAAGACAAGTCTCCCTTTCCATAGCGCTCAAGTCACCGGGGCCCTCTGGGTACATGCCAATGTGTCAGAAGAGATCTCAATGAAGCCCGGAAAGAACGGCCCCCTGCCATGCTTGGGTATGTTGCTTGGTTTGGAAGGGCTCTAGAAGTGTGCTGAAAAGCACCTTTTCCAGAGGGCTTTGTTCCTTTGTGAAAGCTGCCCTCCCAGGCTAGAGTGTTCAGTTGGGATCAATGAGATTCTCTCCACCCTCTCTTGCCATACAAGGAATATTGATTACGTGTTTCGATACCACACGTAAGGAGGTTTGCTGAAAATTAGAACAATACCATTATATTTAAAGAAAAATAAACTCGCCACAGCTGAGGAGGTAAGTCAAACACATACCAAAACCTGTAGAAACAAAGTAAGCCAGTATCTAGCCATAATCTAGTGGAAAGTTCAAGCATCAAGGGTGAAGTTTGAAACTTCGCAAATCCAGAATAGAGACAGAAGGTCTCTCACCTGGACAGAGGAATTCATCAGATTCATCTAATTTGTTTCAGAAGCATTGGGTTCCTGAAGGTGGTTGCCAGGACAACGTCGTACCTGGAGTTTCTCATCTCACAATGTCAAACGAACCCAGATGACCACGCGTACTCAGTGCTCAGTTGCACCTAGACTAAGAGAGCAAAGACTCCCTCAAGTGACCGATGGAAATTCAAAGACGACACCCAGGAATCACGAAAGCACTCACACATCGGCCTACAGAACATATGGTGATTAAAGAAATACAAAATTCCTAACTTGGAATGAAGGAGAATGTACTGACAAGCACCTCGAAGGGATATACCTCAGAAAGACCATGACGATTAGACTATGGAAAAGAAAACAGGGTCCCAGAAAATGGAAGCCCAACAGAAATCACACCTGAATAATCCACAGTGCAATACGTCAGTCTTTAGACAGACTATGTTTGAACGTTGGAAAGACCGAGAAGGTCACAACCCCAAAACTTGCAATGAAGGTCAAACCTGGGCTAACTGGGAAGGGTGAGTTATGAGACTGCTCCAAGCGGGCTCTGAAACCCTGTGTCCATGAAGCTTTCCGGGACAGCAGAGACACAATTCTGACAAATCCTCTGACATCACCGTGGACCGGAAAGAAAACCAGGCCTAGTCTACACAGGGCCAGATTTGGGCTTATGTAGCATATTTAATTCACATTTCACTCAACAGCAGGTTGGCAATGGAACATGAAAGGGGCCAGCCCGTGTTGTAGCAGTGAAGTCTGTGCATTCTGGGTCGGAAGCCCGCGCTAGGCCACGTGGATTCCTGGGGTGAGCCTCCTCACCGTTGGCCCAGCCATTCTGGGGCAGGCGTCTGAGGTAGTGCAGAGGCAGATGGGAAGCAACGTTAGACAGGGCCACTCTTCTTCAGCAAATACAGCTGCAGTGTCAGCACATGTGAGCACAGCCATAAACGTTAGCCAAAACAGAACCAATTAAAAGGTGCAAAGAACATAAATACTGAACCTCAAAAACAGAAGCATACCAGTAAGAAGAATAAGATATCTATGAATGACCTTAACCAAACGGGTGCATGCTATGTAACACGAAAGGGAAGAAAGCTTTTGGGAAATAAATTCCAGAAGAGAGAAGGAAATGGAAGGCTACACCGTGCTCTTGGAATGGAAGAACTAACACACTTGAAAAGTTCGTAACAGATAAAGCAATCTCTGGATTCCATGCAATCCCAGTAGAAAGTTGTAGTAATTTTTCCCACAGAAATAGAAGAGAGAATCCTAAAGTCTCTATCCAGGCATAAGGGACACTGAATAGCCAACGGAATCCTGAGGAAAATGAACAAAGCTGGACGTATCCCCCTTTCTGATTTCACCATACAGGACGAAGCACTAGCTACTGAAACAGCACAGTCTGGGCCCAAAAACAGGCACCCAGACGAATAGAACACGATCAAGAGCACAGAGGTCTACTCACACAAATATGGACAGCTCATTTTCGACCAGAGGGACAAGAGAAGACAGCGGAGAAAGGAAAGTCTAGAGAAGAAATGTTTCTTGGAAGACTGCACAACCACAGGTAACAAAATGAGAGTAGGACATGATGTTAAACGAGGCACATGCCACCTCGAAATGGATTAAAGCCTTGAATGGAAGACTTGAGTCCGTGGAACTTCTAGGAGAAAACCCAGGCAGCGTGCTCTTTACCATCTGGCTTAGCTGCCTATTTGGAAGAAGCATGTGTGACTGGGCAAGGGCAAGAAAGGAAACAAGAAACAAACGGGACTCTATCCAACGCAGAAGGTTCTGCCCAGCCAAGGAAACCATAAGTCAATGCAAAGACTGCACAGCAACTGGCAGTGGATGTTTGCAAACCACACATCAGAGAAGGGCTGAATAGCCAAACGATCCAATAACCTCACACGTCTCCACAAGAGGAAAAACAACAAACCCAGTAAAACCTGGGCAAAAGATGGAAACAGAGATTTCTCCCAAAGAGAGAAAGATGGGCAACAGCTGTATGAAAACATGTTCACCATCATAAATTCTCAGGCCAGTGCAAATCCAAACGGCAATGGGATAACAGCTCCCTGTGGTCAGAATGGCTATAAGGAACAAGACAGGAAACAACAAGTGTCAGAGAGGAGGTGGAGACAAGGGAAGCCTCCTGCACCACTGGTGGGAGTGTAAACCGGTGCAGACAGTAGGAAAAGCAGCGTGGAATTGCCTCAGAAATTTCTACCATATGATCCAGCTATTCCTCGGCAGCTTGTCTATCCATAGAACTTGGAAACACTAATGCATAGAGATCCGTGCACCACTGTGTTCACCACAGCCTTACTCCCGAGATACAAGACTTGTAAGCCACCCTGGTGCCCATCAAGGGACGAATGGAGAAGGAAGATGGGCTATATCCACACAATGACATAGCACTCAGCTGTAGGAATGGATGCAGTCCAGTCATTTGTGACCACCAGAATGGCTCCTGAGGGTATGAGGGGAATTGAAACAAGCCCAGGGAGAAGGTCAAATACCATGCGATCTAAGTTACAAAGAGATATAGAAAAAAAGGACAAACTAGCTGGAATCACGTGAGATGGAACCGGTGGTTCCCAGAGGGAATGGGAGCCTGGGCCCGGAGGGAGACATAGTTGAATAGGCACAAGTGTGTGGTGAGGGCCTGTAATTAGGCTTATGGTGGTGAAGATGATGTAACCTACACAGAACTTTAAATCTGTGAGGATGTAAATGTGAAAGATATAGGATGTTATAATGCAGGGTTACGGCCACCAATTCACATAAAATCAAAACTCCAAAAAGGGGTGCAGATTTACGGCCTAAAGCTTTGGAGGCTGAAACAGATTAGAGAAGATGAACTTCCAAGGATTGGTAATCACCTCAAAATGCTTAATGATGCTACAGAAAGGTAGACCTTTGCAAAGAGATGAAGAGGAATACTAGGAAAAGAACATGTTCCGTGCTAAACTCATGAACCAACGGAAAATGCTACCTTCCATGTTGTTACTACTGATTCCCTTCACGCATGAGCCAAGCAGGCCGACATCTTCCAAAGTTCAGGCCAAAGTTTGGTCCAAAAGTCCAATTCAGGGCCTGCCCTGTATTGCAGCAGGTAAGTGCCCACCTTCCGCCTCGGTGGCCGGGGCTTCATTGGCTAGCATCACGTGTGTGGATCAGATTACTAGCATTAGGAAATCCAGATTTCATGGTCTCGTGGGCACAGAGATCATAAAGAAGTAGAAAGTGTGAGATGACCTTATCAATACTCACCAGAAAAAGAACCATGAGAATATTACAATCTATGAACGCGTCAACTACACTTGCCCAAATGATGAAGGAAACAAAACATGTGAGATGCCAAGGTGGAATTGTCATGCCGCTAGGAGATCACACGATCATTGTGCATCAGGGGATTGCCTGGACAGCATCAACTTCTTACGGACTTCAGGACATTCTCTGAGGAAAGTCCACCCATTTGGCCATATCCACAAAAGATAAGAGATAAAACCAGGGATGATCTTTAAGGGAAGAAACCGGTGTCTAGAGGGAATATAGTAGACCTTTCAAAGTTCGAGGAGAAAGTTAGAAACTGACAAGAAATCCAGAACAAGGAAAACTATCCTATCTGGAAAGGGGGAATAGTCAGACTGGTATGAGATGGGTCTGAACCACTGCGTTCATGGAGGTTTTCAGGACAACTTAGAATTATGAGGGTGTTTATGACATCACGGTGAATGTGTCACCCAAGATGGCCGCATGTTTCCAGTCCTAGCATTGGACTAGGCTAGGATAGTCAAGTGAGAGATACCCAGAAACAGCTTTTACAAACAGAAACCAGGCACAGAATCTTGAAGAGACCAAAGAGACGCTGATTGAAGGGATAAGAAAGGAATCATTGTGATGATACGTCATGATTTCTTTGTTTTCCTCAGGATTCCTTTGGTTCTTCAGGGTCTTTTGTTGCTGGAGATAAACATTAGGATTCCCTCTTCTATTTCTGTGGGAAAGATTGCTGCAACGTTGACTGGGATTGCATGGAATCCAGAGATTGCTTTATCCAGTACGGACGTTTCAAACGTGTTAATTCTTCCATTCCAAGAGCACTGAATGCCCTACTAGTTCCTTGTGTCTTGTGGAATTTCTTTCCTCAAAGCTTTGCTATTTCTCGGTTTACATAGCTTTCACCTGTTTGGCTCAGGTTATTCCTAGATACCTTAATCTTCTAAAGCATGCTTTTATTTTTTTTGAGGGTAAGTTTTTCTATCATTTGTAAGTTTTAATTGCTTTTGTTTAGGCAGAAGTCTATCGCTGTGCTCACACCTGTTGGCAATGCTCCTGTATTTCCTGATGAAGAGGGCCCTGTCTAACGTCTCTTCCCATCTGCCTCTACACTACCTCGCACGCCTGTCCCAGAATGGCTGGACCAGCCATGAGGAGGTTCACGCCAGGATTCTATGCGGCCACCGCGGTCTGCCTACCCAGAGCACATGGACTTCACCGCTGCACCACTGGCTGGCCCCTTTCATGTTCCATTGACAGCCTGCAGTTGAGTGGAAGGTGACTCGAGTATGCTACTTGAGCCCAACTCTGGCCCTGTGTAGATGAGGCCAGCTTGTTTATCTGGTCCAGTGTGATGTCAGAGGATCTGTCAGAATTGTGTCTCTGCTGTCCCGGCAAGCTTCATGGACACCGGCTTTCATAGCCGCTTGGAGCAAACTCGTAACTCACTCTTCCCAGGTAGCCCAGCTTTGACCTTCGCTGCAGTTTTTGGGGTTGTGAATTTCTCGGACTTTCAAACATTCCAGCAGAGTCTGTCTAATGAATGACATATTTCACAGTGGATTATTCAGGTGTGATATCACTTTGCCTTCCATTTTGGGGACCTTGGTTTCATTTCCATAGTCTAATCATCATGGTCTTTCTCAGCTATCTCCTTACATATGCTTATCAATCCGTTCTCCTTCATTCCAAGTTATTAATTTTGTATTTTTTTAATCACCATATTTTCTGTAGGCCGAGGTGTGAGTCCTTTCGTGATTGTTGGGTATTGTCTTGGAATTTCCATCTGTCACTTGAAGGAATCTCTGCTATCCTAGCCTAGGCCAAACTGAGCACTGAGAATACCAGGTCCTCTTGGATGGTTTGACATTCTGAGATCAGAAACTCCAGATTCATGGGTGTCCTGGCAACCACCTTCACGGAAATTATGTTTCCGAGACAAATTAGACAAATCTGATGAACTCCTCTCTCCAGGCAACAGATTTTTCTGTCTCTTTTCTGGATTTGGGAAGTTTCTAACTTGAGCCCTGATCCTTGAACATTCCACTAGCTTACGTCCAGATACTGGCTTGCTTTATTTCTCTAGGGTTTATTTGTTTGATTTACATCCTCAGATCTGGCATGTGTAGTTTTCTTTAAATGTCACTGTAATGTTCTAATTTTCCACCAACTCCTTACATAAGGTGTCAAAACACATAATCAATACTCCTTCTAGGGTCAGAGATATGGGGAGAGAACTTCATTAGAGTCCAATGGAGCAATCTAGCCTGGGAGGGTAGCCTTCACAAAGGAACGAAGCCCTCTGGAAAAGGGTGCATTTCAGCACACTTCTGGAGCCCTTCCAAACAAGGAGACATACCCCAAGCATGACAGGTGCCCACACCTTCAGGGCATCAAAGAGTACTCTTGTGAGACATAACCGTCTACCCAGTGGGCCGCCGTGATGCCAGAGCTATGGAAAGGGAAACTTCTCCTCAAAGAATGCTAGGGGCCCAGGAAAGGAGGCATGGATTCTCCTCTTTGATGTCATGAAGACTTCATTCTTGATTTTGGATTAAGATTAAGTCAGAAGGACAATGTCGGTCTGATAAGCCCCAAGTCTAGCCTCTTGTTTCCAATCAAGTTTCAAGCTTGAATCAGCATGGTCTCCCCATCTACTTGAGTAGATGACAATGTTCCCCTCTTGGTGCTTGTCCCTCTATTATCGCTTCTTCCCAATGATTCCTTTCTTATCCCTTGGATCATAGTCTCTTTGATCTCTTCAAGATTCTGTGCCCGGTTTCTGTTTGTAACAGCTGTCTCTGGGTATCTCTTACTTGAATATCCTAGTCTAGTCCAACACTCCGACTGGAAATATGCGGCGATCTTGGGTGACATGTTCACCGTGATATCATAAACACCCTCAAAGTTACAAGTTGTCCTGACAACCTCCCTGCACACCATGTTTCAGAGCCATCTCATACAAGTCTGACCACGGACCTTTTCCAGGCAGGATAGTTTTCCTTTTTCTGGATTTCTTGTCGGTTTCCAACTTTATCCTCCAACTTTGAAAGGTGTACTACATTCTCTCTACACACTGGTTTCTTTCCTTTAAGATTATCCTAGGTCATCTCTCATAATTTGTGGCTATGACCAAATGGGTGGACCTTCCCCATAGAAAGTCCTGGAGTACTTCCCAAGTTGAGGTTGCCCAGGCAATCCTCTGATGCGCAATGATCGTTTCATCTCATAGCAGTCTCACAAGTCCACCTTGGCAGGTTAAGTTTTCCTTCTTACTTCATTTGGCAAGTGTACCAGCTGCGTTCACACATTGTAGTACCGTCATGTTTCTTTTTCTGGTGCATATTGCTAACACGTCCTCACAATTTCTACTTCTTTATGGTCTCTGTCTGCACCATACCGTGAAATCTACATTTCCGTTTGCTACTAATCTGATCCCCACCCATGATTTGAACCACTAAAGCCCGGGCCGCCCAAGCGGAATGTGGGCACTTACCCCCTACACCACAGGGCCGGCCCTGAATTGGACTTTTGGGCCAATCATTGGCCTGAACTTGGGAAGATGTTATCCTCGTTTGATTATGGGTGAAGGGAATTACTAGCAACATCATGGAGGGGAACATTTTCCATTGGTGCGTGAGATTAGCATGGAACATGTTCTCCTGGTAGTATTCCTCATCATCTCGTTGCAATGGTCTACCTTTCTGTAGCACTATTAAGCATTTGGAGGTGATTGTCAATACTTGAAAGTTCATCTTCTCTCATCTCTTTCAGACTCCAAAGCTTTATGCCATAAATCCGCACGGCTTTCTGGATTTTGGATTTTATGTTAATTTATTGTTGTAACCCTGCGTTATAACATCCTGTAGCTTTCAGATTTCCACCCCCAGAGATTTAGACTTCTGTGTATGTTATATCATCCTCCCCTCCAGAAGCCTCATTACAGGCCTGAATCACATGCTTGTGGCTAATCATCTGTTGCACCATCCCTCTGCCCCCCAGTCCCCTTGGGAACCACCAATCCACTGTCCCATGGTACCTGTACATTAGCCCATGTTTTTCTGTTCTCCTTGTAAGTGAGAACCTACGGGATTTGACTTTCTCCCTGTGACTGGTTTCACTTCCCATAAGACCCTCAGGAGCCATTCTGGAGGTCACAAAGGGCTGGATTACATACTTACATATAGCTGAGTAGTATGCCCTTGTGTCGCTATAGCCCATCTTCCTTCTCCATTGGTCCCTTGATGGGCACCAGGGCAGCTTCCAAGTCTTGGATATCAGGAGCAAGGCTGTGGTGAACACAGCAGTGCAGGGATCTCTATGCATTGGTGTTTCCAAGTTCTTTGGATAAATACACCACCGAGGAAGAGCTGGATCATATGGTAGATGGAATCTTAAATTTCTGAGGCAAGTCCACACTGCTTTGTGAAGTGGCAGCATCGGTTTACACTACCACCAGCAGTGCTGGAGGCTTCACTTCTCTCCACCTCCTCTCAGACACTTGTTTCCTGGCTTGTTACTTAGGGCCATTGTGACCACAGTAAGCTGCTATCTCATTGAAGTTTGGATTTGCACTGGCATGGGACTTCCTGATGAGGAACATGTTTTCATACAGCATATTGGCCATCTTTCTATCTTCTGGGGAGAAATCTCTGTTTGCATCTTCTGCCCAGGTTTTAGTGGGCTTGTTGCGTTTTCTCTTTTGGAGACGTATGAGGTCATTGGATCTTTTGGCTCTTAACCCCTTGTCTGATGTGTGTTTTGAAAACCTCCTCTCCCAGTTGTTGTGCTGACTTTGCACTGAGTCGATGATTTCCTTGTCTGGGCAAAAGCTTCTGCAGTGTATGAGGTCCCGTTTGTTTCTTGCTTCCTTTGTTGACCTTGACTAGTCAAACATGCTTCTTCCAAATAGGTGGCTAAGCCAGATGGCAAAGAGCAAGCTGCCTGGGTTGTCTCCTAGAAGTTGCACGGTTTCAAGTATTCCATTCAAGGCTTTAATCCATTTCGAGGTGGTGTGTGTGCCTGGTGTAACATCATGGTCTACTCTCATTGTGTTACATGTGGCTGTGCAGTCTTCCATGCACCGTTGCTTGTCGAGACTCTCCTTTCTCTGCTGTCTCCTCTTGGTTCCCTTGTCGAAAATGGGTTGTCCATATGTACGTAAGTTGACCTCTGGGCTCTCGATTCTGTTCCATGTGTCTGTGTGCCTGTTTTTGGACCGAGATTGTGCCATTTCGGTTCGTTGCGCTCCGTCCTACATGAGGAAATCAGACAGTGTGATATGTCATGCTTTGTTCGTTTTCCTCAGGATTCCTTTGGGTATTCAGATTCCTTTGCTGCTGGATAGAGGCTTTACTATCCTCTCTCTATTTCTGTGAGAAAGATTGCTGCAACTTGGACTGGGATTGCATGGAATCCACAGATTGCTTTATGGGGTATGGACGTTTCAAGTGTATTAGTTCTTCCATTCGAAGAGCATGAAATAGCCTTCCGTTTCCTTAGGTCTTCTGGAATTTCTTTCCGCAAAGCTTTGCCAGGTTTTGGTTTACATAGCTTGCATCTGTTTGGCAAAGCATAGTCTTAGATATCTTATTTCTCCTACTGGCATGCTTCCCTTTTTGAGGTTCATTATTTCTATTCTTTGCACCTTTTAATTGCTTCTGTTTTGGCAAACGTTTATTGCTATGCTCACATCTGCTGACAATGGTGCTGTACTTGCTGAGGATGAGTGGCACTGTCTAACGTCATTTCCCAACTGCTTCTACACTACCTCGGACGCCTGCCCCAGATGGCTGTAACAACCATGAGGAGGATCACCCCAGGATTCCACTCTCCTGAACACGGCCGGCCGACCAAGAACACGTGGACTTCACCCCTGCAACACTGGCCGGCCCTTTACATGTTCCATTGCCAACCTGCAGTTGAGTGGAATGTGACTTGAATATGCTACTTGAGCCCAACTCTGGCTTTGTGTCGACTAGGCCAGGTTGTTTTTCCGGTGCACAGTGATGTCAGAGGATTTGTCAGAATTTTGTCTCTGCTGTCCTGGCAAGCTTCATGGACACACGGTTTCAGAGCCCGTTTGGAGCAGTCTGAGAACTCACCCTTCCCAGTTAGCCCAGGTTTGACCTTCACTGCAGGTTTTGGGGTTGTCACTTTCTCAGACTTTCCAACATTCAAGCAGAGTCTGTCTAAAGACTGACGTCTTTCACTGTGGATTATTGAGGTGTGACTTCTGTTGGCCTTCCATTTTCTGGGACCATGTTTTCTTTTCCATAGTCTAATTGTCATGGTCTTTCTGAGCTATCTCCCTTTGACATGCTTATGATTTCATTCTCCTTCATTCCAAGTTAGGAATTTTGTATTTCTTTAATCACTGTATGTTCTGTAGGCTGGTGTGTGAGTGCTTTTGTGATTGTTGGGTGTTATCTTTGAATTTCTATTGGTAACTTGAAGTAATCTTTGCTATGCTAGTCTAGGTGCAACTGAGCACTGAGTACATGTGGTCATCTTGCTTCGTTTGACATTGTGAGATGAGAAACTCCATGTTGTCCTGGCAACCACCTTCAAGGACCCAAGGGTTTCGAGACAAATTGGATGAATCTGATGAATTCCTCTCTCCAGGGGAGAGATCCTTCCATCCCTTTTCTGGATTTGGGTGGTTTCGTACTTCACCCCTCATCCCTGAACGCTCCACTAGATTACGTGTAGATCGTTTCTTACTTTATTTCTACAGGGTTTTTTTATTTGTTTGATTTACATCCTCAGCTGTGGCATGTTTATTTTTCTTTAAATATAATGGAAATGTTCTACTTTTTCAGCCTACCTCCTTACATGTAGTTTGAAACACATAATCAATACTCCTTCTAAGATAAGAGATGGGGGAGAGAATCTCATTGATCCCAACTGAGCACTCTAGCCTGGGAGGGCAGCCATCACCAAGGAACGAAGCCCTCTGGAAAAGGGTGCTTTTTAGCACACATCTAGAGCCTTTCCAAAGCAAGAAACATACCCAACCATGGCAGGGATCCATTCCTTCCAGGCTTCAATGAGATCTCTTGAGACACATTGGCATGTACCCAGTGGACCCCTGTGAAGCCAGAGCTATGGAAAGAGAGACTTGTTTTCAAGATGCTAGGGGCGTAGAAAAGGAGGTCTTGATTCTTCTCTTCAATGTCCTCAAGTGATCATTCTTCACTTTGGATTATGAGTAAGGCAGAAGGACAACATAGGTCTGATAAGCCCCAGGTCCGGCCTCTTTTTTCTAAACAAGTTTCAAGCTTGAATCAGCACAGTCTCCCCATCTACTTGAGTAGATGACACTGTTCTCCTCTCAGTGCTTGCCCCTCTAGTATCGCTTCTTCCCAATGATTCCTTTCTCAACTCTTGAATCAGTGTCTCTTTTATCTCTTCAACAATCTGTGCCAGGATTCTGTTTGGAAAAGCTGTTTCTGGGTAACTGTCACTTGAATATACTGTCCTAGGCCTATCCTCTGGCTGGAAACCTCAGCCAACTTGGGTGACATGGTCACCATGATGTCATAAACACCCTCAGAATTCTAAGTTGTCCTGACAACCTCCATGCACACAGTGTTTCAGAGCGATCTCAAACCAGTCTGACTACTCTCCCTTTCCAGGTAGGACAGTTTTCCTTTTTCTGGACTTCTTGTCAGTTTCTAACTTTATCCTCGAACCTTGAAAGGTCTACTACATTCCTTCTAGACACTGGTTTCTTTGCTTTAAGTTCGTCCTGGGATTTATCTCTTATCATTTGTGGATGTGGCCAAATGTGTGGACTTTCCCCACAGAAAGTCCCTGCCAACTTTATGTTCCCAGCAATCCTCTGATGCACAATGATCGTGTCATCTCATAGCACTCTGGCAATTCCACCTTTGCTGGTCACATGTTTTACTTCCTTCATCATGTGGGGAAGTGTACCTGATGCATTCATAGATTGTGATATTCTCATGGTTCTTTTTCTGGTGTGTATTCATAACGTATCCTCACAATTTCTACATCTTCATGATCTCTGTCTGCATCATACCTTGAAATCTATATTTCCAAATGCTCCTAATCTGATCCGGACCTGTGATGCTGGCCAGCAAAGCCCAGGCCGCCCAAGCAGAACATGGGCACTTACCCGCTACACCACTGGGCCGACCCTGAATAGGACTTTTGAACCAACCTTTGTACTGAACTTTGGAAGATGTTGGCCTGCTTTGATTATTCATAAAGGTTATTAGTAGTAACATCATAGACAGCTACATTTTCCGTTCTCTCATGAGCTTAGCATGGAACATGTTCTCTTGGTAGTGTTCCTCTTCATCTCTTTGCAATGGTCTACCTTTCTGTAGCATCATTAAGCATTTGAAGGTGATTATCAATCCATGGAAGCCCATCTTCTCTAAACTCTTTCAGCCTGCAATCTTTATGCCATAAACCTGCTTGCCTTTATGGAGTCTTGATTTTATATGAACTGGTTTCTGGAACCCTGCATTATAACATCCTATAACTTTCAGATTTACATCCTCATAGATTTAGACTTCTGTGTATGCTACGTCATCTTGACCACTCTAAGCTTAATTGCAGGCCCACACCACACACTTGTGCCTAATCAACTGTTTCTCCCTCCGTCCCCTGCCATCTGTTACCTCTGGGAAGCACCAATCCCCTGTCACATGCTACCTGTTTGTTGCTCCTTGTTTCAACCTTCTCCTTGTAAGTGAGATCCTATGGTATTTGACTTTCTCCCTGGGGATTGTTTCAGTTACCTTCATACACTCAGTAGCCATTCTAGTGTCACAAATGGCTGGACTGCACACTTTCTTACAGCTGACTGCTATGCCATTGTGTGGATATAGCCCATCTTCCTTCTCCAAGAGCCCTTGCTGGGCACCATGGAGGATTCCAAGTCTTGGATATCGGGAGTAAGGCTGTGGTGAACAAAGCAGTGCAGGGATCTCCATGCCTTAGTGATTCCAAGGTCTTTGGATAAACACACCAGAGAGGAATAGCTGGATCATATGGTAGATGGATTCTGAAATTTTTGAGGTAATGTCACATGGCTTTACGTAGTGCCTGCACTGGTTTACACTCCCACAAGCTCTGCAGGACTCTTCCCTTCTCTCCACCTCCTCTCCAACACTTGTTTCCTGTCTTGTTCCTTGTAGCCATTCTGACCACAGTGAGCTGTTATCTCATTGCCGTTTGGATTTGCATTGGCCTTAGACTTAACGATGATGAACATGTGTTTATATAGCTATTTCCCAACCTTCTATCTTCTTGGGGTAAATTTCTGTTTCCATGTTTTGCCCAGGTTTTAATGGGCTTGTTGTTTTTTCTCTTGTGGAGACGTGTGTGGTCATTGGATGTTTTGGCTATTCAGCCCTTCTCTGATGTGTGGTTTGAATCATCCTCTCCCTGTTGTTGTGCTGTCTTTGCATTGAGCAGATGGTTTCCTTGGCTGGACAGTAGGTTCTGCATTGGATGGAATCCCGTTTGTTTCTTGTTTCATTTGTTGCCCTTGCCCAGTCACATGCTTCTTCCAAATAGGCTGCTAAGCCAGATGGTAAAGAGCAGGCTGCCTGCATTTCCTCCAAGAAGTTTCACGGTTTCAAGACTTCCGTTGAAGGCTTTAATCCATTTCGAGATGGTGTGTGTGCCTGGTGTAACATCATGGTCTACTCTCATTGTGTTACATGTGTCTCTTCAGTCTTCCCAGCACTGTTTCTGTTAGTCTCTCCTTTCTCCACTGTCTCCTCTTGCCTTCCTCATTGCAAATGTGCTGTCCATATATGTGTGAGTTGAACTCTGGGCTCTGGATTCTGTTCCATTGGTCTGTTTGCCTGTTTTTGAGACCAAACTGTGCCGTTTCAGTACCTAGCACTTCGTCCTACATGTTGAAATCACAAAGTGTGATACGTCCTGCTTTGCTTGTTTCCCTCAGGATTCCTTTGGGTATTCAGTGTCCCTTTTCACTGGATAGAGACTTTAGGATTCTCTCTTCTATTTCTGTGGGAAAGATTCTGCAACTTTGACTGGGATTGCATGGAATCCAGAGATTGCTTTATCCATTACGGAAGTATCAAGTGTTTTACTTCTTACATTCCTAGAGCACGGAATACCCTTCCGTTTGCTTGTGTCTTCTGGAATTTCTTTCCACAAAGCTTTGCTAGCTTTCGGTTTCCATAGCTTGCAGCTGTTTGGCTAAGGTTTTTACTAGAAATCTTTTTGTTCTTACTGGCATGTTTGTTTTTTTTTTGAGGTTCAGTTTTTCTGTTCTTTGCAACTGTTCATTGATTTTGTTTTGGCATATGTTTATGTGTGTGCTCACATCTGCAGGCGATGCTGCTGTATTTTCTGAGGAAGAGTGATGCTGTCTGACATCACTTCCCAGCTGCCTCAACACTACCTCGGACGCCTGCTGGAAAACGGCTGGACCAGCAGTGAGGAGGTTCACACCCAGGATACCACGTGTCCGGCCCCGGGCTGCCGACCCAGAACATGCGGACTTCACCACTGCGCCACTGGTGGAGCCTTTCATGTTTCATTGGCAACCTGCAGTTGAGTGGAATGTGACTTGAATATGCTACTTGAGCCCAACTCTGGCGCTGTGTAGATGAGCCCAGTTTGTTTTTCTTCTCCACTGTGATGTCAGAGGATTTGTCAGAAGTGTGTCTCTGCTATTCCAGCAAACTTCATCGACACAGGTTTTCAGAGCCTGATTTTAGCAGTCTTGTAACTCACCCTTCCCAGTTAACCTAGGTTTGACCTTCGATGCAGTTTTTGGAGTTGTGACTTTCTCTGATTTTAGAACGTTCAGAGTATGTCCAAAATTGAAGTCTTTAATTCTGCATTATTCAGGTGTGATTTCTGTGTGCCTTCCATTTTCTTGAACCGTTTTTTCTTTTCCATGGTATAATCGTTGATAGGGGCTCGGCGAGCTGAAGACTCGATTGAAAGATTTCTTGGAATCTAAAGGTCTGGCATTGGTGCTCTTTTATTTAGAGCATAGTACGGGATAGCATGGGGACAGGACCCAAGGGCAGTCAGAGCTCCTGCTGTTGCCCTGAGTTAAGGGTTATGGTGAATTTTATAAGGCATGGGTACATGACTTACCTTTACTGGAAAAAGAAATGATGATGTAAAATATCTTTAAATGATTTCAGTGCAGAATGGCTCTGGTTATTGTGCGGTCATATAACTTTAGATACGAATCTGGCAATATAGATCAGCATGTATGTGATTATGCCCTGGGCTTCTCTCCCTGGCCTCTCAGCCCTAATTCATACCATGAAGAAATCCACCTGGTCACATAGTTTGGCATGTAGGCCAGGTCACCTTGGGTTTCTCTAGCTGGGGCCAGCTTAATCCACATCATAACCCCCCCGAACCCATTTGGACTGGAAATCTTTTGGGATATGGAGGATGGTCTGTCTTCTGTGACTACTTCTGGCTGTACAGGTTCATAGAGCTGTCCCTAAATGGGACCATAGGCACAGGTAGGAAGTTCAGTGGACCGTAAGTCTTCACCCATGGTGTTCAAGGCTGACAAGGTATACAGAGCCTCTGGAGACAAGAGAATCATTTGATGAGAGGTGGTCCACGAGGTGAAACATTTTTGACATGCGGAAGACAAACAACGAAACAGATAAATTATCATAAGAAATACAAGCAGTATGTTTAACCCAATGAATAAGGTTTTGAAGTAGTACAGAAAACTGATCCGGACTAGGAGTTCAATGAATCGTTTAGAGTTAGGGTTGATAAGACATGGATTTCATTTGGTGGTGGGGATAGGAAGCCAGAAATATTTTGATGGCAGTCAAGAATATGGATACAACATTCAGTTTTTATAATGGCACAGTGCTGCTCTTGTGCTGCTGTCAAGACATCCAGTGCCATTTGGATTTGGAGGACTGCCTTTCACATTTGGGATACTTCTAAATTGAGCAGTGAAGTGCTATATTGAGTGTCATTTAATGCCTTCATAATAAATTTGTTTAGGACTTCCAGGTGCAAGACGACATTTTGGATTCCTAATGAGGGAAGGAAAATTGAGGAAAGATGGTCATACCAGTGGAAGACACAGCTGGTTCAGCATTGCTGCAAGTTGGGTAGGTTAGCAGGAGGAGATATAGTAGATCTCGTTGTACCTTGCATCCAGACAAAGCCTAGGGTGCATCATCCAATCCATCCAGGTGGCAGCCAAGGCTGTACATTGGAGCCACATAGCCACTGAGCACAATTAGGGGTTAACCAATGTGTGCGGGGCCATCTATCCCAGTCAGTCCCAAACCAATCAGTATTTTCTTAAGCCTATGATATGAGAACACATATAACAGTGAATTTTTCCCATCGGTCAGGTGTTAATAGGCGATGTATCACAAGCGTGATTGGTTTGTTCCCAACAGGGAGTGACCTTTGATTGAGTTGACCACGAGTAGGAGTGAACCAAATATATGCATACCAAATTTGATATTGTCCATCCTATGCATATCGATAGGTTGGGGACTTTACATTTGGAACTTGTTGTTTAGGATCCACCTATGACAAGGCAAATGTAGTTAGTATTTGGGCAGTAGTATTGAAGGAAAATGTTTGATGATGGCCAGGGAACTCCCAGGTGTCAGACATAGATGGCAACAAGTAGACAGTACGATTAGTAATAGATGAATCTTGCCAAAGAAAACAGCTAGAATCTAGTATCCAGGAATGCCTATTATAGCTTCTACAGAAACATAATTTTTGTCTCTTAAATCACCCTCATTTTTACAAAAGATAGCCAAATTAGGATTAACTGGTTTTCAAATAAAGTGCAGTTTCAAGACAACTTTCTCCAATTATTTACATATTCAGCAAGAATAGTAATTGCTCATACAGGCTTTTTAAAATCTGCTTTGCTAGAATTTTTTCTGACGAATCTCAGATTGAACTGTGAAGGCCTCTCGAGGCCAGAAAAGCAAAGCCAAGGACTTGTCATCAGATTTTGCCTGCAGTACTTACAGATTTGAGTGGAGTTCTCCTTGAGTTCCCCCAAAATATTCGGAGGTTCCTTACACCTGACAGATAAGCAAGCTTCCTTACTTACCGGGTGAGATTGCCAGAATCTCTGTAAACAAGGTACCAGGCCCATGTTTCCAAGTGGCTGTATTCCAGAAAGTGCAATCTCTGTTCCGGAAATGCTGTCTTGTCATATCTGATCCTGTATGTTTCAAATATGACATTCCAGTCAAAGCCTTGGTAGTATAACCAATGTGTCCTGTTATAAGGAGAACAGATTCTTATGGAACTTATACAAATATTGCCACCAAATAACTATAGTCAGTCACAAAGTGTTTCCCAATTTCGGAGGAATAAGATAGGGAGAAAAAGATAAAAGTTTCAGTTTTGCTCATAAAGGTATAATTTCACCAAATTGCTGTAAGTCATATTTAGCATAAGAGAAAAGAGAAAAAGATTTCCCTCATTATGAGAAAACAAAACAACACATCAAAACTGAACAATATTTCAAACAGAAGTCCTAAAAATTTATAATCATCCTCATCAGTTCACACAGTCCTGTATAATCAAGTCTTGAGCTGAATCTTCTGTCAACAGATCGAGGAGCTTAGTTTCTGTTAGAATTCTGTAGTTTCTTACTCAGTTTAGTTTTACAATCTGAAAGTTTATCATAAATCTGTAGATTAGATCCTCTGTGTCAGAATCCTTTCCAGAAATTTCTCTGAAGATGAAACATATTTGCTAAAGAAAAAAGCAGCAGAGTAAAACAAGATCTAACTGCAAATTTGCAAAGGAATCAAAAGGGCAATTGACAAAGAAACTTGGCTACTCCTGTGAAATATAACACTTCCAGATAATAAGTGGACTTATGACTGATAACCAGGACAGATCAGAATTCTAGGAATGCTATATAATTTTAAGACATCTATATTAATAACATTTACCCATCTAATACCACCTAAGAAGATCTATCATCACTTATTTCCCAATGTTTCCCATGTAATTTAATAGACCAAATAAGCCTAATTAGTTTAGTATTTTCTTCCTTATAGGAAGAGAGAGCAAATTTATTTGAGAAGTCTCAGGGGCCCTCTGAAAATCCTCAGAGTAATCATTCTTTTGTCTCCCATGTGAAAAGATAGCCTTCATTCAGGATTTGAATATTTTTGAGGGAGAAGCTTGTTCAAACATATCAAAAGTTTTTAAAATGCTTCTTCAAATAGGAAACAATACTCACTGTGAAACAATGCTCAGGTATCTATTCCAAATGATAACAGAAAAAGTCAAAAATATTAAGACTGACCTCAGTCATTATTTTCGCAAAACAGATTTGTCTCTTGGGTAGACTTACTCAAAGGAACAGCTTTCATTACCTCCTTATCAAGAGCAGATCAAAGGTTCAAGAACATTTATCCTTTTAGAGAAAACCAAATTTGAATTTCTGCACCTACTTATTTTTAACATTCAAACTCATTCACTTAACTGAACTTACTTTAGTCTACGTGACCAGGCAGAAAACTCCTTTCAGAATTTCTCCTTCACAAACCTTCTAAAACTTTCTTTTTTGGTTTCAGATTTTGTCCCAAACTCTTTCTTTTTTCCTTTCCAGTACATTAGGACGAATTTATCTTTCTTAACCCATCAAACAAAAATATTTCCATTCTTTATACCTTTTTTTACTGAAAGCGTAGACTTTAACTTCCTTGAATATGAGCTCTTTTCCTTAGTAATTTCCAGTAGCTTTAATTCCATAGTTTAATTAGAACTTTTAACCCTTAACAGACGCAGGAAACGCTAAAAAGGCAAACAGTTATGAATCGACTTTTATATCAGCATTCTAAACACTTCATAACTTTAGAAACACGCCACTTTACAATAAAACACAAGGCATGCTTTTTATACGCCCAAACGCTTTTAGCCTCTTCAATAAGAAGCCAAAAGTAGATAACTTAGATATGTTTATTAATAATGTTTCGGTGTTACATCCAATCCAAAAACAACCCAGATATTCAGATTTTTATCATTTAACTTAACTTGGCATAACTCAAGATTGTTACCAAAAAGAATTTTGAAGCTGTTTTTTTTCAACAAGTATACTGACCATAAAAGTTATTGTACTCATTTTTATGAGTTTTATGTATTTAAACCATTTGTTTCCAACAATTATGTTCAGATTACCTACAGAAACCTCATGAGGCATTAGACAAAACTGGTCATCATTTAAAGCTATTATTTTGTTGACAAATTTAACAGACAACGTGAACTTATATGACTAGAAAACCCAGGCTGAATGCCTGCATGCTATGCAAATACCAACAACTCTGACAAAAAGACTATTTTCAATCCTTAATCCACATCAATCGTCTTTTGCTTTCTCAGCTATCTCTCATAGGTATGCTTATCAGTCCATTCTCCTTCATTCCAAGTTATTAATTTTGTATTTCTTTAATCACCATATATTCTGTAGGCCGATGCATGAATGCTTTTGTGATTGTTATGTATTGTCTTTGAATTCCCATTGTTCACTAGAAGGAATCTTTGCCTAGATCCAACTGAGCACTGAGAACACATCGTCATCATGGTTGGTTTGACATTCTGAGATCAGAAACTCCAAATGCTAGGTTGTCCAGGCAACCAACTTATGGACATAATGTTTCTGAGACAAATTAGACAAACCTGATGAATTCTTCTCTCCAGGTAAGATATTTTCATGTCTCTTTTCTGAATTTGGGAAGGCTCGAACTTGATCGTTAGAGTAGATTACGTCTAAGGACTGCTTTACTTTAATTCTGTAGGGATTGTTTGTTGTTTGATTTACATCCTCAGCTCTGGCATGTTTATTTTTCTTTAAATATAAGTGTAATGTTTCAATTTTCAGCAAACTTTCTCACATATGTTTTCAAAACACATAATCAATACTGTTCAAAAAGGCATGCAGATTTGCACCACGAAGCTTTTGAGGCTGAAAGACGTTAGAGAAGATGAACTTCCAAGGATTGTGAATCTCCTCCAAATGCTTAATGATGATACACAAAGGTAGACCATAGCAAATAGATTAAGAGGAATACAACGAAGAGAACGTGTTCTGTGTTAAGCTCATGAAGCAAGGGAAAATGTTACCATGAGTAAGGTTACTACTAATTACCTTCACGAATAATCACAGCAGGGCAGCTTCTTCCCAAGTTCAGGCAACAGATTGGTCCAAAAGTAAAATTCAGGTCCAGCCATGTGTTCTGGTGTGTAAGTGCCCACGTTCCTAGTGGACAACCTGGGATTCATGGATTCAATTCATGGGTGCTGATCAGATTAGTAACATTAGGAAAGATAGATTTCATGGTATGGTGCAGACAGAGATCATAAATAAATGGAAATTGTGAGCATACCTTATACATACGCACAAGGAAATAAACATGAAAATATTGCAGTCTATGACACATCTGGTACACTTCTCTAAATACAAAATGAAGGAAGTGATGTGACCTGCATAGGTGGAATTGTCAGACTGCACGAGATGACGTGATCATTGCACATCAGAGGATTGGCTGGGCAACTTCAACTTGGGAGGGACTCCAGGACTTTCTCTGGGGAAAGTCTACACATTTGGCCATATCTACAAAATGTAACAGCTAAAACCCAGGATAAACTTAAAGTAAAGAAACTAGTGTCTAGAGAGAATTTACTAGACGTTTAAAAGTTCAAGGATAAAGTTAGAAACCGACAAGAAATCTAGGAAATGGAAAACTATTCTAGCTGGAAAGCGTGAGTAGTCAGACTGGTATGAGATCGCTCTGAAATGCTGTGTTCATGGAAGATGCCGGGACAACTGAGAAGTTTGAGGGTGTTTAGGACATCACAGTGAACATGTCACCCAAGATGGCCTCATGTTAATAGTCCAAGGATTGTCTTAGGCTACTGATACTCAAGGGAGAGATACCCAGAAGAGAATTTAAAAACAGAAACCAGGCACTGAAACTTGAAGAGATAGAATAGACGCTGATTAAAGGGATAAGAAAGAAGTCATTGTGAAGATACAATAATAGAGGGACAATCACTGAGTGGAGACCACTGTGATCTACTCAAGTATAGGGGGAGGCCATGGAGATTCAAGCTTGAAACTTGATTTGAAACCAGAGGCTGGACTTGGGTCTTATCAGGCCTACATTTTCCTTCTGCGTTAATCATCATCCAAAATCAAGAGTGATCTCCTGAGGACATTGTAGAGAATGATTGATGCTTCCTTTCCTATGCCACTAGCATTCATTGAAGAGAAGTATCACTTTCCATAGCTCTGGCATTATGGAGCTCCAAAGGTTACATGCTAATATGTCACAAGATGTCTCTTTGAATCCTTGAAGGAATGGACCCCCGTCATGCTTTGCAGATGTCTCATTGTTTGGCAGGGCTTCAGAAATGTGCTGAGAAGCACCCTTTTCCAGAGGGCTTCGTTGCTTTGTGAGGGCCACCATAACAGGCTAGTGTGCTCAGTTTGGCTCCAATGAAGTTCTATCCCCGTATCTCTTGGAGTAGAATGATTATTGATGACGTGTATTGATACCATATGTAAATAGGTTGGCTGAAAATTAGAACATTGCCATGCTGAATGCCTGCATCCTATGCAAATACCGACAACTCTGACAAGATAATTTTCAATCAAACCAACAAACTTTAACAAGCTTTCATTTACCAAAGGTTAATTCACATCACGTTAACTTTGAAAGGCACTGAGTTAATTTCTACTATATTAGAATTTATGCAATCACTTTCTTTAAGCCAACTAAACAGAGATCTTAATTTTGGCCATACCATCCAGGGGTAAAAATATCACCTGTATAATGTACACATAGACAACCATAGACAGAGACTGTACAACCATTGTTTTTAAAACTACTGCTGTGAATCAGGTACAATAATATAAATCTCACCAGTTATGAATCCACACTTTGTTTTGAGCCTTTTTACTAATACTTATGGAGAAGACCCTCGAGATGGTAGACTTTTTGCAAGGGTGCACTTATGACCATTTATCCTTTCCCCTCTTTATTTTTTTTCAGTCTTAAGAATGAGTGATGGGCTACATAGTAGTTCCTGGAGAGGGGGGATGAGAATCCTTTTCATGATAAAGGAAGTAGGTGGAATCTGAAGTGCCTCTAGTGCTGTCTTTCCAGTCTTGCAAGGATTTTGTAGGGACAGTTGCTCTTGATTTCTCAGAAATTGGACTGTAACTTGAAGGACATTCTAGGTTAATCTCCCTGTCCAACTGCACCATAAAGGCACAGAGATACATCACAAATTTTCCCCCAGATGGAGTTTCTGGGGCATACCCATACAATTGAAAGTGTTTCTAATTAGTTAGAATGACCCTGAGTGGTGAGTCTCTTGGGATGCTTACATCATTCCCCATGGCAGTAAAGCAAGTGTAGGACTGACACTGTACTGGACAAAGGTGCAGTGCCTACAGAGGCCTGGAACATGCTGGAGGCCGGGGCTCCCAGTACCCGGGTTGAGAGTTAAGTCCCTTGCAAAATATTTTCAAGTTTTTCGATTTTACAGAAGGTCCAGGTTCTGCTCAAGTCCAGCCTGAAATTAAGCTCGACTTGGTGACAACAGAGGACATGATGAGCAAAACAAAGAAATTAAAAGAAGACACCAGACCTCACCCTCATGGCCATTCCCAGAGGGTTATCATGATAAAAGTCACACAACAGTTCCCATGCTGGGGCATACTACCCTAGCATGACAGTTCACAGAATAAATCACAGGTCTCCTAACATCATAGCCAACTCAGTAGGTGACTAAAATACTCAATGAATCAAGCGTCAACAGAGGGCACCCTAATTGGGGTCACTGGGGTGATCAGGCCCAGAAAGCCAAAGTTGTGGCTCCCAGTGTTGGAGGACTTGACTCTTGAAAGATTTCTTTGTTTCCCAGTTGCAAAGCTCAAAAGGAGATGAACTTGGCCGTTGTAACTCTACGAAAGATGAAAGAGACAGGTCCATTACCTTGAAAATCCCCCCTGAACCTAGGGTAGCATCCTACCTGTTGTTCCTACCGTGGGGTGCCTATAGCAAGGGGTGATGGGGGTGTCCCCCAGAATTGCATCCCTTGGGTACCTTCCCTGCTATGCCTGGCAGTAACAGGTGCCTGATGAACATCTTTCCTATTCTGCCTGGAAGTAATAGGTGCCTGGTGAGTGGTCCCCAAGAGAATAGGAGAAGTTTAAGAGAGAACATGATGGAGAGAAATAGTGAAGAAGTTTCCGCCACGCTGGGGGACATTCTACCCAATTGTGTATTGGAGCCATTCTCCAAAGAATGGTTTCCAATACTCAGACAAAGGGTAGACGTTGGTACTTTCCCTGAACTGAAGTCCCGATTGGGAGATTCACACAGTTCAGATGGTCAAGTGCAATGGGAGGTATCTCAATCCAGCTTTAGGAATAGAAAACTTCCACGGGATTCTTGGAGATTGCCAACCATCCTAATGACTTAAATGGCTGACCTGTTCCCACGTAAAATTTATATATTAGAGATAGGGTCAGGAAGGAATGGATTAATTCATTCTACATCACTCTTCGGCTTAAGGTACTGATTCTCTTCAAGCTGAATGCCAGATTTGCACCATAGAGTACCCATGGGCAGCAAACACGAATTCATACTGCTATTCAAGACAGTTCCTGATGGAGAAGTGAATTTAGATCCATCCTCGAAAAAGAGAGAGGCACAAGGAAGAAAAGGGCACTTACCAGAATTCGAGCTCACAAACCGATGAAGCATGTTCCCCATACGGGCCACAAGATATGATGCATGGTCGGCAAGCTCAAGACTTGAAAGAAAGATTTCTTGGACCCTCAAGGTCTGGCAGTGGTGCTCTTTTATTTAGACAATGGTACAGGATAGCATGGGGACAGGACCTATGGGCAGTGAAGAGCTGCTGCTGCTGCATTGGGAAAGGACCCATGGGTAGTCACAGCTCCTGCTGCTTTCTGGAGTTGAGGTTAAGGACTAATTTTATAAGTGATGGGTACATGACTTATTTTTCCTGGAAATAGAAAAGATGATGTAAAAAGTCATTAAATGATTTCAGTTCAGATGGGTTCTTCTTATTGTGTGGTCATATAACACTAGATACAAAACTGGCCCCATAGATAGGCATGTAGGTGAGCATGACCTGGGCTTCTCTCACTGGGGCACCTCTAATTCATACCAAAAGAAATTCAACGGGTCATATAGTTCTGCATGTTCACCAGCTAACCTTGGGCTTTCGAGTGGGGCAGCCTTAATCCACATCAATCCTCATGGTCTTTCACAGCTGTCTCCCATAGATATGCTCATCAGTGTGTCCTCCTTCATTCCAAGTTAGGAATTTTGTATTTCTTTAATCACCATATGTTCTCTAGGCTGATGTGTGAGTGCTTTCATGATTGTTGGGTTTTGTCTTTGAATTTCCGTCGTTCACTTGAAGGAATCTTGGTTATCCTGGCCTAGGTCCAACTGAGCACTGAGAACATGAGGTCATAGTGGTTGGTTTGACATTCTGAGATCAGAAACGCCAAATTCTAGTTTGTCCTGGCAACCACCTTATGGACATAATGTTTCCGAGACACATTAGACAAATCTGATGATTTCCTCTCTCCAGGTAAGATATTTTTATGTCTTTTTTTCTGAATTTGGGTAGGCTAGACCTTGACTTCGGATACTTCATTGTTCCAGTAGATTACGTCTAGATACTGGTTTACTTTATTTCTGTAGGGTTTGCTAGTTGTTTGGTTTACATCCTCAGCTCTGGCATGTTTATTTTTCATTAAATATAAGTGCAATGTTCTAATTTTCAGCCAACTTCCTCACATACAGTGTCAAAACACATAATCAATACTCTTCTATGACAAGAGATAGGGGGAGAGAATTTCACTGGGGCCAAACGGAGCATTTTAGCTTTGATGGCAGCCTTCACTTTGGATTGGTGGTTCCCAGAGGGAAAGAAAAAATCCAAAAATCTGTGCTGATTTGCGGCATAAAGCTTTTGAGGCTGAAAGAGATTAGAGAAGATAAACTTTCAAGGATTGTGAATCTCTTCCAAATGCTTAATGATGCTACAGAAAAGTAGACCATTGCAAATAAATTAAGAAGAATACTACAAAGACAACGTGTTCCATGCTAAACTCATGAATCAAGGGAAAATGTTACCTTCTTTGAGGTTACTACTCATTACGTTCACGAATAATCACAGCAGGCCAGCTTCTTCCCAAGTTCAGGCAAAAGATTAGTCCAAAAGTAAAATTCAGGGCCAGCCATGTGTTCTGGTGTGTAAGAGCCTACGTTCCTAGTCTGTGGCCTGGGACTCATGGATTCGCATCACGGGTGCTGATCAGATTAGTAACATCAGGAGAGATAGATTTCATGGTATGGTGCGGGCAGAGACCATACATAAGTGGAAATTGTGAGCAGACCTTATAGATATGCACCAGGAAAACAACATGAAAATATTGCAATCTATGACGCATCTGGTAGACTTCTCAAATACAGAATGGAGGAAGTGATGTGACTTGCATAGGTGGAATTGTCGGACTGCGCAAGATGACACGATCATTGAACATCAGAGGATTGGCTGGGCAACTTCAACTTGGGAGGGACTCGTGGACTTTTTCTGGGGAAAGTCTACATATTTGGCCATATCCACAAAATGTGACAGATAAAACCAAGGATAAACTTAAAGTAAAGAAACTAGTGTCTAGAGAGAATGTAGTAGACATTTAAAAGTCCAAAGATAAAGGTATAAACAGACAATAAATCAAGGAAATGGAAAACCATCTTAGCTGGAAAGGGTGAGTAGTTAGACTGATATCAGATGGCTCTGAAATACTGTGTGCATGGAAGATGCCGGGACAACTGAGAAGTTTGAGGGTGTTTATGATATCACAGTGAACATGTCACCCAAGATGGCCTCATCTTTATAGTCTGAGGATTGTCCTAGGCTACGATAATCAAGTGAGAGATACCCAGAAAAGAATTTAAAAACAGAAACCAGCACTGAAACTTGAAGAGTTAGAATTGCCACTGATTAAAGGGATAAGAAAGAAGTCATTGTGAAGAAGCAATAAATAACAGAGAGACAAGCAGTGAGTGGAGAACATTGTGATGTTCTCAAGAATATGGGTAGGCCATGCTAATTCAAGCTTGAAACTTGATTTGAAACCAGAGGCTGGACTTGGGTCTTATCAGACCTACGTTGTCCTTCTGCCTTAATCATAATCCCAAATCAAGAATGATCTCCTGAGGACATTGTAGAGAAGGATCGATGCTTCCCTTCCTATGCCCCTAGCACTCATTGAAGAGAAGTCTCACTTTCCATACCTCTGGCTTTACGGAGGCCCACTGGGTACATGCTAATGTGTCACAATACATCTCTTTGAACCCTTGAAGGACTAGACCCCCATCATGCTCCAGATATGTCGCATTGTTTGGCAGGGCTCCAGAAGTGTGCTGAGAAGCACCCTTTTCCAGAGGGCTTCGTTGCTTTGTGAGGGATGCCCTACCAGGCTAGTGTGCTCAGTTTGGCTCCAATGAAATACTCTCCCCTATCTCTTGGACTAGAATGATTACTGATGGCGTGTATTGACACCATGTGAAAGGAGGTTGTCTGAAAATTAGAACATTACAATTATCATTATAGAAAAATAAACATGTCATAGCTGAGGTTGTAAATCAAACAAATAACACACCTTATAGAAATACAGTAAGCCAGTATGTAGACATAATCTAGTGGAACGTTCAAGGATCAGGGGTCAAGATCGAAACTTCCCAAATCCAGAAATGAGACAGAAAAATATCTTACCTGGAACGGAATTGATCACATCTGTCTAATTTGTCTCGGGTACATTATGTTCATGAAGAAGGTTAACATGACAACCTAGAATTTGGAGTTTAAGATCTCAGAACGTCAGACCAACCAAGATGAACACGTGTTCACAGTGCTCATTTTGACCAAGGCTAGCATGGTAAAGACTGTTACAAGTGACCAATGTAAGTTCAAAGACAACACCCAACAATGAAAAGCACTCACACCTAGGCCTATAGAACATAGGGTGGTTAAAGAAACAGAAAATTGATACCTTGGGATGAAGGAGAACTGGCTGACACGCATACCAAAGGGGGAAATCTGAGAAAGACCATGATGATTATACTATGGAAAAACAAAATGGGCTCAGAATAGGGAAGGCAAACACAAATAACACCTGAATACTCCACAACGAAAGATGTCAGGCTTTAGACAGACTCTGATTGAACTTTTGAAAGTCAGAAAGTGACACAAACCAAAAAACTGCAGCGAGGTAAAACCTGTGCTACCTGGAAAGGGTGGGTATGAGACTCCTCCAAACGTCCTATGAAACCCTGTGTCCATGAAGCTTGCCGGGAGAGCAGAGACACAATTATAACAAATTCTCTGACATCGCTGTTGACCGAAAATACAAACTGTCTACATCTACTCAGTGCCAGAGTTGGGCTGAAGTAGCCTATTTAAGTCACATTCCACTCAAATGTAGGTTGCCGAGGGAACATGAATGGGGCTGGTCAGTAAAGAATTGGGGAAGTCTGCGCATTCTGCGTCGGCAGCCAGGAGTTGGCAGGGTAGAATCCTGGGGGTAAACCTCCTCACCACTGGTACAGCCATTCTGGGGCAGGCGAGGGAGATAATGTAGAGGCAGATGAGAAACGACGTTAGACAGGGCCACTCTTCCTCAGCAAATACAGGAGCATTTCCAGCAGATGTGAGCACAGTGATAAATCTCTTTCAAAAGGAAACAAATTAAAAGTTACAAAGAATAGGAAAATTGAACCTCAATAAAAAAGAAAAAGGATGCCAGTAAGAAGAATAAGATACCTAGGAATAACCTCACCCCAACAGGTGAAAGCTCTGTAAATAGAAAACTAGCAAACATTTGCAGAAAGAAATGGGAGAAGACACAAGGAAGCGGAAGGATATTCCATGCTCTTGAAATGGAAGAATTAACACACTTGAAATGTCCACACCGCATAGAGAAATCTCTTGATTCCATGCAGTGCCAGTCAAAGTTGCAGCAATATTTCTCACAGAGATAGAAGCGAGCATCCTAAAGTTTACATCCAGCAACAGAAGACCCCGAATAGCCAAAAGAATCCTGAGGAAAAAGAACAAAGCTCAATGTATCACACTTTCTGATTTCAACATATAGGATGAAGAAATTGAAATGGAAGCAGCGCAGGCTGGGATGCAAAACAGAGAAACAGAACCAAGGAACAGAATCAAGAGCCCAGAGGTAAAGGGACACATATATGGACACCCCATTTTCGACCACGGAGCCAAGAGGAGACAGTGGAGAAAGGAAAGTCTCTACAATAAACAGTTTTGGGAAGAGTGCACAGTCTCATGTAAGACAAGGAGAGTAAACCACGGTGTTACACCAGGCACAAACACCAACTCGAAATGGATTAAAGTCTAGAATGTAACACTGGAAACCATGAGACTTCTGGAAGAAAACGTAGGTAGGCTGCTCTTTGTCATTTTTCTTAGCCTCATATGTGGAAGAAGCATGTCTGTCTGGGAAAGGGCAATAAAGGAAACAAGAAACAAATGGGACTACATCAGACACAAAAGCTTCTGCATAGCCAAGGAAATCATTGATGCAATGGAAAGACAGCACAACTGGGAGAGGATGTTTGCAAACCACACATTGGTGAAGGGGTGAATAGCCAAAAGATCCAATAAACTCATACGGTTCCACAAGAAAAAAAAACAAGCCCCATTAAAATCTGGGCAAAAGCTGGAAACAGAGATTTCTCCCAGGAAGATAGAAAGATGGCCAACAGGCTGTATGAAAACATGTTCATCATCATTAAGTCTCTGGTCAGTGCAAATCTGAAAGGCAATGAGATAGCAGCTCACGGCAGTCAGAATGCCTATAAGGATGAAGACAGGAAATAAGTTTCAGAGAGGAAGTGGAGAGAAGAGAAGTCTCCTGCACTGCTGGAGGAATTGTAAACAGGTGCAGCCACAACACAAAACGGTGAGGAGTTGCCTTAGACATTTCAGAGTACATCTACCATATGATCCAGCAATTCATCTGTGGTGTGTTCATCCAAAGAATGTGGAAACACTCATACACAGAGATCGGTGCACACCTCTATTTAACCTGGCCTTATTCCAGATATCCAAGACTTGGAAGCCTGCCTGGTGCCCATCAAGGGATGAATGGAGAAGGAAGATGGGCTATAGCCACACAAAGGCATAGCACTCAGCTATAGGAACGGATTCAGGCCAGCCATTTGTGATCACCAGAATGGCTCCTGAGGGTATTGGGGGAACTGAAAGAAGCCCCAGGTGTATGGTCAAATACTACAGGATCTCATGCACAAGGAGAAGAGCAAGAACGGACCAACAAACAAGTATCACATGACAATGGATTGGCATTTCCCAGAGGGAAAGTGGGGCAGTGGCCAGAGAGAGAAAGTGTTGATTAGGCACAGATGTGTGGTTAGGGACAGTAATTAGTCTTACGTTGGTGAAGATGATGTAACCTACTCTGAAGTCTAAATCTATGTGGATGTAGATCTGAAAGCTATAGGTCATTATAATGTTGGGTTACGAGAATCAATTCACATAAAACCAGAACTCCCAAAAGGGATGCAGATTTACAACCGGAAGCTTTGGAGACAGAAAGAGGTTAGAGAAGATGAACTTCCAAGTATTGGTAATCACCTCAACATGCTCAATGATGCTACAGAAAGGTAGACCTTTGCAAAGAGATGAAGAGGAATACTACCGAGAGAACATGTTCCGTGCTAAACTCATGAACCAACAGAAAACGTTACCGTTCATGATGTTACTACTGATTCCTTCACGAATGATCGAAGCAGGCCAACATCTTCACAGGTCAGGTCAAAGGTTGGTCCAAAAGTCCAATTCAGGGCCGGCCCTCTGATGTAGCAGGTAGGTTCCTACATTCCACTTGGGTGGCCCGGGCTTCACCAGCTAGCATCAGGGGTGCGGATCAGATTACTAGCATTAGGAAATATAGATTTCAAGGTATGGTGGGCACAGAGATCATAAAGAAGGAGAAATTGTCACGAGACCTTAACAATATGCACCAGAAAATGAACCATGTGTATATGACAAGCTATGAACGCATCGGGAACACTTCCCCAAATGATGAAAGAAGGAAAACATGTGACCTGCCAAGTGGAATTTTTAGACTGCTAGGAGATCACACGATCATTGTGCATCAGGTGATTGCCTGGGCAACTTCCAATTGGGAGGGCCTCCAGGACTTTCTCTGAGGAAAGTCCACCTAATTGGGCATATACACAATGGATAAGATATAAAACAAGGGATAATCTTAAAGGAAAGAAACTGGTGGGAAGAAGGAATGTAGTATACCTTTCAAGTTCCACGAGAAAGTTAGAAACTGACAAGAAATCCAGAACAAGGAAAACTATCCTACCTGGAAAGATGGAGTCGTCAGACTGATATGAGATGACTCTGAAACACTGTGTGCATGGAGGTTTTCAGGACAACTTAGAATTCTGAGGGTGTTTATGACGTCACGGTGAACGTGTCACCCAAGTTGGCAGCAAGTTTAGAGTCCGAGGATTGCCCTGGCTAGCATACCCACGTGAGAGATATCCAGAAACAGCTTTGCCAAACACAAACTGCACACAGAAACTTGAAGAGATCAAAGAGGCACTGATTCAAGGGATAAGAAAGGAATCATTGGGAAGAAGGGATACTAGAGGGGCAAGCACTGAGAGGAGAACATTGTTATCTACTCAAGTAGATGTGGTGGCCGTGCTGATTGAAGCTTGCAACTTGATTTGAAACAAGAGGCTGGACTTGGGGCTTATCAGAACTACGTTGTCCATCTGCCTTACTCATAATCCTAAGTCAAGAATGATCTCTTGAGGACATTGAAGAGAACAATTGAGGCCTTCTTTGCTAGGCCCCTAGCATTCTTTGAAGAGAGGTCTCCCTTTGCATAGCTCTGGCGTCACGGGGTCCCACTGGGTACATGCTAATGTGTCCCAAGACATCTCTGTGAAGACTTAAAGGAATGGATGATTGTCATGCTTGGGGTGTGTCCTTTGGTTTGGAGGGCTGTAGAAGTGTGCTTAAAAGCACCCTTTTCTAGAGGGCTTCGTTCCTGTGTGAAAGCTGCCCTACCAGGCTACAGTGCTCAGTTGGGCTCCAATGAAATTTTCTCCCCCACCTCTTGCCATGGAAACAGTATTGATTCCTTGTTATGACAACATATGGAAGGAGGTTTGCTGAAAATTAGCACGTTGCCGTTATATTTAAATAAAAATACACCTGCCAAAGTTCAGAATGAAAATCAAACCAATAGCAAACCATGTAGAAATAAAGTAAGCCCAGTACCCAGACGTAATCTGTTGGAGCATTCAATGATCAGGGGCCAAGTTTGAAACTTCCCAAATCCATAAAAGAGACAGACAAATCACTTACCTGGAGGGAGGAATTCATCAGATTTCTCTAATTTCTCTCAAAAACATAATGTCTGTGAAGGTGGTTGCCCAGACAACCTTGAATCTGGAGTTTCTGATCTGAGAATCTCAAACCTACCAAGGCGACCATGTGTTCTCAGGGCTAAGTGTCACCTGGGCCGGGATAGCAAAGATTCCTACAAGTGACAGATGGAAATTCCAAGACCACACCCAACAATCACGAAATGACTCACACGTCGGGCTACAGAACCTATGGTAATTAAAGACATACAAAACTCCTAACTTGGAAAGAAGGAGAACGCACTGATAAGCAAATCGAACGGAGATATCTCAACAAGACCATAACAATTAAACTATAGAAAAGAAAAAAGGATCCCGGAATATGGAGGCCAACAGAAATCAAAGCTGACTAATCCACAGTGAAAGACGTCACTCATTAGACACACTCTGAACATTTGAAAGTCAGAGAAAGTCACAATGCCAAAAACAGCAGCAAAGGTCAAACCTGGCCTAAATGAGAAGGGTGACTTATGAGACTGCTCCCCGAGGGCTCTGAAACCCTGTGTCCATGAAGCTAGACCGGACAGCAGAGACACGATTCTGACAAATCACCCAACATCACAGTGGGCCAGAAAAGCAAGCTGGCCTCATCAACACAGGGCCAGAGTTGGACTCAAGTAGCATATTCAAGTCACAATCCACTCAACTGCAGGTTGGCAAAGGAACATGAAAAGGGACAGCCAGTGGGGCCGTGATGAAGTCCGCACATTCTGGTTCAGCAGCCCATGGTCAGCGAAGTGGAATCCTGGGGGTGAGCCGCCTCACCGCTCGTCCAACCATTCTGGGGAAGGCGTCTGAGGTAGTGTAGAGGGAGATGGGAAGCAATGATAGATATAGCCATTCTTCCTCAGGAAATGCAGCAGCATGGACAGCAGATGTGAGCACAACCATAAACTTCTGTCAAAACAAAACCAATTGAAAGTTGCAAAGAATAGAATAACTGAACCTCAAACAAGAAAGCATGCCAGTAGGAAGAAAAAGATATCTAGGAATAAACGTGGCCAAACAGCAGAAAGCTATGGAAACAGAAAACTTGCAAAGGTTTGGGCGAAGATATTACAGAAGACACAAGGAAACGGAAGGCTATTTCGTGCTCTTCCAATGGAAGAACGAACAAACTTCAAACGTCCATACTGCATAAAGCAGTGTCTGGATTGCATGCAGTCCAGGTCAAAGTTGCAACAATCATTCCCACAGAAATACACGACAGAATATTAAGTTTCTATCCAGCAACAAAGGACCCAGAATAGCCAGAGGAATCCTCAGGAAAACCAACAAAGCAGCAAGTATCATACTTTCTGATTTCAACATATAGGACGAAGCCCTAGGTACGGAAACAGCACAACCTGGGCCCCAAAATAGGCACACAGACTCATGCAACAGAACGAGAGCCCGGAGGTCAACTCACACATCTACTGACAGCGCATTTTCGAACAGTGAGCCTAGAGGAGAAAGTGGAGAAAGGAGAGTCTCCACAAGAAACGGTGCTGAGAAAACTGCACACCAACAGGTAACACAATGAGAGTAGACCATGATGTTACACCAGACATACACACGACCTCGAAATGGATTAAAGCCTTGAATGGAATACTTGAAACCGTGCAGCTTCTAGGAGACAACCCAGGCAGCTTGCTCTTTGTCATCTGGCTTGGCTGCCTATTTGGAAGTAGCATGTGTCAGTGGGCAAGGGCAAGAAAGGAAACAAGAAACAAACGGGACTCCACCCAATGCAGAAGCTTCTGCCCAGCCAACGACTCCATCGACTCAATGCAAAGAGAGCACAACAACTGTGACAGGCTGTTTGCAAACCACACATCGGAGAAGGGGTGAGTAGCCAAAAGGTCCAATGAACTCATACATCTTCACAGGAATAAAAACAACGAGCCCAATAGAACCTGGGCAAAAGATGGAAACAGACATTTCTCCCAGGAAGATAGGAAGATAGCCAACAGGCTATATGAAAATATGTTCATCATCATTAAGTCTCTGGTCAATGCAAATCTGAACGGCAATGAGATAGCAGCACACGGCAATCAGAATGGCTATAAGGATGAAGACGGGAAACAATAAGTTTCACAGAGGAGGTGGAGAGAAAGGAAGACTCCTGCACTGCTGTAGGAATGTGAACCGGTGCAGCCACTACGCAAAGTGGTGTGGAATTGCCTCAGAAATTTCTGAATCCACCTAACATATGATACATCTATTCCTCTGTGGCGTATATATCCAAACATCATGGAAACACTAATGCACAGAGATCGATGCACTGCTGTGTTCACCACAGCCTTACTCCCAATATCCAAGACTTGGAAGCGTCCGTGGTGACCATCAAGAGATGAATGGAGAAGCTACATCGGCTTTAGCCACACGATGGTATAGCTCTCAGCTGTAGGAATGGATGCAGTCCAGCCATTTGTGACCACCAGAATGGCTCCTGAGAGTCTTAGGGGAACTGAAACAAGCCCCAGGGATAAGGTTGAATACCACAGGATCTCACGTACAAGGAGAAGAGGAAAAACGGAGCAACAAAAAGGTAGGACGTGACATGGGATTGGTAGTTCCCAAAGGGAAATGGATGCGGGGGCCTGAGGGAGAAAGAGTTGATTAGGCACAAGTGTGTGGTGAGGGCCTGTAACTAGGCTTACAGTGGTGAAGATGATGTAACCTACACAGAAGTCTAAATCTATGAGAATGTAGATGTGAAAAGCTATAGGATGTTATAATGCTGGGTTATGGCAATCAATTCACATAAAATCAAAACTCCAAAACAAGGTGCAGATTTACGGCCTAAGCTATGGAGGCTGAAAGAGATTAGAGAAGATGAACTTCCACGGATTGGTAAGCATCTCCAAATGCTTAATGATGCTACAGAAAGGTAGACCATAGCAAAGTGATGAAGCGGAATACTAGCAAGAGAATATGTTCGGTGCTAAACTCATCAACCAAAGGTAAATGTTCTTGTCATTCATGTTACTACTGATTCCCTTCACGAATGATCGAAGCAGGCCAACATCCTCCCAAGTTCAGGCCAAAGGTTGGTCCAGAAGTCCAATTCATTGACGGACATGTGATGTAGCAGGCAAGTGCCCAAGTTCCGCTTGGGCTGCCTGAGCTTAACAGGATAGCACCACGGTTGTGGATCAGATTACTAGCATTAGGAAATCCAGATTTCACGGTCTGGTGGGCACAGAGATCACAAAGAAGTAGAAATGGTGAGGGAAACTGAGCAATACGGGCCAGAAAAAAACCATGTGAATATTACAATCTACAAACGCATCAGGTACACTTCCCCAAATGATGAAGGAAGGAAACATGTGACTTGCCTGGTGGAATTGTCAGACTGCTAGGAGATGACACGATAAGTGTGCATCAGGGGATTGCCTGGGCAACTTCAACTTGGGAGGGAGTCCATGACTTTCTCTGGGGAAAGTCCACCCATTTCACCATATCCACAAAAGATAGATAAAATCTTTGATAATCTTAACGGAAAAAGACTGGTGTGTAGAGGGAATGTAGTAGACCTTTCAAAGTTCGAGGAGAAAGTTAGAACCCGACAAGAAATCCAGAGAAAGGAAAACTATCCTACCTGGAAATGGGGAGTGGTCAGACTGGTATGCGATGGCTCTGAAACATTGTGTGCATGGAGGTTGTCAGGACAACTTAGAATTCTGAGGGTGTTTATGAACATGTCACCCAAGATGGCCACATCTATACAGTCCGAAGATTGGCCATTGTGTGGCTATAGATCGTCTTCCTTCTCCATTCGTCACTTGATGGGCACCACGTAGGCTTCCATGTCTTGGATATTGGGAGTAAGGCTGTGGTGAACACAGTGCTGCATGGATCTCTGAGCATTAGTGTTTCCAAGTTCTTTGGATATATATGCCACAGAGGAATAGCTGGATCATATGGTAGATGGATTCTGAAAATTCTAAGGCAATTCCACAGCATTTTGGGTAGTGGCTGTACCTGATTACACTCCCCCAGCAGTGCAGGAGGCTTTGCTTCTCTCCACCTCCTCTCCAAGACTTGTTGTTCCCTGTCTTCATCCCTATAGCCACTCTGACCACAGTGAGCTGCTGTCTCATTGCCGTTCGTATTTGCATTGCCAAAGCATGTGTGACTGGGCAAGGGCAAGAAAGGAAACAAGAAACAAACGGGACTCTATCCAACGCAGAAGGTTCTGCCCAGCCAAGGAAACCATAAGTCAATGCAAAGACTGCACAGCAACTGGCAGTGGATGTTTGCAAACCACACATCAGAGAAGGGCTGAATAGCCAAACGATCCAATAACCTCACACGTCTCCACAAGAGGAAAAACAACAAACCCAGTAAAACCTGGGCAAAAGATGGAAACAGAGATTTCTCCCAAAGAGAGAAAGATGGGCAACAGCTGTATGAAAACATGTTCACCATCATAAATTCTCAGGCCAGTGCAAATCCAAACGGCAATGGGATAACAGCTCCCTGTGGTCAGAATGGCTATAAGGAACAAGACAGGAAACAACAAGTGTCAGAGAGGAGGTGGAGACAAGGGAAGCCTCCTGCACCACTGGTGGGAGTGTAAACCGGTGCAGACAGTAGGAAAAGCAGCGTGGAATTGCCTCAGAAATTTCTACCATATGATCCAGCTATTCCTCGGCAGCTTGTCTATCCATAGAACTTGGAAACACTAATGCATAGAGATCCGTGCACCACTGTGTTCACCACAGCCTTACTCCCGAGATACAAGACTTGTAAGCCACCCTGGTGCCCATCAAGGGACGAATGGAGAAGGAAGATGGGCTATATCCACACAATGACATAGCACTCAGCTGTAGGAATGGATGCAGTCCAGTCATTTGTGACCACCAGAATGGCTCCTGAGGGTATGAGGGGAATTGAAACAAGCCCAGGGAGAAGGTCAAATACCATGCGATCTAAGTTACAAAGAGATATAGAAAAAAAGGACAAACTAGCTGGAATCACGTGAGATGGAACCGGTGGTTCCCAGAGGGAATGGGAGCCTGGGCCCGGAGGGAGACATAGTTGAATAGGCACAAGTGTGTGGTGAGGGCCTGTAATTAGGCTTATGGTGGTGAAGATGATGTAACCTACACAGAACTTTAAATCTGTGAGGATGTAAATGTGAAAGATATAGGATGTTATAATGCAGGGTTACGGCCACCAATTCACATAAAATCAAAACTCCAAAAAGGGGTGCAGATTTACGGCCTAAAGCTTTGGAGGCTGAAACAGATTAGAGAAGATGAACTTCCAAGGATTGGTAATCACCTCAAAATGCTTAATGATGCTACAGAAAGGTAGACCTTTGCAAAGAGATGAAGAGGAATACTAGGAAAAGAACATGTTCCGTGCTAAACTCATGAACCAACGGAAAATGCTACCTTCCATGTTGTTACTACTGATTCCCTTCACGCATGAGCCAAGCAGGCCGACATCTTCCAAAGTTCAGGCCAAAGTTTGGTCCAAAAGTCCAATTCAGGGCCTGCCCTGTATTGCAGCAGGTAAGTGCCCACCTTCCGCCTCGGTGGCCGGGGCTTCATTGGCTAGCATCACGTGTGTGGATCAGATTACTAGCATTAGGAAATCCAGATTTCATGGTCTCGTGGGCACAGAGATCATAAAGAAGTAGAAAGTGTGAGATGACCTTATCAATACTCACCAGAAAAAGAACCATGAGAATATTACAATCTATGAACGCGTCAACTACACTTGCCCAAATGATGAAGGAAACAAAACATGTGAGATGCCAAGGTGGAATTGTCATGCCGCTAGGAGATCACACGATCATTGTGCATCAGGGGATTGCCTGGACAGCATCAACTTCTTACGGACTTCAGGACATTCTCTGAGGAAAGTCCACCCATTTGGCCATATCCACAAAAGATAAGAGATAAAACCAGGGATGATCTTTAAGGGAAGAAACCGGTGTCTAGAGGGAATATAGTAGACCTTTCAAAGTTCGAGGAGAAAGTTAGAAACTGACAAGAAATCCAGAACAAGGAAAACTATCCTATCTGGAAAGGGGGAATAGTCAGACTGGTATGAGATGGGTCTGAACCACTGCGTTCATGGAGGTTTTCAGGACAACTTAGAATTATGAGGGTGTTTATGACATCACGGTGAATGTGTCACCCAAGATGGCCGCATGTTTCCAGTCCTAGCATTGGACTAGGCTAGGATAGTCAAGTGAGAGATACCCAGAAACAGCTTTTACAAACAGAAACCAGGCACAGAATCTTGAAGAGACCAAAGAGACGCTGATTGAAGGGATAAGAAAGGAATCATTGTGATGATACGTCATGATTTCTTTGTTTTCCTCAGGATTCCTTTGGTTCTTCAGGGTCTTTTGTTGCTGGAGATAAACATTAGGATTCCCTCTTCTATTTCTGTGGGAAAGATTGCTGCAACGTTGACTGGGATTGCATGGAATCCAGAGATTGCTTTATCCAGTACGGACGTTTCAAACGTGTTAATTCTTCCATTCCAAGAGCACTGAATGCCCTACTAGTTCCTTGTGTCTTGTGGAATTTCTTTCCTCAAAGCTTTGCTATTTCTCGGTTTACATAGCTTTCACCTGTTTGGCTCAGGTTATTCCTAGATACCTTAATCTTCTAAAGCATGCTTTTATTTTTTTTGAGGGTAAGTTTTTCTATCATTTGTAAGTTTTAATTGCTTTTGTTTAGGCAGAAGTCTATCGCTGTGCTCACACCTGTTGGCAATGCTCCTGTATTTCCTGATGAAGAGGGCCCTGTCTAACGTCTCTTCCCATCTGCCTCTACACTACCTCGCACGCCTGTCCCAGAATGGCTGGACCAGCCATGAGGAGGTTCACGCCAGGATTCTATGCGGCCACCGCGGTCTGCCTACCCAGAGCACATGGACTTCACCGCTGCACCACTGGCTGGCCCCTTTCATGTTCCATTGACAGCCTGCAGTTGAGTGGAAGGTGACTCGAGTATGCTACTTGAGCCCAACTCTGGCCCTGTGTAGATGAGGCCAGCTTGTTTATCTGGTCCAGTGTGATGTCAGAGGATCTGTCAGAATTGTGTCTCTGCTGTCCCGGCAAGCTTCATGGACACCGGCTTTCATAGCCGCTTGGAGCAAACTCGTAACTCACTCTTCCCAGGTAGCCCAGCTTTGACCTTCGCTGCAGTTTTTGGGGTTGTGAATTTCTCGGACTTTCAAACATTCCAGCAGAGTCTGTCTAATGAATGACATATTTCACAGTGGATTATTCAGGTGTGATATCACTTTGCCTTCCATTTTGGGGACCTTGGTTTCATTTCCATAGTCTAATCATCATGGTCTTTCTCAGCTATCTCCTTACATATGCTTATCAATCCGTTCTCCTTCATTCCAAGTTATTAATTTTGTATTTTTTTAATCACCATATTTTCTGTAGGCCGAGGTGTGAGTCCTTTCGTGATTGTTGGGTATTGTCTTGGAATTTCCATCTGTCACTTGAAGGAATCTCTGCTATCCTAGCCTAGGCCAAACTGAGCACTGAGAATACCAGGTCCTCTTGGATGGTTTGACATTCTGAGATCAGAAACTCCAGATTCATGGGTGTCCTGGCAACCACCTTCACGGAAATTATGTTTCCGAGACAAATTAGACAAATCTGATGAACTCCTCTCTCCAGGCAACAGATTTTTCTGTCTCTTTTCTGGATTTGGGAAGTTTCTAACTTGAGCCCTGATCCTTGAACATTCCACTAGCTTACGTCCAGATACTGGCTTGCTTTATTTCTCTAGGGTTTATTTGTTTGATTTACATCCTCAGATCTGGCATGTGTAGTTTTCTTTAAATGTCACTGTAATGTTCTAATTTTCCACCAACTCCTTACATAAGGTGTCAAAACACATAATCAATACTCCTTCTAGGGTCAGAGATATGGGGAGAGAACTTCATTAGAGTCCAATGGAGCAATCTAGCCTGGGAGGGTAGCCTTCACAAAGGAACGAAGCCCTCTGGAAAAGGGTGCATTTCAGCACACTTCTGGAGCCCTTCCAAACAAGGAGACATACCCCAAGCATGACAGGTGCCCACACCTTCAGGGCATCAAAGAGTACTCTTGTGAGACATAACCGTCTACCCAGTGGGCCGCCGTGATGCCAGAGCTATGGAAAGGGAAACTTCTCCTCAAAGAATGCTAGGGGCCCAGGAAAGGAGGCATGGATTCTCCTCTTTGATGTCATGAAGACTTCATTCTTGATTTTGGATTAAGATTAAGTCAGAAGGACAATGTCGGTCTGATAAGCCCCAAGTCTAGCCTCTTGTTTCCAATCAAGTTTCAAGCTTGAATCAGCATGGTCTCCCCATCTACTTGAGTAGATGACAATGTTCCCCTCTTGGTGCTTGTCCCTCTATTATCGCTTCTTCCCAATGATTCCTTTCTTATCCCTTGGATCATAGTCTCTTTGATCTCTTCAAGATTCTGTGCCCGGTTTCTGTTTGTAACAGCTGTCTCTGGGTATCTCTTACTTGAATATCCTAGTCTAGTCCAACACTCCGACTGGAAATATGCGGCGATCTTGGGTGACATGTTCACCGTGATATCATAAACACCCTCAAAGTTACAAGTTGTCCTGACAACCTCCCTGCACACCATGTTTCAGAGCCATCTCATACAAGTCTGACCACGGACCTTTTCCAGGCAGGATAGTTTTCCTTTTTCTGGATTTCTTGTCGGTTTCCAACTTTATCCTCCAACTTTGAAAGGTGTACTACATTCTCTCTACACACTGGTTTCTTTCCTTTAAGATTATCCTAGGTCATCTCTCATAATTTGTGGCTATGACCAAATGGGTGGACCTTCCCCATAGAAAGTCCTGGAGTACTTCCCAAGTTGAGGTTGCCCAGGCAATCCTCTGATGCGCAATGATCGTTTCATCTCATAGCAGTCTCACAAGTCCACCTTGGCAGGTTAAGTTTTCCTTCTTACTTCATTTGGCAAGTGTACCAGCTGCGTTCACACATTGTAGTACCGTCATGTTTCTTTTTCTGGTGCATATTGCTAACACGTCCTCACAATTTCTACTTCTTTATGGTCTCTGTCTGCACCATACCGTGAAATCTACATTTCCGTTTGCTACTAATCTGATCCCCACCCATGATTTGAACCACTAAAGCCCGGGCCGCCCAAGCGGAATGTGGGCACTTACCCCCTACACCACAGGGCCGGCCCTGAATTGGACTTTTGGGCCAATCATTGGCCTGAACTTGGGAAGATGTTATCCTCGTTTGATTATGGGTGAAGGGAATTACTAGCAACATCATGGAGGGGAACATTTTCCATTGGTGCGTGAGATTAGCATGGAACATGTTCTCCTGGTAGTATTCCTCATCATCTCGTTGCAATGGTCTACCTTTCTGTAGCACTATTAAGCATTTGGAGGTGATTGTCAATACTTGAAAGTTCATCTTCTCTCATCTCTTTCAGACTCCAAAGCTTTATGCCATAAATCCGCACGGCTTTCTGGATTTTGGATTTTATGTTAATTTATTGTTGTAACCCTGCGTTATAACATCCTGTAGCTTTCAGATTTCCACCCCCAGAGATTTAGACTTCTGTGTATGTTATATCATCCTCCCCTCCAGAAGCCTCATTACAGGCCTGAATCACATGCTTGTGGCTAATCATCTGTTGCACCATCCCTCTGCCCCCCAGTCCCCTTGGGAACCACCAATCCACTGTCCCATGGTACCTGTACATTAGCCCATGTTTTTCTGTTCTCCTTGTAAGTGAGAACCTACGGGATTTGACTTTCTCCCTGTGACTGGTTTCACTTCCCATAAGACCCTCAGGAGCCATTCTGGAGGTCACAAAGGGCTGGATTACATACTTACATATAGCTGAGTAGTATGCCCTTGTGTCGCTATAGCCCATCTTCCTTCTCCATTGGTCCCTTGATGGGCACCAGGGCAGCTTCCAAGTCTTGGATATCAGGAGCAAGGCTGTGGTGAACACAGCAGTGCAGGGATCTCTATGCATTGGTGTTTCCAAGTTCTTTGGATAAATACACCACCGAGGAAGAGCTGGATCATATGGTAGATGGAATCTTAAATTTCTGAGGCAAGTCCACACTGCTTTGTGAAGTGGCAGCATCGGTTTACACTACCACCAGCAGTGCTGGAGGCTTCACTTCTCTCCACCTCCTCTCAGACACTTGTTTCCTGGCTTGTTACTTAGGGCCATTGTGACCACAGTAAGCTGCTATCTCATTGAAGTTTGGATTTGCACTGGCATGGGACTTCCTGATGAGGAACATGTTTTCATACAGCATATTGGCCATCTTTCTATCTTCTGGGGAGAAATCTCTGTTTGCATCTTCTGCCCAGGTTTTAGTGGGCTTGTTGCGTTTTCTCTTTTGGAGACGTATGAGGTCATTGGATCTTTTGGCTCTTAACCCCTTGTCTGATGTGTGTTTTGAAAACCTCCTCTCCCAGTTGTTGTGCTGACTTTGCACTGAGTCGATGATTTCCTTGTCTGGGCAAAAGCTTCTGCAGTGTATGAGGTCCCGTTTGTTTCTTGCTTCCTTTGTTGACCTTGACTAGTCAAACATGCTTCTTCCAAATAGGTGGCTAAGCCAGATGGCAAAGAGCAAGCTGCCTGGGTTGTCTCCTAGAAGTTGCACGGTTTCAAGTATTCCATTCAAGGCTTTAATCCATTTCGAGGTGGTGTGTGTGCCTGGTGTAACATCATGGTCTACTCTCATTGTGTTACATGTGGCTGTGCAGTCTTCCATGCACCGTTGCTTGTCGAGACTCTCCTTTCTCTGCTGTCTCCTCTTGGTTCCCTTGTCGAAAATGGGTTGTCCATATGTACGTAAGTTGACCTCTGGGCTCTCGATTCTGTTCCATGTGTCTGTGTGCCTGTTTTTGGACCGAGATTGTGCCATTTCGGTTCGTTGCGCTCCGTCCTACATGAGGAAATCAGACAGTGTGATATGTCATGCTTTGTTCGTTTTCCTCAGGATTCCTTTGGGTATTCAGATTCCTTTGCTGCTGGATAGAGGCTTTACTATCCTCTCTCTATTTCTGTGAGAAAGATTGCTGCAACTTGGACTGGGATTGCATGGAATCCACAGATTGCTTTATGGGGTATGGACGTTTCAAGTGTATTAGTTCTTCCATTCGAAGAGCATGAAATAGCCTTCCGTTTCCTTAGGTCTTCTGGAATTTCTTTCCGCAAAGCTTTGCCAGGTTTTGGTTTACATAGCTTGCATCTGTTTGGCAAAGCATAGTCTTAGATATCTTATTTCTCCTACTGGCATGCTTCCCTTTTTGAGGTTCATTATTTCTATTCTTTGCACCTTTTAATTGCTTCTGTTTTGGCAAACGTTTATTGCTATGCTCACATCTGCTGACAATGGTGCTGTACTTGCTGAGGATGAGTGGCACTGTCTAACGTCATTTCCCAACTGCTTCTACACTACCTCGGACGCCTGCCCCAGATGGCTGTAACAACCATGAGGAGGATCACCCCAGGATTCCACTCTCCTGAACACGGCCGGCCGACCAAGAACACGTGGACTTCACCCCTGCAACACTGGCCGGCCCTTTACATGTTCCATTGCCAACCTGCAGTTGAGTGGAATGTGACTTGAATATGCTACTTGAGCCCAACTCTGGCTTTGTGTCGACTAGGCCAGGTTGTTTTTCCGGTGCACAGTGATGTCAGAGGATTTGTCAGAATTTTGTCTCTGCTGTCCTGGCAAGCTTCATGGACACACGGTTTCAGAGCCCGTTTGGAGCAGTCTGAGAACTCACCCTTCCCAGTTAGCCCAGGTTTGACCTTCACTGCAGGTTTTGGGGTTGTCACTTTCTCAGACTTTCCAACATTCAAGCAGAGTCTGTCTAAAGACTGACGTCTTTCACTGTGGATTATTGAGGTGTGACTTCTGTTGGCCTTCCATTTTCTGGGACCATGTTTTCTTTTCCATAGTCTAATTGTCATGGTCTTTCTGAGCTATCTCCCTTTGACATGCTTATGATTTCATTCTCCTTCATTCCAAGTTAGGAATTTTGTATTTCTTTAATCACTGTATGTTCTGTAGGCTGGTGTGTGAGTGCTTTTGTGATTGTTGGGTGTTATCTTTGAATTTCTATTGGTAACTTGAAGTAATCTTTGCTATGCTAGTCTAGGTGCAACTGAGCACTGAGTACATGTGGTCATCTTGCTTCGTTTGACATTGTGAGATGAGAAACTCCATGTTGTCCTGGCAACCACCTTCAAGGACCCAAGGGTTTCGAGACAAATTGGATGAATCTGATGAATTCCTCTCTCCAGGGGAGAGATCCTTCCATCCCTTTTCTGGATTTGGGTGGTTTCGTACTTCACCCCTCATCCCTGAACGCTCCACTAGATTACGTGTAGATCGTTTCTTACTTTATTTCTACAGGGTTTTTTTATTTGTTTGATTTACATCCTCAGCTGTGGCATGTTTATTTTTCTTTAAATATAATGGAAATGTTCTACTTTTTCAGCCTACCTCCTTACATGTAGTTTGAAACACATAATCAATACTCCTTCTAAGATAAGAGATGGGGGAGAGAATCTCATTGATCCCAACTGAGCACTCTAGCCTGGGAGGGCAGCCATCACCAAGGAACGAAGCCCTCTGGAAAAGGGTGCTTTTTAGCACACATCTAGAGCCTTTCCAAAGCAAGAAACATACCCAACCATGGCAGGGATCCATTCCTTCCAGGCTTCAATGAGATCTCTTGAGACACATTGGCATGTACCCAGTGGACCCCTGTGAAGCCAGAGCTATGGAAAGAGAGACTTGTTTTCAAGATGCTAGGGGCGTAGAAAAGGAGGTCTTGATTCTTCTCTTCAATGTCCTCAAGTGATCATTCTTCACTTTGGATTATGAGTAAGGCAGAAGGACAACATAGGTCTGATAAGCCCCAGGTCCGGCCTCTTTTTTCTAAACAAGTTTCAAGCTTGAATCAGCACAGTCTCCCCATCTACTTGAGTAGATGACACTGTTCTCCTCTCAGTGCTTGCCCCTCTAGTATCGCTTCTTCCCAATGATTCCTTTCTCAACTCTTGAATCAGTGTCTCTTTTATCTCTTCAACAATCTGTGCCAGGATTCTGTTTGGAAAAGCTGTTTCTGGGTAACTGTCACTTGAATATACTGTCCTAGGCCTATCCTCTGGCTGGAAACCTCAGCCAACTTGGGTGACATGGTCACCATGATGTCATAAACACCCTCAGAATTCTAAGTTGTCCTGACAACCTCCATGCACACAGTGTTTCAGAGCGATCTCAAACCAGTCTGACTACTCTCCCTTTCCAGGTAGGACAGTTTTCCTTTTTCTGGACTTCTTGTCAGTTTCTAACTTTATCCTCGAACCTTGAAAGGTCTACTACATTCCTTCTAGACACTGGTTTCTTTGCTTTAAGTTCGTCCTGGGATTTATCTCTTATCATTTGTGGATGTGGCCAAATGTGTGGACTTTCCCCACAGAAAGTCCCTGCCAACTTTATGTTCCCAGCAATCCTCTGATGCACAATGATCGTGTCATCTCATAGCACTCTGGCAATTCCACCTTTGCTGGTCACATGTTTTACTTCCTTCATCATGTGGGGAAGTGTACCTGATGCATTCATAGATTGTGATATTCTCATGGTTCTTTTTCTGGTGTGTATTCATAACGTATCCTCACAATTTCTACATCTTCATGATCTCTGTCTGCATCATACCTTGAAATCTATATTTCCAAATGCTCCTAATCTGATCCGGACCTGTGATGCTGGCCAGCAAAGCCCAGGCCGCCCAAGCAGAACATGGGCACTTACCCGCTACACCACTGGGCCGACCCTGAATAGGACTTTTGAACCAACCTTTGTACTGAACTTTGGAAGATGTTGGCCTGCTTTGATTATTCATAAAGGTTATTAGTAGTAACATCATAGACAGCTACATTTTCCGTTCTCTCATGAGCTTAGCATGGAACATGTTCTCTTGGTAGTGTTCCTCTTCATCTCTTTGCAATGGTCTACCTTTCTGTAGCATCATTAAGCATTTGAAGGTGATTATCAATCCATGGAAGCCCATCTTCTCTAAACTCTTTCAGCCTGCAATCTTTATGCCATAAACCTGCTTGCCTTTATGGAGTCTTGATTTTATATGAACTGGTTTCTGGAACCCTGCATTATAACATCCTATAACTTTCAGATTTACATCCTCATAGATTTAGACTTCTGTGTATGCTACGTCATCTTGACCACTCTAAGCTTAATTGCAGGCCCACACCACACACTTGTGCCTAATCAACTGTTTCTCCCTCCGTCCCCTGCCATCTGTTACCTCTGGGAAGCACCAATCCCCTGTCACATGCTACCTGTTTGTTGCTCCTTGTTTCAACCTTCTCCTTGTAAGTGAGATCCTATGGTATTTGACTTTCTCCCTGGGGATTGTTTCAGTTACCTTCATACACTCAGTAGCCATTCTAGTGTCACAAATGGCTGGACTGCACACTTTCTTACAGCTGACTGCTATGCCATTGTGTGGATATAGCCCATCTTCCTTCTCCAAGAGCCCTTGCTGGGCACCATGGAGGATTCCAAGTCTTGGATATCGGGAGTAAGGCTGTGGTGAACAAAGCAGTGCAGGGATCTCCATGCCTTAGTGATTCCAAGGTCTTTGGATAAACACACCAGAGAGGAATAGCTGGATCATATGGTAGATGGATTCTGAAATTTTTGAGGTAATGTCACATGGCTTTACGTAGTGCCTGCACTGGTTTACACTCCCACAAGCTCTGCAGGACTCTTCCCTTCTCTCCACCTCCTCTCCAACACTTGTTTCCTGTCTTGTTCCTTGTAGCCATTCTGACCACAGTGAGCTGTTATCTCATTGCCGTTTGGATTTGCATTGGCCTTAGACTTAACGATGATGAACATGTGTTTATATAGCTATTTCCCAACCTTCTATCTTCTTGGGGTAAATTTCTGTTTCCATGTTTTGCCCAGGTTTTAATGGGCTTGTTGTTTTTTCTCTTGTGGAGACGTGTGTGGTCATTGGATGTTTTGGCTATTCAGCCCTTCTCTGATGTGTGGTTTGAATCATCCTCTCCCTGTTGTTGTGCTGTCTTTGCATTGAGCAGATGGTTTCCTTGGCTGGACAGTAGGTTCTGCATTGGATGGAATCCCGTTTGTTTCTTGTTTCATTTGTTGCCCTTGCCCAGTCACATGCTTCTTCCAAATAGGCTGCTAAGCCAGATGGTAAAGAGCAGGCTGCCTGCATTTCCTCCAAGAAGTTTCACGGTTTCAAGACTTCCGTTGAAGGCTTTAATCCATTTCGAGATGGTGTGTGTGCCTGGTGTAACATCATGGTCTACTCTCATTGTGTTACATGTGTCTCTTCAGTCTTCCCAGCACTGTTTCTGTTAGTCTCTCCTTTCTCCACTGTCTCCTCTTGCCTTCCTCATTGCAAATGTGCTGTCCATATATGTGTGAGTTGAACTCTGGGCTCTGGATTCTGTTCCATTGGTCTGTTTGCCTGTTTTTGAGACCAAACTGTGCCGTTTCAGTACCTAGCACTTCGTCCTACATGTTGAAATCACAAAGTGTGATACGTCCTGCTTTGCTTGTTTCCCTCAGGATTCCTTTGGGTATTCAGTGTCCCTTTTCACTGGATAGAGACTTTAGGATTCTCTCTTCTATTTCTGTGGGAAAGATTCTGCAACTTTGACTGGGATTGCATGGAATCCAGAGATTGCTTTATCCATTACGGAAGTATCAAGTGTTTTACTTCTTACATTCCTAGAGCACGGAATACCCTTCCGTTTGCTTGTGTCTTCTGGAATTTCTTTCCACAAAGCTTTGCTAGCTTTCGGTTTCCATAGCTTGCAGCTGTTTGGCTAAGGTTTTTACTAGAAATCTTTTTGTTCTTACTGGCATGTTTGTTTTTTTTTTGAGGTTCAGTTTTTCTGTTCTTTGCAACTGTTCATTGATTTTGTTTTGGCATATGTTTATGTGTGTGCTCACATCTGCAGGCGATGCTGCTGTATTTTCTGAGGAAGAGTGATGCTGTCTGACATCACTTCCCAGCTGCCTCAACACTACCTCGGACGCCTGCTGGAAAACGGCTGGACCAGCAGTGAGGAGGTTCACACCCAGGATACCACGTGTCCGGCCCCGGGCTGCCGACCCAGAACATGCGGACTTCACCACTGCGCCACTGGTGGAGCCTTTCATGTTTCATTGGCAACCTGCAGTTGAGTGGAATGTGACTTGAATATGCTACTTGAGCCCAACTCTGGCGCTGTGTAGATGAGCCCAGTTTGTTTTTCTTCTCCACTGTGATGTCAGAGGATTTGTCAGAAGTGTGTCTCTGCTATTCCAGCAAACTTCATCGACACAGGTTTTCAGAGCCTGATTTTAGCAGTCTTGTAACTCACCCTTCCCAGTTAACCTAGGTTTGACCTTCGATGCAGTTTTTGGAGTTGTGACTTTCTCTGATTTTAGAACGTTCAGAGTATGTCCAAAATTGAAGTCTTTAATTCTGCATTATTCAGGTGTGATTTCTGTGTGCCTTCCATTTTCTTGAACCGTTTTTTCTTTTCCATGGTATAATCGTTGATAGGGGCTCGGCGAGCTGAAGACTCGATTGAAAGATTTCTTGGAATCTAAAGGTCTGGCATTGGTGCTCTTTTATTTAGAGCATAGTACGGGATAGCATGGGGACAGGACCCAAGGGCAGTCAGAGCTCCTGCTGTTGCCCTGAGTTAAGGGTTATGGTGAATTTTATAAGGCATGGGTACATGACTTACCTTTACTGGAAAAAGAAATGATGATGTAAAATATCTTTAAATGATTTCAGTGCAGAATGGCTCTGGTTATTGTGCGGTCATATAACTTTAGATACGAATCTGGCAATATAGATCAGCATGTATGTGATTATGCCCTGGGCTTCTCTCCCTGGCCTCTCAGCCCTAATTCATACCATGAAGAAATCCACCTGGTCACATAGTTTGGCATGTAGGCCAGGTCACCTTGGGTTTCTCTAGCTGGGGCCAGCTTAATCCACATCATAACCCCCCCGAACCCATTTGGACTGGAAATCTTTTGGGATATGGAGGATGGTCTGTCTTCTGTGACTACTTCTGGCTGTACAGGTTCATAGAGCTGTCCCTAAATGGGACCATAGGCACAGGTAGGAAGTTCAGTGGACCGTAAGTCTTCACCCATGGTGTTCAAGGCTGACAAGGTATACAGAGCCTCTGGAGACAAGAGAATCATTTGATGAGAGGTGGTCCACGAGGTGAAACATTTTTGACATGCGGAAGACAAACAACGAAACAGATAAATTATCATAAGAAATACAAGCAGTATGTTTAACCCAATGAATAAGGTTTTGAAGTAGTACAGAAAACTGATCCGGACTAGGAGTTCAATGAATCGTTTAGAGTTAGGGTTGATAAGACATGGATTTCATTTGGTGGTGGGGATAGGAAGCCAGAAATATTTTGATGGCAGTCAAGAATATGGATACAACATTCAGTTTTTATAATGGCACAGTGCTGCTCTTGTGCTGCTGTCAAGACATCCAGTGCCATTTGGATTTGGAGGACTGCCTTTCACATTTGGGATACTTCTAAATTGAGCAGTGAAGTGCTATATTGAGTGTCATTTAATGCCTTCATAATAAATTTGTTTAGGACTTCCAGGTGCAAGACGACATTTTGGATTCCTAATGAGGGAAGGAAAATTGAGGAAAGATGGTCATACCAGTGGAAGACACAGCTGGTTCAGCATTGCTGCAAGTTGGGTAGGTTAGCAGGAGGAGATATAGTAGATCTCGTTGTACCTTGCATCCAGACAAAGCCTAGGGTGCATCATCCAATCCATCCAGGTGGCAGCCAAGGCTGTACATTGGAGCCACATAGCCACTGAGCACAATTAGGGGTTAACCAATGTGTGCGGGGCCATCTATCCCAGTCAGTCCCAAACCAATCAGTATTTTCTTAAGCCTATGATATGAGAACACATATAACAGTGAATTTTTCCCATCGGTCAGGTGTTAATAGGCGATGTATCACAAGCGTGATTGGTTTGTTCCCAACAGGGAGTGACCTTTGATTGAGTTGACCACGAGTAGGAGTGAACCAAATATATGCATACCAAATTTGATATTGTCCATCCTATGCATATCGATAGGTTGGGGACTTTACATTTGGAACTTGTTGTTTAGGATCCACCTATGACAAGGCAAATGTAGTTAGTATTTGGGCAGTAGTATTGAAGGAAAATGTTTGATGATGGCCAGGGAACTCCCAGGTGTCAGACATAGATGGCAACAAGTAGACAGTACGATTAGTAATAGATGAATCTTGCCAAAGAAAACAGCTAGAATCTAGTATCCAGGAATGCCTATTATAGCTTCTACAGAAACATAATTTTTGTCTCTTAAATCACCCTCATTTTTACAAAAGATAGCCAAATTAGGATTAACTGGTTTTCAAATAAAGTGCAGTTTCAAGACAACTTTCTCCAATTATTTACATATTCAGCAAGAATAGTAATTGCTCATACAGGCTTTTTAAAATCTGCTTTGCTAGAATTTTTTCTGACGAATCTCAGATTGAACTGTGAAGGCCTCTCGAGGCCAGAAAAGCAAAGCCAAGGACTTGTCATCAGATTTTGCCTGCAGTACTTACAGATTTGAGTGGAGTTCTCCTTGAGTTCCCCCAAAATATTCGGAGGTTCCTTACACCTGACAGATAAGCAAGCTTCCTTACTTACCGGGTGAGATTGCCAGAATCTCTGTAAACAAGGTACCAGGCCCATGTTTCCAAGTGGCTGTATTCCAGAAAGTGCAATCTCTGTTCCGGAAATGCTGTCTTGTCATATCTGATCCTGTATGTTTCAAATATGACATTCCAGTCAAAGCCTTGGTAGTATAACCAATGTGTCCTGTTATAAGGAGAACAGATTCTTATGGAACTTATACAAATATTGCCACCAAATAACTATAGTCAGTCACAAAGTGTTTCCCAATTTCGGAGGAATAAGATAGGGAGAAAAAGATAAAAGTTTCAGTTTTGCTCATAAAGGTATAATTTCACCAAATTGCTGTAAGTCATATTTAGCATAAGAGAAAAGAGAAAAAGATTTCCCTCATTATGAGAAAACAAAACAACACATCAAAACTGAACAATATTTCAAACAGAAGTCCTAAAAATTTATAATCATCCTCATCAGTTCACACAGTCCTGTATAATCAAGTCTTGAGCTGAATCTTCTGTCAACAGATCGAGGAGCTTAGTTTCTGTTAGAATTCTGTAGTTTCTTACTCAGTTTAGTTTTACAATCTGAAAGTTTATCATAAATCTGTAGATTAGATCCTCTGTGTCAGAATCCTTTCCAGAAATTTCTCTGAAGATGAAACATATTTGCTAAAGAAAAAAGCAGCAGAGTAAAACAAGATCTAACTGCAAATTTGCAAAGGAATCAAAAGGGCAATTGACAAAGAAACTTGGCTACTCCTGTGAAATATAACACTTCCAGATAATAAGTGGACTTATGACTGATAACCAGGACAGATCAGAATTCTAGGAATGCTATATAATTTTAAGACATCTATATTAATAACATTTACCCATCTAATACCACCTAAGAAGATCTATCATCACTTATTTCCCAATGTTTCCCATGTAATTTAATAGACCAAATAAGCCTAATTAGTTTAGTATTTTCTTCCTTATAGGAAGAGAGAGCAAATTTATTTGAGAAGTCTCAGGGGCCCTCTGAAAATCCTCAGAGTAATCATTCTTTTGTCTCCCATGTGAAAAGATAGCCTTCATTCAGGATTTGAATATTTTTGAGGGAGAAGCTTGTTCAAACATATCAAAAGTTTTTAAAATGCTTCTTCAAATAGGAAACAATACTCACTGTGAAACAATGCTCAGGTATCTATTCCAAATGATAACAGAAAAAGTCAAAAATATTAAGACTGACCTCAGTCATTATTTTCGCAAAACAGATTTGTCTCTTGGGTAGACTTACTCAAAGGAACAGCTTTCATTACCTCCTTATCAAGAGCAGATCAAAGGTTCAAGAACATTTATCCTTTTAGAGAAAACCAAATTTGAATTTCTGCACCTACTTATTTTTAACATTCAAACTCATTCACTTAACTGAACTTACTTTAGTCTACGTGACCAGGCAGAAAACTCCTTTCAGAATTTCTCCTTCACAAACCTTCTAAAACTTTCTTTTTTGGTTTCAGATTTTGTCCCAAACTCTTTCTTTTTTCCTTTCCAGTACATTAGGACGAATTTATCTTTCTTAACCCATCAAACAAAAATATTTCCATTCTTTATACCTTTTTTTACTGAAAGCGTAGACTTTAACTTCCTTGAATATGAGCTCTTTTCCTTAGTAATTTCCAGTAGCTTTAATTCCATAGTTTAATTAGAACTTTTAACCCTTAACAGACGCAGGAAACGCTAAAAAGGCAAACAGTTATGAATCGACTTTTATATCAGCATTCTAAACACTTCATAACTTTAGAAACACGCCACTTTACAATAAAACACAAGGCATGCTTTTTATACGCCCAAACGCTTTTAGCCTCTTCAATAAGAAGCCAAAAGTAGATAACTTAGATATGTTTATTAATAATGTTTCGGTGTTACATCCAATCCAAAAACAACCCAGATATTCAGATTTTTATCATTTAACTTAACTTGGCATAACTCAAGATTGTTACCAAAAAGAATTTTGAAGCTGTTTTTTTTCAACAAGTATACTGACCATAAAAGTTATTGTACTCATTTTTATGAGTTTTATGTATTTAAACCATTTGTTTCCAACAATTATGTTCAGATTACCTACAGAAACCTCATGAGGCATTAGACAAAACTGGTCATCATTTAAAGCTATTATTTTGTTGACAAATTTAACAGACAACGTGAACTTATATGACTAGAAAACCCAGGCTGAATGCCTGCATGCTATGCAAATACCAACAACTCTGACAAAAAGACTATTTTCAATCCTTAATCCACATCAATCGTCTTTTGCTTTCTCAGCTATCTCTCATAGGTATGCTTATCAGTCCATTCTCCTTCATTCCAAGTTATTAATTTTGTATTTCTTTAATCACCATATATTCTGTAGGCCGATGCATGAATGCTTTTGTGATTGTTATGTATTGTCTTTGAATTCCCATTGTTCACTAGAAGGAATCTTTGCCTAGATCCAACTGAGCACTGAGAACACATCGTCATCATGGTTGGTTTGACATTCTGAGATCAGAAACTCCAAATGCTAGGTTGTCCAGGCAACCAACTTATGGACATAATGTTTCTGAGACAAATTAGACAAACCTGATGAATTCTTCTCTCCAGGTAAGATATTTTCATGTCTCTTTTCTGAATTTGGGAAGGCTCGAACTTGATCGTTAGAGTAGATTACGTCTAAGGACTGCTTTACTTTAATTCTGTAGGGATTGTTTGTTGTTTGATTTACATCCTCAGCTCTGGCATGTTTATTTTTCTTTAAATATAAGTGTAATGTTTCAATTTTCAGCAAACTTTCTCACATATGTTTTCAAAACACATAATCAATACTGTTCAAAAAGGCATGCAGATTTGCACCACGAAGCTTTTGAGGCTGAAAGACGTTAGAGAAGATGAACTTCCAAGGATTGTGAATCTCCTCCAAATGCTTAATGATGATACACAAAGGTAGACCATAGCAAATAGATTAAGAGGAATACAACGAAGAGAACGTGTTCTGTGTTAAGCTCATGAAGCAAGGGAAAATGTTACCATGAGTAAGGTTACTACTAATTACCTTCACGAATAATCACAGCAGGGCAGCTTCTTCCCAAGTTCAGGCAACAGATTGGTCCAAAAGTAAAATTCAGGTCCAGCCATGTGTTCTGGTGTGTAAGTGCCCACGTTCCTAGTGGACAACCTGGGATTCATGGATTCAATTCATGGGTGCTGATCAGATTAGTAACATTAGGAAAGATAGATTTCATGGTATGGTGCAGACAGAGATCATAAATAAATGGAAATTGTGAGCATACCTTATACATACGCACAAGGAAATAAACATGAAAATATTGCAGTCTATGACACATCTGGTACACTTCTCTAAATACAAAATGAAGGAAGTGATGTGACCTGCATAGGTGGAATTGTCAGACTGCACGAGATGACGTGATCATTGCACATCAGAGGATTGGCTGGGCAACTTCAACTTGGGAGGGACTCCAGGACTTTCTCTGGGGAAAGTCTACACATTTGGCCATATCTACAAAATGTAACAGCTAAAACCCAGGATAAACTTAAAGTAAAGAAACTAGTGTCTAGAGAGAATTTACTAGACGTTTAAAAGTTCAAGGATAAAGTTAGAAACCGACAAGAAATCTAGGAAATGGAAAACTATTCTAGCTGGAAAGCGTGAGTAGTCAGACTGGTATGAGATCGCTCTGAAATGCTGTGTTCATGGAAGATGCCGGGACAACTGAGAAGTTTGAGGGTGTTTAGGACATCACAGTGAACATGTCACCCAAGATGGCCTCATGTTAATAGTCCAAGGATTGTCTTAGGCTACTGATACTCAAGGGAGAGATACCCAGAAGAGAATTTAAAAACAGAAACCAGGCACTGAAACTTGAAGAGATAGAATAGACGCTGATTAAAGGGATAAGAAAGAAGTCATTGTGAAGATACAATAATAGAGGGACAATCACTGAGTGGAGACCACTGTGATCTACTCAAGTATAGGGGGAGGCCATGGAGATTCAAGCTTGAAACTTGATTTGAAACCAGAGGCTGGACTTGGGTCTTATCAGGCCTACATTTTCCTTCTGCGTTAATCATCATCCAAAATCAAGAGTGATCTCCTGAGGACATTGTAGAGAATGATTGATGCTTCCTTTCCTATGCCACTAGCATTCATTGAAGAGAAGTATCACTTTCCATAGCTCTGGCATTATGGAGCTCCAAAGGTTACATGCTAATATGTCACAAGATGTCTCTTTGAATCCTTGAAGGAATGGACCCCCGTCATGCTTTGCAGATGTCTCATTGTTTGGCAGGGCTTCAGAAATGTGCTGAGAAGCACCCTTTTCCAGAGGGCTTCGTTGCTTTGTGAGGGCCACCATAACAGGCTAGTGTGCTCAGTTTGGCTCCAATGAAGTTCTATCCCCGTATCTCTTGGAGTAGAATGATTATTGATGACGTGTATTGATACCATATGTAAATAGGTTGGCTGAAAATTAGAACATTACAATTATCTTTATAGAAAAATAAACTTGCCAGAGCTGAGGATGTAAATCAAACAAATAACACACCCTATAGAAATAAAGTAAGCCAGTATCTAGACGTAATCTAGAGGAACGTTCAAGGATGGGGTTCAAGACTGAAACTTCCCAAATCCAGAAATGAGACAGAAAAGTATCTTATTTGGAGCGGAATTCAGCAGATTTGCCGAATTTGCTTCGGCTACATTATGTTCATGAAGGAGGTTGCCATGCCTACCTAGAATTTGGAGTTTAAGATCTCAGAATGTCAGATCAACCAAGATGAACACGTGTTCTCAGTGCTCATCTTCACCAAGGCTAGCATGGCAAAGATGGCTACACGGGACCATGTAAATTCAAAGACAACACCCAACAACGAAAAGCACTCACACGTAGGTCTATAGAACATAGGGTGCTTAAAGAAATAGAAAATTGATACCTTGGGATGAAGGACAACCGACTGACAAGTATACCAAAGGGGGAAATCTGAGAACGACCATGATGATTATACTATGGAAAAACAAAATGTGCTCAGAAAAGGGAATGCAAACACAAATAACACCTGAATAATCCACAACGAAAGATGTCAGACTTTAGACAGACTCTGCTTGAACTTTTGAAAGTCAGAAAGTCACAAACCAAAAAATTGCAGCGAGGTAAAACCTGGGCTACCTTGAAAGGGTGAGTCTGAGATTGCTCCAAACCTGCTCTGAAACTCTGTGTCCATGATGCTTGCCTGGACAGCAGAGACACAATTATGACAAATTCTCTGACATCACAGTTGAGCAAAAATAGAAACCGTCTACATCAACTCAGTGGCAGAATTGGGCTGAAGTAGCCTATTTAAGTCACATTCCACACAACTGCAGGTTGCAAGGGAACTTGAAAGGGGTCGGGCAGTGGAGAACTGGGGAAGTCCACGGGTTTTGGGTCGGCAGCCTGCACTTGGCTGGGTGGAATCCTGGGGGCAGACCTCCTCACCGCTGGTCCAGCCATTCTGGGGCAGGCGTGGGAGGGAGTGTAGAGGCAGATGAGAAGCGACGTGAGACAGGGCCACTGTTCCTCAGCAAATACAGGAGCACTTCCAGCAGATGTGAGCCCAGTGATAAACCTCTGTCAAAAGGAAACAAATTAAAAGTTGCAATCAATAGGGAAATTGAACCTCAAAAAAAATGCCAGTAAGAATAATAAGATACCTACGAATAACCTCACCCCAACAGGTGAAAGCTCTGTAAATTGATAACTAGCAAACCTTTGCGGAAGAAAAATGGGAGAAGACACAAGGAGGCGGAAGGATATTGCATGCTCTTGAAATGGAAGAATGAACACATTGGAAACCTCCACACCAGCTAAAGCAATCTCTAGATTACATGAAATCCCAGTCAAAGTTGCAGCTATATTTCTCACAGAGATAGAAGCGAGCATCCTAAAGTTTACATCCAGCAACAAAAGGCCCCAAATAACCAAAGGAATCCTGAGGAAAAAGAACAAAGCTCAATGTATCACATTTTCTGATTTGAATATAGAGGACGAAGAACTAGGAATGGAAACGGCACAGGCTGGGATGCAAAACAGACACACAGAACCATGGAACAGAATCAAGAGCCCAGAGGTATACGTACACATATATGGACAGCCCATTTTCGACCATGGCGCCAAGAGGAGACAGGGGAGAAAGGAAAGTCTCTACAATAAATGGTGCTGGGAAGACTGCAGAGCCTCACCTAAGACAAGGAGAATAGACCACGGTGTTACACCAGGCACAAACACCAACTCAAAATGGATTAAAGTCTTGAATGTAAGACTGGAAACCATGAGACTTCTGGAAGAAAACGCTGGCAGCTTGCTCTTTGTCATCTGTATTAGCCTCCTATTTGGAGGAAGCCTTTCTGTCTGGGCAAGGGCAATAAAGGAAACAAGAGACAAATGGGACTACATCAAATGCAAAAGCTTCTGCCCAGCCAAGGAAACCATCGACTCAATGCAAAGACAGTACAACCACTGGGAGAGGATGTTTGAAAACCACACATCAGTGAATGGGTGAATAGCCAAAAGATGCAGTAAAATCATATGGGTCCACAAGAGAAAAAAAATACGCCCATTAAAACCTGGGCAGTAGGTGGAAACAGAGATTTCGCCCAAGAAGAGATAGAGATGGTCAACAGGTGTATGAAAACATGTTCATCATCATTAAGACTCAGGGCAATTGAAATCCAAATGGCAGCGAGATAGCAGCTCAATGTGGTCAGAATGACTATAGGTAAAAAGTCAGGAAACAAGTGTCAGAGAGGAGCTGCAGAGATGGGAAGACTCCTACAGTGCTGCTGTGAGTGTAAGCTGGTGCAGCCACGATGCAAAGCCCTGTGGAATTGCCTCAGACATGTCAGAATCCATCTACTATATGATCCAGCTATTATTCAGTGGCGTGTTTATCAAAAGACCTTGGAAGAAGTCGTGCACCGATATATGTGCACCCCTGTGTTCACCCTGGCCTTACTCCCGTTATCCAAGACTTGAAAGCCGCCCTGATGCCCATCAAGGCAGAAGGAAGAATAAATAGGGAAGATTGGAGAAGGAAGCTGGGCTTTAAGAACACAATGGCATATCAATGAGCCATAACAAAGTAGAGAATCCAGCCATTAGTGACCAGAAGGATGGCTCCTGAGGGTTTCATTGGAAGTGAAACAACTCGCAGAGAGAAACTCAAATACCATAGGAGCTCACTTACAAGGAGAAGAGACAAACAAGGACCAACAAACTGGAAAGCTTTGCGGAAAGAAATTAGAGAAGACACAAGGAAACAGAAGTCTATTCCACGCTCTTTGAATGGAAGAACGAACACACTTGAAACGTCCATATTGGATAAAGCAATCTCTGGATTCCACGCAAGCCCCATCGAAGTTTCAGCAATCTTTCCCACAGAAATAGAAGAGAGAATCCTAAAGTTTCTATCCAGCAACAAAGGAGCAGGAAAGGCCAAAGGAATCCTGAGGAAAACGAACAACTCAGCAAGTACCACATTTTCGAATTTCCACATATAGGACGAACTGCTAGGTACCGAAACGGCAAAGGCTGGCCACAAAAAGAGGGACATAGACACAAGGAACAGAATTGAGAGCCCAGAGGTCAACTCCCACATATATGGACAGCCCATTGTAGACCAAGGAGCCAAGAGGAGACAGCGGAGAAAGGAGAGTCTCGACAAGAAATGATGCTGGGAAGACTGCACAGCCACATGTAACACAATGAGAGTAGACCATAATGTTACACCAGCCACACACACCACCTGGAAATGGATAAAGGCTTTGAATGGAAGACTTGAAACGGTGCAACTTCTAAGAGAAAACGCAAGCAGCTTGCTATTTGCCATCTGGCTTAGCCAATTATTTGGAAGAAGCCTGTGTGACTGGGCAAGGGCAACAAAGGAAACAAGAAACAAGCGGGACTCCATTCAATGCAGAAGCTTCTGCCCAGCCAACGACTCCATCGACTCAATGCAAAGACAGCACAACAACTGTGAGTGGATGTTTGTAAACCACACATCGGAGAAGGGGTGATTAGCCAAAATATCCAATGAACTCATATGTCTCCACAGTAAAAAAACAACGATCCCCATAAATCTGGGCAAAAGATGGAAACAGATATTTCTCCCAGGAAGATAAAAGATGGCCAACAGGCTGTATGAAAACATGTTCTTCATCATTAATTGTTTGGCAATGCAAATACGAACGGCAATGAGACAGCAGCTCACTGTGGTCAGAATGGCTATAGGGATGAAGACAGGGAACAACAACTCTCGGAGAGGAGGTGGAGAGAAGGGAAGCCTCCTGCACTGCTGGGGGGAGTGTAATCAGGTGCAGCCACGACACAAAACGGTGAGGAGTTGCCTTAGACATTTCAGAATACATCGACCATATGATCCATCAATTCATCTGTGGTGTGTTTATCCAAAGAACGTGGAAACACTCATGCACAGAGATCGGTGCACAGTTCTATTTACCCTGGCCTTATTCCCGATATCCAAGACTTGGAAGCCTGCTTGGTGCCCATCAAGGGATGAATGGAGAAGGAAGACGATCTATAGCCACACAATGGCCAATCTTCGGACTGTATATATGTGGCCATCTTGGGTGACATGTTCATAAACACCCTCAGAATTCTAAGTTGTCCTGACAACCTCCATGCACACAGTGTTTCAGAGCCATCGCATACCAGTCTGACCACTCCCCATTTCCAGGTAGGATAGTGTTCCTTTCTCTGGATTTCTTGTCGGTTTCTAACTTTCTCCTCGAACTTTGAAAGGTCTACTACATTCCCTCTACACACCAGTCTCTTTCCGTTACGATTATCAAAGATTTTATCTCTTATCTTGTGTGGATATGGTGAAATGGGTGGACTTTCCCCAGAGAAAGTCATGGACTCCCTCCCAAGTTGAAGTTGCCCAGGCAATCCCCTGATGCACACTTATCGTGTCATCTCCTAGTAGTCTGACAATTCCACCAGGCAAGTCACATGTTTCCTTCCTTCATCATTTGGGGAAGTGTAGCTGATGCGTCCATAGATTGTAATATTCACATGGTTTTTTTCTGGTGCACATTGCTCAGTTTCCCTCACCATTTCTACTTCTTTATGATCTCTGTGCCCACCAGACCATGAAATCTGGATTTCCTAATGCTAGTAATCTGATCCACAACCGTGTTGCTATCCTGTGAAGCTCAGGCCACCCAAGCGGAACGTGGGCACTTACCTGCTACATCACAGGTGTGCCAATGAATTGGACTTCTGGACCAACTTTTGGCCTGATCTTGGGAGGATGTTAGCCTGCTTCGATCATTCGTGAAGGGAATCAGTAGTAACATGAATGGCGGTAACATTCACCTTTGGTTGATGCGTTTAGCATGGAACATATTCTCTTGCTAGTATTCCGCTTCATCTCTTTGCTAAGGTCTACCTTTCTGTAGCATCATTAAGCATTTGGAGGTGCTTACCAATCCTTGGAAGTTCATCTTCTTTAATCTCTTTCAGCCTCCAAAGCTTAGGCCGTAAATCTGCACCGTTTTTTGGAGTTTCGATTTTAGGTGAACTGATTGCCGTAACCCAGCATTATAACATCCTATAGCTTTTCACATCTACATTCTCATAGATTTAGACTTCTGTGTAGGTTACATCATCTTCACCACTGTAAGCCTAATTACAGGTCCTCACCACACACTTGTGCCTAATCAACTCTTTCTCCCTCAGACCCCCGCATCCATTTCCCTTTGGGAACTACCAATCCCATGTCACGTCCTACCTTTTTGTTGCTCCGTTTTTCCTCTTCTCCTTGTACGTGAGATCCTGTGGTATTCAACCTTATCCCTGGGGCTTGCTTCAGTTTCCCTAAGACCCTCAGGAGCCATTCTGGTGGTCGCAAATGGCTGGACTGCATCCATTCCTACAGCTGAGAGCTATACCATCGTGTGGCTATAGCCGATCTTCCTTCTCCATTCATCTCTTGATGGTCACCACGGACGCTTCCAAGTCTTGGATATCGGGAGTAAGGCTGTGGTGAACACAGCAGTGCATCGATCTCTGTGCATTAGTGTTTCCATGATGTTTGGATATATACGCCACAGAGGAATACACGGATCACACGGTAGGTGGATTCAGAAATTTCTGAGGCAATTCCACACCACTTTGCGTAGTGGCTGCACCGGTTCACATTCCTACCAGCAGTGCAGGAGGCTTCCTTTCTCTCCACCTCCTCTGTGAAACTTATTGTTTCCCGTCTTCATCCTTATAGCCATTCTGACCACTGTGTGTTGCTATCTCATTGCCGTTCGGATTTGCATTGACCAGAGACTTAATGATGAACATGTTTTCATACAGCCTGTTGGCTGTCTTCCTATCTTCCTGGGAGAAATGTCTGTTTCCATCTTTTGCCCAGGTTCTATTGGGCTCGTTGTTTTTATTCCTGTGAAGACGTATGAGTTCATTGGATCTTTTGGCTCCTCACCCCTTCTCCGATGTGTGGTTTGCAAACAGCCTGTCGCAGTTGTTGTGCTGTGTTTGCATTGAGTCAATGGAGTCGTTGGCTGGGCAGAAGCTTCTGCATTGGATGGAGTCCCGCTTGTTTTTTGTTTCCTTTGCTGCCTTTGCCCACTGACACATGCTTCTTCCAAATAGGCAGCCAAGACAGATGGCAAAGAGCAAGCTGCCTGGGTTGTCTCCTAGAAGTTGCACGGTTTCAAGTATTCCATTCAAGGCTTTAATCCATTTCGAGGTCGTGTGTATGTCTGGTGTAACATCATGGTCTACTCTCATTGTGTTACCTGTTGGTGTGCAGTCTTCTCAGCACCGTTTCTTGTGGAGACTCTCCTTTCTCCACTTTCTCCTCTAGGCTCACTGTTCGAAAATGCGCTGTCAGTAGATGTGTGAGTTGACCTCCAGCATCTCGTTCTGTTGCATGAGTCTGTGTGCCTATTTTGGGGCCCAGGCTGTGCTGTTTCCGTACCTAGGGCTTCGTCCTATATGTTGAAATCAGAAAGTGTGATACTTGCTGCTTTGTTCGTTTTCCTGAGGATTCCTCTGGCTGTTCTGGCGCCTTTGTTGCTGGATAGAAACTTTAGGATTCTGTGTTGTATTTCTGTGGGAATGATCGTTGCAACTTTGACTGGGACTGCATGCAATCCAGACACTGCTTTATGCAGTATGGACGTTTGAAGTGTGTTCGTTCTTCCATTGGAAGAGCACGGAATAGCCTTCCGTTCCCTTGTGTCTTCTGTAATATATTTGCCCAAACCTTTGCAAGTTTTCTGTTTCCATATCTTTCTGCTGTTTGGCCACGTTTATTCCTAGATATCTTTTTCTTCCTACTGGCATGCTTTCTTTTTTGAGGTTCAGTTTTTCTATTCTTTGCAACTTTCAATTGGTTTTGTTTTGACAGAAGTTTATGGCTGTGCTCACATCTGCTGTCCATGCTGCCGTATTTGCTGAGGAAGAACGGCGATGTCTATCGTCGCTTCCCATCTGCCTCTACACTACCTCAGATGCCTTCCCCAGAATGGCTGGACGAGCAGTGAGGTGGCTCACCTCCAGGATTCCACATCACCGAACCTGGGCTGCTGAACCAGAATGTGCGGACATCACCACGGCCCCACTGGCTGGCCCTTTTCATGTTCCATTGGCAACCTGCAGTTGAGTGGATTGTGCCTTGAATATGCTACTTGATTCCAACTCTGGCCCTGTGTTGATGAGGCCAGCTTGCTTTTCTGGCCCACTGTGATGTTGGGTGATTTGTCAGAATCGTGTCTGCTGTCTAGTCTAGCTTCGTGGACACAGGGTTTCAGAGCCCGCGGGGAGCAGTCTCATAAGTCACCCTTCTCCTTTAGGCCAGGTTTGACCTTTGCTGCTGTTTTTGGCATTGTGACTTTCTCTGACTTTCAAACGTTCAAACAGAGTGTGTCTAATGACTGACGTCTTTCACTGTGGATTAGTCAGCTTTGATTTCTGTTGGCCTCCATATTCCGGGATACTTTTTTCTTTTCTATAGTCTAATTGTTATGGTCTTGTTGAGATATCTCCATTCGATTTGCTTATCAGTGCGTTCTCCTTCTTTCCAAGTTAGGAGTTTTGTATGTCTTTAATTACCATAGGTTCTGTAGCCCGACGTGTGAGTCATTTCGTGATTGTTGGGTGTGGTCTTGGAATTTCCATCGGTCACTTGTAGGAATCTTTGCTATCCCGGCCCAGGTGACACTTAGCCCTGAGAACACATGGTCGTCTTGGTAGGTTTGAGATTCTCAGATCAGAAACTCCAGATTCGAGGTTGTCGAGACAACCACCTTCACGGACATTGTGTTTTCGAGAGAAATCTGATGAATTCCTCCCTCCAGGTAAGTGATTTGTCTGTCTCTTTTATGGATTTGGGAAGTTTCAAACTTGACCCCTGATCATTGAATGCTCCAACAGATTACGTCTGGATACTGGGCTTACTTTATTTCTACATGATTTGCTATTGGTTTGATTTTCATTCTGAACTTTGGCAGGTGTATTTTTATTTAAACATAATGGCAATGTTCTAATTTTCAGCAAACCTCATTCCATATGTTGTCATAACAAGAAATCAATACTGTTTCCATGGCAAGAGATGGGGTAGAGAATTTCATTGGAGCCCAACTGAGCACTGTAGCCTGGTAGGGCAGCCTTCACACAGGAATGAAGCCCTCTAGAAAAGGGTGCTTTTAAGCACACTTCTACAGCCCTCCAAACCAAAGGACACACCCCAAGCATGACAATCATCCATTCCTTTAAGTCTTCACAGAGATGTCTTGGGACACATTAGCGTGTACCCAGTGGGACCCCGTGACGCCAGAGCTATGCAAAGGGAGACCTCTCTTCAAAGAATGCTAGGGGTCTAGGAAAGAAGGCCTCAATTGTTCTCTTCAACGTCCTCAAGAGATCATTCTTGATTTGGGTTTATGAGTAAGGCAGAAGGAAAATGTAGGTGTGATATGCCCCAAGTCCAGCCTCTTGTTTCAAATCAAGTTGCAAGCTTCAATCAGCACGGCCTCAACATCTACTTGAGTAGATAACAATGTTCTCCTCTCAGTGCTTGCCCCTCTAGTATCCCTTCTTCCCAATGATTCCTTTCTTATCCCTTGAATCAGTGCCTCTTTGATCTCTTCAAGTTTCTGTGTGCAGTTTCTGTTTGGAAAAGCTGTTTCTGGATATCTCTCACGTGGGTATCCTAGCCAGGGCAATCCTCGGACTCTAAACTTGCTGCCATCTTGGGTGACACATTCACCGTGACGTCAGAAACACCCTCAGAATTCTAAGTTGTCCTGAAAACCTCCAGGCACACAGTGTTTCAGAGCCATCTCATATCAGTCTGACGACTCCATCTTTCCAGGTAGGATAGTTTTCCTTGTTCTGGATTTCTTGTCAGTTTCTAACTTTCTCGTGGAACTTGAAAGGTATGCTACATTCCCTCTACCCACTTGTTCCTTTCCTTTAAGATTATCCCTTGTTTTATATCTTATCCATTGTGTATATGCCCAATTAGGTGGACTTTCCTCAGAGAAAGTCCTGGGGGCCCCCCCAATTGGAAGTTGCCCAGGCAATCCCCTGATGCACAATGATCGTGCGATCTCCTAGCAGTCTAAAAATTCCACTTGGCAGGTCACATGTTTTCCTTCCTTCATCATTTGGGGAAGTGTTCCTGATGCGTTCATAGATTGTCATATACTCATGGTTCTTTTTCTGGTGCATATTGTTAAGATCTCGTGACAATTTCTCCTTCTCTATGATCTCTGTGCCCACCATACCTTGAAATCTATATTTCCTAATGCTAGTAATCTGATCCGCACCCCTGATGCTAGCTGGTGAAGCCCGGGCCACCCAAGTGGAATGTAGGAACCTACCTGCTACATCACAGGGCCGGCCCTGAATTGCACTTTTGGACCAACCTTTGACCTGAGCTGTGAAGATGTTGGCCTGCTTCGATCATTCGTGAAGGAATCAGTAGTAACATCATGGACGGTAACATTTTCTGTTGGTTCATGAGTTTAGCACAGAGCATGTTCTCTCTGTAGTATTCCTCTTCATCTCTTTGCAAAAGTCTACCATTCTGTAGCATCATTGAGCATGTTGAGGTGATTACCAATACTTGGAAGTTCATCTTCTCTAACCTCTTTCTGTCTCCAAAGCTTCTGGTTGTAAATCTGCATCTCTTTTGGGAGTTTTGGTTTTATGTGAATTGATTGCCGTAACCCAACATTATAATGATCTATAGCTTTCAGATCTACATCCACATTGATTTAGACTTCAGAGTAGGTTACATCATCTTCACCAACGTAAGCCTAATTACTGTCCCTAACCACACACCTGTGCCTAATCAACACTTTCTCTCTCTGGCCACTGCCCCACTTTCCCTCTGGGAAATGCCAATCCATTGTCATGTGATACCTGTTTGTTGGTCCCTTCTTGCTCTTCTCCTTGTACGTGAGATCCTGTGGTATTTGACCATACCCCTGGGGTTTCTTTCAGTTCCCCCAATACCCTCAGGAGCCATTCTGGTGGTCACAAATGGCTGGCCTGAATCTGTTCCTATAGCTGACTGCTATGCCTTTGTGTGGCTATAGCCCATATTCCTTCTCCATTCATCCCTTGATGGGCACCAGGCAGGCTTCCAAGTCTTGGAATAAGGCCAGGGTAAATAGAGGTGTGCACCAATCTCTGTGTATGAGTGTTTCCAAGTTATTTGGATGAACACACCACAGAGGAATAGCTGGATCATATGGTCGATGTATTCTGAAATGTCTAAGGCAATTCCACACCGTTTTGTGTCGTGGCTGCACCTGTTTCCACTCCCTCCAGCAGTGCAGGAGGCTTCTCTTCTCTCCACCTCCTCTCCGAAACTTATTTGCTGTCTTCATCGTTATAGCCATTCTGACCGCCGTGAGCTGCTATCTCATTGCCTTTCAGATTTGCACTGACCAGAGACTTAATGATGATGAACATGTTTTCATACAGCCTGTTGGCCATCTTTCTATCTTCCTGGGAGAAATCTCTGTTTCCAGCTTTTGCCCAGATTTTAATGGGGCTTGTTTTTTTTTTTTTCTTGTGGAGCCGTATGAGTTTATTGGATCTTTTGGCTATTCACCCCTTCACCAATGTGTGGTTTGCAAACATCCTCTCCCAGTTGTTGTGCTGTCTTTGCATTGCATCAATGATTTCCTTGGCTATGCAGAAGCTTTTTTGTCTAATGTAGTCCCATTTGTTTCTTGTTTCCTTTATTGCCCTTTCCCAGACAGATATGCTTCTTCCAAGTATGAGGCTAAGAAAAATAACAAAGAGCACCCTACCTACGTTTTCTTCCAGAAGTCTCATGGTTTCCAGTATTACATTCTAGACTTTAATCCATTTTGAGTTGGTGTTTGTGCCTGGTGTAACACCATGGTCTACTCTCCTTGTCTTACATGAGACTCTGCACTCTTCCCAACACCGTTCATTGTAGAGACTTTCCTTTCTCCACTGTCTCCTCTTGGCGCCATGATCGAAAATGGGCTGTCCATATATGTGACCCTATACCACTGGGCTCTTGATTCTGTTCCGTGGTTCTGTTTCTCTGTTTTGCATCCCAGCCTGCGCTGCTTCCATTTCAATTTCTTCGTCCTATATGTTGAAATCAGAAGGTGTGATACATTGAGCTTTGTTTTTTTTCCTCAGGATTCCTTTGGCTATTCGGGGTCTTTTCTTGCTGGATGTAAACTTTAGGATGCTCACTTCTATCTCTGTGAGAAATATTGCTGCAACTTTGACTGGGACTCAAGAGATTTCTCTATGTGGTGTGGACATTTCAAGTGTGTTAATTCTTCCATTTCAATAGCATGGAATATCCTTCCGCTTCCTTGTGTCTTCTCCCATTTCTTTCTGCAAAGGTTTGCTAGTTTTCTGTTTACAGAGCTTTCACCTGTTGGGGTGAGGTTATTCCTAGGTATCTTATTCTTCTTACTGGCATCCTTTTTCTTTTTTATTGAGGTTCAATTTTCCTATTCTTTGCAACTTTTAATTTGTTTCCTTTTGAAAGAGATTTATCACTGTGCTCACATCTGCTGGAAATGCTCCTGTATTTGCTGAGGAAGAGTGGCTCTGTCTAATGTCGCTTCTCATCGGCCTCTACATTACCTCCCTCGCCTGCCCCAGAATGGCTGTACCAGTGGTGAGGAGGTTTACCCCCAGGATTCTACCCTGCCAACTCCTGGCTGCCAACTCAGAGTGCGTGGACTTCCCCAATTCTTTACTGACCAGCCCCATTCATGTTCCCTCGGCAACCTGCATTTGAGGGGAATGTGACTTAAATAGGCTACTTCAGCCCAACTCTGGCACTGAGTAGATGTAGCCAGTTTGTATTTTCGGTCAACAGCGATGTCAGAGAATTTGTCATAATTGTGTCTCTGCTCTCCCGGCAAGCTTCATGGACACAGGGTTTCATAGGACGTTTGGAGGAGTCTCATACCCACCCTTTCCAGGTAGCCCAGGTTTTACCTCGCTGCAGTTTTTTGGTTTGTGTCACTTTCTGACTTTCAAAGGTTCAAGCAGAGTCTGTCTAAAGTCTGACATCTTTCGTTGTGGATTATTCCGGTGTTATTTGTGTTTGCCTTCCTTCTTTTGAGCCCGTTTTGTTTTTCCATAGCATAATCATCGTGGTCTTTCTCAGATTTCCCCGTTTGGTATGCTTGTCAGCCAGTTCTCCTTCATCCCAAGGTATCAATTTTCTATTTCTTTAACCACCCTATGTTCTATAGGCCTAGGTGTGAGTGTTTTTCATTGTTGGGTGTTGTCTTTGAATTTACATTGGTCACTTGTAGCAATCTTTACCATGCTAGCCTTGGTCAAAATGAGCACTGTGAACACGTGTTCATCTTGGTTGGTCTGACGTCCTGACATCTTAAACTCCAAATTCTAGTTTGTCATGTTAACCTTCTTCATGAACATAATGTACCCGAGACAAATTAGACAGAAGTGATGAATTCCGTCCAGGTAAGATACTTTTCTGTCTCATTCCTGGATTTGGGAAGTTTCGATCTTGACCCCCGATCCTTGAACGTTCCAGTAGATTACGTCTAGATACTGGCTTACTGTATTTCTATAAGGTGTGTTATTTGTTTGATTTACAACCTCATGTTTATTTTTCTATAAAGATAATTGCAATGTTCTAATTTTCAGACAACCTCCTTTCACATGATGTCAATACACGTCATCAGTAATCATTCTACTCCAAGAGATGGGGGAGAGTATTTCATTGGAGCCAAACTGAGCACACTAGCCTGGTAGGGCAGCCCTCACAAAGCAATGAAGCCCTCTGGAAAAGGGTGATTCTCAGCACACTTCTGGAGCCCTGCCAAACAATGCGACATACCTGGAGCATGACGGGTTTCTAGTCCTTCAAGGGTTCAAAGAGACGTATTGTGACAAATTAGCATGTACCCAGTGGGCCTCCGTAAAGCCAGAGCTATGGAAAGTGAGACTTCTCTTCAATGAGTGCTAGGGGCATAGGAAGGGAAGCATCGATCCTTCTCTACAATGTCCTCAGGAGATCATTCTTGATTTGGGATTATGATTAAGGCAGAAGGACAACGTAGGTCTGATAAGACCCAAGTCCAGCCTCTGGTTTCAAATCAAGTTGCAAGCTTCAATCAGCACGGCCTCCACATCTACTTGAGTAGATAACAATGTTCTCCACTCAGTGCTTGTCTCTCTGTTATTTATTGCTTCTCCACAATGACTTCTTTCTTATCCCTTTAATCAGCGGCAATTCTAACTCTTCAAGTTTCAGTGCTGGTTTCTGTTTTTAAATTCTTTTCTGGGTATCTCTCACTTGAGTATCGTAGCCTAGGACAATCCTCGGACTATAAAGATGAGGCCATCTTGGGTGACATGTTCACTGTGATGTCATAAACACCCTCAAACTTCTCCGTTGTCCCGGTGTCTTCCATGCACACAGTATTTCAGAGCCATCTGATACCAGTCTGATAGTTTTCCATTTCCTGGATTTCTTGTCTGTTTATAACTATCTTGGGACTTTTAAATGTCTACTACATTCTCTCTAGACACTGAATTCTTTACTTTAAGTTTATCCTTGGTTTTATCTGTCACATTTTGTGGATATGGCCAAATATGTAGACTTTCCCCAGAAAAAGTCCACGAGTCCCTCCCAAGTTGAAGTTGCCCAGCCAATCCTCTGATGTTCAATGATCGTGTCATCTTGCGCAGTCCGACAATTCCACCTATGCAAGTCACATCACTTCCTCCATTCTGTATTTGAGAAGTCTACCAGATGCATCATAGATTGCAATATTTTCATGTTGTTTTGCTGGTGCATATGTATAAGGTATGCTCACAATTTCCACTTGTGTATGATCTCTGCCCGCACCATACCATGAAGTCTATCTCTCCTGATGTTACTAATCTGATCAGCACCCGTGATGCGAATCCATGAGTCCAAGGCCACAGACTAGGAAAGTGGGCTCTTACACACCAGAACACATGACTGGCCCTGAATTTTACTTTTGGACCAATCTTTTTCCTGAACTTGGGAAGAAGCTGGCCTGCTGTGATTATTCGTGAAGGTAATGAGTAGTAACCTCACAGAAGGTAACATTTTCCCTTGGTTCATGAGTTTAGCATGGAACACGTTGTCTTTGTAGTATTCTTCTTAATATATTTCCAATGGTCTACCTTTCTGTAGCATCATTAAGCATTTGTAGGAGATTCACAATCCTTGAAAGTTTATCTTCTCTAATCTCTTTCAGCCTCAAAAGCTTTATGCCGGAAATCTGCACAGCTTTTTGGATTTTTTCTTTCCCTCTGGGAACCACCAATCCAAAGTGAAGGCTGCCATCAAAGCTAAAATGCTCCATTTGGCCCCAATGAAATTCTTTCCCCCGCCTCTTGTCATAGAAGAGTATTGATTATGTGGTTTGCCACCGTATGTGAGGAAGTTGGCTGAATATTAGAATATTACACTTATATTTAATGAAAAATAAACATGCCAGAGCTGAGGATGTAAACCAAACAACTAGCAAACCCTACAGAAATAAAGTAAACCAGTATCTAGACGTAATCTACTGGAACAATGAAGGATCTGAAGTCAAGGTCTAGCCTACCCAAATTCAGAAAAAAAGACATAAAAATATCTTACCTGGAGAGAGGAATTCATCAGATTTGTCTAATGTGTCTCGGAAACATTATGTCCATAAGGTGGTTGCCAGGACAAACTAGAATTTGGCGTTTCTGATCTCAAAATGTCAAACCAACCAAGATGACCTCGTGTTCTCAGTGCTCTGTTGGACCTAGGCTAGGATAGCCAAGATTCCTTCAAGTGAACGCTGGAAATTCAAAGACAAAACCCAACAATCACGAAAGCACTCACATCGGCCTAGAGAACATATGGTGATTAAAGAAATACAAAATTCCTAACTTGGAATGAAGGAGAACACACTGATGAGCATATCTATGGGAGACAGCTGTGAAAGACCATGAGGATTGCTGTGGATTAAGGCCGCCCCCACTCGAAAGCCCAAGGTTAGCTGGTGAACATGCAGAACTATACGACCCGTTGAATTTCTTTTGGTATGAATTAGAGGTGCCCCTGTGAGAGAAGCCCAGGTCATGCTCACCTACATGCCTATCTATGGGGCCAGTTTCATATCTAGTGTTATATGACCACACAATATCCAGAACCCATCTGAACTGAAATCATTTAATGACGTTTTCCACCATCTTTTCTTTTTCCAGGAAAAATAAGTCACGTAACCATGCCTGATAAAATTAGTCCTTAACCTCAACTCCGGGCAGCAGCAGGAGCTGTGACTACCCATGGGTCCTTTCCCAATGCAGCGGCAGCAGCAGCTCTTCACTGCCCATGGGTCCTGTCCCCATTCCTGCAGCTCTTCACTGCCCATAGGTCCTGTCCCCATGCTATCTTGTACCATTCTCTAAATAAAAGAGCACCACTGTCAGACCTTGAGGGTCCAAGAAATCTTATTTTCAACTCTTGAGCTTGACGACCCCACATCATATCTCGTGGCCCATATAGGGAACGTGCTTCATTGGTTTGTGAGCTCGAATTCTGGTAAGTGCCCTTTCCTTCCTTGTGCCTCTCTCTTTTTCGAGGATGGATCTAAATTCACTTCTCCATCAGGAACTGTCTTGAATAGCTGTATGAATTCATGTTTGCTGCCCATGGCTACTCTATGGTGCAAATCTGGCATTCAGCTTGAAGAGAATCAGTACCTTAAGCCTAAGAGTGATGTAGAATGAATTAATCCATTCCTTCCTGACCCTATCTCTAATACATAAATTTTACGTGGGAAAGAGTCAGCCATTTAAGTCATTAGGATGGTTGGCAATCTCCAAGACTCTCGTGGAAGGTTTCTATCCCTAAAGCTGGATTGGGATACCTCCCATGCACTTGACCATCTGAATGGTGTGAATGTCCTAATCGGGACTTCAGTTCAAGGAAAGTACCAACGTCTAACCTTTGGCTGAGTATTGGAAACCCTTCTTTGGAGAATCACTCCAACACGCAATTGGGTAGAATGACCCCAGCATGGTGGAAACTTCTTCACTATTTCTCTCTATCATGTTCTCTCTTAAACTTCTCCTATTCTCTTGGGGACCACTCACCAGGCACCTATTACTTCCAGGCAGAATACGAAAGATGTTCACCAGGCACCTGTTACTGCCAGGCATAGCAGGGAAGGTACCCAAGGGATGCAATTCTGGGGGACACCCCCATCACCCCTTGCTATAGGCACCCCACAGTAGGAACAACAGGTAGGATCCTTCCCTAGGTTCAGGGGGGATTTTCAAGGTAATGGACCTGTCTCTTTCATCTTTCTTAGAGTTACAATGGCCAATTTCGTCTCCTTTTGAGCTTTGCAACCGGGAAACAAAGAAATCTTTCAAGAGTCAAGTCCTCCAACACTGGGAGCCCCAACTTTGGCTTTCTGGGTCTGATCACCCCGGTGATGCCAAGTAGGGTGCCCCCTGTTGGCGGTTGACTCATTGAGTATTTTAGTCACCTACTGAATTGGCTATGAGGTTAGGAGACCTGTGATTTATTCTGTGAACTGTCATGCTAGGGTAGTGTGCCCCAGCATTGGAACTTTTGTGTGACTTTTATCATGATAACCCTCTGGGAATGGCCATGAGGGTGAGGTCTGGTGTCTTCTTTTAATTTCTTTGTATTGCTCATCATGTCCTCTGTTGTCACCAAGTCGAGCTTAATTTCAGGCTGGACTTGACCAGAACCTGGATATTCTGTAAAATTAAAAAACTTGAAAATATATTGCAAGGGACTTACCTCTCAACCCGGCTACTGGGAGCCCCGGCCTCCAGCATGTTCCAGGCCTTTGTAGGCACTGCACCCTTGTCCAGTTCAATGTCAGTCCGACACTGGCTTTACTACCATGGGGAATGATGTAAGCATCCCAAGAGACTCACCACTTAGAGTCATTCTAACTAATTAGAAACACTTTCAATTGTATGGGTATGCCCCAGAAACTTCATCTGGGAGAAAATTTGTGATGTATCTCTGTGCCTTTCTGGTGCAGTTGGACAGGTAGATCAACCTAGAATGTCCTTCATGTTTCAGTCCAGTTTCTGAGAAATCAAGAGCAACCGTCCTTAGAAAATCCTTGCAAGACTGGAAAGACAGCTCTAGAGGCAGTTCAGATTCCACCTACTTCCTTTATGATGAAAAGGATTCTCATTCCCCCTCTGAAGGAACTACTATGTAGCCCATCACTCATTCTTAAGACTGAAAAAAAAAAAGGAGGGGAAAGGATAAATGGTCATAAGTGCACCCTTGCAAAAAGTCTACCATCTCGAGGGTCTTCTCCATAAGTATTAGTAAAAAGGCTCAAAACAAAGTGTGGATTCATAACTGGTGAGCTTTATATTATTGTACCTGATTCACTGGAGTAGTTTTTAAAACAATGGTTATACAGTCTCTGTCTATGTGTGTCTATGTGTACATTATACGTGTGATATTTTTACCCATGGATGGTATGGCCAAAATTAAGATCTCTGTTTAGTTGGCTTAAAGAAAGTGCTTACATAAATTCTAAATGTAGTAGAAATTAACTCAGTGCCTTTCAAAGTTAACGTGATGTGAATTAACCTTTGGTAAATGAAAGCTTGTTAAAGTTTGTTGGTTTGATTGAAAATTATCTTCTTGTCAGAGTTGTCGGTATTTGCATAGGATGCAGGCATTCAGCCTGGGTTATCTAGTCATATAAGTTCACTTTCTTAAATTTGTCAGTAAAATAATAGCTTTAAATGATGACCAGTTTTGTCTAATTCCTCATGACTTTTTCATAGCTAATCTGAACATGGTTCTTGGAAACAAATGGTTTAAATCCATAAAACTCATAAAGGTGAGTACAATAACTTTTATGGTCAGTATACTTGTTGAAACAAAACAGCTTCAAAATTTTTCTGTGTAACAATCTTGACTTTTGCAAAGGTAAGTTAAATGATAAAAGATGAATATGTGGATCATTTTTGGATAGGCTGAAACACTGAATCATTATTAATAAACATATCTAAGTTATCTACTTTGGGCTTCTTCTTGAAGAGGCTAAAAGAGTGTGGGTGTATCAAAAAGCATGCCTGTGTTTTATTGTAAAGCTGCATGTTTCTAAAGTTATGAAGTGTTTAGAATGCTGATATAAAAGACAATTCATAATTGCTTACTTTTTAGTGTTTAGTAGATCTGTTAAGGCTTAAAAGTTCTAATTAACTTATGGAATTAAAGCTACAGGAAATTAATAAGGAAAAGAGCTCTGTATTCAGGGAAGTTAAAATGTATGCTTTCAGTAAAAAAGGTATAAAGAATGGAAATATTTTTGTTTGATGGATGAAAAAAGATAAATTTGTCCTAATGTCCTAGAAAGGAAAAAAGAAAGAGTTGTTGACACATTCTGAAAACCAAAAAGAAAGTTGTAGAAGGTTTGTGAAGTAGAAATTCTGAAAAGAGTTTTATGCCTACTCAAGTAGACTAAAGTAAGTTCAATTAAGTGAATGAGTTTGAATGTTCAAAATAAGTAGGTGCAGAAATTGAAATTTGGTTTTATCTAAAAGGATACTTTTTCTTGAACTTTGGATCTGCTCTTGATAAAGAGGTTATAAAAGCTGTTCCTTTGAGTAAGTCTACCTAAGAGAGAAATGTGTTTTGTGAAAATAATGACTGAGGTCACTCTTAAGATTTTTGACTCTTTCTGTCATCACTTTGAATAGATACCTGAGCATTGTTTCACAGTGAGTGTTGTTTCCTATTTGAAGAAGCATTTTAAAAACTTTGGCTATGTTTTGACAAGCTTCTCCCTCAAAAATATTCAAATCCTGAATGAAGTCTGTCTTTTGACCTGGTGGACAGAACAGAAACTACTCTGAGGATTTTCAGAGGGCCCCTGAGACTTCTCAAAGAAATTTGCTCTCTGTTCCTGTAAGGAGGAAAACATTAAACTAATCAGGCTTATATTTTCTATTAAATTACATGAGAAACATTGTGAAACAAGTGATAGATATTCTTAGGTGGTATTAGATGTGTAAATGTTATTAATATAGATGTCTTCAAATTATATAGAATTCCTAAGATTCTGATCTGTCCTGGTTATCAGTCATAAGTCCACTTATTATCTGGAAGGGTCATATGTCACAGAAGTATCCAAGTTTCTTTGTCAATTGCCCTTTTGAGTCCTTTGTCCATTTGCAGATAATTGTTGTTTTACTCTGCTGCTTTTTTCTTTTGCAAATATGTTTCATCTTCTGAGATATTCCGGGAAAGGATTCTGACACAGAGGTTCTAAACTACAGGATTCTGATAAACTTTCAGACTGTAAAACTGAGCTGAGTAAGAAACTACAGAATTGTAACAGAAACTAAGCTCCTCGATCTGCTGACAGAAGATTCAGCTCAAGAATTGATTATACAGGACTGTGTGAACTGATGAGGACTATTATAATTTTTTAGGACTTCTGTTTGAAACGTTGAGTTTTGATGTGTTGTTTTGTTTTCTCATAATGAAGGAAATATTTTTCTCTTTTCTCTTATGCTAACCTTGACTTACAGCAATTTGGTGAAATTATACCTTTATGAGCAAAACTGAAACATTTATGTTTTACTCCCTACCATATCCCTAAGGAATTGTCAAACCCTCTGTTACTGAGTAAGGTCATTTCGTGGCAATATTTGCATAAGTTCCAAAAGAATCTGTTCTCCTTATAACAGGACACATTGGTTATATTACCAAGGCTTTGACTGGAATGTCATATTTGAAACATACAGGCTCAGATATGACAAGACAGCATTTCAGGAACAAAGATTGGACTTTCTGGAATACAGCCACTCAGAAACACGGGCCCGGTACCTTGTTTATAGAGATTCTGGCAATCTTACCCGTTAAGTAAGGAAGCGTGCTTATCTGGAAAGTGCAAGTAACCTCCGAATATTTTGGGGGACCTGAAAGAGAACTCCACTCAAATCTGTAAGTACTGCAGGCAAAATCTGATGGCAAATCCTTGGCTTGGCTTTTCTGGCCTCTAGAGGCTTTCACAGTTCAATCTATGATTCCTCATAAAAATTTCCAGCAAAGCATACTTTAAAAAGCCTGTACAAAAAATTGCTATTCTTGTAGCTGTTATGTAAATAATTGGAGCAAGTTGTATTGAAACTACACTGGACTTGCAAACCTGTTAATCCTGATTTGGCTATCTTTTGAAAAATGAGGGTGATTTAAGAGAGAAAAAATTATGTTTCTGTAGAAGCTATAGTAGGCATTCATGGATATTAGATTCTAGCTCTTTTCATCCACAAGATTCATCTATTACTAATCATAATGTCTCCTTGTGCTCATCTATGTCTGACACCTGGAAGTTCCCTGGCCACAATCAAACATTTTCCTTTAAAACTACTCCCCAAATACTAACTAGATTTGCCTTGTCACAGGTGGATCCGAAACAACAAGTTCCAAAGGGAAAGCCCCCAACTTATGGATACACACAGGATGGACCATATGAAATTTGGGATGAATGTATTTGGTTCACTCCTACTAGTGGTGAACTCAGTAAAAGGTCACTCTCTGTTGGGAACAAACAAATCACACTTGTGATACATGGCCTAATAACAGCCGACCTATGGGAAAAATTCGCTGTTATATGTGTTCTCATATCATAGTCTTAAAAAAGTACTGATTGGTTTGGGACTGACTTGGATAGACAGCCCAGCACGCTTTGGTTAGTCTCTAATGGTGCTCAGTGGCTATGCGGCTCCAATTTATGGCCTTTGCTGCCACCTATGTGGATTGCACGATGCACACTAGGCTTTGTCTGGATGCAAGGTAGAACTACATTTACTACATCTCCTCCTGCTATCCTACCCAACTTGCAGCAGCGCTGAACCAGGTCTGTCTTCCACTGGTATGACCATCTTTCCGCAATTTTCCTTCCCCAATTAGGAATCGAAAGTGTCGTCTTGTACATGGAAGTCCTAAACAAATTTATTATGAAGGCATTAAATGATGCACAACATAGCATTTCGCTGCTCAATTTAGAAGTATCCCAAATGTGTAAGGCAGTCCTCCAAATCCAAATGACACTGGATGTCTTGACAGCAGCACAAGGGGGCACCTATGCCATTATAAAAACTGAATGTTGTGTCTATATTCCTGACTACTGTCAAAATATTTCTGGCTTCCTATCCCAACCACCAAATTAAATCCATGTCTTATCAACCCTAACTCTAAACGATTGGTTGAACTCCAAGTCAGGACCAGGTTTCTGCACTACTTCAATACGTTATACATTGGGTTAAACATACTGCTTGTATTTCTTACTATAGTTTGTTGTCTGTTTCATTGTCTGTCTTCCGCATGTGAAAAAAGTTTCACCTCCTGGACCACCTCTCGTCAAATGATTCTCTCGTCTCCAGAAGCTCTGTATACCTTGTCAGCCTTGAACTCCACAGGTGAAGCCTTCCAGTCCACTGAACATCCTACCTGTACCTATGACCCCATTTATGGACAGCTCTGCGACCTTGTACAGCCATAAGTAGTTACAGAAGACTGACCATCGTCCATATCCCCAAACCTCTCCAGTCCAAATGGGTTCAGGGGGTGTTTATGATATGGATTAAGGCTGCCCCAGCTAGGGAAGCCCAATGTGATCTGGCCTACATGCCAAACTATATGAGCAGGTGGAATAGGGCTGACTCAGGGTGAGAAGCTCAGCGCATCCTCAGCTACATGCTGATCTACAGGGCCAGATCCGTATCTAAAGTTATATGACTGCACAATGACCAGACCCCGTCTGCACTGAAATCATTTAAAGACATTTTACCACATCATTTCTTTTTCCAGTAAAAATAAATCATGCACCCATGACTTATAAAACTAGCCCTAACCCTCAACTCAGGGCAGCAGCAGGAGGTTTGACTGCTCATGGGCCCCATCCCCAGGGAGCAGCAGCAACTCTTCACTACCCATGGGTCCTGTCCCCATGCTATCCCATACTATTCTCTAAATAAAAGAGCACCAGTGCCAGACCTTCAATGTCCGAGAAATCTTTCATTCGAGTCTTCAGCTCGCTGAGCCCATATCAAAAATTATAACATGGAAAACAAAAAACCGTCCCAGAAAATGGAAGACACACAGAAATCACACCTGAATAATCCACAATGAAAGATGTCCGTTTTAGACATTCCCTGAACGTTCGAAAGACAGAGAAAGTCACAAACCCAAAAACTGTAGCAAATGTCAAACCTAGGCTAACTGGTCAGGGTAAGTTATGAGACTGTTAAAATGTGGCTCTGAAAACCTGTGTCAATGAAGTTTGCCGTGATAGCAGAGACACAATTCTGAGAAATCCTCTGACATGACAGTGGAGAAGAAAAACAAACTGGCCTCGTCTACACAGTGCAAGATTTGTCCCAAATAGCATATTCAACTCACATTCCACATCAAATGCAGGTTTCCAATGGAACATGAAAGGTGCTGGCCAGTGGTGCAGTGGTGAAGTCCACAAATTCTGGGTCGGCACCCAGGGCAGACCATGCAGAATCCTGGAGGTGAACCTCCTCACCGATGGTTCAGATATTCTGGGGCAGGCGTCCAAGGTAGTGTAGAGGCAGATGGGAAGCAACATCAGACAGCGTTATTCTTGCCCAGCTAATACAACAGCATCACCACCAGATGTGAGCACAGCCATAAACATCTGCCAAAACAAAACCAATGAAAAGTTTCAAAGAATAGAAAAACTGAACCTCTGGAAAAAAACATGCAAGTAAGAAGAATAAGATTTCTAGGAATAAGCTTAGACAAACAGGTGCAAGATATGGAAACCGAAAACTAGCAAAGCTTTAGGGAAAGAAATTCCAGAAAACACAAAGAAACAGAAGGGTATTCTGTGCTCTAGGAATGTAAGATCTGAAACACCTGAAACGTCCGCAATGGATAAAGCAATCTCTGGGTTGCATGCAATCCCAGTCAAATTTGCAGCAATCTTTCCCAGAGAAATAGAAGAGAAAATCCTAAAGTCTCTATCCAGCAACAAGGGACCCTGAATACCCAAAGGAATTCTGAGGAGAACGAACAAAGCAGGACGTATCACACTTTGATTTCAACATGTAGGACGAAGCGCTTGGTACCGAACCAGCACAGCCTGGTTCCAAAAACAGGCACAAACCCCAATGGAACAGAATGGAGAACACAAGGGTCAACTCAGACATATATGGACAGCGCATTTGCAATGAGGAAGGCAAGAGGAGACAGTGGAGAAAGGAGAGTCTCTAAAATAAATGGTGCTGGGAAGACTGCACAGCCACATGTAACACAATAAGAGTAGATCATGATGTTACACACACACCATCTCGAAATGGATTAAAGCCTTCAATGGAAGTCTTGAAACAGTGAAACTTCTAGGAGAAAACACAGGCAGCTTGCTCTTTGCCATCTGGGGTAGCCGCCTATTTGGAAGAAGCATGTGTGACTGGGCCAGGGCAACAAAGAAAAGAAAGAAGCAGGACTCCATCCAACATAGAAGCTTTTGTCCAGCTGGGGAAACCGTCCAGTCAATGCAAAGACAGCACAACAACAGAGAGAGGATGTTTCAAACCACACGTCTCCACAAGTGAAAAAACAACAAGCCCATTAAAACTGGGCAGAAGATGGAAACAGAGATTTACCCCAAGAAGACAGAAAGGTGGCCAACAGCTGTATGAACACATGTTCAACACCATTAAGTATAAGGCCAAAACAAAATTCTCACGGCAATGAGATGACAGCTCCCTGTGTTCAGAATGGCTATAAGGAACAAAACAGCAAACAACAAGTGTCAGAGAGAAGGTGGAGAGAAGGGAAGAGTCCTGCACCTCTGGTAGGAGTGCAAACTGGTGAGGGCACTAGGCATAGCCATGTGAAATTGCCTCAGAAATTTCCAAATCCATCTACCTTATGATCCAGCTATTCCTCTCCAGCGTGTTTATCCAAAGAACTGTGAAACACTAATGCACACAGATCCGTGCCCCACTGTGTTCACCACAGCCTTACTCCCGATATCCAAGACTTGGAAGCCGCCCTGGTGCCCATCAAAGGACCAATAGAGAAGGAAGTTGGGCTATATCCACACAAAGGCAAAACACTCAGCTGTAAGAAAGAGTGCAGTCCAGCGATTTGTGACTGCAGAATCACTCCTGAGGGTAGGAGGGGAACTGAAACAAGCCCAAGGGAGAAATCAAATACCATCGCATCTCACTTACAAGGAGAAGATTAAAATAAGGACCAACAAACAGGTAGAACGTGATATGGGATTGGTGGTTCCCAGAGGGAACGGGTGGCAGTGGACGGTGGGAGAAAGAGTTGATTAGGCACAAGTGTGGGGTGTGCGCCTGTAATTAGGCTTACTGTGGGGAAGAAGATGTAGCATACACAGAAGTCTAAATCTATGAGGATGTAAATCTGAAAGCTATAGGATTTTCTAATGCTAGGTTATTGAAATCAATTCACCTAAAATCAAAACTCCATAAAGGCAAGCAGGTTTAAGGGATAAAGTTTGCAGGCTGAAAGAGTTTAGAGATTATGAACTTCAAGGATTGATAATCACCTCGAAATGCTTAATGATGCAACATAGAGGTAGACCATTGCAAAGAGATGAAGAGGAACACTAGCAACAGAACATGACCCGTGCTAAACTCCTGAGACAACTGAAAATGCTGCTGTCCACGATGTTACTGCTAATTACCTTTACGAATAATCAATGCAGACCATCTTCCCAAGTTCAAGCCAAAGGTTGGTCCAAAAGTCCAATTAAGGGCCAGCCCTCTGGTGTAGTGGGTAAGTGTCCATGTTCCACTTGGGCGGCCTGGGACTGGCAGGCTGGCATCTCAGGTACAGATCCAATTAGGAGCATTAGGAAATATTGATTTCAAGGTATGGTGCCGTCTGAGATCATGAAGAAGTAGAAATTGTGAGGATACCTTATGAATACACACCAGGAAATGAACCATGAGAATATTACAATCTATGAACACATCAGGTACACTTCCCCAAATGATGAAGGAAGGAAAACATCTGACCTGCCAAGGTGGAAACACCAGACTGCTATGAGTTGACATGATCATTGCACATCAGAGGATTGCTTGGGTAACTTCAGCTTCGCAGGGACTCCAGGACTTTCTGTGGGGAAAGTCCACACATTTGGCCACATCCACAAAAGATAAGAGATAAATCCCAGGACTATCTTAAAGGAAAGAAACCACTGTCTAGAAGGAATGTAGTAGAACTTTCAAGGTTCGAGGATAAAGTTAGAAACCGACAAGAAGTCCAGAAAAAGGAAAACTATCGCACCTGGAAAGGGGGAGTCGTCAGACTGCTATGAGATGGCTCTGAAACACTGTGTGCATGGAGGTTGTCAGGACAACTTAGAATTCTGAGCGTGTTTATGACATCACGGTGACCACGTCACCAAAGTTAGCCATAGGTTTCCAGCTCTAGGATTGGCCTGGGCTAGGATATTCAAGTGAGAGGTACACAGAAACAGCTTTTCCAAACACAAACCGGACACAGAAACTTGAAGACATCAAAGAGACGCTAATTCAAGGGATGAGAAAGGAATCATTGGGAAGAAGAGACAATAGAGGGTCAAGTACTCAGAGGACAACATTGTCATCTACGGAAGTCTAGGGAGGCCATGCTGATTCAAGCTGGAAATGTGTTCTGAAAAACGAGGCCGGACCCGGAGCTTATCAGACCTACGTTGTCCTTCTGCCTTACCCATAATACAAAGTCAAGACTGATCAATTGAGGACATTGAAGAGAAGAATCGAGGCCTCCTTTCCTAGGCCCCTAGCATTCTTGAAGATAATTCTCACTTTCCACAGCTCTCAAGTCACGGGGGCCCACTGGGTATATGCCAATATTTCACAAGAGAGCTCATTGATGCCCTGAAGGAATGGACCCCTGCCATGCTTGGGTATGTCTCTTGGTTTGGAAGGGCTCTAGAAGTGTGCTGAAAAGTACCCTTTTGCAGAGGACTTCCATCCTTTGTGAAGGCTGGCCTCCCAGGTTACAGAGCTCAGTGGAATCAGTGAGATTCTCTCCCCATATCTCTTACCATAGAAGGAGTATTGATTATGTGTTTTGAAACCACACATAGAAAGGATGGCAGAAAATTAGAACATTACCATTATACTTAAAGAAAAATAAACGTGCCACAGCTGAGGATGTAAATCAAACAAATAACAAACCCTGTAGAAATAAAGTAAGCCAGTATCTAGATGTAATCTAGTGGAAAGTACAAGGATCAGTGGTCAAGCTCGAAACTTCCCAAATCCAGCAAAGGGACAGAAGGTCTCTCACCTGCAGAGAGGAATTCATCAGATTCATCTAATTTGTGTCGGAACCATTGGGCCCATGAAAGTGGTTGCCACGATAACCTCGAACCTGGAGTTTATCATCTCACAATGTCAAACGAACCAAGATGACCACGTGTAGTCAGTGCTCAGTTGGATCTAGGCTGGGATAGCAAAGATTCCCTCAAGTGAACGATGAAAATTCCAGGACAACACCCAACAATGACGAAAGGACTCACACCTTGGCCTACAGAACATATGGTGATTAAAGAAATGCAAAATTCCTAAAATGGAGTAAAGGAGAACGCACTGATAAGCATGTCAAAGGACAAGCTCATAAAGAACATGACGATTAGGCCATGGAAAAGAAAACAGGGTCCCATAAAATGGAAGGCCAACAGAAATCACACCTCAATAATCCACAGTGAAAGATGTCAGTCTTTAGACAGACTCTGCTTGAACGATTGAAAGTCCGGGAAAGTCACAACCCCAAAACTGCAGGGAAGGTCTAACCTGGCCTAACTGGGAAGGGTGAGTTATGAGACTGCTCCACGCGTGCTGTGAAACCCTGTGTCCACCATGCTAGACTGGACAGCAGAGACACGATTCTGAAAAATCCTCCGACATCACAGTGCGCCAGAGAAACAACCTGGCCTCATCTACACAGGGCCAGAGTTGGGTTCAAGTAGCATATTCAAGTCACATTCCACTCAACCGCAGGTTGCCAATGCAGCACGAAAGGGTCCAGCCAGTGGGCCAGCAGTGAAGTCCACGTGTTCTGGGTCGGCAGGCCAGGGTCGGCCGCATGGAATCCTGGGTGTGAGCCTCCTGAACGCTCGTCCAGCCATTCTGGGTCAGGCGTGGGAGCTAGTGTAGAGGCAGATGGGAAGTGATGTTAGAGAGCGCCACTCTTCCTCGGCAAAGAGAGCAGCACGGCCAGCAGATTTGAGCACAGCCATAAATTTCTGCCAAACAACACCGATTAAAAGTTGCAAAGAATAGAAAAGCTGAACCTCAAAAAAAACCCATGCCAGTGAGAAGAAAATGATACCTGTGAATAACCTTGCACAAACAGGAGAAAGCGATCGAAACCAAAAACTAGCAAAGTTTTGGGGAAAGAAATTCCACAAGACACAAGGACACGCAAGGCTATTCCGTGCACTTCGAATGCAATAAGGGACACACTTGAAAGGTCCATACGGCATAAAGCTCAAGTAAAAATGGGAAGCAACTGGATATATTGGACTATATGAGGAAGCCATTTGGTATAGACCTAATTTGGCCTGATTTTGTTTTTTCCAAAAGGGCCTGACTATGGCTATTTAGCACGCATTGCATATCTGCTTAGACATTTCCTATGGCCCTTGAGATAAAGGTGCAACTTCCCCCCACATTAGCATTTCTTTAGGGATAAGCATTTCTCCCTAGGCTAGGAACTGATTGCTGCACTCACCTTTGACCACCCAGCTCACCTGTGACCAGTCAGCTATAGAAAACAGACTGCCACCCTACTGTGTTCACTGAGACAGAAGACCTACCTGCTATTTCCATCAATCGCTGTGCCAACAGAGCAGTCTTGCGACTATTGTAAATGGGACATTTCAATCCTATGTGAAACATCCTCTATGAGGGGAATACAACCAGTCTGTGCACCCCACTTCTCTGATGTTCTTTCTTCCTTTGGGTAGAAAGGCCCTGGGTTATAATCCTCAGATTGAAGCTCAGAATAAACTCCCCCAAATTTTCATTTACAGATTGGTTACGGATTATTTTTGTCGACAAAGCAATGTCTGGATTCCATGCAGTCCCAGTCAAAGTTGCAGCAATCTTTCCCACAGAAATAGAAGAGAGAATCCTAAAGTTTCTATCCAGCAACAAAGGACCCTGAGTAGCAAAAGGAATCCTGGGGGAAATGAACAAAGCAGCAATTATCACACTTTCTTACTTCCACATATAGGACGAAGAGCTAGGTACTAAAACAGCACAGCCTGGCCTGCAAAGGAGGCACACAGCTGCATGGAACAGAATCGAGAGCCCAGAAATCAACTCACATATCTATGGACAGCCCATTTTCGACCAGGGAGCCAAGAGGAGAAAGCGGAGAAAAGAGACTCTAGACAGGAAATGGTGCTGGAAAGACTGCACAGCCAGATGTAACACAATGAGAGTAGACCGTGATGTTACACCAGGCACACACACCACCTCGAAATGGATTAAAGCCTTGAATGGAAGACTTGAAACCGTGACACTTCGAGGAGAAAACGCAGGCAGCTTGGTCTTTGCCATCTGGCTTGGCCGCCTATTTGGAAGAAGCATGTGTGACTGGGCAAGGGCAACAAAGGAAACAAGAAACAAGCGGGACTCCATCCAACACAGAAGCTTCTTCCCAGCCAACGACACCATCGACTCAGTGCAAAGACGTCACAACAACTGCGACAGCAGGTTTGCAAACCACACATCGGAGAAGGGGTGAATAGCCAAAGATGCAATGGAGTCATATGTCTCCACAGGAGAAAAATCAAAGAGCCAAATAAATCCTGGGCAAAAGATGGAAACAGACAGCTCTCCCAGGAAGATAGAAAGATGGCCAACAGGCTGAATAAAAACATGCTCATCATCATTAAGTCTCTGCTCAATGCAAATACGAACGGCACTGAGATAGCAGCTCACAGTGGTCAGAATGGCTATAAGGATGAAGACAGGAACCAACAAGTTTCAGAGAGGAGGTGGAGAGAAGGCAAGCCTCCTGCACTGCTGGTGGGAGTGTAAACCGGTGCAGCCACTACGCGAAGTGGTGTGGAATCGCCTCAGAATTTTCAGAATCCATCTACCACATGATCCAGGTACTCCTCTGGGGCATATATATCCAAAGAACTTGCAAACGCTAATGCACAGAGATCCGTGCACCGCTGTGCTCACCAAAGCCTTACTCCCGATATTGAAGACAGGGAAGCCTCCCTGGTGCCCATCAAGGCACAAGAAAGATGGGCTATAGCCACACAACGGCATAGCACTCAGCTGCAGGAACAGAAGCATTCCAGCCATTTGTGACCAACAGAATGGCTCCTGAGGGTTTTAGGGGAATGGAAACAAGCCCCAGAGGGAAGGTCAAATACCATAGGGTCTCACTTACAGGGAGAAGAGGAAAAAAAGGACCAAGAAACAGGTAGCAAGTGACATGGGATTTCTGGTTCCCAGAGGGAAAGGTGGCGGGGCCCAGAGGGAGAAATAGTTGATTTGACACAAGTGTGTGGTGAGGGCCTGTAATTAGGCTTACGGTGGTGAAGATGATGTAACGTACACAGAAGTCTAAATCTATGAGGATGTAGATCTGAAAGGTATAGGATGTTATAATGCTGGGTTATGGCAAACAATTCACGTAAAATCAAAACTCCCAAAAGACGTTAAGGTTCACGGCTTAAAGCTTTGGAGTCTGTAAGAAATTAGAGAAGATGAACTTCGAAGGATTGGTAATCACCTCAAAATGCTTAATGACGCTACAGAAAGGTAGACCATTGCAAGGAGACGAAGAGGAACACTACCAAGAGAACGTGTTCCATGCTAAACTCGTGAACCAGCGGAAAATGCTACCGTCCATGATGTTACTAACTGCCTTCACGAATAATCGAAGCAGGCCAACATCTTCCCAAGATCAGGCCAAAGGTTTGTCCAAAAGCCCAATTCAGGGTCGGCCCTGTGGTGTAGCAGGTAAGTGCCCAAGTTCTGATTGGGCGGCCCGGGCTTCACCTGCTATCATCAGGGTTGCAGATCAGATTGCTAGCATTAGGAAATACAGATTTCACAGTATGGTGGGCACAGAGATCATAAAGAAGTAGAAATTCTGAGGAGGCATTTTCAATACACACCAGAAAATGAACACTGAGAATATTACAACCTATGAATGCATAAGGTACAATTTCCCAAATGATGAAGGAAGGAAAACATGTGACCTGCCCAGGTGGAATTGTCAGACTCCTAGGAGATGACACGCTCATTGTGCATCAGAGAATTGCCTGGGCAAATTCAACTTGGGAGGAGCTCCAGGAATTTCTCTGGGGAAGGTCCACCCGTTTGACCACATCCACAAAAGATAAGGGAGAAAACCGGGGATAATCTTCATGGAAGGAAACCCGTGTCTAGAGGGAATGTTGTAGACCTTTCAAAGTTCGAGGAGAAAGTTAGAAACCAACAAGAAATCCAGAACTGGGAAAGCTATCCTACTTGGAAAACGGGAGTAGTCAGACTGGTATGAGATGGCTCTGAAACACTGAGTGCATGGAGGTTGTCAGTACAACTTAGAATTCTGAGGGTGTTTATGATATCACGGTGAACATGTCACCCAAGATGGCCACATGTTTACAGTCCAAGGATTGGCCTAGGCTAGCAGAATCAAGTGAGAGATACCCAGAAACAGCTTTTCCAAACAGAAACCGGGCACAGAAACTTGAATAGACCAAAGAGACGCTGATCCAAGGCATGAGAAAGGAATCATTGTGATGATACCTCATGCTTTCTTCGTTTTCTTCCATTCCAAGAGCACTGAATTCCCTTCCGTTTCCCTGTGTCCTCTGGAATTTCTTTCCCAAAGGTTTGCTATTTCTCGGTTTACATAGCTTTCACCTGTTTTGTGCAGGTTATCCCTAGATTACTTGTTTTTCTTTCTAGCATGCTTTTTTTTTTTGAGGTTCAGTTTTTCTATCATTTGCAACTTTTAATTGGTTTTGTTTAGGCAGATGTTTACTGCTGTGCGCATATCTGCTGGCAATGCTGCCGTATTTGCTGAGGAAGACTAAAGTCGCTTCCCATCTGCCTCTACACTACCTCGGACGCCTGCCCCAGAAAGGCTGCATGAGCAGTGAGGAGGCTCACCCCCAGAATTCCATGCGGCCAACCACACGCTGCCGACACAGAACACGCGGACGTCACCTATGCAACACTGGCCGGCCCCTTTCGTGTTCCATTGGCAACCTGCAGTTGAGTGGAATGTGACTTGAATATGCTACTTGAGCCCAAATTTGGTCCAGTGTAGACAAGGCCAGGTTGTTTTTCCGGTCCACTGGGATTTGTCAGAATTGGGTCTCTGCTGTCCCAGCAAGCATCATGGACACAGGGTTTCACAGCCAGCTTGGAGCAGTCTGAGAACTCACCCTTCCCAGTTAGCCCAGGTTTGACATTCACTGCAAATTTTGGGGTTGTGACTTTCTCGGACTTTCAAACGTTCAAGCAGACTCTTTGTAAACACTGACTTCATTCACTGTGGAGTATTCAGGTGTGATTTCTGTTTGCCTTCCATTTTCTGGGAGCTTGTTTTCTTTCCTTAGTCTAATCGTAGTGGTCTTTCTGAGCTCTCTCCCTTCGATATACTTATCAGTGGGTTCTCCTTCATTCTAGGTTAAGAATTCTGTATTTTTTTAATCACCATATGTTCTGTAGGCCGACGTGTGGGTGCTTTGGTGATTGTTGGATGTTGTCTTTGAATTTCCATCTGTCAGTTGAAGGAATCTTTGCTATCCTAGCTTACGTCCAACTGAGAACTGAGGACACGTGTCCATCTTGCTTCATTTGACATTGTGAGATGAGAAACTCCAGGTTAGACGTTGTCCTGGCAACCACCTTCACGGACACAATGGTTCTGAGACAAATTCGATGAGTCTGATGAATTCCTCTCTCCAGGTGAGAAATCCTTCCGTCTCTTCCCCTGGATTTGGGAAGTTTCGACGTTCAGCCCTGAACCTTGAGCGCTCCCCTAGATTACATCTAGATACTGGCTTACTTTATTTCTACAGAGTCTGTTACTGTTTGATTGACATCCTCAGCTCTGGCGTGTGTATTTTTCTTTAAATATCATGGTAATGTTCTAGTTTTCAGTCAACCTCCTTCCATATGGTGTCAAAACACAGAATCAGTACTCCTTCTACGGCAAGAGATGGGGGAGTTAATTTCATTGGAGCCCAACTGAGCACTGTAGCCTGGGAGGGCAGCCTTCACACAGGAATGAAGCCCTCTGGAAAAGGGTGCTTTTCAGCACACTTCTAGAGCCCTTCCAAACCAAGCTACATACCCCAAGCATGACAGGTGTCCATGCCTTCAAGGCTTCAAAGAGATCTCTTGGGAAACCTTAGCATGTAGCCAGTTGGGCACCGTGAGGCCAGAGCTATGCAAAGGTAGAGTTCTCTTCAAAGGATGTTAGGGGCCTACGAAAGGAGTCCTCGATTCTTCTCTTCAACGTCCCCAAGAGATCTTTCTGTACTTTGGATTATGAGTAAGGCAGAAGGACAATGTAGGTCTGATAAGCCCCAAGTCTGGCCTCTTGTTTCAAATCAAGTTCCAAGATTGAATCTGCACGACCTCACCATCTACTTGAGTAGGTGACAATGTTCTCCTCTCAGTGCTTGTCCATCTATTATCGCTTGTTCCCAATGATTCCTTTCTTCTCCCTTGAATCAGAGTCTGTTTGATCCTTTCAAGTTTTTGTTTGGAAAAGCTGTTTCTGGGTATCTCTCACTTGAGTGTCCTAGACTAGGCCAATCCTCGGACTGTAGACATGCGGCCATCTTGGGTGACATGTTCACCGTGATGTCATAAACACCCTCAGATTCTAAGTTGTCCTGACAACCTCAATGCACACAGTGTTTCAGAGCCGTCTCATCCCAATCTGACTAGTCCCCCTTTCCAGGTAGGATAGTTTTCCTTGCTCTGGATTTCTTGTTGGTTTCTAACTTTCTCCCAGGACTTGAAGGGTCTACTACGTTCCCTCTAGACACCGGTTTCTTTCCTTTAAGCTTATCCCGGGTTTTATCTCTTATCTTTTGTGGATATGGCCAAATGGGTGGACTTTCCCCAGAGAACGTCCGGGAGGCCCTCTCATGTTGAAGTTGCCCAGGCATTCCCCTGATGCACACTGATCGTGTGATCTCCTAGCAGTCTGACAATTCCACCTTGGCAGGTCTCATGTTTTCCTTCCTTCATCATTTGGGGAAGTGTTCTTTATGCGTTCATAGATTGTAATATTCTCGTGGATCTTTTTCTGGTGCATACTGATAAGGTCTCCTCACCATTTCTACTTCTTTATGATCTCTGTGACCACCAGACCTTGAAATCTGTATTTCCTAATGCTAGTAATCTGATCCCCAAGCGTGATTGTAGCTGGTGATGCCCAGGCCGCTCAAGCGGATGTGGGCACTTACCTGCTACACCACAGCCCGGCCCCAAATTGGGCTTTTGGACCAACCTTTGGCCTGAATTTGGGAAGATGTTGGCCTGCTTCGATCATTCGTGAAGGGAAGCAGTAGTAACATCAGGGTCGGTAACATTTTCCGTTGATTCATGATTTGGCTCGGACCATGTTCTCTTGGTAGTATTCCTCTTCATCTCTTTGCAAAGGTCTACCTTTCTGTATCATCATTAAGCATTTGGAGGCGAATGCTAATCCTTGGATGTTCATCTTCTCTAATGTCTTTCAGCCTCCAAAGCTTTAGGCCGTAAATCTGCACCCCTTTTTGGAGTTTTGATTTTATGTGAATTGATTTCCGTAACCCTGCATTCTAACATCCTATAGCTTTCAAATCTACATGCTCATAGATTTAGACTTCTGTGTAGGCTAAATCATCTTCACCAGCGTAAGCCTAATTACAGGCCCTCACCACACACTTGTGCCTAATCAACTCTGTCCCTCCGTCCCCCGACCCCTTTCCCTCTGGGAACTGCCAATCCTATGTCACCTGCTACCTGTTTGTTGGTCCATTTTTCCTCTTCTCCTTGTAGGTGAGATCCTGTGGTATTTGACCTTACCCCAGTGCTTGTTTCAGTTCCCCTGATACCCTCAGGAGCCATTCAGGTGGTCACAAATGGCTGCACTGCATGTGTCCCTACAGCTGAGTGCTATGCCATTGTGTGGCTATAGCCCATCTTCCTTCTCCATTTGTCCCTTGATGGGCATCAGGGAGGCTTCCAAATGTTGCATATCAGGAGTAAGGCTGTGGGGAATACAGCGATGCACGGATCTCTGTGCATTAGTATTTCCAAGATCTTTGGATATATACGCCACAGAGGAATACCTGGATCATGTGGTAGATGGATTCTGAAAATTCTGAGGCAATTCCACACCACTTCGCGTAGTGGCTGCACCGGCTTACACTCCCACCAGCAGTGCAGGAGGCTTGCCTTCTCTCCACCTCCTCTCTGAAACTTGTTGGTTCCTGTCTTCATCCTTATAGCCATTCTGACCACTGTGAGCTGCTATCTCAGTGCCGTTCGTATTTGCATTGAGCAGAGACTTAACGATGACAAGCATGTTTTCATACAGCCTGTTGTCCATCTTTCTATCATCCTGGGAGAGCTGTCTGTTTCCATCTTTTGCCCTGGTTTTATTGGGCTCGCTGTTTTTTTTCCTGTGAAGACGTATGAGTTCATTGGATCTTATGGCTGTTCACCCCTTCTCCGATGTGCGTTTTGCAAACATCTGCTGTCAGTTGTTGCACAGTCTTTGCAGTCAGTCGATGGTGTCTTTGTCTGGGCAGAAGCTTCTGCGTTGGATGGAGTCCCGCTTGTTTCTTGTTTCCTTTGTTTCCCTTGCCCGGTCACACATGCTTCTTCCAAACAGGTGGCTAAGCCAGATGGCAAAGAGCAAGCTGCCTGCGTTTTCTCCTAGAAGCTGCACGTTTTCAAGTCTTCCGTTAAAGGGTTTATCCATTGCGAGGTGGTGTGTGTCCCTGGTGTAACATCACGGTCTACTCTCACGGTGTTCCATTTGGCTGTGCTGTCTTCCCAGCACCATTTCTTGTCGAGAGTCTCCTTTCTCTGCTGTCTCCTCTTGGCTCCCTGGTCAAAAATGGGCTGTAAATATGTGTTTCAGTTGACCTCTGGGCTCTCGATTCTGTTCCATGGGTCTGTGTGCCTCTTTTGGGCGCCAGGCTGTGCTGTTTCCGTACCTAGCACTTCCTCCTATATCTGGAAATCAATAAGTGCGATGCCTGCTGCTTTGTCCGTTTCCCTCAGTATTCCTTTGGCTATTCAGTGTCCTTTGTTGCTGGATAGAAACTCTAGGATTCTCTCTTCCATTTCTGTGGGAAATAGTGCTGCGACTTTGACTGGGACTGCATGGAATCCAGAGATGGCTTTATGCGGTATGGACGCTTCAAGTGTGTTAGTTCTTCCATTCGAAGAACACGGAATAGCCTTCCGTCTCCTTGTGTCTTCTGGAGTTTCTTCCCCAGAATCTTTGCTGGATTTCTGTTTCCATAGCTTTCTCCTGTTTGGCCAAGGTTATTGCTAGATATCTTTGACTTCTTACCGGCATGCTTTCTTTTGTGAGGTTCAATTTTTCAATTCTTTGCAACTTTCGATTGGCTTTGTTTTGGCAGAAGTTTACGGCTGCGCTCACATCTGCGGGCCATGCTGCTGTATTTGCTGTGGAAGAGTGGAGAAGTCTAATATCGCTTCCCATCTACCTCCACACTACCTCACACATCTGCCCCAGAATGGCTGGAGGAGCCGTGAGGATGCTCACCTGCAGGATTCCATGTGGCCGAAGCCGGGCTCCCAAACCAGAATGCGCGGACTTCACCACTTCCCCACTGGCCGTCCCCTTTCGTGTTCCATTGGCAACCTGCAGTTGAGTGGGACGTGACTTGAATATGCTACTTGAGCCCACCTCTGGCCCTGTGTAGATGAGGCCAGCTTCTTTTTCTGGCCCTCTGTGATGTCGGAGGATTTGTCAGAATCGTGTGTCTGCTGTCCAGTCTAGCTTCGTGGATGCAGGCTTTCAGAGCCCGCGTGGAGCAGTCCCATAACTCACCCTTCCCAGTTAGTCCAGGTTTGACCTTCGCTGCAGTTTTTGGCGTTGTGACTTTCTCAGACTTTCAAACGTCCAGTCAGAGTCTGTCTAATGACTGAAGTCTTTCACTGTGGATTATTCAGATGTGATTTCTATTGGCCTTCCATTTTCAAGGATTTTTTTCTCTTTTCCAAAGTCTAATCGTTATGGTCTTTCTGACCTATCTCTCTTCGATATGCTTATCAGTCCGTTCTCCTTCATTGCAAGCTATGACTGTTATATTTCTGTAATCACCATATGCTCTGTATGCCGAGGTCTGAGTCTTTTCGTGATTGTTGCGTGTTGTCTTGGAATTTCCATCGGTCACCTGTAGGAAACTGCTATCCTGGCCGAGGTGACACTGAGCCCTGAGAACACGTGGTCATCTTGGTTGCTTTGACTTTCTGAGATCAGAAACTCCAGATTTGAGGTTGTGCTGGCAACCGCCTTCACGGACAGTATGTTTCCGAGACATATTAGAGAAATCTGATGAACTCCGCTCCAGGTAAGATACTTTTCTGTCTCATTTCTGGATTTTGGAAGTTTCGAACTTTACTCCTGATCCTTGAGTGTTCCACTAGATTACGTCTAGATACTGGCTTACTATATTTCTATAGAGTGTTTTACTTGTTCGATTTACATCCTCAGCTCTGGCATGTTTATTTTTCTATAAACATAATTGTAATGTTCTAATTTTGAGCCAACCTCCTTACATATGCTGTCAATACACGATATTAATAATCATTCTACTTCAAGAGATACGGGGAGAGAATTTCATTGAAGCCAAACCAAGCATACTAGCCTGGTAGGGCAGCCCTCACAAAGCAATGAATCCGTCTGGAATAGGGTGCTTCTCAGCACAATTCTGGAGCCCTGTCAAACAATGGGACATACACGAAGCATGACGGGGGTCCATTCCTTCAAGGGTTCAAAGAGATATCTTGTGACACATTAGCATGTACCCAATGGGCCTCTGTAATGCCAGAGCTATGGAAAGTGAGACTTCTCTTCAATGAATGGTAGGGGCATAGGAAAGGAAGCATCAATCATTGTCTACAGTGTCTTCAGGAGATCATTCTTAATTTTGGATTATGATTAAGGCAGAAGGACAATGTAGGTCTGATAAGCCCCAAGTCCAGCCTCTGGTTTCAAATCAAGTTTCAAGCTTGCATCAGCATGGCCTCCCCATACACTTGAGTAGATTACAATGTTCTCCACTCAGCGCTTGTCCCCCTATTATTGCTTCCTCACAATGACTTCTTTCTTACCCCTTTAATCAGCGTGTATTCTCTCTCTTCAAGTTTCAGTGCCTGGTTTCTGTTTTTAAATTCTCTTCTGGGTATCTCTAACTTGAGTATCGTAGCCTAGGACAATCCTCAGACTATAACCATGAGGCCATCTTGGGTGACATGTTCACTGTGATGTCATAAACTCCCTCAAACTTCTAAGTTCTCCCAGCATCTTCTATGTGCATGACTACTCTCCCTTTCCAGCTTGAATAGTTTTCCATTTCCTGGATTTCTTGTGTGTTTCTAACTTTATCCTTGAACTTTTAAATGTCTACTACATTCTCTCTAGACATGGTTTCTTTACTTTAAGTTTATCCTGGGTTTTATCTGTTACATTTTGTGAATATGGCCGAATGTGTAGACTTTCCCCAGTGAAAGTCCTGGAGTCCATCCAAAGTTGAAGTTGCCCACTCAAGCCTCTGATGTGCAATGATCGTGTCAGCTCATGCAGTCCGCCAATTCTACCTATGCAGGTCACATCACTTCCTTCAGTCTGTATTTAGGGAAGTGTACCAGATGTGTCATAGATTGCAATATTTTCATGTTTTTTTCCTATTGCCTATCTCTAATGTATGCTCACAAATTCGACTTCTTTGTGATCTCTGTACACACCATACCGTGAGATCTATCTTTCCCAATGTTACTAATCTGATCAGCACCAGTGATGCGAATCCATGAATCCCAGGCCACCCAATAGGAATGTGGGCACTTAAACTCCTGAACACATGGCTGGCCCTGAATTTTACTTGTGGACCAATATTTTTCCTGAACTTGGGAAGAAGATGGCCTGCTGTGATTATTCGTGAATGTAATTACTCGTAACATCATAGACGGTAACATTTTCCCTTGGTTCATCTGTTTAGCATGGAACACATTCTCTTCATAGTATTCCCCATAATCTATTTGCAATGGTCTACTTTCTGTAGCATCATTAAGCGTTTGGAGGAGATTCACAGTCCTTGGAAGTTCATCTTCTCTAATCTCTTTCAGCCTCAAATCCTTTATGCCCCAAATCAGCACGCCTTTTTGGATTTTTTCATTCCCTCTGGGAATCACCAATCCAAAGTGAAGGCTGACATCCAAAACTAGAGTGTTCAGTTTGGCACCAGTGAAATTCTCTCCCATCTCTGGCCGTAGAAGATTATTGACTATGTGTTTTGACAGCATATGTGAGGAAGCTGGCTGAAAATTAGAACATTACACTTATATTTAATGAAAAATAAACATGCCAGAGCTTAGGGTGTAAATCAAACAACTTACAAACCCTACAGAAATAAAGTAAAGCAGTATCTAGATGTAATCTACTAGGAGGACCATGGATCCAGGGTCAAGTTCCAGCCTTCCCAAATTTAGAAAAGAGACATAAAAATATCTCACCTGGAGACAGGAATTCATCAGATTTCTCTAATTTGTCTCAGAAACATTATGTCCATAAGGTGGTTGCCTGGACAACCTAGAATTTGGAGTTTCTGATCTCAGAATGTCAAACCAACCAAGATCACCTCGTGTTCTCAGTGCTCAGTTGGACCTAGGCTAGGATAGCAAAGATTCCTTCAAGTGAACGATGGAAATTCAAAGGCTGTTCCTTTGAGTAGTTCTACCTAAGAGACAAATCTGTTTTGTGAAAATAATGACTGAGGTTACTCTTAATATTTTTGACTCTTTCTGTTATCACTTTGAATGGATACCTGAGCATTGTTTCACAGTGAGTGTTGTTTGCTATTTGAACAACATTTAAAAAACATTTGATATGTTGTGACAAGCTTCTCCCTCAGAAATATTCAAATCCTGAATGAAGGCGTTCTTTAGACCTGGTAGACAGAAGAATGATTACTCTGAGGATTTTCAGAGGGTCCCTGAGACTTCTCAAAGAAATTTGCTCTCTCTTCCTACAAGGAGGAAAATGCTAAGGTAATTTGGCTTATTTGGTCTATTAAATCAAATGGAAAAAATTGTGAAATAAGCGACAATAGACTTTCTTAGCTGGTATTTGATGGGTAAATGTTATTAATATAGACGTCCCAAAATTAGATAGCATTCCTGAAGTTCTGATCTGCCCTGGTTGTCAGTGATAAGTTCACTTATTATCTGGCAGTGTTATATGTCACAGAAGTAGTCAAGTTTCTTTGCCAATTGCCCTTTTTAGTTCTTTGTCCATTTGCAGATAGTTGTTTTACTCTGATGCTTTTTCCTTTTGCAAATATGTTTCAACTTCCGAGAAATTCCTGGAAAGGATTCTGACACAAAGAGTCTAAACGACAGGTTTCTGATAAACCTTCAGATTGTAAAACTGAACAGAGTAAGAAATGACAGAATTCTAACAGAAACTATGCTCTTCGATCTGCTAACAGAAGATTCAGCTCAAGAATTGATTATACAGGACTGTGTGCACTGATTAGGACGATTATAAATTTTTAGGACTTCTGTTTGAAATATTGTTGAGTTTGGATGTGTTGTTTTGTTTTCTCATAATGAAGGAAATCTTTTTCTCTTTTCTCTTATGCTAACTATAACTTACAGCCATTTGGTGAAATTATACCCTTATGAGCAAAACTGAAACATTTATCTTTTTCTGCCTACCTTATCCCTCCTGAATTTGGAAACCCTTTGTGACTGAGTATGGTCATTTCGTGGCAATATTTGCATAAGTTCCATAAGAATCTGTTCTCCTTATAACAGGACATATTGGTTATATTACCAAGGCTTTGACTGGAATGTCATATTTGAAACACACAGTCTCTGACATGACAAGACAGCGTTTCAGGAACAAAGATTGGACTTTCTGGAATACAGCCACTGGGAAACACAGACCTGGTACCTTGTTTACTGAGATTTTGGCAATCTTACCCGGTAAGTAAGGAAGCTTGCTTATCTGGCAGGTGCAAGGAACCTCCGAATATTTGGGGAGACCTCAAAGAGAACACCACTTAAATCTGTAGGTACTTCAGGCCAAATCTGATGGCAAGTCCTTGGCTTGGCTTTTCTGGCCTCTAGAGGCCTTCACAGTTCAATCTGAGATTCTGCAGGAAAAGATCCCGTGAAGCACATTTAACAAAGCCTGTATGAACAATTACTATTCTTGCTGCTCTTATGTAAATAATTGGAGCAAGTTGTATTGAAACTACACTTGATTTTCAAACCCGTTAATCCTGATTTGACTATCTTTTGTAAAAATGAGAGTGATTTAAGAGAGGAAAAAATTATGTTTCTTTAGAAGCTATAGTAGGCATTCATGGATATTAGAGTCTAGCTCTTTTCTTCCGCAATATTCATGTATTATTAATATTAATGTCTCCTTGTGGCCATCTACCTCTGACACCTGGAAGTTCCCTGGCCACAATCAAACATTTTCCTTCAATACTACTGTCCAAATACTAACTAGATTTGCCTTGTCACACTTGGATCATACAGAACAAGTTCCACAAGTAATGTCCCCAACTTATTAATACACACAGGATGGACAATACAAACTTTGGGATGAATATATTTGGTTCACTCCTACTAGTGGGCAACTCAGTAAAAGGCCACTTTCTTTTGGGGAAAAAAATCACCCCTGTGATACATGGCCTTATAGCACTCGACCTATGGGAATAAATCCCTGTTATATGTGTTCTCATATCATAGCCTTAAAAAAAATACTGATTGGTTTCAGACTGACTGGGATACATGGCTCAACACGCATTGGTTAGCCCCTAACGGTGCTCAGTGGATACGTGGCTCCAATTTATGACCTTGGCTACCACCTGCATGGATTGGACGATGCACTCTAGGCTTTGTCTGGATGCAAGGTGGAACTATATTTACTATATCTCCTCCTGCTAACCTACCCAACTTGCAACAGCACTTGGCCAGCCCTGTCTTCCATCGGTATGACCATCTTTCCGCAATTTTCTTTCACCAATTGGGAATCGAAAGTGTCGTCTTGCACATGGAAGTCCTAAACAAATTTAGTATGAAGCCATTGAATGATACACAACTTAGCATTTCGCTGCTCAATTTAGAAGTATCCCAAGTGTGTAAGGCAGTCCTCCAAATCCAAATGGCTCTGGATGTCTTGACAGCAGCACAAGGGGGCACCTGTGCCATTATAAAAACTGAATGTTGTGTCTATATTCCTGACTACCATCAAAATATTTCTGGCTTGGTATCCCAGCCACCAAATTAAATCCATGTCTGACCAACCCTAAATCTAAATGATTGGTTGAACTCCTAGTCAGGACAAGGTTTCTGCACTACTTCAAAACCTTATTCATTGGGTTAAACATACTGCTTGTATTTCTTATGATATTTTGTTGTCTGTTTCATTGTTTGTCTTATGCATGTCAAAAATGTTTCACTTCCTGGACCACCTCTTGTCAATGACTCTCTCATCTCCAGAGGATCTGTATAACTTGTCAGGCTTGAACTCAATGGGGCAAGCCTTCTGGTCCACTAAACTGCCTAAGTGTACCTATGGCCCCATTTAGGGACAGCTCTACGACCCTGTACAGCCAGAAGTAGTCACAGAAGAGTGACCATCATCCATATCCCCAAAGATTTCCAGTCCAAATAGGTTCAGGGAGGTTTTATGATGTGGATCAGGGCTGCCCCAGCTAGGGAAGCTGAAGGTGACCTGGAATATATGCCAAACTATAGGACCCAGTGGATTTTTTTATGGTATGAATTAGGGCTGCCCCAGGGCAAGAAGCCCAGGGCATTCTCACTTACATGCTGATCTATATGGCCAGATTCGTATCTAAAAATATGACAACACAATGGCCAGACCCCATCTGTACTGAAATCATTTAAAGACATTTTACATCATTATTTCTTTTTCGAGTAAAAATAAGTCATATACCCATGCCTTATGAAATTAGCCCTAACCCTCCAGTCAGGGCAGCAGCAGGAGCCCTGACTACCCATGGGTCCTGTCCCCAGGCAGCAGCAGCAGTAGCTCTTCACTGCTAATGTGTCCTGTCCCCATGCTACCCTGTACTGTTCTCTCAATAAAAGAACACCAATGCAGGATCTTGAGAGTCCAAGCAATCTTTCATTCGAGTCTTCAGCTCGCTGAGCCCATATCAACGATTGTACCACGGAAAATAAAAAACGTTCCCAGAAAATGGAAGGCACACAGAAATCACACATGAATAATACATAAAGAAAGATGTCAGTTTTAGACATACTCTGAACATTCGAAAGTCAGAGTAAGTCACAATCCCAAAAACCCAAGCGAAAGTCAAACCTAGGCTAACTGGTAAGGGTGAGTTATGAGACTGCTAAAATCAGGATCTGAAAACCTGAGTCTATGAAGTTTGCAGGGACAGCAGAGACACAATTCTGACAAATCCTCTGACATCACAGTGGAGAAGAAAAACAAACTGGCCTCATCTACACAGTGCCCGAGTTGGGCTCAAGTAGCATATTCAAGTCCCATTCCACTCAACTGCAGGTTGCCAATGGAACATGAAAGGTGCCGGCCCGTGGTGCAGTGGTGAAGTCTGCACGTTCTGGGTCAGCAGCCCGGGGCTGGCCATGCGGAATTCTGGGGGTGAACCTCCTCACCGCTGGTCCAGCCATTCTCGGGGAGGCATGGGAGGTAGTGTAGAGGCAGCTGGGAAGCAAGTCAGACAGCGTCAGTATTCCTCAGCAAATACAGCAGCATCGACAGCAGATCTGAGCACAGCCATAAACATCAGCCGAAACAAAACTAATGAAAACTTGAAAAGAACAGAAAAGGCGAACCTCAGGAAAAAAAAGAATAAGATCTCTAGAAATAAGCTTAGCCAAACAGGTGCAAGCTATGGAAATCGGAAACTAGCAAAACTTTGGGGAAAGAAATTCCAGAAGACACAAGCAAATGGAAGGGTATTCCATGCTATAGGAATGTAGGAACTAAAATACTTGAAACCTCCATAACGGATAAAGCAATCTCTGGATTCCATGCAATCCCAGTCAAAGTTGCAGAATCTTTCCCACAGAAATATAAGAGAGAATCCTTAAGTCTCTATCCAGCAACAAGGGACCCTGAATACCCAAAGGAATCCTGAGGAACACAGACAAAGCAGGACATATCACATTTACTGATTTCAACATGTAGGACGAAGTGCGAAGTACCGAAATGGCACAGTCTGGTCTCAAAAACAGACACAGAGATCAACGGAAAAGAATCGAGAGCCCAGAGGTCAACTCACACATATATGGACAGCCCATTTGCAATGAGGAAGGCAAGAGGATCAGTGGAGAAAGGAGAGTCTCAAGAAGAAAAGGTGCTGGAAAACTGCACAGCCATATGTGACACAATGAGAGTAGACCATGATGTTACATCAGGCTCACACACCACCTCGAATTAGATTAAAGCCTTGAATGGAAGACTTGAAACCGTGAAACTTCCAGTTGAAAACCAGGCACCTTGCTCATGGCCATGTGGCATAGCCACCTATTTGGAAGAAGGATGTGTGACTGGGGAAGGGCAACACAGGAAACAAGAAACAAATGGGATTGCATCCAACGCAGAAGCTTCTGCCCAGCCGAGGAAACCATCCACTCAATGCAAAGACAGCACAACAACTGCGAGTGGATGTTTCAAACCACATATCGGAGAAGGACTGAATAGCCAAAAGAGCCAACGACCGCACATGCCAACACAAGAGAAAAAACAACAAGCCCATTAAAACCTGGGCAAAAGATGGAAACAGAGTTTTACCAAATAAGATAGAAAGATGGCCAACAGCTGTATGAACACATGTTCATAATCATTACGACTAAGGCCAATGCAAATCCAAATGGCAATGAGATAACAGCACATTGTGGTCAGAATGCCCATAAGGAACAAGACAGGAAACAACAAGTGTCAGAGAGGAGGTGGAGAGAAGGGAAGCCTTCTGCACCATTGGTGGGAGTGAAAGCCGGTGCGGGAACTACGCAAAGCAGTGTGGAATTTCTGCAGAAATTTCAGAATCCATCTACCATATGATCCAGCTATTCCTCTGTGTCATATTTATCTGAAGAACTTGGAAACACCAACGCATAGGAATCCCTGCACCGCTGTGCTCACCACAGCCTAATCCTGATGTCCAGGACTTGGATATCGCCCTGGGGCCCATCAAGGGATGAATGGAGAAGGAAGATTGGCTATAGCCGCACAATGGGATAGCACTCAGCTGCAAGAAAGGGTGCAGTCCAGCCATTTGTGACACCAGAATGGCTCCTGAGGGTATGAGGGGAACTGAAAGAAGCCCCAGGGAGAAAGTCAAGTACCGTAGCATCTCACTTACAAGGAGAAGAGTAAAATAAGGAGAAACAAACCGGTAGCACATGACAAGGGATTGGTGGTTCCTAGAGAGAATCGGTGGCAGAAGGCAGTGGAAGAAAGAGTTGGTTAGGCACCAGTGTGTGGTATGGGCATGTCATTAGGCTTACGGTGGTGAAGATGATGTACCATACAAAGAAGTCTAAATCTAGGAGGTTGTAAATCTGAAAACAATAGGGTGTTATAATGCAGGGTTATGGCAATCAATTCATTTAAAATCAAAACTACAAAAAGGCAAGCAGGTTTATGGCCTAAAGCTTTGGAGGCTGAAAGAGATTAGTGAAGATGAACTTCCAAGCATTGCTAATCACCTCCAAGTGTTTAATAATGCTACAGAAAGGTAGACAGTGGCAAAGAGATGAAGAACAACTCTACCAAGAGAACATGTTCCGTGCTAAACTCAGGATCCAAAGGAAAAGGTTACCTCCATGATGTTACTACTAATTACCTTTACAAATAATCAAAGCAGGCCAACATCTTCCCCAGTTCAGGCAAAATGTTGGTCCAAGAATCCAATTCAGTGCCGGCCCTGTGGTGTACTGGGTAAGTTCCCACATTCCACTTGGGTGGTACAGGCTTCATCGGCGAGCATCACGGGTGTGGATCAGATTAGTAGCATTAGCAAATATAGATTTCACGGTATGGTGCAGACAGACATCCTAAAGAAGTAGCAATTGTGAAGAGACGTTATGAATACACATCAGAGTAAGAACCATGGGAATATTACAATCTATGAACGCATCAGGAACACCTCCCCAAATGATGAAGGAAGGAAAACATGTGACCTGCCAAGGTAGAAATGGAGATGACACGATCATTATGCATCAGAGGATTGACCAGGAAAATCAATCTCGGGAGGGACTCCAGGGCTTTCTCTGGGGAAAGTCCACCCATTTGGACTCATCCACAAATGATAAGAGATAAAACCCAGGATAATCTGAAAGGAAAGAAACTGGTGTCTAGCGGGATTGTAGTAGACCTTTCAAAGTTCGAGGATAAAGTTATAAACAGACGCGGAATCCAGAACAAGGAAAACCATCCTACCTGGAAAGGGGAAGTAGTCAGACTGGTATGAGATGGTCGTGAAGAACTGTGTGCATGGAGGTTTTCAGGACAGCTTAGAATTCTGAGGGTGTTTATGACATCACAGTAAACATGTCACCCAAGATGTCTGCAGGTCTCCAGCCCGAGGATTTGCCTAGGCTTGGATACTCAAGTGACAGATACCCAGATACAGCTTTCGCAAACAGAATCTGGGCACAGAAACGTGAAGAGATGCAAGAGACGCTAATTCAATAGATAAGAAAGGAATCATTGGGAAGCAGTGATAACAGAGGGACAAGCACTGAGAGGAGAACATTGCCATCTCCTCAAGTCGATGGGGAGGCCATGCTGATTCAAGCTTGAAACTTGACTTGAAACAAGAGGCCGGACCTTGGGCTTATCAGACCTATGTTGGCCTTCTGCCTTACTCATAATCCAAAGTCAAGAATGATCTCTTGAAGACATTGAAGAGAAGAATAGAGGCCCCGGTCCTAGGTCCCTAGTATTCTCTGAAGAGAAGTCTCACTTTCCATAGCTCTGGCGTCATAGGCACCCACTGGGTACATGGTAATGTGTCACTAGGCATCTCTTTGAAGCCTGGAAGGAATGGGCCCCTGTCATGCTTGGGGTATGTCTCTTGGTTTGGAAGGACTCAGGAAGAGTGCACAAAAGCACCCTTTTGCAGAAAGCTTTGTTACTGTGTGAAGGCTGTCCTCCAAGGCTAGAGTGCTCAGTTGAGATCAATGAGATTCTCTCCCCCATCTCTTGCCATAGAAGGAGTATTGATTAGGTGTTTGACACCACACATAACGATGTTTGCTGAAACTTAGAACATTACCATTCTATTTAAAGGAATATAAACATGCCACAGCTGAGGAGGTAAATTAAACAGATAACAAAACCTGTGGAAATAAAGTAAGCCAGTATCTAGACGTAATCTAGTGGAGCGTTCAAGGATCAGGTGTGAAGTTCTGAACTTTCCAAATCTAGAAAAGAGACAGAAGGATCTCTCAGCTGGAGAGAGGAATCCATCAGATTCATCTAATTTGTCTCGGAACCATTGTGTCTGGGAAGGTGGTTTCCAGGACAACCTCAAACATGGCGTTTCTGATCTCACAATATTGAACCAACCAAGATGACCACGTTTACTCAGTGCTCAGTTGGGTCTAGGCTAGGATAGCAAAGATTCCTTCAAATGACCGATGGAAATTCAAAGACAACACCCAACAGTAACGAAAGCACTCACACATCAGCCTACAGAACCTATGGTGATTAAAGAAATACCAAACTCCTAACTTGAAATGAAGGAGAACACACTGATAAGCATATCGAAGGGAGATAGCTGAAAACCATGACGATTAGACTATGGAAACGAAAGCAAGCTCCCAGAAAATGGAAGGCAAACAGAAATCACACCTCAATAATCCACAGTGATTGACTTCAGTGTTTAGTTAAGGTCCGCTTGAACGTTTAAAAGTCGGAGAAAGTCACAACCCCAAAACTTGCATTGAAGGTCAAACCTGTGCTAACTGGGAAGGGTGAGTTCTGAGACTGCTCCACGCAGGCTCGGAAACCCTGTGTCCCCGAAGCCTGATTGGAAAAGAGACACGATTCTGACAAATACCCTGACATCACAGTGGTGCAGAAAAAGAAGCTGGCCTCATCTACACAGGGCCAGAGTTGGGCTCAAGTAACATGTTAAAGTACATTCCACTCAACTGCAGGTTGCCAATGGAACATGAAAGGGGCCAGCCAGTGGGGCAGCCGTGAAGTCCCTGCGTTCTGAGTCAGCATCCCAGGGTCGGCCACGTGGAATCCTGGGGGTGAGCCTCCTCACCGCTCATCCAGCCGTTCTGGGCCAGGCGTGCGACCCAGTGTAGAGGCATATGGGAAGCAACGTTATACCGCGCTACTCTTGCTCAGCAAATACAGCAGCATGGCCAGCAGATGTGAGCACAGCCATAAACTTCTGCCAAAACAAACCAATTAAATGTTGCTAAGAATAGAAAAAAGGAACGGCAAAAAAGAAAGCATGCCAGTAAAAAGAAAAAAACATCTAGGAATAACATTGGCCAAACAGGAGAAAGCTATGTCTACCGAAATCTAGCAAAGCTTTGGGCAAAGAAATTCCACAAGACACAAGGAAACGGAAGTCTATTCCATGTTCTTTGAATGGAAGAACGAACACACTTTAAGCATCCAGACCGGAAAAAGCAATGTCTGCATTCCATGTCGTCCCAGTCAAAGTTGCAGCAATCTTTCCCACAGAAATAGAAGAGAGAATACTAAAGTTTCTATGTGGCAACAAAGGACCCTGAATAGGAAGAGGAATCCTGAGGAAAACGAACAAAGCAGCATGTATCACACTTTCTGATTGCCAAATATAGGACAAAGCGCTAGGTACCGGTACAGCACAGCCTTTCCCCCAAAATAGGCACACAGACCCATGGAACAGAATTGAGCCCAGCAGTCAACTGCCACATATATGGGCAGCCCATTTTCGACACGGGAGCCAAGAGGAGACAGCAGAGAAAGGAGAGTCTCGAAAAGAAACAGTGCTGGGAAGACTTCAGAGCCACAAGTGGCACAATGAGACTAGACCATGATGTTACACCAGGCACACATACCACATTGAAATGGATTAAAGCTTTGAATGGAAGACTTGAAACCATGAAACTTCTGCGGGAAAATGCAGGCAGCTTGCTCTTTGCCATCTGGCATAGCCGCCTACTTGGAAGAAGCATGTGTGACTGGGTAAGGGCAACAAAAGAAACAAGAAACAAGCGTGACTCCATCCAACACAGAAGCTTCTACCTGGCCAACGACTCCATCGACTCAATGCAAAGACAGCACAACAACTGCGACAGGATGTTTGCAGAACAGACATCGGAGAAGGGGTGAACAGCCATAAGATCCAGTGAACTCATACATCTCCACAGGAAAAAAAACAATGAGCCCAACAAAACTTGGGCAAAAGATGGAAACACACATTTCTCCCAGGAAGATAGAAAGATGGCCAACAGGCTGTATGAAAACATGTTCCTCATCATTAAGTCTGAGGCCAATGCAAATCCGAAGTGCAATGAGATAGCAGCTCACAGTGGTCAGAATGGCTATAAGGGTGAAGACACGAAACAACATGTTTCAGAGAGGAGGTGGAGAGAAGGGAAGCCTCCTGCACTGCAGGTGGGAGTTTGAGCCGATGCAGCCACTACACAAAGGAGTGAAAATTCAGAATGTTTCAGAATCCACCTAGCATATGATCCAGCTATTCCTCTGTGACGTATATATCCAAAGATCATGGAAACAGTAATGCACAGAGATCCGTGCACTGCTGTGTGCACCACAGCCTTACTCCCGATATCCAAGACTTGGAAGCCTCTCTGATGCCCATCAAGGGACGAATGGAGAAGGAAGATAGGCTATAGCCACACAGTGGCATAGCATTCAGCTGTCGGAACGGATGCAGTCCAGCCATTTGTGACCACCAGAATGGCTCCTGAGGGTACTAGAGGAACTGAAACAAGCGCCGGGGTAAGGTCAAATACCACAGGATCTCACGTACAGGAGAAGAGGAAAAACGGACCAACAAACAGGTAGCATGTGACATGGGATTGGTAGTTCCCAGAGGAAAAGTAGGCGAGGGCCAGAGGGAGAAAGAGTTGATTAGGCACAAGTATCGTGAGAGCCTGTAATTAGCCTTACGGTGGTGAAGATGATGTAACCTACTCAGAAGTCTAAATCTATGAGGATGTAGATCTGAAAGCCATAGCATGTTAGAATGCAGGGTTACGGCAATCAATACACATAAAATCAAAACTCCAAAAAGGGGTGCAGACTTACGACCTAAAGCTTTATAGGCTGAAAGAGATCAGAGAGGATGAACTTCCAAGGATTGCTAATCACCTCAAAGTGCTTAATGATGCTACAGAAAGGTAGACCTTCGCAAAGTGATGAAGCGGAATACTAGCAAGAGAACATGTTCCGTCCTAAACTCATGAACCAATGGAAAATAATACCTTCCATGATGTTACTACTGATTCCCTTCACGAATGATTGAAGCAGGCCAACATCTTCCCAAGTTCAGGCCAAAGGTTGGTGCAGAAGTCTAATTCATTGCCGGTCCTGTGGTGCAGCAGGTAAGTGCCCAACTTCCTCTTGCGTGGCCCGGGCTTCAGGGGCTAGCATCATGGGTACAGATCAGATTTCTAGCATTAGGAAATCCAGATTTCAAGGTATGGTTGGCACAGAGATCATAAAGAAGTAGTAATTGTGAGGAGACCTTATCAATACTCACCAGAAAAAGAACCATGAGAATATTGGAGTCTATGAACGCATCTGGTACGCTTTCCCAAATCATGAAGGAAGGAAAATATGTGGCCCACCAAGGTGGAATTGTCAGACTGCCATGAGATCACACGATCATTGTGCATCACAGGATTTCCTGGGCAACGTCAACTTGGGAGGGAGTCCACGACTTTCTCTGGGGAAAGTCCACCCATTTGCCCATATCCACAAACGATATGCGATAAAACCCAGGATAATCTTCAAGGAAAGAAACCGGTGTCTGTGGGAATGTAGTAGACCTTTCCAAGTTAGAGGACAAAGTTGAAAACCGACAACACATCCAGAACAAGGAAAACTATCCTTCCTGCAAAGGGGGAGTAGTCAGGCTGGGAGGAGACGGCTCTGAAACACTGTGTGCATGGAGGTTGTCAGGACAACTCTGAATTCTGGGAGTGTTTATGACATTACAGTGAACGTGTCACCCCAGATGGCTGCATGTTTACAGTACCAGGATTGGCTTAGGCTGGGATACTCAAGTGAGAGATACCCAGAAACAGCTTTTCCAAACAGAAACCAGGCACAGAAACTTGAAGAGATCAAAGAGATGCTGATTCCAGGGATAAGAAAGGTATCATTGTGATGATACTTCATTCTTCCTTCGTTTTCTTCCATTCCATGCGCACTGATGCCCTTCCGTTTCCTTGTATCTTGTGGAATTTCTTTCCCCAAAGCTTTGCTACTTCTCGGTTTACATAGCTTTCACCTGTTTGGCACAGGTTATTCCTAGATACCTTGTTCTTCCTACTAGCATGCTTTTTTTTTTTTTGAGGTTCAGTTTATCTATCCTTTGCAACTTTTGATTGGTTTTATTTAGGCAGATGTTTACTGCTGTGCTCACATCGGCTGGCAATGCTGCTGTATTTGCTGAGGAAGACTGGCCCAGTCTAACGTCGCTTCCCATCTGCCTGTTTCCTTTGTTGCCCATTCCTGTCACACACGCTTCTTCCAAATAGGCTGCTAAGACAGATGGCAACGAGCATGCTGCCTAGGTTTTCTCCTAGAAGTCTCCCGGTTTCAAGTCTTCCATTCAAGTCTTTAATCCGTTTCGAGGTGGTGTGTGTGACTAGAGTAACATCATGCTCTACTCTCATTGTGTTACATTTGGCTGTGCAGTCTTCCCAGCACCGTTTCTTGTCGAGACTCTCCTTTCTCCGCTGTGTACTCTTGGTTCCCTGGTTGAAAATGTGTTGTGCATGTATGCATGTGCATATATGCGTGAGTTGACCTCTGGGCTCTCGATTCTGTTCCATGGATTTGTGTGCCTGTTTTTGGGCCCAGACTGTGCCGTTTCGGTTCCTAGCACTTCGTCCTATATGTGGAAATCAGAAAGTGTGATACGTCCTGCTTTGTTCATTTTCTTCAGGATTCCTTTGGGTATTCAGGGTCCTTTCCTTCTGGATAGAGACTTTATTATTCTCTCTTCTATTTCTGTGGGAAAGATCACCGCAACTTTGACTGGGATTGCTTGGAATCCACAGACTCCTCTATCCGCTATGGACGTTTCAAGTGTGTTAGTTCTTCCATTCCAACAGCACGGAATAGTCTTCTGTTTCGTTGTGTCTTCTGGAATTTCTTTAGCCAAAGCTTTGCTAATATTGGTTTACAATGTTTCCACCTGTTTAGTGAAGGTTAGTCCTAGATATCTTATTATTCTTAGTGACATGCTTCTTTTTTTGAGGCTCAGTTTTTGTATTCTTTGCAACTTTTAATTGGTTCTGTTTTGGCAGAAGTTTATGGCAGTGCTCACATCTGCTGGTCGTGCTGCTGTATTTGCTGAGCAAGAGTGGCACTGTCTAACGTCACTTCCCATCTGCCTCTACACTACCTCCCAGGACTCTCCCAGGATGGCTGTACCAGCGGTGAGGAGGCTCAACCCCAAGAGCACAAATGGACGACCACGGGCTACGGACCCAGAAGGCATGGACTTCACAGCTTCACCAGTGGCCAGCACCTTTCATGTTCCATTGGCAACCTGCTGTTTTGGAATGTGACTTCAATATGCTACTGGAGCCCAGCTCTGGCCCTGTGTAGATGAAGCCATGTTGTTTTCCTGGTCCACTGTGATGTCATAGGATTTCTGAGAATTGTGTCTGTGCTGTGCCAGCAAGCTTCATGGACACAAGGTTTCAGAGCCCGCTTGGAGCAGTCTCAGAACTCTCCCATTCCATTTAGCCCAGGTTTGACCTTCACTGCAGGTTTTGGGGTTGTGACTTTTCTGACTTTCAAATGTTTAAGCAGAAGCTGTCTAAACACGGCCGTCTTTCACTGTGGATTATTCAGTTGTGATTTCTGTTTGCCTTACATTTTCTGGGACCTTTTTTTATTTTCCATAGGCTAATCATCATGGTATTGCTAAGCTATCTCCCTTCGATATGCTTATCAGTGTGTTCCCTTTTCATTCCAAGTTATAAATTTTGCATTTCTTTGATCATGATATGTTCTGTTGGCCGTTGTGTGAGTGCTTTCGTGATTGTTGGGTGTTGTCTTTGAATTTCCATCGGTCACTTGAAGGAATCTCTGCTATCCTGGCCGAGGTGACACTGAGCACTGAGAACATGTGGTCATCTTCCTTGGTTAGAGATTCTGAGATCAGAAACTCCAGATTTCAGGTTGTCCTGGCAACCATCTTCACGGACACAATGGTTCCGCAACAAATTAGACGAATCTGATGAATTTCTCTTTCCAGGTGAGAGATCCTTCTGTCTATTTCTGGATTTGGAAAGTTCGAACTTCACCCCTGATCCTTGAACGCTCTGCTAGATTATGTCTAGATACTGGCTTACTTTGAATCCACAGGGTTTGTTATTTGTTTGATTATATCCTCACCTGTGGCGTGTTTATTTTTCCTTAAATATAATGATAATATTCTAATTTTCAGCCAACATCGTTACATGTGGTGTTGAAACACATAATCAATACTCCTTCTATGGCAAGAGAAGGGGGAGAGAATCTCATTGATCCCAACTTAGGACTCTAGCCTTTGAGTGCAGCATTCACCAAGGAATGAACCCCTCTGCAAAAGGGTGCTTTTGAGCAACTTCTAGAGTCCTTCCAAACCAAGAGACATACCCTAAGCATGACAGGGGTCCACTCCTTTCAGGCTTCAAAGAGGTGTCTTGTGACACATTAGCATGTAGCCAGTGGGCACCCGTGATGCCACAGCTATGCAAAGTGAGACTTCTCTTTAAAAAATGCTAGTGGCCTAGGACGGCGGCCTTGATTCTTCTCTACAATGACCTCAAGAGATCATTCTTGACTTTGGATTATGAGTGAGGCAGAAGGACAACATAGGTCTCATAGTTCCAGCCTCTTGTTTCAAATCAAGTTTCAAGCTTGAATCAGAACGGCCTCCTCTTCGACGTGAGGAGATGGCAATGTTCTCCTCTCAGTGCTTGTCCCTCTATTATGGCTTCTTCCCAATGATTCCTGTCTTATCCCTTGAATTAGCGTATCTTTGATCTCTTCAACTTTCTCTGCCCTGTTTCTGTGGGCAAAAGCTGTTTCTGAGTATCCCTCACTAGAATATCCTAGCCTATATCAATCCTCGGGCTGGAAACCTGTGGCCATCTTGGGTGACATATTTACAGTGATGTCATAAACAACCTCAGAATTCGAAGTTGTCCTGAAGACGTCCATGCACACAGTTCTTCACAACCATCTCAGTCTGATTACTCCCCCTTTCCAGGTAGGATAGTTTTCCTCGTTATGTATTTCTTGTTGGTTTCTAACTTTTTCCTCAAACTTGAAAAGGTCTGCTACCTTCCCTCTAGACACTGGTTTCTTTCCTTTCGGATTAATCTGGGTTTTCTCTCTTATATTTTGTGGATGAGGCCAAATGGGTGGACTTTCCCAAGAGAAAGTCCTGGAGGCCCTCCTAAGATGACTTCCCAGGCAATCCTCTGATGTACAATGATCATGTCATCTCCTAGCAGTCTGACAATTCCACTTTGGCAGGTCACATATTGTCCTTCATTCATTATTTGGGGAGGTGTTCCTGATGCATTCATAGATTGTAATATTCCCATGGTTCTTTTTCTGGTGTGTACTCATAACGTCTCTTCAAAATTTCGATTTCTTTAGGATGTCTCTCTGCACCATACCGTGAAATCTATATTTGCTAATGCTACTAATCTGATCCACACCCGTGGTGCTAACCAATGAAGCCCTGGCCGCCCAGGCGGAACGTGGGCACATACCCAGTACACCGCAGGGCCAGCACTGAAATGGACTTTTGGATCAAACTTTTGCCTGAACTAGGGATGATGTTGGCCTGCTTTGGTTATTCGTAATGGTAATTAGTAGTAACATTGTGGACTGTAACCTTCTCTTTTGGCTCCTGAGTTTAGCACGGAACGTGTTCTCTAGGTAATGTTCTTCTTCAACTCTTTGTAATGGTCTTCCTTTCTGTAGCATCATTAAGCATTTTGAGGTGATTACCAATCCTTGAAAGTTCATCTTCTCTAATCTCTTTCAGCCTCCAAAGTTTTAGGCCGTAAATCTGGACCCCTAGAGAACATATGGTGAATAAAGAAACACAAAATTCATAAATTGGAATGAGGGGAGAAAAGACTGATAAGAATATCTATGGGAGATAGCTGTGAAAGACCATGACGAATGATGTGGATTAAGGCTGCCCCAGCTCGAAAAGCCCAAGGTTACCTGGCCTACATACCAAACTACGTGACCCGGTGTGTTTTTTTTTTTTTGGTATGAATTAGAGGTGTCCCAGTGATAGAAGCCCATTTCATGCTCACCTACATGCCTATCTATATGGCCAGATTGGTATTTAATGCTATATGACCACACAATAACCAGACCCCATCTGAACTGAAATCATTTAATGACTTTTAAAATCATATTTTCTTTTTCCAGTAAAAATGTCACATACCAATGCATTATAAAATTAGCCCTTACCTTCAACTCAGGGCAGCAGCAGGACCTCTGACTGCCCATGGAACCTTTCCCCATGCTGCAGCAGCAGCAGCTCTTCACTGCCCATAGGTCCTGTCCCCATGCAGCAACTATTTACTGCCCATGGGTCCTGTCGCCATGTTGTCCTGTACCATTTTATAAATAAAAGAGCACCACTTCCAGAATTTGAGAGTCCAAGAAATCTTTCTTTTGACTCTTCAGCTCACCAAGCCCATATCATATCTTGTGGCCCATATCAAAAACTTGCTTCATAGGTTTGTGAGCTCGACTTCTGGTAAGTGCCCTTTTCTTCGTTGTGCATCTCTCTTTTTCAAGGATGGATCTAAATTCACTTCTCCATCAGGAACTTTCTTGGATAGCTGCATGAATCCACGTTTGCTGCCCATGGCTACTCTATGGGGCAAATCATGGCATTCAGCTTGAAGAGAATCAGTATCTTAAGCCTAAGGGCGATATAGAGTGAATTACTCCATTCCTTCCTGACTCTATCTCTAATATACAAATTTTAGGTGGGCACGGGTTGGCCACTTAAGTCATTAGGATGGTCGGCAATCTGCAAGACTCCCCTGGAAGGTTTCTCTTCCTAAGGCTGGATTGGGATACCTCCCATGGCACCTGACCATGCTCTGAACTGTGTGAATGTCTCAATCTGGACTCCAGTTCAAGGAAAGTACCAAAGTCTAACCTTTGGTTGCATATGGGAAACCCTTCTTCGGAGAATGGCTCCAACACGCAATTGGGTAGAATGTCCCCCAGCTCGGTGGAAAATTCTACACTATTTTTCTCCATCCTGTTCTCTCTTAAAATTCTCTTTTTCTCTTGGGGACCATTCAACAGGCACCTATTACTGCCAGGCAGAATAGGAAAGATGTTCACCAGGCAGCTGTTACTGCCAGGCATACCACGGAAGGTACACAAGGGATGCAACGCTGGGGGCCACGCCCATCACCCCTTGCTATAGGAACCCCACAGTAGGAACCACATGTAGGATGCTGCCGTAGGGTCAGGGGTGATCTTCAAGGTAATGGACATGTCTCTTTCATCTTTGTTAGAGTTACAATGGCCATTTTCATCTCCTTTTGAACTTTGCAACTGGGGAAACAAAGGAATCTTTCAAGGATCAAGGCCTCCACCACTGGAGCCCCAACTATGGCTTTCTGGGCCTGATCACCCCAGCGACCCTAAGTAGGGTGCCCTCTCTTGGCGGTTGACTCATTGAGTAGTTTAGTCACCTACTGAGTTGGACATGAGGGTAGGAGACCTGTGATTTATTTTGTGAACTGTCGTGCTACGGTAGTGTGCCACAGCACAGGAACTGTTGTGTGACTCTTAACTTGAGAACCCTCTGAGAGCAACCATGAGGGTGAGGTCTGGTGTCTTCTTTTCCTTTCTCTGTTTTGCTCATCATGTCATCTGTTGTCACCAAGTAGAGCTGAAGTTCTGGCTGGACCTGACCAGAACATGGACATTCTGTAAAATCGAACAACTTGAAAATATTTTGCAAGGGACTTAACTCTCAACCCCGGTACTGGGAGCCCCGGCCTCCAGCCAGTTCCAGGTGTTTGTAGCCACTGCACCCTTCTCCAGTCCACTGCCAGTCGCACACTGGCTTTACTGCCATGGGGAATGGCATAAGCATCCCCAGAGACTCACCACTCAGGGTCATTCTAACTAATTAGAAACACTTTCAATTGTATGGGTTATGCCCCAGAGACTCCAGCTGGGAGAAAATTTGCGAGGTTTCCCTGTGCCTTTATGGTGCAGTTGGACAGGTAGATCAACCTAGAACGTCCTTCAAGTTACAGTCCAGTTTCTGAGAAATCAAGAGCAACTGTCCTTAGAAAATCCTTGCAAGACTGGAAAGACAGCTCTAGAGGCAGTTCAGATTCCACCTAGTTCCTTTATCATGAAAAGAATTATCATCCCCCCTCTCCAGGAGCTACTATCTAGCCCATCACTCACTCTTAAGACTGACAAAAAGAAAGGAGGGGAAAGGATAAATGGCCATAAGGGTGCCATTGAAAGAGTCTAGCATCTCGAGGGTCTTCTCCATAAGTATTAGTAAAAAGGCTCAAAACAAAGTTTACATTCATAACTGGTGAGCTTTATATTATTGTACCTGATTCACGGCAGTAGCTTTTAAAACAGTAGTTGTACAGTCTCTGTGTATGCGTGTCTATGTGTAGGTTATACATGTGATATTTTCAGCCTTGGGTGGTATGACCAAAATTAAGATCTCTGTTTAGTTGGCTTATAGTAACTGTTTACATAAATGCTAAATGCAGTAGAAATTAACTCAGTGCCTTTCAAAGTTAATGTCATGTGAATTAACCTTTGGTAAATGAAAGACTGTTTAAGTTTGTTGGTCTGATTGAAAATAGTCTTGCTGTCAGGGATGTCGGTATTTGCATAGGGATGCAGGCATTCAGCCTGGGTTTACTAGTCATATAAGTTCACGTTGTCTGCTAAATTTGTCAACAAAGTAATAGCTTTAAATGATGACCAGTTTTGTCTAAGGCCTCATGAGGTTTCAGTAGGTAATCTGAACATAATTGATGGAAACAAATGGTTTAAATAGATAATACTCATTAAAGTGAGTACAAAAACTTTTATGGTCTGTATAGTTTGGGAAAGAAAAACAGCTTCAAAATGCTTTTTGGTAACCATCTTGAGTTTTGCCAAGTTAAGTTAAATGATAAAAATCTGAATATCTGGGTCGTTTCTGAATAGGACGAAACACTGAAACATTATTAATAAACACATCTAAGTTATCTACTTTTGGCTTCTTCTTAAAGAGGCTAAAAGCCTGTGGGTGTATTAAAAACCATGCCTTGTGTTTTATTGTAAAGTGGCGTGTTTCTAAATTTATGAAGTGTTCAGAAAGCTGATATAAGAGACAATTCATAATTGTTTTCCTTTTTAGTGTTTAGTAGGTCTGTTAAGGGTTAAAAGTTCTAATTAACCTACGTAATTAAAGCTACAGGAAATTACTAAGAAAAAGAGATCTGTATTCAAGAAAGTTAAAATGTACGTTTTCAGTAAAAAAGGTATAAATAATGGAAATATTTTTGTTTGATTGGTTAAGGAAGATAAATTCGTCCTGAAGTACTAGAAAGGAAAAAGCAAAAACTTTGGGACCAATTCTGAAAACATAAAAGAATGTTTTAGAAGGTTTGTGAAGAAGAAAATCTGAAAGGAGTTTTATGCCTGGTCAAGAAGACCAAAGTAAGTTCAATTAAGTGAATGAGTTTGAATGTTAATAATAAGTAGTTGCAGAAATTCAAATTTGGTTTTCTCTAAAAGGGTACATTTTCTTGAACTTTTGATCTGCTCTTGATAAAGAGGTTATAAAAGCTATTCCTTTGAGTAACTCTACCTAAGAGACAAACCTGTTTTGTGAATATAATGACTTAGGTCACTCTTAAGATTATTGACTCTTTCTGTTATCACTTTGAATAGATACCTGAGCATATTTCACAGTGAGTGTTGTTTCACATTTGAACAAGCATTTGAAAAGCTTTTGATATGTTTTGACAAGCTTCTCCCTCAAAAATATTCAAATCCTAAATGAAGGCTGTCTTTTGACCTGATAGACAGAAGAAAAATTAATCTGAGGATTTTCAGAGTGCCCTTGAGACTTCTCAAAGACATTTGCTCTCTCTTCCTATAAGGAGGAAAATACTAAACTAATTAGACTTATTTGCTCTAGTACATTGCACGGGAATCATTGTAAAATAAGTAATGATAGACTTTCTTAGGTGTTATTAGATGGGTAAATGTTATTAATATAGATGTCTTAAAATTATATAGCATTCCTAAATTTCTGATCTGTCCTGGTTATCAGTCATAAGTCCACTTATTATCTGGAAGTTTAATATGTCACAGAAGCAGCCAAGTTTCTTTGGCAATTGCCCTTTTGAGTCCTTTGTCCATTTCCAGGTAGTTGTTGTTTTACTCTGATGCTTTTTCCTTTTGCAAATATGTTTCGTCTTCTGAGAAATTCCTGGAAAGGGTTCTGACAAAAAGGGTCTAAACGACAGGCTTCTGATAAACTTTCAGATTGTAACACTGAACGGAGTAAGAAATTACAGAATTCTAACAGAAACTAAGTTCATCAATCTACTAACAGAAGATTCAGCCCAAGAACTGATTATATAGGACTGTGAGAACTGATAAGGATGATTGTAATTTTTTAGGACTTCTATTTGAAATATTGTTGAGGTTTGATGTGTTGTTTTGTTTTCTCGTAATGAAGGAAAGCTTTTTCTCTTTTCTCTTATGCTAACTATGACTTACAGCCATTTGGTGAAATTATACCTTCATGAGCAAAACTGAAACATTTATCTTTTTCTCCGTACCTTATCCCTAAGGAATTGTCAAACCCTTTGTTACTGAGTATGGTCATTTCGTGGCAATATTTGCATAAGTTCCATAAGAATCTGTTCTCCTTATAACAGGACACATTGGTTATATTACCAAGGCTTTGACTGGAATGTCACGTTTGAGACATACAGGCTCAGATATGACAAGACAGCATTTCAGGAACAAAGATTGGACTTTCTGGAATACAGCCACTTGGAAACATGGGCCTGGTACCTTGTTTACAGAGATTCTGACAATCTTGCCCGGTCACTAAGGAATCTTGCTTATCTGGCAGGTGCAGGGTACCTCCGAATATTTTGGGTGACCTCAAAGAGAACGCCACTCAAATCTGTAGGTACTGCAGGCCAAATCTGATGGCAACTCCTTGGCTTGGCTTTTCTGGCATCTAGAGGACTTCACAGTTCAATCTGAGACGCCTCAGAAAAAATTCCAGCAAAGCAGATTTTAAAAAACCTGTATAAGCAATTCCGATTCTTTCTGCTCTTATGTAAATAATTGGAGCAATTTGTATTGAAACTACACTTTATTTGCAAAGGTGTTAATCATGATTTGGCTACCTTTTGTAAAAATGAGGATGATTTAAGAGAGCAAAAAATTAGGCTTCTGTAGAAGCTATAGTAGCCATTCATGGATACTAGATTCTAGCTCTTTTCTTCCTCAAGATTCATCTATTACTAATCGTAATGTCTCCTTGTGGCCATCTATCTCTGACACCTCGGAGTTCCCTGGCCACAATCAAACATTTTCTTTCAATACTACTGTCCAAATACTAACTAGATTTGCCTTGTCACAGGTGTATCAAACAAAACAAGTTCCAACAGTACAGTCCCCAACTTATCGATACACACAGGATGGACCATATCTAATTTGGGATGAGTATATTTGGTTCACTCCTACTAGTGGGCAACTCAGTAAAAGGCCACTCTCTGTTGGGAACAAACCAACCACACCTGTGATACATGGCCTAATAGCAGCGGACCTTGGGAAAAAATCCCTTTTATATGTGTTCTTATGTCATAGCCTTAAAAAAAATACTGGTTATTTTGGGACTGACTGGGATAGACTTCCCAGAATGCATTGGTTAGCCCCTAACGGTGCTCAGTGGATATGTGGCTCCAATTTATTACCTTGGCTGCCACCTGGATGGATTGGATGATGCACCCTAGGCTTTGTCTGGATGCAAGGTAGAACTACATTTACTATATCTGCTCCTGCTAAGCTACCCAACCTGCAACAGCACTGGACCCGCTCTGTCTTCCACTGGTATGACCATCTTTCCGCAATTTTCCTTCCCCAATTAGGAATCGAAAATATCATCTTGCACACGGAAGTCCTAAACAAATTTACTATGAAGGCATTAAATGATACACAACATAGCATTTCGCTGCTCAATTTAGAAGTATCCCAAGTGTGTAAGGCAGTCCTCCAAATCCAAATGGCACTGGATGTCTTGACAGCAGCACAAGGGGGCACCAGTGTCATTATAAAAACAATGTTGTGTCTATATTCCTGACTACCATCAAAATATTTCTGGCTTCCTATCCCAGCCACCAAATTAAATCCATGTCTGACCAACCCTAACTGTAAACGACTGGTTGAACTCCTAGTCAGGACCAGGTTTCTGCAGTACTTCAAAATCTTATTCATTGGGTTAAACATACTGCTTGTATTTCTTATTATAATTTGTTGTCTCTTTCGTTGTTTGTCTTTAGCATGTCAAAAATGTTTCACCTCCTGGACCACCTCTCGTCAAAGGATTCTCTAGTCTCCAGAGGCTCTGTACAACTTGTCACCCTTGAACTCCACCGGTGAAGACTTCTGGTCCACTGAACTTCCTACCTGTACCTATGGCCCCATTTTGGGGCAGCTCTACGACCTTGTACAGCCAGAAGTAGTTACAGAAGACTGACCATCATTCATATCCCCAAAGATTTCCGGTCATAATGGGTTCAGGGGTGGTTTATGATGTGGATTAATGCTGCCCAAGCTAGAGAAGCCCAAGGTGACCTGGCCTACATGCCAAACTACATGACCTGGTGCATATTTTTCTAGTATGAATTGGGGCTGCCCCAGGGAGAGTAATCTCACATTGATCTGTGAAGGCCTCTAGATGCCTGAAAAGCCAAGCCAAGGACTTGCCATCAGATTTGGCCTGCAGTACTTACAGATGTGAGTTCAGTTCTCTTTGAGGTCCACCAAAATATTCGGAGGTTCCTTGCATCTGGCAGATAAGCAAGCTTCCTTAGCGACCGGGCAAGATTGCCAGAATCTCTGTAAACAAGGTACCAGGCCCATGTTTCCTAGGGACTGTATTCCAGAAAGTCCAATCTTTGTTCCTGAAATGCTGTCTTGTCATATCTGAGCCTGTATGTTTCAAATATGACATTCCAGTCAAAGCCTTGGTAGTGTAACCAATGTGGCCTGTTATAAGGTGAACAGATTCTTATGGAACTTATGCAAATATTGCCACTAAATAACCATACTCAGTGACAAAGGGTTTGACAATTCCTTAGGGATAAGGTAGGGAGAAAAAGATAAATGTTTCAGTTTTGCTCATGAAGGTATAATTTCACCAAATGGCTGTGAGTCATTGTGAGCATAAGGGAAAAGAGAAAAAGCTTTCCTTCATTACGAGAAAACAAAACAACACATCAAAACTGAACAATATTTCAAACAGAAGTTCTAAAAAATTACAACCATCCTCATCAGTTCACACAGTCCTGTATAATCAATTCTTGAGCTGAGTTTTCTGTTATCAGATCGATGAGCTTAGTTTCGTTAGAATTCTGTAATTTCTTACTCCGTTCAGTTTTACAATCTGAAAGTTTATCAGAAGCCTGTCGTTTAGAACCTTTGTGTCAGAACCCTTTCCTGGAATTTCTCAGAAGATGAAGCATATTTGCAAAAGAAAAAAGCATCAGAGTAAAACAACAACTACCTGGAAATGGACAAAGGACTCAAAAGGGCAATTGCCAAAGAAACTTGGCTACTTCGGTGACATATAACACTTGCTGATAATAATTGGACTTATGACTGTTAACCAGGAAAGATCAGACTCTTAGGAATGCTATATAATTTTGACACCTATATTATAACATTTACCCATCTTATACCACCTAAGGAAGTCTATCATCACTTATTTCACAATGTTTCCCATGTAATTTAATAGACCAAGTAAGCCTAATTAGTTTAATATCTTCCTTCTTATAGGAAGAGAGAGCAAATGTCTTCGAGAAGTCTCAGGGGCCCTCTAAAAATCCTCAGAGTAATTTTTCTTCTGCCTACCAGGTCAAAAGAAAGCCTTCATTCAGCATTTGAATGTTTTTGAGGGAGAAGCTTGTCAAAACATATCAAAAGCTTTTCAAATGCTTGTTCAAATAGAAAGCAACACTCCCTGTGAAGCAATGCTCGGGTATCTATTCAAAGTGATAACAGAGTCAAAAATCTTAAGAGTGACCTCAGTCATTATTTTCACAAAACAGATTTGTCTCTTAGGTAGACTTACTCAAAGGAATAGCTTTTAAGACCTCTTTACCAAGAGCAGATCGAAAGTTCAAGAAAATATATCCTTTTAGAGAAAACCAAACTTGAATTTCTGCACCTACTTATTTTGAACTTTCAAACTCATGCACTTAATTGAACTTACTTTAGTCTACTTGACCAGGCATAAAACTCCTTTCAGAATTTCTCCTTCACAAACCTTCTACAACTTTCTTTTTTGTTTTCAGAATTTGACCCAAAGTCTTTGTTTTTTCCTTTCTGTTACATCACGACAAATTTATCTTTCTTAACCCATCAAACAAAAATATTTCCATTCTTGATACCTTTTTTACTGAAAGCATCCATTTTAACCTCCTTGAATAGAAAGCTCTTTTCCTTAGTAATTTGCAGTAGGTTAAATTCCATAAGGTAATTAGAACTTTAACCCTTAACAGACCTAGTAAACACTAAAAAGGTAAACAATTATGGATTGTCTTTTCTATCAGTATTCTAAACACTTCATAAGTTTAGAAACACGCTGCTTTACAACAAAACACACGGCATGCTTTTTAATACACCCACACGCTTTTAGCCTCTTTCATAAGAAGCCAAAAGTAGATAACTTAGATATGTTTATTAATAATGATTCAGTGTTTCATCCTATCCAAAAATGATCCAGATATTCAGATATTTATTATTTAACTTTACTTGGCAAAATTCAAGATTGTTACCAAAAGAATTTGAAGCTGTTTTTTCCCCCAAGTATAGAGACCATAAATGTTATTGTATTCACTTTTATGAGTTTTATGTATTTAAACCATTTGTTTCCAACAATTATGTTCAGATTACCTACGGAACCCTCATGAGGCATTAGACAAAACTGGTCATCATTTAAATATATTATTTCGCTGACAAATTTAACAGACAATGTGAACTTATATGACTAGTAAACCGAGGCTGAATGCCTGCATCCTATGCAAATACTGACAACTCTGACAACAAGACTATTTTCAGTCAAACCAACAAACTTAAAGAAGCTTTCATTTACCAAATGTTAATTCACATGTAGTTAACTTTGAAAGGCACTGAGTTAATTTCTACTACATTTAGAATTTATGAAAGCACTTACTTTAAGCCAACTAAACAGAGATCTTTATTTTGGCCATACCATCCAGGGGTAAACATATCACATGTATAACGTACACATAGACACACATACTCAGAGACTGTACAACTATCGTTTTAAAAGCTACTGCCGTGAATCAGGTAGAATAATATAAAGCTCACCAGTTATGAATCCAAACTTTGTTTTGAGCCCTTTTACTAATGCTTATGGAGAAGACTCTCTAGATGCTATACTTTTTGCAATGACACACTTATGGCCATTTATCCTTTCCCCTCCTTTCTTTCTTTCTTTTTTTTTTGAGTCTTAAGACTGAGTGATTGGCTAGATAGTAGTTCCTGGAGAGGGGGGATGATAATTCTTTTCATGATAAAGGAACTAGGTCGAAACTGAGCTGCCTCTAGAACTGTCTTTCCAGTCTTGCAAGGACTTTCTAAGGACAGTTGCTCTTGATTTCTCAGAAACTGGACTGTAACTTGAAGGACGTTCTAGGTTGATCTACCTGTCCAACTGCACCATAAAGGCACAGAGAAACCTCACAAACTTTCTCCCAGCTGCAGTTTCTGTGCCATAACCCAGACAATTGAAAGTGTTTCTAATTAGTTGGAATGATTCTGAGTGGTGAGTCTCTGGGGATGCTTATGGCATTCCCCATGGCAGTAAAGCCAGTGTGCGACTGACAGTGGAGTGGAGAAGGGTGGAGTGCCTACAAAGGCCTGGAACTGACTGGGGGCCGGGGCTCCAAGTACCTGGGTTGAGAGTTAAGTCCCCTGAAAAATGTTTTCAAGCTTTTCAATTTCACAGAAGGTGCAGGTTCTGATCAGGTCCAGCCTGATCTTAACGTCGACTTGGTGACAACAGAGGAGATGATGACCAAAACAAAGAAAGGAAAAGAAGACACCAGACCTCACCCTCATGGCCGCTCAGAGGGTTCTCAAGATAACAATCACACAACAGTTCCCGTGCTGTGGCACACAACCGTAGCATGACTGTTCACAGAAAACATCACAGATTTCCTACCCTCATAGCCAACTCAGTAGGTGACTAAAATATTCAATTGGTCAACCGCCAACAGAGGGCACCCTACTTGGGGTCGCCAGGGTGATCAGGCCCAGAAAGCCAAAGTTGGGGCTCCCAGTGTTGGAGGACTTGACTCTTGAAAGATTTCTTTGTTTCCCAGTTGCAAAGCTCAAAAGGAGACGAAAATGGCCATTGTATCTCTAACAAAGATGAAAGAGACACGTCCATTACCTTGAAAATGCCCCCTGAACCTACGGCAGCATCCCACCTGTTGTTCCTACTGTGGGGTTCCTATAGCAAGGGGTGACGGGGGTGTCTGCCAGCATTGCATCCCTTGTATACCTTCCCTCAGATGCCTGGCAGTAACAGGTGCCTGGTGAACATCTTTCCTATTCTGCCTGGCAGTAATAGGTGCCTGGTGAATGGTCCCCGAGACAAAAGGAGAAGTTTAAGAGAGAACATAATGGAGAAAAAGTGTGAGGAATTTTCCGCCACTCTGAGGGACATTCTACCCAATTGCGTGTTGGAGTCATTCTCTGAAGAAGGGTTTCCCATACTCAAGCAAAGGTTAGACTTTGGTAGTTTCCTTGGACTCGATTCCCGATTGGGACATTTGCACAGTTCAGAGCCTGGTCAGCTGCCATGGGAGGTATCCCAATCCAGCCTTAGGAGAAGAACCCTTCCACTGGAGTCTTGCAGATTGCCAACCATCCTAATGACTTAAATGGCCTCTGCATGCCCAGGTGATATTTATATATTAGAGATAGACTCAGGAAGGAATGGATTAATTCATGCTACGTCACCCTGAGGCTTAAGCTACTGATTCTCTTCAAGCTGAATGCCATGATTTGCCCCATAGAGTAGCCATGGGCAGCAAACATCGATTCATAGAGCTAACCAAGAAAGTTCCTGATGAAGAAGTGAGTTTAGATCCATCCTCGAAAAAGAGAGAGGCACCAGGAAGAAAGGAGCACTTACCAGAAGTCGAGCTCAAAAACTGATGAAGCAAGTTCCCCATACAGGACACAAGATATGATGCAGGCTCAGCGAGCTGAAGAGTTGAAAGATTTCTTGGACTCTCAACGTCTGGTAGTGGTGCTCTTTTATTTAGAGAACGTTACAGGATAACATGGGGACAGGACCCATGGGCAGTAAAGAGTTGCTGCATGGGGACAGGACCCATGGGCAGCAAAGAGCTGCTGCTGCTGCTGAATGCAGAAAGGACCCATGGGCAGTCAGAGCTCCTGCTGCTGCCCTGAGTTGAGGGTAAGGGCTAATTTTATGAGTCATGGGTACATGACTTATTTTTACTGGAAAAAGAAAATATGATGTAAACGTCATTAAAGGATTTCAGTTCAGATGGGGTCTGGTTATTGTGTGGTCATATAATATTAGATACGAATCTGGCCATATAGATAGGCATGTAGGTGAGCATGACCTGGGCTTCTCTCACTGGGGCACCTCTAATTCATACCAAAAGAAATTCACCGGGTCATATACTTCTGCATGTACACCACATAACCTTGGGCTTTTCGAGCTGGGGCAGCCTTAATCCACATCAATTGTCATAGTCTTTCTCAGCTGTCTCCCATAGGTATGCTTATCAGTCCCTTCTCCTTCATTCAAGTTATTAATTTTGTATTTCTTTAGTCACCATATGTTCTCTAGGCCGACGTGTGAGTGCTTTCATGATTTTTGGGTATTGTCTTTGAATTTCAATTGTTCACTTAAAGGAATCTTTGCTATCCTAGCCTAGGTCCAATGGAGCACTGAGAACGCGAGGTCATATTGGTTGGTTTGACATTCTGAGATCATAATCTCCAAATCCTAGGTTGTCCTGGCAACCACCATATGGACATAATGTTTCTGAGACAAATTAGACAAATCTGATGAATTCATCCCTACCGGTAAGATATTTTTATGTCTCTTTTCTGAATTTGGGAACGCTCGAAGTGGAACCTGGATCCTTGATCATTTCAGTAGACTACGTCTGGATGCTGGTTTACTTTATTTCTGTAGGATTTGTTAGATGTTCGACTTACATCGTCATCTCTGTCCTGTTTATTTTTCGTTAAATATAAGTGTAATGTTCTAATTTTCAGTCAACTTCCTCACATATGGTGTCAAAGCACATAAGCAATACTCTTCTATGGCGAGGGATGGGGGAGAGAATTTCATTGTTGCCAAACTGAACATTCTAGCTTTGGATACCAGCCTTCCCTTTGGATTGGTGGTTCCCAGAGGGAAAGAAAAAATCCTAAAAGGTGTGCATATTTGCAGCATAAAGCTTTTGATGCTGAAAGAGATTAGAGAGATGAACTTCTAAGGATTGTGAAGCTCCTCAAAATGCTTAATGATGCTACAGAATGGTCGACCATTGCAAAGGATGAATACTACAAAGAGAATGTGTTCCGTGCTAAACTCATGAACCAAGGGAAAAAATGTTACCCTCTATGAGGTCACTACTAATTACCTTCAGGAATGATCAAAAAAGCGCAGCTTCTTCCCAAGTTCAGCGAAAGATTGCTCCAAAATTCCAATTCAGGGCCTGCGCTGTGGTGTAGCAAGTAAGTGCCCACATTCCTCTTGGGCGGCCCGGGCATCACCGCCTAGCATCATGGGTGGGGATCAGATTAATAGCAATGGGAAATCCAGATTTCATGGTCTGGTCGGCACAGAGATCATAAAGAAGTAGAAATTGTGAGGAGAACTTATCAATACGCACCAGAAAAGGAACCATGAGAATATTACAATCTATGAACGTATCAGGTAAACGTCCCCAAATGATGAAGGAAGGAAGACATGTGACCCGACAAGGTGGAATTGTCAGACTGCCAGGTGATCACACGAGTCAGAGGATTGCCTGGGCAAATTCAACTTGGGAGGGACTCCAGGACTTTCTCTGTGGAAAATCCACCCATTTGGCCATATCCACAAAAGGTAAGAGGTAAAACCCAGGATAATCTTAAAGGAAAGAAACCGGTCTCTGGAGGGAAGGTAGTAGACCTTTCAATGTTCAAGGAGAATCTTAGAAACTGATAAGAAATGCACAACAAGGAGAACTATTCTACCTGGAAAGATGGAGTCTTCAGACTGGTATGAGATGGCTCTCAAACACTGTGTGCATGGACGTTGTCAGGATAACTTAGAAAAATCCGAGGGTGTTTATGACATCACGCTGAACATGTCACCAAAGATGGCCACATGTTTCCAGGGCGAGTATTTGCCTAGGCTGTGATAGTGAAGTGAGAGATACCCAGAAACAGCTTTTCCCAACAGGAACCAGGCACAGAAACTTGAAGAGATCAAAGAGACGCTGATTCAAGGGATAAGAAAGGAATGACTGGGAAGAAGCGCTAATAGAGGGACAAGCGCTGAGAGGAGAACATTGTCATCTACTGGAGTAGATGGGGAGGCCGTGCTGATTCAACCTTGAAACTTGATTTGAAACAAGAGGCCGGACTTGGTGCTTATCAGTCCTATGTTGGCCTTCTGCCTTACTCATAATCCAAAGTCAAGAATGATCTCTTGAGGACATTGAAGAGAAGAATCGAAGACTCCATCATACGCCCCTAGCATCCTTTGAAGAGAAGTCTCCCTTTCCACAGCTCTGGAGTCATGGGGGCCCACTGGGTACATGCTAATGTGTCCCAAGACATCTCTTTGAAGCCTTGAAGAAATGCACGCCTGTCATTCTTTGAGTATGTCTGCTGGTTTGGAAGGACACTGGAAGTGTGCTGAAAAGCACCCTTTTCCAGAGGGCTTCATTCCTGTGTCAAGGCTGCCCCCCCCAAGCTAGCGTGCTCAGTTGGACTCCTATGAAATTCTCTCCCATTATCTCTTGCCGTAGAAAGAGTACTGACTCTGTGTTTTGACACCATATGGAAGGGGGTTGGCTGAAAATTAGAACACTACCATTATATTTAAAGAAAACTACACATGCCAGAGCTGAGGATGTAAGTCAAACCAATAGAAAACCCTGTGGAAATGAAGTAAGCCAGTATCTAGACCTAATCTGGTGGAGCGCCCAAGGATCAGGGGTTAAGTTCGAAATTTCCCAAATCCAGAAAAGAGACAGAAAAATCTGTTACCTGGAGAGAGGAGTTCATCAGCTTTTGCTAACTTGCCTCAGAAACATAATGTCCGTGAACTCGGTTGCTGGGACCCCCACGAATCTGGAGTTTCTGATCTCAGAATGTCAAACCAGCCAAGACAACCATGAATTCTCAGGGCTCAGTGTCAACTCGACCAGGATAGCAAAGATTCCTACAAGTGACCTATAAAAATTCCAAGACAACACCCAACAATCATGAAAGGACTCACACCTCGGCCTACAGAACATAAGGTGATTAAAGAAATGCAAAATTCATAACTTGGAATGAAGGAGAACACACTGATAAGCATACCAAAGGGAGATACCTCAGAAAGACCATGACGATTGGATGACGGAAAAGAAAATAAGGTCCTGTCAAATGGAAGGCCAACAGAAATCACAAGTGAATAATCCACATTGATAGACGTCAGATTTAGACAGATTCTGCTTGAACGCTTGAAAGTCTGAGAAAGTCACAACCCCAAAAATTACAGCGAAGGTCAAACCTTGTCTAATTGGGAAGGGTGAGTTATGAGACTAGTCCCCGCAGGATCTGAAGCCTGTGTCCACGAAGCTAGACTGGACAGAGGAGACAAGATTCTGACAAATCCTCCGACATCACAGTGTGCCAGATAAACAGGCTGGGCTCATCTACACCCGGCCAGATTTGGGCTCAAGTAGCATATTCAAGTCCCATTCCACTCAACTGCAGGTTGCCAATGGAACATGAAAGGGGCTGGCCAGTGGGGCAGTGTGGAGTTCACTTCTTTTGGGTCGATAGCCCATGGTCAGCCACGTGGAATCCTGGGGGTCAGCCTCCTCAATGACCGTCCAGCCATTCCGGGCCAGGCATGTGACCTAGTGTAGAGGCAGATGGGAAGCGACTTTAGAGAGCACCACTCTTCCTCAGAGAATACAGCGGCATGGCCAGCAGATTTGAGCACAGCCATAAACTTCTGCCAAAACAAAACCAATTAAAAGTTGCAAAGAATAGAAAAGCTGAACCTCAAAATAAAAAAGACCCATGCCAGTGAGAAGAAAATTATATCTACGAATAACCTTTGCCAAACAGGAGAAAGCGATGGAAACCAAAAACTAGCAAAGTTTTGGGGAAAGAAATGCCACAAGACACAAGGAAACTCAAGGCTATTCCGTGCCCTTCGAATGGAACAACGGACACACTTGAAACGTCCATACGGCGTAAAGCTGACAAATAAAAATGGGAAGCAATAGGATATATTGGAGTATATGAGGAAGCCATTTGGTATAGACCTAATTCGGCCTGATTTTGTTTTTTCCAAAAGGGCCTGACTATGGCTATTTAGCATGCATTGGATATCCGCTTAGACATTTCCTATGGCCCTTGAGATAAAGGTGCAACTTCCCCCAACATTAACATTTCCTTAGGGATAAGCATTTTGTCCTAGGCTATGAACAGATTGCTGCACTCACCTTTGACCACCCAGCCCACCTGTGACCAGTCAGCTGGAGACAACAGACCGCCACCCTGCTGTGTTCACTGAGACAGAAGACCTACCTGCTATTTCCATAAATCGCTGTGCCAACAGAGCAGTCTCCTGACTATTGTAAATGGGACATTTCAATCCTATGTGAAACAACCTCTCTGCGAGCGTATAACCAGTCTGTGCACCCCACTTCTTTGATGCCCTTTCTTCCTTTGGGAAGAAAGACCCCGGGTTGTAATCCTCAGATTTAAGCTCAGAGTAAGCTCACCCAAAGTTTCATTTATAGATTGGTTATGGATTATTTTTGACGACAAAGCAATGTCTGGATTCCATGCAGTCCCAGTCAAAGTTGCAGCAATCTTTCCCACACAAATAGGAGAGAGAATCCTAAAGTTTCTATCCAGCAACAAAGGACCCTGAATAGACACAGGAATCCTGAGGAAAACGAACAAAGCAGCAATTATCACCCTTTCTGATTGCCACATATAGAACAAAGGGCTAGGTCCTGAAACAGCACAGCCTGGACCCCAAAATAGGCACACAGACCCATGCAACAGAATCGAGACCCCAGAGGTCAACTCACACATCCATGGACAGCCCATTTATGACCAGGGAGCCAAGAGGAGACAGCAGAGAATGTAGAGTCTCGACAAGAAACGGTGCTGGGTAGACTGCACAGCCGCATGTAACACAATGAGAGTAGACCATGATGTTACACCAGGCACACACACCACCTCGAAATGGATTCAGGCCTTGAATGGAAGACTTGAAACCGTGACACTACGAGGAGAAAACGCAGGCAGCTTCCTCTTTGCCATCTGGCTTGGCTGCCTGTTTGGAAGAAGCATGTGTGACTGAGCAATGGCAAGAAAGGAAACAAGAAACAAGCAGGACTCCATCCAATGCAGAACCTTCTGCCCAGCCAACAACACCATCGGCTCAATGCAAAGACAGCACAACAACTGCGACAGGATGTTTGCAAACCACACATCGGAGAAGAGGTGAATAGCCAAAAGATCCAATGAACTCATGTGTCTCCAGTGGAAAAAAAACAACGAGCCCAATACAACCTGTTAAAAAGATGGAAACAGACATTTCTCCCAGGAAGATAGAAAGATGGCCAACAGGCTATATGAAAACATGCTCATCATCATTAAGTCTCTGGTCAATGTGAATCCCAACAGCAATGAGACAGCAGCTCACAGTGGTCAGAGGGCTATAAGGAGGAAGACAGGAAACCACAGGTTTCGGAGAGGAGGTGGAGAGAAGAGAAGCCTCCTGCACTGATGGTGGGAGTGTAAACTGGTGTAGCCACTATGCAAAGCTGTGTGGAACAGCCTCAGAAATGTCAGAATCCATCTACCATAAGATCCAGGTAGTCCTTGGCAGCATATTTATCCAAAGAACTTGGAAACACTAACGCATAGAGATCCGTGCACCACTGTGCTCACCACAGCCTTACTCCCGATATCCAAGACTTCGAGGCCGCCCTGGTCCCCATCATGTGACGAAAGAAGAAGGAAGATGGGCTATAGCCACACAATGGCATAACACTCAGTTGTAGGAACGGAGGCAGTGCCGCCATTTGTGAACACCAGAAAGGCTCCTGAGGGTATTAGGGGAACTGAAAAAAGCCCTGGGGAAAGGTCAAATACCACAGGATCACATGCACAACGAGAAGAGGAAAAATGGACCAACAAACAGGTAGCACATGACATAGGATTGGTAGTTCCCAGAGGGAAATGGGGGCGGCCACCGGAGGGAGTAAGAGCTGATTAGGCACAAGTGTGTGGTGAGGGCCTGTAATTAGGCTTACGGTGGTGAAGATGATGTAACTTACACAGAAGTCTCAATCTATGAGGATGTAGATCTGAAAGCTATAGGATCTTACAATGTAGGGTTATGACAATCAATTCACATAAAATCAAAACTCCAAAGAGGGGTGCAGATTTACGGCCTAAAGCTTTGGAGGCTGAAAGACATTAGAGAAGATGAGCTTCCAAGGATTGGCAATCACCTCCAAATGCTTAATGATGCTACTGAATGGTAGACCTTTGCAAAGAGATGAAGAGGAATACTAGCAAGAGAACATTGTCCGAGCCAAACTCATGACCCAATGGAAAATGTTACCATCCATGATGTTACTACTGATTCCCTTCACAAATGATCGAAGCAGGCCAACATATTCCGAAGTTCAGGCCAAAGTTTGGTCCAAAAGTCCAATTCAGGGCCAGCCCTGTGGTGTAGCGGGTAAGTTCACATGTTCTGCTTGAGCTGACCGGGTTTCAAAGGTTAGCATCACGGGTGTAGACTATATTACAAGCGTTAGGAAATCCAGATTTCACGGTCTGATGGGCACAGAGAACATAAACAAGTAGAAATGGTGAGGATACCTTATCAATACACACCAGAAAGAGAACCTTGAGAATATTACAATCTGTGAACGCATCAGGTACACTTCCCCAAATGATGAAGGAACGAAAGCATGTGACTTGCCAAGGTGGAATTGTCAGACTGCTGGGAGATCACATGATCATTGTGAATCAGGCAATTGAATGGGCAACTTCAACTTGGGATGGCCTCCAGGACTGTCTCCAGGGAAAGTGCACCAGTTTAAGCATATCCACAAAAGATAAGAGATAAAACCAAGAATAATCTTAAAGGAAAGATACCGGTGTGTAGAGAGAATGTAGTAGACCTTCCAAAGTTAGAAGAGAAAGTTAGAAAACGACGGAGACATGGTCACTGTGATGCCATAAAAAACCTCAAAATTCTAACTTGTCCTGACAACCTCCATGCACACAGAGTTTCGGAGCCATCTCAGACCAGTCTGACTCCTCACCCTTTCCAGGTAGGATAGTTTTCCTTTCTCTGGATTACCTGTCTGTTTCTAACTTTCTTCTCGAACTTTGAAGGCCTGCTCCATTCTCTCTAGACACTGGTTTCTTTCCTGTAAGATTATCCTGGGTTGTATCTCTTATACCTTGTGTAGATGGCCAAGTGGGTGGACCTTCCCCTGAGAAAACCCTGGACTCCCTCCCAAGTTGAAGTTGCCCAGGCAATCCTCTGATGCACAATGATCGTGTCATCTCCTAGCACTCTGCATATTCCACCTTGGCAGGTCACATGTTTTCCTTCCTTTCTCCTTTGGGGAAGTGTACCAGATTCGTTCATAGATTGTAATATTCTCATGGTTCATATTCTGGTGCGTATTGATAACGTATCCTCACAATTGCAACTTATTTATCATCCCTGTCCACATAGTACCATGAAATCTATATTTCCTAACACTGCTAATGTGATGTGTACCCGTGATGTCAAACAGTGAGGCCTGGGCCGCCCAAGAGGAACGTGGGCACTTACGCGCTCCATCACAGAGACGGCCCTGAATTGTAATTTTGGACCAACCTTTTGCCTGAATTGTGAAGACGTGGGCCTGTTTTCATTATTCGTGAAGGTGATTAGTAGTAACATCATGGACGGTAACATTTTCCATTGGTTCATGGGTTTAGGACGGATCATGTTCTCTTGGTAGTATTCCTCTTCATCTGTTTGGAATGGTCTACCTTTCTGTAGCAGCAGTAAGCATTTTCAGAGGATGTTCCATCCTTGGAAGTTCACCTTCTCTAATCTCTTTCAGCCCCCAAAGATTTATGCCGTCATTCTGGACCCCTTTTTGGAATTTTGATTTTTGGTGAATTTATTGCCATAACCCTGAATTAGAACATCTTTTATCTTTCAGATTTGCATCCTCATCGATTTAGACTTCTGCGTAGCTTACATCATCTGCACCAGCGTAAGCCTAATGACAGGCCCTCACCACACACTTGTGCCTCATCATCTCTTTCACCCTCCCCCGCCGCCCCTCTTTGCCTGTGGAACCCCCAATCAAATGTCCCGTGCCACCTGTTGTTTAGTGCTTGCTTATTCTTCTCCTTGTAAGTGAGATCCTATGGTATTTGACTTTCTCCCTGGGGCTTGATTCACCTCTCCTAAAACCCTCACAGCCATTCTGGTGGTCACAAATGGCTGGATTGCATCCTTTGTTCCGGCTGACTGGTATGCCATTGTGTGGCTATAGCATATTTTCCTTCTGCATTCGTCCCTTGCTGGGCACCAGGGCGGCTTCCAAGTCTTCAATAGCAGCAGTAGTGCAGTGGGGAACTCAGCGGTGCACATGTCTTTATGCAGTAGTGTTTCTGGGTTCTTTGGATAAACAGGCCACAGAGGAATAGCTGGATCATATGAGACACGGATTCTTAAATTTCTGAGGCAGTTCCACACCGCTTGGAGTAGTTGCTGCACCGGTTTACACTCCCACCAGCAGTGCAGGAGGTTTCCACTCTCTCCACCTCCTCTCTGACACTTTTTTCGTGTCTGCTTCGTTATAGCCATTCTGAACACAGTGAGCTGCTATGTCCTTGCAGTTTGGATTTGCGTTGGCCTGAGAATTAATGATGGTGAACAAGTTTTCATGCACCTGTTGGCCCTCTTTCAATCTTCTTGGCAGCTATCTCTGTTTCCATCTTTTGCCCAGGTTTTCATTGGCTTGTTGTTTTTTTTCTTATGGAGACGTGTGAGTTGATTATATCTTTGGGCTTTTCAACCCTTGTCCTATGTGTGCTTTGCAAACATCCTCCCGTGGTTGTGTGCTGTCTTTGCATTGAGTCGATGGTTTCCTTGACTGGGCAGAAGCGTGTGCATTTGATGTGGTCCCATTTGTTTCTTGTTTGCTTTGTTGCCCTTGCCGGGTCCCACATGCTTCTTCCAAATAGGGGGCTCAGACAGATGGCAAAGAGCACTCTGCCTAGGTCTTCTTCTACAAGGTTCACGGTTTCAAGTTTGCCATTAAAGGCTTTAATCCATTTCTAGGTGGTGTGTGTGCCAGGTGTAACATCATGGTCTACTCTCGTTGTGTCCATGTGGCTGTGCAGGCTTCCCAGCACCGTTTATTGTACAGACTCTCCTTTCTCCACTGTCTCCTCTTGACTCCATGTTCGAAAATGGGATGTACATATGCGTTTGAGTTGGGCTGTGGGCTGTCCATTCTGTTGCATGGGTCTGCGTGCCTGTTTTTGGGCCCAGACTGTGCCGTTTCAGTATCTAGCGCTTCGTCCTATATGTTGAAATCGGAAAGTGTGCCACGTCCTGCTTTTTTCGTTTTCCTGAGGATTCCTTTGCCTACTCAGGGTCTCTTGTTGCTGGGTAGAAACTTTCGGATTCTCTCTTCTGTCTCTGTGGCCAATATTGCTGCAACTTTGACTGGGATTTCATGGAATCCAGAGATTCCTCCTCCGGTATGGACGTTTCAAGTGTGTTAATTCTTCCATTCCCAGATCCTGGAATATCCTTCTTTCTCCGTGTGTCTCCTTGAATTTCTTTCCCCAAACGTTTGTTAGTTTTCGATTGACATAGCTTTCACCTGTTTTGCTAATGTTCTTCATAAGGATCTTATTCTTCTCACTAGCAAGCTGGTTTGTTTCTTTTTTTTAGCTTCAGTTTTTCTATTCTTTGCAAATTTTAACTGGTTTTGTTTTGGCAGAAGTGCATCGTTGAGCTCACACCTGCTGACAATGCTCCTGTATTTGCTGTGGAAGTCTGGCACTGTCTAACGTCCCTTCCCGTCTGCCTCTGAACTACCTCGGATGTATGCCCCATAATGACTGAAGCAGTGGTGAGCAGGCTCACACCCAGTATTCCAATCGGCCGAACCCGGGTCACCGACCAAGAAGATGCAGACCTCACCACTGCACCACTGGCCGGCCCCTTTCATGTTCCACTGGCAAGATGCACTTGAGTGCAATGGGACTTGAATATGCTACTTGAGCCCAACGCTGGCACTGTGTAGATAAGGCCAAGTTGATTTTCGTCTACACTGTGATTTCAGAGGATTTGTCATAATTGTGTCTCTGCTGTCCCAGCAAGCTTCATGGACACAGGGTTTGAGCCTGCTTGGAGCAGTCTCATAACTCACCCTTCCCAGTTAGCCCAGGTTTGACCTTCGCTGCTGTTTTGTGGCTTGTGAATTTTTCTGACTTTGAAACGTTCAAGCAGAGTCTGTCTAAAGACGGACATCATCTCTCATTGTGGATTATTCAGATGTGATTTCTGTTGGCCTTCCATTTTCTGGGACCTTTTTTTCTTTTCCATAGTATACTCGTCATGGTCTTTCTCAGCTATCTCCCTTAGACATGCTAATCAGTCCGTTCTCCTTCATTCCAAGTGATTAATTTTGTATTTCTTTAATGACCTCATGTGTTCTAGGCCGAGGTGTGAATGCTTTCGTGACTCTGGCTTGTTTTCTTTGAATTTGCACTGGTCACTTGTAGGAATCTTTGCTATCCTAGCCTAGGTCAAAATAAGCACTGAGAACACGTGGTCATTTGGGTTTGTTTGACATCCTGAGATCAGAAACTCCAACTTCGAGGTGGTCCTGGCAACCCCTTTCATGGACACAATGTTTCCGAGACAAATTAGACAAATCTGATGAATTCTTCTCTCCAGGAAAGATATTTTTCTGTCTATTTTCTGGATTTGGGAAGTTTCGAACTTGACCCCCGATCCTTGAACTTTGGCCTAGATTCCATCTAGATACGGGCTGACCTTATTTCTATAGGTTGTGCCATCTGTTTGACTTAAATCCTCAGACCTTGCCTGTTTATTTTTCTTGAAACACAATTGTAATGTTCTAATTTTCAGCCCACTTCCTTACATGTGGTGTCAAAACACATAATCAATAATCCTTATACGGCAAGAGGTAGGGGGAGAGAATTTCATTTGACCAAACTGAGCACTCTAGCCTGGGAGGGCAGCCTTCACAAAGGAACTAAGTCCTCTGCAAAAGGGTGCTTTTCAGCACACTTGTAGAGCCCTTCCAAACAAAGAGACATACCCCAAGCATGACAGGGGTCCATTCCTTCAAGGCATGCAAGACATCTCTTGGGACACATTAGCGTGTACCCAGTGGGCCCCCGTGACACCAGAGGTATGGAAAGTGAGACTGATCATCAACGAAAGCCCTGGGCCTAGGAAAGCAGGCATCTGTTATTCACTTCAACGTCCTCAAGACATTATTCTTGACTTTGGATTGACAAAGTAGGTCAGATGAGCCACAAGTCTGGCCTCTTGTTTCCAATCAAGTTTCAAGCTCGAATCAACATGGCCTCCCCATAGACTTGAATACATGACAATGATCTCCTGTCAGTTCTTGTCCCCTATTCTCGCTTCTTGCCAAGGATTCCTTTCTTATCCCTTGAATCAGAGTCTGTTTTATCTCCTCCAGTTTTGGTGTCCACTTTCTGTTTATCAAAGCTGTTTTTGGGTGTCTCTCCCTTTAATAGTCTAGCCAAGGTCAAGCCTCAGACTGTAACCATGTGTCCATCATGAGGGACATATTCACTGTGTTGTCATAAACAACCTCAAAATTCTAAGTTGTCCTGACAACCTACATGCACACAGACTTTCAGAGCCATCTCAGACCAGTCTGACTCCTCGCCCTTTCCAGGTAGGATAGTTTTCCTTTCTCTGGATTTCTTGTCGGTCTCTCACTTTCTCCTCGAACTTTGAAAGGCCTGCTACATTCTCTCTAGACACTGGTTTCTTTCCTGTAAGATTATTCTGGGTTGTTTCTCTTATACCTTGTGTAGATGGCCAAGTGGGTGGACCTTCCCCTGAGAAAACCCTGGACTCCCTCCCAAGTTGAAGTTGCCCAGGCAATCCTCTGATGCGCAATGATCGTGTCATCTCCTAGCACTCTGCATATTCCACCTTGGCAGGTCACATGTTTTCCTTCCTTCTTCCTTTGGGGAAGTGTACCAGATGCCTTCATAGATTGTAATATTCTCATGGTTCTTTTTCTGGCACGTATTAATAAGGTATCCTCACAAATGCTACTTATTTACGACCTCTGTCCACACCGTACCATGAAATCTATATTTCCTACCACTGCTAAAGTGATGTGCACCCGTGATGTGAAACAGTGAGGGCCTGGCCGCCCAAGCGGAACGGCAGCAGTTACCCGCTCCACCACAGTGACGGCCCTGAATTTGACTTTTGGACCAACCCTTTGCCTGAACTTGGGAAGACGTGGGCCTGTTTGGATTATTCGCGAAGGTGATTAGTAGAAACATCATGGACGGTAACATTTTCCGTTGGTTCATGGGTTTAGGACGGATCATGTTCTCTTGGAAGTATTCCTCTTCCTCTTTTTGGAATGGTCTACTTTTCTGTACCATCAGTAAGCATTTTGAGGTGATTTTCCATCCTTGGAAGTTCACCTTCTCTAATCTCTTTCAGCCCCCAAAGCTCTATGCCCTCATTCTGAACCCCTTTTTGGATTTTTGATTTTAGGTGAATTTATTGCCATAACGCTGCAATAGAACATCCTATATCTTTCAGATTTGCATCCTCATCGGTTTAGACTTCTGTGTAGGTTACATCATCTTCACCAGAGTAAGCTGAATCATAGGCCCTTACCACACACTTGTGCCTAATCATCTGTTTCACCCTACCCCACCTCCCTGCTTTGCCTCTGTTAACCCTTAATCAAATGTCCCGTGCCAATAGTTGGTTACTGCTTGTCTTTTCTTCTCCTTGTAAGTGAGATCCTATGGTATTTGACTTTCTCCCTGGGGCTTGTTTCACTTCCCCTAAAACCCTCACAGCCATTCTGGTGGTCACTAATGCCTGGATTACATCATTTGTTCCGGCTAAGAGGTATGCCATTGTGTGGGTATAGCCCATCATCCTTCTCCATTAGTCCCTTGCTGGGCACCAGGGCGGATTCCAAGTCTTGGATAGCGGCAGTAAGGCTGTGGTGAACTCAGTGGTGCACATGTCTTTATGCAGTAGTGTTTCCGAGTTCTTTGGATCAACACGCGACACAGGAATAGCTGAATCATATGGGACAAGGATTCTACAATTTCTGAGGCAGTTCCACAGCGCTTGGAGTACTGACTGCACCGGTTTACACACCCACCAGCAGTACAGGAGGCTTCGCTTCTCTCCACATCCTCTCTGACACTTGTTTCCTTTCTGCTTCATTCTAGCCATTCTGACCACAGTGAGCTGCTGTGTCCTTGCCGTTTGGATTTGCATTGGCCTGAGACTTAATGATGGTGAACAAGTTTTCATGCACCTGTTGGCCCTCTTTCGATCTTCTTGGGAGAAATCTCTGTTTCCATCATTTGCCAAGGTTTTCATTGGCTTGTTGAGTTTCTTGTGGAGACGTGTGAGTTGATTGTATCTTTGGGCTTTCCACCCCTGGTCCAATGTGTGCATTGCAAACATGCTCTCCCAGTTGTTGTGCTGTCTTTGCATTGAGTCGATGGTTTCCTTGACTGGGCAGAAGCGTGTGCATTTGATGTGGTCCCGTTTGTTTCTTGTTTCCTTTGTTGCCCTTGCCCAGTCAGATATGCTTCTTCCAAATAGGCAGCTCAGACAGATGGCAAAGAGCACTCTGCCTGGGTCTTCTCCTCCAAGTTTCACGGTTTCAAGTCTGCCATTCAGGGCTTTAATCAATTTCGAGGTGGTGTGTGTGCCAGGTGTAACATCATGGTGTACTCTCGTTGTGTTCCATGTGGCTGTGCAGACTTCCCAGCACCGTTTATTGTAGAGACTCTCCATTCTCCGCTGTCTCCACTTGGCTCCCTGGTCCAAAATGGGCTGTCCATGTACGTTTCACTTGGGCTCTGGGCTCTCGATTCTGTTGCATGGGTCTGCGTGCCTGTTTTTGGGCCCAGACTGTGACGTTTCGGTACGTATCACTTCGTTCTATATGTTGAAATCAGAAAGTGTGACACGTCATGCTTTGTTCTGTTTCCTGAGGATTCCTTTGCCTACTCAGGGTCTCTTGTTGCTGGCTAGAAACTTTCAGATTCTGTCTTCGATCTCTGTAGAGAATATTGCTGCAAATTTGACTGGGATTGCATGGAATCCAGAGATTCCTTTTTCCGGAATGGACGTTTCAAGTGTGTTAATTCTTCCATTCCTAGAACCTGGAATATCCTTCTTTCTCCTTGTGTTTTCTTGAATTTCTTTCCCCACAAGTTTGCTAGTTTTCGATTGACATAGCTTTCACCTGTTTTGCTAAGGTTCTTCATAAAGATCTTATTCTTCTCACTGGCAAGCCTTTTTTTATTTTTCAACTTCAGTTTTTCTATTCCTTGCAACATTCAATTGGTTTTGTTTTGGCAGAATTGCATTTCTGTCCTCACATCTGCTGACAATGCTCCTGTATTTGCTGTGGAAGTCTGGCCCTGTCTAACGTCCCTTCCTATCTGACTCTACACTACCTCAGACGGCTGTCACACAATGACTGATGCAGTGGTGAGGACGCTCAGCCCCATCATTACACCCGGCCCACTCCGGGCCACTGACACAAAAGCTGCGGACCTCACTGCTGCACCACCGGCCAGCCCCTTCCTGTTCCATTGGCAACCTGCAGTTGAGGGCAATGGGACTTGAATATGCTACTTGAGCCCAACTCTGACACTGTGTAGATGAGGCCAGGTTGTTTTTCGGGTCCACTGTGATGTCAGAGGATTTGTCATAATCGTGTCTTTGCTGTCCCGGCAAGCTTCATGGACACACGGTTTCATGGCACGCTCAGAGCAGTCTCATAAGTCACCCTTCCCACCTAGCCCAGGCTTGACCTTCGCTGCCGTCTTTTGGCTTGTGAATTTCTCTGCTTTTGAAACGTTCAAGCAGAGTCTGTCTAAAGACTGACATCATCTTTCATTTTGGATTATCCAGGTGTGATTTCTGTCTGCCTTCCATTTTCTGGGACCTTTTTTTCTTTTCCATAGTATAATCGTCATGGTATTTCTCAGCTATGTCTCTTAGACATGCTTATCAGTCCGTTCTCCTTCATTCCAATTGATAATTTTGCATTTCTTGAATCACTGTATGTTCTCTAGGGCGAGGTGTGAGTGCTTTCGTGACTCTTGGTTGTTGTCTTTGAATTTGCACCGGTCACTTGAAGGAGTCTTTGCTGCCCTAGCCTAGGTCAAACTAAGCACTGAGAACACGTGGTCATCTGGGTTGGTTTGACATCCTGAGGTCAGAAACTCCAAATTCGAGGTGGTCCTGGCATCCCCCTTCACGGACACAATGTTTCCAAGACAAATTAGACAAATCTGATGAATTCCTCTCTCCAGGAAAGATATTTTTCTGTCTCCTTTCCGGATTTGGGAAGTTTCGAACTTCACCCTTGATCCTGGAACGTTCCCCTAGGTCCCGTCTAGATACGGGCTTACTTTATTTCTATAGGCTGTGCCATTTGTTTGCCTTACATGCTCAGCCCTGGCCTGTTTATTTTTCTTGAAACACAATTGTAATGTTCTGATTTTCAGCCCACTTCCTTACATGTGGTGTCAAAACACATAATCAATAATCCTTCTACAGCAAGAGGTAGGGGGAGAGAATTTCGATGGAGGCAAACTGAGCACACTAGCCTGGGAGGGCAGCCTTCACGAAGGAACGAAGCCCTGTGGAAAAGGGTGCTTTTCAGCACCCTTGTAGAGCACTTCCAAACAAAGAGACATAGCCCAAGCGTGACGGGGCTCCATTCCTTCAAGGCTTCCAAGACATGTCTTGGGACACATTAGCATGTACCCAGTGGGCCCCCGTGATGCCAGAGCTATGGAAAGTGAGACTGATCTGCAAAGAATGCCAGGGACCTAGGAAAGGAGGCATCGATTCTTCTCTTCAATGTCCTCAAGACATCATTCTTGACTTTGGCTTATGCTTAAGGCAGAAGGACCACGTAGGTCTGATAAGGCCCAAGACCGGCCTCTTGCTTCCAATGAAGTTGCAAGCTTGAATCAGCATGTCCTCCCCAAAGACTTGAATAGATGACAACGTTCTCCTCTCGGGGCTTGTCCCTCTATTCTCGCTTCTTGCCTAGGATTCCTTTCTTACCCCTTGAATCAGTGTCTGTTTTATGTCTTCCAGTTTCTGTGTCTGCTTTCTGTTTCTCAAAGCTGTTTCTGGGTATCCCTCCCTTTAATAGTCTAGCCTAGGCCAATCCTCAGTCTGTAACCGTGCGGCCATCTTGGCGGACATGATCCTCGTGATGTCATAAACAACCTCAAAATTCGAAGTTGTCCTGACAACCTGCGTGCACACGGAGTTTCAGAGCCATCTCACGCCACCCTTCCAGGTAGGATAGTTTTACTTTTTCTTGATTTCTTGTCGGTTTCTGACTTTCTCCTCGAACTTTGTAAGGCCTGCTACATTGTCTCTAGACACTGGTTTCTGTCCTGTAAGATTATCCTGGGTTTTACCTCTTGCATTTTATGTAGATGGCCAAGTGGGTGGACGTTCCCCAGAGAAAGTCCTGGATTCCCTCCCAAGTTGAAGTTGCCCGGGCAATCCTCTGATGCGCAATGATCGTGTCATCTCCTAGCACTCTGCCGCTTCCACCTTGGCAGGTCCCATGTTTTCCTTCCTTCTTCCTTTGGGGAAGTGTACCAGATGCGTTCATGGATTGTAAAAGCCTCACGGTACTTTTTCTGGTGCGTATTGATAACGTAACCTCACCATTGCTACTTATTTTATGATCCCTGTCTGCACCGTACCATGAAATCTATATTTCCTAACACTGCTAATGTGATCTGCACCCGTGATGTGAAACAGTGAGGCCCGGGGCCCAAGGGGAACGTGGGCACTTACACAATCCACCACAGGGCTGGCCCTGAATTGTTCTTTTGGACCAACCTTTTGCCTGAACTTCGGAAGTCGTTGGCCCGTTTTGATTAGTCTGAATGTGATTAGTAGTAACAGCATGGACGGTAACATTTTCCCTTGGTTCATGGTTTTAGGACTGATCATGTTCTCTCGGTAGTATTCCTCTTCAACTATTTTGAATGATCTACCTTTCTGTAGCATCACTAAGCATTTTGAGGTGATTTTCCATCCTTGGAAGTTCACCTTCTCTAATCTCTTCAGCCTCCAAAGCTTTATGCCGTCATTCTGGACCTCTTTTTTGATTTTTGATTTTAGGTGAGTTTATTGCCATAACCCTGCATTAGAACATCCTATGTCTTTCAGATTTGCATCCTCATCTATTTAGACTTCTGTGTAGATTACACCATCTTCAGTGGCATAAGCCTAATGGCAGGCCCTAACTGCACTCTTGTGCCTAATCATCTCTTTCACCCTCCCACACCACCCGGCTTTGTCTCTGGGAATGTGCAATCAAATGTCCCTTGTCACCTGTTGGTTACTGCTTGCTTTTTCTTCTCCTTGTAAGTGAGATCCTATGGTATCTGATATTCTCCCTGGGGCTTCTTTCACTTCCCCGAAAACCCTCACAGCTATACAGGTGATCACAAATGGCTGGATTGCATCTTTTGTTCTGGTTGAGTGGTATGCCATTGTGTGGCTATAGCCCATCTTTCTTCTGCCTTCATCCCTTGCTGGGCACCAGGGCGGCTACCTAGTCTTGGATAGCGAGAGTCAGGCTATGCTGAACCCAGCGGTGCACATGTCTTTATGCTGTAGTGTTTCTGAGTTCTTAGGATAAACAGGCCACAGAGGAATAGCTGGATCATATGTCACATCTATTCTTAAACTTCTGAGGCAGCACCACACCTCTTGGCATAGTGGCTGCACCGGATTACACTCCCATCGGCAGTACAAGAGGCTTCCCTTCTGCCATCTCCCCTCTGACACTTGCTGTTTTCCGTCTGGTTCCTTATAACCATTCTCAGCACAGTGAGCTGCTTTGTCATTCCAGTTTGGATTTGCATGGCCTGAGATTTAATTATGGTGAACAAGTTTTCATGCACCTCCTGGCCCTCTTTCGATCTTCTTGGGAGAAATCTCTGTTTCCATCTTTTACCCAGGTTTTCACTGGCTTGTTGTTTTTTTCTAGTGGAGACGTGCGAGTTGATTGTATCTTTGGGCTTTCCACCCCGTGTCTGATGTGTGGTTTGCAAACATCCTCTCCCAGTTGTTGTGTTGTCTTCGCATTGAGTGGAAGGTTTCCTTGACTGGGCAGAAGCGTGTGCATTTGATGTGGTCCCGTTTGTTTCGTGATTCTTTTGCTGCCCTTGCCCAGTCAGACATGCTTCTTCCATATAGGCGGTTCAGACTGATGGCAAAGAGCTCTCTGCCTAGGTCTTCTCCTACAAGGTTCACGGTTTCAAGTCTGCCATTCAGGGCTTTAATCTATTTCGATGTGGTGTGTGTGCCAGGTGTAACATCATGGTCTACTCCTCTCATTGTGCTCCATGTGGCTGTGTAGCCTTCCCAGCACCGTTTATTGTGGAGACTCTCCTCTCTCCTCTGTGTCTTCTTGGCTCTCTGCTCGAAAAGGGGCTGTCCATGCACGTTTGAGTTGGGCTCTGGGTACTCGATTCTGTTGCATGGGTCTGTGTGCCTGTTTTTGGGCCCAGACTAGACATTTTGTTACCTAGCGCTTCGTCTTATATGTTGAAATCAGAAAGTGTGATACGTCCTGCTTTTCGTTTTCCTGAGGATTCCTTTGCCTATTCAGGGTCTCTTGTTGCTGGCTAGAAACATTAGGATTCTCTCTTCTATCTCTGTGGCAAGTATTGCTGCAACTTTGACTGGGATTGCATGCAACCCAGAGATTCCTTTACTCAGGTATGGGCGTTTCAAGTGTGTTAATTCTTGCATTCCTAGATCCTGGAATATCCTTCTTTCTCCTTGTGTCTTCTTGAATTTCTTTCCCCAAACGTTTGCTAGTTTTTGAATTAACATAGCTTTCACCTGTTTTGCTAAGGTTCTTCATAGAGATGTTATTCTTTGTACTGGCAAGCTGTATTTTTTCTTTTTTTTATCTTCAGTTTTTCTATTCTTTGCAACTTGAATTGGTTTTGTTTCAGCAGAAGTACATCGCTATGCCCACATCTGCTGGCAATGCTACTGTAGTTGCTGTGGAAGTCTGGCCCTGTCTGAAGTCCTTTCCCATCTGCCTTCACAATACCTCGGACTCCTACCATACAATGACTGAAGCAGTGGTGAGGGGGCTCACCCACATGATTCCAACCGGCCCACCAGGTGACAATGACCCAGAAGGTGTGGACCTCACAGCTGCTCCACCGGCCGGCCCCTTTCATGTTCCGTTGGCCACTGGCAGTTGAGTGAAATGGGACTTGAATGTGCTGCTTGAGCCCAACAGTGGCACTGTATAGATGAGCCCAGGTTGTTTATCGGGTCCACTGTTATGTCAGAGGATTTGTCATAATTGTGTCTCTGCTGTCCCAGCAAGCTCCATGGACACAGGGTTTCAGAGCCCGCTTGGAGCAGTCTCATGACTCATGCTTGCCAGTTGGCCCAGGTTTGACATTCACTGCCGTTTTTTGGCTTGTGAATTTCTCTAACTTTCAAACGTTCAAGCAGAGTCTGTCTAAAGACGCACATCTTTCATTGTGGATTATTCAGGCATGATTTCTGTTCGTCTTCCATTTTCTGGGACCTTTTTTTCTTTTCCATAGTATAATCGTCATGGTCTTCCTCAGCTATCTCCCTTAGACATGCTTATCAGTGGGTTCTCCTTCATTCCAAGTCTTTAATTTTGCATTTCTGTAGTCACCGTATGTTCTCTAGGGCGAGGTGTGAGTCCTTTCGTGATTCTTGGTTGTTGTCTTTGTATTTGCACTGGTCACTCGTAGGAATCTTTGCTATTCTAGCCTTGGTCAAACTAAGCCCGGAGAACAAGTGGTCATCTGGGTTTTTTTGACATCCTGAGATCAGAAACTCCAAATTTCACGGGGGTCCTGGCAACATCCTTCATGAACATAATGTTTCCCAGACAAACTAGACAAATATGATGAATTCCTCTCTCCAGAAAAGATATTTTTCTCTCGTTTTCTGGATTTGGGAAGTTTCAAACTTGACCCCTGATCCTTGAACGTTCCCCTAGATTCCGTCTAGATACAGGCTTACTTTATTTCTATAGGGAGTGAACTTTGTTTGCCTTACATCCTCAGCCCTGGCTTCTTTATTTTTCTTGAAACAGAATTGTAATGTTCTAATTTTCAGCCAACGTCCTTACATATGGTGTCAAAACACATAATCAATAATCCTTCTACGGCAAGAGGTGAAGGGAGAGAATGTCATTGGAGCCAAACTGAGGATTCCAGCCTGGGAGGGCAGCCTTCACAAAAAACAAAGTCCTCTGGAAAATGCTTATTTTTACCACCCTTGTGGAGCACTTCCAAACAAACAGACATACCCCAAGCGTGACAGGGCTCCATTCCGTCAAGGCTTCCAAGACATCTCTTGGGACGCATTCTCATATACCTAACGGTCCCTCGTGACGCCAGAGCTATGGAAAGTGAGACTGATCTTTGAAGCAGGCTAGGGCCATAGGAAAGGAGGCATCGATTCTTCTCTTCAATGTCCTCAAGACATCATTCTTCACTTTGGATTATGCTTAAGGCAAAAGGACACTGTAGGTCTCAAAAGGCCCAGTCTGGCCTCTTGTTTCCAATCAAGTTGCAAGCTTGAATCAGCATGGCCTCCCCATAGCCTTGAATAGATGACAATGTTTTACTGTCAGAGCTAGTCCCTTTATTCTTGCTTCTTGCCAAGGATTCCTTTCTTATCCCTTGAATCAGAGTCTGTTTTCTCTGTTCCAGTTTCTGTGCCCGCTTTCTGTTTTTCAAAGCTGTTTCAGGGTATCTCTCTCTTTAATGGCCTAGCCTAGGCCAATCCTCAGACTGTAACCATGCGGCCGTCTTGGGGGACATGTGCACCATGATGTCATAAACAACCTCAAAACTCGAAGTTGTCCTGACAACCTGCATGCACACAGAGTTTCAGAGCCATCTCAGACCAGTCTGACTCCTCACCCTTTCCAGGTAGGATAGTTTTCCTTTTTCTGAATTTCTTGTTGGTTTCTCACTTTCTCCTTGAACTTTGAAAGGCCTGCTACATTCTCTCTAGACAGTGGTTTCTTTCCTGTAAGATTATCCTGGGTTGTATCTCTTATATCTTGTGTAGATTGCCAAGTGGGTGGACCTTCCCCTGAGAAAGTCCTGGACTCCCTCCCAAGTTGAAGTTGCGCAGGCAATCCTCTGATGTGCAATGATCATGTCATCTCCTAGCACTCTGGCAATTCCTCCTTAGCAGGTCACATGTTTTCCTCCCTTCTTCCTTTGGGGAAGTGTACCAGATGCGTTCATAGATTGTAATATTCTCATGGTTCTTTTTCTGGTGTGTATTGATAACATATCCTCACAATTGCTACTTATATATGATCCCTGTCCACATAGTACCATGAAATCTATATTTCCTAAAACTGCTCATGTGATCGGCACCCGTGATTTGAGGGAGTGAGGCCCAGGCCACACAAACGGAACGTGGGCACTTACACGCTCCACCACAGGGCCGGCCATGAATTGTCCTGTTGGACCAACCTTTTGCCTGAACGGGGTAAGACGTGGGCCTGTTTGGATTAGTCATGAAGGTGATTAGTTGTAACATCCTGGAGGGTAACATTTTCCCTTGGTTCATGGGTTTAGGGCAGATCATCTTCTCGTGGTAGTATTCCTCTTCATCTATTTGGAACGGTCTACCTTTCTGTAGCATCAGTACGCATTTGGAGGTGATTTTCCATGCTTGGAAGTTCACCTTCTCCTATCTCTTTCAGTCCCCAGGGCTTTATGCCGTCATTCTTCACAAATCCTTTTTGGATTTGTGATTTTAGGTGAATTTATTGCCGTAACACTGCATTAGAACATCCTATATCTTTCAGATTTACATCCTCATCGATTTAGACTTCTGTGTAGGTTAAATCATCTTCACCATCCAAAGCCGAATCGCAGGCCCTCACCACATACTTGTGCCTAATCATATCTTTCACCCTTCTCCACCGCACTGCTTTGCCTCTGGGAAGGCACAAATATCACATGCCACATATTGGTTATTGCTTTCTTTTTCTTCTACTTGTAAGTGAGATGTTATGGTATTTGACATAGTCCCTGGAGCTTGTTTCACTTCCCCTAAAACCCTCATAGCAATTCTGGTGGTCAAAAATGGCTGGGTTGCATCCTTTGTTCCGGTTGAGTGGTATGCCATTGTGTGGCTAGAGCCTATCTTCCTTCTGCACTCGTCCCTTGCTGGGCACCAGTGCGGCTTACAAGTCTTGCATAGTGGGAATAAGGCTGTGGTGAAATCAGCCATGCACATGTCTTTATGTGGTAGTGTTTCCGAGTTCTTTGGATAAACATGCCTCAGAGAAATAGCTGGATCATATGGGACATGGATTCTTAACTTTCAGAGGCAGTTACACACCACTTGACATACTGGCTGCACTGTTTTACACTCCCAGCAGGAGTGCAGGAGGCTTCCGTACTCTCCACCTCCTCTCTGACACTTGTTGTTTCCTGTCTGCTTCCTTATAGCCATTCTGACCACAGTGAGCTGCTATGTCCTTGCAGTTTGGATTTTCATTTTCCTGAGACTTAATGATGGTGAACAAGTTTTCATGCACCTGTTACCCCTCTTTTGATCTTCTTGGGAGAAATGTCTGTTTCAATTTTTTGACCAGGTTTTCATAGGCTTGTTTTTTTTTTTTTGTGGAGATGTGCGAGTTCATTGTATCTTTGGGCTTTTCACCCCTTGTCCGATTTGTGGTTTGTAAACTTCCTCTCCCAGGTGTTGTGCTGTCTTTGCATTGAGTCGATGGTTTCCTTGAGTGGGCAGAAGCGTGTGCATTTGATGTGGTCCCGTTTGTTTCTTGTTTACTTTGTTGCCCTTGCCCAGTCAGACATGCTTCTTCCAAATAGGTGGCTCAGACAGATGGAATAGAGCATTCTGCCTAGGTCTTCTGCTACAAGTTTCACAGTTTCAAGTCTGCCATTAAGGACTTCAATCCATTTCACATGGTGTGTGTGCCAGTTGTAACATCATGGTCTTCTCTCGTTGTGTTCCGTGTGGATGTGCAGGCTTCCCAGCACCATTTATTGTACAGACTCTCCCTTCTCAACTGTCTTCTCTTGGCTCCCTGGTCGAAAATGGGCTGTCCATGTACGTTTGAGTTGGGCTCTGGGTTCTCGCTCCTGTTGCATGGGTATGTGTGCCTGTTTTTGGGCCCAGGTTATGCCGTTTTGGTACCTAGAGTTTCGCCCTCTATATTGAAATCAGAAAGTGTGATACGTCCTGCTTTGTTCGTTTTCCTGAGGATTCCTTTGCCTATTCAGGGTCTGTTGTTGCTGCCTAGAAACGTTAAGATTCTCTCTTCTATCTCTGTGGCAAATATTGCTGCAAATTTGACTGGGATTGCATGGAATCCAGAGATTCCTTTCTCCGGTATGGACGTTTCAAATGTGATAATTCTTCCATTCCTAGGTCCTGGAATCTCCTTTCTCCTTGTGTCTTTTTGAACATCTTTCACCAAACGCTTGCTAGTTTTCGATTGACATAGCTTCACCTGTTTTGCTAAGGTTCTTCATAGAGATCTTGTTCGCCTAACTGGCAAGCTGTTGTTTTTTCTTCCAGTTTCAGGTTTTCTATACTTTGCAAATTTTGACTGATTTTGCTTTGGCAGAAGTGCATCACTAAGCTCACATCTGCTGGCAATATTCCTGTATTTGCTCTTTAAGTCTGGCACTGTCTAACGTGCACTCCCATCTCCCTCTACATTACGTCTGACGTCTGCCCCAGAATAACTGAAGCAGTGGTGAGCAGGCTCACCCCCAGGATTCCAACCGGCCCAAACCCGGCCACTGACCCAAAATGTGCGGACCTCACTGCTGCACCACCGGCCGGCCCCTTTCATGTTCCAGTGGCAACCTGCAGTTGAGTGCAGTGGGACTTGAATATGGTACTTGAGCCCATATATGGCACTGTGTAGATGAGGCCAGGTGTTTTTTGTTTCCACTGTGATGCCAGAGGATTTGTCATAATTGTGTCTCTGCTATCCCAACAATATTCATGGACACAGGGTTCCAGAGCCCGCTTGGAGCAGTCTTATAACTCGCCTTTCCCAGTTAGCAAAGGTTTGACCTTCGCTGCTTTTTGGCTTGTGAATTACTGTGACTTTCAAACGTTCAAGCAGAGTCTGTCTAAAGACTGACATCATCTTTCATTGTGGATTATCCAGGTGTGATTTCTGTTCGCCTTCCATTTTCTGGGACCTCTTTTTCTTTTCTATAATATACTTGTCATGGTCTTTCTCAGCTATGTCCCTTAGACATGCTTATCAGTTCGTTCTCCTTCATTCCAAGTGATTCATTTTGTACTTCTTTAATCACCGTATGTTCTCTAGTCCGAGGTGTGAGTGCTTTCATGACTCTTGGTTGTTGTCTTTGAATTTACACTGGTCATTGTAGGAATCTTTGCTATCCTAGCCTAGGTCAAACTAAGCACTGAGAACACGTGGTCATCTGGGTTGGTTTGACATCCTGAGATCAGAAACTCCAAATTCGAGGAGGTCCTGGCAACCCCCTTCATGGACATAGTGTCCTTCTGCCTTAAGCATAATGCAAAGTCAAGAATTATCTGTTCCAAACATTGCTGAAAAGAATCGATGCCTCCTTTCCTAGGCCCCTAGCATTCTTTGAAGATCAGTCTCACTTTCCATATCTCTGGCGTCATGGGTTCCCACTGGGTACATGCTTATGTGTCCCAAGAGATGTTTTGGAAGCCTTGAAGGAATGGAGCCCTGTCACTGTGGGTATGTCTCCTTGTCTGGAAGCGCTCTACAAGTGTGTTGAAAAGCACCCTTTTCCAGAGGGCTTCATTCCTTTGTGAAGGCTGACCTCCCAGGCTAGAGTGCTCACTTTGCTTCCAATGAAATTGTCTCCCCTTAACTCTTTCTGTACAAGGATTATTGATTATGTGTTTTGACACCATATGTGAGGAAGTTGGCTCAAAATTAGAACATTACAAGTCTGTACCAAGGAAAATAAACATTCCAGGGCTGAGGATGTAAGGCAAAGAAATGGCACACTCTAGAATATTAAAGTAAGCCCCTATCAAGACACATTCTATGGGAAAGTCCAAGGATCAGGGGTCAAGTTCGAAACTTCCAAAATCCAGAAATGAGAAGAAAAAATTTCTTTCCTGAGAGAGGAATTCATCAGATTTCTCTAATTTGTCTCAGAAACAGTATGTCCCTGAATGGGGTTGACAGGACCAGCTCGAATTTGGAGTTTCTGATCTCAGGATGTCAACAAACCCAGATGACCACGGGGTCTCAGTGCTTAGTTTGACCTAGGCTAGGTTAGCAAAGAGTCCTGGCAGTGACTGGTGCAAATTCAAAGACAACAACCAAGAATCACGAAAGCACTCACACCTCGTCCTAGAGAATATACGGTGATTAAAGATATACAAAATTAATCACTTGGACTGAAGGAGAACGGACTGATAAGCATATCTAAGGGAGATAGTTGAGAACCATGACGATTATACTGTGGAAAAGAAAAAAAGGCGACAGAATATGGAAGGTGAACAGAAGTCACACCTGAATAATTCACAATGAAAGATGTAAGGCTTTACACAGACTCTGAACGTTGTAAAGTCAGAGAAATTCATAAGCCAAAAAGCGGCAGCGAAGGTCAAACCTGGGCTAATTGGGAAGGGAGAGATATGAGACTGCTCCAAGCGGGCTCTGAAACCCTGTGTCCATGAAGATTGCCGGGACAGATGAGACACAATTGTGACAAATCCTCTGACATCACAGTGGGCCTGAATAACTTCATGGCCTCATCTATACAGTGCCAAAGTTGGGCTCAAGTAGCACATTCAAGTTCCACTGCACTCAACTGCAGGTTGCCAATGGAACACGAAAGGGGCCAGCCGGTGGTGCAGTGGCGAGGTCAGCACCTTCTGGTTTGGTGGCCCAGGGTGGGCCGGGTGGAATAAAGTGGGTGAACGTCCTCACCACTGCTTCAGTCATTCTGGGGCAGGCGTCCGAGGTAGTGTAGAGCCAGATGGGGAGGGACGTTAGACAGGGCCAGACTTCCACAGCAAATACAGGAGCATTGCCAGCAGATGTGAGCACAGCGATGCACTTCTGCCAAAACAAAACCAATTCAAAGTAGCAAAGAATCGAAACACTGAAGCTGAAAAGAAAAAAAAAACTGAATGCCAGTGAGAAAAATAAGATCTCTATGAAGAACCTTAGCAAAACAGGTGAAAGCTATGTCAATCGAAAACTAACAAACGTTGGGGGAAAGAAATTCAAGAAGACACAAGGAGAAAGAAGGAGATTCCAGGATCTAGGAATGGAAGCATTAACCCACTTGAAATGTCCATACCAGAGAAAGGAATCTCTGGATTCCATGCAATCCCAGTCAAAGTTGCAGCAATGTTTCCCACAGAGACAGAAGAGGGAATCCTAAAGTTTCTAGCCAGCAACAAGTGACTCTGAATAGGCAAAGGAATCCTCAGGAAAACGAAAAAAGCAGGACGTGGCACACTTTCCGATTTCAACATATAGGACGAAGCACTAGGTACCGAGACGGCACAGTCTGGGCCCCAAAACAGGCACACACACCCATGCAACAGAATCGAGAACCCAGAGCCCAACTCAAACGTACATGGACAGCCCATTTTCGACCAGGGAGCCAAGAGGAGACAGCGGAGAAAGGAGAGTCTCTACCATAAACAGTGCTGGGAAGCCTGCACAGCCACATGGAACACAACGAGAGTACACCATGATGTTACACCTGGCACACACACCACCTGCAATGGATCAAAGTCTTGAATGGCAGACTTGAAACCGTGAAACTTGTAGCAGAAGACCTAGGCAGAGTGCTCTTTGCCATCTGTCTGAGCCGCCTATTTGGCAGAAGCATATCTGACTGGGCCAGGGCAACAAAGGAAACAAGAAACAAACGGGACCACGTGCAATGCAGATGCTTCTGCCCAGTGAAGGAAACTATCGACTCAATGCAAAGACAGCACAAAACCTGGGACAGGATGTTTGCAAACCACACATCAGACAAGGGGTGAAAAGCCCACAGATACAATCAATTCACACGTCTCCACAAGAAAAAAAAACAAGCCAATGAAAACCTGGTCAAAAGATGGAAGCAGAGATTTCTCTGAAGAAGATAGAAAGAGGGCCAGCAGGTGCATGAAAACTTGTTGACCATCATTCAGTCTAAGGCCAATGCAAATCCAAACTGCAAGGACATGGCAGCTCACTGTGGTCAGAATGGCTAGAAGGAAGCAGACAGGAAATAACAAGTGTCAGAGAGGAGGTGGAGAGAAGGGAAGCCTCCTGCACTGCTGGTGGGAGTGTAACCCTGTGCAGCCACAACGCCAAAGGTGTGGAACTGCCTCAGAAATTTAAGAATCCATGTCCCATATGACCCAGCTATTAATCTGCCGCTTGTTTATCCAAAAAAGTCAGAAAGACTACTGCATAAGGACATGTGCATGGCTGAGTTCGCCACAGTCTTACTCCTGATATACAAGACTTGGAAAGCGCCCTGGTGTCCAGAAAGGGATGATTGGAGAAGGAAGATGGGCTATAGCCACACAATGGCATACCACTCAGCCGGAACAAATGATGCAAGCCAGCCATTTGTGACCACCAGAATGGCTGTGAGGGTTTTAGGGGAAGTGAAACAAGCCCCAGGGAGAAATTCAAATACCATAGTATCTCACTTACAAGGAGAAGAAAAAGCAAGCACTAACCAACAGGTGGCACAGAACATTTGATTGCTGGCTCGCAGAGGCAAAGAGGGGCGGTGAGGGAGGGTGAAAGAGAAGATCAGGCACAAGTGTGTGGCGAGGGCCTGTGATTAGTCTTACACTGGTGAAGATGATGTAAGCTACACAGAAGTATAAAGCAATGAGGATGTGAATCTGGAAGTTATAGTATGTTCTAATGCAGGGTCATGGCTATAAATTCACCTCAAATCAAAAATCCAAAAAGGGGTCCAGAATGATGTCATAAAGTTTTGGGGGCGGAAAGAGTTTACAGAAGGTGAACTTCCAAGGATGGAAAATCAACTCAAAATGCTGACAGATGCTACAGATGTGTAGATGAGACCAGGTAGTTTTTCGGGTCCAATGTGATGTCAGAGGATTTGTCATAATTGTGTCTCTGCTGTGCCGGCAAGGGTCATGGACACAGGGTTTCAGAGCCCACTTGGAGCAGTCTCATAACTCGCCCTTTCCAGTTAGCCCAGGTTTGCCCTTCGCTGCCATTTTGTGGCTTGTGAATTTCTCTGACATTCAAACGTTCAAGCAGACTCTGTTTAAAGACTGACGTCTTTCATTGTGGATTATTCAGGTGTGATTTCTGTTTACCTTCCATTTTCTGGGACCTTTTTAATTTTCCCTAGTATACTCGTAATGGTCTTTCTCAGCTATTTCTCTTAGATGTTCTTATCAGTCCGATCTCCTTCAGTCCAAGTGATTAATTTTGTATTTCTCTAATAACCGTATGTTCAATAGGCCGAGGTGTGAGTGCTTTCGTGACTCTTGGTTGTTGTCTTTGAATTTGCACCGGTCACTTGAAGGAGTCTTTGCTGTCCTAGCCTAGGTCAAACTAAGCACTGGGAACACGTGGTCATCTGGGTTGGTTTGACATCCTGAGGTCAGAAACTCCAAACTCGAGGTGGTCCTGGCATCCCCCTTCACGGACACAATGTTTCCAAGACAAATTAGACAAATCTGATGAATTCCTCTCTCCAGGAAAGATATTTTTCTGTCTCCTTTCCGGATTTGGGAAGTTTCGAACTTCACCCCTGATCCTGGAACGTTCCCCTAGGTTCCGTCTAGATACGGGCTTACTTTATTTCTATAGGCTGTGCCATTTGTTTGCCTTACATCCTCAGCCCTGGCCTGTTTATTTTTCTTGAAACAGAATTGTAATGTTCTGATTTTCAGCCCACTTCCTTACATGTGGTGTCAAAACACATAATCTATAATCCTTCTACGGCAAGAGGTAGGGGGAGAGAATTTTGATGGAGGCAAACTGAGCACACTAGCCTGGCAGGGCAGCCTTCACGAAGGAACGAAGCCCTGGGGAAAAGGGTGCTTTCAGCACCCTTGTAGAGCACTTCCAAACAAAGAGACGTACCCAAAGCGTGAAAGGGCTCCATTCTTTCAAGGCTTCCAAGACATCTCTTGGGACACATTAGCATGTACCCAGTGGGCCCCCGTGACGCCAGAGCTATATAAAGTGAGACTGATCTGCAAAGAATGCCAGGGGCCTAGGAAAGGAGGCATCGATTCTTCTCTGCAACGTCCTCAAGACATCATTCTTGACTTTGGCATATGCTTAAGGCAGAAGGACCACGTAGGTGTGATAAGGCCCAAGACCGGCCTCTTGCTTCCAATCAAGTTGCAAGCTTGAATCAGCATGGCCTCCCCATAGACTTGAATAGATGACAACGTTCTCCTCTCGGGGCTTGTCCCTCTATTCTCGCTTCTTGCCTAGGATTCCTTTCTTACCCCTTGAATCAGTGTCTGTTTTATGTCCTCCAGTTTCTGTGTCCGCTTTCTGTTTCTCAAAGCTGTTTCTGGGTATCCCTCCCTTTAATAGCCTAGCCTAGGTCAATCCTCAGTCTGTAACCGTGCGGCCATCTTGTCGGACATGATCCTCGTGATGTCATAAACAACCTCAGAATTCGAAGTTGTCCTGACAACCTGCGTGCACACAGAGTTTCAGAGCCATCTCAGGCCAGTCTGACTCCTCACCCTTTCCAGGTAGGATAATTTTCCTTTTTCTCGATTTCTTGTCGGTTTCTTTCTCCTCGAACTTTGTAAGGCCTGCTACATTGTCTCTAGACACTGGTTTCTGTCCTGTAAGATTATCCTGGGTTTTATCCCTTACATTTTATGTAGATGGCCAAGTGGGTGGACCTTCCCCAGAGAAAGTCCTGGACTCCCTCCCAAGTTGAAGTTGCCCGGGCAATCCTCTGATGCGCAATGATCGTGTCATCTCCTAGCACTCTGCCTATTCCACCTTGGCAGGTCCCATGTTTTCCTTCCTTCTTCCTTTGGGGAAGTGTACCAGATGCATTCATGGATTGTAAAAACCTCACGGTTCTTTTTCTGGTGCGTATTGATAAGGTGACCTCACCATTGCTAATTATTTTATGATCCCTGTCCGCACCGTACCATGAAATCTATATTTCCTAACACTGCTAATGTGATCTGCACCCGTGATGTGAAACAGTGAGGCCTGGGCCGCCCAAGCGGAGCGTGGGCACTTACGCGCTCCGCCACAGGGCCGGCCCTGAATTGGACTTTTGGACCAACCTTTTGCCTGAGCTTGGGAACACGTGGGCCTGTTTGGATTATTCGTGAAGGTGATTAGTAGTAACATCCTGGATGGTAACCTTTTCCATTGGTGCATGGGTTTAGCACGCAGCATGTTCTGTGGGTAGTATTCCTCTTCATCTAATTGGAATGGTCTACCTTTCTGTAGCATCAGTACGCATTTTGAGGTGATTTTCCAGCCTTGGAAGTTCACCTTCTCTAATCTCTTTCGGCCCCAAAGCTTTATGCCATCATTCTGGACCCCATTTTGGATTGTTTGCTTTTAGGTGAATTTATTGCCGCAACCCTGCATTAGAACATCCTATATCTTTCCGATTTGCACCCTGATCGATGTAGACTTCCGTGTAGCTTACATCATCTTCACCTGCGTAAGCCTAATAGCAGGCCCTCACCACACACTTGTGCCTCTTCATCTGTTTCCCCCTCTCACACCTCCCCGCTTTGTCTCTGGGAACCCCCAATCAAATGCCCCATGCCACCTGTTCCTTACTGCTTGTTTTTTCTTCTCCTCTTAAGTGAGTTCCTACGGTATTTGCCTTTCTCCCTGGGGTTTGTTTCACTTCCCTAAAACCCTCACAGCCATTCTGGTGGTCACAAATGGCTGGATTGCATCCTTGGTTCTGGCTGACTGGTATGCCATTGCGTGGCTATAGCCCATCTTCCTTCTGCACTCGTCCCTTGCTGGGCTCCAGGGAGGATTCCAAGTCTTGGGTAGTGGGAGCGACGCTGTGGTGAACTCAGCGGTGCACATGTCTTTATGCAGTAGTGTTTCCAAGTTCTTTGGATCAACACACCGCAGAGGAATAGCTGGATCATATGGGACATGGATTCTTAAAGTCCTGAGGCAGTTCCACACCGCTTGGCGTAGTGGCTGCACTGGTCTGCACTTCAACCAACGATGCAGGAGGCTTCCCTTCTCTCCACCTCCTCTCTGACACTTGTTGCTTCCTGTCTGGTTCCTTATAGCCATTCTGACCACAGAGAGCTGCTGTGCCCTTGCAGTTTGGATTTGCATTGGCCTGAGACTTAATGATGGTGAACAAGTTTTCATGCACCCATTGGCCCTCTTTCGATCTTCTTGGGAGAAATCTCTGTTTCCATCTTCTGCCCAGGTTTTCATTGGCTTGTTGTGTTTCTTCTTGTGGAGACGTGCGAGTTGATTGCATCTTTGGGCTTTTCTCCCCTTGTCCGATGTGTGGTTTGCAAACATCCTCTCCCAGTCGTTGTCCTATCTTTGCATTCAGTCAATGGTTTCCTTCACTGGGCAGAAGCGTCCGCATTTGACGTGGTCCCATTGGTTTCTCGTTTACTTGGTTGCCCTTGCCCAGTCGTACTTGCTTCTTCCAAACAGGCGGCTCAGACAGATGGCAAAGAGCACTCTGCCTAGGTCTTCTGCTACAAGGTTCACGGTTTCAAGTCTGCCATTCAAGGCTTTAATCCATTTCGAGGTGGTGTGTGTGCCAGGTATAACATCATGGTGTACTCTCGTTGTGTTCCATGTGGCTGTGCAGGCTTCCCAGCACCGTTTATTGTAGACACTCTCCTTTCTCCGCTGTCTCCTCTTGGCTCCCTGGTCGAAAATGGGCTGTCCATGTACGTTTGAGTTGGGCTCTGGGTTCTCGATTCTGTTGCATGGGTGTGTGTGCCTGTTTTGGGGCCCAGACTGTGCCGTCTCGGTACCTAGTGCTTCATCCTGTATGTTGAAATCGGAAAGTGTGCCACGTCCTGCTTTTTTCGTTTTCCTGAGGATTCCTTTGCCTAGTCAGGGTCTCTTGTTGCTGGCTAGAAACTTTAGGATTCCCTCTTCTGTCTCTGTGGGAAACATTGCTGCAACTTTGACTATGATTGCATAGAATCCTGAGATTCCTTGCTCTGGTATGGACGTTTCAAGTGTGTTGATGCTTCCATTCCTAGATCCTGGAATCTCCTTCTTTCTCCTTGTGTCTTCTTGAATTTCTTTCCCCCAACGTTTGTTAGTTTTCCATTGACATGGTTTTCACCTGTTTTGCTAAGTTTCTTGATAGAGATCTCATCCTTCTCACTGGCATGCAGTTTTTCACTTTTTCTTTTCAGCTTCAGTTTCTCTATGCTTTGCAACCTTGAATCGGTTTTGTTTTGGCAGAAGTGCATCGCTGAGCTCACATCTGCTGGCAATGCTCCTGTATTTGCTGTGGAAGTCTGGCCCTGTCTAACGTCCCTTCCCATCTGCCTCTACACTACCTCGGACGCCTGCCCCAGAATGCCTGAAGCAGTGGTGAGCAGGCTCACCCGAGTGTCCACCCGGCCCACCCCGGGCCACCGACCCAGAAGGTGCGGACCTCACCATTGCACCACCGGCCGCCCCCTTTCATGTTCCATTGGCAACCTGCAGTTGAGGGCAATGGGACTTGAATATGCTACTTGAGCCCAACTCTGGCAGTGTGTAGATGAGGCCAGGTTGTTTTTCGGGTCCACTGTGATGTCAGAGGATTTGTCATAATCGTGTCTCTGCTGTCCCGGCAAGCTTCATGGACACACGGTTTCATGGCCCGCTTGGAGCAGCCTCATAACTCACCCTTCCCACTTAGCCCAGGCTTGACCTTCGCTGCCGTCTTTTGGCTTGTGAATTTCTCTGACTTTCAAACGTTGCAGCAGAGTCTGTCTAAAGACGGACATCATCTTTCATTGTGGATTATCCAGGTGTGATTTCTGTTCGCCTTCCATTTTCTGGGACCTTTTTAATTTTCCATAGTATACTCGTTATGGTCTTTCTCAGCTATCTCTCTTAGATATTGTTATCGGTCCGATCTCCTTCAGTCCAAGTGATTAATTTTGCATTTCTCCAATAACCGTATGTTCTCTAGGCCAAGGTGTGAATGCTTTCGTGCCTCGTGGTTGTTGTCTATGAATTTGCACCGGTCACTTGTAGGAATCTTTGCTATCCTGGACCAGGTCAAACTAAGCAGTGAGAACCCGTGGTCATCTGGGTTGCTTTGACATCCTGAGATCAGAAACTCCTAATTCGAGGTGGTCCTGGCAACCCCCTTCAGGGACACAATGTTTCCGAGGCAAATTAGACAAATCTGATGAATTTCACTCTCCAGTAAAGATATTTTTCTCTTTACTGGATTTGGGATGTTTCGAACTTGACCCCTGATCGTCTAACTTTACCCTAGATTCCGTGTAGCTACGGGCTTACTTTACCTCTATTTGCTGTGCCATTTGTTTGCCTTACATCCTCAGCCCTGGCCTGTTTATTTTTCTTGAAACAGAATTGTAATGTTTTAACTTTCAGCCAACTTCCTTACATATGGTGTCAAAACACATAATCAATAATCATTCTGCTGCAAGAGGTAGGGGGAGAGAATTTCACTGGAGCCAAAATGAGCACTCTAGACTGGGAGGGCAGCCTTCACAAGGGAACCAAGCCCAGTGGAAAAGGGTGCTTTTCAGCACACTTGTGGAGCACTTCTAAACAAGGAGACATACCCCAAGCATAACAGAGCTCCATTCCTTCAAGGCTTGAAAGACATCTCTTGGGACACATTAGCATGTACCCAGTGGGCCCCTGTGACGGCAGAGCTTTGGAAAAAAAGACTGATCTTCAAAACGTGCTAGGGGCCTAGGAAAGGATGCAATGATTCTTCTATTCAATGTCCTCAAGACATCAATCTTGACTTTGGATTATGCTTAAGGCAGAAGGACAACGTAGGTCTGATAAGGCCCAAGTCCGGCATCTTGCTTCCAATCAAGTTGCAAGCTTGAATCAGCATGGCCTCCCCATAGACTTGAATAGATGACAACGTTCTCCTCTCAGTGCTTGCCCCTCTCTTCTTGCTTCTTGCCAAGGATTCCTTCCTTTTCCCTTGAATCAGACTCTGTTTTATCTTTTCCAGTTTCTGTGCCCGCTTTCTGTTTGTCAAAGCTGTTTCTGGGTATCTCTCTCTTTAATAGCCTAACCTAGGCCAATCCTCAGACTGTACCCATGCGGCCATCTTGGGAGACATGTCCACTGTTCTGTCATAAACAACCTCAAAATTCTAAGTTGTCCTGACAACCTCCATGCACACAGAGTTTCAGAGCCATCTCAGACCAATGTGACACCTCACCCTTTCCAGGTAGCATAGTTTTCCTATTTCTGGATTTCTTGTCGGTTTCTAACTTTCTCCGCGAACTTCAAAAGTCCTGCTACATTCTCTCTAGACACTGGTTTCTTTCCTGTAAGATTATTCTGGGTTTAACCTCTTACATCATTTGTAGATGTCCAAGTGGGAGGACCTTCCCTAGAGAAAGTCCTGGATTCCCTCCCAAGTTGAAGTTGCCCAGGCAGTCATCTGATGCACAATGATCGTGTCATCTCCTAGCACTCTGCCAATTCCACCTTGGCAGGTCCCATGTTTTCCTTCCTTCTGCCTTTGGCGAAGTGTACCAGATGAGTTCACATATTGTAATAGTCTCATGGTTCTTTATCTGGTGCATACTGATAACGTGTCCTCACAATTGCTACTTATTTATGATCTCTGTCTGCGCCGTACCATGAAATCTATATTTCCTAACACTACTAATGTGACGTGCACCCGTGGTGTGAACCAGTGAGGCCAGGGCCACCCAAGCGGAACGTGGACACTTACCCGCTCCGCCACAGGGCCGGCCCTGAATTGGACTTTTGGACCAACCTTTTGCCTGAACTTGGGAAGACGTGGGCCTGTTTCGATAATTCGTGAAGGTGATTAGTAGGAATATCATGGACGGTAACCTTTTCCCGTCGTTCACGGGTTTACCACAGATCATGATTTCTCGGGAGTATTCCTCTTCATCTAATTGGACTGGTCTACCCTTCAGTAGCATCAGTAATCATTTGGAGGTGATTTTCCATGCTTGGAAGTTCACCTTCTCTAATCTCTTTCAGCCCCCAAAGCTTTATGCCGTCATTCTGGACCCCTTTTTGGATTTTTCATTTTTGGTGAATTTATTGCCATAACCCTGCATGAGAACATCCTGTATCTTTCTGATTTGCATCCTCATCGATTTAGACTTCTTACATCATCTTCATCAGCGTAAGCCTAATCACAGGCCCTCACCACACACTTGAGCCTCATCATCTGTTTCACTCTCCCCCACTGCCTCGCTTTGCCTCTTGGTTCCCCCAATCACATGTCCAGTGCCACATTTTGAATATCACTTGCTTTATCTCCTCCTTGTAAGTGAGATGCTACGGTATTTGACTTTGTTCCTGGGGCTTGTTTCACTTACCCTAAAACCCTCACAGCAATTCTGGGGGTCACAAATGGCTGGATTGCATCCTTCGTTCCAGTTGTGTGGTATGCCGTTGTGTGGTTATAACATTTCTTCCTTCTGCATTCTCCCCTTGCTGGGCACCAGGGCAGCTTTCAAGTCTTAGATAGCGGGAGTAAGGCTCCGGTGAACTCCGAGGTGACATGTCTTCATTCAGTACTGTTTCCGAGTTCTTTGGATAAACACCTCGCAGAGGAATAGCTGGATCATATCGGAAATGGTTTCTTAAATTTCTGAGACAGTTCCACATGGCTTGGCCTGGTGGCTGCACCGGTTTACGCTCCCACCAGCAGTGCAGGAGGCTTCCCTTCTCTCCACCTCCTCTCTGACACTTGTTGTTTCCTCTCTGGTTCCTTATATCCATTCTGACCACAGTGAGCTGCCATGTCCATGCAGTTTAGACTTGCATTGGCCTTAGACTGAATGATGGTGAACAAGTTTTCATGCACATGTTCGCCCTCTTTTGATCTTCTTGGGAGAAGTCTCTGTTTCCATCTTTTGCCCAGGTTTTCATTGGCTTCTTGTTTTTTTTCTTGTGGAGATGTGCGAGTTGATTGTATCTTTGGGCTTTTCACCCCTTGTCTGATGTGTGGTTTACAAACATCCTCTCCCAGTTGTTATGCTGTCTTGGCATTGAGTCGATGGTTTCCTTGACTGGGCAGAAGCGTGTGCATTTGATGTGGTCCCGTTTGTTTCTTGTTTCCTTTGTTGCCCTTGCCCAGTCCGACATGCTTCTTCCAAATAGGCTTCTCACTCAGATGGCAAAGAGCAGTGTGCCTAGGTCTTCTTCTACAGGGTTCACGGTTTCAAGTTTGCCATTCAAGGCTTTAATCCATTTCGAGGTGGTGTGTGTGCCAGGTGTAACATCATGATCTTTCCTCGTTGTGTTCCATGTGACTATGCAGGCTCCCCAGCACCGCTTATTGAAGAGATTCTCCTTTCTCCACCTTCTCCTCTTGGCTCTCTGCTCGAAAAGGTGCTGTCCATGTACGCTGGAGTTGGGCTCTTGGCTCTCGATTCTGTTGCATGGGTTTTTGTGCCTGTTTTGGGGCCCAGACTGTGCCGTTTCGGTACCTAGTGCTTCGTCCTCTATGTTGAAATCAGAAAGTGTGACACGTGCTGCTTTGTTCATTTCCCTGAGGATTCCTTTGTCTATCCAGTATCTCTTGTTGTTGGGTAGAAAGTTTAGGATTCTCTCTTCTATCTCTGTCGCAAATACTGCTGCAACTTTGACTGGGATTGAATGAAATCCAGAGATTCCTTTCTCCAGTATGGACGTTTCAAGTGTTTTAATTCTTCCATTCCTAGATCGTGGAATATCCTTCTTTCTCCTTGTGTCTTCTTGAATTTCTTTCCCCAAATGTTTGCTAGTTTTCGATTGACATAGCTTTCACATGTTTTGCTAATGTTCTTCTTACAGATCTTATTCTTCTCACTGGCAAGCTGTACTTTTTTTTTTTAGCTGCAGTTTTTCTATTCTGTGCCACTGTTAATTGGTTCTGTTTTGGCAGAAGTGCATCGCTGAGCTCACATCTGCTGGCAACGCTCCTGTATTTGCTGTGGAAGTCTGGCCCTGTATAACGTCCCTTCCCATCTGCCTCTACACTACCTGGGATGCCAGCCCCAGAATGACTGAAGCCGTGGTGTGCAGGCTGACCCCAAGGATACCATCCGGTCCACCCTTGGGCCACCGACCCAGAAGGTGCAGAACTCACCGCTGCACCACCGGCCGGCCTCTTTCATGTTCCATTGCCAACTTGCAGTTGGGACATCAATATGCTACTTGAGCCCAACTCTGGCACTGTGTAGTTGAGACCAGGTTGTTTTTCGGGTCCACCGTGATGTCAGAGGATTTGTCATAATTGTGTCTCTGTTGTCCCAGCAAGTTTCATGGACACAGGGTTTCAGAGCCCGCTTGGAGCCGTCTCATAAGTCACCCTTCCCAGTTAGCTAGGTTTGACCTTCGCTGCCATTTTTTGGCTTGTGAATTTCTGTGACTTTCAAACGTTCCAGCAGAGTCTGTCTAAAGACTGACATCTTTCATTGTGGATAATCCACGTGTGATTTCCATTCGCCGTGCTTTTTCTGGGACCTTTTTTTCTTTTCTGTAGTATAATCATAATGGTCTTTCTCAGCTATCTCCCTTAGACATGCTTATCAGTCCGTTCTCCTTCATTCCAAGTGATTAATCTTGTGTTTCTTTAATAACCGTATGTTATGTACGGCGAGGTGTGAGTGCTTTCGTGACTCTTGGTTGTTGTCTTTTTGAATTTTCACCGGTCACTTGTAGGAATCTTTGCTATCCTAGCCTAGGTCAAACTAAGCACTGAGAACACATGGTCATCTGGGTTGGTATGACATCCTAATCAGAAACTCCAAATTCTAGTTGGTTCTGGCAACCCCCTTCACAGACACAATGTTCCCGAGACAAATTAGACAAATCTGATGAATTCCTCTCTCCAGGAAAGATATTTTTCTGTCTCTTTTCTGGATTTGGGAAGTTTCAAACTTGACCCCTGATCCTAGAACATTCCCCTAGATTTCCTCTAGATACAGGCTTACTTTATTTCTATAGGCTGTGCCATTTGTTTGCCTTACATCCTCAGCCCTGGCCTGTTTATTTTTCTTGAAACAGAATTGTAATGTTCTACTTTTCAGCCCACTCCCTTACATATGGTGTCAAAACACACACTCTATAATTCTTCCACGGCACGAAGTAGGGGGAGAGAATTTCATTGGTGCAAAACTGACCACTCTAGCCTGGGAGGGCAACCTTCACAAAGGAACTAAGCTCTCTGCAAAACTGTGATTTTCAGCACACCTGTAGAGCCCTTCCACTCAAAGAGACATACCCCAAGCATAACAGGGCTCCATTCCTTCAAGGCTTCCAAGACATCTCTTGGGACACATTAGCATGTGCCCAGTGGGCCCCCATGTCACCTGAGCTATGGAAAGTGAGATTGATCTTCAAAGCATGCTAGGGGCCTAGGAAAGGAGGCATCGATTCTTCTCTTCAATGTCCTCAAGACGTCATTGTTGACTTTGCATTATGCTTAAGGCAGAAGCACACTGTAGTTCTGATGGGCCCCAAGTCCAGCCTCTTGTTTCCAATCAAGTTGCAAGCTTGAGTCAGCATGGCCTGCCCATAGACTTGAATAGATGACAATGTTCTGCTCTCAGTGCTTGTCCCTCTATTCTCGGTTCTGGCCAAGGATTCCTCTCTTATCCCCTGATTCAGACTCTGTTTTATCTCTTCCAGTTTCTGAGCCCGCTTTCTGTTTCTCAAAGCTGTTTCTGGGTATCTCTCCCTTTAATAGCCTAGCCTAGGCCAATCCTCAGACTGCAACCATGCGGCCATATTGGGGGACAGGGTCACCGTGATGTCATAAACAACCTCAAAATTCTAAGTTGTCCTGACAACCTCCATGCACACAGATCTTCAGAGCCATCTCAGACCAGTCTGACTCCTCACCCTTTCCAGGTAGGGTAGTTGTCCTTTTTCTGGATTTCTTGTCAGTTTCTGACATTCTCCTCGAACTTCGAACAGGCTGCTACATTCTCTCTAGATACTGTTTTCTTTCCTGTAAGATTATCCTGGATTGTATCTCTTATATCTTTTGTAGATGGCCAAGTGTGTGGACCTTCCCCAGAGAAAGTCCTGGACTCCCTCCCAAGTTGAAGTTGCCCAGGCAATCCTCTGATGCGCAATGATCGTGTGATCTCCTAGCACTCTGCCTATTCCACCTTGGCAGGTCACATGTTTTCCTTCCCACTTCCTTTGGGGCATTGTACCAGATGCCCTCATCGATTGTAATATTCTCATTGTTCTTTTTCTGGTGCATATTATTAACGTATCCTCGCAATTGCTACTTATTTATCATCCCTGTCCGCACCGTACTATGAAATCTATATTTCTTAACACTGCTAATGTGATCTACACCCGTGAGACTCGGGCAGCCCAAGTGGAACGTGGGCACCTACCCTCTCCACCAATGACCAGCCCTTAATTGTACTTTTGGATCAACCTTTTGCCTGATCTTGGGGAGACGTGGGCCTGTTTGTATTATTGTTGAAGGTGATTAGTAGTAACATCATGGACGGTAACATTTTCCCTTGGTTCATGGGTTTAGCATGGATGATGGTTTCAGGGTAGTATTCGTCTTCATCTATTTTGAAAGGTCTACCTTTCTGTAGCATCATTAAGCATTTTGGGGTGATTTTCCATCCTTGGAAGTTCACCTTCTCTAATCTCTTTCAGCCCCCAAAGCTTTATGCCGTCATTCTGGACCCTTTTTTGGATTTTTAATTTTAGGTGAATTTATTGCCATACCCTGCATTAGAACATCCTATATCTTTCAGATTTGCATCCTAATGGATTTAACCATCTGTGTAGGTTACATCATCTTCATCAGCGTAAGCCGAATCACAGGCCCTCATCACACACTTGTGCCTCATCATCTCTTTCACCCTTCCCCACCCCTGCGCTTTGCCTCTGGGAACCAACAATCAAATGAGCCGTGCCACCTTTTGGTTAGTGCTAGTTTTTTCTTCTCCTTGTAAGTGAGATCCGACAGTATTTGACTTTCTCCCTGGGGCTTGTTTCATTTCCCCCAAAACCCTCACAGCCATTCTGGCGGTCACAAATGGCTGGATTGCCTCCTTTGTTCCGGCTGAGTGGTATGACATTGAGTGACTATAGCCCATCTTCCTTCTGCCTTCGTCCCTTGATGGGCACCAGGGCAGCTTCCAAGTCTTGGATAGTGGGAGGAAGGCTGTGCTGAACTCAGTGGTGCACATATCTTTATGCAGTAGTGTTTCCAAGTTCTTTGGATCAACACGCCACACAGGAATAGCTGGATCATATGGGACATGGATTCTTAAAGTTCTGAGGCAGTTCCACACCGCTTTGAGTAGTGGCTGCACCTGTTTCCACTCCCACCAGCATTGCAGGAGTCTTCCCTTCTCTCTACCTCCCCTGGACACTTGTTGTTTCTTGTCTGCTTCCTTATAGCCATTCTGACCACAGTGAGATGCTATGTCCTTGCAGTTTGGGTTTGCCTTGGCCTGAGAATTAATGATGGTGAACAAGTTTTCATGCACCTGTTGGTCCTCTTTAGTTCTTCTTGGGAGAAATCTCTGTTTCCATCTTTTGCGCAAGTTTTCATTGGGTTCTTGTTTTTTTTCTTGTGGAGACGTGTGAGTTGATTGTATCTTTGGGCTTTTCACCCCGTGTCCGATGTGTGGTTTGCAAACATCCTTTCCCAGTTGTTGTGGTGTCTTTGCATTGGGTCGATGCTTTCCTTCACTGGGCAGAAGCGTGTGCACTTGATGTGGTCCCGTTTATTTCTTGTTTGCTTTGTTGCCCTTGCCCGGTCCGACATGCTTCTTCCAAATAGGCGGCTCAGACAGATGGCAAAGAGCACTCTGCCTATGTCTTCTCCTAGAAGGTTCACGGTTTCAAGTCTGCCATTCAAGGCTCTTATCCATTTCAGGGTGGTGTGAGTGCCAGGTGTAATATCATGGTCTTTTCTCGATGTGTTCCATCTGGCTGTGCAGGTTTCCCAGCACCGCTTATTGTAGACACTCTCCTTTCTCCACTGTCTCCTCTTGGCTCTCTGCTCGAAAAGGGGCTGTCCATGTACTTTTGATTTGGGCTCTTGCCTCTCGATTCTTTTGCATGGGTTTGTGTGCCTGTTTCTGGGCCAAGACTGTGCTGTTGCGGTACCTAGTGCTTCATCCTGTATGTTGAAATCAGAAAGTGTGACACGTGCTGCTTTGTTCGTTTCCCTGAGGATTCCTTTGTCTATTCAGTCTCTCTTGTTGCTGGGTAGAAAGTTTAGGATTCTCTCTTCTATCTCTGTCGCAAATACTGCTGCAACTTTGACTGGGATTGAATGAAATCCAGAGATTCCTTTCTCCGGTATGGACGTTTCAAGTGTGTTAATTCTTCCATTCCTAGATCCTGGAATATCCTTCTTTCTCCTTGTGCCTCTTGAATGTCTTTCCCCAAACGTTTGCTAGTTGTCAATTGAAATACCTTTCACCTGTTTTGCTAAGTTTCTTCATAGAGATCTTATTCTTCTCACTGGCAGGCTGTATTTTTTTTTTTTTAGCTTTGGTTTTTCTATTCTTTGCAACTTTGAATTGGTTTTGTTTTGGCAGAAGTGCATCGCTGAGCTTACATCTGCTTGCTACGCTATTGTACATGCTGTGGAAGTCTGGCCCTGTCTAACATCCTGTCCCCTCTGACTCTACACTACCTCGGATGCCTGCCCCTCAGTGACTGAAGCAGCGGTGAGCAGGCTCACGCCCAGGAATCCACCCGACCCACCTCGGGCTACCTACGCAGTAGGTGTGGACCTCACTGCTGCACCACCAGCCGGTCGCTTTCATGTTCCATTGGCCACCTGCAGTTGACTGCAATGGGACTTGAATATGCTACTTGAGCCCAACTCTGGCACTGCGTAGATGAGGCCAGGTTGTTTTTCACGTACAGTGTGATTTCAGAGGATTTGTCATAATTGTGTGTCTTCTGTCCCACCAAGCTTCATGGACACAGGGTTTCAGAGCCCGCTTGGAGCAATCTCATAACTCACCCTTCCCAGTTAGCCCATGCTTGACCTTTGCTGCCATTTTTTGGCTAGTGAATTTCTCTGACTTTCAAACGTTCAAGCAGAGTCTGTCTAAAGACTGACATCTTTCATTGTGCATTATTCAGGTGTGATTTCTGTTTGCCTTGCATTTTCTGGGAGCATTTTTTCTTTTCCATAGTATACTCATCATGGTCTTTCTTAGCTATCTACCTTAGACATGCTTATCAGTCCGTTCTCCTTCAGTCCAAGTGATTAGTTTTGTATTTCTTTAATCACCGTATATTCTCTAGGCAGAGGTGTGACTGCTTTCGTGATTCTTGGTTGTTCTCTTGGAATTTGCACCGGTCACTGGTGGCAATCTTCGCTATCCTAGCCTAGGTTAAACTAAGTACTGAGAACAAGTGGTCGTCTGGATTGGTTTGACATCTTGAGATCAGAAACTCCAAATTCGCAGGGGTCCTGGCAACACCCTCAAGTACATAATGTTTCCGAGACAAATTACACAAATCTGATGAATTCCTCTCTCCAGGAAAGATATTTTTCTGTCTTTTTCCGGAATTGGGAAGTTTCAAGCTTGACCACTGATCCTTGAACGTTCCCCTAGGTTCCGTCTAGATACGGGCGTACTTTATTTCTATAGGGTGTGCCGTTTGTTTGCCATACATCCTCAGCCCTGGCCTGTTTATTTTATTTGAAACAGAACTGTCATGTTCTAATTTTCAGCCAACTTCCTCACATATGGGGTCAAAACACATAATCAATAATCCATCTGTGGCAAGATTTAGGGGGAGAGAATTTGACTGGAGCCAAACTGAGCACTCCAGCCTGGGAGGGCAACCGTAACAAAGGAACAAATCCCTCTGGAAAAGTGTGCTTTTCAGCACACTTGTAGAGCCCTTCCAAACAAAGAGTCATACCCCAAGCATTACAGGGCTCCATTCCTTCAAGGCTTCCAAGACAGCTCTTGGGACACATTAGCATGTACCCAGTGGGCCCCCGTGATGCCTGAGCTATGGAAAGTGAGACTGATCTTCAAAGGCTGCTAGGGGCCTAGGAATGGAGGCATCGATTCTTCTCTTCAATGTCCTCAAGACATCATTCTTGACTTTGGATTATGCTTAAGGCAGAAGCACACTGTAGTTCTGATGGGCCCCAAGTCCAGCCTCTTGTTTCCAATCAAGTTGCAAGCTTGAGTCAGCATGGCCTGCCCATAGACTTGAATAGATGACAATGTTCTGCTCTCAGTGCTTGTCCCTCTATTCTCGGTTCTGGCCAAGCATTCCTCTCTTATCCCTTGAATCAGACTCTGTTTTATCTCTTCCAGTTTCTGTGCCCGCTTTCTGTTTCTCAAAGCTGTTTCTGGGTATCTCTCCCTTTAATAGCCTAGCCTAGGCCAATCCTCATACTGTAACCATGCAGCCATATTGGGAGACAGGGTCACCGTGATGTCATAAACAACCTCAAAATTCTAAGTTGTCCTGACAACCTCCATGCACACAGAGTTTCAGAGCCATCTCAGACCAGTCTGACTCCTCACCCTTTCCAGGTAGGATAGTTGTCCTTTTTTCTGGATTTCTTGTCGGTTTCTAACATTCTCCTCGAACTTTGAAAAGGCTGCTACATCCTCTCTAGACACTGTTTTCTTTCCTGTAAGATTATCCTGGATTGTATGTCTTATATCTTGTGTAGATGGCGAAGTATGTGGCCCTTCCCCAGAGAAAGTCCTGGACGCCCTCCCAAGTTGAAGTTGCCCAGGCAATCCTCTGATGCGCAATGATCGTGTCATCTCCTAGCACTCTGCCAATTCCACCTTGGCAGGTCACATGTTTTCCTTCCTTCTTCCTTTGGGGCATTGTACCAGATGCCTTCATAGATTGTAATAGTCTCATGGTTCTTTTTCTGGTGTGTATTGATAACGTATCCTCACAATTGCTACTTATTTATGATCTCTGACTGCACCGTACCATGAAATCTATATTTCCTAACACTAATCATGTGATCGGCACCCGTGATGTGAAACAGTGAGACCCAGGCCACCCAAGTGGAATGTGGGCACCTACCCGCTCCACCAATGGCCAGCCCTTAATTGTACTTTTGGATCAACCTTTTGACTGAACTTGGGAAGACATTGGCCTATTTGGATTAGTCTTAAAGGTGATTTCTAGTAAAATCATGGACGGTAATATTTTCCCTTGGTTCATGGGTTTAGGACTGATCATGTTCTCTTGGTAGTATTCCTCTTGATCTATTTTGAATGGTCTACCTTTCTGTAGCATCAGTAAGCACTTTGAGGTGATTTTCCAACCTTGGAAGTTCACCTTCTCTAATCTCTTTCAGCCCCCAAAGCTTTATGCTGTCATTCTGGACCCCGTTTTGGATTTTTGATTTTAAGTGAATTTATTGCCATAACCCTGCATTAGAACATCCTATATTTTTCAGATTTGCATCCTCATCGATTTAACTTCTGTGTAGGATACATCATCTTCACCAGCGTATGCCGAATCACAGACCCTCACCACACACTTGTGCCTAATCATCTCTTTCACCCTGCCCCAACCCCACGATTTGCCTCTGGGATCGCCGAGTCAAATGTCCCTTGCCACCTGTTGGTTAGCGCTTGCGTTTTCTTCTTCTCCTAAGTGAGATCCTACGGTATCTGACATTCTCCCTGGGGCTTCTTTCGCTTCCCCTAAAACCCTCACTGCTATAAGTTGGTCACAAATGGCTGGATTGCATCCTTTGTTCTGGCTGAGTGGTATGCCATGGTGTGGTTATAGCCCATATTCCTTCTGCATTCATCCCTTGCTGCGCACCAGGGCGGCTACCAAGTCTTGGATAGCGAGATTAAGGCTGTGGTGAACTCAGCTGTGCACGTGTCTTTATGCTGTAGTGTTTCCCAGTTCTTTGGATAAACATGCCGCAGAGGAATAGCTGGATCATATGGAACATGGATTCTTAAATTTATGATGCAGCTCCACATGTCTTGGCTTAGTGGATGCACCGGTTTACACTCTCACCAGCAGTACAGGAGGCTTCCCTTCTCTCCACCTCCCCTCTGACAGTTGTGGTTTCCTGTGTGCTTCCTTATAGCCATTCTGACCACAGTGAGATGCTATGTCCTTGCAGTTTGGATTTGCCATGGCCTGAGATTTAATGATGGTGAACAAGTTTTCATGGACTTGTTGGGCCTCTTTAGTTCTTCTTGGGAGAAATCTCTGTTTCCATCTTTTGCCCAGGTTTTCATTGGGTTCTTGTTTTGTTTTTCTTGTGGAGACGTGTGAGTTGATTGTATCTTTGGGCTTTTCACCCCTTGTCCGATGTGTGGTTTGCAAACATCCTCTCCCAGTTGTTATGCTGTCTTGGTGTTGAGTCGATGGTTTCCTTCACTGGGCAGAAGCGTCCGCATTTGATGTGGTCCCGTTTGTTTCTTGTTTCCTTTGTTGCCATTTCACAGTCAGACATGCTTCTTCCAAATAGGCGGCTCAGACAGATGGCAAAGAGCACTCTGCCTATGTCTTCTCCTACAAGGTTCATAGTTTGAAGTCTGCCATTCAAGGCTATAATCCATTTCGAGGTGGTGTGTGTGCCACGTGTAAGATCATGGTGTACTCTCGTTGGGTTCCGTGTGGCTGTGCAGGCTTCCCAGCACCGTTTATTGTAGACACTCTCCTTTCTCCACTGTCTCCTCTTGGCTCCCTGGTCGAAAATGGGCTGTCCATGTACGTTTGAGTTGGGCTCTGGGCTCTCGATTCTGTGCATGGGTCTTGTGCATGTTTTTGGGCCAAGATTGTGCCATTTGGGTAACTACCGCTTCATCCTCTATGTTGAAATCAGAAAGTGTGCCACGTCCTGCTTTTTTCGTTTTCCTGAGGATTCCTTTGCCTATTCAGGGTCTCTTGTTGCTGCCTAGAAATTTTAGGATTCTCTCTTCGATCTCTGTGGCAAGTGTTGCTGCAACTTTGACTCGGATTGCATGGAATCCAGAGATTCCTTTTTCCGGTATGGACGTTTCCAGTGTGTTAATTCTTCCATTCCTAGATCCTGGAATATCCTTCTTTCATCTTGTTTCTCCTTGAATTTCTTTACCGAAACGTTTGCTAGTTTTCGATTGACATAGCTAACACCTGTTTTGCTACGATTCTTCATAGAGGTCTTTTTCTTCTAACAGGCAAACTGGTTTTTTTTTTTCAGAGTCAGTTTTTATATTCTGTGCAACTTTTAATTGGTTTTATATTGGCAGAAGTGCATCGCTGTGCTCACATCTGCTGGCAATGCTCCTGTATTTGCTGTGGAAGTCTGGTCCTGTCTAACGTCCATTCCCATCTGCCTCTACACTACCTCGAACGCCTGCCCCCCAGTGACTGAAGCAGTGGTGAGCAGGCTCACGCCCAGGATTCCACCCGGCCCACCCCAGTGAACTGTCACAGTAGGTGCGAGCCTCACTTCTGCACCTCTGGCCGTCCGCTTTCCTGTTCCATTGGCCACCTGCAGTTGACTGCAATGGGACTTGAATATGCTACTTGAGCCCAACTCTGGCACTGTGTAGATGAGGTCAGTTTGTTTTTCGCGAACATTGTGATGTCAGAGGATTTGTCTTAATTGTGTGTCTTCTGTCCCTCCAAGCTTCATGGACCCAGGGTTTCAGAGCCCGCTTATAGCAGTCTCATAACTCACCCTTCCCAGTTAGCCCAGGTTTGACCTTCGCTGCCGTATTTTGGCTAGTAAATTTCTCTGACTTTCAAAGGTTCAAGCAGAGTGTGTCTAAAGAGTGACATCTTTCATTGTGGATTATTCAGGTGTGATTTCTGTTTGCCTTCCATTTTATGGGAGCATTTTTTCTTTTCTATAGTATACTTGTCATGGTCATTCTCAGCTATCTCCCTTAGACATGCTTATCAGTCTGTTCTCCTTCAGTCTAAGTGATTAGTTTTGTATTTCCTTAATCACTGTATTTTCTCTAGGCCGAGGTATGACTGCTTTCATGATTCTTGGTGGTTCCCTTTGAATTTTCACACGTCACTAGTAGCAATCTTTGATACCCTAGCTTAGGTCAAACAAAGCACTGAGAACATGTGGTCATCTGGTTTGGTTAGACATCCTGAGATCAGAAACTCCAAATTCGCGGGGGTCCTGGCAACATCCTTCACGGACACAATGTTTCCGAGACAAATTAGACAAATCTGATGAATTCCTCTCTCCAAGAAAGATATTTTTCTGTCTTTTTCCGGATTTGGAAAGTTTCGAACTTGACACCTGATCCTTGAATGTTCTCCTAGATTTCCTCTAGGTATGGGCTTACTTTACTTCTATAGGCTCTGCCATTTGTTTGCCATACATCCTCAGCCCTGGCTTCTTTATTTTTCTTGAAACAGAATTGTAATGTCCAAATTTTCAGCCAACTTCCTTACATATGGTGTCCAAACACATAATCAATAATCCTTCTACAGCAAGAAGTAGGGGGAGAGAATTTGATTGGAGCCACACTGAGCACACTAGAGTGGGAGGGCAGCCTTCACGAAGGAATGAAGCCCTCTGGAAAAGGGTGCTTCTCAGCACACTTGTAGAGCCCTTACAAACAAAGAGACATAGCCCAAGCATGACAGGGGTCCATTCCTTCAATGCTTCCAAGACATCTCTTGGGACACATTAGCATGTACCCAGTGGTCCACCATGACGCCTGAGCTATGGAAAGTGAGACAGATCTTCAAAGAATGCTACGGGCCTGGGAAAGTAGGCATCAATTCTTCTCTTCAATGTCCTCAAGACATGCAGTCATTGTGTGGCCGGCTTCCAAGGTAGTGCAGAGGCAGAAGGGAAGGGACATTAGACAGGGTGAGACATCTTGCCAGTGAGAAGAATTAGATCTCTATGAAGAACCTTAGCAAAACAGGTGAGAGCCATGTCAATCGAAAACTAGCAAACGTTTTGGGAAAGAAATTCATGAAGACACAAGGAAAAAGAAGGATATTCTGGGATCTAGGAATGGAAGAATTAACACACTTGAAAGGTCCATACCGCAGAAAGGAATCTCTGGATTCCATGCAATACCAGTCAAAGTTGCAGCAACACTTGCCACAGAGATCGAAGAGAGAATCCTAAAATTTCTAGGCAGCAACAAGAGACCCTGAATAGGCAAAGGAATCCTCAGGAAAATGAAAAAAGCAGGACGTGTTACACTTTCTGATTTCAACATAGAGGACGAAGCGCTAGGTACCAAAAGGGCACAGTTTGCACCCAAAAACAGGCACACAGACCCATGCAACAGAATCGAGAGCCCAGAGAACAACTCAAACGTACGTGGACAGCCCCTTTCCGATGAGGGAGGCAGTAGGAGACAGTGGAGAAAGGAGAATCTCTACAATAAACGGTGCTGGGAAGCCTGCACAGCCACATGGAACACAACGAGAGTACACCATGATGTTACACGTGGCACACACACCACCTCAAAATGGATTAAAGCCTTGAATGGCATACTTGAAACCGTGAACCTTGTAGGAGAAGACCTACACAGAGTTCTCTTTGCGGTCTGTCTGAGCCGCCTATTTTGAAGAATCATGTCTGACTGGGCAAGGGCAACAAAGGAAACAAGAAACAAACGGGACCACATCAAATGCACACGCTTCTGCCCAGTCAAGGAAACCATCGACTCAATTCCAAGACAGCACAACAACTGGGAGAGGATGTTTGCAAACCAGACATCGGACAAGGGGTTAAAAGACCAAAGATGCAATCAACTCGCACAACTCCACGAGAAAAACAACAAGAAGCCAATGAAAACCTGCTCAAATGATGGAAACAGAGATTTCTCCCAAGAAGATTGAAAGAGGGCCAAAAGGTGCATGAAAACTTGTTCACATCATTAAGTCTCAGGCCAATGCAAATGCAAACTGCAAGGACACAGCAGCTCACTGTGGTCAGAATGGCTATAAGAAAACAGACCGGAAACAACAAGTGTCAGAGAGGAGGTGGAGAGAAGGGAAATCTCCTGCACTGCAAGTGGGAGTGGAAACCTGTGCAGCCAATATGGCAAGCGGTGTGGAACTGCGTCAGAAATTTAAGAATCCATGTCCCATATGATCCAGCTGTTCCTCTGAGGCGTGTTTGTCCAAAGAGCTCAGAAACACTACCTCATAAGGAGACGTGCACCGCTGATTTCACTACAGCCTTACTCCCGCTATCCAAGACTTGAAAGCCGCCCTGGTGCCCAGCAAGGGAAGAATGCATAAGGAAGATGGGCTATACCCGCACATGGCATACCACTCAGCTGGAACAAAGGTTGCATTCCAGCCATTTGTGACACCCAGAATGGCTGTGAGGGTTTTAGGGGAAGTGAAAGAAGCCCCAGGGAGAACGTCAAATACCATAGGATCTCTCTTACAAGGAGAAGAAAAAGCAAGCACTAACCAACAGGTGGCACGGGACATTTTATTGGGAGTTCCCAGATGCAGAGCGGGGTGGTGGGGGAGGGTGAAAGAGATGATGAGGCACCAGTGTGCAGTGAGGGGTTGTGATTCAGCTTTAGCTGGTGAAGATGATGTAACCTACACAGAAGTCTAAACCAATGAGGATGCAAATCTGAAAGATATAGGATGTTCTAATGCAGGGTTATGGCAATAAATTCACCTAAAATCAAAAATCCAAAACGGGGTCCAGAATGACGTCATAATGCTTTTGGGGCTGAAAGCGTCTAGAGAAGGTGAACTTCCAAGGATGGAAAATCACCTCAAAATTCTTACTGATTCTACAGAAAGGTAGACCATTCCAAATAGATGAAGAGGAATACTACCCACAGAACATAATGTGTGCTAAACCCATGAACCAAGGGAAAATGTTACCGTCCATGATGTTAATAGAAATCACCTTCACGAATAATCCCAACAAGCCCACGTCTTCCCAAGTTCAGACAAAAGGTTGGTCCAAAATAAGAATTCAGGGCCGGCTTTGTGGTGGAGTGAGTAAGTGCCCACCTTCCACTTGGGTGGCCGGGGCCTCACTGTTTCACATTACGGGTGCAGATCACTTTAGCAGTGTTAGGAAATACAGATTTCATGGTACGGTGCAGACAGATATCATAAATAAGTAGCAATTCTGACGATACGTTATCAATTCGCACCAGAAAGAGCTCCATGAGAATATTACAATCAATGAACGCATCTGGTACACTTCCCCAAAGTAAGAAGGAAGGAAGACATGTGACCTGCCAAGGTGGAATTGGCAGAGTGCTAGGAGATGATACGATCATTGCACATGAGAGGATTGCCTGGGCAACTTAAACTTGGGAAGGAGTCCAGGACTTTCTGTGGGGATGGTCCACCCACTTGGCCATCTACACAAGATATAAGAGATACAACCAAGGATAATCTTATACTGGAAAGAAACCAGTGTCTAGGAAAGGAGGCATCGATTCTTCTCTTCAATGTCCTCAAGACATCATTTTTGACTTTGGATTATGCTTAAGGAAGAAGGACAACTTAGTTCTGATAGGTCCCAAGTGTGGCATCTTGTTTCCAATCAAGTTTCAAGCTTGAATCAGCATGCTGTCCCCATAGACTTGAATAGATGACAATGTTCTCCTCTCAGTTCTCCCCTCTATTCTCCCTTCTTGCCAAGGATTCCTTCTTATCCCTTGAATCAGAGTCAGTTTGATCTCTTCTACTTTCTGTGCCAGCTTTCTGTTTGTCAAAGATGTTTCTTGTTATCTCTCCCTTTAATAGCCTATCCTAGGCCAACCCTCAGACTGTAACCATGTGGCCCCCTTGGGGGACATGTTCACCATGATGTCATAAAGAACGTCCTAATTCTAAGTTGTCCTGACAACCTACATGCACACAGAGTTTCAGAGCTATCTCACACCAGTCTGACTCTTAACCCTTTCCAGAAAGGATAGTTTTCCTTTTTCTGGATTTCTTGTCGGTTTCTAACTTTCTCCTCGAACTTTGAAAGGCCTAGCACAATCTCCCTAGACACTGGTTTCTTTCCTGTAAGATTATCCTGGGTTGTATCTCTTATATCTTGTGCAGGCGGCCAAGTGGGTGGACATTCCCCAGAGAAAGTCCTGGACTCCCTCCCAAGTTGAAGTTGCCCAGGCAATCCTCTGATGCGCAATGATCATGTCATCTTCTAGCAATCTGCCAATTCCACCTTGGCAGGTCACATGTTTTCCATCCTTCTTCCTTTGGGGAAGTGTACCAAATGCGTACATAGATTGTAATAGTCTGGTGGTTCTTTTTCTGTTGTGTGTTGGTAAGCTATCCTCACAATGGCTACTTATTTATGATCTCTGTCTGCACCGTACCATGAAATCTATATTTACTAACACTGCTAATGTGATCTGCACCCGTGATGTGAATCAGTGAGGCCCGGACGGCCAAAGCAGGACGTGGGCACTTACCCGGTCTACCACAGGGCCGGCCCTGAATTGTACTTTTGGACCAACCTTTAGCCTGAGCTTGGGAAAACGTGTGCCTGTTTGGATTATTCGTGAAGGTGATTAGTAGTAACATCATGGACAGTAACCTTTTCCTGTTGTTCGTGGGTTTAGCATGGATCATGTTCTTTGGGGAGTATTCCTCTTCATCTCTTTGGAATGGTTTACCTTTCTGTAGCATCATTAAGAATTTTAAGGTGATTTTCCATCCTTGGAAGGTCACCTTCGCGAGTCTTTTTCAGCCCCCAAAGTTTTATGCCATCATTCTGGACCCCTTTTTGGATCTTTGACTTTTGCTGAATTTATTTCCATAAACGTGCATTAAAACATCCAATATCTTTCAGATAGCTTACATCATCGTCACCAGCGTAAGCCTAATCACAGGCCCTCACCACACTCTTGTGCCTCACCATCTCTTTCCCCCACCCCCCCCCACTGACCTGCTTTGCCTCCGGAAATCCCCAATCAAATGTGCCATGCCACCTGTTCATCATCTGGGTAGGTTTGACATCCTGAGATCAGAAGCTCCAAATTCGAGGTGGACCATGAAACCCCCTTCATGGACACAGTGTCCTTCTGTCTTAAGTATAATCCAAAGTCAAGAATGTTCTCATGAGGACATTGAAGAGAAGAATCGATGCCTCCTTTCCTATGCCTCTAGCATTCTTTGAAGATCAGTCTCACTTTCCAAAGCTCTGGCATCATGGGTTCCCACTGGGTACATGTTAATGTGTCTCTTTGTTTGGAAGGGCTTTACAAGTGTGCTGAAATGCACCCTTTTATACAGGGCTTCATTTCTTAGTGAAGGCAGTATGTCCATGAAAGGGGTTGACAGGACACCGCGAATTTGGAGTTTCTGATCTCAGGATCTCAAATCAACCCAGATAACCACGTGTTCTCAGTGCTTAGTTAGACCCAGGCTAGGATAGCAAGCAGTCCTACAAGTGACCGGTGCAAATTCAAAGACAACAACCAAGAATCACGAAAGCACTCACACCTTGGACTAGAGAATATACGGTGATTTAAGAAATACAAAATTAATCATTACGAACTGAGGAGAACAGACTGATAAGCATATGTAAGGGAGATAGTTGAGAAAGACCATGACGAGTATAATATGGAAAAGAAAAAAGTTCCAGAAAATGGAAGCTGAACAAAAGTCACACCTGAATAATCCACAATGAGAGATGTCAGTCTTTACACAGACTCTGCTGGAACGTTTGAAAGTCAGAGAAATTCACAAGCCAAAAGACGGCAGCAAAGGTCAAACCTGCGCTAACTGGGAATGGTGAGTTATTAGACTGCTCCAAGCAGGCTCTGAAGCCCTGTTTCGATGAAGCCTGCTGGCACAGCATAGACACAATTATGACAAATCCTCTGACATCGCAGTGGACCCAAAAAACAACCTGGTCTCATCTACACAGTGCCAGACTTGGGCTCAAGTAGCATATACAAATCCCATTGTACTCAACTGCAGGTGGCCAAAGGAACATGAAAGGGGCCTGGCAGTGGTGCAGTAGTTAGGTCCACACCTTCCGGGTCGGTGGACCGGGGTGGGCTGGGTGGAATCCTGGGTGTGAGCCTACTAACCATTGCTTCAGTCATCCTGGATCTGGCGGCCAAGGTAGTGTAGAGGCAGATGGGAAGGGACGTTAGACAGGGCCAAATTTCCACAGCAAACACAGGAGCATTGCCAGCAGATGTGAGCTCAGTGGTGCACTTCTGCCAAAACAAAACGGATTACAAGTTGCAAAGAATACAAAAACTGAAGCTCAAAAAAACAAAACAAAAGAAAACAAACACATTGACAGTAAGAAGAATAAGATCTATATGAAGAACCTTGGCAAAACAGGTGAAAGCCATGTCAATTCGAAAACAAGCAAATCTTTGAGGAAAGGAATTCCAGAAGACACAAGGAAAAAGAAGGATATTTCGGGATTTAGGAATGGAAGAATTAACAGGAAGATGGGCTATAGCCAAGCAATTGCATACCGGAAACACTGAAGCTGAAAAGAAAAAGTGAAAAACTGCATGCCAGTGAGAAGGATGAGATCTCTATGACGAAACTTAGGAAAACATGTGAAAGCAATGTCAATGGAAAACTAACAAACGTTGGGGGAAAGAAATTCAAGAAGACACAAGGAGAAAGAAGGAGATTCCAGGATCTAGGAATGGAAGCATCAACACACTTGAAACGTCCATACCACAGCAAGGAATCTCTGGATTCCATGCAATCCCAGTCAAAGTTGCAGCAATGTTTCCCACAGGGACAGAAGAGGGAATCCTAAAGTTTCTAGCCAGCAACGAGAGACCCTGACTAGGCAAAGGAATCCTCAGGAAAACGAAAAAAGCAGGACGTGGCACACTTTCCGATTTCAACATAGAGGACGAAGCACTAGGTACCGAGACGGCACAGTCTGGGCCCCAAAACAGGCACACAGACCCATGCAACAGAATCGAGAACCCAGAGCCCAACTCAAACGTACATGGACAGCCCACTTTCGACCAGGGAGCCAAGAGGAGACAGCGGAAAAAGGAGAGTCTCTACAATAAACGGTGTTGGGAAGCCTGCACAGCCACATGGAACACAACGAGAGTACACCATGATGTTACACCTGGCACACACACCACCTGAAATGGATCAAAGCCTTGAATGGCAGACTTGAAACCGTGAACCTTGTAGGAGAAGACCTAGGCAGAGTGCTCTTTGCCATCTGTCTGAGCCGCCTGTTTGGAAGAAGCAAGTACGACTGGGCAAGGGCAACCAAGTAAACAAGAAACCAACGGGACCACGTCAAATGTGGACGCTTCTGCCCAGTGAAGGAAACCATCGACTGAATGCAAAGATCGCACAACAACTGGGAGAGGATGTTTGCAAACCCCACATCGGACAAGGGGTGAAAAGCCCAAAGATGCAATCAACTCGCATGTCTCCACAAGAAAAAAAACGGCAAGCCAATGAAAACCTAGGCAAAAGATGGAAACAGAGATTTCTCCCAAGAAGACCGAAAGAGGGCCAACGGGTGCATGAAAACTTGTTCACCATCAAGTCTCAGGCCAATGCAAATGCAAACTGCAAGGGCACAGCAGCTCACTGTGGTCAGAATGGCTATAAGGAACCAGACAGGAAGCAACAAGTGTCAGAGAGGAGGTGGAGAGAAGGGAAGCCTCCTGCACCGTTGGTGGCAGTGCAAACCGGTGCAGCCACTATGCCAAGCGGTGTGGAACTGCCTCAGAAGTTTAAGAATCCGTGTCCCATATGATCCAGCTATTTCTCTGCGGCGTGTTGATCCAAAGAACTCGGAAACACTACTGCATAGTGTTCAAGCAGAATCTGTGTAAAGACTGACGTCTATCACTGTGGATTATTCACATGTGATTTCTGTTGGCGTTCCACTTGACAGGACCTTATTTTCTTTTCCATACTCCAATCGTCATGGTCTTTCTGAGATATCTCCCTTTGGTATGCTTATCAGTGCGTTCTCCTTCATTCCATGTTATTCATTTTGCATTTCTTTAATCACCTTAGGTTCTGTAGGCCGAAGTGTGAGTCCTTTCATGATTGTTGGGTGTTGTCTTGGAATTTTTATAGGTCACTTGTAGGAATCTTTGCTATCCTGGTCGAGTTGACACTGAGCCCTGAGAATTCGTGGTTGTCTTGGCTGGTTTGACATTCTGAGATCAGAAACTCCAGATTCGTGGGGGTCCCAGCAACCGAGTTCACGGACATTATGTTTCTGAGGCAAGTTAGCAAAAGCTGATGAACTCCTCTCTCCAGGTAACAGATTTTTCTGTCTCTTTTCTGGATTTGGGAAATTTCGAACTTAACCCCTGATCCTTGGGCGCTCCACCAGATTAGGTCTAGATACTGGCTTACTTCATTTCCACAGGGTTTTCTATTGGTTTGACTTACATCCTCAGCTCTGGCATGTGTAGTTTTCTTTAAATATAATGGTAGTGTTCTAATTTTCAGCCAACCCCCTTCAATATGGTGTCAAAACACAGAGTCAGTACTCTTTCTACGGCAAGAGATAATGGGAGAGAATTTCATTGGAGTCCAACTGAGCACGCTAGCTTGGGGGGGGCAGCCTTGACACAGGAATGAAGCCCTCTGGAAAAGGGTGCTTTTCAGCACACTTCCAGTGTCCTTCCAAACCAGCAGACATACTCAAAGAATGACAGGCGTGCATTTCTTCAAGGCTTCAAAGAGATGTCTTGGGACACATTAGCATGTACCCAGTGGGCCCCCATGACTCCAGAGCTGTGGAAAGGGAGACTTCTCTTCAAAGGATGCTAGGGGCGTATGATGGAGTCTTCGATTCTTCTCTTCAATGTCCTCAAGAGATCATTCTTGACTTTGGATTATGAGTAAGGCAGAAGGCCAACATAGGACTGATAAGCACCAAGTCCGGCCTCTTGTTTCAAATCAAGTTTCAAGGTTGAATCAGCACGGCCTCCCCATCTACTCCAGTAGATGACAATGTTCTCCTCTCAGCGCTTGTCCCTCTATTAGCGCTTCTTCCCAGTCATTCCTTTCTTATCCCTTGAATCAGCGTCTCTTTGATCTCTTCAAGTTTCTGTGCCTGGTTCCTGTTGGGAAAAGCTGTTTCTGGGTATCTCTCACTTCACTATCACAGCCTAGGCAAATACTCGCCCTGGAAACATGTGGCCATCTTTGGTGACATGTTCAGCGTGATGTCATAAACACCCTCGGATTTTTCTAAGTTATCCTGACAACGTCCATGCACACAGTGTTTGAGAGCCATCTCATACCAGTCTGAAGACTCCATCTTTCCAGGTAGAATAGTTCTCCTTGTTGTGCATTTCTTATCAGTTTCTAAGATTCTCCTTGAACATTGAAAGGTCTACTACCTTCCCTCCAGAGACCGGTTTCTTTCCTTTAAGATTATCCTGGGTTTTACCTCTTACCTTTTGTGGATATGGCCAAATGGGTGGATTTTCCACAGAGAAAGTCCTGGAGTCCCTCCCAAGTTGAATTTGCCCAGGCAATCCTCTGACTCGTGTGATCACCTGGCAGTCTGACAATTCCACCTTGTCGGGTCACATGTCTTCCTTCCTTCATCATTTGGGGACGTTTACCTGATACGTTCATAGATTGTAATATTCTCATGGTTCCTTTTCTGGTGCGTATTGATAAGTTCTCCTCACAATTTCTACTTCTTTATGATCTCTGTGCCGACCAGACCATGAAATCTGGATTTCCCATTGCTATTAATCTGATCCCCACCCATGATGCTAGGCGGTGATGCCCGGGCCGCCCAAGAGGAATGTGGGCACTTACTTGCTACACCACAGCGCAGGCCCTGAATTGGAATTTTGGAGCAATCTTTCGCTGAACTTGGGAAGAAGCTGCGCTTTTTTGATCATTCCTGAAGGTAATTAGTAGTGACCTCATAGAGGGTAACATTTTTTCCCTTGGTTCATGAGTTTAGCACGGAACACATTCTCTTTGTAGTATTCATCCTTTGCAATGGTCGACCATTCTGTAGCATCATTAAGCATTTTGAGGAGCTTCACAATCCTTAGAAGTTCATCTCTCTAATCTCTTTCAGCATCAAAAGCTTTATGCTGCAAATATGCACACCTTTTAGGATTTTTTCTTTCCCTCTGGGAACCACCAATCCAAAGGGAAGGCTGGTATCCAAAGCTAGAATGTTCAGTTTGGCAACAATGAAATTCTCTCCCCCATCCCTCGCCATAGAAGAGTATTGCTTATGTGCTTTGACACCATATGTGAGGAAGTTGACTGAAAATTAGAACATTACACTTATATTTAACGAAAAATAAACAGGACAGAGATGACGATGTAAGTCGAACATCTAACAAATCCTACAGAAATAAAGTAAACCAGCATCCAGACGTAGTCTACTGAAATGATCAAGGATCCAGGTTCCACTTCGAGCGTTCCCAAATTCAGAAAAGAGACATAAAAATATCTTACCGGTAGGGATGAATTCATCAGATTTGTCTAATTTGTCTCAGAAACATTATGTCCATATGGTGGTTGCCAGGACAACCTAGGATTTGGAGATTATGATCTCAGAATGTCAAACCAACCAATATGACCTCGCGTTCTCAGTGCTCCATTGGACCTAGGCTAGGATAGCAAAGATTCCTTTAAGTGAACAATTGAAATTCAAAGACAATACCCAAAAATCATGAAAGCACTCACACGTCGGCCTAGAGAACATATGGTGACTAAAGAAATACAAAATTAATAACTTGAATGAAGGAGAAGGGACTGATAAGCATACCTATGGGAGACAGCTGAGAAAGACTATGACAATTGATGTGGATTAAGGCTGCCCCAGCTCGAAAAGCCCAAGGTTATGTGGTGTACATGCAGAAGTATATGACCCGGTGAATTTCTTTTGGTATGAATTAGAGGTGCCCCAGTGAGAGAAGCCCAGGTCATGCTCACCTACATGCCTATCTATATGGCCAGATTCGTATCTAATATTATATGACCACACAATAACCAGACCCCATCTGAACTGAAATCCTTTAATGACGTTTACATCATATTTTCTTTTTCCAGTAAAAATAAGTCATGTACCCATGACTCATAAAATTAGCCCTTACCCTCAACTCAGGGCAGCAGCAGGAGCTCTGACTGCCCATGGGTCCTTTCTGCATTCAGCAGCAGCAGCAGCTCTTTGCTGCCCATGGGTCCTGTCCCCATGCAGCAACTCTTTACTGCCCATGGGTCCTGTCCCCATGTTATCCTGTAACGTTCTCTAAATAAAAGAGCACCACTACCAGACGTTGAGAGTCCAAGAAATCTTTCAACTCTTCAGCTCGCTGAGCCTGCATCATATCTTGTGTCCTGTATGGGGAACTTGCTTCATCAGTTTTTGAGCTCGACTTCTGGTAAGTGCTCCTTTCTTCCTGGTGCCTCTCTCTTTTTCGAGGATGGATCTAAACTCACTTCTTCATCAGGAACTTTCTTGGTTAGCTCTATGAATCGATGTTTGCTGCCCATGGCTACTCTATGGGGCAAATCATGGCATTCAGCTTGAAGAGAATCAGTAGCTTAAGCCTCAGGGTGACGTAGCATGAATTAATCCATTCCTTCCTGAGTCTATCTCTAATATATAAATATCACCTGGGCATGCAGAGGCCATTTAAGTCATTAGGATGGTTGGCAATCTGCAAGACTCCAGTGGAAGGGTTCTTCTCCTAAGGCTGGATTGGGATACCTCCCATGGCAGCTGACCAGGCTCTGAACTGTGCAAATGTCCCAATCGGGAATCGAGTCCAAGGAAACTACCAAAGTCTAACCTTTGCTTGAGTATGGGAAACCCTTCTTCAGAGAATGACTCCAACACGCAATTGGGTAGAATGTCCCTCAGAGTGGCGGAAAATTCCTCACACTTTTTCTCCATTATGTTCTCTCTTAAACTTCTCCTTTTGTCTCGGGGACCATTCACCAGGCACCTATTACTGCCAGGCAGAATAGGAAAGATGTTCACCAGGCACCTGTTACTGCCAGGCATCTGAGGGAAGGTATACAAGGGATGCAATGCTGGCAGACACCCCCGTCACCCCTTGCTATAGGAACCCCACAGTAGGAACAACAGGTGGGATGCTGCCGTAGGTTCAGGGGGCATTTTCAAGGTAATGGACGTGTCTCTTTCATCTTTGTTAGAGATACAATGGCCATTTTCGTCTCCTTTTGAGCTTTGCAACTGGGAAACAAAGAAATCTTTCAAGAGTCAAGTCCTCCAACACTGGGAGCCCCAACTTTGGCTTTCTGGGCCTGATCACCCTGGCGACCCCAAGTAGGGTGCCCTCTGTTGGCGGTTGACCAATTGAATATTTTAGTCACCTACTGAGTTGGCTATGAGGGTAGGAAATCTGTGATGTTTTCTGTGAACAGTCATGCTACGGTTGTGTGCCACAGCACGGGAACTGTTGTGTGATTGTTATCTTGAGAACCCTCTGAGCGGCCATGAGGGTGAGGTCTGGTGTCTTCTTTTCCTTTCTTTGTTTTGGTCATCATCTCCTCTGTTGTCACCAAGTCGACGTTAAGATCAGGCTGGACCTGATCAGAACCTGCACCTTCTGTGAAATTGAAAAGCTTGAAAACATTTTTCAGGGGACTTAACTCTCAACCCAGGTACTTGGAGCCCCGGCCCCCAGTCAGTTCCAGGCCTTTGTAGGCACTCCACCCTTCTCCACTCCACTGTCAGTCGCACACTGGCTTTACTGCCATGGGGAATGCCATAAGCATCCCCAGAGACTCACCACTCAGAATCATTCCAACTAATTAGAAACACTTTCAATTGTCTGGGTTATGGCACAGAAACTGCAGCTGGGAGAAAGTTTGTGAGGTTTCTCTGTGCCTTTATGGTGCAGTTGGACAGGTAGATCAACCTAGAACGTCCTTCAAGTTACAGTCCAGTTTCTGAGAAATCAAGAGCAACTGTCCTTAGAAAGTCCTTGCAAGACTGGAAAGACAGTTCTAGAGGCAGCTCAGTTTCGACCTAGTTCCTTTATCATGAAAAGAATTATCATCCCCCCTCTCCAGGAACTACTATCTAGCCAATCACTCAGTCTTAAGACTCAAAAAAAAAAGAAAGAAAGAAAGGAGGGGAAAGGATAAATGGCCATAAGTGTGTCATTGCAAAAAGTATAGCATCTAGAGAGTCTTCTCCATAAGCATTAGTAAAAGGGCTCAAAACAAAGTTTGGATTCATAACTGGTGAGCTTTATATTATTCTACCTGATTCACGGCAGTAGCTTTTAAAACGATAGTTGTACAGTCTCTGAGTATGTGTGTCTATGTGTACGTTATACATGTGATATGTTTACCCCTGGATGGTATGGCCAAAATAAAGATCTCTGTTTAGTTGGCTTAAAGTAAGTGCTTTCATAAATTCTAAATGTAGTAGAAATTAACTCAGTGCCTTTCAAAGTTAACTACATGTGAATTAACATTTGGTAAATGAAAGCTTCTTTAAGTTTGTTGGTTTGACTGAAAATAGTCTTGTTGTCAGAGTTGTCAGTATTTGCATAGGATGCAGGCATTCAGCCTCGGTTTACTAGTCATATAAGTTCACGTTGTCTGTTAAATTTGTCAGCGAAATAATATATTTAAATGATGACCAGTTTTGTCTAATGCCTCATGAGGGTTCTGTAGGTAATCTGAACATAATTGTTGGAAACAAATGCTTTAAATACATAAAACTCATAAAAGTGAATACAATAACATTTATGGTCTCTATACTTGGGGGAAAAAAACAGCTTCAAATTCTTTTGGTAACAATCTTGAATTTTGCCAAGTAAAGTTAAATAATAAATATCTGAATATCTGGATCATTTTTGGATAGGATGAAACACTGAATCATTATTAATAAACACATCTAAGTTATCTACTTTTGGCTTCTTATGAAAGAGGCTAAAAGCGTGTGGGTGTATTAAAAAGCATGCCTTGTGTTTTGTTGTAAAGCAGCGTGTTTCTAAACTTATGAAGTGTTTAGAATACTGATAGAAAGGACAATCCATAATTGTTTACCTTTTTAGTGTTTGCTAGGTCTGTTAAGGGTTAAAGTTCTAATTACCTTATGGAATTAAACCTACTGCAAATTACTAAGGAAAAGAGCTTTGTATTTAAGGAGGTTAAAATGGATGCTTTCAGTAAAAAAGGTATCAAGAATGGAAATATTTTTGTTTGATGGGTTAAGAAAGATAAATTTGTCGTGATGTACCAGAAAGGAAAAAACAAAGACTTTGGGTCAAATTCTGAAAACAAAAAAGAAAGTTGTAGAAGGTTTGTGAAGGAGAAATTCTGAAAGGAGTTTTATGCCTGGTCAAGTAGACTAAAGTAAGTTCAATTAAGTGCATAAGTTTGAAAGTTCAAAATAAGTAGGTGCAGAAATTCAAGTTTGGTTTTCTCTAAAAGGATATATTTTCTTGAACTTTCGATCTGCTCTTGGTAAAGAGGTCTTAAAAGCTATTCCTTTGAGTAAGTCTACCTAAGAGACAAATCTGTTTTGTGAAAATAATGACTGAGGTCACTCTTAAGATTTTTGACTCTGTTATCACTTTGAATAGATACCCGAGCATTGCTTCACAGGGAGTGTTGCTTTCTATTTGAACAAGCATTTGAAAAGCTTTTGATATGTTTTGACAAGCTTCTCCCTCAAAAACATTCAAATGCTGAATGAAGGCTTTCTTTTGACCTGGTAGGCAGAAGAAAAATTACTCTGAGGATTTTTAGAGGGCCCCTGAGACTTCTCGAAGACATTTGCTCTCTCTTCCTATAAGAAGGAAGATATTAAACTAATTAGGCTTACTTGGTCTATTAAATTACATGGGAAACATTGTGAAATAAGTGATGATAGACTTCCTTAGGTGGTATAAGATGGGTAAATGTTATAATATAGGTGTCAAAATTATATAGCATTCCTAAGAGTCTGATCTTTCCTGGTTAACAGTCATAAGTCCAATTATTATCAGCAAGTGTTATATGTCACCGAAGTAGCCAAGTTTCTTTGGCAATTGCCCTTTTGAGTCCTTTGTCCATTTCCAGGTAGTTGTTGTTTTACTCTGATGCTTTTTTCTTTTGCAAATATGCTTCATCTTCTGAGAAATTCCAGGAAAGGGTTCTGACACAAAGGTTCTAAACGACAGGCTTCTGATAAACTTTCAGATTGTAAAACTGAACGGAGTAAGAAATTACAGAATTCTAACGAAACTAAGCTCATCGATCTGATAACAGAAAACTCAGCTCAAGAATTGATTATACAGGACTGTGTGAACTGATGAGGATGGTTGTAATTTTTTAGAACTTCTGTTTGAAATATTGTTCAGTTTTGATGTGTTGTTTTGTTTTCTCGTAATGAAGGAAAGCTTTTTCTCTTTTCCCTTATGCTCACAATGACTCACAGCCATTTGGTGAAATTATACCTTCATGAGCAAAACTGAAACATTTATCTTTTTCTCCCTACCTTATCCCTAAGAAATTTGGAAACCCTTTGTCACTGAGTATGGTTATTTAGTGGCAATATTTGCATAAGTTCCATAAGAATCTGTTCACCTTATAACAGGCCACATTGGTTACACTACCAAGGCTTTGACTGGAATGTCATATTTGAAACATACAGGCTCAGATATGACAAGACAGCATTTCAGGAACAAAGATTGGACTTTCTGGAATACAGTCCCTAGGAAACATGGGCCTGGTACCTTGTTTACAGAGATTCTGGCAATCTTGCCCGGTCGCTAAGGAAGCTTGCTTATCTGCCAGATGAAAGGAACCTCCGAATATTTTGGTGGACCTCAAAGAGAACTGAACTCACATCTGTAGGTACTGCAGGCCAAATCTGATGGCAAGTCCTTGGCTTGGCTTTTCTGGCATCTAGAGGCCTTCACAGATCAATGTGAGATTACTCTCCCTGGGGCAGCCCCAATTCATACTAGAAAAATATGCACCAGGTCATGTAGTTTGGCATGTAGGCCAGGTCACCTTGGGCTTCTCTAGCTTGGGCAGCATTAATCCACATCATAAACCACCCCTGAACCCATTATGACCGGAAATCTTTGGGGATATGAATGATGGTCAGTCTTCTGTAACTACTTCTGGCTGTACAAGGTCGTAGAGCTGCCCCAAAATGGGGCCATAGGTACAGGTAGGAAGTTCAGTGGACCAGAAGTCTTCACCGGTGGAGTTCAAGGGTGACAAGTTGTACAGAGCCTCTGGAGACTAGAGAATCCTTTGACGAGAGGTGGTCCAGGAGGTGAAACATTTTTGACATGCTAAAGACAAACAACGAAAGAGACAACAAATTATAATAAGAAATACAAGCAGTATGTTTAACCCAATGAATAAGATTTTGAAGTACTGCAGAAACCTGGTCCTGACTAGGAGTTCAACCAGTCGTTTACAGTTAGGGTTGGTCAGACATGGATTTAATTTGGTGGCTGGGATAGGAAGCCAGAAATATTTTGATGGTAGTCAGGAATATAGACACAACATTGTTTTTATAATGACACTGGTGCCCCCTTGTGCTGCTGTCAAGACATCCAGTGCCATTTGGATTTGGAGGACTGCCTTACACACTTGGGATACTTCTAAATTGAGCAGCGAAATGCTATGTTGTGTATCATTTAATGCCTTCATAGTAAATTTGTTTAGGACTTCCGTGTGCAAGATGATATTTTCGATTCCTAATTGGGGAAGGAAAATTGCGGAAAGATGGTCATACCAGTGGAAGACAGAGCGGGTCCAGTGCTGTTGCAGGTTGGGTAGCTTAGCAGGAGCAGATATAGTAAATGTAGTTCTACCTTGCATCCAGACAAAGCCTAGGGTGCATCATCCAATCCATCCAGGTGGCAGCCAAGGTAATAAATTGGAGCCACATATCCACTGAGCACCGTTAGGGGCTAACCAATGCATTCTGGGCAGTCTATCCCAGTCAGTCCCAAACTAACCAGTATTTTTTTTTAAGGCTATGACATAAGAACACATATAAAAGGGATTTTTTCCCAAGGTCCGCTGCTATTAGGCCATGTATCACAGGTGTGGTTGGTTTGTTCCCAACAGAGAGTGGCCTTTTACTGAGTTGCCCACTAGTAGGAGTGAACCAAATATACTCATCCCAAATTAGATATGGTCCATCCTGTGTGTATCGATAAGTTGGGGACTGTACTGTTGGAACTTGTTTTGTTTGATACACCTGTGACAAGGCAAATCTAGTTAGTATTTGGACAGTAGTATTGAAAGAAAATGTTTGATTGTGGCCAGGGAACTCCGAGGTGTCAGAGATAGATGGCCACAAGGAGACATTACGATTAGTAATAGATGAATCTTGAGGAAGAAAAGAGCTAGAATCTAGTATCCATGAATGGCTACTATAGCTTCTACAGAAGCGTAATTTTTTGCTCTCTTAAATCATCCTCATTTTTACAAAAGGTAGCCAAATCATGATTAACACGTTTGCAAATAAAGTGTAGTTTCAATACAAATTGCTCCAATTATTTACATAAGAGCAGAAAGAATCGGAATTGCTTATACAGGTTTTTTAAAATCTGCTTTGCTGGAATTTTTTCTGAGGCGTCTCAGATTGAACTGTGAAGGCCTCTAGATGCCAGAAAAGCCAAGCCAAGGAGTTGCCATCAGATTTGGCCTGCAGTACCTACAGATTTGAGTGGCGTTCTCTTTGAGGTCACCCAAAATATTCGGAGGTACCCTGCACCTGCCAGATAAGCAAGATTCCTTAGTGACCGGGCAAGATTGCCAGAATCTCTGTAAACAAGGTACCAGGCCCATGTTTCCAAGTGGCTGTATTCCAGAAAGTCCAATCTTTGTTCCTGAAATGCTGTCTTGTCATATCTGAGCCTGTATGTCTCAAACGTGACATTCCAGTCAAAGCCTTGGTAATATAACCAATGTGTCCTGTTATAAGGAGAACAGATTCTTATGGAACTTATGCAAATATTGCCACGAAATGACCATACTCAGTAACAAAGGGTTTGACAATTCCTTAGGGATAAGGTAGGGAGAAAAAGGTAAATGTTTCAGTTTTGCTCATGAAGGTATAATTTCACCAAATGGCTGTAAGTCATAGTTAGCATAAGAGAAAAGAGAAAAAGCTTTCCTTCATTACGAGAAAACAAAACAACACATCAAACCTCAACAATATTTCAAATAGAAGTCCTAAAAAATTACAATCATCCTTATCAGTTCTCACAGTCCTATATAATCAGTTCTTGGGCTGAATCTTCTGTTAGTACATTGATGAACTTAGTTTCTGTTAGAATTCTGTAATTTCTTACTCCGTTCAGTGTTACAATCTGAAAGTTTATCAGAAGCCTGTCGTTTAGAACCTTTGTGTCAGAACCCTTTCCTGGAATTTCTCAGAAGACGAAGCATATTTGCAAAAGAAAAAAGCATCAGAGTAAAACAACAACTACCTGGAAATGGACAAAGGACTCAAAAGGGCAATTGCCAAAGAAACTTGGCTGCTTCTGTGACATATTAAACTTCCAGATAATAAGTGGACTTATGACTGATAACCAGGACAGATCAGAATTTTAGGAATGCCATATAATTTTAAGACATCTATATTAATAACATTTACCCATCTAATAACACCTAAGAAAGTCTATCATTACTTGTTTTACAATGATTCCGGTGCAATGTACTAGAGCAAATAAGTCTAATTAGTTTAGTATTTTCCTCCTTATAGGAAGAGAGAGCAAATGTCTTTGAGAAGTCTCAAGGGCACTCTGAAAATCCTCAGATTAATTTTTCTTCTGTCTATCAGGTCAAAAGACAGCCTTCATTTAGGATTTGAATATTTTTGAGGGAGAAGCTTGTCAAAACATATCAAGAGCTTTTCAAATGCTTGTTCAAATGTGAAACAACACTCACTGTGAAATATGCTCAGGTATCTATTCAAAGTGATAACAGAAAGAGTCAATAATCTTAAGAGTGACCTAAGTCATTATATTCACAAAACAGGTTTGTCTCTTAGGTAGAGTTACTCAAAGGAATAGCTTTTATAACCTCTTTATCAAGAGCAGATCAAAAGTTCAAGAAAATGTACCCTTTTAGAGAAAACCAAATTTGAATTTCTGCAACTACTTATTATTAACATTCAAACTCATTCACTTAATTGAACTTACTTTGGTCTTCTTGACCAGGCATAAAACTCCTTTCAGATTTTCTTCTTCACAAACCTTCTAAAACATTCTTTTATGTTTTCAGAATTGGTCCCAAAGTTTTTGTTTTTTCCTTTCTAGTACTTCAGGACGAATTTATCTTCCTTAACCAATCAAACAAAAATATTTCCATTATTTATACCTTTTTTACTGAAAACGTACATTTTAACTTTCTTGAATACAGATCTCTTTTTCTTAGTAATTTCCTGTAGCTTTAATTACGTAGGTTAATTAGAACTTTTAACCCTTAACAGACCTACTAAACACTAAAAAGGAAAACAATTATGAATTGTCTCTTATATCAGCTTTCTGAACACTTCATAAATTTAGAAACACGCCACTTTACAATAAAACACAAGGCATGGTTTTTAATACACCCACAGGCTTTTAGCCTCTTTAAGAAGAAGCCAAAAGTAGATAACTTAGATGTGTTTATTAATAATGTTTCAGTGTTTCGTCCTATTCAGAAACGACCCAGATATTCAGATTTTTATCATTTAACTTAACTTGGCAAAACTCAAGATGGTTACCAAAAAGCATTTTGAAGCTGTTTTTCTTTCCCAAACTATACAGACCATAAAAGTTTTTGTACTCACTTTAATGAGTATTATCTATTTAAACCATTTGTTTCCATCAATTATGTTCAGATTACCTACTGAAACCTCATGAGGCCTTAGACAAAACTGGTCATCATTTAAAGCTATTGCTTTGCTGACAAATTTAGCAGACAACGTGAACTTATATGACTAGTAAACCCAGGCTGAATGCCTGCATCCCTATGCAAATACCGACATCCCTGACAGCAAGACTATTTTCAATCAGACCAACAAACTTAAACAGTCTTTCATTTACCAAAGGTTAATTCACATGACGTTAACTTTGAAAGGCACTGAGTTAATTTCTACTGCATTTAGCATTTATGTAAACACTTACTATAAGCCAACTAAACAGAGATCTTAATTTTGGTCATACCACCCAAGGCTGAAAATATCACATGTATAACCTACACATAGACACGCATACACAGAGACTGTACAACTACTGTTTTAAAAGCTGCTGCCGTGAATCAGGTACAATAATGTAAAGCTCACCAGTTATGAATGTAAACTTTGTTTTGAGCCTTTTTACTAATACTTATGGAGAAGACCCTCGAGATGCTAGACTCTTTCAATGGCACCCTTATGGCCATTTATCCTTTCCCCTCCTTTCTTTTTGTCAGTCTTAAGAGTGAGTGATGGGCTAGATAGTAGCTCCTGGAGAGGGGGGATGATAATTCTTTTCATGATAAAGGAACTAGGTGGAATCTGAACTGCCTCTAGAGCTGTCTTTCCAGTCTTGCAAGGATTTTCTAAGGACAGTTGCTCTTGATTTCTCAGAAACTGGACTGTAACTTGAAGGACGTTCTAGGTTGATCTACCTGTCCAACTGCACCATAAAGGCACAGGGAAACCTCGCAAATTTTCTCCCAGCTGGAGTCTCTGGGGCATAACCCATACAATTGAAAGTGTTTCTAATTAGTTAGAATGACCCTGAGTGGTGAGTCTCTTGGGATGCTTATGCCATTCCCCATGGCAGTAAAGCCAGTGTGTGACTGGCAGTGGACTGGAGAAGGGTGCAGTGGCTACAAAAACCTGGAACTGGCTGGAGGCCGGGGCTCCCAGTACCGGGGTTGAGAGTTAAGTCCCTTGCAAAATATTTTCAAGTTGTTCGATTTTACAGAATGTCCATGTTCTGGTCAGGTCCAGCCAGAACTTCAGCTCTACTTGGTGACAACAGATGACATGATGAGCAAAACAGAGAAAGGAAAAGAAGACACCAGACCTCACCCTCATGGTTGCTCTCAGAGGGTTCTCAAGTTAAGAGTCACACAACAGTTCCTGTGCTGTGGCACACTACCGTAGCACGACAGTTCACAAAATAAATCACAGGTCTCCTACCCTCATGTCCAACTCAGTAGGTGACTAAACTACTCAATGAGTCAACCGCCAAGAGAGGGCACCCTACTTAGGGTCGCTGGGGTGATCAGGCCCAGAAAGCCATAGTTGGGGCTCCAGTGGTGGAGGCCTTGATCCTTGAAAGATTCCTTTGTTTCCCCAGTTGCAAAGTTCAAAAGGAGATGAAAATGGCCATTGTAACTCTAACAAAGATGAAAGAGACATGTCCATTACCTTGAAGATCACCCCTGACCCTACGGCAGCATCCTACATGTGGTTCCTACTGTGGGGTTCCTATAGCAAGGGGTGATGGGCGTGGCCCCCAGCGTTGCATCCCTTGTGTACCTTCCGTGGTATGCCTGGCAGTAACAGCTGCCTGGTGAACATCTTTCCTATTCTGCCTGGCAGTAATAGGTGCCTGTTGAATGGTCCCCAAGAGAAAAAGAGAATTTTAAGAGAGAACAGGATGGAGAAAAATAGTGTAGAATTTTCCACCGAGCTGGGGGACATTCTACCCAATTGCGTGTTGGAGCCATTCTCCGAAGAAGGGTTTCCCATATGCAACCAAAGGTTAGACTTTGGTACTTTCCTTGAACTGGAGTCCAGATTGAGACATTCACACAGTTCAGAGCATGGTCAGGTGCCATGGGAGGTATCCCAATCCAGCCTTAGGAAGAGAAACCTTCCAGGGGAGTCTTGCAGATTGCCGACCATCCTAATGACTTAAGTGGCCAACCCGTGCCCACCTAAAATTTGTATATTAGAGATAGAGTCAGGAAGGAATGGAGTAATTCACTCTATATCGCCCTTAGGCTTAAGATACTGATTCTCTTCAAGCTGAATGCCATGATTTGCCCCATAGAGTAGCCATGGGCAGCAAACGTGGATTCATGCAGCTATCCAAGAAAGTTCCTGATGGAGAAGTGAATTTAGATCCATCCTTGAAAAAGAGAGATGCACAACGAAGAAAAGGGCACTTACCAGAAGTCGAGCTCACAAACCTATGAAGCAAGTTTTTGATATGGGCCACAAGATATGATATGGGCTTGGTGAGCTGAAGAGTCAAAAGAAAGATTTCTTGGACTCTCAAATTCTGGAAGTGGTGCTCTTTTATTTATAAAATGGTACAGGACAACATGGCGACAGGACCCATGGGCAGTAAATAGTTGCTGCATGGGGACAGGACCTATGGGCAGTGAAGAGCTGCTGCTGCTGCAGCATGGGGAAAGGTTCCATGGGCAGTCAGAGGTCCTGCTGCTGCCCTGAGTTGAAGGTAAGGGCTAATTTTATAATGCATTGGTATGTGACATTTTTACTGGAAAAAGAAAATATGATTTTAAAAGTCATTAAATGATTTCAGTTCAGATGGGGTCTGGTTATTGTGTGGTCATATAGCATTAAATACCAATCTGGCCATATAGATAGGCATGTAGGTGAGCATGAAATGGGCTTCTATCACTGGGACACCTCTAATTCATACCAAAAAAAAAAAAAACACACCGGGTCACGTAGTTTGGTATGTAGGCCAGGTAACCTTGGGCTTTTCGAGCTGGGGCAGCCTTAATCCACATCATTCGTCATGGTCTTTCACAGCTATCTCCCATAGATATTCTTATCAGTCTTTTCTCCCCTCATTCCAAGTTATGAATTTTGTGTTTCTTTATTCACCATATGTTCTCTAGGGGTCCAGATTTACGGCCTAAAACTTTGGAGGCTGAAAGAGATTAGAGAAGATGAACTTTCAAGGATTGGTAATCACCTCAAAATGCTTAATGATGCTACAGAAAGGAAGACCATTACAAAGAGTTGAAGAAGAACATTACCTAGAGAACACGTTCCGTGCTAAACTCAGGAGCCAAAAGAGAAGGTTACAGTCCACAATGTTACTACTAATTACCATTACGAATAACCAAAGCAGGCCAACATCATCCCTAGTTCAGGCAAAAGTTTGATCCAAAAGTCCATTTCAGTGCTGGCCCTGTGGTGTACTGGGTATGTGCCCACGTTCCGCCTGGGCGGCCAGGGCTTCATTGGTTAGCACCACGGGTGTGGATCAGATTAGTAGCATTAGCAAATATAGATTTCACGGTATGGTGCGGAGAGACATCCTAAAGAAATCGAAATTTTGAAGAGATGTTATGAGTACACACCAGAAAAAGAACCATGGGAATATTACAAACTATGAATGCATCAGGAACACCTCCCCAAATAATGAATGAAGGACAATATGTGACCTGCCAAAGTGGAATTGTCAGACTGCTAGGAGATGACATGATCATTGTACATCAGAGGATTGCCTGGGAAGTCATCTTGGGAGGGCCTCCGGCACTTTCTCTTGGGAAAGTCCACCCATTTGGCCTCATCCACAAAATATAAGAGAGAAAACCCAGATTAATCCGAAAGGAAAGAAACCAGTGTCTAGAGGGAAGGTAGCAGACCTTTTCAAGTTTGAGGAAAAAGTTAGAAACAGACAAGAAATACATAACGACGAAAACTACCCTACCTGGAAAGGGGGAGTAATCAGACTGGGATGAGATGCTTCTGAAGAACTGTGTGCATATAGGTCTTCAGGACAACTTCGAATTCTGAGGGTGTTTATGATATCACTGTAAATATGTCACCCAAGATGGCCACAGGTTTCCAGCCCGAGGATTGACATAGGCTAGGATATTCAAGTGAGGGATACTCAGAAACAGCTTTTGCCCACAGAAACAGGGCACAGAAAGTTGAAGAGATCAAAGATACGGTAATTCAAGGGATAAGACAGGAATCATTGGGAAGAAGCCATAATAGAGGGACAAGCACTGAGAGGAGAACATTGCCATCTCCTCACGTCGAAGAGGAGGCCGTTCTGATTCAAGCTTGAAACTTGATTTGAAACAAGAGGCTGGAACTATGAGACCTATGTTGTCCTTCTGCCTCACTCATAATCCAAAGTCAAGAATGATCTCTTGAGGTCATTGTAGAGAAAAATCAAGGCCGCCGTCCTAGGCCACTAGCATTTTTTAAAGAGAAGTCTCACTTTGCATAGCTGTGGCATCACGGGTGCCCACTGGCTACATGCTAATGTGTCACAAGACACCTCTTTGAAGCCTGGAAGGAGTGGACCCCTGTCATGCTTAGGGTATGTCTCTTGGTTTGGAAGGACTCTAGAAGTTGCTCAAAAGCACCCTTTTGCAGAGGGGTTCATTCCTTGGTGAATGCTGCACTCCAAGGCTAGAGTCCTAAGTTGGGATCAATGAGATTCTCTCCCCCTTCTCTTGCCGTAGAAGGAGTATTGATTATGTGTTTCAACACCACATGTAACGATGTTGGCTGAAAATTAGAATATTATCATTATATTTAAGGAAAAATAAACACGCCACTGGTGAGGATATAAATCAAACAAATAACAAACCCTGTGGAAACAAAGTAAGCCAGTATCTAGACATAATCTAGCAGAGCGTTCAAGGATCAGGGGTGAAGTTCGAACTTTCCAAATCCAGAAATAGACAGAAGGATCTCTCACCTGGAAAGAGAAATTCATCAGATTCGTCTAATTTGTTGCGGAACCATTGTGTCCGTGAAGATGGTTGCCAGGACAACCTGAAATCTGGAGTTTCTGATCTCAGAATCTCTAACCAAGGAAGATGACCACATGTTCTCAGTGCTCAGTGTCACCTCGGCCAGGATAGCAGAGATTCCTTCAAGTGACCGATGGAAATTCAAAGACAACACCCAACAATCACGAAAGCACTCACACAACGGCCAACAGAACATATCGTGATCAAAGAAATGCAAAATTTATAACTTGGAATGAAAAGGGAACACACTGATAAGCATATCTAAGGGAGATAGCTTAGCAATACCATGATGATTAGCCTATGGAAAATAAAAAAAGGTCCCAGAAAATGTAAGGCAAACAGAAATCACAACTGAATAATCCACAGTGAAAGACGGCCGTGTTTAGACAGCTTCTGCTTAAACGTTTGAAAGTCAGAAAAGTCACAACCCCAAAACCTGCAGTGAAGGTCAAACCTGGGCTAAATGGAATGGGAGAGTTCTGAGACTGCTCCAAGCGGGCTCTGAAACCTTGTGTCCATGAAGCTTGCTGGCACAGCACAGACACAATTCTCAGAAATCCTATGACATCACAGTGGACCAGGAAAACAACATGGCTTCATCTACACAGGGCCAGAGCTGGGCTCCAGTAGCATATTGAAGTCACATTCCAAAACAGCAGGTTGCCAATGGAACATGAAAGGGGCTGGCCACTGCTGAAGCTGTGAAGTCCGTGCCTTCTGGGTCCACAGCCCGTGGTCGTCTTGGGGTTGAACCTCCTCACCGCTGGTACAGCCATCCTGGGAGAGTCCTGGGAGGTAGTGTAGAGGCAGATGGGAAGTGACGTTAGACAGTGCCACTCTTGCTCAGCAAATACAGCAGCACGACCAGCAGATGTGAGCACTGCCATAAACTTCTGCCAAAACAGAACCAATTAAAAGTTGCAAAGAATAGAAAAACTGAGCCTCAAAAAAAGAAGCATGTCACTAAGAATAATAAGATATCTAGGACTAACCTTCACTAAACAGGTGGAAACATTGTAAACCAATATTAGCAAAGCTTTGGCTAAAGAAATTCCAGAAGACACAACAAAACGGAAGACTATTCCGTGCTGTTGGAATGGAAGAACTAACACACTTGAAACGTCCATAGCGGATAGAGGAATCTGTGGATTCCAAGCAATCCCAGTCAAAGTTACAGTGATCTTTCCCACAGAAATAGAAGAGAGAATAATAAAGTCTCTATCCAGAAGGAAAGGACCCTGAATACCCAAAGGAATCCTGAAGAAAATGAACAAAGCAGGACGTATCACACTTTCTGATTTCCACATATAGGACGAAGTGCTAGGAACCGAAACGGCACAGTCTGGGCCCAAAAACAGGCACACAAATCCATGGAACAGAATCGAGAGCCCAGAGGTCAACTCACGCATATATGCACATGCATACATGCACAACACATTTTCAACCAGGGAACCAAGAGTACACAGCGGAGAAAGGAGAGTCTCGACAAGAAACGGTGCTGGGAAGACTGCACAGCCAAATGTAACACAATGAGAGTAGAGCATGATGTTACTCTAGTCACACACACCACCTCGAAACGGATTAAAGACTTGAATGGAAGACTTGAAACCGGGAGACTTCTAGGAGAAAACCTAGGCAGCATGCTCGTTGCCATCTGTCTTAGCAGCCTATTTGGAAGAAGCGTGTGTGACAGGAATGGGCAACAAAGGAAACAGGCAGATGGGAAGCGACGTTAGACTGGGCCAGTCTTCCTCAGCAAATACAGCAGCATTGCCAGCCGATGTGAGCACAGCAGTAAACATCTGCCTAAATAAAACCAATCAAAAGTTGCAAAGGATAGATAAACTGAACCTCAAAAAAAAAAAAGCATGCTAGTAGGAAGAACAAGGTATCTAGGAATAACCTGTGCCAAACAGGTGAAAGCTATGTAAACCGAGAAGTAGCAAAGCTTTGGGGAAAGAAATTCCACAAGATACAAGGAAACGGAAGGGCATCAGTGCGCATGGAATGGAAGAAAACGAAGGAAGAATGAAGTATCATCACAATGATACCTTTCTTATCCCTGGAATCAGCATCTCTTTGATCTCTTCAAGTTTCTGTGCCTGGTTTCTGTTTGGAAAAGCTGTTTCTGGGTATCTCTCACTTGAGTATCCCAGCCTAAGCCAATCCTGGTACTGTAAACATGCAGCCATCTGGGGTGACACGTTCACTGTAATGTCATAAACACTCCCAGAATTCAGAGTTGTCCTGACAACCTCCATGCACACAGTGTTTCAGAGCCGTCTCCTCCCAGCCTGACTACTCCCCCTTTGCAGGAAGGATAGTTTTCCTTGTTCTGGATGTGTTGTCGGTTTTCAACTTTGTCCTCTAACTTGGAAAGGTCTACTACATTCCCACAGACACCGGTTTCTTTCCTTGAAGATTATCCTGGGTTTTATCGCATATCGTTTGTGGATATGGGCAAATGGGTGGACTTTCCCCAGAGAAAGTCGTGGACTCCCTCCCAAGTTGACGTTGCCCAGGAAATCCTGTGATGCACAATGATCGTGTGATCTCATGGCAGTCTGACAATTCCACCTTGGTGGGCCACATATTTTCCTTCCTTCATGATTTGGGAAAGCGTACCAGATGCGTTCATAGACTCCAATATTCTCATGGTTCTTTTTCTGGTGAGTATTGATAAGGTCTCCTCACAATTACTACTTCTTTATGATCTCTGTGCCAACCATACCTTGAAATCTGGATTTCCTAATGCTAGAAATCTGATCTGTACCCATGATGCTAGCCCCTGAAGCCCGGGCCACGCAAGAGGAAGTTGGGCACTTACCTGCTGCACCACAGGACCGGCAATGAATTAGACTTCTGCACCAACCTTTGGCCTGAACTTGGGAAGATGTTGGCCTGCTTCAATCATTCGTGAAGGGAATCAGTAGTAACATCATGGAAGGTATTATTTTCCATTGGTTCATGAGTTTAGGACGGAACATGTTCTCTTGCTAGTATTCCGCTTCATCACTTTGCGAAGGTCTACCTTTCTGTAGCATCATTAAGCACTTTGAGGTGATTAGCAATCCTTGGAAGTTCATCCTCTCTGATCTCTTTCAGCCTATAAAGCTTTAGGTCGTAAGTCTGCACCCCTTTTTGGAGTTTTGATTTTATGTGGATTGATTGCCGTAACCCTGCATTCTAACATGCTATGGCTTTCAGATCTACATCCTCATAGATTTAGACTTCTGAGTAGGTTACATCATCTTCACCACCGTAAGGCTAATTACAGGCTCTCACGATACTTGTGCCTAATCAACTCTTTCTCCCTCTGGCCCTCGCCTACTTTTCCTCTGGGAACTACCAATCCCATGTCACATGCTACCTGTTTGTTGGTCCGTTTTTCCTCTTCTCCTGTACGTGAGATCCTGTGGTATTTGACCTTACCCCGGCGCTTGTTTCAGTTCCTCTAGTACCCTCAGGAGCCATTCTGGTGGTCACAAATGGCTGGACTGCATCCGTTCCGACAGCTGAATGCTATGCCACTGTGTGGCTATAGCCTATCTTCCTTCTCCATTCGTCCCTTGATGGGCATCAGAGAGGCTTCCAAGTCTTGGATATCGGGAGTAAGGCTGTGGTGCACACAGCAGTGCACGGATCTCTGTGCATTACTGTTTCCATGATCTTTGGATATATACGTCACAGAGGAATAGCTGGATCATATGCTAGGTGGATTCTGAAACATTCTGAATTTTCACTCCTTTGTGTAGTGGCTGCATCGGCTCAAACTCCCACCTGCAGTGCAGGAGGCTTCCCTTCTCTCCACCTCCTCTCTGAAACATGTTGTTTCGTGTCTTCACCCTTATAGCCATTCTGTCCACTGTGAGCTGCTATCTCATTGCACTTCGGATTTGCATTGGCCTCAGACTTAATGATGAGGAACATGTTTTCATAGAGCCTGTTGGCCATCTTTCTATCTTCCTGGGAGAAATGTGTGTTTCCATCTTTTGCCCAAGTTTTGTTGGGCTCATTGTTTTTTTTCCTGTGGAGATGTATGAGTTCACTGGATCTTATGGCTGTTCACCCCTTCTCCGATGTCTGTTCTGCAAACATCCTGTCGCAGTTGTTGTGCTGTCTTTGCATTGAGTCGATGGAGTCGTTGGCCAGGTAGAAGCTTCTGCGTTGGATGGAGTCACGCTTGTTTCTTGTTTCTTTTGTTGCCCTTACCCAGTCACACATGCTTCTTCCAAGTAGGCGGCTATGCCAGATGGCAAAGAGCAAGCTGCCTGCATTTTCCCGCAGAAGTTTCATGGTTTCAAGTCTTCCATTCAAAGCTTTAATCCATTTCAATGTGGTATGTGTGCCTGGTGTAACATCATGGTCTAGTCTCATTGTGCCACTTGTGGCTCTGAAGTCTTCCCAGCACTGTTTCTTTTCGAGACTCTCCTTTCTCTGCTGTCTCCTCTTGGCTCCCGTGTCGAAAATGGGCTGCCCATATATGTGGCAGTTGACTGCTGGGCTCAATTCTGTTCCATGGGTCTGTGTGCCTATTTTGGGGGAAAGGCTGTGCTGTACCGGTACCTAGCGCTTTGTCCTATATTTGGCAATCAGAAAGTGTGATACATGCTGCTTTGTTCGTTTTCCTCAGGATTCCTCTTCCTATTCAGGGTCCTTTGTTGCCACATAGAAACTTTAGTATTCTCTCTTCTATTTCTGTGGGAAAGATTGCTGCAACTTTGACTGGGACGACATGGAATGCAGACATTGCTTTTTCCGGTCTGGATGCTTAAAGTGTGTTCGTTCTTCCATTCAAAGAACATGGAATAGACTTCCGTTTCCTTGTGTCTTGTGGAATTTCTTTGCCCAAAGCTTTGCTAGATTTCGGTAGACATAGCTTTCTCCTGTTTGGCCAATGTTATTCCTAGATGTTTTTTTCTTTTTACTGGCATGCTTTCTTTTTTGCCGTTCCTTTTTTCTATTCTTAGCAACATTTAATTGGTTTGTTTTGGCAGAAGTTTATGGCTGTGCTCACATCTGCTGGCCATGCTGCTGTATTTGCTGAGCAAGAGTAGCGCGGTATAACGTTGCTTCCCATATGCCTCTACACTGGGTCGCACGCCTGGCCCAGAACGGCTGGATGAGCGGTGAGGAGGCTCACCCCCAGGATTCCACGTGGCCGACCCTGGGATGCTGACTCAGAACGCAGGGACTTCACGGCTGCCCCACTGGCTGGCCCCTTTCATGTTCCATTGGCAACCTGCAGTTGAGTGGAATGTACTTTAACATGTTACTTGAGCCCAACTCTGGCCCTGTGTAGATGAGGCCAGCTTCTTTTTCTGCACCACTGTGATGTCAGGGTATTTGTCAGAATCGTGTCTCTTTTCCAATCAGGCTTCGGGGACACAGGGTTTCCGAGCCTGCGTGGAGCAGTCTCAGAACTCACCCTTCCCAGTTAGCACAGGTTTGACCTTCAATGCAAGTTTTGGGGTTGTGACTTTCTCCGACTTTTAAACGTTCAAGCGGACCTTAACTAAACACTGAAGTCAATCACTGTGGATTATTGAGGTGTGATTTCTGTTTGCCTTCCATTTTCTGGGAGCTTGCTTTCGTTTCCATAGTCTAATCGTCATGGTTTTCAGCTATCTCCCTTCGATATGCTTATCAGTGTGTTCTCCTTCATTTCAAGTTAGGAGTTTGGTATTTCTTTAATCACCATAGGTTCTGTAGGCTGATGTGTGAGTGCTTTCGTTACTGTTGGGTGTTGTCTTTGAATTTCCATCGGTCATTTGAAGGAATCTTTGCTATCCTAGCCTAGACCCAACTGAGCACTGAGTAAACGTGGTCATCTTGGTTGGTTCAATATTGTGAGATCAGAAACGCCATGTTTGAGGTTGTCCTGGAAACCACCTTCCCAGACACAATGGTTCCGAGACAAATTAGATGAATCTGATGGATTCCTCTCTCCAGCTGAGAGATCCTTCTGTCTCTTTTCTAGATTTGGAAAGTTCAGAACTTCACACCTGATCCTTGAACGCTCCACTAGATTACGTCTAGATACTGGCTTACTTTATTTCCACAGGTTTTGTTATCTGTTTAATTTACCTCCTCAGCTGTGGCATGTTTATATTCCTTTAAATAGAATGGTAATGTTCTAAGTTTCAGCAAACATCGTTATGTGTGGTGTCAAACACCTAATCAATACTCCTTCTATGGCAAGAGATGGGGGAGAGAATCTCATTGATCTCAACTGAGCACTCTAGCCTTGGAGGACAGCCTTCACACAGTAACAAAGCTTTCTGCAAAAGGGTGCTTTTGTGCACTCTTCCTGAGTCCTTCCAAACCAAGAGACATACCCCAAGCATGACAGGGGCCCATTCCTTCCAGGCTTCAAAGAGATGCCTAGTGACACATTACCATGTACCCAGTGGGTGCCTATGACGCCAGAGCTATGGAAAGTGAGACTTCTCTTCAGAGAATACTAGGGACCTAGGACCGGGGCCTCTATTCTTCTCTTCAATGTCTTCAAGAGATCATTCTTGACTTTGGATTATGAGTAAGGCAGAAGGCCAACATAGGTCTGATAAGCCCAAGGTCCGGCCTCTTGTTTCAAGTCAAGTTTCAAGCTTGAATCAGCATGGCCTCCCCATCGACTTGAGGAGATGGCAATGTTCTCCTCTCAGTGCTTGTCCCTCTGTTATCACTGCTTCCCAATGATTCCTTTCTTATCTATTGAATTAGCGTCTCTTGCATCTCTTCACGTTTCTGTGCCCAGATTCTGTTTGCGAAAGCTGTATCTGGGTATCTGTCACTTGAGTATCCAAGCCTAGGCAAATCCTCGGGCTGGAGACCTGCAGACATCTTGGGTGACATGTTTACTGTGATGTCATAAACACCCTCAGAATTCTAAGCTGTCCTGAAAACCTCCATGCACACAGTTCTTCACGACCATCTCATACCAGTCTGACTACTTCCCCTTTCCAGGTAGGATGGTTTTCCTTGTTCTGGATTCCGCGTCTGTTTATAACTTTATCCTCGAACTTTGAAAGGTCTACTACAATCCCGCTAGACACCAGTTTCTTTCCTTTCAGATTATCCTGGGTTTTATCTCTTATCATTTGTGGATGAGTCCAAATGGGTGGACTTTCCCCAGAGAAAGCCCTGGAGTCCCTCCCGAGATTGATTTTCCTGGTCAATCCTCTGATGCATAATGATCGTGTCATCTCCATTTCTACCTTGGCAGGTCACATGTTTTCCTTCCTTCATCATTTGGGGAGGTGTTCCTGATGCGTTCATAGATTGTAATATTCCCATGGTTCTTACTCTGATGTGTATTCATAACGTCTCTTCACAATTGCTACTTCTTTAGGATGTCTGTCTGCACCATACCGTGAAATCTATATTTGCTAATGCTACTAATCTGATCCACACCCGTGATGCTCGCCGATGAAGCCTGTACCACCCAAGTGGAATGTGGGAACTTACCCAGTACACCACAGGGCCGGCACTGAATTGGATTCTTGGACCAACATTTTGCCTGAACTGGGGAAGATGTTGGCCTGCTTTGATTATTTGTAAAGGTAATTAGTAGTAACATCATGGAGGTAACCTTTTCCTTTGGATCCTGAGTTTAGCACGGAACATGTTCTCTTGGTAGAGTTGTTCTTCATCTCTTTGCCACTGTCTACCTTTCTGTAGCATTATTAAACACTTGGAGGTGATTAGCAATGCTTGGAAGTTCATCTTCACTAATCTCTTTCAGCCTCCAAAGCTTTAGGCCATAAACCTGCTTGCCTTTTTGTAGTTTTGATTTTAAATGAATTGATTGCCATAACCCTGCATTATAACACCCTATTGTTTTCAGATTTACAACCTCCTAGATTTAGACTTCTTTGTATGGTACATCATCTTCACCACCGTAAGCCTAATGACATGCCCATACCACACACTGGTGCCTAACCAACTCTTTCTTCCACTGCCTTCTGCCACCGATTCTCTCTAGGAACCACCAATCCCTTGTCATGTGCTACCGGTTTGTTTCTCCTTATTTTACTCTTCTCCTTGTAAGTGAGATGCTACGGTACTTGACTTTCTCCCTGGGGCTTCTTTCAGTTCCCCTCATACCCTCAGGAGCCATTCTGGTGTCACAAATGGCTGGACTGCACCCTTTCTTGCAGCTGAGTGCTATCCCATTGTGCGGCTATAGCCAATCTTCCTTCTCCATTCATCCCTTGATGGGCCCCAGGGCGATATCCAAGTCCTGGACATCAGGATTAGGCTGTGGTGAGCACAGCGGTGCAGGGATTCCTATGCGTTGGTGTTTCCAAGTTCTTCAGATAAATATGACACAGAGGAATAGCTGGATCATATGGTAGATGGATTCTGAAATTTCTGCAGAAATTCCACACTGCTTTGCGTAGTTCCCGCACCGGCTTTCACTCCCACCAATGGTGCAGAAGGCTTCCCTTCTCTCCACCTCCTCTCTGACACTTGTTGTTTCCTGTCTTGTTCCTTATGGGCATTCTGACCACAATGTGCTGTTATCTCATTGCCATTTGGATTTGCATTGGCCTTAGTCGTAATGATTATGAACATGTGTTCATACAGCTGTTGGCCATCTTTCTATCTTATTTGGTAAAACTCTGTTTCCATCTTTTGCCCAGGTTTTAATGGGCTTGTTGTTTTTTCTCTTGTGTTGGCATGTGCGGTCGTTGGCTCTTTTGGCTATTCAGTCCTTCTCCGATATGTGGTTTGAAACATCCACTCGCAGTTGTTGTGCTGTCTTTGCATTGAGTGGATGGTTTCCTCGGCTGGGCAGAAGCTTCTGCGTTGGATGCAATCCCATTTGTTTCTTGTTTCCTGTGTTGCCCTTCCCCAGTCACACATCCTTCTTCCAAATAGGTGGCTATGCCACATGGCCATGAGCAAGGTGCCTGGTTTTCAACTGGAAGTTTCACGGTTTCAAGTCTTCCATTCAAGGCTTTAATCTAATTCGAGGTGGTGTGTGAGCCTGATGTAACATCATGGTCTACTCTCATTGTGTCACATATGGCTGTGCAGTTTTCCAGCACCTTTTCTTCTTGAGACTCTCCTTTCTCCACTGATCCTCTTGCCTTCCTCATTGCAAATGGGCTGTCCATATATGTGTGAGTTGACCTCTGGGCTCTCGATTCTTTTCCGTTGATCTCTGTGTCTGTTTTTGAGACCAGACTGTGCCATTTCGGTACTTCGCACTTCGTCCTACATGTTGAAATCAGTAAATGTGATATGTCCTGCTTTGTCTGTGTTCCTCAGGATTCCTTTGGGTATTCAGGGTCCCTTGTTGCTGGATAGAGACTTAAGGATTCTCTCTTATATTTCTGTGGGAAAGATTCTGCAACTTTGACTGGGATTGCATGGAATCCAGAGATTGCTTTATCCGTTATGGAGGTTTCAAGTATTTTAGTTCCTACATTCCTATAGCATGGAATACCCTTCCATTTGCTTGTGTCTTCTGGAATTTCTTTCCCCAAAGTTTTGCTAGTTTCCGATTTCCATAGCTTGCACCTGTTTGGCTAAGCTTATTTCTAGAGATCTTATTCTTTTTTTTCCTGAGGTTCGCCTTTTCTGTTCTTTTCAAGTTTTCATTAGTTTTGTTTCGGCTGATGTTTATGGCTGTGCTCAGATCTGCTGTCGATGCTGCTGTATTTGCTGAGGAATACTGACGCTGTCTGACTTGCTTCCCAGCTGCCTCTACACTACCTCCCATGCCTCCCCGAGAATGGCTGGACCAGCGGTGAGGAGGTTCACCCCCAGAATTCCGCATGGCCAGCCCCGGGCTGCTGACCCAGAACGTGCAGACTTCACCACTGCACCACGGGCCGGCACCTTTCATGTTCCATTGGCAACCTGCAGTTGAGTGGAATGGGACTTGAATATGCTACTTGAGCCCAACTCGGGCACTGTGTAGATGAGGCCAGTTTGTTTTTCTTCTCCACTGTGATGTCAGAGGATTTGTCAGAATTGTGTCTCTGCTGTCCCTGCAAACTTCATAGACTCAGGTTTTCAGATCCTGATTTTAGCAGTCTCATAACTCACCCTTACCAGTTAGCCTAGGTTTGACTTTCGCTTGGGTTTTTGGGATTGTGACTTACTCTGACTTTCGAATGTTCAGAGTATGTCTAAAACTGACATCTTTCTTTATGTATTATTCATGTGTGATTTCTGTGTGCCTTCCATTTTCTGGGAACGTTTTTTATTTTCCGTGGTACAATCGTTGATATGGGCTCAGCGAGCTGAAGACTCGAATGAAAGATTGCTTGGACTCTCAAGATCCTGCATTGGTGTTCTTTTATTGAGAGAACAGTACAGGGTAGCATGGGGACAGGACACATTAGCAGTGAAGAGCTACTGCTGCTGCTGCCTGGGGACAGGACCCATGGGTAGTCAGGGCTCCTGCTGCTGCCCTGACTGGAGGGTTAGGGCTAATTTCATAAGGCATGGGTATATGACTTATTTTTACTCGAAAAAGAAATAATGATGTAAAATGTCTTTAAATGATTTCAGTACAGATGGGGTCTGGCCATTGTGTTGTCATATTTTTAGATACGAATCTGGCCATATAGATCAGCATGTAAGTGAGAATGCCCTGGGCTTCTTGCCCTGGGGCAGCCCTAATTCATACCATAAAAAAATCCACTGGGTCCTATAGTTTGGCATATATTCCAGGTCACCTTCAGCTTCCCTAGCTGGGGCAGCCCTGATCCACATCATAAAACCTCCCTGAACCTATTTGGACTGGAAATCTTTGGGGATATGGATGATGGTCACTCTTCTGTGACTACTTCTGGCTGTACAGGGTCGTAGAGCTGTCCCTAAATGGGGCCATAGGTACACTTAGGCAGTTTAGTGGACCAGAAGGCTTGCCCCATTGAGTTCAAGCCTGACAAGTTATACAGATCCTCTGGAGATGAGAGAGTCATTGACAAGAGGTGGTCCAGGAAGTGAAACATTTTTGACATGCATAAGACAAACAATGAAACAGACAACAAAATATCATAAGAAATACAAGCAGTATGTTTAACCCAATGAATAAGGTTTTGAAGTAGTGCAGAAACCTTGTCCTGACTAGGAGTTCAACCAATCATTTAGATTTAGGGTTGGTCAGACATGGATTTAATTTGGTGGCTGGGATACCAAGCCAGAAATATTTTGATGGTAGTCAGGAATATAGACACAACATTCAGTTTTTATAATGGCACAGGTGCCCCCTTGTGCTGCTGTCAAGACATCCAGAGCCATTTGGATTTGGAGGACTGCCTTACACACTTGGGATACTTCTAAATTGAGCAGCGAAATGCTAAGTTGTGTATCATTCAATGGCTTCATACTAAATTTGTTTAGGACTTCCATGTGCAAGACGACACTTTCGATTCCCAATTGGTGAAAGAAAATTGCGGAAAGATGGTCATACCGATGGAAGACAGGGCTGGCCAAGTGCTGTTGCAAGTTGGGTAGGTTAGCAGGAGGAGATATAGTAAATATAGTTCCACCTTGCATCCAGACAAAGCCTAGAGTGCATCGTCCAATCCATGCAGGTGGTAGCCAAGGTCATAAATTGGAGCCACATATCCACTGAGCACTGTTAGGGGCTAACCAATGCGTGTTGAGCCATGTATCCCAGTCAGTCTGAAACCAATCAGTATTTTTTTTAAGGCTATGATATGAGAACACATATAACAGGGATTTATTCCCATAGGTCGAGTGCTATAAGGCCATGTATCACAGGGGTGATTTTTTTCCCCAAAAGAAAGTGGCCTTTTACTGAGTTGCCCACTAGTAGGAGTGAACCAAATATATTCATCCCAAAGTTTGTATTGTCCATCCTGTGTGTATTAATAAGTTGGGGACATTACCTTTGGAACTTGTTCTGTATGATCCAAGTGTGACAAGGCAAATCTAGTTAGTATTTGGACAGTAGTATTGAAGGAAAATGTTTGATTGTGGCCAGGGAACTTCCAGGTGTCAGAGGTAGATGGCCACAAGGAGACATTAATATTAATAATACATGAATATTGCAGAAGAAAAGAGCTAGACTCTAATATCCATGAATGCCTACTATAGCTTCTAAAGAAACATAATTTTTTCCTCTCTTAAATCACTCTCATTTTTACAAAAGATAGTCAAATCAGGATTAACGGGTTTGAAAATCAAGTGTAGTTTCAATACAACTTGCTCCAATTATTTACATAAGAGCAGCAAGAATAGTAATTGTTCATACAGGCTTTGTTAAATGTGCTTCACGGGATCTTTTCCTGCAGAATCTCAGATTGAACTGTGAAGGCCTCTAGAGGCCAGAAAAGCCAAGCCAAGGATTTGCCATCAGATTTGGCCTGCAGTACCTACAGATTTGAGTGGTGTTCTCTTTGAGGTCTCCCCAAATATTCGGAGGTTCCTTGCACCTGCCAGATAAGAAAGCTTCCTTACTTACCGGGTAAGATTGCCAAAATCTCAGTAAACAAGGTACCAGGTCTGTGTTTCCCAGTGGCTGTATTCCAGAAAGTCCAATCTTTGTTCCTGAAACGCTGTCTTGTCATGTCAGAGACTGTGTGTTTCAAATATGACATTCCAGTCAAAGCCTTGGTAATATAACCAATGTGTCCTGTTATAAGGAGAACAGATTCTTATGGAACTTATGCAAATATTGCCACGAAATGACCATACTCAGTCACAAAGGGTTTCCAAATTCAGGAGGGATAAGGTAGGCAGAAAAAGATAAATGTTTCAGTTTTGCTCATAAGGGTATAATTTCACCAAATGGCTGTAAGTTATAGTTAGCATAAGAGAAAAGAGAAAGAGATTTCCTTCATTATGAGAAAACAAAACAACACATCCAAATTCAACAATATTTCAAACAGAAGTCCTAAAAATTTATAATCGTCCTAATCAGTGCACACAGTCCTGTATAATCAATTCTTGAGCTGAATCTTCTGTTAGCAGATCGATGAGCATAGTTTCTGTTAGAATTCTGTCATTTCTTACTCCGTTCAGTTTTACAATCTGAAGGTTTATCAGAAACCTGTCGTTTAGACTCTTTGTGTCAGAATCATTTCCAGGAATTTTTCGGAAGTTGAAACATATTTGCAAAAGGAAAAAGCATCAGAGTAAAACAACAACTATCTGCAAATGGACAAAGAACTCAAAAAGGCAATTGGCAAAGAAACTTGACTACTTCTGTGACATATAACACTGCCAGATAATAAGTGAACTTATCACTGACAACCAGGGCAGATGAGAATTTTAGGAATGCTATCTAATTTTGGGACGTCTATATTAATAACATTTACCCATCAAATACCAGCTAAGAAAGTCTATTGTCGCTTATTTCACAATGTTTTCCATTTAATTTAATAGACCAAATAAGCCAAATTACTTTAGCATTTTCCTCCTTGTAGGAAGAGAGAGCAAATTTCTTTGAGAAGTCTCAGGGACCCTCTGAAAATCCTCAGAGTAATCATTCTTCTGTCTACCAGGTCTAAAGAACGCCTTCATTCAGGATTTGAATATTTCTGAGGGAGAAGCTTGTCACAACATATCAAAAGTTTTTTAAATGTTGTTCAAATAGCAAACAACACTCACTGTGAAACAATGCTCAGGTATCCATTCAAAGTGATAACAGAAAGAGTAAAAAATATTAAGAGTAACCTCAGCCATTATTTTCACAAAACAGATTTGTCTCTTAGGTAGACGTACTCAAAGGAACAGCTCTTACATCCTCTTTACCAAGAGCAGATCAAAAGTTCAAGAAAATGTATACTTTTAGAAAAAACCAAATTTGAATTTCTGCACCTACTTATGTTTCACATTCAAACTCATTCACTTAATTGAACTTACTTTAGTCTACTTGAGCAGGCATAAAACTCATTTCAGAATTCCTCCTTCACAAACCTTCTACATCTTTCTTTTTCATTTTCAGTACTTGTCCCAAAGTCTTTCTTTTTTCCTTTCTACTATATCAGGAGCAATTTATCTTTCTTAACCCATCAAACAAAAATATTTCCATTCTTTATACCTTTTTTACTGAAAACATACATTTTAACTTCCTTGAATACAGAGCTCTTTTGCTTAGTAATTTCCAGTAGCTTTAATTCCATAGGTTAGTTAGAACCTTTAACGCTTAACGGACCTAGTAAACACTAAAAAGGTAAACAATTATGAAATTTCTTTTATATCAGCATTCTAAACACTTCACAACTTAAGAAACATGACACTTCGCAATAAAACACAAGGCATGCTTTTTGATACACCCAAACGCTTTTAGCCTCTTCAATAAGAAGCCAAAAGTAGATAACTTAGATATGTTTAACAATAATGTGTGAGAGTTCCGTTCTATCCAAAAGTGACCCGCATATTCATCTTTTAATCATTTAACTTAACTTGGCAAAACTCAAGATTGTTACCAAAAAGGATTTCGAAGCTGTTTTTTTCCCCAAATATACAGACCATAAAAGTTATTGTACTCACTTTTATGAGTTTTATGTATGTAAACCATTTATTTCCAACAATTATGTTCAGATTACTACGGAAGCCTGATGAGGCATTAGACAAAACTGGTCATCATTTAAAGCTATTATTTTGCTGACAACTTCAACAGACAACGTGAACTTATATGACTAGTAAACCGAGCCTGAATGCCTGCATCCTATGCAAATACTGACAACTCTGACAAGAAGACAATTTTCAATGAAACCAACAAACTTAAACAAGCTTTCATTTACCAAAGGTTAATTCACGTCACGTTAACTTTGAAAGTCACTCTGTTAATTTCGACTACATTTAGAATTTAAGAAAGCACTTACTTTAAGCCAACGAAACAGAGATCTTAATTTTGGCCAGACCATCCAGGGGTTAAAATATCACACGTATGATGTACACGTAGACACCTGTACACAGAGACTGTACAACTATTGTTTTAAAAACTACTGCCATGAATCAGGTACAGTAATATAAAGGTCACCAGTTACAAATAAAAACTTTGTTTTGAGCCCTTTTACTAATACTTATGGAGAAGACCCTCAAGAAGCTAGACTTTTTGCAAGGGCACACTTATGGCCATTTATCCTTTCCCCTCCTTTTTTTTTTTTCAGTCTTAAGAAAGAGTGATATGCTAGATAGTAGTTCCTGGAGAGGGGGGAAGATAATCCTTTTCATGGTAAAGGAACAAGGTGGAATCTGAACTGCCTCTAGAACTGTATTTCCAGTCTTGCAAGGATTTTCTAAGGACGGTTGCTCTTGATTTCTCAGAAACTGGACTGTAACTTGAAGGACGTTCTAGGTTGATGTGCCTGTCCAACTGCACCAGAAAGACAGAGAGAAACATCACACATTTTCTACCAGCTGGAGTTTCTGGGGCATAACCCATACAATTGAAAGTGTTTCTAATTAGTTAGAATGACCCTGAGTGATGAGTCTTAAGGGACGCTTATCTCATTCTCCACAGCAGTAAAGCCAGTGTCTGACTGACAGTGAAGTGGAGAAGGGTGGAATGCATACAAAGGGCTTGAACTGGCTGGAGACCGGGGCTCCCAGTACCCGGGTTGAGAATGAAGTTCCTTGCAAAAGGTTTTCAAGTTTTCTGATTTTACAGAAGTTCCAGGTTCTGGTCAAGTCCAGCCTGAACTTAACCAAGACTTGGTGACAACAGAGGACATGATGAGCAAAACAAAGAAAGGAAATGAAGACATCAGACCTCACCCTCATGGCCGCTCAAAGAGGGTTCTCAAGAGAAGACTCACTCAACAGTTCCCATGCTCGGGCGCACTACTGTAGCATGACAGTTCACAGAATAACTCACAGGTCTGCTACCCTCATAGCCAACTCAGTAGGTGACTAAAACACTCAATGACTCACCCCCCAAGAGAGAGCACCCTACTTGGGCTTTCCGGGGTGATCAGGCCCAGAAATGCCAAGTTTGGGGTCCCAGGGGTGGAGGCCATGACTGTTGACAGATTTCTTTGCTTCCCTGTTGCAAAGCTCAAAAGGAGACGCAAAAATCCATTGCAACTCTAAGAAAGATGAAAGAGAGAGGTCCATTACCTTGAAAATCCCCCCTGAACCTGGGGCAGCATCCTACCTGTCATTCCTACTGTGGGGTTCCTATAACAAGGGGTGATGGGTGTGTCCCCCAGCATTGCCTCCATTGCATATCTTCCGTGGTATGCCTGGAAGTTACAGGTGCCTGGTGAACATCTTTCCTATTCTGCCTGGCAGTAATAGGTGCCTGGTGAATGGTCCCCAAGAGAAAGGGAGAAGTTCAAGAGAGAACAGGATGGAGAAAATTAGTGAGGCATTTTCCGCCGCTCTGGGGGACATTCTACCCAATTGCGTGTTGGAGGCATTCTCCGAGAAGGGCTTCCCATACGCAACCAAAGGTTAGACTTTGGTACTTTCCTTGAACTGGAGTCCCAATTGGGACATTCACACAGTTCAGATCATGGTCAGGTGCCATGGGAGGTATCCCAATCCAACCTTAGGAAAGGAACCTTACAGGGGAGTCTTGCAGATTGCTGACCATCCTAATGACTTAAGTGGCTGACCCGTGCCCACCTAAAATTTGTATATTAGAGATAGAGTCAGGAAGGAATGCAGTGATTCACTCTACATCGCCCTTAGGCTTAAGGTAGTGATTCTCTGCAAGCTGAATGCCATGATTTGCCCCATAGAGTAGCCATGGGCAGCAAACGTGGATTCATACAGCTATCAAAGACAGTTCCTGATGGAGAAGTGAATTTAGATTCATCCTCGAAACAGAGAGAGGCACAAGGAAGAAAAGGGCACTTACCAGAAGTTGAGCTCAGAAACCGATGAAGCAAGTTCCCGGTAGGGGGGCCACAATATATGATGGTGGGTCAGCGAGCTGATGAGTCAGAAGAAAGATTTCTTGGTCTCTCAAGGCCTGGCAGAGGTGCTCTTTTATTTAGAGAATGGTACAGGATAACATAGGGACAGGACCCATGGGCAGTAAAGAGTTGCTTCATGGGGACAGGACCTATGGGTAGTGAAGAGCTGCAGGCATGGGAACTGGACGCACGGGCAGTGAATAGCTGCTGCTGCTGCATGGGGAAAGGAGCCATGGGCAGTCAGATGTCCTGCTGCTGCCCTGAGTTGAGGGTAAGGGCAAATTTTATAAGGCATGGGTACGTGACATTTTTACTGGAAAAAGAAAAGATGATGTAAAAAGCCATTAAATGACTTCAGTACAGATGGAGTCTGGTTATTGTGTGGTCGTATAACATTAGATACGAATTTGGCCATATAGATAGGCATGTAGGTGAGCATCACCTGGGCTTCTCTCACTGGGGCGCCTCTAATTCATACCAAAAAAAATTCACCGGGTCATATGCTTTGACATGTAGGCCAGGTAACCTTGGGCTTTTCGAGCTGGGGCAGCCTTAATCCACATCAATCGTCATTGTCTTTCTCAGCTATCTCCCATAGATACGCTTATCAGTCCATTCTCCTTCATTCCAAGTTATGAATTTTGTGTTTCTTTAATCACCATATGTTCTCTAGGCTGATGTGTGAGTGTTTTCATGATTGTTGGGCATTGCCTTTGAATTTCCATCTTTCACTTGAAGGAATCTTTGCTATCCTAGCCTAGGTCCAACTGAGCACTGAGAACACGAGGTGATCTTGGTTGGTTTGACATTCTGAGATCAGAAACTCCAAATTCTAGGTTGTCCAGGCAACCACCTTATGGACATAATGTTTCTGAGACAAATTAGAGAAATCTGATGAATTCCTGTCTCCAGGTGAGATATTTTTATGTCTCTTTTCTAAATTTGGGAAGGCTGGAACTTGACCCTGGATCCATGGTCCTCCTAGTAGATTACATCTAGATACTGCTTTACTTTATTTCTGTAGGGTTTGTAAGTTGTTTGATTTACACCCTAAGCTCTGGCATGTTTATTTTTCATTAAATATAAGTGTAATGTTCTAATTTTCAGCCAGCTTCCTCACATATGCTGTCAAAACACATAGTCAATAATCTTCTACGGCCAGAGATGGGAGAGAATTTCACTGGTGCCAAACTGAACACTCTAGCTTTGGATGTCAGCCTTCACTTTGGATTGGTGATTCCCAGAGGGAATGAAAAAATCCAAAAAGGCGTGCTGATTTGGGGCATAAAGGATTTGAGGCTGAAAGAGATTAGAGAAGATGAACTTCCAAGGACTGTGAATCTCCTCCAAACGCTTAATGATGCTACAGAAAGTAGACCATTGCAAATAGATTATGGGGAATACTATGAAGAGAATGTGTTCCATGCTAAACAGATGAACCAAGGGAAAATGTTACCGTCTATGATGTTACGAGTAATTACATTCACGAATAATCACAGCAGGCCATCTTCTTCCCAAGTTCAGGAAAAATATTGGTCCACAAGTAAAATTCAGGGCCAGCCATGTGTTCAGGAGTTTAAGTGCCCACATTCCTATTGGGTGGCCTGGGATTCATGGATTCGCATCACTGGTGCTGATCAGATTAGTAACATTGGGAAAGATAGATCTCACGGTATGGTGTGTACAGAGATCACAAAGAAGTCGAATTTGTGAGCATACATTAGAGATAGGCAATAGGAAAAAAACATGAAAATATTGCAATCTATGACACATCTGGTACACTTCCCTAAATACAGACTGAAGGAAGTGATGTGACCTGCATAGGTAGAATTGGCGGACTGCATGAGCTGACACGATCATTGCACATCAGAGGCTTGAGTGGGCAACTTCAACTTTGGATGGACTCCAGGACTTTCACTGGGGAAAGTCTACACATTCGGCCATATTCACAAAATGTAACAGATAAAACCCAGGATAAACTTAAAGTAAAGAAACCATGTCTAGAGAGAATGTAGTAGACATTTAAAAGTTCAAGGATAAAGTTAGAAACACACAAGAAATCCAGGAAATGGAAAACTATTCAAGCTGGAAAGGGAGAGTAGTCATGCACATAGAAGATGCTGGGAGAACTTAGAAGTTTGAGGGAGTTTATGACATCACAGTGAACATGTCACCCAAGATGGCCTCATGGTTATAGTCTGAGGATTGTCCTAGGCTACGATACTCAAGTTAGAGATACCCAGAAGAGAATTTAAAAACAGAAACCAGGCACTGAAACTTGAAGAGAGAGAATACACGCTGATTAAAGGGGTAAGAAAGAAGTCATTGTGAGGAAGCAATAATAGGGGGACAAGCGCTGAGTGGAGAACATTGTAATCTACTCAAGTGTATGGGGAGGCCATGCTGATGCAAGCTTGAAACTTGATTTGAAACCAGAGGCTGGACTTGGGGCTTATCAGACCTACATTGTCCTTCTGCCTTAATCATAATCCAAAATTAAGAATGATCTCCTGAAGACACTGTAGACAATGATTGATGCTTCCTTTCCTATGCCCCTACCATTCATTGAAGAGAAGTCTCACTTTCCATAGCTCTGGCATTACAGAGGCCCATTGGGTACATGCTAATGTGTCACAAGATATCTCTTTGAACCCTTGAAGGAATGGACCCCCGTCATGCTTCGTGTATGTCCCATTGTTTGACAGGGCTCCAGAATTGTGCTGAGAAGCACCCTATTCCAGACGGATTCATTGCTTTGTGAGGGCTGCCCTACCAGGCTAGTATGCTTGGTTTGGCTTCAATGAAATTCTCTCCCCGTATCTCTTGAAGTAGAATGATTATTAATATCGTGTATTGACAGCATATGTAAGGAGGTTGGCTCAAAATTAGAACATTACAATTATGTTTATAGAAAAATAAACATGCCAGAGCTGAGGATGTAAATCGAACAAGTAAAACACTCTATAGAAATATAGTAAGCCAGTATCTAGACGTAATCTAGTGGAACACTCAAGGATCAGGAGTAAAGTTCGAAACTTCCAAAATCCAGAAATGAGACAGAAAAGTATCTTACCTGGAGCGGAGTTCATCAGATTTCTCTAATATGTCTCGGAAACATACTGTCCGTGAAGGCGGTTGCCAGCACAACCTCAAATCTGGAGTTTCTGATCTCAGAAAGTCAAAGCAACCAAGATGACCACGTGTTCTCAGGGCTCAGTGTCACCTCGGCCAGGATAGCAGTTTCCTACAGGTGACCGATGGAAATTCCAAGACAACACGCAACAATCACGAAAAGACTCAGACCTCGGCATACAGAGCATATGGTGATTACAGAAATATAACAGTCATAGCTTGCAATGAAGGAGAACGGACTGATAAGCATATCGAAGAGAGATAGGTCAGAAAGACCATAACGATTAGACTTTGGAAAAGAGAAAAAAATCCTTGAAAATGGAAGGCCAATAGAAATCACATCTGAATAATCCACAGTGAAAGACTTCAGTCATTAGACAGACTCTGACTGGACGTTTGAAAGTCTGAGAAAGTCACAACGCCAAAAACTGCAGCGAAGGTCAAACCTGGACTAACTGGGAAGGGTGAGTTATGGGACTGCTCCACGCGGGCTCTGAAAGCCTGCATCCACGAAGCTAGACTGGACAGCAGACACACGATTCTGACAAATCCTCCGACATCACAGAGGGCCAGAAAAAGAAGCTGGCCTCATCTACACAGGGCCAGAGGTGGGCTCAAGTAGCATATTCAAGTCACGTCCCACTCAACTGCAGGTTGCCAATGGAACACGAAAGGGGACGGCCAGTGGGGAAGTGGTGAAGTCCGCGCATTCTGGTTTGGGAGCCCGGCTTCGGCCACATGGAATCCTGCAGGTGAGCATCCTCACGGCTCCTCCAGCCATTCTGGGGCAGATGTGTGAGGTAGTGTGGAGGTAGATGGGAAGCGACATTAGACTTCTCCACTCTTCCACAGCAAATACAGCAGCATGGCCCGCAGATGTGAGCGCAGCCGTAAACTTCTGCCAAAACAAAGCCAATCGAAAGTTGCAAAGAATTGAAAAATTGAACCTCACAAAAGAAAGCATGCCGGTAAGAAGTCAAAGATATCTAGCAATAACCTTGGCCAAACAGGAGAAAGCTATGGAAACAGAAATCCAGCAAAGATTCTGGGGAAGAAACTCCAGAAGACACAAGGAGACGGAAGGCTATTCCGTGTTCTTCGAATGGAAGAACTAACACACTTGAAGCGTCCATACCGCATAAAGCCATCTCTGGATTCCATGCAGTCCCAGTCAAAGTCGCAGCACTATTTCCCACAGAAATGGAAGAGAGAATCCTAGAGTTTCTATCCAGCAACAAAGGACACTGAATAGCCAAAGGAATACTGAGGGAAACGGACAAAGCAGCAGGCATCGCACTTATTGATTTCCAGATATAGGAGGAAGTGCTAGGTACGGAAACAGCACAGCCTGGCGCCCAAAAGAGGCACACAGACCCATGGAACAGAATCGAGAGCCCAGAGGTCAACTGAAACACATATTTACAGCCCATTTTTGACCAGGGAGCCAAGAGGAGACAGCAGAGAAAGGAGACTCTCGACAAGAAATGGTGCTGGGAAGACAGCACAGCCAAATGGAACACCGTGAGAGTAGACCGTGATGTTACACCAGGGACACACACCACCTCGCAATGGATAAACCCTTTAACGGAAGACTTGAAAACGTGCAGCTTCTAGGAGAAAACGCAGGCAGCTTGCTCTTTGCCATCTGGCTTAGCCACCTGTTTGGAAGAAGCATGTGTGACCGGGCAAGGGAAACAAAGGAAACAAGAAACAAGCGGGACTCCATCCAACGCAGAAGCTTCTGCCCAGACAAAGACACCATCGACTGACTGCAAAGACTGTGCAACAACTGACAGCAGATGTTTGCAAAACGCACATCGGAGAAGGGGTGAACAGCCATAAGATCCAATGAACTCATACGTCTTCACAGGAAAAAAAACAGCGAGCCCAATAAAACCAGGGCAAAAGATGGAAACAGACAGCTCTCCCAGGATGATAGAAAGATGGACAACAGGCTGTATGAAAACATGCTTGTCATCGTTAAGTCTCTGCTCAATGCAAATACGAACGGCACTGAGATAGCAGCTCACAGTGGTCAGAATGGCTATAAGGATGAAGACAGGAACCAACAAGTTTCAGAGAGGAGGTGGAGAGAAGGCAAGCCTCCTGCACTGCTGGTGGGAGTGTAAGCCGGTGCAGCCACTACGCGAAGTGGTGTGGAATTGCCTCAGAATTTTCAGAATCCATCTACCACATGATCCAGGTATTCCTCTGTGGCGTATATATCCAAAGATCTTGGAAATACTAATGCACAGAGATCCGTGCATCGCTGTATTCCCCACAGCCTTACTCCTGATATGCAACATTTGGAAGCCTCCCTGATGCCCATCAAGGGACAAATGGAGAAGGAAGATGGGCTATAGCCACACAATGGCATAGCACTCAGCTGTAGGGACACATGCAGTGCAGCCATTTGTGACCACCTGAATGGCTCCTGAGGGTATCAGGGGAACTGAAACAAGCACTGGGGTAAGGTCAAATACCACAGGATCTCACCTACAAGGAGAAGAGGAAAAATGGACCAACAAACAGGTAGCAGGTGACATAGGATTGGCAGTTCCCAGAGGGAAAGGGGTCGGGGGACGGAGGGACAGAGTTGATTAGGCACAAGTGTGTGGTGAGGGCCTGTAATTAGGCTTACGCTGGTGAAGATGATTTAGCCTACACAGAAGTCTAAATCTATGAGCATGTAGATTTGAAAGCTATAGGATGTTAGAATGCAGGGTTACGGAAATCAATTCACATAAAATCAAAACTCCAAAAAGGGGTGCAGATTTACGGCCTAAAGCTTTGGAGGCTGAAAGACATTAGAGAAGATGAACATCCAAGGATTAGCATTCGCCTCCAAATGCTTAATGATGATACAGAAAGGTAGACCTTTGCAAAGAGATGAAGAGGAATACTACCAAGAGAACATGGTCCGAGCCAAATCATGAATCAACGGAAAATGTTACCGACCCTGATGTTACTACTGCTTCCCTTCACGAATGATCGAAGCAGGCCAACATCTTCCCAAATTCAGGCCAAAGGTTGGTCCAAAAGCCCAATTTGGGGCCGGGCTGTGGTGTAGCAGGTAAGTGCCCACATCCGCTTGAGCGGCCTGGGCATCACCAGCTACAATCACGCTTGGGGATCAGATTACTAGCATTAGGAAATACAGATTTCAAGGTCTGGTGGTCACAGAGATCATAAAGAAGTAGAAATGGTGAGGAGACCTTATCAGTATGCACCAGAAAAAGATCCACGAGAATATTACAATCTATGAACGCATAAAGAACACTTCCCCAAATGATGAAGGAAGGAAAACATGAGACCTGCCAAGGTGGAATTGTCAGACTGCTAGGAGATCACACGATCAGTGTGCATCAGGGGAATGCCTGGGCAACTTCAACATGAGAGGGCCTCCCGGACGTTCTCTGGGGAAAGTCCACCCATTTGGCCATATCCACAAAAGATAAGAGATAAAACCCGGGATAAGCTTAAAGGAAAGAAACCGGTGTCTAGAGGGAACGTAGTAGACCCTTCAAGTCCTGGGAGAAAGTTAGAAACCAACAAGAAATCCAGAGCAAGGAAAACTATCCTACCTGGAAAGGGGGACTAGTCAGATTGGGATGAGACGGCTCTGAAACACTGTGTGCATTGAGGTTGTCAGGACAACTTAGAATCTGAGGGTGTTTATGACATCACGGTGAACATGTCACCCAAGATGGCCGCATGTCTACAGTCCGAGGATTGGCCTAGTCTAGGACACTCAAGTGAGAGATACCCAGAAACAGCTTTTCCAAACAAAAACTTGAAAGGATCAAACAGACTCTGATTCAAGGGAGAAGAAAGGAATCATTGGGAACAAGCGATAATAGATGGACAAGCACTGAGAGGAGAACATTGTCACCTACTCAAGTAGATGGTGAGGTCGTGCAGATTCAATCTTGGAACTTGATTTGAAACAAGAGGCCAGACTTGGGGCTTATCAGACCTACATTGTCCTTCTGCCTTACTCATAATCCAAAGTACAGAAAGATCTCTTGGGGACGTTGAAGAGAAGAATCGAGGACTCCTTTCGTAGGCCCCTAACATCCTTTGAAGAGAACTCTACCTTTGCATAGCTCTGGCCTCACGGTGCCCAACTGGCTACATGCTAAGGTTTCCCAAGAGATCTCTTTGAAGCCTTGAAGGCATGGACACCTGTCATGCTTGGGGTATGTAGCTTGGTTTGGAAGGGCTCTAGAAGTGTGCTGAAAAGCACCCTTTTCCAGAGGGCTTCATTCCTGTGTGAAGGCTGCCCTCCCAGGCTACAGTGCTCAGTTGGGCTCCAATGAAATTAACTCCCCCATCTCTTGCCGTAGAAGGAGTACTGATTCTGTGTTTTGACACCATATGGAAGGAGGTTGACTGAAAACTAGAACATTACCATGATATTTAAAGAAAAATACACACGCCAGAGCTGAGGATGTCAATCAAACAGTAACAGACTCTGTAGAAATAAAGTAAGCCAGTATCTAGATGTAATCTAGGGGAGCGCTCAAGGTTCAGGGCTGAACGTCGAAACTTCCCAAATCCAGGGGAAGAGACGGAAGGATTTCTCACCTGGAGAGAGGAATTCATCAGACTCATCGAATTTGTCTCAGAACCATTGTGTCCGTGAAGGTGGTTGCCAGGACAACGTCTAACCTGGAGTTTCTCATCTCACAATGTCAAATGAAGCAAGATGGACACGTGTCCTCAGTTCTCAGTTGGACGTAAGCTAGGATAGCAAAGATTCCTTCAACTGACAGATGGAAATTCAAAGACAACATCCAACAATCACCAAAGCACCCACACGTCGGCCTACAGAACATATGGTGATTAAAAAAATACAGAATTCTTAACCTAGAATGAAGGAGAACCCACTGATAAGTATATCGAAGGGAGAGAGCTCAGAAAGACCACTACGATTAGACTAAGGAAAGAAAACAAGCTCCCAGAAAATGGAAGGCAAACAGAAATCACACCTGAATACTCCACAGTGAATGAAGTCAGTGTTTACAAAGAGTCTGCTTGAACGTTTGAAAGTCCGAGAAAGTCACAACCCCAAAATTTGCAGTGAATGTCAAACCTGGGCTAACTGGGAAGGGTGAGTTCTCAGACTGCTCCAAGCTGGCTGTGAAACCCTGTGTCCATGATGCTTGCTGGGACAGCAGAGACCCAATTCTGACAAATCCCAGTGGACCGGAAAAACAACCTGGCCTTGTCTACACTGGACCAAATTTGGGCTCAAGTAGCATATTCAAGTCACATTCCACTCAACTGCAGGTTGCCAATGGAACACGAAAGGGGCCGGCCAGTGTTGCATAGGTGACGTCCGCGTGTTCTGTGTCGGCAGCGTGTGGTTGGCCGCATGGAATTCTGGGGGTGAGCCTCCTCACTGCTCATGCAGCCTTTCTGGGGCAGGCGTCCGAGGTAGTGTAGAGGCAGATGGGAAGCGACTTTAGTCTTCCTCAGCAAATACGGCAGCATTGCCAGCAGATATGCGCACAGCAGTAAACATCTGCCTAAACAAAACCAATTAAAAGTTGCAAATGATAGAAAAACTGAACCTCAAAAAAAAAAAGCATGCTAGAAAGAAAAACAAGTAATCTAGGGATAACCTGCACAAAACAGGTGAAAGCTATGTAAACCGAGAAATAGCAAACCTTTGGGAAAGAAATTCCAGAGGACACAGGGAAACGGAAGGGAATTCAGTGCTCTTGGAATGGAAGAAAACGAAGAAAGCATGAGGTATCATCACAATGATTCCTTTCTCATGCCTTGGATCAGCGTCTCTTTGGTCTATTCAAGTTTCTGTGCCCGGTTTCTGTTTGGAAAAGCTGTTTCTGGGTATCTCTCACTTGATTCTGCTAGCCTAGGCCAATCCTTGGACTGTAAACATGTGGCCATCTTGGGTGACATGTTCACCGTGATATCATAAACACCCTCAGAATTCTAAGTTGTACTGACAACCTCCATGCACTCAGTGTTTCAGAGCCATCTCATACCAGTCTGACTACTCCCGTTTTCCAAGTAGGATAGCTTTCCCAGTTCTGGATTTCTTGTTGGTTTCTAACTTTCTCCTCGAACTTTGAAAGGTCTACAACATTCCCTCTAGACACGGGTTTCCTTCCATGAAGATTATCCCCGGTTTTCTCCCTTATCTTTTGTGGATGTGGTCAAACGGGTGGACCTTCCCCAGAGAAATTCCTGGAGCTCCTCCCAAGTTGAATTTGCCCAGGCAATTCTCTGATGCACAATGAGCGTGTCATCTCCTAGGAGTCTGACAATTCCACCTGGGCAGGTCACATGTTTTCCTTCCTTCATCATTTGGGAAATTGTACCTTATGCATTCATAGGTTGTAATATTCTCAGTGTTCATTTTCTGGTGTGTATTGAAAATGCCTCCTCAGAATTTCTACTTCTTTATGATCTCTGTGCCCACCATACTGTGAAATCTGTATTTCCTAATGCTAGCAATCTGATCTGCAACCCTGATGATAGCAGGTGAAGCCCGGGCCGCCCAATCAGAACTTGGGCACTTACCTGCTACACCACAGGGCCGACCCTGAATTGGGCTTTTGGACAAACCTTTGGCCTGATCTTGGGAAGATGTTGGCCTGCTTCGATTATTCGTGAAGGCAGTTAGTAACATCATGGACGGTAGCATTTTCCGCTGGTTCACGAGTTTAGCATGGAACACGTTCTCTTGGTAGTGTTCCTCTTCGTCTCCTTGCAATGGTCTACCTTTCTGTAGCGTCATTAAGCATTTTGAGGTGATTACCAATCCTTCGAAGTTCATCTTCTCTAATTTCTTACAGACTCCAAAGCTTTAAGCCGTGAACCTTAACGTCTTTTGGGAGTTTTGATTTTACGTGAATTGTTTGCCATAACCCAGCATTATAACATCCTATACCTTTCAGATCTACATCCTCATAGATTTAGACTTCTGTGTACGTTACATCATCTTCACCACCGTAAGCCTAATTACAGGCCCTCACCACACACTTGTGTCAAATCAACTATTTCTCCCTCTGGGCCCCGCCACCTTTCCCTCTGGGAACCAGAAATCCCATGTCACTTGCTACCTGTTTCTTGGTCCTTTTTTTCCTCTTCTCCCTGTAAGTGAGACCCTATGGTATTTGACCTTCCCTCTGGGGCTTGTTTCCATTCCCCTAAAACCCTCAGGAGCCATTCTGTTGGTCACAAATGGCTGGAATGCTTCTGTTCCTGCAGCTGAGTGCTATGCCGTTGTGTGGCTATAGCCCATCTTTCTTGTGCCTTGATGGGCACCAGGGAGGCTTCCCTGTCTTCAATATCGGGAGTAAGGCTTTGGTGAGCACAGCGGTGCACGGATCTCTGTGCATTAGCGTTTGCAAGTTCTTTGGATATATATGCCCCAGAGGAGTACCTGGATCATGTGGTAGATGGATTCTGAAAATTCTGAGGCGATTCCACACCACTTCGCGTAGTGGCTGCACCGGTTTACACTCCCACCAGCAGTGCAGGAGGCTTGCCTTCTCTCCACCTCCTCTCTGAAACTTGTTGGTTCCTGTCTTCATCCTTATAGCCATTCTGACCACTGTGAGCTGCTATCTCAGTGCCGTTCGTATTTGCATTGAGCAGAGACTTAATGATGATGAGCATGTTTTTATTCAGCCTGTTGGCCATCTTTCTATCTTCCTGGGAGAGCTGTCTGTTTCCATCTTTTGCCCAGGATTTATTTGGCTCTTTGATTTTTCTCCTGTGGAGACATATGACTCCATTGCATCTTTGGCTATTCACCCCTTCTCCGATGTGTGGTTTGCAAACCTGCTGTCGCAGTTGTTGTGACGTCTTTGCACTGAGTCGATGGTGTCGTTGGCTGGGAAGAAGCTTCTGTGTTGGATGGAGTCCCGCTTGTTTCTTGTTTCCTTTGTTGCCCTTGCCCAGTCACACATGCTTCTTCCAAATAGGCGGCCAAGCCAGATGGCAAAGACCAAGCTGCCTGCGTTTTCTCCTCGAAGTGTCACGGTTTCAAGTCTTCCATTCAAGGCTTTAATCCATTTCGAGGTGGTGTGTGTGCCTGGTGTAACATCACGGTCTACTCTCATTGTGTTACATCTGGCTGTGCAGTCTTTCCAGCACCATTTCCTGTCTAGAGTCTCTTTTCTCCGCTTTCTCCTCTTGGCTCCCTGGTCGAAAATGGGCTGTCCATAGATATGTGAGTTGATTTCTGGGCTCTCGATTCTGTTCCATGCAGCTGTGTGCCTCCTTTGCAGGCCAGGCTGTGCTGTTTTAGTACCTAGCTCTTCGTCCTATATGTGGAAGTAAGAAAGTGTGATAATTGCTGCTTTGTTCATTTCCCCCAGGATTCCTTTTGCTACTCAGGGTCCTTTGTTGCTGGATAGAAACTTTAGGATTCTCTCTTCTATTTCTGTGGGAAAGATTGCTGCAACTTTGACTGGGACTGCATGGAATCCAGACATTGCTTTGTCGACAAAAATAATCCGTAACCAATCTGTAAATGAAAATTTGGGGGAGTTTATTCTGAGCTTCAATCTGAGGATTATAACCCAGGGCCTTTCTACCCAAAGGAAGAAAGAACATCAGAGAAGTGGGGTGCACAGACTGGTTGTATTCCCCTCATAGAGGATGTTTCACATAGGATTGAAATGTCCCATTTACAATAGTCGCAAGACTGCTCTGTTGGCACAGCGATTGATGGAAATAGCAGGTAGGTCTTCTGTCTCAGTGAACACAGTAGGGTGGCAGTCTGTTTTCTATAGCTGACTGGTCACAGGTGAGCTGGGTGGTCAAAGGTGAGTGCAGCAATCAGTTCCTAGCCTAGGGAGAAATGCTTATCCCTAAAGAAATGCTAATGTGGGGGGAAGTTGCACCTTTATCTCAAGGGCCATAGGAAATGTCTAAGCAGATATGCAATGCGTGCTAAATAGCCATAGTCAGGCCCTTTTGGAAAAAACAAAATCAGGCCAAATTAGGTCTATACCAAATGGCTTCCTCATATAGTCCAATATATCCAGTTGCTTCCCATTTTTACTTGAGCTTTATGCCGTATGGACCTTTCAAGTGTGTCCCTTATTGCATTCGAAGTGCACGGAATAGCCTTGCGTGTCCTTGTGTCTTGTGGAATTTCTTTCCCCAAAACTTTGCTAGTTTTTGGTTTCGATCGCTTTCTCCTGTTTGTGCAAGGTTATTCACAGGTATCATTTTCTTCTCACTGGCATGGGTTTTTTTTGAGGTTCAGCTTTTCTATTCTTTGCAACTTTTAATCGGTGTTGTTTGGCAGAAATTTATGGCTGTGCTCAAATCTGCTGGCCGTGCTGCTCTCTTTGCCGAGGAAGAGTGGCGCTCTCTAACATCACTTCCCATCTGCCTCTACACTAGCTCCCACGCCTGACCCAGAATGGCTGGACGAGCGTTCAGGAGGCTCACACCCAGGATTCCATGCGGCCGACCCTGGCCTGCCGACCCAGAACACGTGGACTTCACTGCTGGCCCACTGGCTGGACCCTTTCGTGCTGCATTGGCAACCTGCGGTTGAGTGGAATGTGACTTGAATATGCTACTTGAACCCAACTCTGGCCCTGTGTAGATGAGGCCAGGTTGTTTCTCTGGCGCACTGTGATGTCGGAGGATTTTTCAGAATCGTGTCTCTGCTGTCCAGTCTAGCATGGTGGACACAGGGTTTCACAGCACGCGTGGAGCAGTCTCATAACTCACCCTTCCCAGTTAGGCCAGGTTAGACCTTCCCTGCAGTTTTGGGGTTGTGACTTTCCCGGACTTTCAATCGTTCAAGCAGAGTCTGTCTAAAGACTGACATCTTTCACTGTGGATTATTGAGGTGTGATTTCTGTTGGCCTTCCATTTTATGGGACCCTGTTTTCTTTTCCATGGCCTAATCGTCATGTTCTTTATGAGCTTGTCCTTTGACATGCTTATCAGTGCGTTCTCCTTTACTCCATTTTAGGAATTTTGCATTTCTTTAATCACCATATGTTCTGTAGGCCAAGGTGTGAGTCCTTTCGTCATTGTTGGGTGTTGTCCTGGAATTTTCATCGTTCACTTGAGGGAATCTTTGCTATCCCAGCCTAGATCCAACTGAGCACTGACTACACGTGGTCATCTTGGTTCGTTTGACATTGTGAGATGATAAACTCCAGGTTCGAGGTTATCGTGGCAACCACTTTCATGGGCCCAATGGTTCCGACACAAATTAGATGAATCTGATGAATTCCTCTCTGCAGGTGAGAGACCTTCTGTCCCTTTGCTGGATTTGGGAAGTTTCGAGCTTGACCACTGATCCTTGTACTTTCCACTAGATTACATCTAGATACTGGCTTACTTTATTTCTACAGGGTTTGTTATTTGTTTGATTTACATCCTCAGCTGTGGCACGTTTATTTTTCTTTAAGTATAATGGTAATGTTCTAATTTTCTGCCATCCTTTCTATGTGTGGTTTCAAAACACATAATCAATACTCCTTCTATGGTAAGAGATATGGGGAGAGAATCTCACTGATTCCACTGAGCTCTGTAACCTGGGAGGCCAGCCTTCACAAAGGATGGAAGTCCTCTGCAAAAGGGTACTTTTCAGCACACTTCTAGAGCCCTTCCAAACCAAGAGACATACCCAAGCATGGCAGGGGTCCATTCCTTCAGGGCATCAATGAGCTCTCTTGTGAAATATTGGCATATACCCAGTGGGCCCCCGTGACTTGAGAGCTGTGGAAAGTGAGAATTATCTTCAAGAATGCTAGGGGCCTAGGAAAGGAGGCCTCGATTCTTCTCTTCAATGTCCTCAATTGATCAGTCTTGACTTTGTATTATGGGTAAGGCAGAAGGACAACGTAGGTCTGATAAGCTCCGGGTCCGGCCTCGTTTTTCAGAACACATTTCCAGCTTGAATCAGCATGGCCTCCCTAGACTTCCGTAGATGACAATGTTGTCCTCTGAGTACTTGACCCTCTATTGTCTCTTCTTCCCAATGATTCCTTTCTCATCCCTTGAATTAGCGTCTCTTTGATGTCTTCAAGTTTCTGTGTCCGGTTTGTGTTTGGAAAAGCTGTTTCTGTGTACCTCTCACTTGAATATCCTAGCCCAGGCCAATCCTAGAGCTGGAAACCTATGGCTAACTTTGGTGACGTGGTCACCGTGATGTCATAAACACGCTCAGAATTCTAAGTTGTCCTGACAACCTCCATGCACACAGTGTTTCAGAGCCATCTCATAGCAGTCTGACGACTCCCCCTTTCCAGGTGCGATAGTTTTCCTTTTTCTGGACTTCTTGTCGGTTTCTAACTTTATCCTCGAACCTTGAAAGTTCTACTACATTCCTTCTAGACAGTGGTTTCTTTCCTTTAAGATAGTCCTGGGATTTATCTCTTATCTTTTGTGGATGTGGCCAAATGTGTGGACTTTCCCCACAGAAAGTCCTGGAGTCCCTGCGAAGCTGAAGTTACCCAAGCAATCCTCTGATGTGCAATGATCATGTCAACTCATAGCAGTCTGGTGTTTCCACCTTGGCAGGTCAGATGTTTTCCTTCCTTCATCATTTGGGGAAGTGTACCTGATGTGTTCATAGATTGTAATATTCTCATGGTTCATTTCCTGGTGTGTATTCATAAGGTATCCTCACAATTTCTACTTCTTCATGATCTCAGACGGCACCATACCTTGAAATCAATATTTCCTAATGCTCCTAATTGGATCTGTACCTGAGATGCCAGCCTGCCAGTCCCAGGCCGCCCAAGTGGAACATGGACACTTACCCACTACACCAGAGGGCTGGCCCTTAATTGGACTTTTGGACCAACCTTTGGCTTGAACTTGGGAAGATGGTCTGCATTGATTATTCGTAAAGGTAATTAGCAGTAACATCGTGGACAGCAGCATTTTCAGTTGTCTCAGGAGTTTAGCACGGGTCATGTTCTGTTGCTAGTGTTCCTCTTCATCTCTTTGCAATGGTCTACCTCTATGTTGCATCATTAAGCATTTCGAGGTGATTATCAATCCTTGAAGTTCATAATCTCTAAACTCTTTCAGCCTGCAAACTTTATCCCTTAAACCTGCTTGCCTTTATGGAGTTTTGATTTTAGGTGAATTGATTTCAATAACCTAGCATTAGAAAATCCTATAGCTTTCAGATTTACATCCTCATAGATTTAGACTTCTGTGTATGCTACATCTTCTTCCCCACAGTAAGCCTAATTACAGGCGCACACCCCACACTTGTGCCTAATCAACTCTTTCTCCCACCGTCCACTGCCACCCGTTCCCTCTGGGAACCACCAATCCCATATCACGTTCTACCTGTTTGTTGGTCCTTATTTTAATCTTCTCCTTGTAAGTGAGATGCGATGGTATTTGATTTCTCCCTTGGGCTTGTTTCAGTTCCCCTCCTACCCTCAGGAGTGATTCTGCAGTCACAAATCGCTGGACTGCACTCTTTCTTACAGCTGAGTGTTTTGCCTTTGTGTGGATATAGCCCAACTTCCTTCTCTATTGGTCCTTTGATGGGCACCAGGGCGGCTTCCAAGTCTTGGATATCGGGAGTAAGGCTGTGGTGAACACAGTGGGGCACGGATCTGTGTGCATTAGTGTTTCACAGTTCTTTGGATAAACACGCTGGAGAGGAATAGCTGGATCATAAGGTAGATGGATTTGGAAATTTCTGAGGCAATTTCACATGGCTATGCCTAGTGCCCTCACCAGTTTGCACTCCTACCAGAGGTGCAGGACTCTTCCCTTCTCTCCACCTTCTCTCTGACACTTGTTGTTTGCTGTTTTGTTCCTTATAGCCATTCTGAACACAGGGAGCTGTCATCTCATTGCCGTGAGAATTTTGTTTTGGCCTTATACTTAATGGTGTTGAACATGTGTTCATACAGCTGTTGGCCACCTTTCTGTCTTCTTGGGGTAAATCTCTGTTTCCATCTTCTGCCCAGTTTTAATGGGCTTGTTGTTTTTTCACTTGTGGAGACGTGTGGTTTGAAACATCCTCTCTCTGTTGTTGTGCTGTCTTTGCATTGACTGGACGGTTTCCCCAGCTGGACAAAAGCTTCTACGTTGGATGGAGTCCTGCTTCTTTCTTTTCTTTGTTGCCCTGGCCCAGTCACACATGCTTCTTCCAAATAGGCGGCTACCCCAGATGGCAAAGAGCAAGCTGCCTGTGTTTTCTCCTAGAAGTTTCACTGTTTCAAGACTTCCATTGAAGGCTTTAATCCATTTCGAGATGGTGTGTGTGTAACATCATGATCTACTCTTATTGTGTTACATGTGGCTGTGCAGTCTTCCCAGCACCATTTATTTTAGAGACTCTCCTTTCTCCACTGTCTCCTCTTGCCTTCCTCATTGCAAATGCGCTGTCCATATATGTCTGAGTTGACCCTTGTGTTCTCCATTCTGTTCCATTGGGGTTTGTGCCTGTTTTTGGAACCAGGCTGTGCTGGTTCGGTACCAAGCGCTTCGTCCTACATGTTGAAATCAAAGTGTGATACGTCCTGCTTTGTTCGTTCTCCTCAGAATTCCTTTGGGTATTCAGGGTCCCTTGTTGCTGGATAGAGACTTTAGGATTTTCTCTTCTATTTCTCTGGGAAAGATTGCTGCAAATTTGACTGGGATTGCATGCAACCCAGAGATTGCTTTATCCATTGCGGACGTTTCAGGTGTTTCAGATCTTACATTCCTAGAGCACAGAATACCCTTCTGTTTCTTTGTGTTTTCTGGAATTTCTTTCCCTAAAGCTTTGCTAGTTTTCGGTTTCCATATCTTGCACCTGTTTGTCTAAGCTTATTCCTAGAAATCTTATTCTTCTTACTTGCATGTTTTTTTCCAGAGGTTCAGTTTTTCTATTCTTTGAAACTTTTCATTGGTTTTGTTTTGGCAGATGTTTATGGCTGTGCTCACATCTGGTGGTGATGCTGTTGTATTAGCTGGGCAAGAATAACGCTGTCTGATGTTGCTTCCCATCTGCCTCTACACTACCTTGGACGCCTGCCCCAGAATATCTGAACCATCGGTGAGGAGGTTCACCTCCAGGATTCTGCATGGTCTGCCCTGGGTGCCGACCCAGAATTTGTGGACTTCACCACTGCACCACTGGCCAGCACCTTTCATGTTCCATTGGAAACCTGCATTTGATGTGGAATGTGAGTTGAATATGCTATTTGGGACAAATCTTGCACTGTGTAGACGAGGCCAGTTTGTTTTTCTTCTCCACTGTCATGTCAGAGGATTTCTCAGAATTGTGTCTCTGCTATCACGGCAAACTTCATTGACACAGGTTTTCAGAGCCACATTTTAACAGTCTCATAACTTACCCTGACCAGTTAGCCTAGGTTTGACATTTGCTACAGTTTTTGGGTTTGTGACTTTCTCTGTCTTTCGAACGTTCAGGGAATGTCTAAAACGGACATCTTTCATTGTGGATTATTCAGGTGTGATTTCTGTGTGTCTTCCATTTTCTGGGACGGTTTTTTGTTTTCCATGTTATAATTTTTGATATGGGCTCAGCGAGCTGAAGACTCGAATGAAAGATTTCTCGGACATTGAAGGTCTGGCACTGGTGCTCTTTTATTTAGAGAATAGTATGGGATAGCATGGGGACAGGACCCATGGGTAGTGAAGAGTTGCTGCTGCTCCCTGGGGATGGGGCCCATGAGCAGTCAAACCTCCTGCTGCTGCCCTGAGTTGAGGGTTAGGGCTAGTTTTATAAGTCATGGGTGCATGATTTATTTTTACTGGAAAAAGAAATGATGTGGTAAAATGTCTTTAAATGATTTCAGTGCAGACGGGGTCTGGTCATTGTGCAGTCATATAACTTTAGATACGGATCTGGCCCTGTAGATCAGCATGTAGCTGAGGATGCGCTGAGCTTCTCACCCTGAGTCAGCCCTATTCCACCTGCTCATATAGTTTGGCATGTAGGCCAGATCACATTGGGCTTCCCTAGCTGGGGCAGCCTTAATCCATATCATAAACACCCCCTGAACCCATTTGGACTGGAGAGGTTTGGGGATATGGACGATGGTCAGTCTTCTGTAACTACTTATGGCTGTACAAGGTCGCAGAGCTGTCCATAAATGGGGTCATAGGTACAGGTAGGATGTTCAGTGGACTGGAAGGCTTCACCTGTGGAGTTCAAGGCTGACAAGGTATACAGAGCTTCTGGAGACGAGAGAATCATTTGACGAGAGGTGGTCCAGGAGGTGAAACTTTTTTCACATGCGGAAGACAGACAATGAAACAGACAACAAACTATAGTAAGAAATACAAGCAGTATGTTTAACCCAATGTATAACGTATTGAAGTAGTGCAGAAACCTGGTCCTGACTTGGAGTTCAACCAATCGTTTAGAGTTAGGGTTGATAAGACATGGATTTAATTTGGTGGTTGGGATAGGAAGCCAGAAATATTTTGACAGTAGTCAGGAATATAGACACAACATTCAGTTTTTATAATGGCATAGGTGCCCCCTTGTGCTGCTGTCAAGACATCCAGTGTCATTTGGATTTGGAGGACTGCCTTACACATTTGGGATACTTCTAAATTGAGCAGCGAAATGCTATGTTGTGCATCATTTAATGCCTTCATAATAAATTTGTTTAGGACTTCCATGTACAAGACGACACTTTCGATTCCTAATTGGGGAAGGAAAATTGCGGAAAGATGGTCATACCAGTGGAAGACAGACCTGGTTCAGCGCTGCTGCAAGTTGGGTAGGATAGCAGGAGGAGATGTAGTAAATGTAGTTCTACCTTGCATCCAGACAAAGCCTAGTGTGCATCGTGCAATCCACATAGGTGGCAGCAAAGGCCATAAATTGGAGCCGCATAGCCACTGAGCACCATTAGAGACTAACCAAAGCGTGCTGGGCTGTCTATCCAAGTCAGTCCCAAACCAATCAGTACTTTTTTAAGACTATGATATGAGAACACATATAACAGCGAATTTTTCCCATAGGTCGGCTGTTATTAGGCCATGTATCACAAGTGTGATTTGTTTGTTCCCAACAGAGAGTGACCTTTTACTGAGTTCACCACTAGTAGGAGTGAACCAAATACATTCATCCCAAATTTCATATGGTCCATCCTGTGTGTATCCATAAGTTGGGGGCTTTCCCTTTGGAACTTGTTGTTTCGGATCCACCTGTGACAAGGCAAATCTAGTTAGTATTTGGGGAGTAGTTTTAAAGGAAAATGTTTGATTGTGGCCAGGGAACTTCCAGGTGTCAGACATAGATGAGCACAAGGAGACATTATGATTAGTAATAGATGAATCTTGTGGATGAAAAGAGCTAGAATCTAATATCCATGAATGCCTACTATAGCTTCTACAGAAACATAATTTTTTCTCTCTTAAATCACCCTCATTTTTCAAAAGATAGCCAAATCAGGATTAACAGGTTTGCAAGTCCAGTGTAGTTTCAATACAACTTGCTCCAATTATTTACATAACAGCTACAAGAATAGCAATTTTTTGTACAGGCTTTTTAAAGTATGCTTTGCTGGAAATTTTTATGAGGAATCATAGATTGAACTGTGAAAGCCTCTAGAGGCCAGAAAAGCCAAGCCAAGGATTTGCCATCAGATTTTGCCTGCAGTACTTACAGATTTGAGTGGAGTTCTCTTTCAGGTCCCCCAAAATATTCGGAGGTTACTTGCACTTTCCAGATAAGCACGCTTCCTTACTTAACGGGTAAGATTGCCAGAATCTCTATAAACAAGGTACCGGGCCCGTGTTTCTGAGTGGCTGTATTCCAGAAAGTCCAATCTTTGTTCCTGAAATGCTGTCTTGTCATATCTGAGCCTGTATGTTTCAAATATGACATTCCAGTCAAAGCCTTGGTAATATAACCAATGTGTCCTGTTATAAGGAGAACAGATTCTTTTGGAACTTATGCAAATATTGCCACGAAATGACCTTACTCAGTAACAGAGGGTTTGACAATTCCTTAGGGATATGGTAGGGAGTAAAACATAAATGTTTCAGTTTTGCTCATAAAGGTATAATTTCACCAAATTGCTGTAAGTCAAGGTTAGCATAAGAGAAAAGAGAAAAATATTTCCTTCATTATGAGAAAACAAAACAACACATCAAAACTCAACGTTTCAAACAGAAGTCCTAAAAAATTATAATAGTCCTCATCAGTTCACACAGTCCTGTATAATCAATTCTTGAGCTGAATCTTCTGTCAGCAGATCGAGGAGCTTAGTTTCTGTTACAATTCTGTAGTTTCTTACTCAGCTCAGTTTTACAGTCTGAAAGTTTATCAGAATCCTGTAGTTTAGAACCTCTGTGTCAGAATCCTTTCCCGGAATATCTCAGAAGATGAAACATATTTGCAAAAGAAAAAAGCAGCAGAGTAAAACAACAATTATCTGCAAATGGACAAAGGACTCAAAAGGGCAATTGACAAAGAAACTTGGATACTTCTGTGACATATGACCCTTCCAGATAATAAGTGGACTTATGACTGATAACCAGGACAGATCAGAATCTTAGGAATTCTATATAATTTGAAGACATCTATATTAATAACATTTACACATCTAATACCACCTAAGAATATCTATCACTTGTTTCACAATGTTTCTCATGTAATTTAATAGAAAATATAAGCCTGATTAGTTTAATGTTTTCCTCCTTACAGGAACAGAGAGCAAATTTCTTTGAGAAGTCTCAGGGGCCCTCTGAAAATCCTCAGAGTAGTTTCTGTTCTGTCCACCAGGTCAAAAGACAGACTTCATTCAGGATTTGAATATTTTTGAGGGAGAAGCTTGTCAAAACATAGCCAAAGTTTTTAAAATGCTTCTTCAAATAGGAAACAACACTCACTGTGAAACAATGCTCAGGTATCTATTCAAAGTGATGACAGAAAGAGTCAAAAATCTTAAGAGTGACCTCAGTCATTATTTTCACAAAACACATTTCTCTCTTAGGTAGACTTACTCAAAGGAACAGCTTTTATAACCTCTTTATCAAGAGCAGATCCAAAGTTCAAGAAAAAGTATCCTTTTAGATAAAACCAAATTTCAATTTCTGCACCTACTTATTTTGAACATTCAAACTCATTCACTTAATTGAACTTACTTTAGTCTACTTGAGTAGGCATAAAACTCTTTTCAGAATTTCTACTTCACAAACCTTCTACAACTTTCTTTTTGGTTTTCAGAATGTGTCAACAACTCTTTCTTTTTTCCTTTCTAGGACATTAGGACAAATTTATCTTTTTTCATCCATCAAACAAAAATATTTCCATTCTTTATACCTTTTTTACTGAAAGCATACATTTTAACTTCCCTGAATACAGAGCTCTTTTCCTTATTAATTTCCTGTAGCTTTAATTCCATAAGTTAATTAGAACTTTTAAGCCTTAACAGATCTACTAAACACTAAAAAGTAAGCAATTATGAATTGTCTTTTATATCAGCATTCTAAACACTTCATAACTTTAGAAACATGCAGCTTTACAATAAAACACAGGCATGCTTTTTGATACACCCACACTCTTTTAGCCTCTTCAAGAAGAAGCCCAAAGTAGATAACTTAGATATGTTTATTAATAATGATTCAGTGTTTCAGCCTATCCAAAAATGATCCACATATTCATCTTTTATCATTTAACTTACCTTTGCAAAAGTCAAGATTGTTACACAGAAAAATTTTGAAGCTGTTTTGTTTCAACAAGTATACTGACCATAAAAGTTATTGTACTCACCTTTATGAGTTTTATGGATTTAAACCATTTGTTTCCAAGAACCATGTTCAGATTAGCTATGAAAAAGTCATGAGGAATTAGACAAAACTGGTCATCATTTAAAGCTATTATTTTACTGACAAATTTAAGAAAGTGAACTTATATGACTAGATAACCCAGGCTGAATGCCTGCATCCTATGCAAATACCGACAACTCTGACAAGAAGATAATTTTCAATCAAACCAACAAACTTTAACAAGCTTTCATTTACCAAAGGTTAATTCACATCACGTTAACTTTGAAAGGCACTGAGTTAATTTCTACTACATTTAGAATTTATGTAAGCACTTTCTTTAAGCCAACTAAACAGAGATCTTAATTTTGGCCATACCATCCATGGGTAAAAATATCACACGTATAATGTACACATAGACACACATAGACAGAGACTGTATAACCATTGTTTTAAAAACTACTCCAGTGAATCAGGTACAATAATATAAAGCTCACCAGTTATGAATCCACACTTTGTTTTGAGCCTTTTTACTAATACTTATGGAGAAGACCCTCGAGATGGTAGACTTTTTGCAAGGGTGCACTTATGACCATTTATCCTTTCCCCTCCTTTTTTTTTTTCAGTCTTAAGAATGAGTGATGGGCTACATAGTAGTTCCTTCAGAGGGGGAATGAGAATCCTTTTCATCATAAAGGAAGTAGGTGGAATCTGAACTGCCTCTAGAGCTGTCTTTCCAGTCTTGCAAGGATTTTCTAAGGACGGTTGCTCTTGATTTCTCAGAAACTGGACTGAAACATGAAGGACATTCTAGGTTGATCTACCTGTCCAACTGCACCAGAAAGGCACAGAGATACATCACAAATTTTCTCCCAGATGAAGTTTCTGGGGCATACCCATACAATTGAAAGTGTTTCTAATTAGTTAGAATGACTCTAAGTGGTGAGTCTCTTGGGATGCTTACATCATTCCCCATGGTAGTAAAGCCAGTGTCGGACTGACATTGAACTGGACAAGGGTGCAGTGCCTACAAAGGCCTGGAACATGCTGGAGGCCGGGGCTCCCAGTAGCCGGGTTGAGAGGTAAGTCCCTTGCAATATATTTTCAAGTTTTTTAATTTTACAGAATATCCAGGTTCTGGTCAAGTCCAGCCTGAAATTAAGCTCGACTTGGTGACAACAGAGGACATGATGAGCAAAACAAAGAAATTAAAAGAAGACACCAGACCTCACCCTCATGGCCATTCCCAGAGGGTTATCATGATAAAAGTCACACAAAAGTTCCAATGCTGGGGCACACTACCCTAGCATGACAGTTCACAGAATAAATCACAGGTCTCCTAACCTCATAGCCAATTCAGTAGGTGACTAAAATACTCAATGAGTCAACCGCCAACAGGGGGCACCCTACTTGGCATCACCGGGGTGATCAGACCCAGAAAGCCAAAGTTGGGGCTCCCAGTGTTGGAGGACTTGACTCTTGAAAGATTTCTTTGTTTCCCGGTTGCAAAGCTCAAAAGGAGACGAAATTGGCCATTGTAACTCTAAGAAAGATGAAAGAGACAGGTCCATTACCTTGAAAATCCCCCCTGAACCTAGGGAAGGATCCTACCTGTTGTTCCTACTGTGGGGTGCCTATAGCAAGGGGTGATGGGGGTGTCCCCCAGAATTGCATCCCTTGGGTACCTTCCCTGCTATGCCTGGCAGTAACAGGTGCCTGGTGAACATCTTTCGTATTCTGCCTGGAAGTAATAGGTGCCTGGTGAGTGGTCCCTGAGAGAAAAGGAGAAGTTTAAGAGAGAACATGATAGAGAGAAATAGTGAAGAAGTTTCCACCATGCTGGGGTCATTCTACCCAATTGCGTGTTGGAGTGATTCTCCAAAGAAGGGTTTCCAATACTCAGCCAAAGGTTAGACGTTGGTACTTTCCTTGAACTGAAGTCCCGATTAGGACATTCACACCATTCAGATGGTCAAGTGCATGGGAGGTATCCCAATCCAGCTTTAGGGATAGAAACCTTCCACGAGAGTCTTGGAGATTGCCAACCATCCTAATGACTTAAATGGCTGACTCTTTCCCACGTAAAATTTATGTATTAGAGATAGGGTCAGGAAGGAATGGATTAATTCATTCTACATCACTCTTAGGCTTAAGGTACTGATTCTCTTCAAGCTGAATGCCAGATTTGCACCATAGAGTAGCCATGGGCAGCAAACATGAATTCATACAGCTATTCAAGACAGTTCCTGATGGAGAAGTGAATTTAGATCCATCCTCGAAAAAGAGAGAGGCACAAGGAAGGAAAGGGCACTTACCAGAATTCGAGCTCACAAACCAATGAAGCACGTTCCCTATATGGGCCACGAGATATGATGTGGGGTCGTCAAGCTCAAGAGTTGAAAATAAGATTTCTTGGACCCTCAAGGTCTGACAGTGGTGCTCTTTTATTTAGAGAATGGTACAAGATAGCATGGGGACAGGACCTATGGGCAGTGAAGAGCTGCAGGAATGGGGACAGGACCCATGGGCAGTGAAGAGCTGCTGCTGCCGCTGCATTGGGAAAGGACCCATGGGTAGTCACAGCTCCTGCTGCTGCCCGGAGTTGAGGTTAAGGACTAATTTTATCAGGCATGGTTACGTGACTTATTTTTCCTGGAAAAAGAAAAGATGGTGGAAAACGTCATTAAATGATTTCAGTTCAGATGGGTTCTGGATATTGTGTGGTCATATAACACTAGATATGAAACTGGCCCCATAGATAGGCATGTAGGTGAGCATGACCTGGGCTTCTCTCACAGGGGCACCTCTAATTCATACCAAAAGAAATTCAACGGGTCATATAGTTCTGCATGTTCACCAGCTAACCTTGGGCTTTCGAGTGGGGGCGGCCTTAATCCACAGCAATCCTCATGGTCTTTCACAGCTGTCTCCCATAGATATGCTCATCAGTGTGTTCTCCTTCATTCCAAGTTAGGAATTTTGTATTTCTTTAATCACCATATGTTCTCTAGGCCGATGTGAGTGCTTTCGTGATTGTTGGGTTTTGTCTTTGAATTTCCAGCGTTCACTTGAAGGAATCTTGGCTATCCTAGCCTAGGTCCAACAGAGCACTGAGAACACGAGGTCATCTTGGTTGGTTTGACATTTTGAGATCAGAAACGCCAAATTCTAGTTTGTCCTGGCAACCACCTTATGGACATAATGTTTCCGAGACAAATTAGACAAATCTGATGAATTCCTCTCTCCAGGTAAGATATTTTTATGTCTTTTTTTCTGAATTTGGGTAGGCTAGACCTTGACTTCGGATCCTTCATTGTTCCAGTAGATTACGTCTAGATACTGGTTTACTTTATTTCTGTAGGGTTTGCTAGTTGTTTGGTTTACATCCTCAGCTCTGGCATGTTTATTTTTCATTAAATATAAGTGTAATATTCTAATATTCAGCCAACTTCCTCACATACGGTGGCAAACCACATAATCAATACTCTTCTATGACAAGAGGCGGGGGAAAGAATTTCATTGGGGCCAAATGGAGCATTTTAGCTTTGATGGCAGCCTTCACTTTGGATTGGTGGTTCCCAGAGGGAAAGAAAAAATCCAAAAAGCTGTGCAGATTTCCGGCATAAAGCTTTTGAGGCTGAAAGAGATTAGAGAAGATAAACTTTCAAGGATTGTGAATCTCCTACAAATGCTTAATGATGCTACAGAAAGGTAGACCATTGGAAATATATTAAGAAGAATACTACAAAGACAACGTGTTCCATGCTAAACTCATGAACCAAGGGAAAATGTTACCTTCTGTGAGGTTACTACTCATTACCTTCACGAATAATCACAGCAGGCCAGCTTCTTCCCAAGTTCAAGCAAAAGATTGGTCCAAAAGTAAAATTCAGGGCCAGTCATGTGTTCTGGTGTGTAAGAGCCCACTTTCCTAGTCTGTGGCCTTGGACTCATGGATTCGCATCACGGGTGCTGATCAGATTAGTAACATCAGGAGAGATAGACTTCATGGTATGGTGCGGGCAGAGATCATACACAAGTGGAAATTGTGAGCATACCTTATACATATGCACCAGGAAAACAACATGAAAATATTGCAATCTATGACGCATCTGGTAGACTTCTCAAATACAGAATGGAGGAAGTGATGTGACTTGCATAGGTGGAATTGTCGGACTGCACAAGATGACACGATCATTGAACATCAGAGGATTGGCTGGGCAACTTCAACTTGGGAGGGACTCGTGGACTTTTTCTGGGGAAAGTCTACATATTCGGCCATATCCACAAAATGTGACAGATAAAACCAAGGATAAACTTAAAGTAAAGAATTCAGTGTCTAGAGAGAATGTAGTAGACATTTAAAAGTCCCAAGATAGTTATAAACAGACAAGAAATCCAGGAAATGGAAAACTATCAGACTGGTATCAGATGGCTCTGAAATACTGTGTGCATGGAAGACACCGGGACAACGGAGAAGTTTGAGGGTGTTTATGACATCACAGTGAACATGTCACCCAAGATGGCCTCATCTTTATAGTCCGAGGATTGTCCTAGGCTACGATACTCAAGTGAGAGATACCCAGAAAAGAATTTAAAAACAGAAACCAGCACTGAAACTTGAAGAGTTAGAATTGCCGCTGATTAAAGGGATAAGAAAGAAGTCATTGTGGAGAAGCAATAAATAACAGAGAGACAAGCACTGAGTGGAGAACATTGTTATCTACTCAAGTAGATGTGGAGGCCGTGCTGATTGAAGCTTGCAACTTGATTTGAAACCAGAGGCTGGACTTGGGTCTTATCAGACCTACGTTGTCCTTCTGCCTTAATCATAATCCCAAATCAAGAATGATCTCCTGAGGACATTGTAGAGAAGGATCGATGCTTCCCTTCCTATGCCCCTAGCACTCATTGAAGAGAAGTCTCACTTTCCATAGCTCTGGCTTTACGGAGGCCCACTGGGTACATGCTAATTTGTCACAATACGTCTCTTTGAACCCTTGAAGGACTAGAAACCCGTCATGCTCCAGGTATGTCGCATTGTTTGGCAGGGCTCCAGAAGTGTGCTGAGAATCACCCTTTTCCAGAGGGCTTCATTGCTTTGTGAGGGCTGCCCTACCAGGCTAGTGTGCTCAGTTTGGCTCCAATGAAATACTCTCCCCCATCTCTTGGAGTAGAATGATTACTGATGACGTGTATTGACATCATGTGAAAGGAGGTTGTCTGAAAATTAGAACATTGCAATTATCTTTATAGAAAAATAAACATGAGGTTGTAAATCAAACAAATAACACACCTTATAGAAATACAGTAAGCCAGTATCTAGACGTAATCTACTGGAACGTTCAAGGATCGGGGGTCAAGATCGAAACTTCCCAAATCCAGGAATGAGACAGAAAAGTATCTTACCTGGACGGAATTCATCACTTCTGTCTAATTTGTCTCGGGTACATTATGTTCATGAAGAAGGTTAACATGACAAACTAGAATTTGGAGTTTAAGATGTCAGGACGTCAGACCAACCAAGATGAACACGTGTTCACAGTGCTCATTTTGACCAAGGCTAGCATGGTAAAGATTGCTACAAGTGACCAATGTAAATTCAAAGACAACACCCAACAATGAAAAACACTCACACCTAGGCCTATAGAACATAGGGTGGTTAAAGAAATAGAAAATTGATACCTTGGGATGAAGGAGAACTGGCTGACAAGCATACCAAACGGGGAAATCTGAGAAAGACCACGATGATTATGCTATGGAAAAACAAAACGGGCTCAAAAGAAGGAAGGCAAACACAAATAACACCGGAATAATCCACAACGAAAGATGTCAGACTTTAGACAGACTCTGCTTGAACCTTTGAAAGTCAGAAAGTGACACAAACCAAAAAACTGCAGCGAGGTAAAACCTGGGCTACCTGGAAAGGGTGGGTATGAGACTCCTCCAAACGTCCTATGAAACCCTGTGTCCATGAAGCTTGCCGGGAGAGCAGAGACACAATTATGACAAATTCTCTGACATCGCTGTTGACCGAAAATACAAACTGGCTACATCTACTCAGTGCCAGAGTTGGGCTGAAGTAGCCTATTTAAGTCACATTCCCCTCAAATGCAGGTTGCCGAGGGAACATGAATGGGGCTGGTCAGTAAAGAATTGGGGAAGTCCACGCACTCTGAGTTGGCAGCCAGGAGTTGGCAGGGTAGAATCCTGGGGGTAAACCTCCTCACCACTGGTACAGCCATTCTGGGGCAGGCGAGGGAGGTAATGTAGAGGCCGATGAGAAGCGACATTAGACAGAGCCACTCTTCCTCAGCAAATACAGGAGCATTTCCAGCAGATGTGAGCACAGTGATAAATCTCTTTCAAAAGGAAACAAATTAAAAGTTGCAAAGAATAGGAAAATTGAACCTCAATAAAAAAGAAAAAGGATGCCAGTAAGAAGAATAAGATACCTAGGAATAACCTCACCCCAACAGGTGAAAGCTCTGTAAACAGAAAACTAGCAAACCTTTGCAGAAAGAAATGGGAGAAGACACAAGGAAGCGGAAGGATATTCCATGCTATTGAAATGGAAGAATTAACACACTTGAAATGTCCACACCGCATAGGGAAATCTCTTGATTCCATGCAGTGCCAGTCAAAGTTGCAGCAATATTTCTCACAGAGATAGAAGTGAGCATCCTAAAGTTTACATCCAGCAACAAAAGACCCCGAATAGCTAAAAGAATCCTGAGGAAAAAGAACAAAGCGCAATGTATCACACCTTCTGATTTCAACATATAGGACGAAGAAATTGAAATGGAAACAGCGCAGGCTGGGATGCAAAACAGAGAAACAGAACCATGGAACAGAATCAAGAGCCCAGAGGTATAGGGACACATATATGGACAGCCCATTTTCGATCACAGCACCAAGAGGAGACAGTGGAGAAAGGAAAGTCTCTACAATGAACAGTGTTGGGAAGAGTGCAGAGTCTCATGTAAGACAAGGAGAGTAGACCATGGTGATACACCAGGCACAAACACCAACTCGAAATGGATTAAAGTCTAGAATGTAATACTGGAAACCATGAGACTTCTGGAAGAAAACGTAGGTAGGGTGCTCTTTGTCATTTTTCTTAGCCTCATATTTGGAAGAAGCATATCTGTCTGGGAAAGGGCAATAAAGGAAACAAGAAACAAATGGGACTACATCAAACAAAAAAGCTTCTGCGTAGCCAAGGAAATCATTGATTCAATGCAAAGACAGCACAACAACTGGGAGAGGATTTTTGCAAACCACACATTGGTGAAGGGGTGAATAGCCAAAAGAGCCAATAAACTCATACGGCTCCACAAGAAAAAAAAAAAAAAAACAAGCCCCATTAAAATCTTGGCAAAAGCTGGAAACAGACATTTCTCCCAGGAAGATAGAAAGATGGCCAACAGGCTGTATGAAAACATGTTCATCATCATTAAGTCTCTGGTCAGTGCAAATCTGAAAGACAATGAGAGAGCAGCTCACGGCAGTCAGAATGGCTATAAGGATGAAGACAGGAAATAAGGTTCGGAGAGGAGGTGGAGAGAAGAGAAGCCTCCTGCACTGCTGGAGGGAGTGTAAACAGGTGCAGCCACGACACAAAACGGTGAGGAGTTGCCTTAGACATTTCAGAATACATCGACCATATGATCCAGCTATTCCTCTGTGGTGTGTTTATCCAAAGAACGTGGAAACCCTCATACACAGAGATCGGTGCACACCTCTATTTACCCTGGCCTTATTCCCGATATCCAAGACGTGGAAGCCTGCCTGGTGCCCATCAAGGGATGAATGGAGAAGGAAGATGGGCTATAGCCACACAAAGGCATAGCACTCAGCTATAGGAACGGAGTCAGGCCAGCCATTTGTGACCACCAGAATGGCTCCTGAGGGTATTGGGGGAACTGAAAGAAGCCCCAGGGGTATGGTCAAATACCACAGGATCTCACGTACAAGGAGAAGAGCAAGGACGGACCAACAAACAGGTATCACATGACAATGGATTGGCATTTCCCAGAGGGAAAGTGGGGCAGTGGCCAGAGAGAGAAAGTGTTGATTAGGCACAGATGTGTGGTTAGGGACAGTAATTAGTCTTACGTTGGTGAAGATGATGTAACCTACTCTGAAGTCTAAATCTATGTGGAAGTAGATCTGAAAGCTATAGGTCATTATAATGTTGGGTTACGGCAATCAATTCACATAAAACCAAAACTCTCAAAAGAGATGCAGATTTACAACCAGAAGCTTTGGAGACAGAAAGAGGTTAGAGAAGATGAACTTCCAAGTATTGGTAATCACCTCAACATGCTCAATGATGCTACAGAAAGGTAGACCTTTGCAAAGAGATGAAGAGGAATACTACCAAGAGAACATGATCGGTGCTAAACTCATGAACCAACAGAAAACGTTACCGTTCATGATGTTACTACTGATTCCTTCACGAATGATGGAAGCAGGCCAACATCTTCACAGGTCAGGTCAAAGGTTGGTCCAAAAGTCCAATTCAGGGCCGGCCCTGTGATGTAGCAGGCAGGTTCCTACGTTCCACTTGGGCGGCCCGGGCTTCACCAGCTAGCATCAGGGGTGCGGATCAGATTACTAGCATTAGGAAATATAGATTTCAAGGTATGGTGGGCACAGAGATCATAAAGAAGGAGAAATTGTCACGAGACCTTAACAATATGCACCAGAAAATGAACCATGAGTATATGACAATCTATGAATGCATCAGGAACACTTCCCCAAATGATGAAGGAAGGAAAACATGTGACCTGCCAAGTGGAATTTTTAGACTGCTAGGAGATCACACGATCATTGTGCATCAGGGGATTGCCTGGGCAACTTCCAATTGGGAGGGCCCCCAGGACTTTCTCTGAGGAAAGTCCACCCAATTGGGCATATACACAATGGATAAGATATAAAACAAGGGATAATCTTAAAGGAAAGGAACCGGTGGGTAGAGGGAATGTAGCATACCTTTCAAGTTCCACGAGAAAGTTAGAAACTGACAAGAAATCCAGAACAAGGAAAACTATCCTACCTGGAAAGATGGAGTCGTCAGACTGATATGAGATGGCTCTGAAACACTGTGTGCCTGGAGGTTTTCAGGACAACTTAGAATTCTGAGGGTGTTTATGACGTCTCGGTGAACGTGTCACCCAAGATGGCAGCAAGTTTAGAGTCCGAGGATTGCCCTGGCTAGGATACCCAGGTGAGAGATATCCAGAAACAGCTTTTCCAAACAGAAACCGCACACAGAAACGTGAAGAGATCAAAGAGGCACTGATTCAAGGGATAAGAAAGGAATCATTGGGAAGAAGGGATACTAGAGGGGCAAGCACTGAGAGGAGAACATTGTTATCTACTCAAGTAGATGTGGGGGCCGTGCTGATCGAAGCTTGCAACTAGATTTGAAACAAGAGGCTGGACTTGGGGCATATCAGACCTACATTTTCCTTCTGCCTTACTCATAAACCCAAGTCAAGAATGATCTCTTGAGGACATTGAAGAGAACAATTGAGGCCTTCTTTCCTAGGCCCCTAGCATTCTTTGAAGAGAGGTCTCCCTTTGCATAGCTCTGGCGTCACAGGGTCCCTCTGGGTACATGCTAATGTGTCCCAAGACATCTCTGTGAAGACTTAAATGAATGGATGATTGTCATGCTTGGGGTGTGTCCTTTGGTTTGGAGGGCTGTAGAAGTGTGCTTAAAAACACCCTTTTCGAGAGGGCTCCGTTCCTGTGTGAAGGCTGCCTTCCCAGGCTACAGTGCTCAGTTGGGCTCCAATGAAATTCTCTCCCCCACCTCTTGCCATGGAAACAGTATTGATTTCTTGTTCTGACAACATATGGAATGAGGTTTGCTGAAAATTAGAACATTGCCATTATGTTTAAATAAAAAAACACCTGCCAAAGTTCAGAATGAAAATCAAACCAGTAGGAAACCATGTAGAAATAAAAAGCCCAGTATCCAGACGTAATCCTGTGGAGCATTCAATGATCAGGGGTCAAGTTTGAAACTTCCCAAATCCAGAAAAGAGACAGACAAATCACTTACCTGGAGGGAGGAATTCATCAGATTTCTCTAATTTCTCTCAAAAACATAATGTCCGTGAAGGTGGTTGTCTGGAAAACCTTGAATCTGGAGTTTCTGATCTGAGAATCTCAAACCTACCAAGACGACCATGTGTTCTCAGGGCTAAGTGTCACCTGGGCCGGGATAGCAAAGATTCCTACAAGTGACCGATGGAAATTCCAAGACCACACCCAACAATCACGAAATGACTCACACGTCGGGCTACAGAACCTATGGTAATTAAAGACATACAAAACTCCTAACTTGGAAAGAAGGAGAACGCACTGATAAGCAAATCGAACGGAGATATCTCAGCAAGACCATAACAATTAGACTATAGAAAAGAAAAAAGGATCACGGAATATGGAGGCCAACAGAAATCAAAGCTGACTAATCCACAGTGAAAGACGTCAGTCATTAGACACACTCTGAACGTTTGTAAGTCAGAGAAAGTCACAACGCCAAAAACAGCAGCAAAGGTCAAACCTGGCCTAAATGAGAAAGGTGACTTATGAGACTGCTCCCCGCAGGCTCTGAAACCCTGTGTCCACGAAGCTAGACTGGACAGCAGAGACACGATTCTGACAAATCACCCAACATCACAGTGGGCCAGAAAAGCAAGCTGGCCTCATCTACACAGGGCCAGAGTTGGGCTCAAGTAGCATATTCAAGTCACAATCCAGTCAACTGCAGGTTGGCAATGGAACATGAAAAGGGCCAGCCAGTGGGGCCGTGGTGAAGTCCGCACATTCTGGTTCAGCAGCCCAGGTTCGGCGATGTGGAATCCTGGGGGTGAGCCGCCTCACCGCTCGTCCAGCCATTCTGGGGAAGGCGTCTGAGGTAGTGTAGAGGCAGATGGGAAGCGACGATAGACATTGACATTCTTCCTCAGGAAATGCAGCAGCATGGCCAGCTGATGTGAGCACAGCCATAAATTCTGTCAAAACAAAACCAATTGAAAGTTGCAAAGAATAGAAAAACTGAACCTCAAAAAAGAAAGCATGCCAGTAGGAAGAAAAAGATATCTAGGAATAAATGTGGCCAAACAGCAGAAAGCTATGGAAACAGAAAACTTGTAAAGGTTTGGGCGAAGATATTACAGAAGACACAAGGAAACGGAAGGCTATTCCGTGCTCTTCCAATGGAATAACGAACACACTTCAAACGTCCATACCGCATAAAGCAGTGTCTGGATTGCATGCAGTCCCAGTCAAAGTTGCAACAATCATTCCCACAGAAATACAAGACAGAATCCTAAAGTTTCTATCCAGCAACAAAGGACCCAGAATAGCCAGAGGAATCCTCAGGAAAACGAACAAAGCAGCAAGTATCACACTTTCTGATTTCAACATATAGGACGAAGCCCTAGGTACGGAAACAGCACAGCCTGGCCACCAAAATGGGCACACAGACTCATGCAACAGAACGAGAGCCTGCAGGTCAACTCACACATCTACTGACAGTGCATTTTCGAACAGTGAGCCTAGAGGAGAAAGTGGAGAAAGGAGAGTCTCCACAAGAAACGGTGCTGAGAAGACTGCACACCAACAGGTAACACAATGAGAGTAGACCATGATGTTACACCAGACATACACACGACCTCGAAATGGATTAAAGCCTTGAATGGAATACTTGAAACCGTGCAACTTCTAGGAGACAACCCAGGCAGCTTGCTCTTTGCCATCTGTCTTGGCTGCCTATTTGGAAGAAGCATGTGTCAGTGGGCAAAGACAACAAAGGAAACAAAAAACAAGCGGGACTCCATCCAATGCAGAAGCTTCTGCCCAGCCAACGACTCCATTGGACTCATTCCAAACACAGCACAACAACTGCGACAGGCTGTTTGCAAACCACACATCGGAGAAGGGGTGAGTAGCCAAAAGATCCAATGAACTCATACGTCTTCACAGGAATAAAAACAACGAGCCCAATAGAACCTGGGAAAAAGATGGAAACAGACATTTCTCCCAGGAAGATAGGAAGATAGCCAACAGGCTGTATGAAAACATGTTCATCATCATTAAGTCTCTGGTCAATGCAAATCCGAACGGCAATGAGATAGCAACACACAGTGGTCAGAATGGCTGTAAGGATGAAGACGGGAAACAATAAGTTTCACAGAGGAGGTGGAGAGAAAGGAAGCCTCCTGCACTGCTGGTAGGAATGTGAACCGGTGCAGCCACTATGCAAAGTGGTGTGGAATTGCCTCAGAAATTTCAGAATCCACCTAACATATGATCCGTCTATTCCTCGGTGGCGTATATATCCAAACATCATGGAAACACTAATGCACAGAGATCGATGCACTGCTGTGTTCACCACAGCCTTACTCCCGATATCCAAGACTTGGAAGCGTCCGTGGTGACCATCAAGAGATGAATGGAGAAGGAAGATCGGCTATAGCCACACGAGGGTATAGCTCTCAGCTGTAGGAATGGATGCAGTCCAGCCATTTGTGACCACCAGAATGGCTCCTGAGGGTCTTAGGGGAACTGAAGCCAGCCCCAGGGATAAGGTTGAATACCACAGGATCTCACGTACAAGGAGAAGAGGAAAAACGGAGCAACAAAAAGGTAGGACGTGACATGGGATTGGTAGTTCCCAAAGGGAAATGGATGCGGGGGTCTGAGGGAGAAAGAGTTGATTAGGCACAAGTGTGTGGTGAGGGCCTGTAATTAGGCTTACAGTGGTGAACATGATGTAACCTACACAGAAGTCTAAATCTATGAGATTGTAGATGTGAAAAGCTATAGGATGTTATAATGCTGGGTTACGGCAATCAATTCACATAAAATCAAAACTCCAAAAAACGGTGCAGACTTACGGCCTAAGCTTTGGAGGCTGAAAGAGGTTAGAGAAGATGAACTTCCAAGGATTAGTAATCACCTCCAAATGCTTAATGATGCTACAGAAAGGTAGACCTTAGGAAAGAGATGAAGCGGAATAAGAGCAAGAGAATATGTTCCGTGCTAAACTCATCAACCAAAGGTAAATGTTACCGTCATTCATGTTACTACTGATTCCTTTCACGAATGATCGAAGCAGGCCAACATCCTCCCAAGTTCAGGCCAAAGGTTGGTCCAGAAGTCCAATACATTGGCGGACCTGTGATGTAGCAGGTAAGTGCCCACGTTCTGCTTGGGCGGCCTGAGATTCACAGGATAGCAACACGGTTGTGGATCAGATTACTAGCATTAGGAAATCCAGATTTCATGGTCTGGTGGGCACAGAGATCATAAAGAAGTAGAAATGGTGAGGGAAACTGAGCAATACGCACCAGAAAAAGAACCATGAGAATATTACAATCTATGAACGCATCAGGTACACTTCCCCAAATGACAATGAAGGAAACATGTGACTTGCCTGGTGGAATTGTCAGACTGCTAGGAGATGACACGATAAGTGTGCATCAGGGGATTGCCTGGGCAACTTCAACTTGGGAGGGAGTCCATGACTTTCTCTGGGGAAAGTCCACCCATTTCACCATATCCACACAAGATAAGAGATAAAATCTTTGATAATCGTAACGGAAAGAGACTGGTGTGTAGAGGGAATGTAGTAGACCTTTCAAAGTTCGAGGAGAAAGTTAGAAACCGACAAGAAATCCAGACAAAGGTAAACTATCCTACCTGGAAATGGGGAGTGGTCAGACTGGTATGCGATGGCTCTGAAACACTGTGTGCATGGAGGTTGTCAGGAGAACTTGGAATTCTGAGGGTGTTTATGAACATGTCACCCAAGATGGCCACATCTATACAGTCCGAAGATTGGCCATTGTGTGGCTATAGATCGTCTTCCTTCTCCATTCATCACTTGATGGGCACCACGTAGGCTTCCAAGTCTTGGATATTGGGAGTAAGGCTGTGGTGAACACAGTGCTGCATGGATCTCTGAGCATTAGTGTTTCCAAGTTCTTTGGATATATATGCCACAGAGGAATAGCTGGATCATATGGTAGATGGATTCTGAAAATTCTAAGGCAATTCCACAGCACTTTGTGTAGTGGCTGCACCTGATTACACTCCCCCCAGCAATGCAGGAGGCTTCCCTTCTCTCCACCTCCTCTCCAAGACTTGTTGTTCCGTGTCTTCATCCCTATAGCCATTCTGACCACAGTGAACTGCTGTCTCATTGCCGTTCCTATTTGCATTGCCAAAGAATTAATGATGAAGAACATGTTTTCATACAGCCTGTTGTCCATCTTTCTATCTTCCTGGGAGAAATATCTGTTTCCATCTTTTGCCCAGATTGATGGGGATCGTTGTGTTTTCACTGTGGAGGCATATGAGTTCATTGGATATTTTGGCTAATCACCCCTTCTCCGATGTGTGGTTTGCAAACATCCACTCGCAGTTCTTGTGCTGTCTTTGCATTGAGTCGATGGAGTCGTTGGCTGGGCAGAAGCTTCTGCATTGAATGGAGTCCCGCTTGTTTCTTGTTTCCTTTGTTGCCCTTGCCCAGTCACACACGCTTCTTCCAAATAATCGGCTAAGCCAGATGGCAAATAGCAAGCTGCTTGCGTTTTCTCTTAGAAGTTGCACCGTTTCAAGTCTTCCATTCAAGGCCTTAATCCATTTCCAGGTGGTGTGTGTGGCTGGTGTAACATTATGGTCTACTCTCATTGTGTTACATGTGGCTGTGCAGTCTTCCCAGCACCGTTTCTTGTCGAGACTCTCCTTTCTCCGCTGTCTCCTCTTGACTCCTTGGTCTACAATGGGCTGTCCATATATGTGGGAGTTGACCTCTGGGCTCTCGATTCTGTTCCTTGTGTCTATGTCCCTCTTTTTGTGGCCAGCCTTTGCCATTTCGATATCTAGCAGTTCGTCCTAAGTGTGGAAATTCGAAAATGTGGTACTTGCTGCCTTGTTCGTTTTCCTCAGCATTCCTTTGGCCGTTCCTGCTCCTTTGTTGCTGGATAGAAACTTTAGGATTCTCTCTTCTATTTCTGTGGGAAAGATTGCTGAAACTTTGATGGGGCTTGCGTGGAATCCAGAGATTGCTTTATCCAGTACGGACGTTTCAAGTGTGTTCATTCTTCCATTCGAAGAGCTTGGAATAGACTTCCGTTTCCTTGTGTCTTCTTTAATTTCTTTATGCAAAGCTTTCCAGTTTGTTGGTCCTTGTTTGTCTCTTCTCCTTGTAAGTGAGCTCCTACGGTATTTGAGTTTCTCCCTGCGAGCTGTTTCACTTCCAATGAAACCCTCAAGAGCCATCCTTCTGGTCACTAATGGCTGGATTCTCTCTTTTGTTATGGCTCAGAGATATGCCATTGTGTTCATAAAGCCCAGCTTCCTTCTCCAATCTTCTTTCTCTATTCGTCCTTCTGCCTTGATGGGCATCCGGGCGGCTTCCAAGTCTTGGATAACGGGAGTAAGGCCAGGGTGAACACAGGGGTGCACATATATCGGTGCACGACTTTTTCCAAGATCTTTGGATAAACACGCCACTGAATAATAGCTGGATCATATAGTAGATGGATTCTGACATGTCTGAGGCAATTCCACACTGATTTGCGTCTTGGCTGCACCAGCTTACACTCACAGCAGCACTGTAGGAGTCTTCCCATCTCTGCAGCTCCTCTCTGACACTTTTTTCCTGACTTTTTACCTATAGTCATTCTGACCACATTGAGCTGCTATCTCACTGCCGTTTGGATTTCAACTGCCCTGAGTCTTAATGATGATGAACATGTTTTCATACACCTGTTGACCATCTCTAACTCTTCTTGGGCGAAATCTCTGTTTCCACCTACTGCCCAGGTTTTAATGGGCTTATTTTTTTTTCTCTTGTGGACCCATATGAGTTCACTGCATCTTTTGGCTATTCACCCGTCCACCGATGTGTGGTTTTCAAACATCCTCTCCCAGTGGTTGTACTGTCTTTGCATTGAGTCGATGGTTTCCTTGGCTGGGCAGAAGCTTTTGCGTTTGGTGTAGTCCCATTTGTTTCTTGTTTCCTTTATTGCCCTTGCCCAGACAGAAAGACTTCCTCCAAATAGTAGGCTAGGACAGATGACAAAGAGCAAGCAGCCAGCGTTTTCTTCCAGAAGTCTCATGGTTTCCAGTCTTACATTCAAGACTTTAATCCACTTTGAGTTGGTGTTTGTGCCTGGTGTAACACCGTGGTCTATTCTCCTTGTCTTAGGTGAGGCTCTGCAGTCTTCCCAGCACCATTTATTGTAGAGACTTTCCTTTCTCCCCTGTCTCCTCTTGGCGCCGTGGTCAAAAATGGGCTGTCCATATATGTGTGCGTATACCTCTGGGCTCTTGATTCTGTTCCATGGTTCTGTGTGTCTGTTTTGCATCCCAGCCTGTGCCGTTTCCATTCCTAGTTCTTCGTCCTCTATATTCAAATCAGAAAATGTGATACATTGAGCTTTGTTCTTTTTCCTCAGGATTCCTTTGGTTATTTGGGGCCTTTTGTTGCTGGATGTAAACTTTAGGATGCTCGCTTCTATCTCTGTGAGAAATATAGCTGCAACTTTGACTGGGATTTCATGTAATCTAGAGATTGCTTTAGCCGGTGTGGCGGTTTCCAGTCTGTTAATTCTTCCATTTCAAGAGCATGCAATATCCTTCCGCCTCCTTGTGTCTTCTCCCATTTTTCTTCCACAAAGGTTTGCTAGTTATCGATTTACAGAGCTTTCACCTGTTGGGGTGAGGTTTTTCGTAGGTATCTTATTATTCTTACTGGCATTTTTTTTGAGGTTCAATTTTCCTATTGAATGCAACGTTTAATTTGTTTTCTTTTGACTGAGGTTTATCACTGGGCTCACATCTGCTGGAAATGCTCCTGTATTTGCTGAGGAAGAGTGGCCCTGTCTCACGTTGCTTCTCATCTGCCTCTACACTCCCTCCCACGCCTGCCCCAAAATGGCTGGACCAGCGGTGAGGAGGTCTGCCCCCAGGATTCCACCCAGCCAAGTGCAGACTGCCGACCCAGAACCCGCGGACTTCCCCAGTTCTCCACTGCCCGACCCCTTTCAAGTCCCCTTGCAACCTGCAGTTGTGTGGAATGTGACTTAGGCTACTTCAGCCCAATTCTGGCACTGAGTTGATGTAGACAGTTTGTATTTTTGCTCAACTGTGATGTCAGAGAATTTGTCATAATTGTGTCTCTGCTGTCCAGGCAAGCATCATGGACACAGAGTTTCAGAGCAGGTTTGGAGCAATCTCATACTCACCCTTTCAAGGTAGCCCAGGTTTTACCTCACTGCAGCTTTTTGGTTTGTGACTTTCTGACTTTCAAAAGTTCAAGCAGAGTCTGTCTAAAGTCTGACATCTTTTGTTGTGGATTATTCAGGTGTTATTTGTGTTTGCATTCCCTTTTCTGAGCACATTTTGTTTTTCCATAGTATAATCATCATGGTCGTTCTCAGATTTCCCCCTTTGGTATGCTTGTCAGTCGGTTGTCCTTCATCCCAAGGTATCAATTTTCTATTTCTTTAATCACCCTATGTTCTATAGGCCTACGTGTGAGTGCTTTTCATTGTTGGGTGTTGTCTTTGAATTTACATGGTCCCGTGTAGCCATCTTTGCCATGCTAGCCTTGGTGAAGATGAACACTGAGAACACGTGTTCATCTTGGTTGGTCTGACATTCTGAGATCTTAAACTCCAAATTCTAGGTAGGCATGGCAACCTCCTTCATGAACATAATGTATCTGAAACAAATTCGGCAAATCTGCTGAATTCCACTCCAAATAAGATACTTTTCTGTCTCATTTCTGGATTTGGGAAGTTTCAATCTTGACCCCCATCCTTGAACGTTCCTCTAGATTACGTCTAGATACTGGCTTACTTTATTTCTATAGGGTGTGTTATTTGATTTACATCCTCAGCTCTGGCAAGTTTATTTTTCTATAAAGATAATTGTAATGTTCTAATTTTCAGCCAACCTATTTACATATGGTATCAATACACGTCATCAATAATCATTCTACTCCAAGAGATACGGGGATAGAACTTCATTGGAGCCAAACTGAGCACACTAGCCTGTTACGGTGACCCTCACAAAGCAACGAAGCCCTCTGGAAAAGGGTGCTTCTCAGCACATTTCTGAAGCCCTGCCAAACAATGAGACATACGCAAAGCATGACGGGGTCCATTCCTTCAAGGGTTCAAAGAGATATCTTGTGACACATTAGCATGTACCCTTTGGAGCTCCGTAATGCCAGAGCTATGGAAAGTGATACTTCTCTTCAATGAATGCTAGTGGCATAGGAAAGGAAGCATCAGTAATTCTCTACAATGTCCTCAGGAGATCACTCTTGATTTTGGATGATGATTAACGCAGAAGGAAAATGTAGGCCTGATAAGACCCAAGTCCAGCCTCTGGTTTCAAATCAAGTTTCAAGCTTGAATCTCCATGGCCTCCCCCTATACTTGAGTAGATCACAGTGGTCTCCACTCAGTGATTGTCCCTCTATTATTGTATCTTCACAATGACTTCTTTCTTATCCCTTTAATCAGCGTCTATTCTATCTCTTCAAGTTTCACTGCCTGGTTTCTGTTTTTCAATTCTCTTCTGGGTATCTCTCCCTTGAGTATCAGTAGCCTAAGACAATCCTAGGACTATTAACATGAGGCCATCTTGGGTGACATGTTCACTGTGATGTCATAAACACCCTCAAACTTCTCAGTTGTCCCGGCATCTTCCATGCACACAGCATTTCAGAGCGATCTCATACCAGTCTGACTACTCACGCTTTCCAGCTAGAATAGTTTTCCATTTCCTAGATTTCTTGTCGGTTTCTAACTTTATCCTTGAACTTTCAATGTCTAGTACATTCTCTCTAGACACTAGTTTCTTTACTTTAAGTTTATCCTGGGTTTTAGCTGTTACATCTTGTAGATATGGTCAAATGTGTAGACTTTCCCCAGAGAAAGTCCTGGAGTCCCTCCCAAGTTGAAGTTGCCCAGCCAATCCTCTGATGTGCAATGATCACGTCATCTCGTGCAGTCCGACAATTCCACCTATGCAGGTCACATCACTTCCTTCATTTTGTATTTAGAGAAGTGTACCAGATGTGTCATAGACTGCAATATTTTCGTTTATTTCCTTGTGCGTATCTATAAGGTATGCTCACAATTTCCATTTATTTATGATCTCTGTCTGCACCATACCATGAAATCTATCTTTCCTAATGTTACTAATCTGATCAGCACCCATGAATTGAATCCATGAATCCCAGGTCGTCCACTAGGAACGTGGGCACTTACACACCAGAACACATGGCTGGACCTGAATTTTACTTTTGGACCAATCTGTTGCCTGAACTTGGGGAGAAGCTGCCCTGCTGTGATTATTCGTGAAGGTAATTAGTAGTAACCTCACTCGTGGTAACATTTTCCCTTGCTTCATGAGCTTAACACGGAACACGTTCTCTTCGTTGTATTCCTCTTAATCTATTTGCTATGGTCTACCTTTGTGTATCATCATTAAGCATTTGGAGGAGATTCACAATCCTTGGAAGTTCATCTTCTCTAACGTCTTTCAGCCTCAAAAGCTTCGTGGTGCAAATCTGCATGCCTTTTTGGAAGAGTATTGATTATGTGTTTTGAAAACATATGTGAGGAAGTTGGATGAAAATTGAAACATTACACTTATGTTTAAAGAAAAATAAACATGCCAGAGCTGAGGATGTAAATCAAACAACTAACAATCCCTACAGAATTAAAGTAAAGCAGTCCTTAGACGTAATCTACTCTAATGATCAAGTTCGAGCCTTCCCAAATTCAGAAAAGAGACATGAAAATATCTTACCTGGAAAGAAGAATTCATCCGGTTTGTCTAATTTGTCTCAGAAGCATTATGTCCATAAGTTGGTAGCCTGGACAACCTAGCATTTGGAGTTTCTGATCTCAGAATGTCAAACCAACCAAGATGACGATGTGTTCTCAGTGCTCAGTTGGATCTAGGCTAGGGTAGCAAAGATTCCTTCTAGTGAACAATGGGAATTCAAAGACAATACATAACAATCACAAAAGCATTCATGCATGGGCCTACAGAACATATGGTGATTAAAGAAATACAAAATTAATAACTTGGAATGAAGGAGAATGGACTGATAAGCATACCTATGAGAGATAGCTGAGAAAGAAAAAGAAGATTGATGTGGATTAAGGATTGAAAATAGTCTTTTTGTCAGAGTTGTTGGTATTTGCATAGCATGCAGGCATTCAGCGTGGGTTTTCTAGTCATATAAGTTCACGTTGTCTGTTAAATTTGTCAACAAAATAATAGCTTTAAATGATGACCAGTTTTGTCTAATGCCTCATGAGGTTTCTGTAGGTAATCTGAACATAATTGTTGGAAACAAATGGTTTAAATACATAAAACTCATAAAAATGAGTACAATAACTTTTATGGTCAGTATACTTGTTGAAAAAAAACAGCTTCAAAATTCTTTTTGGTAACAATCTTGAGTTATGCCAAGTTAAGTTAAATGATAAAAATCTGAATATCTGGGTTGTTTTTGGATTGGATGTAACACTGAAACATTATTAATAAACATATCTAAGTTATCTACTTTTGGCTTCTTATTGAAGACGCTAAAAGCGTTTGGGCGTATAAAAAGCATGCCTTGTGTTTTATTGTAAAGTGGCGTGTTTCTAAAGTTATGAAATGTTTATAATGCTGATATAAAAGTCGATTCATAACTGTTTGCCTTTTTAGTGTTTACTACGTCTGTTAAGGGTTAAAAGTTCTAATTAACCTATGGAATTAAAGCTACTGGAAATTACTAAGGAAAAGAGCTCATATTCAAGGAAGTTAAAGTCTACGCTTTCAGTAAAAAAAGGTATAAAGAATGGAAATATTTTTGCTTGATGGGTTAAGAAAGATAAATTCGTCCTAATGTACTTGAAAGGAAAAAAGAAAGAGTTTGGGACAAAATCTGAAACCAAAAAAGAAAGTTTTAGAAGGTTTGTGAAGGAGAAATTCTGAAAGGAGTTTTATGCCTGGTCATGTAGACTAAAGTAAGTTCAATTAAGTGAATGAGTTTGAATGTTAAAAATAAGTAGGTGCAGAAATTCAAATTTGGTTTTCTTTAAAAGGATAAATGTTCTTGAACCTTTGATCTGCTCTTGATAAGGAGGTAATGAAAGCTGTTCCTTTGAGTAAGTCTACCTAAGAGACAAATCTGTTTTGTGAAAATAATGACTGAGGTCAGTCTTAATATTTTTGACTCTTTCTGTTATCACTTTGAATAGATACCTGAGCATTGTTTCACAGAGAGTATTGTTTCCTATTTGAAGAAGCATTTTAAAAACTTTTGATATGTTTTAACAAGCTTCTCCCTCAAAAATATTCAAATCCTGAATGAAGGCTATCTTTTCACATGGCAGACAGAAGAATGATTACTCTGAGGATTTTCAGAGGGCCCCTGAGACTTCTCAAAGAAATTTGCTCTCTCTTCCTATAAGGAAGAAAATACTAAACTAATTAGGCTTATTTGGTCTATTAAATTACATGGGAAACATTGGGAAATAAGTGATGATAGATCTTCTTAGGTGGTATTAGATGGGTAAATGTTATTAATATAGATGTCTTAAAATTATATAGCATTCCTAGAATTCTGATCTGTCCTGGTTATCAGTCATAAGTCCACTTATTATCTGGAAGTGTTATATGTCACAGGAGTAGCCAAGTTTCTTTGTCAATTGCCCTTTTGATTCCTTTGCAAATTTGCAGTTAGTTCTTGTTTTACTCTGCTGCTTTTTTCTTTAGCAAATATGTTTCATCTTCCGACAAATTTCTGGAAAGGATTCTGACACAGAGGATCTAATCTACAGATTTCTGATAAACTTTTAGATTGTAAAACTAAACTGAGTAAGAAACTGCAGAATTGTAACAGAAACTAAGCTCCTCGATCTGCTGACAGAAGATTCAGCTCAAGACTTGATTATACAGGACTGTGTGAACTGATGAGGATGATTATAATTTTTTAGGACTTCTGTTTGAAATATTGTTCAGTTTTGATGTGTTGTTTTGTTTTCTCATAATGAGGGAAATCTTTTTCTCTTTTCTCTTATGCTAACTATGACTTACAGCAATTTGGTGAAATTATACCTTTATGAGCAAAACTGAAACTTTTATCTTTTTCTCCCTATCTTATCCCTCCGGAATTGGAAACACTTTGTGACTGAGTATAGTTATTTGGTGGCAATATTTGTATAAGTTCCATAAGAATCTGTTCTCCTTATAACAGGACACATTGGTTATACTACCAAGGCTTTGACTGGAATGTCATGTTTGAGACATACAGGCTCAGATATGACAAGACAGCATTTCCGGAACAGAGATTGCACTTTCTGGAATTCAGCCACTTGGAAACATGGGCCTGGTACCTTGTTTACAGAGATTTCTGGCAATCTCACCCGGTAAGTAAGGAAGCGTGCTTATCTGCCAGGTGTAAGGAACCTCCGAATATTTTGGGGGAACTCAAGGAGAACTCCACTCAAATCTGTAAGTACTGCAGGCCAAATCTGATGACAAGTCCTTGGCTTGGCTTTTCTGGCCTCGAGAGGCCTTCACAGTTCAATCTGAGATTCGTCAGAAAAAATTCTAGCAACGCAGATTTTAAAAAGCCTGTATGAGCAATTACTATTCTTGCTGCTGATATGTAAATAATTGGAGAAAGTTGTCTTGAAACTGCACTTTATTTGAAAACTAGTTAATCCTAATTTGGCTATCTTTTGTAAAAATGAGGGTGATTTAAGAGACAAAAATTATGTTTCTGTAGAAGCTATAATAGGCATTCCTGGATACTAGATTCTAGCTGTTTTCTTTGGCAAGATTCATCTATTACTCATCGTAATGTCTATTTGTTGCCATCTATGTCTGACACCTGGGAGTTCCCTGGCCATCATCAAACATTTTCCTTCAATACTACTGCCCAAATACTAACTAGATTTGCCTTGACATAGGTGGATCCTAAACAACAAGTTCCAAATGTAAAGTCCCCAACTTATCGATATGCATAGGATGGACAATATCAAATTTGGGATGAATATATTTGGTTCACTCCTACTCGTGGTCAACTCAGTCAAAGGTCACTCTCTGTTGGGAACAAACCAATCACGCTTGTGATACATCGCCTATTAACACCTGACCGATGGGAAAAATTTGCTGTTATATGTGTTCTCATATCATAGGCTTAAAAAAATACTGATTGGTTTGGGACTGACTGGGATAGATGGCCCCGCACACATTGGTTAGCCCCTAATTATGCTCAGTGGCTATGTGGCTCCAATTTACAGCCTTGGCTGCCACCTGGATGGATTGGATGATGCACCCTAGGCTTTGTCTGGATGCAAGGTACAATGAGATCTACTATATCTCCTCCTTCTAACCTACCCAACTTGCAGCAACGCTGAACCAGCTGTGTCTTCCACTGGTGTGACCTACTTTCCTCAATTTTCCTTCCCTCATTAGGAATCCAAAATGTCGTCTTGCACATGGAAGTCCTAAACAAATTTATTATGAAGGCATTACATGACACTCAATATAGCACTTCACTGCTCAATTTAGAAGTATCCCAAATGTGAAAGGCAGTCCTCCAAATCCAAATGGATCTGGATGTCTTGACAGCAGCACAAGAGCAGCACTGTGCCATTATAAAAACTGAATGTTGTGTCATATTCTTGACTACCATCAAAATATTTCTGGCTTCCTATCCCCACCACCAAACTAAATCCATGTCTTATCAACCCTAAGTCTAAACGATTCGTTGAACTCCTAGTCCGGATCAGTTTTCTGTACTACTTCAAAACCTTATTCATTGGGTTAAACATACTGCTTGTATTTCCTATGATAATTTGTTATCTGTTTCGTTGTTTGTCTTCCGCATGTCAAAAATGTTTCACCTCGTGGACCACCTCTCGTCAAATGATTCTCTTGTCTCCAGAGGCTCTGTATACCTTGTCAGCCTTGAACACCATGGGTGAAGCCTTACGGTCCACTGAACTTCCTACCTGTGCCTATGGTTCCATTTAGGGACAGCTCTATGACCTTGTACAGCCAGAAGTAGTCACAGAAGACAGACCATCGTCCATATCCCAAAAGATTTCTGGTCCAAATGGGTTCAGGGGGGGTTTATGATGTGGATTAAGCCGGCCCCAGCTAGAGAAACCCAAGGTGACCTGGCCTACATGCCAAACTATGTGACCAGGTGGATTTCTTTATGGTATGAATTAGGGCTGAGAAGCCAGGGAGAGAAGCCCAGGGCATCATCACGTACATGCTGATCTATATTGCCAGATTTGTATCTAAAGTTATATGACCGCACAATAACCAGACCCATTCTGCACTGAAATCATTTAAACATATTTTACATCATCATTTCTTTTTCCAGTAAAAGTAAGTCATGTACCCATGCCTTATAAAATTAGCCATAACCCTTAAATCAGGGCAACAGCAGGAGCTGTGACTGCACATGGGTCCTGTCCCCATGCTATCCTGTACTATTCTCTAAATAAAAGAGCACCAATGCAGGATCTTGAGAGTCCAAGCAATCTTTCATTCGAGTCTTCAGCTCGCCGAGCCCCTATCAACGATTATACCATGGAAAAGAAAAAACGGTTCAAGAAAATGGAAGGCACACAGAAATCCCACCTGAATAATGCACAATGAAAGACGTCAATTTTGGACATACTCTGAACGTTCTAAAATCAGAGAAAGTCACAACTCCAAAAACTGCATCGAACGTCAAACCTAGGTTAACTGGGAAGGGTGAGTTAGAAGACTGCTAAAATCGGGCTCTGAAAACCTGTGTTGATGAAGTTTGCTCCTCTGACATCACAGTGGAGAAGAAAAACAAACTGGGCTCATCTACACAGCGCCAGAGTTGGGCTCAAGTAGCATATTCAAGTCACATTCCACTCAACTGCAGGTTGCCAATGAAACATGAAAGGTGCCACCAGTGGAGCAGTGGTGATGTCCGCATGTTCTGGGTCGGCAGCCCGGGGCCGGACACGTGGTATCCTGGGTGTGTACCTCCTCACTGCTGGTCCAGCCATTTTCCGGCAGGCATCCAAGGTATTGTTGAGGCAGCTGGGAAGTGATGTCAGACAGCATCACTCTGCCTCAGAAAATACAGCAGCATCGCCTGCAGATGTGAGCACACACATAAACATATGCCAAAACAAAATCAATGAACAGTTGCAAAGAACAGAAAAACTGAACCTCAAAAAAAAGATGCCAGTAAGAACAAAAAGATTTCTAGTAATAAGCTTAGCCAAACAGCTGCAAGCTATGGAAACCGAAAGCTAGCAAAGCTTTGTGGAAAGAAATTCCAGAAGACACAAGCAAACGGAAGGGTATTCCGTGCTCTAGGAATGTAAGAACTAAAACACTTGATACTTCCGTAATGGATAAAGCAATCTCTGGATTCCATGCAATCCCAGTCAAAGTTGCAGAATCTTTCCCACAGAAATAGAAGAGAGAATCCTAAAGTCTCTATCCAGTGAAAAGGGACGCTGAATACCCAAAGGAATCCTGAGGGAAACAAGCAAAGCGGGACGTATCACACTTTGTGATTTCAACATGTAGGACGAAGTGCTAGGTACCGAAACGGCACAGTTTGGTCTCAAAAACAGGCAAACAGACCAACGGAACAGAATCCAGAGCCCAGAGTTCAACTCACACATATATGGACAGCACATTTGCAACGAGGAAGGCAAGAGGAGACAGTGGAGAAAGGAGAGACTAACAGAAACAGTGCTGGGAAGACTGCAGAGCCACATGTAACACAATGAGAGTAGACCATGATGTTACACCAGGCACACCCACCATCTCGAAATGGATTAAAGCCTTCAACGGAAGTCTTGAAACCGTGAAACTTCCTGGAGGAAATGCATGCAGCCTGCTCTTTACCATCTGGCTTAGCCACCTATTTGGAAGAAGCATGTTTGACTAGTCAAGGGCAACAAAGGAAACAAGAAACAAACGGGATTCCATCCAATGCAGAACCTACTGTCCAGCCAAGGAAACCATCTACTCAATGCAAAGACAGCACAACAGGGAGAGGATGTTTCAAACCACACATCGGAGAAGGGCTGAATAGCCAAAACATCCAATGACCACACACGTCTCCACAAGAGAAAAAACAAGCCCATTAAAACCTGGGCAAAAGATGGAAACAGAAATTTACCCCAAGAAGATAGAAGGTTGGGAAATAACTATATAAACACATGTTCATCATCATTAAGTCTAAGGCCAATGCAAATCCAAACGGCAATGAGATAACAGCTCACTGTGGTCAGAAAGGCTACAAGGAACAAGACAGGAAACAAGTGTTGGAGAGGAGGTGAAGAGAAGGGAAGAGTCCTGCAGAGCTTGTGGGAGTGTAAACCAGTGCAGGCACTACGTAAAGCCATGTGACATTACCTCAAATATTTCAGAATCCATCTACCATATGATCCAGCTATTCCTCTCCGGCGTGTTTATCCAAAGACCTTAGAATCACTAAGGCATGGAGATCCCTGCACTGCTTTGTTCACCACAGCCTTACTCCCGATATCCAAGACTTGGAATCCTCCCTGGTGCCCATCAAGGGCTCTTGGAGAAGGAAGATGGGCTATATCCACACACTGGCATAGCACTCAGCTGTAAGAAAGTGTGCAGTCCAGCCATTTGTGACACCAGAATGGCTACTGAGTGTATGAAGGTAACTGAGAGACAATCCCCAGGGAGAAAGTCACATACCATAGGATCTCACTTACAAGGAGAAGGTTAAAACAGGGAGCAACAAACCGGTAGCATGTGACACAGGATAGGTGGTTCCAAGAGGTAACTGGTGGTAGGGGACAGAGGGAGAAACAGTTGATTAGGCACAAGTGTGTGGTGTGGGCCTGTAATTAAGCTTAGAGTGGTCAAGATGACGTAGCATACACAGAAGTCTAAATCTATGAGGATGTAAATCTGAAAGTTATAGGATGTTATAATGCAGGGTTACGGAAACCAGTTCACATAAAATCAAAACTCCATAAAGGCAAGCAGGTTTATGGCATAAAGATTACAGGCTGAAAGAGTTTAGAGAAGATGGGCTTCCATGGATTGATAATCACCTTCAGATGCTTAATGATGCTACAGAAAGGTAGACCATTGCAAAGAGATGAAGAGGAACACAACCAACACAGCACGTTCTGTGCTAAACTCATGAGAGAATGGAAAATGTAGCTGTCTATGATGTTACTACTAATAACCTTTACGAATAATCAAAGCAGGCCAACATCTTCCAAAGTTCAGTACAAAGGTTGGTTCAAAAGTCCTATTCAGGGTCAGCCCAGTGGTGTAGCGGGTAAGTGCCCATGTTCTGCTTGGGCGGCCTGGGCTTTGCTGGCCAGCATCACAGGTCCGGATCAGATTAGGAGCATTTGGAAATATAGATTTCAAGGTATGATGCAGACAGAGATCATGAAGATGTAGAAATTGTGAGGATACGTTATGAATACACACCAGAAAAAGAACCATGAGAATATCACAATCTATGAACGCATAAGGTACACTTCCCCACATGATGAAGGAAGTAAAACATGTGACCAGCCAAGGTGGAATTGCCAGAGTGCTATGAGATGACACGATCATTGTGCATCAGAGGATTGCTGGGAACATAAAGTTGGCAGGGACTCTGGGACTTTCTCTGGGGAAAGTCCACACATTTGGCCACATCCACAAATGATAAGAGATAAATCCCAGAACGATCTTAAAGGAAAGAAACCAGTGTCTAGAAGGAATGTAGTAGACCTTTCAAGGTTCGAGGATAAAGTTAGAAACCGACAAGTCCAGAAAAAGGACAACTGTCCTACCTGGAAAGGGAGAGTAGTCAGACTGGTATGAGATCACTCTGAGACACTGTGTGCATGGAGGTTGTCAGGACAACTTAGAATTCTGAGGGTGTTTATGACATCATGGTGACCATGTCAACCAAGTCGGCTGAGGTTTACAGCCCGAGGATAGGCCTAGGACAGTATATTCAAGTGACAGTTACCCAGAAACAGCTTTTCCAAACAGAATCCTGGCACAGAATCTTGAAGAGATCAAAGAGACGCTGATTCAAGAGTTGAGAAAGGAATCATTGGGTAGAAGCGATACTAGAGGGGCAAGCACTGAGAGGAGAACAGTGTCATCTACTCAAGTAGATGGGGAGACTGTGCTGATTCAAGCTTGAAACTTGTTTAGAAAAAAGAGGCCGGACCTGGGGCTTATCAGACCTACGTTGTCCTTCTGCCTTATTCATAATCCAAAGTCAAGAATGATCACTTGAGGACATTGAAGAGAAGAATCCAGACCTCCTTTTCTAGGCCCCTAGCATCTTGAAGACAAGTCTCTCTTTCTATAGCTCTGGCTTCACAGGGGTCCACTGGGTACATGCCAATGTGTCTCAAGAGATCTCATTGAAGCCTGGAAGGAATGGATCTCTGCCATGGTTGGCTATGTTTCTTGCTTTGGAAAGGCTCTAGATGTGTGCTCAAAAGCACCCTTTTCCAGAGGGCTTCGTTCCTTGGTGATGGCTGCCCTCCCAGGCTAGAGTGCTCAGTTGGGATCAATGAGATTCTCTCCCCCATCTCTTATCTTAGAAGGAATATTGATTATGTGTTTCGAACTACATGTAAGGAGGTTGGCTGAAAAAGTAGAACATTTCCATTATATTTAAAGAAAAATAAACATGCCACAGCTGAGGATGTAAATCAAACAAATAAAAAACCCCTGTAGAAATAAAGTAAGAAACGATCTACATGTAATCTAGTGGAGCGTTCAGGGATGAGGGGTGAAGTACGAAACCACCCAAATCCAGAAAAGGGATGGAAGGATCTCTCCCCTGGAGACAGGAATTCATCAGATTCATCTAATTTGTCTCGAAACCCTTGCGTCCTTGAAGGTGGTTGCCAGGACAACATGGAGTTTCTCATCTCACAATGTCAAACGAAGCAAGATGACCACATGTACTCAGTGCTCAGTTGCACCTAGGCTAGCATAGCAAAGATTACTTCAAGTTACCAATAGAAATTCAAAGATAACACCCAACAATCACAAAAGCACTCACACACCAGCCTACAGAACATACAGTGATTCAAGAAATACAAAATTCCTAACTTGGAATGAAGGAGAATGCAATCATAAGCATGTCAAAGGGAGATAGCTCAGAAAGACCATGACAATTAGACTATGGAAAAGAAAACATGGTCCCAGAAAATGGAAGGCCAACAGAAATCACACCTCAATAATCCACAGTGAAAGACGTCAGTCTTTAGACAGACTCTGCTTGAATGTTGGAAAGTCTGATAAAGTGACAACCCCAAAACCTGCAGTGAAGGTCAAACCTGGGCTAACTGGGAAGGGTGAGTTCTCAGACTGCTCCAAACGGGCTCTGAAACTGTGTGTCCATGAAGCTTGCCGGGACAGCAGAGACAAAATTCTGACAAATCCTCTGACATCACAGTGCACCGGAAAAACAACCTGGCCTAGTCAACACAGGGCCAGAGTTGGGCTCAAGTGGCATATTCAAGTCACATTCCACTCAACTGCAGGTTGGCAATGGAACATGTAAAGGGCCGGCCAGTGTTGCAGGGGTGAAGTCCACGTGTTCTTGGTCGGCCGGCCGTGGTCGGGAGTGTGGAATCCTGGGGTAATCCTCCTCATGGTTGTTACAGCCATCTGGGGCAGGCGTCCGAGGTAGTGTAGAGGCAGTTGGGAAACGACGTTAGACAGTGCCACTCATCCTCAGGAAGTACAGCAGCATTGTCAGCAGATGTGAGCATAGCAATAAACGTTTACCAAAACAGAACCAATTAAAAGGTGCAAGGAATAGAAATAATGAACCTCAAAAAGGGAAGCATGCCAGTAGGAGAAATAAGATATCTAAGACTATGCTTCGCCAAACAGATGCAAGCTATGTAAACTAAAACCTGGCAAATCTCTGCGGAAAGAAATTCCAGAAGACCTAAGGAAACGGAAGGCTATTTCATGCTCTTCGAATGGAAGAACTAATACACTTGAAACCTCCATACCCCATAAAGCAATCTGTGGATTCCATGCAATCCCAGTCCAAGTTGCAGCAATCTTTCTCACAGAAATAGAGAGAGGATAGTAAAGCCTCTATCCAGCAGCAAAGGAATCTGAATACCCAAAGGAATCCTGAGGAAAACGAACAAAGCATGACATATCACACTGTCTGATTTCCTCATGTAGGATGGAGCGCAACGAACCGAAATGGCACAGTCTCGGTCCAAAAACAGGCACACAGACACATGGAACAGAATCGAGAGCCCAGAGGTCAACTTACGTACATATGGACAACCCATTTTCGACAAGGGAACCAAGAGGAGACAGCGGAGAAAGGAGAGTCTCGACAAGCAACGGTGCATGGCAGACTGCACAGCCACATGTAACACAATGAGAGTAGACCATGATGTTACACCAGGCACACACACCACCTAGAAATGGATTAAAGCCTTGAATGGAATACTTGAAACCGTGCAACTTCTAGGAGACAACCCAGGCAGCTTGCTCTTTGCCATCTGGCTTAGCCACCTATTTGGAAGAAGCATGTTTGACTAGTCAAGGGCAACAAAGGAAGCAAGAAACAAACGGGACTTCATACACTGCAGAAGCTTCTGCCCAGACAAGGAAACCATCGACTCAGTGCAAAGTCAGCACAACAACTGGGAGAGGATGTTTTCAAAACACACATCAGAGAAGGGGTTAAGAGCCAAAAGATCCAATGACCTCATACGTCTCCAAAAGAGAAACGCAACAAGCCCACTAAAACCTGGGCAGAAGATTCAAACAGAGATTTCTCCCCAGAAGATAGAAAGATGGCCAATAGGCTGTATGAAAACATGTTCCTCATCAGGAAGTCCCATGCCAGTGCAAATCCAAACTTCAATGAGATAGCAGCTTACTGTGGTCACAATGGCCCTAAGTAACAAGCCAGGAAACAAGTGTCTGAGAGGAGGTGGAGAGAAGTGAAGCCTCCAGCACGGCTGGTGGTAGTGTAAACCAATGCTGCCACTCCACAAAGCAGTGTGGACTTGCCTCAGAAATTTAAGATTCCATCTACCATATGATCCAGCTCTTCCTCGGTGGTGTATTTATCCAAAGAACTTGGAAACACCAATGCATAGAGATCCCTGCACTGCTGTGTTCACCACAGCCTTGCTCCTGATATCCAAGACTTGGAAGCTGCCCTGGTGCCCATCAAGGGACCAATGGAGAAGGAAGATGGGCTATAGCGACACAAGGGCATACTACTCAGCTATAAGTAAGGGTGTAATCCAGCCCTTTGTGACCTCCAGAATGGCTCCTGAGGGTCTTATGGGAAATGAAACCAGTCACAGGGAGAAAGTCAAATCCCGTAGGTTCTCACTTACAAGGAGCACAGAAAAACATGGGCTAATGTAAAGGTACCATGGGACAGTGGATTGGTGGTTCCCAAGGGGACTGGGGGGCGGAGGGAGGGTGAAAGAGAAGATTAGCCACAAGCATGTGGTTCAGGCCTGTAATGAGGCTTCCGGAGGGGAGGATGATATAACCTACACAGAAGTCTAAATCTCTGGGGGTGTAAATCTGAAAGCTACAGGATGTTATAACGCAGGGTTACAACAATAAACTAACATAAAATCCAAAATCAAGAAAGGTGTGCGGATTTACGGCATAAAGCTTTGGACTCTGAAAGAGATGAGAGAAGATGAACTTCCAAGTATTGACAATCACCTCCAAATGCTTAATAGTGCTACAGAAAGGTAAACCATTGCAACAAGATGATGAGGAATACTACCAAGAGAACATGTTCCGTGCTAATCTCACGCACCAACGGAAAATGTTCCCGTCCATGATGTTGCTAGTAATTCCATTTACCCATAATCAAAGGAGGATAACATCTTCCCAAGTTCAGGCCAATGATTGGCCCAAAAGTCCAATTCAGGGCCGGCCCTGTGGTGTAGGGGGTAAGTGCCCACATTCTGCTTGAGCAGCCCGGGCTTCAGTGGTTCGCATCAGGGGTGAGGATCAGATTAGTAACAATCGGAAATGTAGATTTCATGGTATGGTGCGGACAGAGACCACAAAGAAGTAGAAATTGTGAGGATGTGTTAGCAATATGAACCAGAAAAAGAAACATGAGGGTACTACAATGTGTGAACACAGCTGGTACACTTGCCAAATGAAGAAGGAAGGAAAACTTGTAACCTGCCAAGGTGGACTTGTGAGACTGCTATGAGATGAAAGGATCATTGCGCATCAGAGGATTGCCTGGGCAACCTCAACTTGGGAAGTACTCCAGGACTTTCTATGGGGAAGGTCCACCCATTTGGTCATAGCCACAAATTATGAGAGATGACCTAGGATAATCTTAAAGGAAAGAAACCGGTGTCTGGAGAGAATGTAGTACACCTTTCAAAGTTGGAGGATAAAGTTGGAAACCGACAAGAAATCCAGAAAAAGGAAAACTATCCTGTCTGGAAAAGGTGCATGGTCAGACTTGTATGAGATGGCTCTGAAACATGGTGTGCAGGGAGGTTGTCAGGACAACTTGTAACTTTGAGGGTGTTTATGTTATCACGGTGAACATGTCACCCAAGATCGCTGCATATTTCCAGTCGGAGTATTGGACTAGGCTAGGATATTCAAGTGAGAGATACCCAGACACAGCTGTTACAAACAGAAACCGGGCACAGAATCTTGAAGAGATCAAAGAGACTATGATCCAAGGGATAAGAAAGGAATCATTGGGAAGAAGCGGTAATAGAGGGACAAGCACCAAGAGGGGAACATTGTCATCTACTCAAGTAGATGGGGAGACCATGCTGATTCAAGCTTGAAACTTGATTGGAAACAAGAGGCCAGACTTGGGGCTTATCAGACCGACATTGTCCTTCTGACTTAATCTTAATCCAAAGTCAAGAATGAAGTCTTCAGGACATCAAAGAGGAGAATCCATGCCTCCTTTCCTGGGCCCTTAGCATTCTTTGAGGAGAAGTCTCCCTTTCCATAAATCTGGCATCACGGGGGCCCACTGGGTAGACGGTTATGTCTCACAAGAGTACTCTTTGAAGCCCTGAAGGCGTGGGCACCTGTCATGCTTGGGGTATGTCTCCTTGTTTGGAAGGGCTCCAGAAGTGTGCTGAAATGCACCCTTTTCCAGCGGGCTTCGTTCCTTTGTGAAGGCTGCCCTCCCAGGCTAGATTGCTCCATTGGACTCTAATGAAGTTCTCTCCCCATATCTCTGACCCTAGAAGGAGTATTGATTATGTGTTTTGACACTTTATGTAAGGAGTTGGTGGAAAATTAAACATTACAGTGACATTTAAAGAAAACTACACATGCCAGATCTGAGGATGTAAATCAAACAAATAAACCCTATAGAAATAAAGCAAGCCAGTATCTGAACGTAAGCTAGTGGAATGTTCAAGGATCAGGGCTGAAGTTTGAAACTTCCCAAATCCAGAAAAGAGACAGAAAAATCTGTTGCCTGGAGAGAGGAGTTCATCAGATTTGTCTAATTTGTCTCGGAAACATCATTTCCGTGAAGGTGGTTGCCAGGACACCCATGAAACTAGAGTTTCTGATCTCAGAATGTCAGACCATCCAAGAGGACCTGGTGTTCTCAGTGCTCAGTTTGGCCTAGGCTAGGATAGCAGAGATTCCTTCAAGTGACAGATGGAAATTCCAAGACCACACCCAACAATCACGAAAGGACTCACACCTCGGCCTACAGAAAATATGGTGATTAAAAAAATACAAAATTAATAACTTGGCATGAAGGAGAACGGCTTCATAAGCATATGTAAGGGAGATAGCTGAGAAAGACCATGATGATTAGACTATGGAAATGAAACCAAGGTCCCCGAAATGGAAGGCAAACTGAAATCACAACTGAATAATCCACTATGAAATATGTCATTCATTAGACAGACTCTGCTGGAATGTTTGAAAGTCCGAGAAATTCACAACCCCAAAAACTGCAGTGAAGGTCAAAGCTGGGCTACCTGGGAAGGGTGAGTTACGAGTTTGCTCCAAGCGGGCTATGAAAGCCGGTGTCCATGAAGCTTGCCGGGACAGCAGAGACACAATTCTGACAGATCCTCTGACATCACACTGGACCAGATAAACAAGCTGGCCTCATCTACACAGGGCCAGAGTTGGGCTCAAGTAGCATACTCGAGTCACCTTCCACTCAACTGCAGGCTGTCAATGGAACATGAAAGGGGCCGGCCAGTGGTGCAGCGGTGAAGTCCACGTGCTCTGGTTCGGCAGCCAGCGGTGGCCACATAGAATCCTGGCGTGAACCTCCTCATGGCTGGTCCAGCCTTTCTGGGACAGGCGTCCGAGGTAGTGTAGAGGCAGATGGGAAGAGACGTTAGACAGGGCCCTCTTCATCAGGAAATACAGGAGCATTGCCAACAGGTGTGAGCACAGCAATAAACTTCTGCCTAAACAAAAGCAATTAAAAGTTACAAATGATAGAAAAACTTACCCTCAAAAAAAAATAAAAGCATGCTTTAGAAGATTAAGGTATCTAGGAATAACCTGAGCCAAACAGGTGAAAGCTATGTAAACCGAGAAATAGCAAAGCTTTGAGGAAAGAAATTCCACAAGACACAGGGAACTGGTAGGGCATTCAGTGCTCTTGGAATGGAAGAATTAACACATTTGAAACGTCCGTACTGGATAAAGCAATCTCTGGATTCCATGCAATCCCAGTCAACGTTGCAGCAATCTTTCCCACAGAAATAGAAGAGGGAATCCTAATGTTTATCTCCAGCAACAAAAGACCCTGAAGAACCAAAGGAATCCTGAGGAAAACAAAGAAATCATGACGTATCATCACAATGATTCCTTTCTTATCCCTTCAATCAGCGTCTCTTTGGTCTCTTCAAGATTCTGTGCCTGGTTTCTGTTTGTAAAAGCTGTTTCTGGGTATCTCTCACTTGACTATCCTAGCCTAGTCCAATGCTAGGACTGGAAACATGCGGCCATCTTGGGTGACATGTTCACCGTGATGTCATAAACACCCTCAGAATTCTAAGTTGTCCTGAAAACCTCCATGAACGCAGTGGTTCAGACCCATCTCATACCAGTCTGACTATTCCCCCTTTCCAGGTAGGATAGTTTTCCTTGTTCTGGATTTCTTGTCAGTTTCTAACTTTCTCCTCGAACTTTGAAAGGTCTACTATATTCCCTCTAGACACCGGTTTCTTCCCTTAAAGATCATCCCTGGTTTTATCTCTTATCTTTTGTGGATATGGCCAAATGGGTGGACTTTCCTCAGAGAATGTCCTGAAGTCCGTAAGAAGTTGATGCTGTCCAGGCAATCCCCTCATGCACAATGATCGTGTGATCTCCTAGCAGCGTGACAATTCCACCTTGGCATCTCACATGTTTTGTTTCCTTCATCATTTGGGGAAGTGTTCCTTATGCGTTCATAGATTGTAATATTCTCATGGTTCTTTTTCTGGTGAGTATTGATAAGGTCATCTCACACTTTCTACTTCTTTATGATCTCTGTGCCCACGAGACCATGAAATCTGGATTTCCTAATGCTAGTAATCTGATCCACACACGTGATGCTAGCCAATGAAGCCCCGGCCACCGAGGCGGAACGTGGGCACTTACCTGCTGCAATACAGGGCAGGCCCTGAATTGGACTTTTGGACCAAACTTTGGCCTGAACTTTGGAAGATGTTGGCCTGCTTGGCTCATGCGTGAAGGGAATCAGTAGTAACAACATGGAAGGTAGCATTTTCCGTTGGTTCATGAGTTTAGCACGGAACATGTTCTCTTCCTAGTATTCCTCTTCATCTCTTTGCAAAGGTCTACCTTTCTGTAGCATCATTAAGCATTTTGAGGTGATTACCAATCCTTGGAAGTTCATCTTCTCTAATCTGTTTCAGCCTCCAAAGCTTTAGGCCGTAAATCTGCACCCCTTTTTGGAGTTTTGATTTTATGTGAATTGGTGGCCGTAACCCTGCATTATAACATCCTATATCTTTCACATTTACATCCTCACAGATTTAAAGTTCTGTGTAGGTTACATCATCTTCACCACCATAAGCCTAATTACAGGCCCTCACCACACACTTGTGCCTATTCAACTATGTCTCCCTCCGGGCCCAGGCTCCCATTCCCTCTGGGAACCACTGGTTCCATCTCACGTGATTCCAGTTTGTTTGTCCTTTTTTTCTATTTCTCTTTGTAACTTAGATCGCATGGTATTTGACCTTCTCCCTGGGCTTGTTTCAATTCCCCTCATACCCTCAGGAGCCATTCTGGTGGTCACAAATGACTGGACTGCATCCATTCCTACAGCTGAGTGCTATGCCATTGTGTGGATATAGCCCATCTTCCTTCTCCATTCGTCCCTTGATGGGCACCAGGGTGGCTTACAAGTCTTGTATCTCGGGAGTAAGGCTGTGGTGAACACAGTGGTGCACGGATCTCTATGCATTAGTGTTTCCAAGTTCTATGGATAGACAAGCTGCCGAGGAATAGCTGGATCATATGGTAGAAATTTCTGAGGCAATTCCACACTGCTTTTCCTACTGGCTGCACCGGTTTACACTCCCACCAGTGGTGCAGGAGGCTTCCCTTGTCTCCACCTCCTCTCTGACACTTGTTTCCTGTCTTGTTCCTTATAGCCATTCTGACCACAGGGAGCTGTTATCCCATTGCCGTTTGGATTTGCACTGGCCTGAGAATTTATGATGGTGAACATGTTTTCATACAGCTGTTGCCCATCTTTCTCTCTTTGGGAGAAATCTCTGTTTCCATCTTTTGCCCAGGTTTTACTGGGTTTGTTGTTTTTCCTCTTGTGGAGACGTGTGAGGTTATTGGATCGTTTGGCTATTCAGCCCTTCTCTGATGTGTGGTTTGCAAACATCCACTGCCAGTTGCTGTGCAGTCTTTGCATTGACTTATGGTTTCCTTGGCTGGGCAGAACCTTCTGCGTTGGATAGAGTCCCGTTTGTTTCTTGTTTCCTTTCTTGCCCTTGCCCAGTCACACATGCTTCTTCCAAATAGGCAGCTAAGCCAGATGGTAAAGAGCACGCTGCCTGGGTTTTCTCCTAGAAGTTCCACGGACTCAAGTCTTCCATTCAAGGCTTTAATCCATTTCGAGGTGGCATGTGCCTCGTTTAACATCATGTCCTACTCTCATTTTGTTACCTGTGGTTGTGCAGTCTTCCAAGAAACATTTCTTCTCTAGACTTTCCTTTCTCCGCTGTCTTCTCTTGTCCCTCTGGTCGAAAATGAGCTGTCCATATTTGTGTGAGTAGACCTCTGTGCTCTTGATCGTGTTCTATTCGTCTGGGTGCCTGTTTTTGGGCCCAGACTGTGCTGTTTCAGTACCTAGTGCTTTGTCCTGTATGGTGAAATCAGAAAGGGGGATACGTCCAGCTTTGTTCATTTTCCTCAGGATTCCGTTGGCTATTCAGTGTCCCTTATGCCTGGATAGAGACTTTAGGATTCTCTCTTCTATTTCTGTGGGAAAAATTACTACAACTTTGACTGGGATTGCATGGAATCCAGAGATTGCTTTATCTGTTACGAACTTTTTAAGTGTGTTAGTTCTTCCATTCCAAAAGCACGGTGTAGCCTTCCGTTTCCTTCTCTCTTCTGGAATTTATTTCCCAAAAGCTTTCTTCCCTTTCATGTTACATAGCATGCACCCGTTTGGTTAAGGTCATTCATAGATATCTTGTTCTTCTTACTGGTATACTTCTGTTTTTGAGGTTCAGTATTTATGTTCTTTGCACCTTTTAATTGGTTCTGTTTTGGCAAACGTTTATGGCTGTGCTCACATGTGCTGACACTGCAGCTGTATTTGCTGAAGAAGAGTGGCCCCGTCTAACGTTGCTTCCCATCTGCCTCTGCACTACCTCGGATGCCTGCCCCAGAATGGCTGGGCCAACGGTGAGGAGGCTCACCCCCAGGAATCCACGTGGCCTAGCGCGGGCTTCCGACCCAGAATGCACGGACTTCACTGCTACAACACGGGCTGGCCCCTTTCATGTTCCATTGCCAACCTGCTGTTGAGTGAAATGTGAATTAAATATGCTACATAAGCCCAAATCTGGCCCTGTGTAGACTAGGCCTGGTTTTCTTTCTGGTCCACGGTGATGTCAGAGGATTTGTCAGAATTGTGTCTCTGCTGTCCCGGAAAGCTTCATGGACACAGGGTTTCAGAGCCCGCTTGGAGCAGTCTCATAACTCACCCTTCCCAGTTAGCCCAGGTTTGACCTTCATTGCAAGTTTTGGGGTTGTGACCTTCTCGGTCTTTCCAACATTCAAACATAGTCTGTCTAAAGACTGACGTATTGCACTGTGGATTATTCAGGTGTGATTTCTGTTGGGCTTCCATTTTCTGGGACCCTGTTTTCTTTTCCATAGTCTAATCGTCATGGTCTTTCTGAGGTATATCCCTTCGAGGTGCTTGTCAGTACATTCTCCTTCATTCCAAGTTAGGAATTTTGTACTTCTTTAATCACCATATGTTCTGTAGGCCGATGTGTGAGTGCTTTCGTGATTCCTGGGTGTCGTCTTTGAATTTCCATCGGTCACTTGAGGGAGTCTTTGCTCTCTTAGTCTAGGTGCAACTGAGCACTGAGTACGCGTGGTCATCTGGGTTCGTTTGACATTGTGAGATGAGAAACTCCAGGTACGACGTTGTCCTGGCAACCACCTTCAGGAACCCAATGCTTCTGAAACAAATTAGATGAATCTGATGAATTCCTCTGTCCAGGTGAGAGACCTTCTGTCTCTATTCTGGATTTGCGAAGTTTCAAACTTCACCCTTGATGCTTGAACTTTCCACTAGATTATGGCTAGATACTGGCTTACTTTGTTTCTACAGGTTTTGTTATGTGTTTGACTTACCTCCTCAGCTGTGGCGAGTTTATTTTTCTTTAAATATAATGGTAATGTTCTAATTTTCAGCAAACCTCCTTACGTGTGGTATCGAAACACATAATCAATATTCCTTGTACGGCAAGAGAGGGTGGAGAGAATCTCATTGATCCCAACTGAACACTCTAGCCTGGGAGGGCAGCTTTCACAAAGGAACAAAGCCCTCTGGAAAAGGTGCTTTTCAGCACACTTCTAGAGCCCTTCCAAACCAAGCGACATACCCAAGCATGGCAGGGGGCCGTTCTTTCAGGGCTTCAATGAGATCTCTGCTCACACATTGGCATGTACCCAGTGGGCCCCCGTGACTTGAGCACTATGGAAAGGGAGACTTGTCTTCAAAGTTTGCTGAGGCCTAAGAAAGGTGGCCTCGCTTCTTCTCTTCAATGTCCTCAAGTAATCATTCTTGACTTTGGGTTATGGGTAAGGCAGAAGGACAATGTAGGTCTGATAAGCCCCAGGTACGGCCTCTTTTCTCAAAACAAGTTTCAAGCTTGAATCAGCATGGCCTCCACATCTACGTGAGTAGATGACAATGTTCTCCTCTGAGTGCTTGTCCCTCTATTATCGCTTCATTTCAGTGATTCCTTTCTCATCCCTTGAATACGCATCTGTTGGATCTCTTCAAGTTTCTGTGCCCAGTTTCTGTTTGGAAAAGCTGTTTCTGGGAATCTCTCACTTGAATATCCTAGCCTAGGCAAATCCTCGGGATGGAAACCTGGGACCATCTTGGGTGACATGGTCACCATGATGTCATAAACACCCTCAGAATTCTAAGTTGTGCTGAAAACCTCCATGCACACAGTGTTTCAGACCCATCTCATACCAGTCTGACTACTCTCCCTTTCCAGGTGCGATAGTTTTCCTTTTTCTGGACTTCTTGTCGGTTTCTAACTTTCTCCTCGAACCTTGAAAGGTCTACTACATTCCTTCTAGACAATGGTTTCTTCCCTTTAAGATCGTCCTGGGATTTATCTCTTAAGTTTTGTGGATGTGGCCAAATGTGTGGACTTTCCCCACAGAAAGTCCTGGAGTCCCTGCAAAGTTGAAGTTACCCAGGCAATCCTCTGATGAGCAATGATCGTGTCATCTCATAGTAGTCTGGCAATTCCACCTTGGCAGGTCACATGTTTTACTTCCTTCATCATGTGGGGGAAGTGTACCTGATGCGTTCATAGATTGTAATATTCTCATGGTTCATTTCCCGGTGTGTATTCACAAGGTATCCTCACAATTTCTACTTCTTCATGATCTCTGTTGGCACCATACCTTGAAATCCATATTTCCAAATGCTCCTAATCTGATCCGGACCCGTGATGCCACCCTACCAAGCCTAGGCCGCCCAAGTGAAACATGGGCACTTACCAGCTACACCACAGTGCCGGACCTGAATTGGACTTTTGGACCAACCTTTTGCCTGAACTTGGGAAGATGTTGGCCTGCATTGAGTATTCCTAAATGTAATTAGTAAAAACATCGTGGACGGTAACATTTTCCGTTGGCTCATGAGTTTAGCACAGAACGTGCTGTGTTGGTTGTGTTCCTCTTCATCTCTTTGCAATGGTCTAATTTTCTGTAGCATCGTTAAGCATTTGGAGGTGATTATCAATCCTTGGAAGTTCATCTTCTCTAAATTCTTTCAGCCTGCAATCTTTATGCCATAAACCTGCTTGCCTTTATGGAGTTTTGATTTTAGGTGAATTGATTTCCCTAACCCTTCATTATAACATCCTATAGATTTCAGATTTACATCCTCATAGATTTAGACTTCTGTGTATGGTACATCATCTTCCCCACTGTAAGCCTAATTACAGGCCCACACTACACCATTGTGCCTAAACAACTCTTTCTCCCACCGTCCCCTGCCACCCGTTACCTCTGGGAACCACCAATCCCATGTCATGTTCTACATGTTTGTTGGTCCCTATTTTAATCTTCTCCTTGTAAGTGAGATCCTATGGTATTTGACATTCTCCCTGGGGGTTGTTTCAGTTCCCCTCATACCCACTGGAGCCATTCTGGTGTCACAAATGGCTGGACTGCACCCTGTCTTACAGCTGAGTGCTATGCCATTGTGTGGATATAGCCCAACTTCTTTCTCCATGGGTCCCTTGATGGGCACCAGAGGAACTTCCATGTCTTGCATATTGGGAGGAAGGCTGTGGTGAACACAGCGCTGCACGGATCTCTGTGCAGTAGTGTTCCCAATTTCTTTGGATAAACACGCCGCAGAGGAATAGCTGGACCATATGGTAGATGTATTTTGAAGTTTCTGAGGCAATTCCACAAGGCTATGCCTAGTGCCTTCATCGGTTTGCACTCCCACCAGCGGTGCAGAACTCTTCCCTTCTCTCCACCTCTCCTCCGACACTTGTTGTTTCCTGTCTTGTTCTTTATAGCCATTCTGACCACAGTGAGCTGCTATCTCATTGCCGTTTGGGTTTGCATTGGCCTTAGACTCAATGATGATGAACATGAGTTCATAAAGCTGTTGGCAACCTTTCTGTCTTCTTGGTGTAAATCTCTGTTTCCATCTTTTGCCCAGGTTTTAATGGGCTTGTTGTTTTTTCTCTTGTCGAGACGTGTGAGGTCATTGGATCTTTTGGCTATTCAGCCCTTCTCCGATGTGCGGTTTGAAATATTCTCTTCCTGCTGTTGTGCTGTCCTTGCATTGAGTCGACGGTTTCCTTGGCTGGACAGAACCTACTGCATTGGATGGAGTCCCGTTTGTTTCTTGTTTCCATTGTTGACCTTGACTAGTCACACATGCTTCTTCCAAATAGGCCGCTACGCCAGATGGCAAAGAGCAAGCTCCCTGGGTTTTATTCTAGAAGTTTCACGGTTTCAAGTCTTAAGTTGAAGGGTTTAATCCATTTCGAGGGGGTGTATGTGCCTGGTGTAACATCATGGTCTACTCTAATTGTGTTACATGTGGCTGTGCAGGCTTCCCAGCACCGTTTCTTTTAGAGACTCACCTTTCTCCACTGTCTCCTCTTGCCTTCCTCGTTGCAAATGAGTTGTTCATATATGGGTGAGTTGACCTCTGGGCTCTGGATTCTGTTCCATTGGTCTGTGTGCCTGTTTTTGGGAGCAGGCTATGTTTCGGTACCTAGCTCTTCGTCCTACATGTTGGAATCAGAAAGTGTTTTACATCCTGCTTTGTTCATCCTGCTTTTTTCCTCAGGATTCCTTTGGGTATTCAGGGTTCTTGTTGCTGTATAGAGAGTTTAGGATTCTCTCTTCTATTTCTGTGGGAAAGATTGCTGCAACTTTGACTGGGATTGCATGGAATCTAGAGATTGATTTATCCTTTACGGCCGTTTCAGTTGTTTTAGTTCTTACATTCCTAGACCGTGGAATACCCTTCCGTTTGCTTGTGTCTTCTGGAATTGCTTTCGCCAAAGCTTTGCTAGTTTTTAGTTTGCATTGCTTGCACCTGTTTGTCTAAGCTAATTCCTAGAAATCCTATTGTTCTTACGTGCATGTTTTTTCTTTCTGAGGTTCAGTTTTTCTATCCTATGCAACTTTTCATTGGTTTTGTTTTGGCAGATGTTCATGGCTGTGCTCACATCTGCTGGTGATGCTGCTGTACTTTCTGAGGAAGATTGACGCTGTCTGACGTTGCTTCCCATCTGCCTCTACACTACCTCAGACGCCTGCCCCAGAATGGCTGGACCAGCTGTGATGAGGTTCACCCCCAGGATTCCGCCTGGCCTGCCCGGGGCTGCTGACCACAATGTGCAGTGTTCACCACGACACTGGCCGGCACGTTTCATGTTCCATTGGCAACCTGCAGTTGAGTGGAATGTGACTTGAATAGGCTACTTGGGCCAAATGTGGCACTGTGTAGATGAGGCCAGTTTATTTTTCTTCTCCACTGTGATGTCAGAAGATTTGTCAGAATTCTGTCTCTGCTGTCCTGGCACACTTCATTGACACAGGTTTTCAGAGCCCGATGTTAGCAGTGTGATAACTCACCTTTACCAATTAGCCTAAGTATGACATTTGCTCCAGTTTTTGTGGATGTGACTTTCTCTGACATTCGAACGTTCAGAGTATGACTAAAACTTAATTGTCTCATTGTGGATTATTCAGATGTGATTTCTGTGTGCCTTCCATTTTCTGTGACCGTTTTCTCTTTTCCATGGTATAATTGTTGATATGGGCTCGGCGAGCTGAAGACTCAAATATAAGATTTCTTGGACTCTCAAGGTCTGGCATTGGTGCTCTTTTATTTAGAGAATAGTACGGGATGGCATGGGGACAGGACCCATGGGCAGTGAAGAGCTGCTGCTGCTCCCTGGGGACGGGACCCATGAGCAGTCAGAGCTCCTGCTGCATCCCTCAGTTGAGGGTTAGTGAAAATTTTATAAGGACTGGGTACCTGACTTGTTTTTACTGGAAAAAGAAATGATGATGTTCAATGTCTTTAAATGACTTCAGTGCAGATGGGGTCTGGTTATTGTGCGGTCATATAACTTTAGATACGAATCTGCCCATATATATTACCATGTAGGTTAGTATGCCCTGGGATGCTCTCCATGGGACAGCCCTAATTCATATCAACAAAAAATCCACCGGGTCATATAGATTGGCATGTAGGCCAGGTCACCTTGGGCTTTTCTAGCTGGAGCAGCCTCAATCCACGACATAACCCCCCTCGAACCCATTTGGACCGGAAATATTTGGGGATATGGACGATGTTCACTCTTCTGTAAATACTTCTGGCTGTACAATGTTGTAGAGGTGTCCCTAAATGGGGCCATAGGCACAGGTAGAAGTTCAGTGGACCAGAAGTCTTCACCTGTGGAGTCCAAGGCTAAGTTATACAGAGCCCCTGGAGAGGAGAGAATCATTTGACGAGATGTGCTCCAAGAGGTGAAATATTTTGGCATGCAGAAGACAAACAACAAAACAGACAACAAACTACAAGTAGAAATACAAGCAGTATGTTTAACCCAATGAATAACGTTTTGAAGTAGTGCAGAAACCTGGTACTGACTGGGAGCTCAACCAATCGTTTAGAGTTAGGGTTGGTCAGACATGGATTTAATTTGGTGGTGGGGATAGGAAGCCAGAAATATTTTGACGGTAGTCAAGAATATAGGCAAAACATTCAGTTTTTATAACGCCACAGGTGCCCCCTTGTGGGGCTGTCAAGACATCCAGTGCCATTTGGATTTGGAGGACTGCCTTACACATTTGGGATACTTCTAAATTGAGCAGCGAAATGCTATGCTGTGCGTCATTTAATGCCTTCATACTGAATTTGATTAGGACTTCCATGTGCAAGACAGCATTTTCAATTCCTAATTGGTGAAGGATAATTGAGTAAAGATGGAAATACCAGTGGAAGACACAGCTGGTCCAGCGCTGTTGCAGTTGGGTAGGTTAGCAGGAGGAGATATATTAAATGTAGTTCTACCTTGCATGCAGACAAAGCCTAGGGTGCATCATCCAATCCATCCAGGTGGCAGCCAAGGCCATAAATTGGACCCACATCGACACTGAGCACCATTAGGGGCTAAACAAAACGTGCTCGGCCGTCTATCCCAGTCAGTCCCAGACCAGTCAGTATGTTTTTTAAGGCTATGATACGAGAACACAAACAACAGGGAATTTTTCCCATAAGTCGAGTGCTATTAGGCCATGTATCACAGGTGTGATTGGTTTGTTCCCAAGAGAGAGTGATCTTTTACTGGGTTGACCACTAGTAGGAGTGAACCAAATATATTCATTCCAAATTTGATATGGTCCATCCTGAGTCTTGATAAGCTGGGGACTTTAAATTTGGAACATGTTGTTTAGGATCCACATGTGACAAAGCAAATCTATTTAGTATTCGGGCAGTAGTATTGAAGGAAAATGTTTGATGGTGGCCAGGGAACTCCCAGGTGTCGGAGATAGATGGCCACAAGGAGACATTACGATTAGCAATAGATGAATCTTGCAAAAGAAAACAGCTAGAATCTAATATCCAGGAATACCTACTATAGCTTCTACATAAACGTATTTTTTCTCTCTTAAATCACCCTCATTTTTACAAAAGATAGCCAAATTAGGATGAACGGGTTTGCAAATAAAGTGTAGCTTCAATACAACTTGCTCCAATTATTTACATAAGAGGAGCAAGAATAGTAATTCCTTATACAGGCTTTTTTAAATCTGCTTTGCTGGACTTTTTTATGAGGAATCTCAGATTCAACTGTGAAGGCCTTGCAAGGTCAGAAAAGCCAAGCCAAGGATTTGCCATCAGATTTGGCCTGCAGTACTTACAGATTTGAGTGGTGTTCTCTTTGAGGTCCCCCAAAATATTCGGAGGTTCCTTACACCTGTCAGATAAGCAAGCTTCCTTACTTAATGGGTAAGATTGCCAGAATCTCTGTAAACAAGGTACCAGGCCCATGTTTCCAAGTGGCTGTATTCCAGAAAGTCGAATCTTTGTTCCTGAAATGCTGTCTTGTCATATCTGAGCCTGTGTGTTTCAAATATGACATTCCAGTCAAAGCCTTGGTAGTATAACCAATGTGTCCTGTTATAAGGAGAACAGATTCTTATGGAACTTATACAAATATTGCCACTACATAACCATACTCGGTCACAAAGTGTTTCCCAATTCCAGAGGGATAAGGTAGGGAGAAAAAGATAAATGTTTCAGTTTTTCTTATAAAGGCATAATTTCACCAAACGGCTGTAAGTCAAAGTTAGCATAAGAGAAAAGAAAAAATATCTCCTTCATTGTGAGAAAACAAAACAACACATCAAAACTCAACAATATTTCAAACAGATGTCCTAAAAAATTATAATCATCCTCATCAGTTCACACAGTCCTGTATAATCAACTCTTGAGCTGAATCTTCTCTCAGCAGATTGATGAACTTAGTTTCTGTTAGAATTCTGTCATTTCTTACTCAGTTCAGTTTTACAATCTGAAAGTTTGTCAGAAACGTGTAGTTTAGAACCTCTGTGTCAGAATCCTTTCCAGGAATTTCTCGGAAGATGAAAGATATTTGCAAAAGAAAAAAGCATCAGAGTAAAACAACAGCTATCTGCAAATGGACAAAGGACTCCAAACGGCAATTGCCAAAGAAACTTGGCTACTTCTGTGACATATAACACTTCCAGATAATAATTGGACTTATGACTGATAACCAGGACAGATCAGAATCTTAAGAATGCCATATAATTTTAAGACATCTATATTAATAACATTTACCCATCTAATACCACCTAAGAAAGTCTATCTTCACTTATTTCCCAATGTTTTCCATGTAATTTAATAGACCAAATAAGCCTAATTAGTTTGGTATTTTCCTCCTCATAGGAAGAGAGAGAAGATTTCTTTGAGAAGACTCAGGGGGCCTCTGAAAATCCTCAGAGTAATTTTTCTTCTGTCTACCAGATCAAAAGAAAGCCTTCATTCAAGATTTGAATATTTTTGAGGGAGAAACTTGTTAAAACATATCAAAAGTTTTTAAAATGCTTCTTCAAATAGGAAACAACACTCACTGTGAAACAATGCTCAGGTATCTATTCAAAGTGATAACAGAAAGAGTGAAAAATCTTAAGAGTGACCTCAGTCATTATTTTCACAAAACAGATTTGTCTCTTAGGTAGAATTACTCAAAGGAATAGCTTTTATAACCTCTTTATCAAGAGCAGATCCAAAGTTCAAGAAAAAGTATCCTTTCAGAGAAAACCAAATTTGAATTTCTGCACGTACTTATTTTTAACATTCAAACTCATGCACTTAATTGAACTTACTTTAGTCTACTTGACCAGGCATAAAACTCCTTTCAGAATTTCTCCTTCACAAGCATTCTACAACTTTGTCCCAAAGTCTTTCTTTTTCCTTTCTAGTACGTCATGACAAATTTATGTTTCTTAACCTATCAAACAAAATATTTCCATTCTTTCTACCTTTTTTACTGAAAACATCCATTTTAACTTCCTTGAATACAGAGCTCTTTTGCTTATTAATTTCCAGTAGCTTTAATTCCATAGGTTAATTAGAACATTTAAACCTTAACAGACCTAGTAAACACTAAAAATGTAAACAATTATGAATTGTCTTTTATATCAGCATTCTAAACACTTCATAAATTTAGAAACGTGGTACTTTACAACAAAACACAAGGCATGCTTCTTAATACACCCAAACGCTTTTAGCCTCTTCACTAAGATGCCAAAATCAGATAACTTAGCTATGTTTATTAATAATGTTTCAGTGTTTCATCCTATCCAAAAATGACCCAGATATTCAGATTTTTATCATTTAACTTAACTTGGCAAAACTCAAGATTGTTACCAAAAAGAATTTCGAAGCTGTTTTTTTCCCCAAGTATACAGACTGTAAAAGTTATTGTGAGTTTTATGTATTTAAACCATTTTTTTCCGACAATTATGTTCAGATTACCTACGGAAACCTCATGAGGCATTTGAAAAAACTGGTCATCGTTTACAGCTATTATTTTGCTGACAAATTTAACAGACAACGTGAACTTATGTGACTAGTAAACCCAGGATGAATGCCTGCATACTATGCAAATACCGACAACTCTGACAAGAAGACTATTTTCAATCAAACCAACAAACTTAAACAAGTTTTCATTTACCATAGGTTAATTCACATCACGTTTACTTTGAAAGGCACTGAGTTAATTTCTACTACATTTAGAATTTAAGTAAGCACTTACTTTAAGCCAACTAAACAGAGATCTTAATTTTGGCCATAGCATCCAGGATAAAAGTATCACACCTATAACATACACATAGCCACACATACAGAGAGACTGTACAACCATCGTTTTAAAAACTACTGCTGTGAGTCAGGAACAATAATATTAAGCTCACGTTATGAATCCAAACTTTGTTTTGAGCCTTTTTACTAATACTTATGGAGAAGACCTTTGACATGCTAGACTTTTGGCAAAGGCACACTTATGTTCATTTATCCTTTCCCCTCCTTTTTTGTTTTTCAGTCTTAAGAATGAGTGATGGACTGGACAGTAGTTCCTGGAGAGGGAGGATGATAATGTTTTTCATGATAAAGGAACTAGGTGGAATCTGAACTGCCTCTAGAGCTGTCTTTCCAGTCTTGCAAGGATTTTGTAAGGACAGTTACTCTTGATTTCCCAGAAACTGGACTGTAACTTGAAGGTCCTTTTAGGTTGATCCACCTGTCCAACTGCACCATAAAGGCACAGAGAAACCTCACAAATTTTCTCCTAGTTGGAGTTTCTGGGGCATCACCCATACAATTGAAAGTGTTTCTAATTAGTTAGAAGGATTCTGAGTGGTGAGTCTCTGGGGATGCTTACGGCATTCCCCATGGCAGTAAAGCCAGTGTCTGACTGACAGTGGACTGGAAAAGGGTGCAGTGCCCACAGAAGCCGGGAACTGGCTGGAGGTCAGGGCTCCCAGCAGCCGGGTTGAGAGTTAAGTCCCTTGCAAAATGTTTTCAAGTTTTTCGATTTTACAGAAGGTCCAGGTTCTGGTCAGGTTCAGCCTGAACTTAAGCTCGACTTGGTGACAACAGACTACATGATGAGCAAAACAAAGAAAGGAAAAGAAGACACCAGACCTCACCCTCATGGCCACTCCCAGAGGGTTATCAAGATAAGAGTCACACAACAGTTCCCGTGCTGGGGCACACTACGCTAGCACGACAGTTCACAGAATAAATCACAGGTCTGCTACCCTCATAGCCAACTCAGTAGGTGACTAAAATCCTCAATCAGTCATCTGCCAAAAAAGGGCACCCTACTTGGTGTTGCCGTGGTGATCAGGGTAGAAAGCCAAAGTTGGGGTTCCCAGGCGTGGAGGCCTTGACTCTTCAAAGATTCTTCTGTTTTCCGGTTGCAAAGCTCAAAAGGAGATGAAAATGGCCCGTGTAACTCTAACAAAGATGAAAGAGACACGTCCATTTCCTTGAAAATCCCCTGTGAACCTAGGGCAGCATCGCACCTGTCGTTCCTAATGTGGGGTTCCTATAGCAATGGGTGATGGGGAACTCCACCAGCATTGCATCCCTTGTATACCTTCCCTCGGATGCCTGGCAGTAACAGGTGCCTGGTGAACATCTTTCCTATTCTGCCTGGCAGCAATAGGTGCCTGGTGAATGGTCCCTGAGAGAAAAGGAGAAGTTTAAGAGAGAACAGGATAGAGAAAAATAGTGAGGAACTTTCCGCCGCTTTGGGGGACATTCTACCCAATTGCGTGCTGGAGCCATTCTCCGAGAAGGGTTTTCCATACTCAACCAAAGGTTAGACTTTCTTACTTGCCTTGAACTGGAGTCCCAATTGGGACATTCACACAGTTCAGAGCATGGTCAGGTGCCATGGGAGGTAGCCCAATACAGCCTGAGGAAAAGAAACCTTCCACGGGAGTCTTGCAGATTCCCGACCATCCTAATGACTTAAGTGGCCAACCCGTGCCCACGTAAAATTTATATATCAGAGATAGAGTCAGGAAGGAACGGATTAATTCATTCTACATCACCCTTAGGCTTAAGGTACTGATTCTCTTCAAGCCGAATGCCATGATTTGCCCCACAGAGTAGCCATGGGCAGCAAACGTGGATTCATACAGCTATCCAAGAAAGTTCCTGATGGAGAAGTGAATTTAGATCCATCCTCGAAAAGGAGAGAGGCACAAGGAAGGAAAGGGCATTTACCAGAAGTCAAGCTCACAAACCGATGAAGCAAAATCCCCGTATGGGCCACAAGATATGATGCGGCGTTGGCGAACTGAAGAGTCAAAAGAAAGATTTGTTGGACTCTCAAGGTCTGGCAGTGATGCTCTTTTATTTAGAGAATGGTACAGGATAGCATGGGGACAGGACCTATGGGCAGGGAAGAGCTTCAGGCATCGGGACAGGACCCATGGGCACTAAAGCGTTGCTGCATGGGGACAGGGCCCATGGGCAGTCACAGCTCCTGCTGCTGCCCTGAGTACAGGGTAAGTGCTAATTTTATAAGCATAGTTACGTGACTTACTTTTGCTGGAAAAAGAAAAGATGATGTAAAATGTCATGAAATGATTCCAGTTCAGTTGGGGTCTGGTTATTGTGTGGTCGGATAACATTAGATACGAATCTGGCCATATAGATAGGCATGTAGGTGAGCATGACCTGGGCTTCTCTCACTGGGGCACCTCTAATTCATACCAAAAAATGATTCACCGCGTCATGTAGTTTGGCAAGTAGGCCAGGTAACCTTGGGCTTTTCGAGCTGGGGCAGCCTTAATCCACATCAATCGTCATGGGCTTTCTCAGCTATCTCCCATAGATATGCTTATCAGTCCGTTCTCCTTCATTCAAGTTATTAATTTTGTATTTCTTTCATCACCATATGTTCTCCAGCCTGATGTATGAGTGATTCCCTGATTGTTGGGTATTGTCTTTGAATTTCAATCGTTCACTTGAAGGAATCTTTGCTAAGCTAGCCTAGGTCTAACCGAGCACTGAGAACACGTGGTCATGTTTGTTGGTTTGACATTCTGAGATCAGAAACTCTAAATTCTAGGTTGTCCTGGCAACCACCTTATGGACATAATCTTTCCTAGACAAATCTGATGAATTCCTCTCTCCAGGTAAGATATTTTTATGTCTCTTTTCTGAATTTTGGAAGGCTCGAACTTGAGTCCGGATCCCTGATCGTTCAGGTAGATTATGTCTAGATACTGGTTTACTTTATTTCTGTAGGATTTGTTAGTTGTTTGATTTACATCCTCTGCTCTGGCATGTTTATTTGTCATTAAATATAAGTGTAATGTAATTTTCAGCCAACTTCCTCATTATGGTGTCAAAACACATAATCAATACTCTTCTATGGCAATACATCGAGAGAGAGAATTGCACTGGGGCCACTGAGCATTCTAGCTTTGGATGGCAGCCTTCACTTTGGATGTGAGGTTCCCAGAGGGAAAGAAAAAATCTAAAAAGGCATGCAGATTTGTGGCAAAAAGCTTTTGAGGCTGAAAGACATTAGAGAAAATAAACTTCCAAGGATTGTGAATATCCTCCAAATGCTTAATGATGATACAGAAAGGTAGACCATTTCAAATAGATTAAGAGGACTACTATGAAGAGAACGTGTTCCGTGCTAAACTCATGAACCAAGGGAAAATGTTACCGTCTATGAGGTAACTACTAATTACCTTCATGAATAATCACAGCAGGCCAGCTTCTTCCCAAGTTCAGGCAAAAAATTGGTCCCAAAGTAAAATTCAGGGCCAGCCATGTGTTCTGGTGTGTAAGAGTCCATGTTACTAGTGGGCGGCCTGGGATTCATGGATTCGTATGACACGTACTGATCACATTAGTAACATTAGGAAAGATAGGTTTCATGGTATGGTGCAGACAGAGATCATAAATAAGTGGAAATTGTGAGCATACCTTATAGATATGCACCAGGAAAAAAACATGAAAATATTGCAACCTATGACACATCTGGTACACTTCCCTAAATACAGAGGGAAGAAAGTGATGTGACCTGCATAGGTGGAATTGTCAGCCTGCACGAGATGCCACGATCATTGCATGTCAGAGGATTGCCTGGGCAGCTTCCACTTGGGAGGGACTCCAAGACTTTCACTGGGGAAAGTCTAAACACTCGGCCATATCCACAAAATGTAACAGATAAAACCCAGGATAAACTTAAAATAAAGAAACCAGTGTCTAGAGAGAATGTACTAGACATTTAAATGTTCAAGGATAAAGTTAGAAACCGACAAGAAATCCAGGAAATGGAAAGGGTGAGTGTCAGACTGGTATGAGATGGCTCTGAAACACTGTGTGCAAGGAAGATGCTGGGACAACTTAGAAGTTTGAGGTTGTTTATGACACCACAGTGAACCTGTCACCCAAGATGCCCTCATCTTTATAGTCTGAGGATTATCCTGGGATACGATACTCAAGTGAGAGATACCCAGAAAAGAATTTAAAAACAGAAACCAAGCACTGAAACTTGAAGACATAGAATAGACGTTGATTAAATGGGTAAGAAAGAAGTCATCGTGATGAAGCAATAATACAGGGACAAGCACTGAGTGGAGACCATTGTCATCTACTCAAGTATATGGCGAGGCCATGCTGATTCAAGCTTGAAACTTGATTTGAAACCAGAGGCTGGACTTGGGGTTTATCAGACGTACAAATTCTCCTTCCTTAATCATAATCCAAAATCAAGAATGGTGTCCTGAGGACATTGTAGAGAAGGATTGATGTCTCCTTTCCTTTGCCTCTAGCATTAATTGAGGAGTAGTCTCACTTTCCATAGCTCCTGGCATTACGGAGGCCAACTGGGTACATGCTAATGTGTCACAATACATCTCTTGGAACCCATGAAGGAATGGAACCCCGTCATGCTTCTAGTATGCCTCATTTTTTGGCAGGGCGCCAGAAGTGCGCTGAGAAACACCATTTTCCAGATGGCTTCGTTGCTTTGTGAGGGCTGCACTGCCAGGCTAGTGTGTTCACTTTGGCTCCAATGAAATACTCTCCCCCTATCTCTTGGAGTAGAATGATTATGGATAACGTGTATTGACACCATATGTAAGGAGGTTGGCTCAAAATTAGAACATTACCATTATCTTTATAGAAAAATAAACATGCCAGATCTGAGGATGTACATCAAACAAACAACACACCCTATAGAAATAAAGTAAACCAATATCTACACGTAGTCTAAGGGAACGTTCAACGATCAGTGGTCAAGTTCAAAACTTCCCAAATCCAGGAATGAAACAGAAAAGTACCTTCCCTGAAGGAGATTCATCAGATTCGTCTAATTTGTCTCAGATACATTATGTTCATGAAGGAGGTTGCCATGACTACCTATAGTTTGGAGTTTAAGATCTCAGGAGGTAAGACCAAGCAAGATGACCACGTGTTCTCAAGCTCACTTTGACTTAGGCTAGCATGATACAGATTGCAACAAGTGACCAATGTAAATTCAAAGACAACACCCAACAATGAAAAGCACTCACACGTAGGCCTATAGAACATAGGGTGATTATAGAAATAGAAAATTGGTACCTTGTGATGAAGGAGAACTAACTGACAAGCATACCATAGGGAGAAATCTGAGAAAGACCATGATGATTATACTATGGAAAGCAAAATGGGCTCAGAAAAGGGAAAGCAAACACAAATCACACCTGAATAATCCACAACGAAAGATGTCAGACTTTAGGCAGACTATGCTTGAACTTTTGAAAGTCAGAGAGTGTCACAAAGCAAAAAACTGCAGTGAGGTAAAACCTGGGCTACCTGGAAAGGGTGAGAATGAGACTGCTCCAAACGTGCTCAGAAACACTGTGTCCATGAAGCTTGCTGGGACAGCAGAGACACAATTTTGACAAATTGTTTGACTTCGCAGTCAAAATGCAAACTGGCTACGTCTACTCAGTGCCAGACTTGGGCTGAAGTAGCATATTTAAGTCACATTATACTGAACTGCAGGCTGCCAAGGGAATATGAAAGGGGCCGGCCAGTGGAGAATTGGGGAAGTCCGTGCATTCTGGGTCGGAAGCCTGGAGTTGACAGGGTGGAATACTGGGGGTAAACCTCTTCACCGCTGGCCAAACCATTCTGTGGCAGGCGTGGGAAGGAGTATAGAGGCAGATGAGAAGTGACGATAGACAGGGCCACTCTTCCTTAGCAAATACAGGAGCACTGTCATCAGATGTGAGAACAGCGATAAACTTCTGTCAAAAGGAAGCAAATTAAAAGTTGCAAAGAATAGGAAAATTGAACCTCAAAAAAAAAAATGTCAGTGAGAAGCTTTAGATACCTAGGAATAACCTCGCCCCAACAGGTGAAAGCTCGGTAAATTGAAAACTAGCAAACCCTGTGGAAAGAAATGGGAGAAGACACAAGGAAGCGGAAGGATATTCCATGCTCTTGAAATGGAAGAATTAACACACTGGAAACCTCCACTCCGGATAAAGCAATCTCTAGATTACATGAAGTCCCAGGCAAAGTTGCAGCTATATTTCTCACAGAGATAGAAGCGAGCATCCTAAAGTTTACATCCAGCAACAAAAGACCACGGATGGCCAAAGGAATCCTGAGGAAAACGAACAAAGCTCAATGTATCACACTTTCTGATTTCAACATATAGGATGAAGAAATAGGATTGGACATGGCGCAGGCTGGGATGAAAACAGACACACAGAACCATGGATCACAATCGAGAGCCCAGAGGTATACGCACACATACATGCACAGCCCATTTTCGACCACGGAACCAAGAGGAGACAGTGGAGAAAGGAAATTCTCTGCAATAAACGGTGCTGGGAAGACTGCAGAGCCTCATGTAAGACAAGGAGCGTAGACCACGGTGTTACACCAGGCACAAACACCAACACAAAATGGATTAAAGTTTTGAATGTAAGACTGCAAACCACGAGACTTCTCTAAGGAAACCTAGGCAGCATGCTATTTGACATCTGTCTTAGCCTCCTGTTAGTAAGATGCAGGTCTGCTTGGGCAAGGGCAATAACAGAAACAAGAAACAGATGGGACTACATCAAATGCAAAAGCTTCTGCCCAGCCAAGGAAACCATCGACTCAATGCAAACACAGTACAACCACTGGGAGAGGATGTTTGAAAACCACACATCGGTGAATGGGTGAATAGCCAAAAGATGCAGTGAACTCATATGTGTCCACAAGAGAAAAAAATTAAGCCCATTAAAACCTGGGCAGCACGTGGAAACAGAGATTTCACCCAAGAAGATATAGAGATGGCCAACAGGTGTATGAAAACATGTTAATCATCATTAAGACTCAGGGCAATTGAAATCCAAATGGCAGTGAGATAGCAGCTCACTGTGGTCTGAATGACTATAGGTAAAAAGTCAGGAAACAAGTGTCAGAGAGGAGCTGCAGAGATGGGAAGACTCCTGCAGTGCTGCTGTGAGTGTAAGCTGGTGCAGCCACAACGCAAATCAGTGTGGAATTGCCTCAGACATGTCAGAATCCATCTACCATATGATCCAGCTATTATTCAGTGGCGTGTTTATCCAAAGACCTTGGAAGAAGTCGTGCACTGATATCTGTGCACCCCTGTGTTCACACTGGCCTTACTCCCATTATCAAAGACTTGGAAACTGCCCTGATGCCCATCAAGGCAGAAGGACGAATAGAGAAAGAAGATTGGAGAAGGAAGCTGGGCTTTATGAACACAATGGCATATCTCTGAGCCATAACAAAGGAGAGAATCCAGCCATTAGTGACCAGAAGGATGGCTCTTGAGGGTTTCATTGGAAGTGAAACAGCTCACAGGGAGAAACTCAAATACCGCAGGAGCTCACTTACAAGGAGAAGAGACAACCAAGGACCAACAAACTGGAAAGCTTTGCGGAAAGAAATTAAAGAAGACACAAGGAAACGGAAGTGTATTCCACGCTCTTCGAATGGAAGAACGGACACACTTGAAAGGTCCATATTGGATAAAGCAATCTCTGGATTCCACGCAAGCCCCATCGAAGTTTCAGCAATCTTTCCCACAGAAATAGAAGACAGAATCCTAAAGTTTCTATCCAGCAACAAAGGAGCAGGGAAGGCCAAAGGAATCCTGAGGAAAACGAACAACTCAGCAAGTACCACATTTTCGAATTTCCACATATAGGACGAACTGCTAGGTACCGAAACGGCAAAGGCTGGCCACAAAAAGAGGCACACAGACACAAGGAACAGAATCGAGAGCCCAGAGGTCAACTCCCACATATATGGACAGCCCAGTTTAGACCAAGGAGCCAAGAGGAGACAGCAGAGAAAGGAGAGTCTCGAAAAGAAACGATGCTGGGAAGACTGCACAGCCACATGTAACACAATGAGAATAGACCATGATGTTACACCAGCCACACACACCACCTCAAAATGGATTAAGGCCTTGAATGGAAGACTTGAAACCATGCAACTTCTAGGAGAAAACGCAGGCAGCTTGCTCTTTGCCATCTGGCTTAGCCGATTATTTGGAAGAAGCATATGTGACTGGGCAAGGGCAACAAAGGAAACAAGAAACAAGCGGGACTCCATCCAACACAGAAGCTTCTCAACAGCCAACGACTCCATTGACTCAATGCAAAGACAGCACAACAACTGAGAGTGGATCTTTGCAAACCACACATCGGAGAAGGGGTGAATAGCCAAAATACCAATGAACTCATATGTCTCCACAATAAAAAAACAACGATCCCCATAAAACCTGGGCAAAAGATGGAAACAGATATTTCTCCCAGGAAGATAAAAGATGGCCAACAGGCTGTATGAAAACATGTCCTTCATCATTAAGTCTTTGGCAATGCAAATACGAACGGCAATGAGATAGCAGCTCACAGTGGTCAGAGTGGCTATAGGGATGAAGACAGGGAACAACAAGTCTCGGAGAGGAGGTGGAGAGAAGCAAAGCCTCATGCACTGCTGGGGGGAGTGTAATCAGGTGCAGCCACTACCCAAAGTGCTGTGGAATTGCCTTAGAATTTTCAGAATCCATCTACCATATGATCCAGCTATTCCTCTGTGGCATATATATCCAAAGAACTTGGAAACACTAATGCTCAGAGATCCATGCAGCACTGTGTTCACCACAGCCTTATTCCCAATATCCAAGACTTGGAAGCCTACGTGGTGCCCATCCAGTGACGAATGGAGAAGGAAGACGATCTATAGCCACACAATGGCCAATCTTCGGACTGTATAGATGTGGCCATCTTGGGTGACATGTTCATAAACACCCTCAGAATTCTAAGTTGTCCTGACAACCTCCATGAACACAGTGTTTCAGAGCCATCGCATACCAGTCTGACCACTCCCCATTTCCAGGTAGGATAGTTTACCTTTGTCTGGATTTCTTGTCGGTTTCTAACTTTCTCCTCGAACTTTGAAAGGTCTACTACATTCCCTCTACACACCAGTCTCTTTCCGTTACGATTATCAAAGATTTTATCTCTTATGTTTTGTGGATATGGTGAAATGGTTGGACTTTCCCCAGAGAAAGTCATGGACTCCCTCCCAAGTTGAAGTTGCCCAGGCAATCCCCTGATGCACACTTATCGTGTCATCTTCTAGCAGTCTGACAATTCCACCAGGCAAGTCACATGTTTCCGTTGGTTCATGAGTTTAGCACGGAACATGTTCTCTTCCTAGTATTCCGCTTCATCTCTTTGCAAAGGTCTACCTTTCTGTAGCATCATTAAGCATTTTGAGGTGATTACCAATCCTTGGAAGTTCATCTTCTCTAATCTGTTTCAGCCTCCAAGGGTTTAGGCCGTAAATCTGCACCCCTCTTTAGAGTTTTGATTTTATGTGAATTGATTGCCGTAACCCAGCATTATAACATCCTATCGCTTTTCACATCTACATTCTCATAGCTTTAGACTTCTGTGTAGGCTACATCATCTTCACCACTGTAAGCCTAATTACAGGCCCTCACCACACACTTGTGCCTAATCAACTCTTTCTCCCTCAGACCCCCGCATCCATTTCCCTTTGGGAACTACCAATCCCATGTCACGTCCTACCTTTTTTTGCTCCGTTTTTCCTCTTCTCCTTGTACGTGAGATCCTGTGGTATTCAACCTTATCCCTGGGGCTGGCTTCAGTTCCCCTAAGACCCTCAGGAGCCATTCTGGTGGTCACAAATGGCTGGACTGCATCCATTCCTACAGCTGAGAGTTATACCATCGTGTGGCTATAGCTGATCTTCCTTCTCCATTCATCTCTTGATGGTCACCACGGAGGCTTCCAAGTCTTGGATATCGGGAGTAAGGCTGTGGTGAACACAGCAGTGCATCGATCTCTGTGCATTACTGTTTCCATGATGTTTGGATATATACGCCACAGAGGAATAGACGGATCATATGTTAGGTGGATTCTGAAATTTCTGAGGCAATTCCACACCACTTTGCATAGTGGCTGCACCGGTTCACATTCCTACCAGCAGTGCAGGAGGCTTCTTTACTCTCCACCTCCTCTGTGAAACTTATTGTTTCCCGTCTTCATCCTTATAGCCATTCTGACTGCCGTGTGCTGCTATCTCATTGCCGTTCAGATTTGCATTGACCAGAGACTTAATGATGATGAACATGTTTTCATACAGCCTGTTAGCTATCTTCCTATCTTCCTGGGAGAAATGTCTGTTTCCATCTTTTGCCCAGGTTCTATTGGGCTCGTTGTTTTTATTCCTGTGAAGATGTATGAGTTCATTGAATCTTTTGGCTACTCACCCCTTCTCCGATGTGTGGTTTGCAAACCTGCTGTCACAGTTGTTGTGCTGTCTTTGCATTGAGTCAATGGAGTCGTTGGCTGGGCAGAAGCTTCTGCATTGGGTGGAGTCCCGTTTGTTTCTTGTTTCCTTTCTTGCCCTTGCCCACTGACACATGCTTCTTCCAAATAGGCAGCCAAGACAGATGGCAAAGAGCAAGCTGCCTGGGTTGTCTCCTAGAAGTTGCACGGTTTCAAGTATTCCATTCAAGGCTTTAATCCATTACGAGGTCGTGTGTATGTGTGGTGTAACATCATGGTCTACTCTCATTGTGTTACCTGTTGGTGTGCAGTCTTCTCAGCACCGTTTCTTGTGGAGACTCTCCTTTCTCCACTTTCTCCTATAGGCTCACTGTTCGAAAATGAGCTGTCAGTAGATGTGTGAGTTGACCTCCAGGCTCTCGTTCTGTTGCATGAGTCTGTGTGCCTATATTGGGGCCCAGGCTGTGCTGTTTCCGTACCCAGGGCTTCATCCTATATGTGGAAATCAGAAAGTGTGATACTTGCTGCTTTGTTCGTTTCCCTGAGGATTCCTCTGGCTATTCTGGGTCCTTTGTTGCTGGATAAAAACTTTAGGATTCTGTCTTGTATTTCTGTGGGAATGATTGTTGCAACTTTGACTGGGACTGCATGCAATCCAGACACTGCTTTATGCGGTATGGACGTTTGAAGTGTGTTCGTTATTCCATTGGAAGAGCACGGAATAGCCTTCCGTTTCCTTGTGTCTTCTGTAATATCTTCGCCCAAACCTTTACAAGTTTTCTGTTTCCATAGCTTTCTGCTGTTTGGCCACATTTATTCCTAGATATCTTTTTCTTCCTACTGGCATGCTTTCTTTTTTGAGGTTCAGTTTTTCTATTCTTTGCAACTTTCAATTGGTTTTGTTTTGACAGAATTTATGGCTGTGCTCACATCTGCTGGCCATGCTGCTGCATTTCCTGAGGAAGAATGGCGATGTCTATCGTCGCTTCCCATCTGCCTCTACACTACCTCAGACGCCTTCCCCAGAATGGCTGGACGAGCGGTGAGGCGGCTCACCCCCAGGATTCCACATCGCCGAACCTGGGCTGCTGAACCAGAATGTGCGGACTTCACCACGGCCCCACTGGCTGGCCCTTTTCATTTTCCATTGGCAACCTGCAGTTGAGTGGATTGTGACTTGAATATGCTACTTGAGCCCAACTCTGGCCCTGTGTAGATGAGGCCAGCTTGTTTTTCTGGACCACTGTGATGTTGGGTGATTTGTCAGAATCGTGTCTATGCTGTCCGGTCTAGCTTTGTGGACACAGGGTTTCAGAGCCCGCGGGGAGCAGTCCCATAACTCACCCTTCCCAGTTAGTCCAGGTTTGACCTTCGCTGCAGTTTTTGGCGTTGTGACTTTCTCGGACTTTCAAACTTCCAGTCAGAGTCTGTCTAATGACTGAAGTCTTTCACTGTGGATTATTCAGATGTGATTTCTATTGACCTTCCATTTTCAGGGAGTTTTTCCTCTTTTCAAAAGTCTAATCGTTATGGTCTTTCTGACCTATCTCTCTTCGATATGCTTATCAGTCCGTTCTCCTTCATTGCAAGCTGTGACTTTTGTATTTCTGTAATCACCATATGTTCTGTATGCTGAGGTCTGAGTCTTTTCGTGATTGTTGCGTGCTGTCTTCGAATTTCCATCGGTCACCTGTAGGAAACTGCTATCCTGGCCGAGGTGACACTGAGCCCTGATAACACGTGGTCGTCTTGGTTGCTTTGACATTCTGAGATCAGAAACTCCAGATTCGAGGTTGTGCTGGCAACCGCCTTCACGGACATTATGTTTCCGAGACATATTAGAGAAATCTGATGAACTCTGCTCCAGGTAAGATACTTTTCTGTCTCATTTCTGGATTTGGGAAGTTTCAAACTTTACTCCCGATCCTTGAGTGTTCCACTAGATTACGTCTAGATGCTGGCTTACTATATTTCTATAGGGTGTTTTACTTGTTCGATTTACATCCTCAGCTCTGGCATGTTTATTTTTCTATAAACATAATTGTAATGTTCTAATTTTGAGCCAACCTACTTACATATGCTGTCAATACACGATATTAATAATCATTCTACTTCAAGAGATACGGGGAGAGAATTTCATTGAAGCCAAACCAAGCATACTAGCCTGGTAGGGCAGCCCTCACAAAGCAATGAATCCATCTGGAATAGGGTGCTTCTCAGCACAATTCTGGAGCCCTGTCAAACAATGGGACATCCACGAAGCATGACGGGGGTCCGTTCCTTCAAGGGTTCAAAGAGATATCTTGTGACACATTAGCATGTACCAAATGGGCCTCTGTAATGCCAGAGCCATGGAAAGTGGGAATTCTCTTCAATGAATGTTAGGGGCATAGGAAAGGAAGCATCAATCATTGTCTACGGTGTCCTCAGGAGATCATTCTTAATTTTGGATTATGATTAAGGCAGAAGGACAATGTAGGTCTGATAAGCCCCAAGTCCAGCCTCTGGTTTCAAATCGAGTTTCAAGCTTGCATCAGCATGGCCTCCCCATACACTTGAGTAGATTACAATGTTCTCCACTCAGCGCTTGTCCCCCTATTATTGCTTCCTCACAATGACTTCTTTCTTACCCCTTTAATCAGCGTGTATTCTCTCTCTTCAAGTTTCAGTGCCTGGTTTCTGTTTTTAAATTCTCTTCTGGGTATCTCTAACTTGAGTATCGTAGCCTAGGACAATCCTCAGACTATAACCATGAGGCCATCTTGGGTGACATGTTCACTGTGATGTCATAAACTCCCTCAAACTTCTAAGCTGTCCCAGCATCTTCTATACACACGACTACTCTCCCTTTCCAGCTTGAATAGTTTTCCATTTCCTGGATTTCTTGTGTGTTTCTAACTTTATCCTTGAACTTTTAAATGTCTACTACATTCTCTCTAGACATGGTTTCTTTACTTTAAGTTTATCCTGGGTTTTATCTGTTACATTTTGTGAATATGGCCGAATGTGTAGAATTTTTCCAGTGAAAGTCCTGGAGTCCATCCAAAGTAGAAGTTGCCCACTCAAGCCTCTGATGTGCAATGATCGTGTCATCTCATGCAGTCCGCCAATTCTACCTATGCAGGTCACATCACTTCCTTCAGTCTGTATTTAGGGATGTGTACCAGATGTGTCATAGATTGCAATATTTTCATGTTTTTTTCCTATTGCCTATCTCTGATGTATGCTCACAATTTCGACTTCTTTGTGATCTCTGTACACACCATACCATGAAATCTATCTTTCCCAATGTTACTAATCTGATCAGCACCAGTGATGCGAATCCATGAATCCCAGGCCACCCAATAGGAATGTGGGCACTTACACTCCTGAACACATGGCTGGCCCTGAATTTTACTTGTGGACCCATATTTTTCCTGAACTTGGGAAGAAGATGGCCTGCTGTGATTATTCGTGAATGTAATTACTCGTAACATCATAGACGGTAACATTTTCCCTTGGTTCATCTGTTTAGCACGGAACACATTCTCTTCATAGTATTCCCCATAATCTATTTGCAATGGTCTACTTTCTGTAGCATCATTAAGCATTTGGAGGAGATTCACAGTCCTTGGAAGTTCATCTTCTCTAATCTCTTTCAGCCTCAAATCCTTTATGCCCCAAATCAGCACGCCTTTTTGGATTTTTTCATTCCCTCTGGGAATCACCAATCCAAAGTGAAGGCTGACATCCAAAGCTAGAGTGCTCAGTTTGGCACCAGTGAAATTCTCTCCCATCTCTGGCCGTAGAAGATTATTGACTATGTGTTTTGACAGCATATGTGAGGAAGTTGGCTGAAAATTAGAACATTACACTTATATTTAACGAAAAATAAACATGCCAGAGCTTAGGGTGTAAATCAAACAACTTAAAAAACCTACAGAAATAAAGTAAAGCAGTATCTAGATGTAATCTACTAGAAGGATCATGGATCCAGGGTCAAGTTCCAGCCTTCCAAAATTTAGAATAGAGACATAAAAATATCTTACCTGGAGACAGGATTCATCACATTTCTCTAATTTGTCTCAGAAACATTATGTCCATAAGGTGGTTGCCTGGACAACCTAGAATTTGGAGTTTCTGATCTCAGAATGTCAAACCAACCAAGATCACCTCGTGTTCTCAGTGCTCAGTTGGACCTAGGCTAGGATAGCAAAGATTCCTTCAAGTGAACGATGGAAATTCAAAGGCAATGCCCAACAATCATGAAAACACTCACACATCAGCCTAGAGAACATATGGTGATTAAAGAAATACAAAATTCATAACTTGGAATGAAGGAGAACAGACTGATAAGCGTATCTATGGGAGATAGCTGAGAAAGACAATGACGATTGATGTGGATTAAGGCTGCCCCAGCTCGAAAAGCCCAAGGTTACCTGGCCTACATGTCAAAGCATATGACCCGGTGAATTTTTTTTGGTATGAATTAGAGGCGCCCCAGTGAGAGAAGCCCAGGCGATGCTCACCTACATGCCTATCTATATGGCCAAATTCGTATCTAATGTTATACGACCACACAATAACCAGACTCCATCTGTACTGAAGTCCTTTAATGGCTTTTTACATAATCTTTTCTTTTTCCAGTAAAAATGTCACGTACCCATGCCTTATAAAATTTGCCCTTACCCTCAACTCAGGGCAGCGGCAGGACATCTGACTGCCCATGGCTCCTTTCCCCATGCAGCAGCAGCAGCTATTCACTGCCCGTGTGTCCAGTTCCCATGCCTGCAGCTCTTCACTACCCATAGGTCCTGTCCCCAGGAAGCAACTCTTTACTCCCCATGGGTCCTGTCCCTATGTTATCCTGTACCATTCTCTAAATAAAAGAGCACCTCTGCCAGGCCTTGAGAGACCAAGAAATCTTTCTTCCGACTCATCAGCTTGCTGACCCACCGTCATATATTGTGGCCCCCCTACCGGGAACTTGCTTCATTGGTTTCTGAGCCCAACTTCTGGTAAGTGCCCTTTTCTTCCTTGTGCCTCTCTCTGTTTCGAGGATGAATCTAAATTCACTTCTCCATCAGGAACTGTCTTCGATAGCTGTATGAATCCACGTTTGCTGCCCATGGCTACTCTATGGGGCAAATCATGGCATTCAGCTTGAAGAGAATCAGTACCTTAAGCCTAAGGGCGATGTAGAGTGAATTACTCCATTCCTTCCTGACTCTATCTCTAATATACAAATTTTAGGTGGGCACGGGTCGGCCACTTAAGTCATTAGGATGGTCAGCAATCTGCAAGACTCCCTTGGAACGTTTCTCTTCCTAAGGTTGGATTGGGATACCTCCCATGGCACCTGACCATGCTCTGAACTGTGTGAATGTCCCAATTGGGACTCCAGTTCAAGGAAAGTACCAAAGTCTAACCTTTGGTTGCTTATGGGAAGCCCTTCTTGGAGAATGCCTCCAACACGCAATTGGGTAGAATGTCCCCCAGAGCGGCGGAAAATGCCTCACTAATTTTCTCCATCCTGTTCTCTCTTGAACTTCTCCCTTTCTCTTGGGGACCATTCACCAGGCACCTGTTACTGCCACGCAGAATAGGAAAGATGTTCACCAGGCACCTGTAACTTCCAGGCATACCAGGGAAGATATGCAGTGGATGCAATGCAAGGGGACACCCCATCACCCCTTGTTATAGGAACCCCACAGTAGGAATGACAGGTAGGATGCTGCCCCAGGTTCAGGGGGGATTTTCAAGGTAATGGACCTGTCTCTTTCATCTTTCTTAGAGTTGCAATGGCGATTTTCGTCTCCTTTTGAGCTTTGCAACAGGGAAGCAAAGAAATCTGTCAACAGTCATGGCCTCCACCCCTGGGAGCCCAAACTTGGCATTTCTGGGCCTGATCACCCCGGAAAGCCCAAGTAGGGTGGCCTCTCTTGGGGGTTGACTCATTGAGTGTTTTAGTCACCTACTGAGTTGGCTATGAGGGTAGCAGACCTGGGATTTATTCTGTGAACTGTCATGCTACAGTAGTGTGCCCCAGCACGGGAACTGTTGAGTGAGTCTTCTGTTGATAACCCACTTTGAGCGGCCATGAGGGTGAGGTCTGATGTCTTCATTTCCTTTCTTTGTTTTGCTCATCATGTCCTCTGTTATCACCCAGTCTTGGTTAAGTTCAGGCTGGACTTGACCAGAACCTGGAACGTCTGTAAAATCGGAAAACTTGAACACCTTTTGCAAGCAACTTCATTCTCAACCCGGGTACTGGGAGCCCCGGCCTCCAGCCAGTTCAAGCCCTTTGTATGCATTCCCCCCTTCTCCACTTCACTGTCAGTCGGACACTGGCTTTACTGCCATGGGGAATGAGATAAGCATCCCTTAAGACTCATCACTCAGGGTCATTCTAACTAATTAGAAACACTTTCAATTGTATGGGTTATGCCCCAGAAACTCCAGCTGGTAGAAAATGTGTGATGTTTCTCTCTGTCTTTCTGGTGCAGTTGGACAGGTAGATCAACCTAGAACGTCCTTCAAGTTACAGTCCAGTTTCTGAGAAATCAAGAGCAACCATCCTTAGAAAATCCTTGCAAGACTGGAAAGACAGTTCTAGAGGCAGTTCAGATTCCACCTTGTTCCTTTACCATGAAAAGGATTATCTTCCCCCCTCTCCAGGAACTACTATCTAGCATATCACTCATTCTTAAGACTGAAAAAAAAAAAGGAGGAGAAGGGATAAATGGTCATAAGTGCACCCTTGCAAAAAGTCTACCATCTCGAGGGTCTTCTCCATAAGTATTAGTAAAAAGGCTCAAAACAAAGTTTTGATTTGTAACTGGTGAGCTTTATATATTGTACCTGATTCATGGCAGTAGTTTTTAAAACAATAGTTGTACAGTCTCTGTGTATATGTGTTTATGTGTACATTATACGTGTGATATTTTAACCCCTGGATGGTCTGGACAAAATTAAGATCTCTGTTTAGTTGGCTTAAAGTACGTGCTTTCTTAAATTCTAAATGTAGTCGAAATTAACAGAGTGACTTTCAAAGTTAACGTGACGTGAATTAACCTTTGGTAAATGAAAGCTTGTTTAAGTTTGTTGGTTTCATTGAAAATTGTCTTCTTGTCAGAGTTGTCAGTATTTGCATAGGATGCAGGCATTCAGACTCGGTTTACTAGTCATATAAGTTCATGCTGTCTGTTAAATTTGTCAGCAAAATAATAGCTTTAAATGATGACCAGTTTTGTCTAATGCCTCATGAGGTTTCCATAGTAATCTGAACATAATTGTTGGAAACAAATGGCTTAAATACATAAAACTCATAAAAGTGAGTACAATAACTTTTATGGTCTGTATACTTGGGGAAAAAAAACAGCTTCGAAATCCTTTTTGGTAACAATCTTGAGTTTTGCCAAGTTAAGTTAAATGATAAAAAGATGAATATGTGGGTCACTTTTGGATAGAACGGAACACTCACACATTATTGTTAAACATATCTAAGTTATCTACTTTTGGCTTCTTATTGAAGTGGCTAAAAGCGTGTGGGTGTATCAAAAAGCGTGCCTTGTGTTTTATTGTGAAGTGGCATGTTTCTTAAGTTGTGAAGTGTTTAGAATGCTGATATAAAAGACATTTCATAATTGTTTACCTTTTTAGTGTTTACTAGGTCCGTTAAGCGTTAAAGGTTCTAACTAACCTATGGAATTAAAGCTACTGGAAATTACTAAGCAAAAGAGCTCTGTATTCAAGGAAGTTAAAATGTATGTTTTCAGTAAAAAAGGTATAAAGAATGGAAATATTTTTGTTTGATGGGTTAAGAAAGATAAATTGCTCCTGATGTACTAGAAAGGAAAAAAGAAAGACTTTGGGACAAGTACCGAAAATGAAAAAGAAAGATGTAGAAGGTTTGTGAAGGAGAAATTCTGAAAGGAATTTTATGCCTGGTCAAGTAGACTAAAGTAAGTTCAATTAAGTGAATGAGTTTGAATGTGAAACATAAGTAGGTGCAGAAATTCAAATTTGGTTTTCTCTAAAAGGATACATTTTCTTGAACTTTTGATCTGCTCTTGATAAAGAGGGTATAAAAGCTGTTCCTTTGAGTAAGTCTACCTAAGAGACAAATCTGTTTTGTGAAAATAATGGCTGAGGTTACTCTTTATATTTTTGACTCTCTCTGTTATCACTTTGAATGGATACCTGAGCATTGTTTCACAGTGAGTGTTGTTTGCTATTTGAACAACATTTTAAAACCTTTTGATATTTTGTGACAAGCTTCTCCCTCAAAAATATTCAAATCCTGAATGAAGGCGTTCTTTAGACCTGGTAGACAGAAGAATGATTACTCTGTGGATTTTCAGAGGGTCCCTGAGACTTCTCAAAGAAATTTGCTCTCTCTTCCTACAAGGAGGAAAATGCTAAAGTAATTTGGTTTATTTGGTCTATTAAATTAAATGGGAAACATTGTGAAATCAGTGACAATAGACTTTCTTAGCTGGTATTTGATGGGTAAATGTTATTAATATAGACGTCTCAAAATTAGATAGCATTCCTAAAATTCTGATCTGCCCTCGTTATCAGTGATAAGTTCACTTATTATCTGGCAGTATTATATGTCACAGAAGTAGTCAACTTTCTTTGCCAATTGCCCTTTTGAGTTCTTTGTCCATTTGCAGATAGTTGTTTTACTCTGATGCTTTTTCCTTTTGCAAATATGTTTCAACTTCCGAGAAATTCCTGGAAAGAATTCTGACACAAAGAGTCTAAACGACGGGTTTCTGATAAACCTTCAGATTGTAAAACAGAACGGAGTAAGAAATGACAGAATTCTAACAGAAACTATGCTCATCGATCTGCTGACAGAAGATTCAGCTCAAGAATTGATTATACAGGACTGTGTGCACTGATTAGGACGATTATAAATTTTTAGGACTTCTGTTTGAAATATTGTTGAGTTTGGATGTGTTGTTTTCTCATAATGAAGGAAATCTTTTTCTCTTTTCTCTTATGCTAACTATAACTTACAGCCATTTGGTGAAATTATACCTTTATGAGCAAAACTGAAACATTTATCTTTTTCTCCCTACCTTATCCCTCCTGAATTTGGAAACCCTTTGTGACTGAGTATGGTCATTTCGTGGCAATATTTGCGTAAGTTCCATAAGAATCTGTTCTCCTTATAACAGGACACATTGGTTATATTACCAAGGCTTTGACTGGAATGTCATATTTGAAACACACATCCTCAGATATGACAAGACAGCGTTTCAGGAACAAAGATTGGACTTTCTGGAATACAGCCACTGGGAAACACAGACCTGGTACCTTGTTTACTGAGATTTTGGCAACCTTACCCGGTAAGTAAGGAAGCTTGCTTATCTGGCAGGTGCAAGGAACCTCCGAAAATTTGGGGAGACCTCAAAGAGAACACCACTCAAATCTGTAGGTACTGCAGGCCAAATCTGATGGCAAGTCCTTGGCTTGGCTTCTCTGGCCTCTAGAGGCCTTCACAGTTCAATCCGAGATTCCACAGGAAAAGATCCAGTGAAGCACATTTAAAAAAGGCTGTATGAACAATTACTATTCTTGCTGCTCTTATGTAAATTGGAGCAAGTTGTATTGAAACTACACTTGATTTGCAAACCCGGTAATCCTGATTTGGCTATCTTTTGTAAAAATGACAGTGATTTAAGAGAGAAAAAATTATGTTTCTGTAGAATCTATAGTAGGCATTCATGGATATTAGATTCTAGCTCTTTTCTTCCTCAATATTCATGTATTATTAATAGTAATGTCTCCTTGTGGCCATCTACCTCTGACACCTGGAAGTTCCCTGGCCACAATCAAACATTTTCCTTCAATACTACTGTCCAAATACTAACTAGATTTGCCTTGTCACACTTGGATCATACAGAACAAGTTCCAAAGGTAATGTCCCCAACTTATTAATACACACAGGATGGACAATACAAAATTTGGGATGAATATATTTGGTTCACTCCTACTAGTGGGCAACTCAGTAAAAGGCCACTTTCTTTTGGGGAAAAAAAATCACCCCTGTGATACATGGCCTTATAGCACTCGACCTATGGGAAAAAATCCCTGTTATATGTGTTCTCATATCATAGCCTTAAAAAAAATACTGATTGGTTTCAGACTGACTGGGATACATGGCTCATCACGCATTGGTTAGCCCCTAACGGTGCTCAGTGGATATGTGGCTCCAATTTATGACCTTGGCTACCACCTGCATGGATTGGACGATGCACTCTAGGCTTTGTCTGGATGCAAGGTGGAACTACATTTACTATATCTCCTCCTGCTAACCTACCCAACTTGCAACAGCCCTTGACCAGCCCTGTCTTCCGCTGGTATGACCATCTTTCCGCAATTTTCTTTCACCAATTAGGAATCGACTTTTGTAGCATATTCAAGTCTTGCCCATGGAAGTCCTAAACAAATTTACTATGAAGGCATTAAATGATACACAACATAGCATTTCACTGCTCAATTTAGAAGTATCCCAAGTGTGAAAGGCAGTCCTCCAAATCCAATTGGCTCTGGATGTCTTGACAGCAGCACAAGGGGGCACCTGTGCCATTATAAAAACTGAATGTTGTGTCTATATTCCTGACTACCATCAAAATATTTCTGGCTTGGTATCCCAGCCACCAAATTAAATCCATGTCTGACCAACCCTAAATCTAAATGATTGGTTGAACTCCTAGTCAGGACAAGGTTTCTGCACTACTTCAAAACCTTATTCGTTGGGTTAAACATACTGCTTGTATTTCTTATGATATTTTGTTGTCTGTTTCATTGTTTGTCTTATGCATGTCAAAAATGTTTCACTTCCTGGACCACCTCTTGTCAATGACTCTCTCATCTCCAGAGGATCTGTATAACTTGTCAGGCTTGAACTCAATGGGGCAAGCCTTCTGGTCCACTAAACTGCCTAAGTGTACCTATGGCCCCATTTAGGGACAGCTCTACGACCCTGTACAGCCAGAAGTAGTCACAGAAGACTGACCATCATCCATATCCTCAAAGATTTCCAGTCCAAATAGGTTCAGGGAGGTTTTATGATGTGGATCCGGGCAGCCCCAGCTAGGGAAGCTGAAGGTGACCTGGACTACATGCCAAACTATATGACCCAGTGGATTTTTTTATGGTATGAATTAGGGCTGCCCCAGGGCGAGAAGCCCAGGGCATTCTCACCTACATGCTGATGTATATGGCCAGATTCGTATCTAAAAATATGACAACACAATGTCCAGACACCATCTGTACTGAAATCATTTAAAGACATTTTACATCATTATTTCTTTTTTTGAGTAAAAATGTCATATACCCATGCCTTATGAAATTAGCCCTAACCCTCTAGTCAGGGCAGCAGCAATAGCTCTGACTACCCATGGGTCCTGTCCCCAGGCAGCAGCAGCAGTAGCTCTTCACTGCTAATGTGTCCTGTCCCCATGCTACCCTGTACTGTTCTCTCAATAAAAGAACACCAATGCAGGATCTTGAGAGTCCAAGCAATCTTTCATTCAAGTCTTCAGCTCGCTGAGCCCATATCAACGATTCTACCATGGAAAATAAAAAACGGTCCCAGAAAATGGAAGGCACACAGAAATCACACATGAATAATACATAAAGAAAGATGTCAGTTTTAGACATACTCTGAACGTTCGAAAGTCGGAGTAAGTCACAATCCCAAAAACCCAAGCGAAGGTCAAACCTAGGAAAACTGGTAAGGGTGAGTTATGAGACTGCTAAAATCAGGCTCTGAAAGCCTGTGTCTATGAAGTTTTCAGGGACAGCAGAGACACAATTCTGACAAATCCTCTGACATCACAGTGGAGAAGAAAAACAAACTGGCCTCATCTACACAGTGCCCGAGTTGGGCTCAGGTAGCATGTTCAAGTCACATTCCACTCAACTGCAGGTTGCCAATGGAACATGAAAGGTGCCGGCCCGTGGTGCAGTGGTGAAGTCTGCACGTTCTGGGTGGCCATGCGGAATCCTGGGGGTGAACCTCCTCACCGCTGGTCCAGCCATTCTCGGGGAGGCATGGGAGGTAGTGTAGAGGCAGCTGGGAAGCAACGTCAGACAGCGTCAGTATTCCTCAGCAAATACAGCAACATCGACAGCAGATCTGAGCACAGCCATAAACATCAGCCAAAACAAAACTAATGAAAACTTGAAAAGAACAGAAAAACCAAACCTCAGGAAAAAAAGAATAAGATCTCTAGAAATAAGCTTAGCTAAACAGGTGCAAGATATGGAAATCGCAAACTAGCAAAACTTTGGGGAAAGAAATTCCAGAAGACACAAGCAAATGGAAGGGTATTCCGTGCTATGGGAATGTAGGAACTAAAATACTTGAAACCTCCATAACGGATAAAGCAATCTCTGGATTCCATGCAATCCCAGTCAAAGTTGCAGAATCTTTCCCACAGAAATATAAGAGAGAATCCTTAAGTCTCTATCCAGCAACAAGGGACCCTGAATACCCAAAGGAATCCTGAGGAAAACGAACAAAGCAGGACATGTCACATTTACTGATTTCAACATGTAGGACGAAGTGCTACGTACCGAAACAGCACAGTCTTGTCTCAAAAACAGACACAGAGATCAACGGAAAAGAATCGAGAGCCCAGAGGTCAACTCACACATATATGGACAGCCCATTGTAGACCAAGGAGTCAAGAGGAGACAGCGGAGAAAGGAGAGTCTCAAGAAGAAAAGGTGCTGGAAAAATGCCCAGCCATATGTGACACAATGAGAGTAGACCATGATGTTACATCAGGCTCACACACCACCTCAAAATGGATTAAAGCCTTGAACGGAAGACTTGAAACCGTGAAACTTCTAGTAGAAAACCAGCACCTTGCTCATGGCCATGTGGCATAGCCACCTATTTGGAAGAAGCATGTGTGACTGGGCAAGGGCAACACACGAAACAAGAAACAAATGGGATTGCGTCCAATGCAGAAGCTTCTGCCCAGCCGAGGAAACCATCCACTCAATGCAAAGACAGCACAACTGCGAGTGGATGTTTCAAACCACACATCGGAGAAGGACTGAATAGCCAAAAGAGCCAACGACCACACATGCCAACACAAGAGAAAAAAACAACAAGCCCATTAAAACCTGGGCAAAAGATGGAAACAGAGTTTTACCAAATAAGATAGAAAGATGGCCAACAGCTGTATGAACACATGTTCATAATCATTACGTGTAAGGCAAATGCAAATCCAAATGGCAATGAGATAGCACATTGTGGTCAGAATGCCCATAAGGAACAAGACAGGAAACAGCAAGTGTCTGAGAGGAGGTGGAGAGAAGGGAAGCCTCCTGCACCGTTGGTGGGAGTGTAAGCCGGTGCGGGAACTACGCAAAGCGGTGTGGAATTTCTGCAGAAATTTCAGAATCCATCTACCATATGATCCAGCTATTCCTCTGTGTCATATTTATCTGAAGAACTTGGAAACACCAACGCATAGGAATCCCTGCACCGCTGTGTTCACCACAGCCTTAATCCTGATGTCCAGGACTTGGATATCGCCCTGGGGCCCATCAAGGGATGAATGGAGAAGGAAGATTGGCTATAGCCGCACAATGGGATAGCACTCAGCTGCAAGAAAGGGTGCAGTCCAGCCATTTGTGACACCAGAATGGCTCCTGAGGGTATGAGGGGAACTGAAAGAAGCCCCAGGGAGAAAGTCAAGTACCGTAGCATCTCACTTACAAGGAGAAGAGTAAAATAAGGAGAAACAAACAGGTAGCACATGACAAGGGATTGGTGGTTCCCAGAGGGAATCGGTGGCAGAAGACAGTGGAAGAAAGAGTTGGTTAGGCACCAGTGTGTGGTATGGGCATGTCATTAGGCTTACGGTGGTGAAGATGATGTACCATACAAAGAACAATAAATCTAGGAGGTTGTAAATCTGAAAACAATAGGGTGTTATAATGCAGGGTTATGGCAATCAATTCATGTAAAATCAAAACTACAAAAAGGCAAGCAGGTTTATGGCCTAAAGCTTTGGAGGCTGAAAGAGATTAGAGAAGATGAACTTCCAAGCATTGATAATCACCTCCAAGAGCTTAATAATGCTACAGAAAGGTAGAAAGTGGCAAAGAGTTGAAGAACAACTCTACCAAGAGAACATGTTCCGTGCTAAACTCAGGATCCAAAGGAAAAGGTTACCGTCCATGATGTTACTACTAATTACCTTTACAAATAATCAAAGCAGGCCAACAACTTCCCCAGTTCAGGCAAAATGTTGGTCCAAGAATCCAATTCAGTGCCGGCCCTGTGGTGTACTGGGTAAGTTCCCACATTCCACTTGGGTGGTACAGGCTTCATCGGCGAGCATCACGGGTGCGGATCAGATTAGTAGCATTAGCAAATATAGATTTCACGCTATGGTGCAGACAGACATCCTAAAGAAGTAGCAATTGTGAAGAGACGTTATGAATACACATCAGAGTAAGAACCATGGGAATATTGCAATCTATGAACGCATCAGGAACACTTCCCCAAATGATGAAGGAAGGAAAACATGTGACCTGCCAAGGTGGAAATGGAGATGACACGATCATTACGCATCAGAGGATTGACCAGGAAAATCAATCTCGGGAGGGACTCCAGGGCTTTCTCTGGGGAAAGTCCACCCATTTGGACTCATCCACAAAAGAAAAGAGATAAAACCCAGGATAATCTGAAAGGAAAGAAACTGGTGTCCAGCGGTATTGTAGTAGACCTTTCAAAGTTCGAGGATAAAGTTATAAACAGACACGGAATCCAGAACAAGGAAAACCATCCTACCTGGAAAGGGGAAGTAGTCAGACTGGTATGAGATGGTCGTGAAGAACTGTGTGCATGGAGGTTTTCAGGACAGCTTAGAATTCTGAGGGTGTTTATGACATCACGGTAAACATGTCACCCAAGATGGCCGCAGGTCTCCAGCCCGAGGATTGGCCTAGGCTTGGATACTCAAGTGACAGATACCCAGATACAGCTTTTGCAAACAGAATCTGGGTGCAGAAACGTGAAGAGATGCAAGAGACGCTAATTCAATGGATAAGAAAGGAATCATTGGGAAGAAGTGATAACAGAGGGACAAGCACTGAGAGGAGAACATTGCCATCTCCTCAAGTCGATGAGGAGGCCATGCTGATTCAAGCTTGAAACTTGACTTGAAACAAGAGGCCGGACCTGGGGCTTATCAGACCTATGTTGGCCTTCTGCCTTACTCATAATCCAAAGTCAAGAATGATCTCTTGAAGACATTGAAGAGAAGAATAGAGGCCCCGGTCCTAGGTCCCTAGTATTCTCTGAAGAGAAGTCTCACTTTCCATAGCTCTGGCGTCATAGGCACCCACTGGGTACATGGTAATGTGTCACTAGGCATCTCTTTGAAGCCTGGAAGGAATGGGCCCCTGTCATGCTTGGGGTATGTCCCTTGGTTTGGAAGGACTCAGGAAGAGTGCGCAAAAGCACCCTTTTGCAGAAAGCTTCGTTACTGTGTGAAGGCTGTCCTCCCAGGCTAGAGTGCTCAGTTGAGATCAATGAGATTCTCTCCCCCATCTCTTGCCATAGAAGGAGTATTGATTAGGTATTTGACACCACGCATAACGATGTTTGCTGAAACTTAGAACATTACCATTCTACTTAAAGGAATATAAGCATGCCACAGCTGAGGAGGTAAATTAAACAGATAACAAAACCTGTGGAAATAAAGTAAGCCAGTATCTAGACGTAATCTAGTGGAGCATTCAAGGATCAGGTGTGAAGTTCTGAACTTTCCAAAGGATCTCTCACCTGGAGAGAGGAATCCATCAGATTCATCTAATTTGTCTCGGAACCATTGTGTCTGTGAAGGTGGTTTCCAGGACAACCTCAAACATGGGGTTTCTGATCTCACAATATCGAACCAACCAAGATGACCACGTTTACTCAGTGCTCAGTTGGATCTAGGCTAGGATGGCAAAGATTCCTTCAACTGACCGATGGAAATTCAAAGACAACACCCAACAGTAACGAAAGCACTCACACATCAGCCAACAGAACTTATGGTGATTAAAGAAATACCAAACTCCTAACTTGTAATGAAGGAGAACACACTGATAAGCATATCGAAGGGAGATAGCTCAGAACCATGACGATTAGACTATGGAAACGAAAGCAAGCTCCCAGAAAATGGAAGGCAAACAGAAATCACACCTCAATAATCCACAGTGAATTACTTCAGTGTTTAGTTAGGGTCTGCTTGAACGTTTGAAAGTCCGATAAAGTCACAACCCCAAAACTTGCATTGAAGGTCAAAGCTGGGCTAACTGGGAAGGGTGAGTTCTGAGACTGCTCCACGCGGGCTCTGAAACCCTGTGTCCCCAAAGCCTGATTGGAAAAGAGACACGATTCTGACAAATACTCCGACATCACAGTGGTCCAGAAAAAGAAGCTGGCCTCATCTACACAGGGCCAGAGTTGGGCTCAAGTAACATGTTAAAGTAGATTCCACTCAACTGCAGATTGCCAATGGAACATGAAAGGGGCCAGCCAGTGGGGCAGCCGTGAAGTCCCTGCGTTCTGAGTCGGCAACCCAGGGTCGGCCACGTGGAATCCTGGGGGTGAGCCTCCTCACCGCTCATCCGGCCGTTCTGGGCCAGGCGTGCGACCCAGTGTAGAGGCATATGGGAAGCAACATTATACCACGCTACTCTTTCTCAGCAAATACAGCAGCATGGCCAGCAGATGTGAGCACAGCCATAAACTTCTGCCAAAACAAACCAATTAAATGTTGCTAATAATAGAGAAAAGGAACGGCAAAAAAGAAAGCATGCCAGTAAAAAGAAAAAAAAATCTAGGAATAACATTGGCCAAACAGGAGAAAGCTATGTCTACCGAAATCTAGCAAAGCTTTGGGCAAAGAAATTCCACAAGACACAAGGAAACGGAAGTCTATTCCATGTTCTTTGAATGGAAGAACGAACACACTTTAAGCATCCATACCGCAAAAAGCAATGTCTCCATTCCATGTCGTCCCAGTCAAAGTTGCAGCAATCTTTCCCACAGAAATAGAAGAGAGACTACTAAAGTTTCTATGTGGCAACAAAGGACCCTGAATAGGAAAAGGAATCCTGAGGAAAACGAACAAAGCAGCATGTATCACACTTTCTCATTGCCAAATATAGGACAAAGCGCTAGGTACCGGTACAGCACAGCCTTTCCCCCAAAATAGGCACACAGACCCATGGAACAGAATTGAGCCCAGCAGTCAACTGCCACATATATGGGCAGCCCATTTTCGACACGGGAGCCAAGAGGAGACAGCAGAGAAAGGAGAGTCTCGAAAAGAAACAGTGCTGGGAAGACTTCAGAGCCACAAGTGGCACAATGAGACTAGACCATGATGTTACACCAGGCACACATACCACATTGAAATGGATTAAAGCTTTGAATGGAAGACTTGAAACCATGAAACTGCTGCCGGAAAATGCAGGCAGCTTGCTCTTTGCCATCTGGCATAGCCGCCTACTTGGAAGAAGCATGTGTGACTGGGTAAGGGCAACAAAAGAAACAAGAAACAAGCGTGACTCCATCCAACGCAGAAGCTTCTACCCGGCAAACTACTCCATCGACTCAATGCAAAGACAGCACAACAACTGCGACAGGATGTTTGCAGAACAGACATCGGAGAAGGGGTGAACAGCCATAAGATCCAGTGAACTCATACATCTCCACAGGAAAAAAAACAATGAGCCCAACAAAACCTGGGCAGAAGATGGAAACACACATTTCTCCCAGGAAGATAGAAAGATGGCCAACAGGCTGTATGAAAACATGTTCCTCATCATTAAGTCTGAGGCCAATGCAAATCCGAAGTGCAATGAGATAGCAGCTCACAGTGGACAGAATGGCTATAAGGGTGAAGACACGAAACAACATGTTTCAGAGAGGAGGTGGAGAGAAGGGAAGCCTCCTGCACTGCAGGTGGGAGTTTGAGCCGATGCAGCCACTACACAAAGGAGTGAAAATTCAGAATGTTTCAGAATCCACCTAGCATATGATCCAGCTATTCCTCTGTGACGTATATATCCAAAGATCATGGAAACAGTAATGCACAGAGATCCGTGCACTGCTGTGAGCACCACAGCCTTACGCCCGATATCCAAGACTTGGAAGCCTCCCTGATGCCCATCAAGGGACGAATGGAGAAGGAAGATGGGCTATAGCCACACAATGGCATAGCACTCAGCTGTCGGAACGGATGCAAGTCCAGCCATTTGTGACCACCAGAATGGCTCCTGAGGGTACTAGAGGAACTGAAACAAGCGCCAGGGGTAAGGTCAAATACCACAGGATCTCACGTACAGGAGAAGAGGAAAAACGGACCAACAAACAGGTAGCATGTGACATGGGATTGGTAGTTCCCAGAGGAAAAGTAGGCGAGGGCCAGAGGGAGAAAGAGTTGATTAGGCACAAGTATTGTGAGAGCCTGTAATTAGCCTTACGGTGGTGAAGATGATGTAACCTACTCAGAAGTCTAAATCTATGAGGATGTAGATCTGAAAGCCATAGCATGTTAGAATGCAGGGTTACGGCAATCAATCCACATAAAATCAGAACTCCAAAAAGGGGTGCAGACTTACGACCTAAAGCTTTATAGGCTGAAAGAGATCAGAGAGGATGAACTTCCAAGGATTGGTAATCACCTCAAAGTGCTTAATGATGCTACAGAAAGGTAGACCTTCACAAAGTGATGAAGCGGAATACTAGCAAGAGAACATGTTCCATGCTAAACTCATGACCCAATGGAAAATAATACCTTCCATGATGTTACTACTGATTCCCTTCACGAATGATTGAAGCAGGCCAACATCTTCCCAAGTTCAGGCCAAAGGTTGGTGCAGAAGTCTAATTCATTGCCGGCCCTGTGGTGTAGCAGGTAAGTGCCCAACTTCCTCTTTCGTGGCCCGGGCTTCAGGGGCTAGCATCATGGGTACAGATCAGATTTCTAGCATTAGGAAATCCAGATTTCAAGGTATGGTTGGCACAGAGATCATAAAGAAGTAGTAATTGTGAGGAGACCTTATCAATACTCACCAGAAAAAGAACCATGAGAATATTAGAGTCTATGAACGCATCTGGTACGCTTTCCCAAATCATGAAGGAAGGAAAATATGTGACCCACCGAGGTGGAATTGTCAGACTGCCATGAGATCACACGATCATTGTGCATCACAGGATTTCCTGGGCAACGTCAACTTGGGAGGGAGTCCAGGACTTTCTCTGGGGAAAGTCCACCCATTTGGCCATATCCACAAAAGATATGCAATAAAACCCAGGATAATCTTAAAGGAAAGAAACCGGTGTCTAGAGGGAATGTAGTAGACCTTTCCAAGTTAGAGGACAAAGTTGAAAACCGACCACACATCCAGAACAAGGAAAACTATCCTTCCTGGAAAGGGGGAGTAGTCAGGCTGGGAGGAGACGGCTCTGAAACACTGTGTGCATGGAGGTTGTCAGGACAACTTTGAATTCTGAGAGTGTTTATGACATTACAGTGAACGTGTCACCCCAGATGGCTGCATGTTTACAGTACCAGGATTGGCTTAGGCTGGGATACTCAAGTGAGAGATACCCAGAAACAGCTTTTCCAAACAAAAACCAGGCACAGAAACTTGAAGAGATCAAAGAGATGCTGATTCTAGGGATAAGAAAGGTATCATTGTGATGATACTTCATTCTTCCTTCGTTTTCTTCCATTCCATGCACACTGATGCCCTTCCGTTTCCTTGTATCTTGTGAAATTTCTTTCCCCAAAGCTTTGCTACTTCTCGGTTTACATAGCTTTCACCTGTTTGGCACAGGTTATTCCTAGATACCTTGTTCTTCCTACTAGCATGCTTTTTTTTTTTTTTGAGGTTCAGTTTTTCTATCCTTTGCAACTTTTGATTGGTTTTATTTAGGCAGATGTTTACTGCTGTGCTCACATCTGCTGGCAATGCTGCTGTATTTGCTGAGGAAGACTGGCCCAGTCTAACGTCGCTTCCCATCTGCCTGTTTCCTTTGTTGCCCATTCCTGTCACACACGCTTCTTCCAAATAGGCTGCTAAGACAGATGGCAACGAGCATGCTGCCTAGGTTTTCTCCTAGAAGTCTCACGGTTTCAAGTCTTCCATTCAAGTCTTTAATCCGTTTCGAGGTGGTGTGTGTGACTAGTGTAACATCATGCTCTACTCTCATTGTATTACATTTGGCCGTGCAGTCTTCCCAGCCCCATTTCTTGTCGAGACTCTCCTTTCTCCGCTGTGTACTCTTGGTTGCCTGGTTGAAAATGTGTTGTGCATGTATGCATGTGCATATATGCGTGAGTTGACCTCTGGGCTCTCGATTCTGTTCCATGGATTTGTGTGCCTGTTTTTGGGCCCAGACTGTGCCGTCTCGGTACCTAGCGCTTCGTCCTATATGTGGAAATCAGAAAGTGTGATACGTCCTGCTTTGTTCATTTTCTTCAGGATTCCTTTGGGTATTCAGGGTCCTTTCCTTCTGGATAGAGACTTTATTATTCTCTCTTCTATTTCTGTGGGAAAGATCACTGCAACTTTGACTGGGATTGCTTGGAATCCACAGACTCCTCTATCCGCTATGGACGTTTCAAGTGTGTTAGTTCTTCCATTCCAACAGCATGGAATAGTCTTCCGTTTCGTTGTGTCTTCTGGAATTTCTTTAGCCAAAGCTTTGCTAGTATCGGTTTACAATGTTTCCACCTGTTTAGTGAAGGTTAGTCCTAGATATCTTATTATTCTTAGTGACATGCTTCTTTTTTTGAGGCTCAGTTTTTGTATTCTTTGCAACTTTTAATTGGTTCTGTTTTGGCAGAAGTTTATGGCAGTGCTCACATCTGCTGGTCGTGCTGCTGTATTTGCTGAGCAAGAGTGGCACTGTCTAACGTCACTTCCCATCTGCCTCTACACTATCTCCCAGGACTCTCCCAGGATGGCTGTACCAGCGGTGACGTGGCTCAAACCCAAGAGCACAAATGGACGACCACAGGCTGCAGACCCAGAAGGCACGGACTTCACAGCTTCAGCAGTGGCCAGCCCCTTTCATGTTCCATTGGCAACCTGCTGTTTTGGAATGTGACTTCAATATGCTACTGGAGCCCAGCTCTGGCCCTGTGTAGATGAAGCCATGTTGTTTTCCTGGTCCACTGTGATGTCATAGGATTTCTGTGAATTGTGTCTGTGCTGTGCCAGCAAGCTTCATGGACACAAGGTTTCAGAGCCCGCTTGGAGCAGTCTCAGAACTCACCCATTCCATTTAGCCCAGGTTTGACCTTCACTGCAGGTTTTGGGGTTGTGACTTTTCTGACTTTCAAACGTTTAAGCAGAATCTGTGTAAACATGGCCGTCTTTCACTGTGGATTATTCAGTTGTGATTTCTGTTTGCCTTACATTTTCTGGGACATTTTTTTCTTTTCCATAGGCTAATCATCATGAAATTGCTAAGCTATCTCCCTTAGATATGCTTATCAGTGTATTCCCTTTTCATTCCAAGTTATAAATTTTGCATTTCTTTGATCACCATATGTTCTGTTGGCCGTTGTGCGAGTGCTTTTGTGATTGGTGGGTGTTGTCTTTGAATTTCCATCGGTCACTTGAAGGAATCTCTGCTATCCTGGCCGAGGTGACACTGAGCACTGAGAACATGTGGTCATCTTCCTTTGTTAGAGATTCTGAGATCAGAAACTCCAGATTTGAGGCTGTCCTGGCAACCATCTTCACGGACACAATGGTTCCGCAACAAATTAGACGAATCTGATGAATTTCTCTTTCCAGGTGAGAGATCCTTCTGTCTATTTCTGGATTTGGAAAGTTCGAACATCACCCCTGATCCTTGAACGCTCTGCTAGATTATGTCTAGACAGTGGCTTACTTTCTTTCCACAGGGTTTGTTATTTGTTTGATTTATATCCTCACCTGTGGCGTGTTTATATTTCTTTACATATAATGATAATGTTCTAATTTTCAGCCAACATCCTTACATCTGGTGTTGAAACACATAATCAATACTCCTTCTACGGCAAGAGAAGCAGGAGAGAATCTCATTGATCCCAACTTAGGACTCTAGCCTTGGAGTGCAGCATTCACCAAGGAATGAACCCCTCTGCAAAAGGGTGCTTTTGAGCAACTTCTAGAGTCCTTCCAAACCAAGAGACATACCCCAAGCATGACAGTTGTCCATTCCTTCCAGGCTTCAAAGAGGTGTCTTGTGACACATTAGCATGTAGCCAGTGGGGACCCGTGATGCCAGAGCTATGCAAAGTGAGACTTCTCATTAAAAAATACTAGTGGCCTAGGACGGCAGCCTTGATTCTTCTCTACAATGACCTCAAGAGATCATTCTTGACTTTGGATTATGAGTGAGGCAGAAGGACAACATAGGTCTCATAGTTCCAGCCTCTTGTTTCAAATCAAGTTTCAAGCTTGAATCAGAACGGCCTCCTCTTCGACGTGAGGAGATGGCAATGTTCTCCTCTCAGTGCTTGTCCCTCTATTATGGCTTCTTCCCAATGATTCCTGTCTTATCCCTTGAATTAGCGTATCTTTGATCTCTTCAACTTTCTCTGCCCTGTTTCTGTGGGCAAAAGCTGTTTCTGAGTATCCCTCACTAGAATATCCTAGCCTATGCCAATCCTCGGGCTGGAAACCTGTGGCCATCTTGGGTGACATGTTCACCGTGATGTCATAAACACCCTCAGAATTCGAAGTTGTCATGATGACCTCCATGCACACAGTTCTTCAGAACCATCTCATCCCAGTCTGATTACTCCCCCTTTCCAGGTAGGATAGTTTTCGTCGTTATGTATTTCTTGTCTGTTTCTAACTTTCTCCTCGAACTTGAAAAGGTCTGCTACCTTCCCTCTAGACACTGGTTTCTTTCCTTTCGGATTAATCTGGGTTTTCTCTCTTATCTTTTGTGGATGAGGCCAAATGGGTGGACTTTCCCAAGAGAAAGTGCCGGAGGCCCTCCCAAGATGACTTTTCCCAGGCAATCCTCTGATGCGCAATGATCGTGTCATCTCCTAGCAGTCTGACAATTCCACTTTGGCAGGTCACATGTTTTCCTTCCTTCATTATTTGGGGAAGTGTTCCTGATGCGTTCATAGATTGTAATATTCCCATGGTTCTTTTTCTGATGTGTACTCATAACGTCTCTTCAAAATTTCGATTTCTTTAGGATGTCTGTCCACACCATACCCTGAACTCTATATTTGCTAATGCTACTAATCTGATCTGCACCCGTGGTGCTAACCAATGAAGCCCTGGCCGCCCAGGCGGAACGTGGGCACATACCCAGTACACCGCAGGGCCGGCACTGAAATGGACATTTGGATCAAACTTTTGCCTGAACTAGGGATGATGTTGGCCTGCTTTGGTTATTCGTAACGGTAATTAGTAGTAACATTGTGGACTGTAACCTTTTCCTTTGGCTCCTGAGTTTAGCATGGAACGTATTCTCTTGGTAATGTTCCTCTTCATCTCTTTGTAATGGTCTTCCTTTCTGTAGCATCATCAAGCATTTTGAGGTGTTTACCAATCCTTGAAAGTTCATTTTCTCTAATCTCTTTCAGCCTCCAAAGTTTTAGGCCGTAAATCTGGACCCCTAGAGAACATATGGTGAATAAAGAAACACAAAATTCATAACTTGGAATGAGGGGAGAAAAGACTGATAAGAATATCTATGGGAGATAGCTGTGAAAGACCATGACGAATGATGTGGATTAAGGCTGCCCCAGCTCGAAAAGCCCAAGGTTACCTGGCCTACATACCAAACTACATGACCCGGTGAGTTTTTTTGGGTTTTTTTTGGTATGAATTAGAGGTGTCCCAGTGATAGAAGCCCATTTCATGCTCACCTACATGCCTATCTATATGGACAGATTGGTATTTAATGCTATATGACCACACAATAACCAGACCCCATCTGAACTGAAATCATTTAATGACTTTTAACATCATATTTTCTTTTTCCAGGAAAAATGTCTCGTACCAAAGCATTATAAAATTAGCCCTTACCTTCAACTCAGGGCAGCAGCAGGACCTCTGACTGCCCATGGAACCTTTCCCCATGCAGCAGCAGCAGCAGCTCTTCACTGCCCATAGGTCCTGTCCCCATGCAGCAACTATTTACTGCCCATGGGTCCTGTCGCCATGTTGTCCTGTACCATTCTATAAATAAAAGAGCACCACTTCCAGAATTTGAGAGTCCAAGAAATCTTTCTTTTGATTCTTCAGCTCACCAAGCCCATATCATATCTTGTGGCCCATATAAAAACTTGCTTCATAGGTTTGTGAGCTCGAATTCTGGTAAGTGCCCTTTTCTTCATTGTGCATCTCTCTTTTTCAAGGATGGATGTAAATTCACTTCTCCATCAGGAGCTTTCTTGGATAGCTGCATGAATCCACGTTTGCTGCCCATGGCTACTCTATGGGGCAAATCATGGCATTCAGCTTGAAGAGAATCAGTACCTTAAGCCTAAGGGCGATGTAGAGTGAATTACTCCATTCCTTCCTGACTCTATCTCTAATATACAAATTTTAGGTGGGCACGGGTCGGCCACTTAAGTCCTTAGGATGGCCGGCAATCTGCAGGACTCCCCTGGAAGGTTTCCTTTCCTAAGGCTGGATTGGGATACCTCCCGTGGCACCTCACCATGCTCTGAACTGTGTGAATGTCTCAATCGGGACTACAGTTCAAGGAAAGTACCAAAGTCTAACCTTTGGTTGCATATGGGAAACCCTTCTTCAGAGAATGGCTCCAACACGCAATTGGGTAGAATGTCCCCCAGCTCAGTGGAAAATTCTACACTATTTTTCTCCATCCTGTTCTCTCTTAAACTTCTCCTTTTCTCTTGGGGACCATTCAACAGACTCCTATTACTGCCAGGCAGAATAGGAAAGATGTTCACCAGGCACCTGTTACTGCCAGGCATACCACGGAAGGTACACAAGGGATGCAATGCTGGGGGCCACGCCCATCACCCCTTGCTATAGGAACCACACAGTAGGAACCACATGTAGGATGCTGCCGTAGGGTCAGGGGTGATCTTCAAGGTAATGGACATGTCTCTTTCATCTTTGTTAGAGTCACAATGGCCATTTTCATCTCCTTTTGAACTTTGCAACTGGGGAAACAAAGGAATCTTGCAAGGATCAAGGCCTCCACCACTGGAGCCCCAACTTTGGCTTTCTGGGCCTGATCACCCCAGCGACCCTAAGTAGGGTGCCCTCTCTTGGCGGTTGACTCATTGAGTAGTTTAGTCACCTACTGAGTTGGCTATGAGGGTAGGAGACCTGTGATTTATTCTGAGAACTGTCGGGCTACGGTAGTGTGCCACAGCACAGGAACTGTTGTGTGACTCTTATCTTGAGAACGCTCTGAGAGCAACCATGAGGGTGAGGTCTGGTGTCTTCTTTTACTTTCTCTGTTTTTCTCATCATGTCATCTGTTGTCACCAAGTCGAGCTTAAGTTCTGGCTGGACCTGACCAGAACATGGACCTTCTGTAAAAACGAACAACTTGAAAATATTTTGCAAGGACCTTAACTCTCAACCCGGGTACTATGAGCCCCGGCCTCCAGCCAGTTCCAGGTGTTTGTAGCCACTGCAGCCTTCTCCAGTCCACTGCCAGTCAGACACTGGCTTTACTGCCATGGGGAATGGCATAAGCATCCCCAGTGACTCACCACTCAGGGTCATTCTAACTAATTAGAAACACTTTCAATTGTATGGGTTATGCCCCAGAGACTCCAGCTGGGAGAAAATTTGCGAGGTTTCTCTGTGCCTTTATGGTGCAGTTGGACAGGTAGATCAACCTAGAACATCCTTCAAGTTACAGTCCAGTTTCTGAGAAATCAAAAGCAACTGTCCTTAGAAAATCCTTGCAAGACTGGAAAGACAGCCCTAGAGGCAGTTCCGAGTCCACCTAGTTCCTTTATCATGAAAAGAATTATCATCCCCCCTTCTCCAGGAACTACTATCTAGCCCATCACTCACTCTTAAGACTGACAAAAAGAAAGGAGGGGAAAGGAGAAATGGCCATAAGGGTGCCATTGAAAGAGTCTAGCATCTCGAGGGTCTTCGCCATAAGTATTAGTGAAAAGGCTAAAAACAAAGTTTACCTTCATAACTGGTGAGCTTTATAATATTGTACCTGATTCACGGCAGCAGCTTTTAAAACAATAGTTGTACAGTCTCTGTGTATGCGTGTCTATGTGTAGGTTATGCATGTGATATTTTCAGCCTTAGGTGGTATGACCAAAATTAAGATCTCTGTTTAGTTGGCTTATAGTAAGTGTTTACATAAATGCTAAATGCAGTAGAAATCAACTCAGTGCCTTTCAAAGTTAATGTCATGTGAATTAACCTTTGGTACATGAAAGACTGTTTAAGTTTGTTGGTCTGATTGAAAATAGTCTTGCTGTCAGGGATGTCGGTATTTGCATAGGGATGCAGGCCTTCAGCCTGGGTTTACTAGTCATATAAGTTCACGTTGTCTGCTAAATTTGTCAGCAAAGTAATAGCTTTAAATGATGACCAGTTTTGTCTAAGGCCTCATGAGGTTTCAGTAGGTAATCTGAACATAATTGATGGAAACAAATGGTTTAAATAGATAATACTCATTAAAGTGAGTACAAAAACTTTTATGGTCTGTATAGTTTGGGAAAGAAAAACAGCTTCAAAATGCTTTTTGGTAACCATCTTGAGTTTTGCCGAGTTAAGTTAAATGATAAAAATCTGAATATCTGGGTCATTTCTGGATAGGACGAAACACTGAAACATTATTAGTAAACACATCTAAGTTATCTACTTTTGGCTTCTTCTTGAAGAGGCTAAAAGCGTGTGGGTGTATTAAAAACCATGCCTTGTGTTTTATTGTAAAGTGGCGTGTTTCTAAATTTATGAAGTGTTCAGAATGCTGATATAAAAGACAATTCATAATTGTTTTCCTTTTTAGTGTTTAATAGGTCTGTTAAGGGTTAAAAGTTCTAATTAACCTACGTAATTAAAGCTACAGGAAATTACTAACAAAGAGCTCTGTATTCAAGGAAGTTAAAATGTACGTTTTCAGTAAAAAAGGTATAAATAATGGAAATATTTTTGTTTAATTGGTTAAGGAAGATAAATTCGTCCTGATGTACTAGAAAGGAAAAAACAAAGACTTTGGGACAAATGCTGAAAACATAAAAGAAAGCTTTAGAAGGTTTGTGAAGAAGAAAATCTGAAAGGAGTTTTATGCCTGGTCAAGAAGACTAAAGTAAGTTCAATTAAGTGAATGAGTTTGAATGTTAAAATTAAGTAGGTGCAGAAATTCAAGTTTGGTTTTCTCTGAAAGGATACATTTTCTTGAACTTTTGATCTGCTCTTGATAAAGAGGTTATAAAAGCTATTCCTTTGAGTGAGTCTACCTAAGAGACAAACCTCTTTTGGGAATATAATGACTTAGGTCACTCTTAAGATTATTGACTCTTTCTGTTATCACTTTGAATAGATACCTGAGCATATTTCACAGTCAGTGTTGTTTCACATTTGAACAATCATTTGAAAAGCTTTTCATATGTTTTGACAAGATTCTCCCTCAAAAATATTCAAATCCTAAATGAAGGCTGTCTTTTGACCTGGTAGACAGAAGAAAAATTAATCTGAGGCTTTTCAGAGGGCCCTTGAGACATCTCAAAGACATTTGCTCTCTCTTCCTATAAGGAGGAAAATACTAAACTAATTAGACTTATTTGGTCTATTACATTGCACGGGAATCATTGTAAAATAAGTAATGATAGACTTTCTTAGGTGTTATTAGATGGGTAAATGTTATTAATATAGATGTCTTAAAATTATATAGCATTCCTAAAATTCTGATCTGTCCTGGTTATCTGTCATAAGTCCACTTATTATCTGGAAGTTTAATATGTCACAGAAGTAGCCAACTTTCTTTGGCAATTGCCCTTTTGAATCCTTTGTCCATTTCCAGGTAGTTGTTGTTTTACTCTGATTCTTTTTCCTTTTGCAAGTATTTTTCATCTTCTGAGAAATTCCCGGAAAGGGTTCTGACAAAAAGGTTCTAAACGACAGGCTTCTGATAAACTTTCAGATTGTAAAACTGAACGGAGTAAGAAATTACAGAATTCTAACAGAAACTAAGTTCATCAGTCTATTACCAGAAGATTCAGCCCCAGAACTGATTATGCAGGGCTGTGTGAACTGATAAGGATGATTGTAATTTTTTAGGACTTCTATTTGAAATATTGTTGAGTTTTGATGTGTTGTTTTGTTTTCTCGTAATGAAGGATAGCTTTTTCTCTTTTCTCTTATGCTATATGACTTACAGCCATTTGGTGAAATTATACCTTCATGAGCAAAACTGAAACATTTACCTTTTTCTCCCTACCTTATCCCTAAGGAATTGTCAAACCCGTTGTTACTGAGTATGGTCATTTTGTGGCAATATTTGCATAAGTTCCATAAGAATCTGTTCTCCTTATAACAGGACACATTGGTTATATTACCAAGGCTTTGACTGGAATGTCATATTTGAAACATACAGGCTCAGATACGACAAGACAGCATTTCAGGAACAAAGATTGGACTTTCTGGAATACAGCCACTTGGAAACATGGGCCTGGTACCTTGTTTACAGAGATTCTGGCAATCTTGCCCGGTCACTAAGGAATCTTGCTTATCTGGCAGGTGCAGGGAACCTCCGAATATTTTGGGTGACCTCAAAGAGAATGCCACTCAAATCTGTAGGTACTGCAGGCCAAATCTGATGGCAAGTCCTTGGCTTGGCTTTTCTGGCCTCTAGAGGCCTTCACAGTTCAATCTGAGACTCCTCAGAAAAAATTCCAGCAAAGCAGATTTTAAAAAACCTGTATAAGCAATTCCGATTCTTTCTGCTCTTATGTAAATAATTGGAGCAAGTTGTATTCAAACTACACTTTATTTGCAAACGTGTTAATCATAATTTGGCTATCTTTTGTAAAAATGAGGATGATTTAAGAGAGCATGGCCTCCCCATAGACTTGAATAGATGACAACATTCTCCTCTCAGTGCTTGTCCCACTATTCTCGCATCTAGCCAAGGATTCCATTCTTATCCCTTGAATCAGAGTCTGTTTGACCTCTTCCAGTTTCTGTGCCAGCTTTCTGTTTGTCAAAGCTGTTTCTGGGTATCTCTGCCTTTAATAGCCTAGCCTAGGCCAATCCTCAGACAGCAACCATGCGGCCATCCTGGGGGACATTTTCACCGTGATGTCATAAACAACCTCAAAATTCTAAGTTGTCCTGACAACCTCCATGCACACAGAGTTTCAGAGCCATCTCAGACCAGTCTGACTGCTCACCCTTTCCAGGTAAGATAATCGTCCTTTTTCTGGATTTCTTGTCGGTTTCTAACTTTCTCCTTGAACTTTGAAAGGGCTGCTACATTCTCTCTAGACACTGGTTTCTTTCCTGTATAAGATTATCCTTGGTTGTATCTCTTATATCTTGTGTAGATGGCCAAGTGGGTGGACCATCCCCAGAGAAAGTCCTGGACTCCCTCCCAAGTTGAAGTTGCCCAGGCAATCCTCTGATGTGCAATGATCGTGTCATCTCCTAGCACTCTGCCAATTCCACCTTGGCAGGTCACGTGTCTTCCTTCCTTCTTACTTTGGGGAAGTGTACCAGATGCGTTCATTGATTGTAATATTCTCATGGAGCTTTTTCTGGTGCGAATTGATAACGTATCCTCAGAATTGCTACTTGTTTATGATCTCTGTCCACACCGAACCATGAAATCTGTATTTCCTAACACTGCTAAAGTGATCTGCACCCGTAATGTGAAACAGTGAGGCCCGGGCCGCCCAAGTGGAAGGTGGGCCCTTACTCCACCACAAAGCCGGCCCTGAATTCTTATGTTGGACCAACCTTTTGTCTGAACTTGGGAAGACGTGGGCTTGTTGGGATTATTCGTGAAGGTGATTTCTATTAACATCATGGACGGTAACATTTTCCCTTGGTTCATGGGTTTAGCACGCATCATGTTCTGTGGGTAGTAATCCTCTTCATCTATTTGGAATGGTCTAACTTTCTGTAGAATCAATAAGAATTTTGAGGTGATTTTCCATCCTTGGAAGTTCACCTTCTCTAAACGCTTTCAGCCCCAAAAGCATTATGCCGTCATTCCGGACCCCGTTTTGGATTTTGATTTTAGGTGAATTTATTGCCATAACCCTGCATTAGAACATCCTATATCTTTCAGATTTGCATCCTCATTGGTTTAGACTTCTGTGTAGGTTACATCATCTTCACCAGCTAAAGCTGAATCACAACCCCTCGCCGCACATTGGTGTCTCATCATTGATTGTAATATTCTCATGGAGCGTTTTCTGGTGCGAATTGATAACGTATCCTCAGATGGTGTCTCATCATCTCTTTTACCCTCCACCACTACCCCGCTCTGCATCTGGGAACTCCCAATAAAATGTCCCATGCCACCTGTTGGTTAGTGTTTGCTTTTTCTTCTCCTTGTAAGAGAGATCCTTACGGTATATGACGTTCTCCCTGGGGCTTGTTTCACTTCCCATAAAATCCTCACAGCAATTCTGGGTGTCACAAATGGCTGAAATGCAACCTTTGCTCCAGCTGAGTGGTAAGCATTGTGTGGGTATAGCCCATCTTCCTTATGCATTTTTCCCTTGCTGGACACCAGGGCGGCTTTCAAATCTTGGATAGCGGGAGTAAGGCTGTTGTGAAATCAGCAGTGCATGTCTCGTTATGAGGTAGTGTTTCTAAGCTCTTTGGACAAACACGCCTCAGAGGAACAGCTGGATCATATGGGACATGGATTCTTAAATTTCTGAGGCAGTTCCACACCGCTTGCCATAGTGGCTGCACCGGTTTCCACTCCCACTTGCAGTGCAGGAGATTTCCCTTCTCTCCACCCCTCTCTGACACTTGTTATTTCCTGTCTGCTTCCTTCTAGCCATTCTGACCACAGTGAGCTGCCATGTCCTTGCACTTTGGATTTGCATTTTCCTGAGACTTAATGATGGTGAACAAGTTTTCATGCACCTGCTGGCCCTCTTTCTATCTTCTTCAGAGAAATCTCTGCTTCCATCTTTTGCCCAGGTTTTCATTGGCTTGTTTTGTTTCTTGTGGAGACTACTGAGTTGATTTTATCTTTGGGTTTTTCACCCCTTGTCCGATGTGTGGTTTGCAAACATCCTCTCCCAGTTGTTGTGCTGTCTTAGAATTCAGTCGATGGTTTCCCTGACTGGCAGAAGTGTGTGCATTTGATGTGGTCCCGTTTGTTTCTTGTTTACTTTGTTGCCCTTGCCCAGTCCGACATGCTTCTTCCAAATAGGCGGCTCAGACAGATGGCAAAGAGCACTCTGCCTAGGTCTTCTCCTACAAGGTTCACAGTTGCAAGTCTGCCATTCAAGGCTTTAATCCATTTCAGGTGGGGTGTGTGCCAGGTGTAACATCATGGTGTACTCTCGTTGTGTTCCATGTGGCTGTGCAGGCTTCCCAGCACCATTTATGGTAGAGACTCTCCTTTCTCCGCTGTCTCCTCTTGGCTCCCTGGTCGAAAATGGGCTGTCCATGTACGTTTGAGTTGGGCTCTGGGTTCTCGATTCTGTTGCATGGGTCTGTGTGCCTGTTTTTGGGCCCAGACTGTGCCTTCTCGGTACCTAGCGCTTCGTCCTCTTTGTTGAAATCAGAAATTGTGACACCTGCTGCTTTGTTCGTTTTCCTGAGAATTCCTTTCCCTATTCAGGGTCTGTTGTTGCTGGGTAGAAACTTTAGGATTCTCTCTTCTTCTCTGTGGCAAATACTGCTGCAACTTTGACTCGGATTGCATGGAATCCAGATATTCCTTTCTGCGGTATGAACCATTCAAGTGTGTTAATCCTTCCATTCCTAGATCCCTCAATATCTTTTTTTTCTTGTGTCTTCTTGAATTTCTTTCCCCAAAGGTTTGCTAGTTTTTGAATTAACATAGAATTCACCTGTTTTGCTAAGGTTCTTCACGGAGATCCTATTCTTCGTAATGGCAAGCTCCTGGTTTTTTTTTTCTTAGCTTCAGTGTTTCTATTCTTTGCAACTTTTAATTGGTTTTGTTTTGGCAGAAGTGCATTGCTGTGCTCACATCTGCTGGCAATGCTCCTGTATTTGCTGTGGAAGTCTGGCCCTGTCTAACGTCCCTTCCCATCTGCCTCTACACTACCTTGGACGCCTGCACCAGAATGACTGAAGCAGTGGTGAGGAGGCCCAAACCGAGGATTCCACCCAGCCCATACCGGGCCACAGACCCAGAAGGTGGGGACCTCACCACTGCACCACCGGCCGGCCCCTTCCATGTTCTGTGGCAACGTGCAGTTGAGTGCAATGGGAGTTAAATATACTAGTGAGCCCAACTCTAGCACTGTGTAGATGAGGCTAGGTTGTTTTTCGGGTCCATTGTGATGTCAGAGGATTTGTCATAATTGTGTCTCTGAGGTCCAGCATGCTTCATGGATACAGGTTTCAGAGCCTGCTTGGAGCAGTCTCATAACTCACCCTTCCCAGTTAGCCCATGCTAGACCTTCACTGACATTTTTTGGCTTGTGAATTTCTCTGACTTTCAAACGTTCAAGCAGAGTCTGTCTAAAGACGGACATCATCTTTCATTGTGGATTATTCAGGTGTGATTTCTGTTCACCTTCCATTTTCTGGGTCCTCTTTTTCTTTTCCATAGTATACTCGTCATGGTCTTTCTTAGCTATGTCCCTTAGACATGCTTATCAGTCCGTTCTCCTTCATTCCAAGTGATTAAGTTTGTATTTCTTTAATCGTTGTATGTTCTCTAGTGCGAGGTGTGAGTGCTTTCGTGACTCTTGGTTGTTGTCTTTGAATTTGCACCAGTCACTTGTAGGACTCTTGGCTATCCTAGCCTAGGTCAAACTAAGCACTGAGAACACGTGGTCATCTGGGTTGGTTTGACATCCTGAGGTCAGAAACTCCAAATTCGAGGTGGTCCTGGCAACTCCCTTCACGAACACAATGTTTCCAAGACAAATTAGACAAATCGGATGAATTCCACTCTCCAGGAAAGATATTTTTCTGTCTCTTTTCCGGATTTGGGAAGTTTCGAACTTGACCCCTGATCCTTGAACGTTCCCCTAGATTCCATCTAGATACGGGCTTACTTAATTTTTATAGGGTGTGCCATTTGTTTGCCCTACATCCTCTGCCCTGGCCTGTTTATTTTTCTAGAAACACAATTGTAAAGTTCTAATTTTCGTGCAACTTCCTTACATATGGTGTCAAAACACATAATCAATAAGCCTTCTACGGCAAGAGGTAGGGGGAGAGAATTTCATTGGAGCTAAACAGATCACTCTAGCCTGGGAAGGCAGCCTTCACAACGGAACGAAGCCCTCTGGAAAAGTGTGCTTTTCAGCACACTTGTAGAGCCCTTCCAAACAAAGAGACATACCCCAAGCATGGCAGGCCTCCATTCCTTCAAGGCTTCCAAGACATCTCTTGGGACACATTAGCATGTGCCCAGTGGGCCCACGTGACACCAGAGCTACGGAAAAAGAGACTGACCTTCAAAGAATGCTATGGGCCTCGGAAACAAGGCATCGATTCTTCTCTTCAATGTCCTCAAGACATCTTTCTTGACTTTGCATTATGCTTAAGGCACAAGGGCACTGTAGGTGTGATGAGCCCCAAGTCCGGCCTCTTGTTTCCAATGAAGTTGCAAGCTTGAATCACCATGACCTCCCCATAGACTTGAATAGATGACAATGTTCTCCTCTCAGTGCTTGTCCCTCTATTCTCGCTTCTGGCCTAGGGTTCCTTTCTTATCCCTTGAATCAGACTCTGTTTTATCTCTTCTACTTTCTGTGCCTGCTTTCTGTTTGTCAAAGCTGTTTCTGGGTATCTCTCCCTTTAATAGCCTAGCCTAGGCCAATCCTCAGACAGCAACCATGCGGCCATCCTGGGGGACATTTTCACCGTGATGTCATAAACAACCTCAAAATTCGAAGTTGTCCTGACAACCTCTGTGCACACAGAGTTTCACAGCCATCTGAGACCAGTATGACTCCTCACCCTTTCTAGGTAGGATAGTTTTCCTTTTTCTGCAATTGTTGTCAGTTTCTACCTTTCTCCTTGAACTTCAAAAGGGCTCCTACATTCTCTCTAGACATTGGTTTCACTCCTGTAATATTATCCTGGGTTTTATCTCTTATATCTTGGGTAGATGGCAAAATGGGTGGACCTTACCCAGAGAAAGTCCTGGACTCCCTCACAAGTTGAAGTGGCCCAGGCAATGTTCTGATGCGCAATGATCATGTCATCTCGTGGCACTCTGCCAATTCCACCTTGGCAGGTCACATGTTTTCCTTCCTTCTGCCTTTGGGAAGTGTACCAGATGCTTCCATAGATTGTGATATTCTTATGGTTCCTTTTCTTGTGCGTATTGATAATGTATCCTCACAATTGCTGCTTATTTATGATCTCTGCCTGCACCGTACCATGAAATCTATATTTCCTAACACTACTAATGTGATATGCACTCGTAATGTGAAACAGTGAGGCCCGGGCCGCCCAAGCGGAACGTGGGCACTTACCCGCTCCACCACAGGGCCGGCCCTGAATTGTACTTTTGGACCAACCTTTTGCCTGAACTTGGGAAGACGTGGGTCTGTTTGGATTATTCATGAAGGTGATTAGTAATAACATCATGGACGGTAACATTTTCAGTTGGTTCATGGGCTTAGGACTGATCATGTTCTCTTCGTAGTATTCCTCTTCACCTATTTGGAATGGTCTGCCTTTCTGTAGCATCTGTAAGCATTTTGAGGTGATTTTCCATCCTTGGAAGTTCACCTTCTCTAATCTCTTTCAGCCCCCAAAGCTTTACGCTGTCTAACTGGACCTCTTTTAGGATTTTTGATTTTAGGTGAATTTATTGCCATAACCCTGCATTAGAACATCCTACATCTTCCAGATTTACATCCTCATTGCTTTAGACTTCTGTGTGGCTTACATCATCTTCACCAGTGTAAGCCTAATCACAGGTCCTCACCACACAGTTGTGCCTGATCATCTCTTTCACCCTTCCTCACTGCCTCTTTTTGCCTCTTGGAACCCGGAATCCAATGTCCATTGCCACCTGTTCATTAGTGCTTGCTTTTTCTTCTCCTTGTAAGTGAGATCCTACGGTATTTGGCTTTCTTCCTGGGACTTGTTTCAATTCCGCTAAAACCCTCACAGCCATTCGGGTGGTCACAAATGGCTGGATTGCATACTTTGTTCCGGCTGAGTGGTACGCCATTCTGTGGGTATAGCTAGCCCATCTTCCTTCTCTATTCGTCCCCGGCCGTGCACCAGGTCGGTTTCCAACTCTTAGATAGCAGGAGTAAGGCTGTGATGAACTCAGCGGTGCACATGTCCTTATGCGGTAGTGATTCCAAGTTCTTTGGATAAACACGTCACAGAGGAATAGCTGGATCATATGGGACATGGATTCTTCAATTTCTGAGGCTGTTCCACACCGCTTGGCATAGTGGCTGCACCGGTTTATACTCCCACCAGCAGTGCAGGAGGCTTCCCTTCTCTCCACCTCCTCTCTGACACTTGTTGTTTCCTCTCTGGTTCCTTATAGCCATTCTGACCACAGTGAGCTGCCATGTCCTTGCAGTTTGGATTTGCATTGGCCTTAGACTGAATGATGGTGAACAAGTTTTCATGCACCCGTTGGCCCTCTTTCGATCTTCTTTGGAGAAATCTCTGTTTCCATCTTTTGACCAGGTTTTCATTGGCTTGTTTTATTTCTTGTGGAGACGTGTGAATTGATTGTATCTGTGGGCTTTTCACCCCTTGTCTGATGTGTGGTTTGAAAACATCCTGTCCCAGGTGTTGTGCTGTCTTTGCATTGAGTCGATGCTTTCCTTCACTGGGCAGAAGCGTATGCATTTGACGTGGTCCCGTTTGTTTCTTGTTTCCTTTGTTGCCCTGGCCCAGTCAGATATGCTTCTGCCAAATAGGCGGCTCTGATGGCAAAGAGCACTCTGCCTAGGTCTTCTCCTACAAGGTTCACAGTTGCAAGTCTGTCATACAGGGCTTTAATCCATTTCAGGCGGTGTGTGTGCCAGGTGTAACATCATGGTGTACTCTCATTGTGTTCCATGTGGCTGTGCAGGCTTCTCAGCACCGTTTATTGTAGAGACTCTCCATTCTCCGCTGTCTCCTCTTGGCTCCGTGGTCGAAAATGGGCTGTCCATGTACGTTTGAGTTGGGCTCTGGGTTCTCGATTCTGTTGCATGGGTCTGTGTGCCTGTTTTTGGGCCCAGACTGTGCCGTCTCGGTACCTAGTGCTTCGTCCTATATGTTGAAATCGGAAAGTGTGCCATGTCCTGCTTTTTTCGTTTTCCTGAGGATTCCTTTGCCTATTCAGGGTCTCCTGTTGCTGGCTAGAAACTTTAGGATTCCCTCTTCTGTCTCTGTGGGAAACATTGCTGCAACTTTGACTGGGATTGCATGGAATCCAGAGATTCCTTTCTCTGGTATGGACGTTTCAAGTGTGTTAATGCTTCCATTCCTAGATCCTGGAATATCCTTCTTTCTCCTTGTGTCTTCTTGAATTTCTTTCCCTCAACATTTGTTACTTTTCGATTGACATGGCTTTCACCTGTTTTGCTAAGGTTCTTCATAGAGATCTTATTCTTCTCACTGGCATGCAGTTTTTTTTTTCTTTTCAGCTTCAGTGTTTCTATTCTTTGCAACTTTTAATTGGTTTTGTTTTGGCAGAAGTGCATCACTGAGCTCACATCTGCTGGCAATGCTCGTGTATTTGCTGCAGAAGTCTGGCCCTGTCTAACGTCCCTTCCCATCTGCCTCTACACTACCTCAGACGCCTGCCCCATAATGACTGAGGCAGTGGAGAGGATGATCACCCACTTCATTCCACCCGGCCCACACTGGGACACCAAACCAGAAGGTGCTGACCTCGCCGGTGAACCACCGGCTGGCCCCTTTCATGTTCCATTGGAAACCTGCAGTTGAGTGCAGTGGAACTTGAATGTGCTACTTGAGCCCAACTTTGGCACTGTATAGATGAGGCCACGAAGTTATTCAGGCCCACTGTGATGTCAGAGGATTTGTTGCAATTGTGTCTCTGCTGTCCCGGCAATCTTCATGGACACAGGCTTTCAGAGCCCGCTTGGAGCAGTCTCATATCTCTCCCTTCCCAATTAGCCCAGGTTTAACCTTCACTGCAGTTTTTTGGCTTATGAATATCTCTGAGTTTACAACGATCAAGCAGAGTCTGTGTAAAGCCTTACATCTTTCATTGTGAATTGTTCAGGTGTGACTTCTGTTCGCCTTCCATTTTCTGTCACCTTTTTTTCTTTTCGACAGTATAATCGTCATGGTCCTTCTCAACTATCTCCCTTAGATATGCTTATCAGTCCTTTCTCCTTCAGTCCAAGTGATTAATTTTGTATATCTTTAATCACCGTATGTTCTCTAGGACGAGATGTGAGTGCTTTCATGATTCTTGGTTGTTGTCTTTGAATTTGCACCAGTCACTGCCAGGACTCTTTGCTATCCTAGCCTAGCTCACACTAAGAACTGAGACCACATGGTCATCTGGGTTGGTTGACATCCTGAGATCAGAAACTCCAAATTCGAGCTGGTCCTGGCAACCCCATTCAGGGACATACTGTTTCTGAGACAAATTAGAGAAATCTGATGAATTCCTCTCTCAGGAAAGAAATTTTTTCTTCTCATTTCTGGATTTTGGATGTTTCGAACTTGATCCCTGAATCCTTGAACTTTCCCTTAGAATGTGTCTTCATAGGGGCTTACTTTAATTCTCTAGAGTGTGCCATTTCTTTGCCTTACATCCTCAGCCCTGGAATGTTTATTTTTCTTGAAACAGAATTGTAATGTTCTAATTTTGAGCCAACTTCCTCACATATGGTGTCAAAACACATAATCAATAATCCTTGTACAGAAAGAGTTAGGGGGAGACAATTTCATTGGAAGCAAAGTGAGCACTCTAGCCTAGGAGGTCAGCCTTCACAAAGGAATGAAGCCCTCTGGAAAAGGGTGCTTTTCAACACACTTGTAGACCGCTTCCAGACAAGGAGACATACCCACAGTGACAGGGCTCCATTCCTTCAAGGCTTCCAAAACATCTCTTGGGACACATAAGCATGTACCCAGTGGAAACCCGTGACGCCAGAGCTATGGAAAGTGAGACGGATCTTCAAAGAATGCTAGGGGCCTAGGAAAGGAGGCATCGATTCTTTTCTTCAATGTTTGGAACAGATAATTCTTGACTTTGCCTTATGCTTAAGGCAGAAGGACACTATGTCCGTGAAGGGGGTTGCCAGGACCTCCTCGAATTTGGAGTTTCTGATCTCAGGATGTCAAACCAACCCACATGACCACGTGTTCTCAGTGCTTAGTTTGACCTATGCTAGGATAGCAAAGATTCCTACAATGACCAGTGTAAATTCAAAGACAACAACCAAGAGTCACGAAAGCACTCACACCTCGGACTAGAGAACATAAGGTGATTAAAGAAGTACAAAATGAATCACTTGGAATGAAGGAGAATGAACTGATAAACATGTCTAAGGGAGATAGCTGAGAAAGACCATGACGAGTATATTATAGAAAAGAAAAAAAGGTCCCAGAAAATGGAAGGCGAACAGAAATCACACCTGGATAATCCACAATGAAAGATGATGTCAGTCTTTAGACAGACTCTGCTTGAATGTTTGAAAGTCACAGTAATTCACAAGCCAAAAAGCAGCGAAGGTCAAACCTGGGCTAACTGGGAAAGGCGAGTTATAAGACTGCTCCAAGGGGGCTCTGGAACCCTGTGTCCATGAATATTGTTGGGATAGCAGAGACACAATTATGACAAATCCTCTGACATCACAGTGGAAACAAAAAACAACCTGGCCTCATCTACACAGTGCCAGAGATGGGCTCAAGTACCATATTCAAGTCCCACTGCACTCAACTGCAGGTTGCCAATGGAACAGGAAAGGGGCCAGCCGGTGGTGCAGCAGTGAGGTCCGCACCTTTTGGGTCAGTGGCCGGGTTTGGGCCGGGTGGTATCCTGGGGGTGAGCCTGCTCACCACTGCTTCAGTTATTCTGGGGCAGACGTCAGAGGTGATGTAGAGAGAGATGAGAGGGCACGTTAGATAGTGCCAGACTTAAACAGCAAATGCAGGAACATTGCCAGCAGATGTGAGCTTAGTGATGCACTTCTGCCAAAGCAAAATCAGTCAAAATTTGCAAAGTATAGAAAACCTGAAACTGGAAGAAAAAACAACAGCTTGCCAGTTAGGCGAACAAGATCTCTATGAAGAACCTTAGCAAAACAGGTGAAGCTATGTCAATCGAAAACTAGCAAGCGTTTGGTGAAAGATGTTCAAGAAGACACAAGGAGAAAGAAGGAGATTCCAGGATCTAGGAATGGAAGAATTAGCACATTTGAAACGTCCATACCGGAGAAAGGAATCTCTGGATTCCATGCAATCCCAGTCAAAGTTGCATCAATATTTGCCACAGAGATAGAAGAGAGAATCTTAACGTTTCTAGGCAGCAACAACAGACGCTGAATAGGCAGAGGAATCCTCAGGAAAACGAAAAAAGTAGGACGTGGCACACTTTCTGATTTCAATATAGAGTGCGAAACTTTAGGTAACAAAACGGCATAACCTGGGCCCCAAAACAGGTACACATACCCATGCAGCAGGATCGAGAACCCAGAGCCCAACTCAAACGTACATGGACAGCCCATTTTCTACCAGGGAGCCAAGAGAAGACAGTTGAGAAGGGAGAGTCTGTACAATAAACGGTGCTGGGAAGCCTGCACATCCACACGGAACACAACGAGAGAAGACCATGATGTTACACCTGGCACACACACCATGTGAAATGGATTGAAGCCCTTAATGGCAGACTTGAAACTCTGAAACTTGTAGCAGAAGACCTAGGCAGAATGCTCTATTCCATCTGTCTGAGCCACCTATTTGGAAGAAGCATGTCTGACTGGGCAAGGGAAACAACGGAAACAAGAAACAAACGGGACCACATCAAATGCACACGCTTCTGCCCACTCAAGGAAACCATCGACTCAATGCAAAGACAGCACAACACCTGGGAGAGGAAGTTTGCAAACCACAAATCGGACAAGGGGTGAAAAGCCCAAAGATACAATGAACTCGCACGTCTCCACAAGAAAAAAAACAACAAGCCAATGAAAACCTAGTCAAAAGATGGAAACAGAGATTTCTCCGAAGAAGATCAAAAGAGGGGTAACAGGTGCATGAAAACTTGTTCACCATCATTGAGTCTCAGGAAAATGAAAATCCAAACTGCAAGGACATAGCAGCTCACTGTGGTCAGAATGGCTATAAGGAAGCAGACAGGAAACAACAAGTGTCAGAGAGGAGGTGCAGAGTAGGGAAGACTCCTGCACTGCTGCTGGGAGTGTAAAACAGTGCAGCCAGTATGCCAAGTGGTGTGTAACTGCCTCTGAAATTTAAGAATCCATGTCCCATATGATCCAGCTATTCCTCTCAGGCGTGTTTATCCAAAGAACTCGGAAACACTACCACATAAAGACATGTGCTCAGCTGATTTCACCACAGCCTTACTCCCACTATCCAAGACTTCTAAGCCGCACTGGTGCCCAGCAAGGGACGAATGCAGAAGGAAGATGGGCTCTAGCCACACAATGTCATACCACTCAGCCGGAACAAAGGAGGCAATCCAGCCATTTGTGACCACCAGAATTGCTGTGAGGGTTTTAGGGGAAGTGAAGCAAGCTCCTGGGACAATGTCAAATACCGTAAGATCTCACTTACAAGTAGAAGAAAAAGAAAGCAATAACCAATATGCAGCACGGGATATTTGTGCCTTCCCAGAGGCAAAGCAGTGCGGTGGAGAAGGGTGAAAGATATGATTAGGCACAAGTATGGGGTGAGGGTTTGCAATTCGGCTTACAATGGTGAAGATGATTTAACCTACACAGAAGTCTAAATCGATGAGGATTTAAATCTGGAAGATATAGGATGTTCTAATGCAGTGTTACGGCAATAAATTCACCTAAAATCACAAATCCAAAAAGGTTTGCAGAATGACGGCATAAAGCCCTGGGGACTGAAAGAGATAGGAGAAGGTGAACTTCCAAGCATGGAAAATCACCTCCAAATGCATACTGATGCTACAGAAAGGTAGACCGTTCCAAATGGATGAAGAGGAATACTACCAAGAGAAGATGATCAGTCCTAAACCCATGAACGACGGGAAAAGGTTACCGTCCAGGATGTTACAACTAATCACCTTCATGACTAATCCAAAAAGGCCCACGTCTTACCCCTTCAGGCAAAAGGTTGGTCCAACAGGAGAATTCATGGCTGGCCCTGTGGTGGAGCGTGTAAGTGCCCACGTTCCGCTTGTGTGGCCTGGGCCTCACTCCTTCACATCACGGGTGCCGATCACATGAGCAGTTTTAGGAAATATAGATTTCATGGTACGGTGCAGACAGGGATCATATATAAGTAGCAATTGTGAGGATATGTTATCAATACACACCAGAAAAAGAACCATGAGAATATTACAATCTATGAACGCATCTGGTACACCTCCCCAAAGGAAGAAGGGAGGAAAACATGTGACCTGCTAAGGAGGAATTGCCAGAGTGCTAGGAGATGACATGATCATTGCACATCAGAGGATTGCCTGGGCAACTTCAACTTGGGAGGGAGTCCAGGACATTCTCTGGGGAAGGTCCTCCCACTTGGCAATCTACACAAGATATAAGAGATACAACCCAGGATAATCTTACAGGAAAGAAACCAGTGTCTAGAGAGAATGTAGCAGGCCTTTCAAAGTTCAAGGAGAAAGTGAGAAACCGACAAGAAATTCAGAAAAAGGAAAACTATCCTACCTGGAAAGGGTGAGGAGTCAGACTGGTCTGAGATGGCTCTGAAACTCTGTGTGCATGCAGGTTGTCAGGACAACTTCGAATTTTGAGGTTGTTTATGACATCATGGTGCACATGTCCCCCAAGATGGCCGCATGGTTACAGTCTGAGGATTGGCCTAGGCTAGGCCATTAAAGGGAGAGCTTTGAAAAACAGAAAGCGGGCACAGAAACTGGAACAGAGAAAACAGACTCTGATTCAAGGGATAAGAAAGGAATCCTTGGCAAGAAGCGAGAATAAAGGGACAAGCTCTGAGAGTAAAACATTGTCATCTATTCAAGTCTATGGGGAGGCCATGCTGATTCAAGCTTGCAACTTGATTGGAAACAAGAGGCCACACTGGGCCTTTTGAGACCTACAGTGTCCTTCTGCCGTAAGCATAATCCAAAGTGAAGAATGATGTCTTGAGCACATTGAAGAGAAGAATCGATGCCTCCTTTCCTATGCCCCTAGCCTACTTCAAAGATCAGTCTCACTTTCCATAGCTCTGGCGTCACGAGGGACCGTTAGGTACATGCTAATGTGTCCCAAGAGATGTCTTGGAAGCCTTGAAGGAATGGAGCCCTGTCATGCTTAGGGTATGTCTGTTTGTTTGGAAGTGCTCCACAAGGGTGCTAAAAATCAGCATTTTCCAGAGTGCTTTGTTTTTTGTGAAGGCTGCCCTCCCAGGCTGGAATCCTCAGTTTGGCTCCAATGACATTCTCTCCCTTCACCTCTTGCCGTAGAAGGATTATTGATTATGTGTTTTGACACCATATGTAAGGACGTTGGCTGAAAATTAGAACATTACAATTCTGTTTCAAGAAAAATAAAGAAGCCAGGGCTGAGGATGTAAGGCAAACAAATGGCACAGCCTATAGAAATAAAGTAAGCCCGTATCTAGACGGAATCTAGGGGAACGTTCAAGTGTCAGGGGTCAAGTTTGAAACTACCCAAATCCAGAAAACGAGAGAAAAATATCTTTTCTGGAGAGAGGAATTCATCATATTTGTCTAATTTGTCTCGGAAACATTATGTTCATGAAGGGTGTTGCCAGGACCCCCGTGAAATTTGGAGTTTCTGATCTCAGGATGTCAAAAAACCCCAGATGACCACTTGTTCTCCGGACTTAGTTTGACCAACGCTAGAATAGCAAAGATTCCTACGAGTGACAAGTGCAAATACAAAGACAACAACCAAGAATCACGAAAGGACTCACACCTCGCCCTAGAGAACATACGGTGACTACAGGAATGCAAAATTAACCACTAGGAATGAAGCAGAACACACTGATAAGCAAGTCTAAGGGAGATAGCTGAGAAAGACCATGACGATTATACTATGGAAAAGAAAAAAAAGGTCCCAGAAAATGGAAGACGAACAGAAATCACACCTGAATAATCCACAATGAAAGATGTGCGTCTTTAGACAGACTGTGCTTGAACGTTTGAAAGTTAGAGAAATTCACAAGCCAAAAAAAGGCAGTGAATGTCAAACCTGGGCCAACTGGCAAGCATGAGTCATGAGACTGCTCCAAGCGGGCTCTGAAACCCTGTGTCCATGGAGCTTGCTGGGACAGCAGAGACACAATTCTGACAAATCCTCTGACATCACAGTGGACCCGATAAACAACCTGGGCTCATCTATACAGTGCCACAGTTGGGCTCAAGCAGCACATTCAAGTCCCATTTCACTCAACTGCTGGTGGCCAACGGAACATGAAAGGGGCTGGCCGGTGGTGCAGCTGTGAGATCTGCACCTTCTGGGTCGGTGTCACCTGGTGGTCCAGTTGGAATCATGTGGGTGAGCCCCCTGACCACTGCTTCAGTAATTCTAGGGCAGGAATCCGAGGTATTGTAGAGGTAGATGGGAAAGGACTTCAGACAGGGCCAGACTTCCACAGCAAATACAGGAGCATTGCCAGCAGATGTGAGCTCAGTGATGTACTTCTGCCGAAACAAAACCAATTCAAAGTTGCAAAGAATAGAAAAACTAAAGATAAAAAAAAGAAAAAATACAGCTTGCCAGTACGAAGAATAACATCTCTATGAAGAACCTTAGAACAACAGGTGAAAGCTATGTTAATTCAAAAACTGGCAAACGTTTGGGGAAAGAAATTCAAGAAGACACAAGGAGAAAGAAGGATATTCCAGGATCTAGGAATGGAAGAATTAACACACATGAAACGCCCATACCTGAGTAAAGGAATCTCTGGGTTGCATGCAATCCCAGTCAAAGTTGCAGCAATACTTGCCACAGAGATAGAAGAGAGAATCCTAATGTTTCTAGCCAGCAACAAGAGACCCTGAATAGGCAAAGGAATCCTCAGGAAAACGAAAAGCAGGACGTATCACACTTTCTGATTTCAACATATAGGACGAAGCACTAGGTAACGAAACGGCACAGTCTGGGCCCAAAAACACGCACACAGACCCATGCAACAGAATCGAGAACCCAGAGCCCAACTCAAACGTGCATGGACAGCCCCTTTTCGAGCAGGGAGCCAAGAAGAGACAGAGGAGAGAGGAGAGTCTCTACAATAAATGGTGCTGGGAAGGCTACACAGCCACATGGAATACAATGAGAGTAGACCATGATGTTACACCTGGCACACACACCACCTCGAAATAGATTAAAGCCTTGAATGGCAGACTTGAAACTGTGAACCTTGTAGGAGAAGACCTAGGCAGAGAGCTCTTTGCCATCAGTCTGAGATGCCTATATGGAAGAAGCATGTCTGACTGGGCAAGGGCAACAAAGGAATCACGAAACAAACGGGACCACATCAAATGCACACACTTCTGCCCAGTGAAGGAAACCTTCCACTCAATGCGAAGACAACACAACAACTGGGAGAGGATGTTTGCAAACTACACATCAGACACGGGGTGGAAAGCCCAAAGATACAATCAACTCGCACGTCTCCACTAGAAAAAAACAAGAAGCCAATGAAAACCTGGGTAAAAGATGGAAACAGAGATTTCTCCCAAGAAGATCGAAAGAGGGCCAGGAGGTGCATGAAAACTTGTTCACCATCATTAAATCTCAGGCCATGCAAATCCAAACTGGAATGACAAAGCAGCTCACTGTGCTGAGAATGGTTATAAGGAACCAGAAGGAAAACAGCAAGTGTCAGAGGGGAGATGGCAGAAGGGAAGCCTCCTGTATTGCCGGTGGGAGTGTAATCCGCTGCAACCACTACGCCAAGAGGTGTGGTGCTGCCTCAGAAGTTTAAGAACAGATGTGACATATGATCCAGCTATTCCTCTGCGGTGTGTTTATCCTAAGAAGTCGGAAACACTACAGCATAAAGACATGTGCACCGCTGGGTTCAGCATAGCCTGACTCATGCTATCCAAGACTAAGTAGCCGCCCTGGTGCCCAGCAAGGGACGAAGGCAGAAGGAAGATGGGCTATAGCCACACAATGGCATACCACTCAACCAGAACAAAAGATGCAATCCAGTCATTTGTGATCACCTGTATAGCTGTGAGGGTTTTCGGGGAAGCAAAAGAAGCCCCAGGGAGAATGTCAGATACCATAGGATCTCACTTACAAGGAGAAGAAAAAGCAAGCAGTAACCAACAGGTGACAGGGGACATTTGATTGGACATTCCCAGAGACAAAGCGGGGTGGTGTGGGAGGGTGAAAGAGATGATTAGGCACAAGATTGCAGTTAGGGCCTGCCATTAGGCTTATGCCACTGAAGATGATGTAACCTACACAGAAGTCTAAATAGATGAGGATGCAAATCTGAAAGATATAGGATGTTCTAATGCAGGGTTATGGCAATAAACTCACCTAAAATCAAAAATCCAAAAAGAGGTCCAGAATGACGGCATAAAGCTTTGGAGGCTGAAGAGATTAGAGAAGGAGAACTTCCAAGGATGGAAAATCACCTCAAAATGCTTACTGATGCTACAGAAAGGTAGATCATTCAAAACAGTGGAAGAGGAATACTACCGAGAGAACATGATCAGTCCTAAAACCATGAACCAAGTGAAAATGTTACCGTCCATGCTGTTACTACTAATCACCTTCAGGACTAATCAAAACAGGCCAAGGACTTCTGAAGTTTAGGCAAAAGGTTGGTCCAAAAGAACAATTCAGGGCCAGCCCTGTGGTGGATTGGGTAAGTGCCCACATTCCCCTTGGGCCCCGGGCCTCACTGTTTCACATCACGGGTGCAGATCACATTAGCAGTGTTAGGAAATATAGATTTCATGGTACGGTGCGGACAGGGATCATAAAATAAGTACCAATGGTGAGGTTACGTTATCCATACGCACCAGAAAAAGAACCGTGAGGCTTTTACAATCCATGAACGCATCTGGTACACTTCCCCAAAGGAAGGAAGGAAAACATGGGACCTGCCAAGTTGGAATTGGCAGAGTGCTAGGAGATGACACGATCATTGCACATCAGAGGATTGCCCGAGCAACTTCAACTTGGGAGGGAGTCCAGGACTTTCTCTGGGGAACGTCCAGCCACTTGGCCATCTACATAAAATGTAAGAGGTAAAACCCAGGATAATCTTACAGGACAGAAACCAGTGTCTAGAGAGAATGTAGCAGGCCTTTCAAAGTTCGAGTAGAAAGTCAGAAACCGACAAGAAATCGAGAAAAAGGAAAACTATCCTACCTGGAAAGGGTGAGGAGTCACACTGGCCTGAGATGGCTCTGAAATTCTGTGTGCACGCAGGTTGTCAGGACAACTTCGAATTTTGAGGTTGTTTATGACATCACGATGAACATGTCCGCCAAGATGGCCACATGGTTACAGACTGAGGATTGGCCTAGGCTAGGCTATTAAAGGGAGAGATACCCAGAAACAGCTTTGAAAAACAGAAAGCGGACACAGAAACTGGAAGACATAAAACAGACTCTGATTCAAGGGATAAGAAAGGAATCCTTGGCAAGAAGTGAGAATAGAGGGACAAGCACTGAGAGGAGAACGTTGTCATCTATTCAAGTCTATGGGGAGGCCATGCTGATTCAAGCTTGCAACTTGATTGGAAGCAAGAGGCCGGACTTGGGCCTTATCAGACCTACGTTGTCCTTCTGCCGTAAGCATGATCCAAAGTCAAGAATGAGGTCTTGAGGACGTTGAAGAGAAGAATCGATGCCTCCTTTCCTAAGCCCCTGGCATTCTTTGCAGATCAGTCTCACTTTCCATAGCTCTGGCGTCACGGGACCCCACTGGCTGCATGCTAATGTGTCCCAAGAGATGTCTTGGAAGACTTGAAGGAATGGACCCCTGTCATGCTTGGGGTATGTCTCTTTGTTTGGAAGTGCTCTACAAGGGTGCTGAAAAGCACCCTTATCCACAGGGCTTCGTTCCTTCATGAAGGTTGCCCTCCCAGGCTAGAGTGCTCAGTTTGCCTCCAATGCAATTCTCTCCCCCACCTCTTGCCGGAGACGGATCATTGATTATGTGTTTTGACACCATATGTAAGGAAGTTGGCTGAAAATTAGAACATTACAATTCTGTTTAAAGAAAAATAAACAGGCCAGGGCTGAGGATGTAAGGCAAACAAATGGCACAGCCTATAGAAATAAAGTAAGCCTGTATCTAGACGGAATCTAGGGGAACGTTCAAGGATCAGGGGTCAAGTTTGAAACTTCCCAAATCCGGAAAAGAGACAGAAAAATATCTTTCCTGTAGAGAGGAATTCATCAGATTTGTCTAATTTATCTTGGAAACATTGTGTCCGTGAAGATGGATGCTAGGACCACCTCGAATTTGGAGTTTCTGACCTCAGGATGTCAAACCAAAACAGATGACCATGTGTTCTCAGTGCTTAGTTTGACCTAGGCTAGGACAGCAAAGACTCCTTCAAGTGACCGGTGCAAGTTCAAAGACAACAACCAAGAGACACGAAAGCACTCACACCTCGGCCTAGAAACATACGGTGATTCAAGAAATGCAAAATTAATCACTTGGAATGAAGGAGAACGGACTGATAAGCATGTCTAAGAGAGATAGCTGAGAAGTATCATGACGATTATACTATGGAAAAGAAAACAAGATCCCAGAAAATGGAAGGCAGACAGAAATCACACCTTGATAATCCACAATGAAAGATGATGTCAGTCTTTAGACAGACTCTGCTTGAACATTAGAAAAGCAGAGAAATTCACAAGTCAAAAGACGGCAGCTAAGTGGGAAGGGTGAGTTATGAGACTGCTCCGAGCGGGCCATGAAACCGTGTGTCCATGAAGCTTGCCTGGACAGCAGAGAGATGATTATGACAAATCCTCTCACATCACAGTGGCCTCATCTACACAGTGCCAGAGTTGGGCTCAAGTAGCATATTCAAGTCCCATTGCACTCAACTGCAGGTTGCCATTTGAACAGGAAAGGGGCTGGCCGGTGGTGCAGAGGTGAGGTCCGCACCTTTTGTGTCAGTGGCCCGGAGTGGGCTGGGTGGAATTATGGGGCTGAGCCTCCTCACCACTGCTTCAGCCATTGTGCGGCAGCCGTCTGAGGTAGTGTAGAGGCAGATAGGAAGGGACGTTAGACAGGGCCAGACTTCCACAGCAAACACAGGAGCTTTATCAGCAGATGTGAGGACAGCAATGCAATTCTGCCAAAACAAAACCAATTGAATGTTGCAAAGAATAGAAAAACTGAAGCTAAAAAAAAAAAAAACTGCTTGCCAGTGAGAAGAATAAGATCTTTGTGAAGAACCTTAGCAAAACAGGTGAAAGCTATGTCAATCGAAAACTAGCAAACGTTTGCGGAAAGAAATTCAAGAAGACACAAGGAGAAAGAAGGATATTCCAGGTTCTAGGAATGGAAGAATTAGCACACTTGAATCGTCCATTCCGGAGAAAGGAATCTCTGGATTCCATGCAATCCCAGTCAAAGTTGCAGCAATATTGGCCACAGAGATCTAAGAGAGAATCTGAAAGTTTCTAGCCAGCAACAAGAGACCCTGAATAGGCAAAGGAATCCTCAGGAAACAGAACAAAGCAGGACGTGTCACACTTTCTGATTTCAACATATACAACGAAGAGATAGGTACCGAAACGTCACAGTCTGGGCCCAAAAACAGGCACGCAGACCCATGTAACATAATCGACACCCCAGAGCCCAAGGGAAACGTACATGGACAGCCCATTTTGGACCAGGGAGCCAAGAGAAGACAGCGGAGAATGGAGAGTCTCTACAATAAAGGGTGCTGAGAAGCCTGCACAGCCACATGGAACACAACGAGAGTACACCATGATCTTACACCTGGCACACACACCACCTGAAATGGATTAAAGCCTTGAATGGCAGACGTGAAACCGTGAACCTTGTAGCAGAAGACCTAGGCAGAGTGCTCTTTGCCATCTGTCTGAGCCGCCTGTTTGGAAGAAGCAAGTCCAACTGGGCAAGGGCAACAAATGAAACAAGAAACAAACGGGACCACATCAAATGCACACGCTTCTGCCCAGTCAAGGAAACCATCGACACAATGCAAAGACAACACAACAACTGGGAGAGGATGTTTGCAATGCACACATCGGACCAGGGGTGAAAAGCCAAAAGATACAATCAACTCACACGTCTCCACAAGAAACACAACAAGCCAATGAAAACCTGGGCAAAAGATAGAAACAGAGATTTCCCCCCAGAAGATCGAAAGAGGGCCAACAGGTGCATGAAAACTTGTTCACCATCATTAAGTCTCAGACCAATGCAAATCCAAACTGCAAGGACATGGCAGCTCACTGTGGTCAGAATGGCTTTAAGGAAGCAGACAGGAAACAACAAGTGTCAGAGAGGAGGTGGAGAGAAGGGAAGCCTCCTGCACTGCTGGTGGGAGTGTAAACCGGTGCAGCCAGTACTCCAAGCGGTGTTTAACTGCCTCAGAAATTGAAGAATCCATGTCCCATATGATCCAGCTATTCCTCTGTGGTGTGTTTATCCAAAGAACTTGGAAACACTAATGCATAAAGACATTTGCACCACTGAGTTCAGCACAGCCTTACTGCTGCTGTCCAAGACTTGGAAGCCGCCCTGGTGCCCAGCAAGGGACTAATGGAGAAGGATGATGGGCTATAGCCACACAATGGCATACCACTCAGCCAGAACAAGGTATGCAAGAAAGCCATTTGTGACCACCAGAATGGCTGTGAGGGTTTTAGGGGAAGTGAAACAACCCCAAGGGAGAAAGTCAAAAAGGTAGGATCTCACTGACAAGGAGAAGGAAAAGCAAGCGCTACCCAACAGGTGGCACGGGACAATTGATTGGGGGTTCCCAGAGGCAAAGCGGGGCAGTGGGGGAGGGTGGAAGACATGATGAGGCACAAGGGTGTGCTGAGGACCTGTGATTAGGCTTACACTGGTGAAGATGATGTAAGCTCGACAGAAGTCTAAATCGATGAGGATGCAAATCGGAAAGATATAGGATGTTCTAATGCAGGGTTATGGCAATAAATTCACCTAAAATCAAAAATCCAAAAAGGGGTCCAGCATGACGGCATAAAGCTTTGGGGCTGAAAGAGATTAGAGAAGGTGAACTTCCAAGGATGGAAAATCACCTCAACATGCCTACTCATGCTACAGGAATGTAGACCATTCCAAACAGATGAAGAGGAATACTACCAAGAGAACATGATCCGTCCTAAACCCATGAACCAACGGAAAATGTTACCGTCCATGATGTTATTACTAATCACCTTCATGAATAATCCAAACAGGCCCACATCTTCCCAAGTTCAGGCAAAAGGTTGGTCCAAAAGTCCAATTCAGGGCCGGCCCTGTGGTGGAGCAGGTAAGTGTCCACATTCCGCTTGGGCATCCCGGCCTCACTCTTTCACATCACGGGTGCAGATCACATTAGCAGTGTTAGGAAATATAGATTTCATGGTAATATGAGGACAAGGATCATAAATAATTTGCAATTGTGAGGATAAGTTATCAAAACACACCAGAAAAAGAACCATTAGAATATTACAATCTATGAACGCATCTGGTACACTACCCCAAAGGAAGAAGAAAGGAATACATGTGACCTGCCAAGGTGGAATTGGCAGAGTGCTAGGAGATGACACAATCATTGCACATCGGAGGATTGCCTGGGCAACTTCAACTTGGGAGGGAGTCCAGGGTTTTCTCAGGGGAAGGTCCACCCACTTGGCCATCTACACAAGGTATAAGAGATACAACCCAGGATAAGCTTACAGGAAAGAAACCAGTGTCTAGAGAGAATGTAGCAGGCCTTTCAAAGTTCAAGGAGAAAGTTAGAAACCGACAAGAAATCTGGAAAAATGAAAACTATCCTACCTGGAAAGGCTGAGGAGTCAGACTGGTCTGAGATGGCTCTTAAACTCTGTGTGCATAGAGGTTGTCGGGACAACTTAGAATTTTGAAGTTGCTTATGACATCACAGTGAGCATGTCCACCAAGGTGTCCGCATGGTTACAGTCTGAGGCTTGGCCTTAGCTAGACTATTAAAGGGAGAGACACCCAAAAACAGCTTTGATAAACAGAAAGTGGACACCAAAACTGGAGGAGATAAAACAGACTCTGATTCAAGGGATAAGAAAGGAATCCTTGGCAAGAAGCGAGAATAGGGGGACAAGCACTGACAGGAGATCATTGTCATGTATTCAAGTCTATGAGGAGGCCATGTTGATTCAAGCTTGAAACTTGATTGGAAACAAGAGGCCAGACTTGGGGCTCATCTGACCTACTTTGTCCTTTTGCCTTAAGCATAATCCAAAGTCAAGAATGATGTCTTGAGGACATTGAAGTGAATAACCGATGCCTGCTTTCCTAGGCCCAGGGCTTTCTTTGATGATCAGTCTCACTTTCCATACCTTTGGTGTCACGGGGGCCCACTGGGTACACGCTAATGTGTTCCAAGAGATTTCTTGGAAACCTTGAAGGAATGGACCCCTGTCATGCTTGGGGTATGTCTCTTTGTTTGAAAGGGCTCTACAAGGGTGCTGAAAAGCACCCTTTTGCAGAGGACTTAGTTCCTTTGTGAAGGCTGCCCTCCCAGTCTGGAGTGCTCAGTTTGGCTCCAATGAAATTCTCTCCCCCTACCTCTTGCCGTATAAGGATTATTGACTATGTGTTTTGACACCATATGTAAGGAAGTGGGCTGAAAATTAGAACATTACAATTGTGTTTCTAGAAAAATAAACAGGCAAGGTCTGAGGATTTAAGTCAAACAGATGGCACAACCTATAGAAATAAGGTCAGCCCGTATCTAGACGGAATCTAGGCGAACGTTCAAGGATCGGGGGTCAAGTTCGAAACTTCCCAAATCCAGAAAATAGACAGAAAAATATCTTTCCTGGAGAGAAGAATTCATCAGATTTGTCTAATTTGTCTCGGAAACATTGTGTTCATGAAAGGGGTTGCCAGGACCACCTCGAAGTTGGAGTTTCTGATCTCAGGATGTCAAACAAACCCAGAAGACCACGTGTTCTCAGTGCTTATTTTGACCTAGGCTAGGATAGCAAAGATTCCTACAAGTGACCAGTGCAAATTCAAAGAAAACAAGCAAGAGTCACGAAAGCACTCACTCCTCGGCCTAGAACACATGAGGTCATTAAAGAAATACAAAATTAATCACTTGGAATGAAGGAGAATGGACTGATTAGCATGTCTAAGGGAGATAGCTGAGAAAGACCCTGACGAGTATACTATGGAAAAGAAAGAAAGGTCCCAGAAAATGGAAGGCCAACAGAAATCACATCTGAATAATCCACAATGAAAGATGATGTCCGTCTTTAGACAGACTCTGCTTGAACGTTTCAAAGTCAGAAAAATTCACAAGCCACAAAACAGCAGCGAAGGTCAAACCTGGGCTAACTGGGAAGGGTGAGTTATGAGACTGCTCCAAGCAGGCTCTGAAACCCTGTGTCCATGAAGCTTGCCGGGACAGCAGAGACACAATTATGACAAATCCTCTGAAATCACAGTGTAGACGAAAATCAACCTGGCCTTATCTACAGTGCCAGAGTTGGGCTCAAGTAGCATATTCAAATCCCATTGCACTCAACTGCATCTTGCCAGTGGAACATGAAAGGGGCCGGCCAGTGGTGCAGTGGTGAGGTCTGCACCTTCTGGGTCGGTGGCCCGGGTTCAGCCGATTGGAATACTGTGGGTGAGCCTGCTCACCACTGCTTCAGTCATTATGGGGCATACATCCGAGGTAGTTCAGAGGCAGATGGGAAGGGACGTTAGACAGGGACAGACTTCCACAGCAAATACAGGAGCATTGTCAGCAGGTGTGTTCTCAATGATGCACTTATGCCAAAACAAAACCAGTTAAAAGTTGCAAAGAATAGAAAAACTGAAGCTAAACAAAAAAAAAAAACAAACCAGCTTGATAGTGAGAAGAATAAGATCTTTGTGAAGAACCTTAGTAAAACAGGTAAAAGCTATGTCAATCGAAAACTAGCAAACTAGAAAAAAGAAATTTAAGGAGTCACACGGAGAAAGAACGATATTCCAGGATCTTGGAATGGAAGAATTAACACACTTGAAACGTCCATACCGGAGAAAGGAATCTCTGGATTCCATGAAATCCCAGTCAAAGTTGCAGCAATATTGGCCACAGAGATAGAAGAGAGAATCCGAAAGTTTCTAGCCAGCAACAAGAGACCCTGAGTAGGCAAAGGAATCCTCAGGAAAACGAAAAAAGCAGGACATGGCACACTTTCTGATTTCAACATATAGGACGAAGCGCTAGGTACCGAAACGGCACGGTCTGGGCCCAAAAACAGGCACACAGACCCATGCAACAGAATCGACAGCCCACAGCCCAACTCAAACGCATATGTACATCCCATTTTGGACCAGGGAGTCAAGAGGAGACAGTGGAGAAAGGAGAGTCTGTAGAATAAACGGTGCTGGGTAGCCTGCACAGCCACATGGACACAACGAGAGTAGACCATGGTGTTACACCTGGCACACACACCACCTCGAAATGGATTAAAGCCTTGAATGGCAAACTTGAAACCGTGAACCTTGTAGAAGAAGACCTAGGCAGAGTCCACTTTGCCATCTGAGCCCCCTATTTGGAAGAAGCATGTCGGACCACGCAAGGGCAACAAAGGAAACAAGAAACAAATGGGACCACATCAAATGCACACGCTTCTGCCCAGTCAAGGAAACCATCGACTCAATGCAAAGACATCACAACAACCATGGGAGGATGTTTGCAAAGCACACATAGGACAAGGGTTGAAAAGCCCAAAGATATAATCAACTCGCATGTCTCCACAAGAAACACAACAAGCCAATGAAAACCTGGGCAAAAGATGGAAACAGAGATTTCTCCCAAGAAGATTGAAAGAGGGCCAACAGGTGCATGAAAACTTGTTCACCATCATTAAGTCTCAGGCCAACGCAAATCCAAACTGCAAGGACATAGCAGCTCACTGTGGTCAGAATGGCTATAAGGAAGCAGACAGGAAACAAGTGTCAGAGAGGAGGTGGAGAGAGTGGAAGCCTCCTGCACTGCTGGTGGGAGTGTAAACAGGTGCAGCCACTACTCCAAGCAGTGTGGAACTGCCTCAGAAATTTAAGAATCCGTGTCTCATATGATCCAGCTATTCCTCTGTGGCGTGTTTATCCAAAAAACCCGGAAAAACTACTGCATAAAGACATGTGCACCACTGAGTTCACCACTGCACTACTGCCGCTATTGAAGACTTGGAAGCCGCCCTGGTGTCCAGCAAGTGACGAATGCAGAAGGAAAATATGCTGTAGCCACACAATGGCATACCACTCAGCCGGAACAGAAGAGGCAATCCAGCCATTTGTGACCACCAGCATGGCTGTGAGGGTTTTAGGGGAGGTGAATCAAGCCCCAGGGAGAAAGTCAAATACCATAGGATCTCACTTACAAGGAGAAGAATAAGCAAGCACTAAACAACAGGTGGCACGGGACATTTGATTGGGGGTTCCACAGGCAAACAGGGGCGGTGGGGGAGGGTGAAAGAGATGATGAGGCACAAGTGTGTGGTGAGGGCCTGTCATTAGGCTTACGCTGGTGCAGATGATGTAAGCTACGCAGAAGTCTAAATTGATGAGGATGCAAATCTGAAAGATAAAGGATGTTCTAATTCAGGGTTATGGCAATAAATTCACCAAAAATGAAAAATCGAAAAAGGGGTCCAGAATGACGGCATAAAGCTTTGGGGGCTGAAAGAGATTAGAGAAGGTGAACTTCCAAGGATGGAACATCCTCTCAAAATGCTTACTGATGCTACAGAAAGGTAGACCATTCCAAACAGATGAAGAGGAATACTACCAAGAGAACATGATCCGTCCTAAACCCATGAACCAATGGAAAATGTTACCGTCCATGATTTTACTACTAATCACCTTCACGAATAATGCAAACAGGCCCACGTCTTCCCATTTCAGGCAAAAGGTTGGTCCAAAATTACAATTCAGGGCTGTCTCTGTGATGTAGGGCGTAAGTGCCCACGTTCCTCTTGGGCGGCCCAGGCCTCACTGTTTGACATCACGGGTGTACATCACATTAGCAGTGTTAGGAAATATAGATTTCATGGTACTATGCGGACAGGGATGATAAATAAGTTGGAATTGTGAGGATTCGTTATCAATACGCACCAGAAAATGAACCATGAGAATATTACAAT